>NC_072409.2:114962500-116260833 GCF_028858775.2 Pan troglodytes | reverse complement strand
ATATCTACACCGTGATCTGTATAAACATGGAAATATTTACACTGCTATCTGTATAAACATGGAAATATCTACACCGTTATCTGTATAAATATGGAAATATCTACACCGCTATCTCTATAAACATGGAAATATCTACACCGCCATCTGTATAAACATGGAAATATCTACACTGCTATCTCTAAACATGGAAATATCTACAATGCCATCTGTAAAAACATGGAAATACCTATACAGTCATCTGTATAAACATGGAAATATCTACACCACCATCTGTATAAACATGGAAATATCTACAGTGCCGTCTGTATACACACGGAAATACCTACACAGCAATCTGTGTATAGATGGAAACATCAACACCGCCATCTGTACAAACATGGAAATATCTACACCGCAATCTGTATAAACATGGAAATATCTACACTGCGGTCTGTATAAACATGGAAATTTCTACACCGGTATCTGTATAAACATGGAAATATCTACACCACGATCTGTATAAACATGGAAATATTTACACCGCTACCTGTATAAAGATGGAAATATCTACACCGCTATCTCTATAAACATGGAAATATCTACAAAGCCATCTGTATAAACATGGAAATACCTACACAGTCATGTGTAGGAACATGGAAAAAATCTACAGTGCCATCTGTATAAACATGGAAATATCTACAGAGACCTCTGTATAAATATGGAAATATCTGCATAGGCATCTGTATAAACATGGAAATGTCTGCACCGCTATCTGTATAAACATCGAAATACCTACACCGCTGTCTCTATAAACATGGAAATATGTACACCGCTATGTGTATAAACATGGAAATATCTCCACTGCTGTCTGTATAAACATGGAAATATCTACACCGCGATCTGTATAAACATGGAAATATCTACACCGCTATCTGTATAAACATGGAAATATCTACACAGCTATCTCTATAAACATGGAAATACCTACACCGCCATCTGTATGAACATGGAAATACCTACAAAGTCATCTGTATAAACAGGGAAATATCTACACAGGCATCTGTATAAACATGGAAACATCTACACAGCCATCTGTATATACATGGAAATATCTACACCGCTATCTGTATAAACATGGAAATATCTACACCGCCTTCTACATATCCATGGAAATAACTGCGCCGCCTTCTGTATAAACATGGAAATATCAACACGGTCATCTGTGTATAGATGGAAATATCAACACCGCCATCTGTACAAACATGGAAATATCTGCACCACTATCTGTATAAATATGGAAATATATACACCGCGGTCTGTATAAACATGGAAATAGCTAAACCGCTATCTGTATAAACATGGAAATATCTACAATGCTATCTCTATAAACCTGGAAATATCTACACCGTGATCTGTATAAACATGGAAATATTTACACTGCTATCTGTATAAACATGGAAATATCTACACCGTTATCTGTATAAATATGGAAATATCTACACCGCTATCTCTATAAACATGGAAATATCTACACCGCCATCTGTAGAAACATGGAAATATCTACACTGCTATCTCTATAAACATGGAAATATCTACAATGCCATCTGTAAAAACATGGAAATACCTATACAGTCATCTGTATAAACATGGAAATATCTACACCACCATCTGTATAAACATGGAAATATCTACAGTGCCGTCTGTATACACACGGAAATACCTACACGGCAATCTGTGTATAGATGGAAACATCAACACCGCCATCTGTACAAACATGGAAATATCTACACCGCAATCTGTATAAACATGGAAATATCTACACTGCGGTCTGTATAAACATGGAAATTTCTACACCGGTATCTGTATAAACATGGAAATATCTACACCACGATCTGTATAAACATGGAAATATTTACACCGCTACCTGTATAAACATGGAAATATCTACACCGCTATCTCTATAAACATGGAAATATCTACAAAGCCATCTGTATAAACATGGAAATACCTACACAGTCATGTGTAGGAACATGGAAAAATCTACAGTGCCATCTGTATAAACATGGAAATATCTACAGAGCCCTCTGTATAAATATGGAAATATCAGCATAGGCATCTGTATAAACATGGAAATGTCTGCACCGCTATCTGTATAAACATGGAAATACCTACACCGCTGTCTCTATAAACATGGAAATATGTACACCGCTATGTGTATAAACATGGAAATATCTCCACTGCTGTCTGTATAAACATGGAAATATCTACACCACGATCTGTATAAACATGGAAATATCTACACCGCTATCTGTATAAACATGGAAATATCTACACAGCTATCTCTATAAACATGGAAATACCTACACCGCCATCTGTATAAACATGGAAATACCTACAAAGTCATCTGTATAAACATGGAAATATCTACACAGGCATCTGTATAAACATGGAAACATCTACACAGCCATCTGTATATACATGGAAATATCTACACTGCTATCTGTATAAACATGGAAATATCTACACCACCTTCTACATATCCATGGAAATATCTGCGCCGCCTTCTGTATAAACATGGAAATATCTACACGGTCATCTGTGTATAGATGGAAATATCAACACCGCCATCTGTACAAACATGGAAATATCTGCACCGCTATCTGTATAAACATGGAAATAGCTAAACCGCTATCTGCATAAACATGGAAATATCTACACTGCTATCTCTATAAACCTGGAAATATCTACACCGTGATCTGTATAAACATGGAAATATTTACACTGCTATCTGTATAAACATGGAAATATCTACACCGTTATCTGTGTAAATATGGAAATATCTACACCGCTATCTCCATAAACATGGAAATATCTACACCGCCATCTGTATAAACATGGAAATATCTACACTGCTATCTCTATAAACATGGAAATATCTACAATGCCATCTGTAAAAACATGGAAATACCTATACAGTCATCTGTATAAACATGGAAATATCTACACCACCATCTGTATAAACATGGAAATATCTACGGTGCCGTCTGTATACACATGGAAATACCTACACGGCAATCTGTGTATAGGTGGAAACGTCAACACCGCCATCTGTACAAACATGGAAATATCTACACCGCAATCTGTATAAACATGGAAATATCTACACTGCGGTCTGTATAAACATGGAAATTTATACACCGGTAACTGTATAAACATGGAAATATCTACACCACGATCTGTATAACCATGGAAATATTTACACCGCTATCTGTATAAACATGGAAATATCTACACCGCTATTTCTATAAAGATGGAAATATCTACAAAGCCATCTGTATAAACATGGAAATACCTACACAGTCATGTGTAGGAACATGGAAAAATCTACAGTGCCATCTGTATAAACATGGAAATATGTACAGAGCCCTCTGTATAAATATGGAAATATCTGCATAGGCATCTGTATAAACATGGAAATGTCTGCACCGCTATCTGTATAAACATGGAAATACCTACACCGCTGTCTCTATAAACATGGAAATATGTACACTGCTATGTGTATAAACATGGAAATATCTCCACTGCTGTCTGTATAAACATGGAAAAATCTACACCGCGATCTGTATAAACATGGAAATATCTACACCGCTATCTGTATAAACATGGAAATATATACACAGCTATCTCTATAAACATGGAAATACCTACACCGCCATCTGTATAAACATGGAAATACCTACAAAGTCATCTGTATCAACATGGAAATATCTACACAGGCATCTGTATAAACATGGAAACATCTACACAGCCATCTGTATATACATGGAAATATCTACACTGTTATCTGTATAAACATGGAAATATCTACACCACCTTCTACATATCCATGGAAATATCTGCGCCGCCTTCTGTATAAACATGGAAATATCTACACGGTCATCTGTGTATAGATGGAAATATCAACACCGCCATCTGTACAAACATGGAAATATCTGCACCGCTATCTGTATAAACATGGAAATAGCTAAACCGCTATCTGCATAAACATGGAAATATCTACACAGCTATCTCTATAAACCTGGAAATATCTACACCGTGATCTGTATAAACATGGAAATATTTACACTGCTATCTGTATAAACATGGAAATATCTACACCATTATCTGTGTAAATATGGAAATATCTACACCGCTATCTCTATAAACATGGAAATATCTACACCGCCATCTGTATAAACATGGAAATATCTACACTGCTATCTCTATAAACATGGAAATATCTACATTGCCATCTGTAAAAACATGGAAATACCTATACAGTCATCTGTATAAACATGGAAATATCTACACCACCATCTGTATAAACATGGAAATATCTACGGTGCCATCTGTATACACATGGAAATACCTACACGGCAATCTGTGTATAGATGGAAACGTCAACACCGCCATCTGTACAAACATGGAAATATCTACACCGCAATCTGTATAAACATGGAAATATCTACACTGCGGTCTGTATAAACATGGAAATTTATACACCGGTAACTGTATAAACATGGAAATATCTACACCACGATCTGTATAAACATGGAAATATTTACACCGCTATCTGTATAAACATGGAAATATCTACACCGCTATTTCTATAAAGATGGAAATATCTACAAAGCCATCTGTATAAACATGGAAATACCTACACAGTCATGTGTAGGAACATGGAAAAATCTACAGTGCCATCTGTATAAACATGGAAATATGTACAGAGCCCTCTGTATAAATATGGAAATATCTGCATAGGCATCTGTATAAACATGGAAATGTCTGCACCGCTATCTGTATAAACATGGAAATACCTACACCGCTGTCTCTATAAACATGGAAATATGTACACTGCTATGTGTATAAACATGGAAATATCTCCACTGCTGTCTGTATAAACATGGAAATATCTACACCGCGATCTGTATAAACATGGAAATATCTACACCGCTATCTGTATAAACATGGAAATATCTACACAGCTATCTCTATAAACATGGAAATACCTACACCGCCATCTGTATAAACATGGAAATACCTACAAAGTCATCTGTATAAACATGGAAATATCTACACAGGCATCTGTATAAACATGGAAACATCTACACAGCCATCTGTATATACATGGAAATATCTACACCGCTATCTGTATAAACATGGAAATATCTACACCGCCTTGTACATATCCATGGAAATATCTGCGCCACCTTCTGTATAAACATGGAAATATCAACACGGTCATCTGTGTATAGATGGTAATATCAACACCGCCATCTGTACAAACATGGAAATATCTGCACCGCTATCTGTATAAATATGGAAATATATACACCGCGGTCTGTATAAACATGGAAATATCTAAACCGCTATCTGTATAAACATGGAAATATCTACACTGCTATCTCTATAAACCTGGAAATATCTACACCGTGATCTGTATAAACATGGAAATATTTACACTGCTATCTGTATAAACATGGAAATATCTACACCGTTATCTGTATAAATATGGAAATATCTACACCGCTATCTCTAAAAACATGGACATATCTACACCGCCATCTGTATAAACATGGAAATATCTACAATGCTATCTCTATAAACATGGAAATATCTACAATGTCATCTGTAAAAACATGGAAATACCTATACAGTCATCTGTATAAACATGGAAATATCTACACCACCATCTGTATAAACATGGAAATATCTACAGTGCCGTCTGTATACACACGGAAATACCTACACGGCATTCTGTGTATAGATGGAAACATCAACACCGCCATCTGCACAAACTTGGAAATATCTACACCGCAATCTGTATAAACATGGAAATATCTACACTGCGGTCTGTATAAACATGGAAATTTCTACACCGGTATCTGTATAAACATGGAAATATCTACACCACGATCTGTATAAACATGGAAATATTTACACCGCTATCTGTTTAAACATTGAAATATCTACACCGCTATCTCTATAAACATGGAAATATCTACAAAGCCATCTGTATAAACATGGAAATACCTACACAGTCATTTGTAGGAATGTGGAAAAATCTACAGTGCCATCTGTATAAACATAGAAATATCTACAGAGCCCTCTGTATAAATATGGAAATATCTGCATAGGCATCTGTATAAACATGGAAATGTCTGCACCGCTATCTGTATAAACATGGAAATACCTACACCGCTGTCTCTATAAACATGGAAATATGTACACCGCTATGTTTATAAACATGGAAATATCTCCACTGCTGTCTGTATAAACATGGAAATATCTACACCGCGATCTGTATAAAGATGGAAATATCTACACCGCTATCTGTATAAACATGGAAATATCTACACAGCTAGCTCTATAAACATGGAAATACCTACACCGCCATCTGTATAAACATGGAAATACCTACAAAGTCATCTGTATAAACATGGAAATATCTACACAGGCATCTGTATAAACATGGAAACATCTACACAGCCATCTGTATATACATGGAAATATCTACACCGCTATCTGTATAAACATGGAAATATCTACACCGCCTTCTACATATCCATGGAAATATCTGCGCCGCCTTCTGAATAAACATGGAAATATCAACACGGTCATCTGTGTATAAATGGAAATATCAACACCGCCATCTGTACAAACATGGAAATATCTGCACCGAAATCTGTATAAATATGGAAATATATACACCGCGGTCTGTATAAACATGGAAAAGCTAAACCGCTATCTGTATAAACATGGAAATATCTACACTGCTATCTCTATAAACCTGAAAATATCTTCACCGTGATCTGTATAAACATGGAAATATTTACACTGCTATCTGTGTAAACATGGAAATATCTACACCGTTATCTGTATAAATATGGAAATACCTACACCGCTATCTCTATAAACATGGAAATATCTACACCGCCATCTGTATAACCATGGAAATATCTACACTGCTATCTCTATAAACATGGAAATATCTACAATGCCATCTGTAAAAACATGGAAATACCTATACAGTCATCTGTATAAACATGGAAATATCTACACCACCATCTGTATAAACATGGAAATATCTACAGTGCCGTCTGTATACACACGGAAATACCTACACGGCAATCTGTGTATAGATGGAAACATCAACACCGCCATCTGTACAAACATGGAAATATCTACACCGCAATCTGTATAAACATGGAAATATCTACACTGCGGTCTGTATAAACATGGAAATTTCTACACCGGTATCTGTATAAACATGGAAATATCTACACCACGATCTGTATAAACATGGAAATATTTACACCGCTACCTGTATAAACATGGAAATATCTCCATCGCTATCTCTATAAACATGGAAATATCTACAAAGCCATCTGTATAAACATGGAAATACCTACACAGTCATGTGTAGGAACATGGAAAAATCTACAGTGCCATCTGTATAAACATGGAAATATCTACAGAGCCCTCTCTATAAATATGGAAATATCTGCATAGGCATCTGTATAAACATGGAAATGTCTGCACCGCTATCTGTATAAACATGGAAATACCTACACCGCTGTCTCTATAAACATGGAAATATGTACACCGCTATGTGTATAAACATGGAAATATCTCCACTGCTGTCTGTATAAACATGGAAATATCTATACCGCGATCTGTATAAACATGGAAATATCTACACAGCTATCTCTATAAACATGGAAATACCTACACCGCCATCTGTATAAACATGGAAATACCTACAAAGTCATCTGTATAAACATGGAAATATCTACACAGGCATCTGTATAAACATGGAAACATCTACACAGCCATCTGTATATACATGGAAATATCTACACCGCTATCTGTATAAACATGGAAATATCTACACCGCCTTCTACATATCCATGGAAATATCTGTGCCGCCTTCTGTATAAACATGGAAATATCAACACGGTCATCTGTGTATAGATGGAAATATCAACACCGCCATCTGTACAAACATGGAAATATCTGCACCACTATCTGTATAAATATGGAAATATATACACCGCAGTCTGTATAAACATGGAAATAGCTAAACCGCTATCTGTATAAACATGTAAATATCTACACTGCTATCTCTATAAACCTGGAAATATCTACACCGTGATCTGTATAAACATGGAAATATTTACACCGCTATCTGTATAAACATGGAAATATCTACACCGTTATCTGTATAAATATGGAAATATCTACACCGCTATCTCTATAAACATGGAAATATCTACACCGCCATCTGTAGAAACATGGAAATATCTACACTGCTATCTCTATAAACATGGAAATATCTACAATGCCATCTGTAAAAACATGGAAATACCTATACAGTCATCTGTATAAACATGGAAATATCTACACCACCATCTGTATAAACATGGAAATATCTACGGTGCCATCTGTATACACATGGAAATACCTACACGGCAATCTGTGTATAGGTGGAAACGTCAACACCGCCATCTGTACAAACATGGAAATATCTACACCGCAATCTGTATAAACATGGAAATATCTACACTGCGGTCTGTATAAACATGGAAATTTATACACCGGTAACTGTATAAACATGGAAATATCTACACCACGATCTGTATAAACATGGAAATATTTACACCGCTATCTGTATAAACATGGAAATATCTACACCGCTATTTCTATAAAGATGGAAATATCTACAAAGCCATCTGTATAAACATGGAAATACCTACACAGTCATGTGTAGGAACATGGAAAAATCTACAGTGCCATCTGTATAAACATGGAAATATGTACAGAGCCCTCTGTATAAATATGGAAATATCTGCATAGGCATCTGTATAAACATGGAAATGTCTGCACCGCTATCTGTATAAACATGGAAATACCTACACCGCTGTCTCTATAAACATGGAAATATGTACACTGCTATGTGTATAAACATGGAAATATCTCCACTGCTGTCTGTATAAACATGGAAATATCTACACCGCGATCTGTATAAACATGGAAATATCTACACCGCTATCTGTATAAACATGGAAATATCTACACAGCTATCTCTATAAACATGGAAATACCTACACCGCCATCTGTATAAACATGGAAATACCTCCAAAGTCATCTGTATAAACATGGAAATATCTACACAGGCATCTGTATAAACATGGAAACATCTACACAGCCATCTGTATATACATGGAAATATCTACACTGTTATCTGTATAAACATGGAAATATCTACACCACCTTCTACATATCCATGGAAATATCTGCGCCGCCTTCTGTATAAACATGGAAATATCTACACGGTCATCTGTGTATAGATGGAAATATCAACACCGCCATCTGTACAAACATGGAAATATCTGCACCGCTATCTGTATAAACATGGAAATAGCTAAACCGCTATCTGCATAAACATGGAAATATCTACACTGCTATCTCTATAAACCTGGAAATATCTACACCGTGATCTGTATAAACATGGAAATATTTACACTGCTATCTGTATAAACATGGAAATATCTACACCATTATCTGTGTAAATATGGAAATATCTACACCGCTATCTCTATAAACATGGAAATATCTACACCGCCATCTGTATAAACATGGAAATATCTACACTGCTATCTCTATAAACATGGAAATATCTACATTGCCATCTGTAAAAACATGGAAATACCTATACAGTCATCTGTATAAACATGGAAATATCTACACCACCATCTGTATAAACATGGAAATATCTACGGTGCCATCTGTATACACATGGAAATACCTACACGGCAATCTGTGTATAGATGGAAACGTCAACACCGCCATCTGTACAAACATGGAAATATCTACACCGCAATCTGTATAAATATGGAAATATATACACCGCGGTCTGTATAAACATGGAAATAGCTAAACTGCTATCTGTATAAACATGGAAATATCTACACTGCTATCTCTATAAACCTGAAAATATCTTCACCGTGATCTGTATAAACATGGAAATATTTACACTGCTATCTGTGTAAACATGGAAATATCTACACCGTTATCTGTATAAATATGGAAATACCTACACCGCTATCTCTATAAACATGGAAATATCTACACCGCAATCTGTATAAACATGGAAATATCTACACTGCGGTCTGTATAAACATGGAAATTTCTACACCGGTATCTGTATAAACATGGAAATATCTACACCACGATCTGTATAAACATGGAAATATTTACACCGCTACCTGTATAAACATGGAAATATCTCCACCGCTATCTCTATAAACATGGAAATATCTACAAAGCCATCTGTATAAACATGGAAATACCTACACAGTCATGTGTAGGAACATGGAAAAATCTACAGTGCCATCTGTATAAACATGGAAATATCTACAGAGCCCTCTGTATAAATATGGAAATATCTGCATAGGCATCTGTATAAACATGGAAATGTCTGCACCGCTATCTGTATAAACATGGAAATACCTACACCGCTGTCTCTATAAACATGGAAATATGTACACCGCTATGTGTATAAACATGGAAATATCTCCACTGCTGTCTGTATAAACATGGAAATATCTATACCGCGATCTGTATAAACATGGAAATATCTACACAGCTATCTCTATAAACATGGAAATACCTACACCGCCATCTGTATAAACATGGAAATACCTACAAAGTCATCTGTATAAACATGGAAATATCTACACAGGCATCTGTATAAACATGGAAACATCTACACAGCCATCTGTATATACATGGAAATATCTACACCGCTATCTGTATAAACATGGAAATATCTACACCGCCTTCTACATATCCATGGAAATATCTGTGCCGCCTTCTGTATAAACATGGAAATATCAACACGGTCATCTGTGTATAGATGGAAATATCAACACCGCCATCTGTACAAACATGGAAATATCTGCACCACTATCTGTATAAATATGGAAATATATACACCGCAGTCTGTATAAACATGGAAATAGCTAAAACGCTATCTGTATAAACATGTAAATATCTACACTGCTATCTCTATAAACCTGGAAATATCTACACCGTGATCTGTATAAACATGGAAATATTTACACCGCTATCTGTATAAACATGGAAATATCTACACCGTTATCTGTATAAATATGGAAATATCTACACCGCTATCTCTATAAACATGGAAATATCTACACCGCCATCTGTAGAAACATGGAAATATCTACACTGCTATCTCTATAAACATGGAAATATCTACAATGCCATCTGTAAAAACATGGAAATACCTATACAGTCATCTGTATAAACATGGAAATATCTACACCACCATCTGTATAAACATGGAAATATCTACGGTGCCATCTGTATACACAGGGAAATACCTACACGGCAATCTGTGTATAGGTGGAAACGTCAACACCGCCATCTGTACAAACATGGAAATATCTACACCGCAATCTGTATAAACATGGAAATATCTACACTGCGGTCTGTATAAACATGGAAATTTATACACCGGTAACTGTATAAACATGGAAATATCTACACCACGATCTGTATAAACATGGAAATATTTACACCGCTATCTGTATAAACATGGAAATATCTACACCGCTATTTCTATAAAGATGGAAATATCTACAAAGCCATCTGTATAAACATGGAAATACCTACACAGTCATGTGTAGGAACATGGAAAAATCTACAGTGCCATCTGTATAAACATGGAAATATGTACAGAGCCCTCTGTATAAATATGGAAATATCTGCATAGGCATCTGTATAAACATGGAAATGTCTGCACCGCTATCTGTATAAACATGGAAATACCTACACCGCTGTCTCTATAAACATGGAAATATGTACACTGCTATGTGTATAAACATGGAAATATCTCCACTGCTGTCTGTATAAACATGGAAATATCTACACCGCGATCTGTATAAACATGGAAATATCTACACCGCTATCTGTATAAACATGGAAATATATACACAGCTATCTCTATAAACATGGAAATACCTACACCGCCATCTGTATAAACATGGAAATACCTACAAAGTCATCTGTATAAACATGGAAATATCTACACAGGCATCTGTATAAACATGGAAACATCTACACAGCCATCTGTATATACATGGAAATATCTACACTGTTATCTGTATAAACATGGAAATATCTACACCACCTTCTACATATCCATGGAAATATCTGCGCCGCCTTCTGTATAAACATG
The DNA here is from genome assembly GCF_028858775.2 of Pan troglodytes. Classification (NCBI taxonomy): domain Eukaryota; kingdom Metazoa; phylum Chordata; class Mammalia; order Primates; family Hominidae; genus Pan; species Pan troglodytes. The sequence goes on along the minus strand of NC_072409.2, from coordinate 116,248,550 downwards.
GAAATATCTACACGGTCATCTGTGTATAGATGGAAATATCAACACCGCCATCTGTACAAACATGGAAATATCTGCACCGCTATCTGTATAAACATGGAAATAGCTAAACCGCTATCTGCATAAACATGGAAATATCTACACTGCTATCTCTATAAACCTGGAAATATCTACACCGTGATCTGTATAAACATGGAAATATTTACACTGCTATCTGTATAAACATGGAAATATCTACACCATTATCTGTGTAAATATGGAAATATCTACACCGCTATCTCTATAAACATGGAAATATCTACACCGCCATCTGTATAAACATGGAAATATCTACACTGCTATCTCTATAAACATGGAAATATCTACATTGCCATCTGTAAAAACATGGAAATACCTATACAGTCATCTGTATAAACATGGAAATATCTACACCACCATCTGTATAAACATGGAAATATCTACGGTGCCATCTGTATACACATGGAAATACCTACACGGCAATCTGTGTATAGATGGAAACGTCAACACCGCCATCTGTACAAACATGGAAATATCTACACCGCAATCTGTATAAACATGGAAATATCTACACTGCGGTCTGTATAAACATGGAAATTTATACACCGGTAACTGTATAAACATGGAAATATCTACACCACGATCTGTATAAACATGGAAATATTTACACCGCTATCTGTATAAACATGGAAATATCTACACCGCTATTTCTATAAAGATGGAAATATCTACAAAGCCATCTGTATAAACATGGAAATACCTACACAGTCATGTGTAGGAACATGGAAAAATCTACAGTGCCATCTGTATAAACATGGAAATATGTACAGAGCCCTCTGTATAAATATGGAAATATCTGCATAGGCATCTGTATAAACATGGAAATGTCTGCACCGCTATCTGTATAAACATGGAAATACCTACACCGCTGTCTCTATAAACATGGAAATATGTACACTGCTATATGTATAAACATGGAAATATCTCCACTGCTGTCTGTATAAACATGGAAATATCTACACCGCGATCTGTATAAACATGGAAATATCTACACCGCTATCTGTATAAACATGGAAATATCTACACAGCTATCTCTATAAACATGGAAATACCTACACCGCCATCTGTATAAACATGGAAATACCTACAAAGTCATCTGTATAAACATGGAAATATCTACACAGGCATCTGTATAAACATGGAAACATCTACACAGCCATCTGTATATACATGGAAATATCTACACCGCTATCTGTATAAACATGGAAATATCTACACCGCCTTGTACATATCCATGGAAATATCTGCGCCACCTTCTGTATAAACATGGAAATATCAACACGGTCATCTGTGTATAGATGGTAATATCAACACCGCCATCTGTACAAACATGGAAATATCTGCACCGCTATCTGTATAAATATGGAAATATATACACCGCGGTCTGTATAAACATGGAAATATCTAAACCGCTATCTGTATAAACATGGAAATATCTACACTGCTATCTCTATAAACCTGGAAATATCTACACCGTGATCTGTATAAACATGGAAATATTTACACTGCTATCTGTATAAACATGGAAATATCTACACCGTTATCTGTATAAATATGGAAATATCTACACCGCTATCTCTAAAAACATGGACATATCTACACCGCCATCTGTATAAACATGGAAATATCTACAATGCTATCTCTATAAACATGGAAATATCTACAATGTCATCTGTAAAAACATGGAAATACCTATACAGTCATCTGTATAAACATGGAAATATCTACACCACCATCTGTATAAACATGGAAATATCTACAGTGCCGTCTGTATACACACGGAAATACCTACACGGCATTCTGTGTATAGATGGAAACATCAACACCGCCATCTGCACAAACTTGGAAATATCTACACCGCAATCTGTATAAACATGGAAATATCTACACTGCGGTCTGTATAAACATGGAAATTTCTACACCGGTATCTGTATAAACATGGAAATATCTACACCACGATCTGTATAAACATGGAAATATTTACACCGCTATCTGTTTAAACATTGAAATATCTACACCGCTATCTCTATAAACATGGAAATATCTACAAAGCCATCTGTATAAACATGGAAATACCTACACAGTCATTTGTAGGAATGTGGAAAAATCTACAGTGCCATCTGTATAAACATAGAAATATCTACAGAGCCCTCTGTATAAATATGGAAATATCTGCATAGGCATCTGTATAAACATGGAAATGTCTGCACCGCTATCTGTATAAACATGGAAATACCTACACCGCTGTCTCTATAAACATGGAAATATGTACACCGCTATGTTTATAAACATGGAAATATCTCCACTGCTGTCTGTATAAACATGGAAATATCTACACCGCGATCTGTATAAAGATGGAAATATCTACACCGCTATCTGTATAAACATGGAAATATCTACACAGCTAGCTCTATAAACATGGAAATACCTACACCGCCATCTGTATAAACATGGAAATACCTACAAAGTCATCTGTATAAACATGGAAATATCTACACAGGCATCTGTATAAACATGGAAACATCTACACAGCCATCTGTATATACATGGAAATATCTACACCGCTATCTGTATAAACATGGAAATATCTACACCGCCTTCTACATATCCATGGAAATATCTGCGCCGCCTTCTGAATAAACATGGAAATATCAACACGGTCATCTGTGTATAAATGGAAATATCAACACCGCCATCTGTACAAACATGGAAATATCTGCACCGAAATCTGTATAAATATGGAAATATATACACCGCGGTCTGTATAAACATGGAAATAGCTAAACCGCTATCTGTATAAACATGGAAATATCTACACTGCTATCTCTATAAACCTGAAAATATCTTCACCGTGATCTGTATAAACATGGAAATATTTACACTGCTATCTGTGTAAACATGGAAATATCTACAACGTTATCTGTATAAATATGGAAATATCTACACCGCTATCTCTATAAACATGGAAATATCTACACCGCCATCTGTATAACCATGGAAATATCTACACTGCTATCTCTATAAACATGGAAATATCTACAATGCCATCTGTAAAAACATGGAAATACCTATACAGTCATCTGTATAAACATGGAAATATCTACACCACCATCTGTATAAACATGGAAATATCTACAGTGCCGTCTGTATACACACGGAAATACCTACACGGCAATCTGTGTATAGATGGAAACATCAACACCGCCATCTGTACAAACATGGAAATATCTACACCGCAATCTGTATAAACATGGAAATATCTACACTGCGGTCTGTATAAACATGGAAATTTCTACACCGGTATCTGTATAAACATGGAAATATCTACACCACGATCTGTATAAACATGGAAATATTTACACCGCTACCTGTATAAACATGGAAATATCTCCACCGCTATCTCTATAAACATGGAAATATCTACAAAGCCATCTGTATAAACATGGAAATACCTACACAGTCATGTGTAGGAACATGGAAAAATCTACAGTGCCATCTGTATAAACATAGAAATATCTACAGAGCCCTCTGTATAAATATGGAAATATCTGCATAGGCATCTGTATAAACATGGAAATGTCTGCACCGCTATCTGTATAAACATGGAAATACCTACACCGCTGTCTCTATAAACATGGAAATATGTACACCGCTATGTGTATAAACATGGAAATATCTCCACTGCTGTCTGTATAAACATGGAAATATCTATACCGCGATCTGTATAAACATGGAAATATCTACACAGCTATCTCTATAAACATGGAAATACCTACACCGCCATCTGTATAAACATGGAAAAACCTACAAAGTCATCTGTATAAACATGGAAATATCTACACAGGCATCTGTATAAACATGGAAACATCTACACAGCCATCTGTATATACATGGAAATATCTACACCGCTATCTGTATAAACATGGAAATATCTACACCGCCTTCTACATATCCATGGAAATATCTGTGCCGCCTTCTGTATAAACATGGAAATATCAACACGGTCATCTGTGTATAGATGGAAATATCAACACCGCCATCTGTACAAACATGGAAATATCTGCACCACTATCTGTATAAATATGGAAATATATACACCGCAGTCTGTATAAACATGGAAATAGCTAAAACGCTATCTGTATAAACATGTAAATATCTACACTGCTATCTCTATAAACCTGGAAATATCTACACCGTGATCTGTATAAACATGGAAATATTTACACCGCTATCTGTATAAACATGGAAATATCTACACCGTTATCTGTATAAATATGGAAATATCTACACCGCTATCTCTATAAACATGGAAATATCTACACCGCCATCTGTAGAAACATGGAAATATCTACACTGCTATCTCTATAAACATGGAAATATCTACAATGCCATCTGTAAAAACATGGAAATACCTATACAGTCATCTGTATAAACATGGAAATATCTACACCACCATCTGTATAAACATGGAAATATCTACGGTGCCATCTGTATACACAGGGAAATACCTACACGGCAATCTGTGTATAGGTGGAAACGTCAACACCGCCATCTGTACAAACATGGAAATATCTACACCGCAATCTGTATAAACATGGAAATATCTACACTGCGGTCTGTATAAACATGGAAATTTATACACCGGTAACTGTATAAACATGGAAATATCTACACCACGATCTGTATAAACATGGAAATATTTACACCGCTATCTGTATAAACATGGAAATATCTACACCGCTATTTCTATAAAGATGGAAATATCTACAAAGCCATCTGTATAAACATGGAAATACCTACACAGTCATGTGTAGGAACATGGAAAAATCTACAGTGCCATCTGTATAAACATGGAAATATGTACAGAGCCCTCTGTATAAATATGGAAATATCTGCATAGGCATCTGTATAAACATGGAAATGTCTGCACCGCTATCTGTATAAACATGGAAATACCTACACCGCTGTCTCTATAAACATGGAAATATGTACACTGCTATGTGTATAAACATGGAAATATCTCCACTGCTGTCTGTATAAACATGGAAATATCTACACCGCGATCTGTATAAACATGGAAATATCTACACCGCTATCTGTATAAACATGGAAATATCTACACAGCTATCTCTATAAACATGGAAATACCTACACCGCCATCTGTATAAACATGGAAATACCTACAAAGTCATCTGTATAAACATGGAAATATCTACACAGGCATCTGTATAAACATGGAAACATCTACACAGCCATCTGTATATACATGGAAATATCTACACTGTTATCTGTATAAACATGGAAATATCTACACCACCTTCTACATATCCATGGAAATATCTGCGCCGCCTTCTGTATAAACATGGAAATATCTACACGGTCATCTGTGTATAGATGGAAATATCAACACCGCCATCTGTACAAACATGGAAATATCTGCACCGCTATCTGTATAAACATGGAAATAGCTAAACCGCTATCTGCATAAACATGGAAATATCTACACTGCTATCTCTATAAACCTGGAAATATCTACACCGTGATCTGTATAAACATGGAAATATTTACACTGCTATCTGTATAAACATGGAAATATCTACACCATTATCTGTGTAAATATGGAAATATCTACACCGCTATCTCTATAAACATGGAAATATCTACACCGCCATCTGTATAAACATGGAAATATCTACACTGCTATCTCTATAAACATGGAAATATCTACATTGCCATCTGTAAAAACATGGAAATACCTATACAGTCATCTGTATAAACATGGAAATATCTACACCACCATCTGTATAAACATGGAAATATCTACGGTGCCATCTGTATACACATGGAAATACCTACACGGCAATCTGTGTATAGATGGAAACGTCAACACCGCCATCTGTACAAACATGGAAATATCTACACCGCAATCTGTATAAACATGGAAATATCTACACTGCGGTCTGTATAAACATGGAAATTTATACACCGGTAACTGTATAAACATGGAAATATCTACACCACGATCTGTATAAACATGGAAATATTTACACCGCTATCTGTATAAACATGGAAATATCTACACCGCTATTTCTATAAAGATGGAAATATCTACAAAGCCATCTGTATAAACATGGAAATACCTACACAGTCATGTGTAGGAACATGGAAAAATCTACAGTGCCATCTGTATAAACATGGAAATATGTACAGAGCCCTCTGTATAAATATGGAAATATCTGCATAGGCATCTGTATAAACATGGAAATGTCTGCACCGCTATCTGTATAAACATGGAAATACCTACACCGCTGTCTCTATAAACATGGAAATATGTACACTGCTATGTGTATAAACATGGAAATATCTCCACTGCTGTCTGTATAAACATGGAAATATCTACACCGCGATCTGTATAAACATGGAAATATCTACACCGCTATCTGTATAAACATGGAAATATCTACACAGCTATCTCTATAAACATGGAAATACCTACACCGCCATCTGTATAAACATGGAAATACCTACAAAGTCATCTGTATAAACATGGAAATATCTACACAGGCATCTGTATAAACATGGAAACATCTACACAGCCATCTGTATATACATGGAAATATCTACACTGTTATCTGTATAAACATGGAAATATCTACACCACCTTCTACATATCCATGGAAATATCTGCGCCGCCTTCTGTATAAACATGGAAATATCTACACGGTCATCTGTGTATAGATGGAAATATCAACACCGCCATCTGTACAAACATGGAAATATCTGCACCGCTATCTGTATAAACATGGAAATAGCTAAACCGCTATCTGCATAAACATGGAAATATCTACACTGCTATCTCTATAAACCTGGAAATATCTACACCGTGATCTGTATAAACATGGAAATATTTACACTGCTATCTGTATAAACATGGAAATATCTACACCATTATCTGTGTAAATATGGAAATATCTACACCGCTATCTCTATAAACATGGAAATATCTACACCGCCATCTGTATAAACATGGAAATATCTACACTGCTATCTCTATAAACATGGAAATATCTACATTGCCATCTGTAAAAACATGGAAATACCTATACAGTCATCTGTATAAACATGGAAATATCTACACCACCATTTGTATAAACATGGAAATATCTACGGTGCCATCTGTATACACATGGAAATACCTACACGGCAATCTGTGTATAGATGGAAACGTCAACACCGCCATCTGTACAAACATGGAAATATCTACACCGCAATCTGTATAAACATGGAAATATCTACACTGCGGTCTGTATAAACATGGAAATTTATACACCGGCAACTGTATAAACATGGAAATATCTACACCACGATCTGTATAAACATGGAAATATTTACACCGCTATCTGTATAAACATGGAAATATCTACACCGCTATTTCTATAAAGATGGAAATATCTACAAAGCCATCTGTATAAACATGGAAATACCTACACAGTCATGTGTAGGAACATGGAAAAATCTACAGTGCCATCTGTATAAACATGGAAATATGTACAGAGCCCTCTGTATAAATATGGAAATATCTGCATAGGCATCTGTATAAACATGGAAATGTCTGCACCGCTATCTGTATAAACATGGAAATACCTACACCGCTGTCTCTATAAACATGGAAATATGTACACTGCTATGTGTATAAACATGGAAATATCTCCACTGCTGTCTGTATAAACATGGAAATATCTACACCGCGATCTGTATAAACATGGAAATATCTACACCGCTATCTGTATAAACATGGAAATATATACACAGCTATCTCTATAAACATGGAAATACCTACACCGCCATCTGTATAAACATGGAAATACCTACAAAGTCATCTGTATAAACATGGAAATATCTACACAGGCATCTGTATAAACATGGAAACATCTACACAGCCATCTGTATATACATGGAAATATCTACACTGTTATCTGTATAAACATGGAAATATCTACACCACCTTCTACATATCCATGGAAATATCTGCGCCGCCTTCTGTATAAACATGGAAATATCTACACGGTCATCTGTGTATAGATGGAAATATCAACACCGCCATCTGTACAAACATGGAAATATCTGCACCGCTATCTGTATAAACATGGAAATAGCTAAACCGCTATCTGCATAAACATGGAAATATCTACACTGCTATCTCTATAAACCTGGAAATATCTACACCGTGATCTGTATAAACATGGAAATATTTACACTGCTATCTGTATAAACATGGAAATATCTACACCATTATCTGTGTAAATATGGAAATATCTACACCGCTATCTCTATAAACATGGAAATATCTACACCGCCATCTGTATAAACATGGAAATATCTACACTGCTATCTCTATAAACATGGAAATATCTACATTGCCATCTGTAAAAACATGGAAATACCTATACAGTCATCTGTATAAACATGGAAATATCTACACCACCATCTGTATAAACATGGAAATATCTATGGTGCCATCTGTATACACATGGAAATACCTACACGGCAATCTGTGTATAGATGGAAACGTCAACACCGCCATCTGTACAAACATGGAAATATCTACACCGCAATCTGTATAAACATGGAAATATCTACACTGCGGTCTGTATAAACATGGAAATTTATACACCGGTAACTGTATAAACATGGAAATATCTACACCACGATCTGTATAAACATGGAAATATTTACACCGCTATCTGTATAAACATGGAAATATCTACACCGCTATTTCTATAAAGATGGAAATATCTACAAAGCCATCTGTATAAACATGGAAATACCTACACAGTCATGTGTAGGAACATGGAAAAATCTACAGTGCCATCTGTATAAACATGGAAATATGTACAGAGCCCTCTGTATAAATATGGAAATATCTGCATAGGCATCTGTATAAACATGGAAATGTCTGCACCGCTATCTGTATAAACATGGAAATACCTACACCGCTGTCTCTATAAACATGGAAATATGTACACTGCTATATGTATAAACATGGAAATATCTCCACTGCTGTCTGTATAAACATGGAAATATCTACACCGCGATCTGTATAAACATGGAAATATCTACACCGCTATCTGTATAAACATGGAAATATCTACACAGCTATCTCTATAAACATGGAAATACCTACACCGCCATCTGTATAAACATGGAAATACCTACAAAGTCATCTGTATAAACATGGAAATATCTACACAGGCATCTGTATAAACATGGAAACATCTACACAGCCATCTGTATATACATGGAAATATCTACACCGCTATCTGTATAAACATGGAAATATCTACACCGCCTTGTACATATCCATGGAAATATCTGCGCCACCTTCTGTATAAACATGGAAATATCAACACGGTCATCTGTGTATAGATGGTAATATCAACACCGCCATCTGTACAAACATGGAAATATCTGCACCGCTATCTGTATAAATATGGAAATATATACACCGCGGTCTGTATAAACATGGAAATATCTAAACCGCTATCTGTATAAACATGGAAATATCTACACTGCTATCTCTATAAACCTGGAAATATCTACACCGTGATCTGTATAAACATGGAAATATTTACACTGCTATCTGTATAAACATGGAAATATCTACACCGTTATCTGTATAAATATGGAAATATCTACACCGCTATCTCTAAAAACATGGACATATCTACACCGCCATCTGTATAAACATGGAAATATCTACAATGCTATCTCTATAAACATGGAAATATCTACAATGTCATCTGTAAAAACATGGAAATACCTATACAGTCATCTGTATAAACATGGAAATATCTACACCACCATCTGTATAAACATGGAAATATCTACAGTGCCGTCTGTATACACACGGAAATACCTACACGGCATTCTGTGTATAGATGGAAACATCAACACCGCCATCTGCACAAACTTGGAAATATCTACACCGCAATCTGTATAAACATGGAAATATCTACACTGCGGTCTGTATAAACATGGAAATTTCTACACCGGTATCTGTATAAACATGGAAATATCTACACCACGATCTGTATAAACATGGAAATATTTACACCGCTATCTGTTTAAACATTGAAATATCTACACCGCTATCTCTATAAACATGGAAATATCTACAAAGCCATCTGTATAAACATGGAAATACCTACACAGTCATTTGTAGGAATGTGGAAAAATCTACAGTGCCATCTGTATAAACATAGAAATATCTACAGAGCCCTCTGTATAAATATGGAAATATCTGCATAGGCATCTGTATAAACATGGAAATGTCTGCACCGCTATCTGTATAAACATGGAAATACCTACACCGCTGTCTCTATAAACATGTAAATATGTACACCGCTATGTTTATAAACATGGAAATATCTCCACTGCTGTCTGTATAAACATGGAAATATCTACACCGCGATCTGTATAAAGATGGAAATATCTACACCGCTATCTGTATAAACATGGAAATATCTACACAGCTAGCTCTATAAACATGGAAATACCTACACCGCCATCTGTATAAACATGGAAATACCTACAAAGTCATCTGTATAAACATGGAAATATCTACACAGGCATCTGTATAAACATGGAAACATCTACACAGCCATCTGTATATACATGGAAATATCTACACCGCTATCTGTATAAACATGGAAATATCTACACCGCCTTCTACATATCCATGGAAATATCTGCGCCGCCTTCTGAATAAACATGGAAATATCAACACGGTCATCTGTGTATAAATGGAAATATCAACACCGCCATCTGTACAAACATGGAAATATCTGCACCGAAATCTGTATAAATATGGAAATATATACACCGCGGTCTGTATAAACATGGAAATAGCTAAACCGCTATCTGTATAAACATGGAAATATCTACACTGCTATCTCTATAAACCTGAAAATATCTTCACCGTGATCTGTATAAACATGGAAATATTTACACTGCTATCTGTGTAAACATGGAAATATCTACAACGTTATCTGTATAAATATGGAAATATCTACACCGCTATCTCTATAAACATGGAAATATCTACACCGCCATCTGTATAACCATGGAAATATCTACACTGCTATCTCTATAAACATGGAAATATCTACAATGCCATCTGTAAAAACATGGAAATACCTATACAGTCATCTGTATAAACATGGAAATATCTACACCACCGTCTGTATAAACATGGAAATATCTACAGTGCCGTCTGTATACACACGGAAATACCTACACGGCAATCTGTGTATAGATGGAAACATCAACACCGCCATCTGTACAAACATGGAAATATCTACACCGCAATCTGTATAAACATGGAAATATCTACACTGCGGTCTGTATAAACATGGAAATTTCTACACCGGTATCTGTATAAACATGGAAATATCTACACCACGATCTGTATAAACATGGAAATATTTACACCGCTACCTGTATAAACATGGAAATATCTCCACCGCTATCTCTATAAACATGGAAATATCTACAAAGCCATCTGTATAAACATGGAAATACCTACACAGTCATGTGTAGGAACATGGAAAAATCTACAGTGCCATCTGTATAAACATGGAAATATCTACAGAGCCCTCTGTATAAATATGGAAATATCTGCATAGGCATCTGTATAAACATGGAAATGTCTGCACCGCTATCTGTATAAACATGGAAATACCTACACCGCTGTCTCTATAAACATGGAAATATGTACACCGCTATGTGTATAAACATGGAAATATCTCCACTGCTGTCTGTATAAACATGGAAATATCTATACCGCGATCTGTATAAACATGGAAATATCTACACAGCTATCTCTATAAACATGGAAATACCTACACCGCCATCTGTATAAACATGGAAATACCTACAAAGTCATCTGTATAAACATGGAAATATCTACACAGGCATCTGTATAAACATGGAAACATCTACACAGCCATCTGTATATACATGGAAATATCTACACCGCTATCTGTATAAACATGGAAATATCTACACCGCCTTCTACATATCCATGGAAATATCTGTGCCGCCTTCTGTATAAACATGGAAATATCAACACGGTCATCTGTGTATAGATGGAAATATCAACACCGCCATCTGTACAAACATGGAAATATCTGCACCACTATCTGTATAAATATGGAAATATATACACCGCAGTCTGTATAAACATGGAAATAGCTAAAACGCTATCTGTATAAACATGTAAATATCTACACTGCTATCTCTATAAACCTGGAAATATCTACACCGTGATCTGTATAAACATGGAAATATTTACACCGCTATCTGTATAAACATGGAAATATCTACACCGTTATCTGTATAAATATGGAAATATCTACACCGCTATCTCTATAAACATGGAAATATCTACACCGCCATCTGTAGAAACATGGAAATATCTACACTGCTATCTCTATAAACATGGAAATATCTACAATGCCATCTGTAAAAACATGGAAATACCTATACAGTCATCTGTATAAACATGGAAATATCTACACCACCATCTGTATAAACATGGAAATATCTACGGTGCCATCTGTATACACAGGGAAATACCTACACGGCAATCTGTGTATAGGTGGAAACGTCAACACCGCCATCTGTACAAACATGGAAATATCTACACCGCAATCTGTATAAACATGGAAATATCTACACTGCGGTCTGTATAAACATGGAAATTTATACACCGGTAACTGTATAAACATGGAAATATCTACACCACGATCTGTATAAACATGGAAATATTTACACCGCTATCTGTATAAACATGGAAATATCTACACCGCTATTTCTATAAAGATGGAAATATCTACAAAGCCATCTGTATAAACATGGAAATACCTACACAGTCATGTGTAGGAACATGGAAAAATCTACAGTGCCATCTGTATAAACATGGAAATATGTACAGAGCCCTCTGTATAAATATGGAAATATCTGCATAGGCATCTGTATAAACATGGAAATGTCTGCACCGCTATCTGTATAAACATGGAAATACCTACACCGCTGTCTCTATAAACATGGAAATATGTACACTGCTATGTGTATAAACATGGAAATATCTCCACTGCTGTCTGTATAAACATGGAAATATCTACACCGCGATCTGTATAAACATGGAAATATCTACACCGCTATCTGTATAAACATGGAAATATATACACAGCTATCTCTATAAACATGGAAATACCTACACCGCCATCTGTATAAACATGGAAATACCTACAAAGTCATCTGTATAAACATGGAAATATCTACACAGGCATCTGTATAAACATGGAAACATCTACACAGCCATCTGTATATACATGGAAATATCTACACTGTTATCTGTATAAACATGGAAATATCTACACCACCTTCTACATATCCATGGAAATATCTGCGCCGCCTTCTGTATAAACATGGAAATATCTACACGGTCATCTGTGTATAGATGGAAATATCAACACCGCCATCTGTACAAACATGGAAATATCTGCACCGCTATCTGTATAAACATGGAAATAGCTAAACCGCTATCTGCATAAACATGGAAATATCTACACTGCTATCTCTATAAACCTAGAAATATCTACACCGTGATCTGTATAAACATGGAAATATTTACACTGCTATCTGTATAAACATGGAAATATCTACACCATTATCTGTGTAAATATGGAAATATCTACACCGCTATCTCTATAAACATGGAAATATCTACACCGCCATCTGTATAAACATGGAAATATCTACACTGCTATCTCTATAAACATGGAAATATCTACATTGCCATCTGTAAAAACATGGAAATACCTATACAGTCATCTGTATAAACATGGAAATATCTACACCACCATCTGTATAAACATGGAAATATCTACGGTGCCATCTGTATACACATGGAAATACCTACACGGCAATCTGTGTATAGATGGAAACGTCAACACCGCCATCTGTACAAACATGGAAATATCTACACCGCAATCTGTATAAACATGGAAATATCTACACTGCGGTCTGTATAAACATGGAAATTTATACACCGGTAACTGTATAAACATGGAAATATCTACACCACGATCTGTATAAACATGGAAATATTTACACCGCTATCTGTATAAACATGGAAATATCTACACCGCTATTTCTATAAAGATGGAAATATCTACAAAGCCATCTGTATAAACATGGAAATACCTACACAGTCATGTGTAGGAACATGGAAAAATCTACAGTGCCATCTGTATAAACATGGAAATATGTACAGAGCCCTCTGTATAAATATGGAAATATCTGCATAGGCATCTGTATAAACATGGAAATGTCTGCACCGCTATCTGTATAAACATGGAAATACCTACACCGCTGTCTCTATAAACATGGAAATATGTACACTGCTATGTGTATAAACATGGAAATATCTCCACTGCTGTCTGTATAAACATGGAAATATCTACACCGCGATCTGTATAAACATGGAAATATCTACACCGCTATCTGTATAAACATGGAAATATCTACACAGCTATCTCTATAAACATGGAAATACCTACACCGCCATCTGTATAAACATGGAAATACCTACAAAGTCATCTGTATAAACATGGAAATATCTACACAGGCATCTGTATAAACATGGAAACATCTACACAGCCATCTGTATATACATGGAAATATCTACACCGCTATCTGTATAAACATGGAAATATCTACACCGCCTTGTACATATCCATGGAAATATCTGCGCCACCTTCTGTATAAACATGGAAATATCAACACGGTCATCTGTGTATAGATGGTAATATCAACACCGCCATCTGTACAAACATGGAAATATCTGCACCGCTATCTGTATAAATATGGAAATATATACACCGCGGTCTGTATAAACATGGAAATATCTATAATGCTATCTCTATAAACATGGAAATATCTACAATGTCATCTGTAAAAACATGGAAATACCTATACAGTCATCTGTATAAACATGGAAATATCTACACCACCATCTGTATAAACATGGAAATATCTACAGTGCCGTCTGTATACACACGGAAATACCTACACGGCATTCTGTGTATAGATGGAAACATCAACACCGCCATCTGCACAAACTTGGAAATATCTACACCGCAATCTGTATAAACATGGAAATATCTACACTGCGGTCTGTATAAACATGGAAATTTCTACACCGGTATCTGTATAAACATGGAAATATCTACACCACGATCTGTATAAACATGGAAATATTTACACCGCTATCTGTTTAAACATTGAAATATCTACACCGCTATCTCTATAAACATGGAAATATCTACAAAGCCATCTGTATAAACATGGAAATACCTACACAGTCATTTGTAGGAACGTGGAAAAATCTACAGTGCCATCTGTATAAACATAGAAATATCTACAGAGCCCTCTGTATAAATATGGAAATATCTGCATAGGCATCTGTATAAACATGGAAATGTCTGCACCGCTATCTGTATAAACATGGAAATACCTACACCGCTGTCTCTATAAACATGGAAATATGTACACCGCTATGTTTATAAACATGGAAATATCTCCACTGCTGTCTGTATAAACATGGAAATATCTACACCGCGATCTGTATAAAGATGGAAATATCTACACCGCTATCTGTATAAACATGGAAATATCTACACAGCTAGCTCTATAAACATGGAAATACCTACACCGCCATCTGTATAAACATGGAAATACCTACAAAGTCATCTGTATAAACATGGAAATATCTACACAGGCATCTGTATAAACATGGAAACATCTACACAGCCATCTGTATATACATGGAAATATCTACACCGCTATCTGTATAAACATGGAAATATCTACACCGCCTTCTACATATCCATGGAAATATCTGCGCCGCCTTCTGAATAAACATGGAAATATCAACACGGTCATCTGTGTATAAATGGAAATATCAACACCGCCATCTGTACAAACATGGAAATATCTGCACCGAAATCTGTATAAATATGGAAATATATACACCGCGGTCTGTATAAACATGGAAATAGCTAAACCGCTATCTGTATAAACATGGAAATATCTACACTGCTATCTCTATAAACCTGAAAATATCTTCACCGTGATCTGTATAAACATGGAAATATTTACACTGCTATCTGTGTAAACATGGAAATATCTACACCGTTATCTGTATAAATATGGAAATACCTACACCGCTATCTCTATAAACATGGAAATATCTACACCGCCATCTGTATAACCATGGAAATATCTACACTGCTATCTCTATAAACATGGAAATATCTACAATGCCATCTGTAAAAACATGGAAATACCTATACAGTCATCTGTATAAACATGGAAATATCTACACCACCATCTGTATAAACATGGAAATATCTACAGTGCCGTCTGTACACACACGGAAATACCTACACGGCAATCTGTGTATAGATGGAAACATCAACACCGCCATCTGTACAAACATGGAAATATCTACACCGCAATCTGTATAAACATGGAAATATCTACACTGCGGTCTGTATAAACATGGAAATTTCTACACCGGTATCTGTATAAACATGGAAATATCTACACCACGATCTGTATAAACATGGAAATATTTACACCGCTACCTGTATAAACATGGAAATATCTCCACCGCTATCTCTATAAACATGGAAATATCTACAAAGCCATCTGTATAAACATGGAAATACCTACACAGTCATGTGTAGGAACATGGAAAAATCTACAGTGCCATCTGTATAAACATGGAAATATCTACAGAGCCCTCTGTATAAATATGTAAATATCTGCATAGGCATCTGTATAAACATGGAAATGTCTGCATCGCTATCTGTATAAACATGGAAATACCTACACCGCTGTCTCTATAAACATGGAAATATGTACACCGCTATGTGTATAAACATGGAAATATCTCCACTGCTGTCTGTATAAACATGGAAATATCTATACCGCGATCTGTATAAACATGGAAATATCTACACAGCTATCTCTATAAACATGGAAATACCTACACCGCCATCTGTATAAACATGGAAATACCTACAAAGTCATCTGTATAAACATGGAAATATCTACACAGGCATCTGTATAAACATGGAAACATCTACACAGCCATCTGTATATACATGGAAATATCTACACCGCTATCTGTATAAACATGGAAATATCTACACCGCCTTCTACATATCCATGGAAATACCTGCGCCGCCTTCTGTATAAACATGGAAATATCAACACGGTCATCTGTGTATAGATGGAAATATCAACACCGCCATCTGTACAAACATGGAAATATCTGCACCACTATCTGTATAAATATGGATATATATACACCGCGGTCTGTATAAACATGGAAATAGCTAAACCGCTATCTGTATAAACATGGAAATATCTACAATGCTATCTCTATAAACCTGAAAATATCTACACCGTGATCTGTATAAACATGGAAATATTTACACTGCTATCTGTATAAACATGGAAATATCTACACCGTTATCTGTATAAATATGGAAATATCTACACCGCTATCTCTATAAACATGGAAATATCTACACCGCCATCTGTAGACACATGGAAATATCTACACTGCTATCTCTATAAACATGGAAATATCTACAATGCCTTCTGTAAAAACATGGAAATACCTATACAGTCATCTGTATAAACATGGAAATATCTACACCACCCTGTGTATAAACATGGAAATATCTACAGTGCCGTCTGTATACACACGGAAATACCTACACGGCAATCTGTGTGTAGATGGAAACATCAACACCGCCATCTGTACAAACATGGAAATATCTACACCGCAATCTGTATAAACATGGAAATATCTACACTGTGGTCTGTATAAACATGGAAATTTCTACACCGGTATCTGTATAAACATGGAAATATCTACACCACGATCTGTATAAACATGGAAATATTTACACCGCTACCTGTATAAACATGGAAATATCTACACCGCTATCTCTATAAACATGGAAATATCTACAAAGCCATCTGTATAAACATGGAAATACCTACACAGTCATGTGTAGGAACATGGAAAAATCTACAGTGCCATCTGTATAAACATGGAAATATCTACAGAGCCCTCTGTATAAACATGGAAATATCTGCATAGGCATCTGTATAAACATGGAAATGTCTGCACCGCTATCTGTATAAACATGGAAATACCGACACCGCTGTCTCTATAAACATGGAAATATGTACACCGCTATGTGTATAAATATGGAAATATCTCCACTGCTGTCTGTATAAACATGGAAATATCTACACCGCGATCTGTATAAACATGGAAATATCTACACCGCTATCTGTATAAACATGGAAATATCTACACAGCTATCTCTATAAACATGGAAATACCTACACCGCCATCTGTATAAACATGGAAATACCTACAAAGTCATCTGTATAAACATGGAAATATCTACACAGGCATCTGTATAAACATGGAAACATCTACACAGCCATCTGTATATACATGGAAATATCTACACTGTTATCTGTATAAACATGGAAATATCTACACCACCTTCTACATATCCATGGAAATATCTGCGCCGCCTTCTGTATAAACATGGAAATATCTACACGGTCATCTGTGTATAGATGGAAATATCAACACCGCCATCTGTACAAACATGGAAATATCTGCACCGCTATCTGTATAAACATGGAAATAGCTAAACCGCTATCTGCATAAACATGGAAATATCTACACTGCTATCTCTATAAACCTGGAAATATCTACACCGTGATCTGTATAAACATGGAAATATTTACACTGCTATCTGTATAAACATGGAAATATCTACACCATTATCTGTGTAAATATGGAAATATCTACACCGCTATCTCTATAAACATGGAAATATCTACACCGCCATCTGTATAAACATGGAAATATCTACACTGCTATCTCTATAAACATGGAAATATCTACATTGCCATCTGTAAAAACATGGAAATACCTATACAGTCATCTGTATAAACATGGAAATATCTACACCACCATCTGTATAAACATGGAAATATCTATGGTGCCATCTGTATACACATGGAAATACCTACACGGCAATCTGTGTATAGATGGAAACGTCAACACCGCCATCTGTACAAACATGGAAATATCTACACCGCAATCTGTATAAACATGGAAATATCTACACTGCGGTCTGTATAAACATGGAAATTTATACACCGGTAACTGTATAAACATGGAAATATCTACACCACGATCTGTATAAACATGGAAATATTTACACCGCTATCTGTATAAACATGGAAATATCTACACCGCTATTTCTATAAAGATGGAAATATCTACAAAGCCATCTGTATAAACATGGAAATACCTACACAGTCATGTGTAGGAACATGGAAAAATCTACAGTGCCATCTGTATAAACATGGAAATATGTACAGAGCCCTCTGTATAAATATGGAAATATCTGCATAGGCATCTGTATAAACATGGAAATGTCTGCACCGCTATCTGTATAAACATGGAAATACCTACACCGCTGTCTCTATAAACATGGAAATATGTACACTGCTATGTGTATAAACATGGAAATATCTCCACTGCTGTCTGTATAAACATGGAAATATCTACACCGCGATCTGTATAAACATGGAAATATCTACACCGCTATCTGTATAAACATGGAAATATCTACACAGCTATCTCTATAAACATGGAAATACCTACACCGCCATCTGTATAAACATGGAAATACCTACAAAGTCATCTGTATAAACATGGAAATATCTACACAGGCATCTGTATAAACATGGAAACATCTACACAGCCATCTGTATATACATGGAAATATCTACACCGCTATCTGTATAAACATGGAAATATCTACACCGCCTTGTACATATCCATGGAAATATCTGCGCCACCTTCTGTATAAACATGGAAATATCAACACGGTCATCTGTGTATAGATGGTAATATCAACACCGCCATCTGTACAAACATGGAAATATCTGCACCGCTATCTGTATAAATATGGAAATATATACACCGCGGTCTGTATAAACATGGAAATATCTAAACCGCTATCTGTATAAACATGGAAATATCTACACTGCTATCTCTATAAACCTGGAAATATCTACACCGTGATCTGTATAAACATGGAAATATTTACACTGCTATCTGTATAAACATGGAAATATCTACACCGTTATCTGTATAAATATGGAAATATCTACACCGCTATCTCTAAAAACATGGACATATCTACACCGCCATCTGTATAAACATGGAAATATCTACAATGCTATCTCTATAAACATGGAAATATCTACAATGTCATCTGTAAAAACATGGAAATACCTATACAGTCATCTGTATAAACATGGAAATATCTACACCACCATCTGTATAAACATGGAAATATCTACAGTGCCGTCTGTATACACACGGAAATACCTACACGGCATTCTGTGTATAGATGGAAACATCAACACCGCCATCTGCACAAACTTGGAAATATCTACACCGCAATCTGTATAAACATGGAAATATCTACACTGCGGTCTGTATAAACATGGAAATTTCTACACCGGTATCTGTATAAACATGGAAATATCTACACCACGATCTGTATAAACATGGAAATATTTACACCGCTATCTGTTTAAACATTGAAATATCTACACCGCTATCTCTATAAACATGGAAATATCTACAAAGCCATCTGTATAAACATGGAAATACCTACACAGTCATTTGTAGGAACGTGGAAAAATCTACAGTGCCATCTGTATAAACATAGAAATATCTACAGAGCCCTCTGTATAAATATGGAAATATCTGCATAGGCATCTGTATAAACATGGAAATGTCTGCACCGCTATCTGTATAAACATGGAAATACCTACACCGCTGTCTCTATAAACATGGAAATATGTACACCGCTATGTTTATAAACATGGAAATATCTCCACTGCTGTCTGTATAAACATGGAAATATCTACACCGCGATCTGTATAAAGATGGAAATATCTACACCGCTATCTGTATAAACATGGAAATATCTACACAGCTAGCTCTATAAACATGGAAATACCTACACCGCCATCTGTATAAACATGGAAATACCTACAAAGTCATCTGTATAAACATGGAAATATCTACACAGGCATCTGTATAAACATGGAAACATCTACACAGCCATCTGTATATACATGGAAATATCTACACCGCTATCTGTATAAACATGGAAATATCTACACCGCCTTCTACATATCCATGGAAATATCTGCGCCGCCTTCTGAATAAACATGGAAATATCAACACGGTCATCTGTGTATAAATGGAAATATCAACACCGCCATCTGTACAAACATGGAAATATCTGCACCGAAATCTGTATAAATATGGAAATATATACACCGCGGTCTGTATAAACATGGAAATAGCTAAACCGCTATCTGTATAAACATGGAAATATCTACACTGCTATCTCTATAAACCTGAAAATATCTTCACCGTGATCTGTATAAACATGGAAATATTTACACTGCTATCTGTGTAAACATGGAAATATCTACACCGTTATCTGTATAAATATGGAAATACCTACACCGCTATCTCTATAAACATGGAAATATCTACACCGCCATCTGTATAACCATGGAAATATCTACACTGCTATCTCTATAAACATGGAAATATCTACAATGCCATCTGTAAAAACATGGAAATACCTATACAGTCATCTGTATAAACATGGAAATATCTACACCACCATCTGTATAAACATGGAAATATCTACAGTGCCGTCTGTACACACACGGAAATACCTACACGGCAATCTGTGTATAGATGGAAACATCAACACCGCCATCTGTACAAACATGGAAATATCTACACCGCAATCTGTATAAACATGGAAATATCTACACTGCGGTCTGTATAAACATGGAAATTTCTACACCGGTATCTGTATAAACATGGAAATATCTACACCACGATCTGTATAAACATGGAAATATTTACACCGCTACCTGTATAAACATGGAAATATCTCCACCGCTATCTCTATAAACATGGAAATATCTACAAAGCCATCTGTATAAACATGGAAATACCTACACAGTCATGTGTAGGAACATGGAAAAATCTACAGTGCCATCTGTATAAACATGGAAATATCTACAGAGCCCTCTGTATAAATATGTAAATATCTGCATAGGCATCTGTATAAACATGGAAATGTCTGCACCGCTATCTGTATAAACATGGAAATACCTACACCGCTGTCTCTATAAACATGGAAATATGTACACCGCTATGTGTATAAACATGGAAATATCTCCACTGCTGTCTGTATAAACATGGAAATATCTATACCGCGATCTGTATAAACATGGAAATATCTACACAGCTATCTCTATAAACATGGAAATACCTACACCGCCATCTGTATAAACATGGAAATACCTACAAAGTCATCTGTATAAACATGGAAATATCTACACAGGCATCTGTATAAACATGGAAACATCTACACAGCCATCTGTATATACATGGAAATATCTACACCGCTATCTGTATAAACATGGAAATATCTACACCGCCTTCTACATATCCATGGAAATATCTGTGCAACCTTCTGTATAAACATGGAAATATCAACACGGTCATCTGTGTATAGATGGAAATATCAACACCGCCATCTGTACAAACATGGAAATATCTGCACCACTATCTGTATAAATATGGAAATATATACACCGCAGTCTGTATAAACATGGAAATAGCTAAACCGCTATCTGTATAAACATGTAAATATCTACACTGCTATCTCTATAAACCTGGAAATATCTACACCGTGATCTGTATAAACATGGAAATATTTACACCGCTATCTGTATAAACATGGAAATATCTACACCGTTATCTGTATAAATATGGAAATATCTACACCGCTATCTCTATAAACATGGAAATATCTACACCGCCATCTGTAGAAACATGGAAATATCTACACTGCTATCTCTATAAACATGGAAATATCTACAATGCCATCTGTAAAAACATGGAAATACCTATACAGTCATCTGTATAAACATGGAAATATCTACACCACCATCTGTATAAACATGGAAATATCTACGGTGCCATCTGTATACACAGGGAAATACCTACACGGCAATCTGTGTATAGGTGGAAACGTCAACACCGCCATCTGTACAAACATGGAAATATCTACACCGCAATCTGTATAAACATGGAAATATCTACACTGCGGTCTGTATAAACATGGAAATTTATACACCGGTATCTGTATAAACATGGAAATATCTACACCACGATCTGTATAAACATGGAAATATTTACACCGCTATCTGTATAAACATGGAAATATCTACACCGCTATTTCTATAAAGATGGAAATATCTACAAAGCCATCTGTATAAACATGGAAATACCTACACAGTCATGTGTAGGAACATGGAAAAATCTACAGTGCCATCTGTATAAACATGGAAATATGTACAGAGCCCTCTGTATAAATATGGAAATATCTGCATAGGCATCTGTATAAACATGGAAATGTCTGCACCGCTATCTGTATAAACATGGAAATACCTACACCGCTGTCTCTATAAACATGGAAATATGTACACTGCTATGTGTATAAACATGGAAATATCTCCACTGCTGTCTGTATAAACATGGAAATATCTACACCACGATCTGTATAAACATGGAAATATCTACACCGCTATCTGTATAAACATGGAAATATATACACAGCTATCTCTATAAACATGGAAATACCTACACCGCCATCTGTATAAACATGGAAATACCTACAAAGTCATCTGTATAAACATGGAAATATCTACACAGGCATCTGTATAAACATGGAAACATCTACACAGCCATCTGTATATACATGGAAATATCTACACTGTTATCTGTATAAACATGGAAATATCTACACCACCTTCTACATATCCATGGAAATATCTGCGCCGCCTTCTGTATAAACATGGAAATATCTACACGGTCATCTGTGTATAGATGGAAATATCAACACCGCCATCTGTACAAACATGGAAATATCTGCACCGCTATCTGTATAAACATGGAAATAGCTAAACCGCTATCTGCATAAACATGGAAATATCTACACTGCTATCTCTATAAACCTGGAAATATCTACACCGTGATCTGTATAAACATGGAAATATTTACACTGCTATCTGTATAAACATGGAAATATCTACACCATTATCTGTGTAAATATGGAAATATCTACACCGCTATCTCTATAAACATGGAAATATCTACACCGCCATCTGTATAAACATGGAAATATCTACACTGCTATCTCTATAAACATGGAAATATCTACATTGCCATCTGTAAAAACATGGAAATACCTATACAGTCATCTGTATAAACATGGAAATATCTACACCACCATCTGTATAAACATGGAAATATCTACGGTGCCATCTGTATACACATGGAAATACCTACACGGCAATCTGTGTATAGATGGAAACGTCAACACCGCCATCTGTACAAACATGGAAATATCTACACCGCAATCTGTATAAACATGGAAATATCTACACTGCGGTCTGTATAAACATGGAAATTTATACACCGGTAACTGTATAAACATGGAAATATCTACACCACGATCTGTATAAACATGGAAATATTTACACCGCTATCTGTATAAACATGGAAATATCTACACCGCTATTTCTATAAAGATGGAAATATCTACAAAGCCATCTGTATAAACATGGAAATACCTACACAGTCATGTGTAGGAACATGGAAAAATCTACAGTGCCATCTGTATAAACATGGAAATATGTACAGAGCCCTCTGTATAAATATGGAAATATCTGCATAGGCATCTGTATAAACATGGAAATGTCTGCACCGCTATCTGTATACACATGGAAATACCTACACCGCTGTCTCTATAAACATGGAAATATGTACACTGCTATGTGTATAAACATGGAAATATCTCCACTGCTGTCTGTATAAACATGGAAATATCTACACCGCGATCTGTATAAACATGGAAATATCTACACCGCTATCTGTATAAACATGGAAATATCTACACAGCTATCTCTATAAACATGGAAATACCTACACCGCCATCTGTATAAACATGGAAATACCTACAAAGTCATCTGTATAAACATGGAAATATCTACACAGGCATCTGTATAAACATGGAAACATCTACACAGCCATCTGTATATACATGGAAATATCTACACCGCTATCTGTATAAACATGGAAATATCTACACCGCCTTGTACATATCCATGGAAATATCTGCGCCAACTTCTGTATAAACATGGAAATATCAACACGGTCATCTGTGTATAGATGGTAATATCAACACCGCCATCTGTACAAACATGGAAATATCTGCACCGCTATCTGTATAAATATGGAAATATATACACCGCGGTCTGTATAAACATGGAAATATCTAAACCGCTATCTGTATAAACATGGAAATATCTACACTGCTATCTCTATAAACCTGGAAATATCTACACCGTGATCTGTATAAACATGGAAATATTTACACTGCTATCTGTATAAACATGGAAATATCTACACCGTTATCTGTATAAATATGGAAATATCTACACCGCTATCTCTAAAAACATGGACATATCTACACCGCCATCTGTATAAACATGGAAATATCTACAATGCTATCTCTATAAACATGGAAATATCTACAATGTCATCTGTAAAAACATGGAAATACCTATACAGTCATCTGTATAAACATGGAAATATCTACACCACCATCTGTATAAACATGGAAATATCTACAGTGCCGTCTGTATACACACGGAAATACCTACACGGCATTCTGTGTATAGATGGAAACATCAACACCGCCATCTGCACAAACTTGGAAATATCTACACCGCAATCTGTATAAACATGGAAATATCTACACTGCGGTCTGTATAAACATGGAAATTTCTACACCGGTATCTGTATAAACATGGAAATATCTACACCACGATCTGTATAAACATGGAAATATTTACACCGCTATCTGTTTAAACATTGAAATATCTACACCGCTATCTCTATAAACATGGAAATATCTACAAAGCCATCTGTATAAACATGGAAATACCTACACAGTCATTTGTAGGAACGTGGAAAAATCTACAGTGCCATCTGTATAAACATAGAAATATCTACAGAGCCCTCTGTATAAATATGGAAATATCTGCATAGGCATCTGTATAAACATGGAAATGTCTGCACCGCTATCTGTATAAACATGGAAATACCTACACCGCTGTCTCTATAAACATGTAAATATGTACACCGCTATGTTTATAAACATGGAAATATCTCCACTGCTGTCTGTATAAACATGGAAATATCTACACCGCGATCTGTATAAAGATGGAAATATCTACACCGCTATCTGTATAAACATGGAAATATCTACACAGCTAGCTCTATAAACATGGAAATACCTACACCGCCATCTGTATAAACATGGAAATACCTACAAAGTCATCTGTATAAACATGGAAATATCTACACAGGCATCTGTATAAACATGGAAACATCTACACAGCCATCTGTATATACATGGAAATATCTACACCGCTATCTGTATAAACATGGAAATATCTACACCGCCTTCTACATATCCATGGAAATATCTGCGCCGCCTTCTGAATAAACATGGAAATATCAACACGGTCATCTGTGTATAAATGGAAATATCAACACCGCCATCTGTACAAACATGGAAATATCTGCACCGAAATCTGTATAAATATGGAAATATATACACCGCGGTCTGTATAAACATGGAAATAGCTAAACCGCTATCTGTATAAACATGGAAATATCTACACTGCTATCTCTATAAACCTGAAAATATCTTCACCGTGATCTGTATAAACATGGAAATATTTACACTGCTATCTGTGTAAACATGGAAATATCTACACCGTTATCTGTATAAATATGGAAATACCTACACCGCTATCTCTATAAACATGGAAATATCTACACCGCCATCTGTATAACCATGGAAATATCTACACTGCTATCTCTATAAACATGGAAATATCTACAATGCCATCTGTAAAAACATGGAAATACCTATACAGTCATCTGTATAAACATGGAAATATCTACACCACCATCTGTATAAACATGGAAATATCTACAGTGCCGTCTGTACACACACGGAAATACCTACACGGCAATCTGTGTATAGATGGAAACATCAACACCGCCATCTGTACAAACATGGAAATATCTACACCGCAATCTGTATAAACATGGAAATATCTACACTGCGGTCTGTATAAACATGGAAATTTCTACACCGGTATCTGTATAAACATGGAAATATCTACACCACGATCTGTATAAACATGGAAATATTTACACCGCTACCTGTATAAACATGGAAATATCTCCACCGCTATCTCTATAAACATGGAAATATCTACAAAGCCATCTGTATAAACATGGAAATACCTACACAGTCATGTGTAGGAACATGGAAAAATCTACAGTGCCATCTGTATAAACATGGAAATATCTACAGAGCCCTCTGTATAAATATGTAAATATCTGCATAGGCATCTGTATAAACATGGAAATGTCTGCACCGCTATCTGTATAAACATGGAAATACCTACACCGCTGTCTCTATAAACATGGAAATATGTACACCGCTATGTGTATAAACATGGAAATATCTCCACTGCTGTCTGTATAAACATGGAAATATCTATACCGCGATCTGTATAAACATGGAAATATCTACACAGCTATCTCTATAAACATGGAAATACCTACACCGCCATCTGTATAAACATGGAAATACCTACAAAGTCATCTGTATAAACATGGAAATATCTACACAGGCATCTGTATAAACATGGAAACATCTACACAGCCATCTGTATATACATGGAAATATCTACACCGCTATCTGTATAAACATGGAAATATCTACACCGCCTTCTACATATCCATGGAAATATCTGTGCAACCTTCTGTATAAACATGGAAATATCAACACGGTCATCTGTGTATAGATGGAAATATCAACACCGCCATCTGTACAAACATGGAAATATCTGCACCACTATCTGTATAAATATGGAAATATATACACCGCAGTCTGTATAAACATGGAAATAGCTAAACCGCTATCTGTATAAACATGTAAATATCTACACTGCTATCTCTATAAACCTGGAAATATCTACACCGTGATCTGTATAAACATGGAAATATTTACACCGCTATCTGTATAAACATGGAAATATCTACACCGTTATCTGTATAAATATGGAAATATCTACACCGCTATCTCTATAAACATGGAAATATCTACACCGCCATCTGTAGAAACATGGAAATATCTACACTGCTATCTCTATAAACATGGAAATATCTACAATGCCATCTGTAAAAACATGGAAATACCTATACAGTCATCTGTATAAACATGGAAATATCTACACCACCATCTGTATAAACATGGAAATATCTACGGTGCCATCTGTATACACAGGGAAATACCTACACGGCAATCTGTGTATAGGTGGAAACGTCAACACCGCCATCTGTACAAACATGGAAATATCTACACCGCAATCTGTATAAACATGGAAATATCTACACTGCGGTCTGTATAAACATGGAAATTTATACACCGGTATCTGTATAAACATGGAAATATCTACACCACGATCTGTATAAACATGGAAATATTTACACCGCTATCTGTATAAACATGGAAATATCTACACCGCTATTTCTATAAAGATGGAAATATCTACAAAGCCATCTGTATAAACATGGAAATACCTACACAGTCATGTGTAGGAACATGGAAAAATCTACAGTGCCATCTGTATAAACATGGAAATATGTACAGAGCCCTCTGTATAAATATGGAAATATCTGCATAGGCATCTGTATAAACATGGAAATGTCTGCACCGCTATCTGTATAAACATGGAAATACCTACACCGCTGTCTCTATAAACATGGAAATATGTACACTGCTATGTGTATAAACATGGAAATATCTCCACTGCTGTCTGTATAAACATGGAAATATCTACACCACGATCTGTATAAACATGGAAATATCTACACCGCTATCTGTATAAACATGGAAATATATACACAGCTATCTCTATAAACATGGAAATACCTACACCGCCATCTGTATAAACATGGAAATACCTACAAAGTCATCTGTATAAACATGGAAATATCTACACAGGCATCTGTATAAACATGGAAACATCTACACAGCCATCTGTATATACATGGAAATATCTACACTGTTATCTGTATAAACATGGAAATATCTACACCACCTTCTACATATCCATGGAAATATCTGCGCCGCCTTCTGTATAAACATGGAAATATCTACACGGTCATCTGTGTATAGATGGAAATATCAACACCGCCATCTGTACAAACATGGAAATATCTGCACCGCTATCTGTATAAACATGGAAATAGCTAAACCGCTATCTGCATAAACATGGAAATATCTACACTGCTATCTCTATAAACCTGGAAATATCTACACCGTGATCTGTATAAACATGGAAATATTTACACTGCTATCTGTATAAACATGGAAATATCTACACCATTATCTGTGTAAATATGGAAATATCTACACCGCTATCTCTATAAACATGGAAATATCTACACCGCCATCTGTATAAACATGGAAATATCTACACTGCTATCTCTATAAACATGGAAATATCTACATTGCCATCTGTAAAAACATGGAAATACCTATACAGTCATCTGTATAAACATGGAAATATCTACACCACCATCTGTATAAACATGGAAATATCTACGGTGCCATCTGTATACACATGGAAATACCTACACGGCAATCTGTGTATAGATGGAAACGTCAACACCGCCATCTGTACAAACATGGAAATATCTACACCGCAATCTGTATAAACATGGAAATATCTACACTGCGGTCTGTATAAACATGGAAATTTATACACCGGTAACTGTATAAACATGGAAATATCTACACCACGATCTGTATAAACATGGAAATATTTACACCGCTATCTGTATAAACATGGAAATATCTACACCGCTATTTCTATAAAGATGGAAATATCTACAAAGCCATCTGTATAAACATGGAAATACCTACACAGTCATGTGTAGGAACATGGAAAAATCTACAGTGCCATCTGTATAAACATGGAAATATGTACAGAGCCCTCTGTATAAATATGGAAATATCTGCATAGGCATCTGTATAAACATGGAAATGTCTGCACCGCTATCTGTATACACATGGAAATACCTACACCGCTGTCTCTATAAACATGGAAATATGTACACTGCTATGTGTATAAACATGGAAATATCTCCACTGCTGTCTGT
Source organism: Pan troglodytes (assembly GCF_028858775.2). Taxonomy (NCBI): domain Eukaryota; kingdom Metazoa; phylum Chordata; class Mammalia; order Primates; family Hominidae; genus Pan; species Pan troglodytes. Next base: position 116,217,871 of record NC_072409.2, on the reverse strand, counting down.
ATAAACATGGAAATATCTACACCGCGATCTGTATAAACATGGAAATATCTACACCGCTATCTGTATAAACATGGAAATATCTACACAGCTATCTCTATAAACATGGAAATACCTACACCGCCATCTGTATAAACATGGAAATACCTACAAAGTCATCTGTATAAACATGGAAATATCTACACAGGCATCTGTATAAACATGGAAACATCTACACAGCCATCTGTATATACATGGAAATATCTACACCGCTATCTGTATAAACATGGAAATATCTACACCGCCTTGTACATATCCATGGAAATATCTGCGCCAACTTCTGTATAAACATGGAAATATCAACACGGTCATCTGTGTATAGATGGTAATATCAACACCGCCATCTGTACAAACATGGAAATATCTGCACCGCTATCTGTATAAATATGGAAATATATACACCGCGGTCTGTATAAACATGGAAATATCTAAACCGCTATCTGTATAAACATGGAAATATCTACACTGCTATCTCTATAAACCTGGAAATATCTACACCGTGATCTGTATAAACATGGAAATATTTACACTGCTATCTGTATAAACATGGAAATATCTACACCGTTATCTGTATAAATATGGAAATATCTACACCGCTATCTCTAAAAACATGGACATATCTACACCGCCATCTGTATAAACATGGAAATATCTACAATGCTATCTCTATAAACATGGAAATATCTACAATGTCATCTGTAAAAACATGGAAATACCTATACAGTCATCTGTATAAACATGGAAATATCTACACCACCATCTGTATAAACATGGAAATATCTACAGTGCCGTCTGTATACACACGGAAATACCTACACGGCATTCTGTGTATAGATGGAAACATCAACACCGCCATCTGCACAAACTTGGAAATATCTACACCGCAATCTGTATAAACATGGAAATATCTACACTGCGGTCTGTATAAACATGGAAATTTCTACACCGGTATCTGTATAAACATGGAAATATCTACACCACGATCTGTATAAACATGGAAATATTTACACCGCTATCTGTTTAAACATTGAAATATCTACACCGCTATCTCTATAAACATGGAAATATCTACAAAGCCATCTGTATAAACATGGAAATACCTACACAGTCATTTGTAGGAACGTGGAAAAATCTACAGTGCCATCTGTATAAACATAGAAATATCTACAGAGCCCTCTGTATAAATATGGAAATATCTGCATAGGCATCTGTATAAACATGGAAATGTCTGCACCGCTATCTGTATAAACATGGAAATACCTACACCGCTGTCTCTATAAACATGTAAATATGTACACCGCTATGTTTATAAACATGGAAATATCTCCACTGCTGTCTGTATAAACATGGAAATATCTACACCGCGATCTGTATAAAGATGGAAATATCTACACCGCTATCTGTATAAACATGGAAATATCTACACAGCTAGCTCTATAAACATGGAAATACCTACACCGCCATCTGTATAAACATGGAAATACCTACAAAGTCATCTGTATAAACATGGAAATATCTACACAGGCATCTGTATAAACATGGAAACATCTACACAGCCATCTGTATATACATGGAAATATCTACACCGCTATCTGTATAAACATGGAAATATCTACACCGCCTTCTACATATCCATGGAAATATCTGCGCCGCCTTCTGAATAAACATGGAAATATCAACACGGTCATCTGTGTATAAATGGAAATATCAACACCGCCATCTGTACAAACATGGAAATATCTGCACCGAAATCTGTATAAATATGGAAATATATACACCGCGGTCTGTATAAACATGGAAATAGCTAAACCGCTATCTGTATAAACATGGAAATATCTACACTGCTATCTCTATAAACCTGAAAATATCTTCACCGTGATCTGTATAAACATGGAAATATTTACACTGCTATCTGTGTAAACATGGAAATATCTACACCGTTATCTGTATAAATATGGAAATATCTACACCGCTATCTCTATAAACATGGAAATATCTACACCGCCATCTGTATAACCATGGAAATATCTACACTGCTATCTCTATAAACATGGAAATATCTACAATGCCATCTGTAAAAACATGGAAATACCTATACAGTCATCTGTATAAACATGGAAATATCTACACCACCATCTGTATAAACATGGAAATATCTACAGTGCCGTCTGTATACACACGGAAATACCTACACGGCAATCTGTGTATAGATGGAAACATCAACACCGCCATCTGTACAAACATGGAAATATCTACACCGCAATCTGTATAAACATGGAAATATCTACACTGCGGTCTGTATAAACATGGAAATTTCTACACCGGTATCTGTATAAACATGGAAATATCTACACCACGATCTGTATAAACATGGAAATATTTACACCGCTACCTGTATAAACATGGAAATATCTCCACCGCTATCTCTATAAACATGGAAATATCTACAAAGCCATCTGTATAAACATGGAAATACCTACACAGTCATGTGTAGGAACATGGAAAAATCTACAGTGCCATCTGTATAAACATGGAAATATCTACAGAGCCCTCTGTATAAATATGGAAATATCTGCATAGGCATCTGTATAAACATGGAATTGTCTGCACCGCTATCTGTATAAACATGGAAATACCTACACCGCTGTCTCTATAAACATGGAAATATGTACACCGCTATGTGTATAAACATGGAAATATCTCCACTGCTGTCTGTATAAACATGGAAATATCTATACCGCGATCTGTATAAACATGGAAATATCTACACAGCTATCTCTATAAACATGGAAATACCTACACCGCCATCTGTATAAACATGGAAATACCTACAAAGTCATCTGTATAAACATGGAAATATCTACACAGGCATCTTTATAAACATGGAAACATCTACACAGCCATCTGTATATACATGTAAATATCTACACCGCTATCTGTATAAACATGGAAATATCTACACCGCCTTCTACATATCCATGGAAATATCTGTACCGCCTTCTGTATAAACATGGAAATATCAACACGGTCATCTGTGTATAGATGGAAATATCAACACCGCCATCTGTACAAACATGGAAATATCTGCACCACTATCTGTATAAATATGGAAATATATACACCGCGGTCTGTATAAACATGGAAATAGCTAAACCGCTATCTGTATAAACATGTAAATATCTACACTGCTATCTCTATAAACCTGGAAATATCTACACCGTGATCTGTATAAACATGGAAATATTTACACCGCTATCTGTATAAACATGGAAATATCTACACCGTTATCTGTATAAATATGGAAATATCTACACCGCTATCTCTATAAACATGGAAATATCTACACCGCCATCTGTATAACCATGGAAATATCTACACTGCTATCTCTATAAACATGGAAATATCTACAATGCCATCTGTAAAAACATGGAAATACCTATACAGTCATCTGTATAAACAAGGAAATATCTACACCACCATCTGTATAAACATGGAAATATCTACAGTGCCGTCTGTATACACACGGAAATACCTACACGGCAATCTGTGTATAGATGGAAACATCAACACCGCCATCTGTACAAACATGGAAATATCTACACCGCAATCTGTATAAACATGGAAATCTCTACACTGCGGTCTGTATACACATGGAAATTTTTACACCAGTATCTGTATAAACCTGGAAATATCTACACCACGATCTGTATAAACATGGAAATATTTACACCGCTACCTGTATAAACATGGAAATATCTACACCGCTATCTCTATAAACATGGAAATATCTACAAAGCCATCTGTATAAACATGGAAATACCTACACAGTCATGTGTAGGAACATGGAGAAATCTACAGTGCCATCTGTATAAACATGGAAATATCTACAGAGCCCTCTGTATAAATATGGAAATATCTGCATAGGCATCTGTATAAACATGGAAATGTCTGCACCGCTATCTGTATAAACATGGAAACACCTACACCGCTGTCTGTATAAACATGGAAATATGTACACCGCTATGTGTATAAACATGGAAATATCTCCACTGCTGTCTGTATAAACATGGAAATGTCTACACCGCGATCTGTATAAACATGGAAATATCTACACCGCTATCTGTATAAACATGGAAATATCTACACAGCTATCTCTATAAACATGGAAATACCTACACCGCCATCTGTATAAACATGGAAATACCTACAAAGTCATCTGTATAAACATGGAAATATCTACACAGGCATCTGTATAAACATGGAAACATCTACACAGCCATCTGTATATACATGGAAATATCTACACCGCTATCTGTATAAACATGGAAATATCTACACCGCCTTCTACATATCCATGGAAATACCTGCGCCGCCTTCTGTATAAACATGGAAATATCAACACGGTCATCTGTGTATAGATGGAAATATCAACACCGCCATCTGTACAAACATGGAAATATCTGCACCACTATCTGTATAAATATGGATATATATACACCGCGGTCTGTATAAACATGGAAATAGCTAAACCGCTATCTGTATAAACATGGAAATATCTACAATGCTATCTCTATAAACCTGGAAATATCTACACCGTGATCTGTATAAACATGGAAATATTTACACTGCTATCTGTATAAACATGGAAATATCTACACCGTTATCTGTATAAATATGGAAATATCTACACCGCTATCTCTATAAACATGGAAATATCTACACCGCCATCTGTAGAAACATGGAAATATCTACACTGCTATCTCTATAAACATGGAAATATCTACAATGCCATCTGTAAAAACATGGAAATACCTATACAGTCATCTGTATAAACATGGAAATATCTACACCACCCTGTGTATAAACATGGAAATATCTACAGTGCCGTCTGTATACACACGGAAATACCTACACGGCAATCTGTGTGTAGATGGAAACATCAACACCGCCATCTGTACAAACATGGAAATATCTACACCGCAATCTGTATAAACATGGAAATATCTACACTGTGGTCTGTATAAACATGGAAATTTCTACACCGGTATCTGTATAAACATGGAAATATCTACACCACGATCTGTATAAACATGGAAATATTTACACTGCTACCTGTATAAACATGGAAATATCTACACCGCTATCTCTATAAACATGGAAATATCTACAAAGCCATCTGTATAAACATGGAAATACCTACACAGTCATGTGTAGGAACATGGAAAAATCTACAGTGCCATCTGTATAAACATGGAAATATCTACAGAGCCCTCTGTATAAATATGGAAATATCTGCATAGGCATCTGTATAAACATGGAAATGTCTGCACCGCTATCTGTATAAACATGGAAATACCGACACCGCTGTCTCTATAAACATGGAAATATGTACACCGCTATGTGTATAAATATGGAAATATCTCCACTGCTGTCTGTATAAACATGGAAATATCAATACCGCGATCTGTATAAACATGGAAATATCTACACAGCTATCTCTATAAACATGGAAATACCTACACCGCCATCTGTATAAATATGGAAATACCTACAAAGTCACCTGTATAAACATGGAAATATCTACACAGGCATCTGTATAAACATGGAAACATCTACACAGCCATCTGTATATACATGGAAATATCCACACCGCTATCTGTATAAACATGGAAATATCTACACCGCCTTCTACATATCCATGGAAATATCTGCGCCGCCTTCTGTATAAACATGGAAATATCAACACGGTCATCTGTGTATAGATGGAAATATCAACACCGCCATCTGTACAAACATGGAAATATCTGCACCACTATCTGTATAAATATGGAAATATACACACCGCGGTCTGTATAAACATGGAAATAGCTAAACCGCTATCTGTATAAACATGGAAATATCTACACTGCTATCTCTATAAACCTGGAAATATCTACACCGTGATCTGTATAAACATGGAAATATTTACACCGCTATCTGTATAAACATGGAAATATCTACACCGTTATCTGTATAAATATGGAAATATCTACACCGCTATCTCTATAAACATGGAAATATCTACACCGCCATCTGTAGAAACATGGAAATATCTACACTGCTTTCTCTATAAACATGGAAATATCTACAATGCCATCTGTAAAAACATGGAAATACCTATACAGTCATCTGTATAAACATGGAAATATCTACACCACCATCTGTATAAACATGGAAATATCTACAGTGCCGTCTGTATACACACGGAAATACCTACACGGCAATCTGTGTATAGATGGAAACATCAACACCGCCATCTGTACAAACATGGAAATATCTACACCGCAATCTGTATAAACATGGAAATCTCTACACTGCGGTCTGTATAAACATGGAAATTTTTACACCGGTATCTGTATAAACATGGAAATATCTACACCACGATCTGTATAAACATGGAAATATTTACACCGCTACCTGTATAAACATGGAAATATCTACACCGCTATCTCTATAAACATGGAAATATCTACAAAGCCATCTGTATAAACATGGAAATACCTACACAGTCATGTGTAGGAACATGGAAAAATCTACAGTGCCATCTGTATAAACATGGAAATATGTACAGAGCCCTCTGTATAAATATGGAAATATCAGCATAGGCATCTGTATAAACATGGAAATGTCTGCATCGCTATCTGTGTAAACATGGAAATACCTACACCACTGTCTCTATAAACATGGAAATATGTACACCGCTATGTGTATAAACATGGAAATATCTCCACTGCTGTCTGTATAAACATGGAAATATCTACACCACGATCTGTATAAACATGGAAATATCTACACCGCTATCTGTATAAACATGGAAATATCTACACAGCTATCTCTATAAACATGGAAATACCTACACCGCCATCTGTATAAACATGGAAATACCTACAAAGTCATCTGTATAAACATGGAAATATCTACACAGGCATCTGTATAAACATGGAAACATCTACACAGCCATCTGTATATACATGGAAATATCTACACTGCTATCTGTATAAACATGGAAATATCTACACCACCTTCTACATATCCATGGAAATATCTGCGCCGCCTTCTGTATAAACATGGGAATATCTACACGGTCATCTGTGTATAGATGGAAATATCAACACCGCCATCTGTACAAACATGGAAATATCTGCACCGCTATCTGTATAAACATGGAAATAGCTAAACCGCTATCTGCATAAACATGGAAATATCTACACCGTTATCTGTATAAATATGGAAATATCTACACCGCTATCTCTATAAACATGGAAATATCTACACCGCCATCTGTAGAAACATGGAAATATCTACACTGCTATCTCTATAAACATGGAAATATCTACAATGCCATCTGTAAAAACATGGAAATACCTATACAGTCATCTGTATAAACATGGAAATATCTACACCACCCTGTGTATAAACATGGAAATATCTACAGTGCCGTCTGTATACACACGGAAATACCTACACGGCAATCTGTGTGTAGATGGAAACATCAACACCGCCATCTGTACAAACATGGAAATATCTACACCGCAATCTGTATAAACATGGAAATATCTACACTGTGGTCTGTATAAACATGGAAATTTCTACACCGGTATCTGTATGAACATGGAAATATCTACACCACGATCTGTATAAACATGGAAATATTTACACTGCTACCTGTATAAACATGGAAATATCTACACCGCTATCTCTATAAACATGGAAATATCTACAAAGCCATCTGTATAAACATGGAAATACCTACACAGTCATGTGTAGGAACATGGAAAAATCTACAGTGCCATCTGTATAAACATGGAAATATCTACAGAGCCCTCTGTATAAATATGGAAATATCTGCATAGGCATCTGTATAAACATGGAAATGTCTGCACCGCTATCTGTATAAACATGGAAATACCGACACCGCTGTCTCTATAAACATGGAAATATGTACACCGCTATGTGTATAAATATGGAAATATCTCCACTGCTGTCTGTATAAACATGGAAATATCAATACCGCGATCTGTATAAACATGGAAATATCTACACAGCTGTCTCTATAAACATGGAAATACCTACACCGCCATCTGTATAAATATGGAAATACCTACAAAGTCACCTGTATAAACATGGAAATATCTACACAGGCATCTGTATAAACATGGAAACATCTACACAGCCATCTGTATATACATGGAAATATCTACACCGCTATCTGTATAAACATGGAAATATCTACACCGCCTTCTACATATCCATGGAAATATCTGCGCCGCCTTCTGTATAAACATGGAAATATCAACACGGTCATCTGTGTATAGATGGAAATATCAACACCGCCATCTGTACAAACATGGAAATATCTGCACCACTATCTGTATAAATATGGAAATATACACACCGCGGTCTGTATAAACATGGAAATAGCTAAACCGCTATCTGTATAAACATGGAAATATCTACACTGCTATCTCTATAAACCTGGAAATATCTACACCGTGATCTGTATAAACATGGAAATATTTACACCGCTATCTGTATAAACATGGAAATATCTACACCGTTATCTGTATAAATATGGAAATATCTACACCGCTATCTCTATAAACATGGAAATATCTACACCGCCATCTGTAGAAACATGGAAATATCTACACTGCTTTCTCTATAAACATGGAAATATCTACAATGCCATCTGTAAAAACATGGAAATACCTATACAGTCATCTGTATAAACATGGAAATATCTACACCACCATCTGTATAAACATGGAAATATCTACAGTGCCGTCTGTATACACACGGAAATACCTACACGGCAATCTGTGTATAGATGGAAACATCAACACCGCCATCTGTACAAACATGGAAATATCTACACCGCAATCTGTATAAACATGGAAATCTCTACACTGCGGTCTGTATAAACATGGAAATTTTTACACCGGTATCTGTATAAACATGGAAATATCTACACCACGATCTGTATAAACATGGAAATATTTACACCGCTACCTGTATAAACATGGAAATATCTACACCGCTATCTCTATAAACATGGAAATATCTACAAAGCCATCTGTATAAACATGGAAATACCTACACAGTCATGTGTAGGAACATGGAAAAATCTACAGTGCCATCTGTATAAACATGGAAATATCTACAGAGCCCTCTGTATAAATATGGAAATATCAGCATAGGCATCTGTATAAACATGGAAATGTCTGCACCGCTATCTGTGTAAACATGGAAATACCTACACCGCTGTCTCTATAAACATGGAAATATGTACACCGCTATGTGTATAAACATGGAAATATCTCCACTGCTGTCTGTATAAACATGGAAATATCTACACCACGATCTGTATAAACATGGAAATATCTACACCGCTATCTGTATAAACATGGAAATATCTACACAGCTATCTCTATAAACATGGAAATACCTACACCGCCATCTGTATAAACATGGAAATACCTACAAAGTCATCTGTATAAACATGGAAATATCTACACAGGCATCTGTATAAACATGGAAACATCTACACAGCCATCTGTATATACATGGAAATATCTACACTGCTATCTGTATAAACATGGAAATATCTACACCACCTTCTACATATCCATGGAAATATCTGCGCCGCCTTCTGTATAAACATGGAAATATCTACACGGTCATCTGTGTATAGATGGAAATATCAACACCGCCATCTGTACAAACATGGAAATATCTGCACCGCTATCTGTATAAACATGGAAATAGCTAAACCGCTATCTGCATAAACATGGAAATATCTACACTGCTATCTCTATAAACCTGGAAATATCTACACCGTGATCTGTATAAACATGGAAATATTTACACTGCTATCTGTATAAACATGGAAATATCTACACCGTTATCTGTGTAAATATGGAAATATCTACACCGCTATCTCCATAAACATGGAAATATCTACACCGCCATCTGTATAAACATGGAAATATCTACACTGCTATCTCTATAAACATGGAAATATCTACAATGCCATCTGTAAAAACATGGAAATACCTATACAGTCATCTGTATAAACATGGAAATATCTACACCACCATCTGTATAAACATGGAAATATCTACGGTGCCGTCTGTATACACATGGAAATACCTACACGGCAATCTGTGTATAGGTGGAAACGTCAACACCGCCATCTGTACAAACATGGAAATATCTACACCGCAATCTGTATAAACATGGAAATATCTACACTGCGGTCTGTATAAACATGGAAATTTATACACCGGTAACTGTATAAACATGGAAATATCTACACCACGATCTGTATAAACATGGAAATATTTACACCGCTATCTGTATAAACATGGAAACATCTACACCGCTATTTCTATAAAGATGGAAATATCTACAAAGCCATCTGTATAAACATGGAAATACCTACACAGTCATGTGTAGGAACATGGAAAAATCTACAGTGCCATCTGTATAAACATGGAAATATGTACAGAGCCCTCTGTATAAATATGGAAATATCTGCATAGGCATCTGTATAAACATGGAAATGTCTGCACCGCTATCTGTATAAACATGGAAATACCTACACCGCTGTCTCTATAAACATGGAAATATGTACACTGCTATGTGTATAAACATGGAAATGTCTCCACTGCTGTCTGTATAAACATGGAAATATCTACACCGCGATCTGTATAAACATGGAAATATCTACACCGCTATCTGTATAAACATGGAAATATATACACAGCTATCTCTATAAACATGGAAATACCTACACCGCCATCTGTATAAACATGGAAATACCTACAAAGTCATCTGTATAAACATGGAAATATCTACACAGGCATCTGTATAAACATGGAAACATCTACACAGCCATCTGTATATACATGGAAATATCTACACTGTTATCTGTATAAACATGGAAATATCTACACCACCTTCTACATATCCATGGAAATATCTGCGCCGCCTTCTGTATAAACATGGAAATATCTACACGGTCATCTGTGTATAGATGGAAATATCAACACCGCCATCTGTACAAACATGGAAATATCTGCACCGCTATCTGTATAAACATGGAAATAGCTAAACCGCTATCTGCATAAACATGGAAATATCTACACTGCTATCTCTATAAACCTGGAAATATCTACACCGTGATCTGTATAAACATGGAAATATTTACACTGCTATCTGTATAAACATGGAAATATCTACACCATTATCTGTGTAAATATGGAAATATCTACACCGCTATCTATAAACATGGAAATATCTACACCGCCATCTGTATAAACATGGAAATATCTACACTGCTATCTCTATAAACATGGAAATATCTACATTGCCATCTGTAAAAACATGGAAATACCTATACAGTCATCTGTATAAACATGGAAATATCTACACCACCATCTGTATAAACATGGAAATATCTACGGTGCCATCTGTATACACATGGAAATACCTACACGGCAATCTGTGTATAGATGGAAACGTCAACACCGCCATCTGTACAAACATGGAAATATCTACACCGCAATCTGTATAAACATGGAAATATCTACACTGCGGTCTGTATAAACATGGAAATTTATACACCGGTAACTGTATAAACATGGAAATATCTACACCACGATCTGTATAAACATGGAAATATTTACACCGCTATCTGTATAAACATGGAAATATCTACACCGCTATTTCTATAAAGATGGAAATATCTACAAAGCCATCTGTATAAACATGGAAATACCTACACAGTCATGTGTAGGAACATGGAAAAATCTACAGTGCCATCTGTATAAACATGGAAATATGTACAGAGCCCTCTGTATAAATATGGAAATATCTGCATAGGCATCTGTATAAACATGGAAATGTCTGCACCGCTATCTGTATAAACATGGAAATACCTACACCGCTGTCTCTATAAACATGGAAATATGTACACTGCTATGTGTATAAACATGGAAATATCTCCACTGCTGTCTGTATAAACATGGAAATATCTACACCGCGATCTGTATAAACATGGAAATATCTACACCGCTATCTGTATAAACATGGAAATATCTACACAGCTATCTCTATAAACATGGAAATACCTACACCGCCATCTGTATAAACATGGAAATACCTACAAAGTCATCTGTATAAACATGGAAATATCTACACAGGCATCTGTATAAACATGGAAACATCTACACAGCCATCTGTATATACATGGAAATATCTACACCGCTATCTGTATAAACATGGAAATATCTACACCGCCTTGTACATATCCATGGAAATATCTGCGCCACCTTCTGTATAAACATGGAAATATCAACACGGTCATCTGTGTATAGATGGTAATATCAACACCGCCATCTGTACAAACATGGAAATATCTGCACCGCTATCTGTATAAATATGGAAATATATACACCGCGGTCTGTATAAACATGGAAATATCTAAACCGCTATCTGTATAAACATGGAAATATCTACACTGCTATCTCTATAAACCTGGAAATATCTACACCGTGATCTGTATAAACATGGAAATATTTACACTGCTATCTGTATAAACATGGAAATATCTACACCGTTATCTGTATAAATATGGAAATATCTACACCGCTATCTCTAAAAACATGGACATATCTACACCGCCATCTGTATAAACATGGAAATATCTACAATGCTATCTCTATAAACATGGAAATATCTACAATGTCATCTGTAAAAACATGGAAATACCTATACAGTCATCTGTATAAACATGGAAATATCTACACCACCATCTGTATAAACATGGAAATATCTACAGTGCCGTCTGTATACACACGGAAATACCTACACGGCATTCTGTGTATAGATGGAAACATCAACACCGCCATCTGCACAAACTTGGAAATATCTACACCGCAATCTGTATAAACATGGAAATATCTACACTGCGGTCTGTATAAACATGAAAATTTCTACACCGGTATCTGTATAAACATGGAAATATCTACACCACGATCTGTATAAACATGGAAATATTTACACCGCTATCTGTTTAAACATTGAAATATCTACACCGCTATCTCTATAAACATGGAAATATCTACAAAGCCATCTGTATAAACATGGAAATACCTACACAGTCATTTGTAGGAACGTGGAATAATCTACAGTGCCATCTGTATAAACATAGAAATATCTACAGAGCCCTCTGTATAAATATGGAAATATCTGCATAGGCATCTGTATAAACATGGAAATGTCTGCACCGCTATCTGTATAAACATGGAAATACCTACACCGCTGTCTCTATAAACATGGAAATATGTACACCGCTATGTTTATAAACATGGAAATATCTCCACTGCTGTCTGTATAAACATGGAAATATCTACACCGCGATCTGTATAAAGATGGAAATATCTACACCGCTATCTGTATAAACATGGAAATATCTACACAGCTAGCTCTATAAACATGGAAATACCTACACCGCCATCTGTATAAACATGGAAATACCTACAAAGTCATCTGTATAAACATGGAAATATCTACACAGGCATCTGTATAAACATGGAAACATCTACACAGCCATCTGTATATACATGGAAATATCTACACCGCTATCTGTATAAACATGGAAATATCTACACCGCCTTCTACATATCCATGGAAATATCTGCGCCGCCTTCTGAATAAACATGGAAATATCAACACGGTCATCTGTGTATAAATGGAAATATCAACACCGCCATCTGTACAAACATGGAAATATCTGCACCGAAATCTGTATAAATATGGAAACATATACACCGCGGTCTGTATAAACATGGAAATAGCTAAATCGCTATCTGTATAAACATGGAAATATCTACACTGCTATCTCTATAAACCTGAAAATATCTTCACCGTGATCTGTATAAACATGGAAATATTTACACTGCTATCTGTGTAAACATGGAAATATCTACACCGTTATCTGTATAAATATGGAAATATCTACACCGCTATCTCTATAAACATGGAAATATCTACACCGCCATCTGTATAACCATGGAAATATCTACACTGCTATCTCTATAAACATGGAAATATCTACAATGCCATCTGTAAAAACATGGAAATACCTATACAGTCATCTGTATAAACATGGAAATATCTACACCACCATCTGTATAAACATGGAAATATCTACAGTGCCGTCTGTATACACACGGAAATACCTACACGGCAATCTGTGTATAGATGGAAACATCAACACCGCCATCTGTACAAACATGGAAATATCTACACCGCAATCTGTATAAACATGGAAATATCTACACTGCGGTCTGTATAAACATGGAAATTTCTACACCGGTATCTGTATAAACATGGAAATATCTACACCACGATCTGTATAAACATGGAAATATTTACACCGCTACCTGTATAAACATGGAAATATCTCCACCGCTATCTCTATAAACATGGAAATATCTACAAAGCCATCTGTATAAACATGGAAATACCTACACAGTCATGTGTAGGAACATGGAAAAATCTACAGTGCCATCTGTATAAACATGGAAATATCTACAGAGCCCTCTGTATAAATATGGAAATATCTGCATAGGCATCTGTATAAACATGGAAATGTCTCCACCGCTATCTGTATAAACATGGAAATACCTACACCGCTGTCTCTATAAACATGGAAATATGTACACCGCTATGTGTATAAACATGGAAATATCTCCACTGCTGTCTGTATAAACATGGAAATATCTATACCGTGATCTGTATAAACATGGAAATATCTACACAGCTATCTCTATAAACATGGAAATACCTACACCGCCATCTGTATAAACATGGAAATACCTACAAAGTCATCTGTATAAACATGGAAATATCTACACAGGCATCTGTATAAACATGGAAACATCTACACAGCCATCTGTATATACATGGAAATATCTACACCGCTATCTGTATAAACATGGAAATATCTACACCGCCTTCTACATATCCATGGAAATATCTGTGCCGCCTTCTGTATAAACATGGAAATATCAACACGGTCATCTGTGTATAGATGGAAATATCAACACCGCCATCTGTACAAACATGGAAATATCTGCACCACTATCTGTATAAATATGGAAATATATACACCGCGGTCTGTATAAACATGGAAATAGCTAAACCGCTATCTGTATAAACATGTAAATATCTACACTGCTATCTCTATAAACCTGGAAATATCTACACCGTGATCTGTATAAACATGGAAATATTTACACCGCTATCTGTATAAACATGGAAATATCTACACCGTTATCTGTATAAATATGGAAATATCTACACCGCTATCTCTATAAACATGGAAATATCTACACCGCCATCTGTAGAAACATGGAAATATCTACACTGCTATCTCTATAAACATGGAAATATCTACAATGCCATCTGTAAAAACATGGAAATACCTATACAGTCATCTGTATAAACAAGGAAATATCTACACCACCATCTGTATAAACATGGAAATATCTACAGTGCCGTCTGTATACACACGGAAATACCTACATGGCAATCTGTGTATAGATGGAAACATCAACACCGCCATCTGTACAAACATGGAAATATCTACACCGCAATCTGTATAAACATGGAAATCTCTACACTGCGGTCTGTATACACATGGAAATTTTTACACCAGTATCTGTATAAACCTGGAAATATCTACACCACGATCTGTATAAACATGGAAATATTTACACCGCTACCTGTATAAACATGGAAATATCTACACCGCTATCTCTATAAACATGGAAATATCTACAAAGCCATCTGTATAAACATGGAAATACCTACACAGTCATGTGTAGGAACATGGAGAAATCTACAGTGCCATCTGTATAAACATGGAAATATCTACAGAGCCCTCTGTATAAATATGGAAATATCTGCATAGGCATCTGTATAAACATGGAAATGTCTGCACCGCTATCTGTATAAACATGGAAACACCTACACCGCTGTCTGTATAAACATGGAAATATGTACACCGCTATGTGTATAAACATGGAAATATCTCCACTGCTGTCTGTATAAACATGGAAATGTCTACACCGCGATCTGTATAAACATGGAAATATCTACACCGCTATCTGTATAAACATGGAAATATCTACACAGCTATCTCTATAAACATGGAAATACCTACACCGCCATCTGTATAAACATGGAAATACCTACAAAGTCATCTGTATAAACATGGAAATATCTACACAGGCATCTGTATAAACATGGAAACATCTACACAGCCATCTGTATATACATGGAAATATCTACACCGCTATCTGTATAAACATGGAAATATCTACACCGCCTTCTACATATCCATGGAAATATCTGCGCCGCCTTCTGTATAAACATGGAAATATCAACGCGGTCATCTGTGTATAGATGGAAATATCAACACCGCCATCTGTACAAACATGGAAATATCTGCACCACTATCTGTATAAATATGGAAATATACACACCGCGGTCTGTATAAACATGGAAATAGCTAAACCGCTATCTGTATAAACATGGAAATATCTACACTGCTATCTCTATAAACCTGGAAATATCTACACCGTGATCTGTATAAACATGGAAATATTTACACCGCTATCTGTATAAACATGGAAATATCTACACCGTTATCTGTATAAATATGGAAATATCTACACCGCTATCTCTATAAACATGGAAATATCTACACCGCCATCTGTAGAAACATGGAAATATCTACACTGCCATCTCTATAAACATGGAAATATCTACAATGCCATCTGTAAAAACATGGAAATACCTATACAGTCATCTGTATAAACATGGAAATATCTACACCACCATCTGTATAAACATGGAAATATCTACAGTGCCGTCTGTATACACACGGAAATACCTACACGGCAATCTGTGTATAGATGGAAACATCAACACCGCCATCTGTACAAACATGGAAATATCTACACCGCAATCTGTATAAACATGGAAATCTCTACACTGCGGTCTGTATAAACATGGAAATTTTTACACCGGTATCTGTATAAACATGGAAATATCTACACCACGATCTGTATAAACATGGAAATATTTACACCGCTACCTGTATAAACATGGAAATATCTACACCGCTATCTCTATAAACATGGAAATATCTACAAAGCCATCTGTATAAACATGGAAATACCTACACAGTCATGTGTAGGAACATGGAAAAATCTACAGTGCCATCTATATAAACATGGAAATATCTACAGAGCCCTCTGTATAAATATGGAAATATCTGCATAGGCATCTGTATAAACATGGAAATGTCTGCACCGCTATCTGTATAAACATGGAAATACCTACACCGCTGTCTGTATAAACATGGAAATATGTACACCGCTATGTGTATAAACATGGAAATATCTCCAATGCTGTCTGTATAAACATGGAAATATCTACACCGCGATCTGTATAAACATGGAAATATCTACACCGCTATCTGTATAAACATGGAAATATCTACACAGCTATCTCTATAAACATGGAAATACCTACACCGCCATCTGTATAAACATGGAAATACCTACAAAGTCATCTGTATAAACATGGAAATATCCACACAGGCATCTGTATAAACATGGAAACATCTACACAGCCATCTGTATATACATGGAAATATCTACACCGCTATCTGTATAAACATGGAAATATCTACACCGCCTTCTACATATCCATGGAAATATGTGCGCCGCCTTCTGTATAAACATGGAAATATCTACACGGTCATCTGTGTATAGATGGAAATATCAACACCGCTATCTGTACAAACATGGAAATATCTGCACCGCTATCTGTATAAATATGGAAAAATATACACCGCGGTCTGTATAAACATGGAAATAGCTAAACCGCTATCTGTATAAACATGGAAATATCTACACTGCTATCTCTATAAACCTGGAAATATCTACACCGTGATCTGTATAAACATGGAAATATTTAGACTGCTATCTGTATAAACATGGAAATATCTACACCGTTATCTGTATAAATATGGAAATATCTACACCGCTATCTCTATAAACATGGAAATATCTACACCGCCATCTGTGTAAACATGGAAATATCTACACTGCTATCTCTATAAACATGGAAATATCTAAAATGCCATCTGTAAAAACATGGAAATACCAATACAGTCATCTGTATAAACATGGAAATATCTACACAACCATCTGTATAAACATGGAAATATCTACAGTGCCATCTGTATACACATGGAAATACCCACAGGGCAATCTGTGTTTAGATGGAAACATCAACACCGCCATCTGTACAAACATGGAAATATCTACACCGCAATCTGTATAAACATGGAAATATCTACACTGCGGTCTGTATAAACGTGGAAATTTCTACACCGGTATCTGTATAAACATGGAAACACCTACACCACGATCTGTATAAACATGGAAATATTTACACCGCTATCTGTATAAACATGGAAATATCTACACTGCTATCTCTATAAACATGGAAATATCTACAAAGCCATCTGTATAAACATGGAAATACCTACACAGTCATGTGTAGGAACATGGAAAAATCTACAGTGCCATCTGTATAAACATGGAAATATCTACAGAGCCCTCTGTATAAATATGGAAATATCTGCATACGCATCTGTATAAACATGGAAATATCTGCACCGCTATCTGTATAAACATGGAAATACCTACACCGCTGTCTCTATAAACATGGAAATATGTACACCGCTATGTGTATAAACATGGAAATATCTCCACTGCTGTCTGTATAAACATGGAAATATCTACACCGCGATCTGTATAAACATGGAAATATCTACACCGCTATCTGTATAAACATGGAAATATCTACACAGCTATCTCTATAAACATGGAAATACCTACACCGCCATCTGTATAAACATGGAAATACCTACAAAGTCATCTGTATAAACATGGAAATATCTACACAGCCATCTCTATAAACATGGAAATACCTACACAGCCATCTGAATATACATGGAAATATCTACACCGCTATCTGTATAAACATGGAAATATCTACACCGCCTTCTACATATCCATGAAAATATCTGCGCCACCTTCTGTATAAACATGGAAGTTATCTACACGGTCATCTGTGTATAGATGGAAATATCAACACCGCCATCTGTACAAACATGGAAATATCTGCACTGCTATCTGTATAAACATGGAAATATCTACACAGCGGTCTGTACAAACATGGAAATAGCTAAACCGCTATCTGTATAAACATGGAAATATCTACACTGCTATCTCTATAAACCTGGAAATATCTACACCGTGATCTGTATAAACATGGAAATATTTACACTGCTATCTGTATAAACATGGAAATATCTACACCGTTATCTGTATAAATATGGAAATATCTACACCGCTATCTCTATAAACATGGAAATATCTACACCGCCATCTGTATAAACATGGAAATATCTACACTGCTATCTCTATAAACATGGAAATATCTACAATGCCATCTGTAAAAACATGGAAATACCTATACAGTCATCTGTATAAACATGGAAATATCTACACCACCCTGTGTATAAACATGGAAATATCTACAGTGCCGTCTGTATACACACGGAAATACCTACACGGCAATCTGTGTGTAGATGGAAACATCAACACCGCCATCTGTACAAACATGGAAATATCTACACCGCAATCTGTATAAACATGGAAATATCTACACTGTGGTCTGTATAAACATGGAAATTTCTACACCGGTATCTGTATAAACATGGAAATATCTACACCACGATCTGTATAAACATGGAAATATTTACACCGCTACCTGTATAAACATGGAAATATCTACACCGCTATCTCTATAAACATGGAAATATCTACAAAGCCATCTGTATAAACATGGAAATACCTACACAGTCATGTGTAGGAACATGGAAAAATCTACAGTGCCATCTGTATAAACATGGAAATATCTACAGAGCCCTCTGTATAAATATGGAAATATCTGCATAGGCATCTGTATAAACATGGAAATGTCTGCACCGCTATCTGTATAAACATGGAAATACCGACACCGCTGTCTCTATAAACATGGAAATATGTACACCGCTATGTGTATAAATATGGAAATATCTCCACTGCTGTCTGTATAAACATGGAAATATCAATACCGCGATCTGTATAAACATGGAAATATCTACACAGCTATCTCTATAAACATGGAAATACCTACACCGCCATCTGTATAAACATGGAAATACCTACAAAGTCACCTGTATAAACATGGAAATATCTACACAGGCATCTGTATAAACATGGAAACATCTACACAGCCATCTGTATATACATGGAAATATCTACACCGCTATCTGTATAAACATGGAAATATCTACACCGCCTTCTACATATCCATGGAAATATCTGCGCCGCCTTCTGTATAAACATGGAAATATCAACACGGTCATCTGTGTATAGATGGAAATATCAACACCGCCATCTGTACAAACATGGAAATATCTGCACCACTATCTGTATAAATATGGAAATATACACACCGCGGTCTGTATAAACATGGAAATAGCTAAACCGCTATCTGTATAAACATGGAAATATCTACACTGCTATCTCTATAAACCTGGAAATATCTACACCGTGATCTGCATAAACATGGAAATATTTACACCGCTATCTGTATAAACATGGAAATATCTACACCGTTATCTGTATAAATATGGAAATATCTACACCGCTATCTCTATAAACATGGAAATATCTACACCGCCATCTGTAGAAACATGGAAATATCTACACCGCCATCTGTAGAAACATGGAAATATCTACACTGCCATCTCTATAAACATGGAAATATCTACAATGCCATCTGTAAAAACATGGAAATACCTATACAGTCATCTGTATAAACATGGAAATATCTACACCACCATCTGTATAAACATGGAAATATCTACAGTGCCGTCTGTATACACACGGAAATACCTACACGGCAATCTGTGTATAGATGGAAACATCAACACCGCCATCTGTACAAACATGGAAATATCTACACCGCAATCTGTATAAACATGGAAATCTCTACACTGCGGTCTGTATAAACATGGAAATTTTTACAACGGTATCTGTATAAACATGGAAATATCTACACCACGATCTGTATAAACATGGAAATATTTACACCGCTACCTGTATAAACATGGAAATATCTACACCGCTATCTCTATAAACATGGAAATATCTACAAAGCCATCTGTATAAACATGGAAATACCTACACAGTCATGTGTAGGAACATGGAAAAATCTACAGTGCCATCTATATAAACATGGAAATATCTACAGAGCCCTCTGTATAAATATGGAAATATCTGCATAGGCATCTGTATAAACATGGAAATGTCTGCACCGCTATCTGTATAAACATGGAAATACCTACACCACTGTCTGTATAAACATGGAAATATGTACACCGCTATGTGTATAAAGATGGAAATATCTCCACTGCTGTCTGTATAAACATGGAAATATCTACACCGCGATCTGTATAAACATGGAAATATCTACACCGCTATCTGTATAAACATGGAAATATCTACACAGCTATCTCTATAAACATGGAAATACCTACACCGCCATCTGTATAAACATGGAAATACCTACAAAGTCATCTGTATAAACATGGAAATATCCACACAGGCATCTGTATAAACATGGAAACATCTACACAGCCATCTGTATATACATGGAAATATCTACACCGCTATCTGTATAAACATGGAAATATCTACACCGCCTTCTACATATCCATGGAAATATGTGCGCCGCCTTCTGTATAAACATGGAAATATCTACACGGTCATCTGTGTATAGATGGAAATATCAACACCGCTATCTGTACAAACATGGAAATATCTGCACCGCTATCTGTATAAATATGGAAATATATACACCGCGGTCTGTATAAACATGGAAATAGCTAAACCGCTATCTGTATAAACATGGAAATATCTACACTGCTATCTCTATAAACCTGGAAATATCTACACCGTGATCTGTATAAACATGGAAATATTTAGACTGCTATCTGTATAAACATGGAAATATCTACACCGTTATCTGTATAAATATGGAAATATCTACACCGCTATCTCTATAAACATGGAAATATCTACACCGCCATCTGTGTAAACATGGAAATATCTACACTGCTATCTCTATAAACATGGAAATATCTAAAATGCCATCTGTAAAAACATGGAAATACCAATACAGTCATCTGTATAAACATGGAAATATCTACACAACCATCTGTATAAACATGGAAATATCTACAGTGCCATCTGTATACACATGGAAATACCCACAGGGCAATCTGTGTTTAGATGGAAACATCAACACCGCCATCTGTACAAACATGGAAATATCTACACCGCAATCTGTATAAACATGGAAATATCTACACTGCGGTCTGTATAAACGTGGAAATTTCTACACCGGTATCTGTATAAACATGGAAACACCTACACCACGATCTGTATAAACATGGAAATATTTACACCGCTATCTGTATAAACATGGAAATATCTACACTGCTATCTCTATAAACATGGAAATATCTACAAAGCCATCTGTATAAACATGGAAATACCTACACAGTCATGTGTAGGAACATGGAAAAATCTACAGTGCCATCTGTATAAACATGGAAATATCTACAGAGCCCTCTGTATAAATATGGAAATATCTGCATACGCATCTGTATAAACATGGAAATATCTGCACCGCTATCTGTATAAACATGGAAATACCTACACCGCTGTCTCTATAAACATGGAAATATGTACACCGCTATGTGTATAAACATGGAAATATCTCCACTGCTGTCTGTATAAACATGGAAATATCTACACCGCGATCTGTATAAACATGGAAATATCTACACCGCTATCTGTATAAACATGGAAATATCTACACAGCTATCTCTATAAACATGGAAATACCTACACCGCCATCTGTATAAACATGGAAATACCTACAAAGTCATCTGTATAAACATGGAAATATCTACACAGCCATCTCTATAAACATGGAAATACCAACACAGCCATCTGAATATACATGGAAATATCTACACCGCTATCTGTATAAACATGGAAATATCTACACCGCCTTCTACATATCCATGAAAATATCTGCGCCACCTTCTGTATAA
This sequence comes from Pan troglodytes, assembly GCF_028858775.2. Lineage (NCBI taxonomy): Eukaryota > Metazoa > Chordata > Mammalia > Primates > Hominidae > Pan > Pan troglodytes. The sequence goes on along the minus strand of NC_072409.2, from coordinate 116,194,476 downwards.
ACATGGAAGTTATCTACACGGTCATCTGTGTATAGATGGAAATATCAACACCGCCATCTGTACAAACATGGAAATATCTGCACTGCTATCTGTATAAACATGGAAATATCTACACAGCGGTCTGTACAAACATGGAAATAGCTAAACCGCTATCTGTATAAACATGGAAATATCTACACTGCTATCTCTATAAACCTGGAAATATCTACACCGTGATCTGTATAAACATGGAAATATTTACACTGCTATCTGTATAAACATGGAAATATCTACACCGTTATCTGTATAAATATGGAAATATCTACACCGCTATCTCTATAAACATGGAAATATCTACACCGCCATCTGTATAAACATGGAAATATCTACACTGCTATCTCTATAAACATGGAAATATCTACAATGCCATCTGTAAAAACATGGAAATACCTATACAGTCATCTGTATAAACATGGAAATATCTACACCACCCTGTGTATAAACATGGAAATATCTACAGTGCCGTCTGTATACACACGGAAATACCTACACGGCAATCTGTGTGTAGATGGAAACATCAACACCGCCATCTGTACAAACATGGAAATATCTACACCGCAATCTGTATAAACATGGAAATATCTACACTGTGGTCTGTATAAACATGGAAATTTCTACACCGGTATCTGTATAAACATGGAAATATCTACACCACGATCTGTATAAACATGGAAATATTTACACCGCTACCTGTATAAACATGGAAATATCTACACCGCTATCTCTATAAACATGGAAATATCTACAAAGCCATCTGTATAAACATGGAAATACCTACACAGTCATGTGTAGGAACATGGAAAAATCTACACTGCCATCTGTATAAACATGGAAATATCTACAGAGCCCTCTGTATAAATAAGGAAATATCTGCATAGGCATCTGTAAAAACATGGAAATATCTGCACCGCTATCTGTATAAACTTCGAAATACTAACACCGCTGTCTCTATAAACATGGAAATATGTACACCGCTATGTGTATAAACATGGAAATATCTCCACTGCTGTCTGTATAAACATGGAAATATCTACACCGCGATCTGTATAAACATGGAAATATCTACACCGCTATCTGTATAAACATGGAAATATCTACACAGCTATCTCTATAAACATGGAAATACCTACACCGCCATCTGTATAAACATGGAAATACCTACAAAGTCATCTGTATAAACATGGAAATACCTACACAGCCATCTGTATAAACATGGAAATATCTACACAGCCATCTGTGTATACATGGAAATATCTACCCCGCTATCTGTATAAACATGGAAATATCTACACCGCCTTCTACATATCCATGGAAATATCTGCGCCGCCTTCTGTATAAACATGGAAATATCTACACGGTCATCTGTGTATAGATGGAAATATCAACACCGCCATCTGTACAAACATGGAAATATCTGCACCGCTATCTGTATAAACAAGGAAATATCTACACCGCGGTCTGTATACACATGGAAATAGCTAAACCGCTATCTGTATAAACATGGAAATATCTACACTGCTATCTCTATAAACCTGGAAATATCTACACCGTGATCTGTCTAAACATGGAAATATTTACACTGCAATCTGTATAAACATGGAAATATCTACACCGTTATCTGTATAAATATGGAAATATCTACACCGCTATCTCTATAAACATGGAAATATCTACACCGACATCTGTATAAACATGGAAATATCTACACTGCTATCTCTATAAACATGGGAATATCTACAATGCCATCTGTAAAAACATGGAAATACCTATACAGTCACCTGTATAAACATGGAAATATCTACACCACCATCTGTATAAACGTGGAAATATCTACAATGCCATCTGTATACACATGGATATACCTACACGGCAATCTGTGTATAGATGGAAACACCAACACCGCCATCTGTACAAACATGGAAATATCTACACAGCTATCAGTATATACATGGAGATATCTACACTGCGGTCTGTATAAACATGGAAATTTCTACACCGTTATCTGTATAAACATGGAAATATCTACACCACCATCTGTATAAACATGGAAATATTTACACCGCTATCTGTATAAACATGGAAATATCTACACCGCTATCTCTATAAACATGGAAATATCTACAAAGCCATCTTTATAAACACGGAAATACCTACACAGTCATGTGTAGGAACGTGGAAAAATCTACACTGCCATCTGTATTAACATGGAAATATCTACAGAGCCCTCTGTATAAATATGGAAATATCTGCATAGGCATCTGTATAAACATGGAAATATCTGCACTGCTATCTGTATAAACATGGAAATACCTACACCGCTGTCTCTATAAACATGGAAATATGTACACCGCTATGTGTATAAACATGGAAATATCTCCACTGCTGTCTGTATAAACATGGAAATATCTACACCGTGATCTGTATAAACATGGAAATGTCTACACCGCTATCTGTATAAACATGGAAATATCTACACAGCTATCTCTATAAACATGGAAATATCTACACCGCCATCTGTATAAACATGGAAATACGTACAAAGTCATCTGTATAAACATGGAAATATCTACACAGCCATCTGTATATACATGGAAATATCTACACCGCTATCTGTATAAACATGGAAATATCTACACCGCCTTCTACATATCCATGGAAATATGTGCGCCGCCTTCTGTATAAACATGGAAATATCTACACGGTCATCTGTGTATACATGGAAATATCAACACCGCCATCTGTACAAACATGGAAATATCTGCACCGCTATCTGTATAAACATGGAAATATCTACACCGCGGTCTGTATAAACATGGAAATAGCTAAACCGCTATCTGTATAAACTTGGAAATATCTACACTGCTATCTCTATAAACCTGGAAATATCTACACCGTGATCTGTATAAACATGGAAATATTTACACTGCTATCTGTATAAACATGGAAATATCTACACCGTTAACTGTATAAATATGGAAATATCTACACCGCTATCTCTATAAACATGGAAATATCTACACCGCCCTCTGTATAAACATGGAAATATCTACACTGCTATCTCTATAAACATGGAAATATCTACAATGACATCTGTAAAAACATGGAAATACCTATACAGTCATCTGTATAAACATGGAAATATCTACACCAGCATCTGTATAAACATGGAAATATCTACAACGCCATCTGTATACACATGGAAATACCTACACTGCAATCTGTGTATAGATGGAACACCAACACTGCCATCTGTACAAACATGGAAATATCTACACCGCTATCTGTATAAACATGGAAATATCTACACTGAGGTCTGTATAAACATGGAAATTTCTACACCGGTATCTGTATAAACATGGAAATATCTACACCACGATCTGTATAAACATGGAAATATTTACACCGCTATCTGTATAAACATGGATATATCTACACCGCTATCTCTATAAACATGGAAATATCTACAAAGCCATCTGTATAAACATGGAAATACCAACACAGTCATGTGTAGGAACATGGAAAAATCTACACTGCCATCTGTATAAACATGGAAATATCTACAGAGCCGTCTGTATAAATATGGAAATATCTGCATAGGCGTCTGTATAAACATGGAAATATCTGCACCACTATCTGTATAAACATGGAAATACTTACACCGCTGTCTCTATAAACATGGAAATATGTACACCACTATGTGTATAAACATGGAAATATCCCCACTGCTGTCTGTATGAACATGGAAATATCTAGACTGCGATCTCTATAAACACGGAAATATCTACACCGCTATCTGTATAAACATGGAAATATCTACGCAGCTATCTCTATAAACATGGAAATAGCTACACCGCCATCTGTATAAACATGGAAATACCTACAAAGTCATCTGTATAAACATGGAAATATCTACACAGCCATCGGTATAAACATGGAAATATCTACACAGCCATCTGTATATACATAGAAATATCTTCACCGCTCTCTGTATAAACATGGAAATATCAACACCGCCTTCTACATATCCATGGAAATATCTGCGCCGCCTTCTGTATAAACATGGAAATACCTACACGGTCATCAGTGTATAGATGGAAATATCAACACCGCCATCTGTACAAACATGGAAATATCTGCACCGCTATCTGTATAAACATGGAAATAGCTACACCGCGGTCTGTATAAACATGGAAATACCTAAACCGCTATCTGTATAAACATGGAAATATCTACACCGTTATCTGTATAAATATGGAAATATCTACACCGCTATCTCTATAAACATGGAAATATCAACACCGCCATCTGTATAAACATGGAAATATCTACACTGCTATCTCTATAAACATGGAAATATCTACGATGCCATCTGTAAAAACATGGAAATACCTATACAGTCATCTGTATAAACATGGAAATATCTACACCACCATCTGTATAAACATGGAAATATCTACAGTGCCATCTGTATACACATGGAAATACCTACACGGCAATCTGTGTATAGATGGAAACATCAACACCGCCATCTGTACAAACATGGAAATATCTACACTGCAATCTGTATAAACATGGAAATATCTACACTGCGGTGTGTATACACATGGAAATTTCTACACCGGTATCTGTATAAACATGGAAATATCTACACCACGATCTGTATAAACATGGAAATATTTACACCGCTATCTGTATAAACATGGAAATATCTACACCGCTATCTCTATAAACATGGAAATATCTACAAAGCCATCTGTATAAACATGGAAATACCTACACAGTGATGAGTAGGAACATGGAAAAATCTACACTGCCATGTGTATAAACATGGAAATATCTACAGAGCCCTCTGTATAAATATGGAAATATCTGCATAGGCATCTGTATAAACATGGAAATGTCTGCACCACTATCTGTATAAACATGGAAATACCTACACCGCTGTCTCTATAAACATGGAAATATGTACACCGCTATGTGTATAAACATGGAAATATCTCCACTGCTGTCTGTATAAACATGTAAATATCTACACCGCGATCTGTATAAACATGGAAATATCTACACCGCTATCTGTATAAACATGGAAATATCTACACAGCTATGTCTATAAACATGGAAATACCTACACCGCCATCTGTATAAACATGGAAATAACTACAAAGTCATCGGTATAAACATGGAAATATCTACACAGGCATCTGTATAAACATGGAAACATCTACACAGCCATCTGTATATGCATGGAAATATCTACACCGCTATCTGTATAAACATGGAAATATCTACACCGCCTTCTACATATCCATGGAAATATCTGCGCCGCCTTCTGTATAAACATGGAAATATGTACACGGTCATCTGTGTATACATGGAAATATCAACGCCGCCATCTGTACAAACATGGAAATATCTGCACCGCTATCTGTATAAATATGGAAATATCTACACCGCTATCTCTATAAACCTGGAAATATCTACACCGTGATCTGTATAAACATGGAAATATTTACACTGCTTTCTGTATAAACATGGATATATCTACACCGTTATCTGTATAAATATGGAAATATCTACACCGCTATCTCTATAAACATGGAAATATCTACACCGACATCTGTATAAACATGGAAATATCTACACTGCTATCTCTATAAACATGGAAATATCTAAAATGCCATCTGTAAAAACATGGAAATACCTATACAGTCATCTGTATAAACATGGAAATATCTACACCACCATCTGTATAAACATGGAAATATCTACAGTGCCATCTGTATACACATGGAATTACCTACACGGCAATCTGTGTTTAGATGGAAACATCAACAACGCCATCTGTACAAACATGGAAATATCTACACCGCAATCTGTATAAACATGGAAATATCTACACTGCGGTCTGTATAAACATGGAAATTTCTACACCGCTATCTGTATAAACATGGAAATACCTACACCACGATCTGTATAAACATGGAAATATTTACACCGCTATCTGTATAAACATGGAAATATCTACACCGCTATCTCTATAAACATGGAAATATATACAAAGCCATCTGTATAAACATGGAAATACCTACACAGTCATGTGTAGGAACATGGAAAAATCCACACTGCCATCTGTATAAACATGGAAATATCTACAGAGCTCACTGTATAAATATGGAAATATCTGCATACGCATCTGTATAAACATGGAATGTCTGCACCGCTATCAGTATAAACATGGAAATACCTACACCGCTGTCTCTATAAACATGGAAATATGTACACCGCTATGTGTATAAACATGAAAATCTCTCCACTGCTGTCTGTATAAACATGGAAATATCTACACCGCGATCTGTATAAACATGGAAATATGTACACAGCTATCTCTATAAACATGGAAATATCTACACAGCCATCTGTATAAACATGGAAACATCTACACAGCCATCTGTATATACATGGAAATATCTACACCGCTATCTGTATAAACATGGAAACATGTACACCACCTTCTACATATCCATGGAAATGTCTGCACCGCCTTCTCAATAAACATGGAAATATCTACACGGTCATCTGTGTATAGATGGAAATATCAACACCGCCATCTGTACAAACATGGAAATATCTGCATCGCTATCTGTATAAACATGGAAATACCTACACTGTGGTCTGTATAAACATGGAAATAGCTAAACCGCTATCTGTATAAACATGGAAATATCTACACTGCTATCTCTATAAACCTGGAAATATCTACACCGTGATCTGTATAAACATGGAAATATTTACACTGCAATCTGTATAAACATGGAAATATCTACACCGTTATCTGTATAAATATGGAAATATCTACACCGCTATCTCTATAAACATGGAAATATCTACACCACCATCTGTATAAACATGGAAATATCTACACTGCTATCTCTATAAACATGGAAATCTCTACAATGCCATCTGTAAAAACATGGAAATACCTATACAGCCATCTGTATAAACATGGAAATATCTACACCACCATCTGTATAAACATGGAAATATCTACAGTGCCGTCTGTATACACATGGAAATACCTACACGGCAATCTGTGTATAGATGGAAACATCAACACCGCCATCTGTACAAACATGGAAATATCTACACTGCAATCTGTATAAACATGGAAATATCTACACTGCGGTCTGTATAAACATGGAAATTTCTACACTGGTATCTGTATAAACATGGAAATATCTACACCACGATCTGTATAAACATGGAAATATTTACACCGCTATCTGTATAAACATGGAAATATCTACACCGCTATCTCTATAAACATGGAAATATCTACGAAGCAATCTGTATAAACATGGAAATACCTACACAGTCATGTGTAGGAACATGGAAAAATCTACAGTGCCATCTGTATAAACATGGAAATATCTACAGAGCCCTCTGTATAAATATGGAAATATCTGCATAGGCATCTGTATAAACATGGAAATATCTGCACCGCTATCTGTATAAACATGGAAATAACTACACCGCTGTCTCTATAAACATGGAAATATGTACACCGCTATGTGTATAAACATGGAAATATCTCCTCTGCTGTCTGTATAAACATGGAAATAACTTCACCGTGATCTGTATAAACATGGAAATATCTACACCGCTATCTGTATAAACATGGAAATATCTACACAGCTATCTCTATAAACATGGAAATACCTACACCGCCATCTGTATAAACATGGAAATAACTACAAAGTCATCTGTATAAACATGGAAATGTCTACACAGCCATCTGTAAAAACATGGAAATATCTACACAGCCATCTGTATATACATGGAAATACCTTCACAGCCAACTCTATATACATGGAAATATCTACCTCGCTATCTGTATAAACATGGAAATATCTACACCGCCTTCTACATATCCATGGAAATATCGGCGCCGCCTTCTGTATAAACATGGTAAAATCTACACCGTGGTTTGTATAAACATGGAAATAGCTAAACCGCTATCTGTATAAACATGGAAATATCTACACTGCTATCTCTATAAACCTGGAAATATCTCACCGTGATCTGTATAAACATGGAAATATTTACACTGCTATCTGTATAAACATGGAAATATCTACACTGCCATCTGTAGAAAGATGGAAATATTTACACCGCCATCTGCATAACCATGGAAATATATACGCCGCCATCTGTATAAACATGGAAATATCTGCACTGCCATCTGTAAAAACATGGAAATACCTATACAGTCATCTGTAGAAACATGGAAATATCTACAATGCCATCTGTATACACGTGGAAATATCTACACAGCCATCTGTATAAACATGTAAATATCTACACTGCTATCTCAATAAACATGGAAATATCTACACCGCCATCTCTATAAACATGAAAATATCTACACTGCCATCTCCATAAACATGGAACTATCTACTCCGCCATCTGTATAAACATGGAAACATCTACACCGCCATCTGTGTGAATAAGGAAATATCTACAATGCCATCTGTATAAAGATATAAATATCTGCACAGCGAGCTCTATAAACATGGAAATATCTACATCGCTATCTGTATAAACGTGGAAATACCAACACCGCTATCGGTATAAACATGGAAATATCTACAACGCATTCTATGTAAACACAGAAATATCAACACCGCTATGTCTATAAACATGGAAATACCTACACTGCTATCTCTATAAACATGGAAATATCCACACCGCCATCTGCATATCCATGGAAATATCTACAATGCCATCTGTATAAAGATGGAAATATCTACACGGAAATCTGTGTACAGATGGAAATATCAACACCGCCATCTGTACAAACATGGAAATATCTACACCGCTAACTGTATAAACATAGAAATATCTACACTGCAGTCTGTATAAACATGGAAATATCTACACCGGTATCTGTATAAACATGGAAATAGCTACACCACGATCTGTATAAACATGGAAATATTTACACCGCAATCTGTATAAACCTGGAAATATCTACACTGCTATCTCTATAAATATGGAAATATCTACATCGCCATCTGTATAAACATGGAAATAACTACACAGGCATGTGTAGGGACATGGAAATATCTACACCACCGTTTGTATAAAGATGGAAATATCTACAACGTTATCTGTATAAACATGGAAATATCTACACAGTGATCTGTATGAACATGGAAATATGTACGGCACTCTCTGAGAAAAGATGGAAATAACTACACAGCTATCTGTGAAAACATGGAAATATCTCCACCACTATCGGTATAAATATGGAAATATTTACACCGCTATCTCTATAAACATGGAAATATCTACACCGCTATCTCTATAAACATGGAAATATCTACACAGTCAACTGTATAAACCTGGAAATATCTACACTGTCATCTATATAAACATGGAAATATCTACAGAGAACTCTGAATAAACATGGAAATATCGGCACAGCCATCTGTATAAACATGGAAATATCAACACCGCTATCTGTATAAACATGAAAATATCTACACCGCTATGTGAATTAACGTGGAAATATCTCCATTGCTATCTGTATAAACATGGACATATCTCCACCGCAATCAGTATAAACATGAAAATATCTACACCGCTATCTCTATAAACATGGAAATATCTACACTGCCATCTGTACAAACATGGAAATATCTACACAGTCATCTGTAGAAACATGGAAATATCTACACCACTATCTCTATAAACATGGAAATAACTACACCGCTATCTCTATAAACATGGAAATATCTACACCGCTATCTCCATCAACATGGAAATATATACACCGCCATCTCTTTAAACAAGGAGATATCTACAACGCCATCTACATAAACAAGAAAATATCTACACTGCCATCTATATAAACATGGAAATATCTACACCGCCATCTCTATAAATATGGAAATATCTACACTGCCATTTGTAGAAAGATGGAAATATCTACACTGCTATCTGTATAAATATGAAATATCTAAACCGCTATCTCTATAAAAATGGAAATATCTACACTGCTATCTGTACAAACATGGAAATATCCTCAACGCTATCTCTGTGGACATGGATATATCTACACCGCTATCTCTATGAACATGGAAATATCTACACCGCCATCTGTACAAACATGGAAATATCTACACCTCCATCTGCATAAACATGGAAATATCTACACTGCGATGTATACACATGGAAATATCTACACAGCCAACTGTATAAACATGGAAATATCTACACCGCTACCTCTATAAACATTGAAATACCTACAATGCAATCTGTATAAACATGGAAATATCTACATAGCTCTCTGTGTAAACATGGAAATATCACCACCGCTATCTGTTTAAATATGGAAATACCTACACCGCTATCTGTATAAAAATGGAAATATCTACACAATCAACTGTATATACATGGAAATATCTACACCACCATCTCTATAAACATGGAAAAAACTACACTGCCATCTGTATAAACAGGGAAATATCTACACAATCATCTGTATATACATGGAAATATCTACTCCACCTTCTCTATAAACATGGAAATATCTACACTGCCGTCTATATACACATGGAAATATCTACAGAGCCATCAGCATAAACATGGAAACATCTTCACCGCTATCTCTATACACATGGAAATACCTACAATGCAATCTGTATAAACATGGAAATATCTGCACCACAAACTCTATAAACATGGAAATATCTACATCGCCATCTCTATAAACATGAAAATATCTACACCGCCATCTCCAAAAACATGGAACTATCTACACCACCATCTGTTTAAACATGGAAATATCTACACTGCCGTCTGTACAAAGGTGGAAATATCTGCATCCCGTGCTGTATAAACATGGAAATATCTGCACTGCTATCTGTATAAACAGGGAAATACCAACACCACTATCTGTATAAACGTGGAAATATCTACACCACAATCTGTATAAACATGGAAATATCTACAAGTCTCTCTGTATAAACATGGAAATTAATACACCGCTATCTATATAAACATGGAAATATCTACACCGACCTCTGAATAAACATGGAAATATCTACACTGCTATCTCTATCAATATGGAAATATATACACTGCTATCTCTATAAACATGGAAATATCTATGCCGCCATCTGTATAAACATGGAAATATCTACACAGTCATCTGTATAAACATGGAAATATCTGCACCACCATCTCTATAAACATGGAAATATCTAGACTGCCATTTGTATAAACGTGGAAATATGTACACAGCCATCTGCATAAACATGGAACTATCTACACCACCATCTGTGTAAAAATGGAAATATCTAAACCGCTATCTGTATAACATGGACAAATCTACACTGCCATTTGTATAAAGATGGAAATATCTACACCGCAAACAGTATATACATGGAAATATCTACACCGCTATCTGTATAAACATGGAAATACCAACACTGCTATCTGTATAAACATGGACATATCTAAACCACTATCTGTATAAACATGGAAATATCTACACCACTATCTCTATAAACATGGAAATATCTGCACTGCCATCTCTAAAAACATGGAATTATCTACACCCCTATCTCTATAAATATAGAAATACGTACACCGCCATCTCTATAAACATGGAAATATGTACACCACTATCTCTATAAACATATAAATATCTACACCGCCATCTCTATAAACATGGAAATATCTAAACCGCCATCTGCATAAACATGGAAATATCTACACAGCCATCTGTATAAACACGGAAATATCTATGCCGCCGTCTGTATAAACATAGAAATATCTACACTGCCATCTGTGGAAAGATGGAAATGTCTACACCGTGATCTGTATAAACTTGGAAATATCTACACCGCTACTTGTATAAACATGGAAATATCTACACCGCTATCTATATAAACATGGAAACATCTACAGCACGATCAGTATAAAAGTGGAAATAACTACACTGCTATCTGTATAAACATGGAAATATCTACACCGCTAACTGTATAAACATGCAAATATCTTCACCGAGATCTGTATAAATATGGAAATATCTATACCGCTATCTCTATAAACATGGAAATGTCTATACCGCTATCTGTTTAAACATGGAAATATCTACAAGGCTAACTCTATAAATATGGAAATACCTAAACCGCCTTCTGTATAAACATGGAAATAACAACACAGTCATCTGCATAAACATGGAAATATCTACAGCGCCATCTGTGAAAACATGGAAATATCTACACCGCCATCTGCAAAAACATGCTAATATCTCCACGGCTATCTCTATAAACATGGAATTATCTCCACTGCTATCTGTATAAACATGGAAATATCTACACCACGATCTGTATGAACATGGAAATATCTCCACCGCTTTCTGTATAAACATAGAAACATCTACACCGCTAACTTCATAAACATGGAAATATCTACACCGCTATCTGTATAAACATGCAAATATCTACAACGCGATCTGTGTAAACATGGAAATATCTACACCGCTATCTCTGTAAACATTGAAATATCTACACTGCTATCTGTGTAAAGATGGAAATATCTACACTGCAATCTGTGCAAAGGTGGAATTATCTACACTGCTATCTTTGTAAAGTAGGAAATAACTACACCGCAATCTGTGCAAAGATGGAGATATCTACACCGCTATCTGTGTAAACATGGTAGTATCTACACCACGCTCTGTATAAGCATGGAAATATCTACACTGCTATCTGTATAAATACGGAAATATCTACACCACCATCTGTAAAAACGTGGAAATACCTACATCACCATCTGAATAAACATGGAAATAACTACACCGCTAACACTATAAACATGGAAATATCTACACCGGTATCTCTATAAGCATGGAAATATCTACACCGCTATCTGTATAAACAAGGAAATAACTCCACCGCTGTCTGTATAAACATTGAAACATCTACACAGCTGTAACTATAAACATGGAATTATCTACACCGCTATCTGTTTAAACATGGAAATGTCTACAACGCTATCTGTGTAAACATGGAAATATCTACACCGTTATCTGTGTAAACATGGAAATATCTGCAGCACAATCTGTGCAAAGATGGAAATATATACAACGCTATCTCTATAAACATGGAAATATCTGCACCGCTATCTGTATAAACATGGAAATATCTACTCCGCTATCTTTATAATCATGGAAATATCTACACCGCCATCTGTAGAAACATGGAAATATCTACACAGTCATCTGTATATACATGGAAATATCTACAACACCATCTCTATAGACGTGGAAATATCTACAACACCATCTCTATAATGATGGAAATAACTACACCGGTAGCTGTAGTAACATGGAAATAACTACACTGCCATCTGTATAAAGATGGAAATATCTACACCGCGAGCTGTATAAACATGGAAATATCTACACAGCTATGTGTATAAACATGGAAATACCAACACCAATATCTGTATAAACATGGAAATATCTACAGCCCTGACTGTAAACATGGAAATATCTACCCCACTATCTCTATAAACATGGAAATACCTACACCACCATCTCTATAAACATGGAATTATCTACACCACTATCTCTATAAACATAGAAGTATCTACAACGCAATCTCAGTAATCATGGAAATATCTACACTGCCATCTGCATAAACTTGGAAATGTCTACACCGCAATCTGTGTAAAAATGGAAATATCGACACCGCCATCTGTATAAACGTAAAAATATCTACACTGCCATCTGTAGAAAGTTGGAAATATCTATACCTTGATCTGTATAAACATGGAGATATCTACACCACTTCCTGTATGAACATGGAGATATCTACACCGCTATCTGAATAAATATGGAAATTTCCACACCGGTATCTCTATAAACATGGAAATGTGTAGATGGCTATCTGTATAAACATGGAAATATCTACATGGCTATCTGTACGAACTTGGAAATACCTACACTGCCTTCTGAATATACATGGAAATACCTACACAGTCATCTGTATAAACATGGAAATATCTACACCACTATGTGTATAAACATGGAAATATCTACACTGTAATCTGTATGAACATGGAAATATCATCACAGCCATCTCTATAAACATGGAAATATCTACACCGCTATCCCTATAAACATGGAAATAGTGACACCGATATCTGTATAAACATGGAAATATCTACACCGCCATCTGTAAAAATATGGAAATATCTACACACTCATCTGTATAAACATGGAAATATCTACACCTCCATCTGTATAAACATGGAAATATCTACACTGCGATCTGAATACACATGGAAAAGACTACACAGTCATCTATATAAATATGTAAATATCTACACCGCTATCTCTGTAAACATGTAAAAACTATACCGCTATCCGCAAAAACATGGAAATATCTACACCGCTATCTCTATAAACACGGAAATATCTACACCGCTATCTGTATAAACTTGGAAATATCTACACCGCCATCTCTATAAACATGAAAATATGTCCACCGCTATCTGTATAAACTTGAAAATATGTCCACCGCTGTCTGTATAAACTTGGAAATATCTACAACGCTATCTGTATAAACATGTAAATACCTACACCGCTATCTGTATAAACATGGAAATATCTACACTGCCATCTGTATATACATGGAAATATCTACACTGCCATCTGTATACACATGGAAATATCTACGCAGTCATCTGTATAAACATTGAAATATCTCCACCGCTATCTGCCTAAACATGGAAATATCTCCACTGCTATCTGTATAAACATAGAAATATCTACACCGCTATCTGTATAAACATGGAAATATCTACACCGCTATCTGTATAAACATGGAAATATCTACACCGCTATCTGTATAAACATGGAAATATCTACACCGCTATCTGTATAAACGTGGAAATATGTACACCGCAATCTGTGCAAATATGGAAATATCTACACCTCTATCTCTGTAAATATGGAAATATCTACACCGCTATCTGTATAAACATGGAAATATCTACACCGCTATCTGTATACACATGGAAATGTCTACACCGCTGTCTGTATAAACATGGAAATATCTTCATGGCTATCTCTCTAAACATGGAAATATCTACACCGCCATATGTATAAACATGGAAATACCTACACAGTCATCTGTATAAACATGGAAATATCTACCCCACTATCTGTATAAACATGGAAATATCTACACTGCAATCCCTATAAAAATGGAAATAACTACACAGCCATCTCTATATACATGGAAATATCTACATCGCTATCTGTATAAACATGGAAATATCCACACCGCTATATGCGTAACATGGAAATATTTACACCGCCATCTGTAAAAAACACGGAAATATCTACAGAGTCATCTGTATAAACATGGAAATATCTACAACCCCATCTGTAAAAACATGGAAATATCTACACCGCTGTCTCTACAAACATGGACATACCTGCACCGCTATCTGTATAAACGTGGAAATATCTACACTGCCATCTCTATAAACATGAAAATATGTCCACCGCTATTTGTATAAACTTGAAAATATCTCCAACGCTATCTGTATAAACATGGAATTATCTACACCGCTATCTGTATAAACATGGAAATATCTACACCGCTATCTCTATAAACATGGAAATATCTACAAAGCCATCTGTATAAACATGGAAATATCTACACAGTCATCTGTATAAAGATGGAAATATCTATACCGTTATCTGAATAAACATGGAAATATCTACAATGATATCTGTATAAAGGTGGAAATATCTACACCGCAATCTGTGCAAATATGGAAATGTCTACACATCTATCTCTGTAAATATGGAAATATCAACTCCGCTATCTATATAAATATGGAAATATCTACACTGCTGTCTGTATAAACACAGAAATATCTACACCACGATCTGTATAAACATTGATATATCTACACCGCTATCTGTATAAACATGGAAACATCTACACCGCTATCTGTATAAACATGGAAATATCTACACCGCTATCTGTATAAATATGGAAATATCTACATCGCTATCTCTGTAAACATGGAAATGTCTACATGCTATCTGTATAAACATGGAAATATCTACATGGCTATTTCTATAAATATGGAAATATCTAAACCGCCTTCTGTATAAACATGTAAATACGTACACAGTCATCTGTATAAACATAGAAATATCCACACCACTATCTGTATAAACACGGAAATATCTACACTGCCATCTGTATAAACATGGAAATATCTACACAGCCATCTCTATAACATGGAAATATCTACATCGCAATCTGTATAAACATTGAAATAGCTAAACCGCTATCTGTATATACATGGAAATATCTACACCGCAATCTGTAAAAATATGGAAATATCTACAGAGTCATCTGCAGAAACATGGAAATATCTACACCGCCATCTGTACAAACATGGAAATATCTCCACCGCTATCTGTATAAACATGGAAATATCTACACTGCTATCTGTATAAACATGGAAATATCTACACCGCTATCTGTATAGACATGGAAATATCTACACCGCCATCTGTATAAACATGGAAATATCTACAACGCTATCTGTAAACATGGAAATATCTACAACACTATCTGTGTAAACATGGAAATATCTACTCAGCTGTCTGTGTAAACATGCAAATATGTACACCGTTATCTGTGTGAAGGTGGAAATATCTACACGGCAATCTGTGCAAATATGGAAATATCTACAACTCTATCTCTGTAAACATGAAAATAGCTACACCGCTATCTGTATAAACATGGAAACATCTACACCGCTATCTGTATAAACATGGAAATATCTACACCGCTATCTGTATAAATATGGAAATATCTACACTGCTATCTCTATATACATGGAAATATCTACACCGCTATCTTTTTAAAAATGGAAATATCTACATGGCTACTTCTATAAATATGGAAATATCTACACTGCCATCTGTATAATCATGGAAATATCTACACAGCCATCTCTATAACCATGGAAATATTTACATCGCTATCTGTATAAACATGGAAATAGCTAAATCGCTATCTGTATAAACATGGAAATATCTACACCGCTATCTGCATAAACATGCACACATCTACAGCGCCATCTGTATAAACATGGAAATATCTCCACCGCTATCTGTATAAACATGGAAATATCTACACCGCAATCTCTATAAACATGGAAATATCTACACCGCCATCTGTATAAACATGGAAATATCTCCACCGCTATCTGTATAAACATGGAAATATGTACACCGCTATCTGTATAAACATGGAAATATCTAAACCGCTATCTGTATAAACATGCAAATATCTACAGCGCAATCTGTATAAACATGGAAATATCTACACCGCTATCTTTATAAACATGGAAATATCTACACCGCAATCACTATAAACATGGAAATATCTTCAACACTATCTGTGTAAACATGGAAATATCTACACAGCTGTCTGTGGAAACATGGAAATATGTACACAGCAATCTGTGTGAGGATGGAAATATCTACACCGCAATCTGTGCAAATATGGAAATATCTACACCTCTATCTCTGTAAACATGGAAATATATACACCAGTATCTGTATAAACATGATAATATCTATACCGCTATCTGTATAAACATGGAAATATCCACACCACAATCTGCATAAGCATGGAAATGTCTACACCGCAATCTGTATAAATATGGAAATATCTACACCACTATCTGTATAAAAATGGAAATATCTGCGCCGCTATCTGTATAAATATGGAAATATCTTCAACGCTATCTCTGTTAACATGGAAATGACTTCACTTCTATCTGTATAAACATGGAAATATCTACATGGCTATCTCTAAGAACATGGAAATATCTACACCGCCTTCTGCATAAATATGGAAATACCTACACTGCCATCTGTATAAACATGGAAATAACTACACTGCTATCTCTATAAACATGGCAATATCTACACTGCCATCTGTATATACATGGAAATACCTACACAGTCATCTGTATAAACATGGAAATATCTACACCACTATCTGTATAAACGTGGAAATATCTACACTGCCATCTGTATAAACATGGAAATATCTACACAGCCATCTCTATAAACACGGAAATATCTTCAACGCTATCTCTATAAACATGGAAATAGCCACACCGCTATCTGGATAAACATTGAAATATCAACACTGCCATCTGTATAAACATGGAAATATCTGCACAGTCATCTGTAGAAAGATGGAAATATCTATACCGTTATCTGTATAAACATGGAAATATCTACAATGATATCTGTATAAAGGTGGAAATATCTACAATGCAATCCGTGCAAATATGGAAATATCTACACATCTATCTCTGTAAATGTGGAAATATCAACTCCGCTATCTATATAAACATGGAAATATCTACACCGCTGTCTGTATAAACATGGAAATATCTACACCACGATCAGTATTGACATTGATAGATCTACACCGATATCTGTATAAACATGGAAACATCTACACCGCTATCTGTATAAACATGGAAATATCTACACCGCAATCTCTATAAACACGGAAATATCTACACCACTATCTGCATAAACTTGGAAATATCTACACCACCATCTCTATAAACACGGAAATATCTCCACCACTATCTGTATAAACATGGAAATATCTCCACCGCTCTCTGTATAAACCTGGAAATATCTACACCGCTATCTGTATAAACACGGAAATATCTACACCGCTATCTGTATAAACATGGAAATATCTAAACCGCTATCTGTATAAACATGCAAATATCTACAGCGCTATCTGTATAAACATCGAAATATCTCCACCGATATCTTTATAAACATGGAAATATCTACACAGCTATCTTTATAAACATGGAAATATCTACACCGCAATCACTATAAACATGGAAATATCTTCAACACTATCTGTGTAAACATGGAAATATCAACACAGATGTCTGTGTAAACATGGAAATATGTACACCGCAATCCGTGTGAGAATGGAAATATCTACACCGCAATCTGTGCAAATATGGAAATATCTACACCTCTCTCTCTGTAAACATGGAAATATCTACACCACTATCTGTATAAACATGGAAATATCTACACCGCCATCTGTATAAACATGGAAACATGTACACAGTCATCTGTATAAACATGGAAATAACTACACCGCTCTCTGTATAAACATGGAAATACATACACCACTATCCGTATAAACATGGAAATATCTACACCGCTATCTGTATAAATGTGGAAATATCCACACCGCTATCCCTATAAACATGGAAATGTCTACACCGCAATCTGTATAAACATGAAAATATCTACATGGCTATCTCTATAAACATGGAAATATCAACACCTTTATCTGCATAGACAGGGAAATATCGACACCGCTATCTGCATAAACATGGAAATATCTACATCGTTATCTGTACAAACATGGAAATATTTCAACCGCTATCTCTATGAACATGGAAATATCTCCACCGCTATCTCAATAAACTTGGAAATATCTGTACTGCTATCTTTATAAACATTGAAATATCTACTCCACTATCTGTATAAACATGGATATATCTACATTGCCATCTGAATAAACATGGTAATAGCCACACCGCTATCTGTATAAACATGGAAATATCTACACCACCATTGGAATAAACATACAAATATCTACACCGCTATCTTTAAAAATATGGAAATATCTTCACCGCTATCTCCGTAAAGTTGGAAATATCTACACCGCTACCTGTATAAACATGGACATGTCTACCCCGCTATCTCTATAAACATGGAAATATCTACACCGCTACCTGCACAAACTTCGAAATATCTACACCACCATCTCTAGAAACATGGAAATATCTCCACCGCTATCTGTATAAACATGGAAATATCTCCACCACTATCTGTATAAACTTGGAAATGTCTACACCGCTATCTGTATAAACATGGAAATATCTACACTGCTATCTGTATTAACGTGCAAATATTTACAGCGATATCTGTATAAACATGAAAATATCTCCAACGCTATCTGTATAAACATGGAAATATCTACACCGCTATGTTTATAAACATGGAAATATCTACACAGCAATCTCTATAAACATGGAAATACCTACAACACTATCTGTGTAAACATGGAAATATCTACACAGCTGTCTGTGTAAACATGGAAATAGGTACACCGCAATCTGTGTGAGGATGGAAATATCTACACCGCAATCTGTGCAAATATGGAAATATCTACACCTCTATCTCTGTAAACATGGAAATATCTACACCACTATCTGTATAAATATGGAAATATCTACACCGCTATCTGTATAAACATGGAAATATCCACACCAAAATCTGTATACACATGGAAATATCTACATCACAACCTGTATAAACATGGAAATATCTACACCACTATCTGTATAAACATGGAAATATCTACTCCGCTATCTGTATAAATATGGAAATATCTACACCGCTATCTCTATAAACATGGAAATGTCTACACCGCGTTCTGTATAAACATGAAAATATCTACGCTGCCATCTGTATATACATGGAAATAGCTACACAGTCATCTGTATAAACATGGAAACATCTACACCACAGTCTGTATAAACGTGGAAATATCTACACTGCCATCTGTATAAACATGGAAGTATCTCCACAGCCATCTCTCTAAACATGGAAATATCTACAACGCTACCTCTATAAACATGGAAATAGCCACACCGCTATCTGCATAAACATGGAAATATCTACACTGCCATCTGTATACACATGGAAACATCTACAAAGTCATCTGTATAAAGATGGAAATATCTACACCGTTATTTGTGTAAACATGGAAATATCTACACCGCTATCTGTATAAAGGTGGAAATATCTACACCGCAATCTGTGGAAATATGGAAATATCTACACATCTATCTCTGTAAATATGGAAATGTCTACTCCGCTATCTATATAAACATGGAAATATCTACACCGCTGTCTGTATAAACATGGAAATATCTACAACATGATCTGTATAATCATGGAAATATCTACATCGCTATCTGTATAAATATGGAAATATCTACACCGGTATCTCTATAAACATGGAAATGTCTACACCGCTATCTGTATAAACATGGAAATATCTACATGGCTATTTCTATAATTATGGAAATATCTACACCGCCATCTCTATAAACATGGAAATACCTTCACAGTCATCTGTATAAACATAGAAATATCCGCACCATTATCTGTATAAACACGGAAATACCTACACTGCCATCTGTATAAACATGGAAATATCTACACAGCCATCTCTATAAACATGGAAATATCTACATCGCTATCTGAATAAACATGGAAATAGCTAAACCGCTATCTGTATAAACATGGAAATATCTATGCCGCCATCTGTAAAAATATGGAAATATCTACACAGTCATCTGTAGAAACATGGAAATATCTACACCGCCATCTGCATACACATGGAAATATCTCCACCGCTATCTGTATAGACATGGAAATATCTACACCGCCATCTGTATAAACATGGAAATAGCCACACCGCTATCTGTATAAATATGGAAATATCTACACCGCCATCTGAATAAACATGGAAATATCTACACGGCTATCTGTATAAATATGGAAATAACTACAAAGCTACCTCTATAAACATGGAAATATCTACGCAGCTATCTGTATAAACTTGGATATATCTACACCGCTATGTCTATAAACATGGAAATATCTACACCGCCATCTGTGTAAACATGGAAATATGTACACAGTCATCTGTATAAACATGGAAATAACTACACCGCTATCTCTATAAACATGGAAATACCTACACCGCTATCCGTAAAAACATGGAAATATCTACACCGCCATCTGAATAAATATGGAAATATCCACACCGCTATCCCTATAAACATGGAAACGTCTGCACCACTATATGTATAAACACGGAAATATCTACATGGCTATCTCTATAAATATGGAAATATCAACACCGCTATCTGCATAAACACGGAAATATCTACACCGCTATCTGCATTGACATGGAAATATCTACATCGTTATCTGTACAAACATGGAAATATCTCCATCGCTATGTCTATGAACATGGAAATATCTCCACCACTATCTCTATAAACTTGGAAATATCTTCACCGCTATCTTTATAACCATGGAAATATCCTCTCCACTATCTGTATAAACATGGATATATCTACACTGCCATCTGTATAAACATGGTAATAGCCGCACCTCTATCTGTATACACATGGAAATATCTACACCATCATCTGAATAAACACAAAAATATCTAAACCGCTATCTGTATAAATATGGAAATATCTACACCGCTATCTCTGTAAACATGGAAATATCTACACCGCTACCTGTATAAACATGGACATATCTACACCGCTATCTCTATAAACATGGAAATATCTACACCGCTACCTGCATAAACTTGGAAATATCTACACCACCATCTCTAGAAACATGCAAATATCTACACCGCTATCTGTATAAACATGGAAATATCTCCACCACTCTCTGTATAAACCTGGAAATATCTACAACGCTGTCTGTATAAACATGGAAATATCTACACCGCTATCTGTATAAACATGGAAATATCTACACTGCTATCTTTATAAACATGTAAATATCTACACCGCAATCTGTATAAACATGGAAATATCTACAACAGTATCTGTGTAAACATGGAAATATGTGCACAGCTGTCTGTTTAAACATGGAAATATGTACACTGCAATCTGTGTGAAGATGGAAATATCTACACCGCAATCTTTGCAAACATGGAAATATCTACACCTCTATCTCTGTAAACATGGAAATATCTACACCACTCTCTGTATAAACATGGAAATATCTACACCGCTATCTGTATAAACATGGAAATATCTACACCAAAATCTGTATAAACATGGATATATCTACACAGCTATCTGTATAAACATAGAAATATCTACACCATTATCTGTATAAACATGGAAATATCTACTCCGCTATCTGTATAAATATGGAAATATCTACACCACTATCTCTATACACCTGGAAATGTCTACACCGCTAACTGTATAAACATGGAAATATCTACATGGCCATCTCCATAAACATGGATCTATCTACACCGACATCTGTATAAACATGGAAATACCTACACCACTATCTGAATAAACATGGAAATATCTACACCACTGTCATTATAAACATGGAAATACCTACACCACCATCACTATACAGATGGAAATATTTACACCGCTACCTCTATAAACATAGAAATATCAACACTGCCATCTCTGAAAACATGGAAATATCTACACCGCCTTCTGAATGAACACGGAAATATCTACACCGCCATCTGTATAAACATGGAAATATCTAAACTGCCATCTGAGGAAACTGGAAATATCTACACCACGATCTGTATAAACATGGAAATATGAACACCGCTACCTGTATAAACATGGAAATATCTACACGGCTCTCTGTATAAACATAGAAACATCTACAACACGATCTCTATAAACAAGGAAATATCGCCACCGCTATCTGCATAAACATGGAAATATCTACACCGCCATCTGTATAAACATGGAAATATCTACACAGTCATCTCTATAAAAATGGAAATGTCTACACCACCATCTCTATAAACATGAAAATATCTACACCGCCATCTCCATGGACATGGAACAATCTACACCGCTATCTGTATAAACATGGAAATAACAACACAGCTATCTGTATAAACATGGAAATACCTAAACCACTATCTCTATAAACATGGAAATACCTATAATGCTATCTGTGTAAACATGGAAATGTCTACAGAGCTATCTGTGTAAACATGGAAATAACTACAACGCTATCTGAATAAACATGGAAATATCCACACTGCAATCTCTTCATAGATGGAAATATATACACCGCTATCTGTGTAAAAATGGTAATATCTACATCGCTATCTGTATAAACATGGAAATATCTACACCGATATCTGTATAAACATGGAAATCTCTACACCGACATCTCTACAAACTTGGAAATATCTACTCCGCGATCTGTATAAACATAGCAATATCTACAAAGCTACCTGTATAAATATGGAAATATCTGCACCGCTATCTCTATAAACATGGAAATACCTACACCGCAATCTGTATAAACATGGAAATATCTACACCACTATCTCTATAAACATGGAAATACCTACACCACCATCTGTATAAACATTGAAATATCTACACAGTCATCTCTATAAACATGGAAATATCGACACCACCATCTGCATAAACATGGAAATATCTACACTGCCATCTGTATGCACATGGAAATATCTACACAGCCATCTGCATTGACATGGAAATATCCTCACCGCCATCTCTATAAACACGGAAATACCTACACCGCTATCTCTATAAACATGGAAATATCTACACCGCCATCTCTATATACGTGGAAATATCTACACCGCCATCTATATAAACCTGAAAATATCTGCACCGTGATCTCCATAAACATGGAAATATCAACACCACGATCTGTATAACCACGGAAGTATCTACACCGCTATCTGTAAAAACATGGAATTATCTACACTGCCATCTCTATAAAGATGGAAATAACAACACCGCGAGCTGTATAAACATGGAAATATCTACAATGCTAGCTGTATAAACATGGAAATACCAACACCACAATCTGTATAAACATGGAATTATCTACACCGCTATCTGTATAAACATGGATATATCTACACCGTTATCTGTATAAACATGGAAATATCTACAACGCTATCTTTATAAATATGGAAATATCTCCACCGCTATCTGTATAAACATGGATATATCTACACTGCCATCTGTATAAGCATGGAAATATCTACACCGCCATCTGTATAAACATGGAAATATCGACACCGCTATCTCTATAAACATGGAAATATCTACACCGCCATCTCTATAAACGTGAAAATATCTACACGGCCATCTCCATAAACATGAAACTATCTAAAACGCCACCTGTATAAACATGGAAACAACTTCTACGCTATCTGAATACACATGGAAATATCTACAACACTATCTCAATAAACATGGAAATACCTACACCACTATCTCTATACACATGGAAATACCTACACCGCTATCTCTATAAACATAGAAATGTCCACACCGCCATCTCTGTAAATATGGAAATATCTACACCGCCTTCTGAAAGAACATGGAAATACCTACACCGCTGTCTGTATAAACATGGAAATTTCTACACCGCCATCTGTATAAACATGGAAATATCTAAACTGCCATCTGAGGAAAATGGAAATATCTACACAACGATCTGTATAAACATGGATATATGTACACTGCTACCTGCATAAACATGGAAATATCTACATGGCTCTCTTTATACACATGGAAATATCTTAACCGATATCTGTATAAACATGGAAATACCTACACCGCCATCTGTATAAACATGGAAATATCTAAACCGCTATCTGTATAAACATGCAAATATCTACAGCGCTATCTATATAAACATGGAAATATCTCCACCGCTATCTGTATAAACATGGAAATATCTACACCGCTATCTTTATAAACATGGAAATATCTACACTGCAATCTCTATAAACATGGAAACATCTACAACACTATCTGTGTAAACATGGAAATATCTTCACAGCTGTCTGTGTAAACATGGAAATATGTACACCGCAATCTGTGTGAATATGGAAATATCTACAACAAAATCTGCACAAACATGGATATATCTACACCGCTATCTTTATAAACATGTTAATATCTACACTGCTATCTGTATAAACATGGAAATATCTACTCCGCTATTTGTATAAATATGGAAATATCTAGACCGCTATCTCTATAAACATGGAAATGTCTACACCGCTATCCGTATAAACATGGAAGTATCTACATGGCTATCCCTAAAAACATGGAAATATCTTCACCACCTTCTGTATTAACATGGAAATATCTACACTGCCATCTGTATAAACATGGAAATAACTAAACCGCTAACTCTATAAACATAGAAATATCTACACCGCTATCTGTATAAACCTGGAAATATGTACACCGCAATCTGTGCAAATATGGAAATATCTACACCTCTATCTCTGTACATATGGAAATATCTACACCGCTATCGGTATAAACATGGAAATATCTACACCACTATCTGTATAAACATGGAAATATCTACTCCGCTATCTGTATAAATATGGAAATATCTACACCGCTATCTCTATAAACATGGAAATGTCTACACCGCGTTCTGTATAAACATGAAAATATCTACACTGCCATCTGTATAAACATGGAAATAACTACACCGCTATCTCTATAAACATGGAAATATCTACACTGCCATCTGTATATACATGGAAATAGCTACACAGTCATCTGTATAAACATGGAAACATCTACACCACTATCTGTATAAACGTGGAAATATCTACACTGCCATGTGTATAAACATGGAAATATCTACACAGCCATCTCTATAAACATGGAAATATCTACAACGATTCCTCTATAAACATAGAAATAGCCACACCGCTATCTGCATAAACATGGAAATATCTACACTGCCATCTGTATAAACATGGAAATAATTAAACCGCTAACTCTATAAACATTGAAATATCTACACCGCTATCTGTATAAACGTGTAAATATGTACACCGCAATCTGTGCAAATATGGAAATATCTACACCTCTATCTCTGTAAATATGGAAATATCTACACTGCTATCTGTATAAACTTGGAAATATCTACATCGCAATCAGCATAAACATGGAAATATCTACACCGCTATCTGTATAAACATGGAAATATCTACACTGCTATCTGTATAAACGTGTGAATATCTACACTGCTGTCTGTATAAACATGGATATATCTACACTGCCATCTGTATAAACTTGGAAATATCTACACTGACATCTGTAGAAAGATGGAAATGTCTACAAAGCGATCTGAATAAACATGGGAATTTCTACACCACTACCTGTATAAACATGGAAATATCTACACCGCTATCTGTATCAACATGGAAATAACTACAACGCAATCTGTATAAACATGGAAATACCTACAAAGCTATCTCTGTAAACATGGAAATATCTACACAGCTATCTGTGTAAACTTGGAAATATCTACACCGCTATCTGTGTAAATTTGGCAATACTTACACTGTAATCTGTGCAAAGATGGAAATATCTACACCGCTATCTCTCTAAACATGGAAATATCTACACCGCTATTTGTATAAACATGGAAATATCTACCGCGCCATCTGAATAAACATGGAAATATCTACACTGCCATCTGTACACACATGGAAATATCTACACAGCCATCTGTATAAACATGGAAATATCTACACCGCTATCGCTATAAACTTGGAAATATCTACACCGCTATCTGTATAAACATGGAAATATCTACATCGCTATCTGTATAAACAAGGAAATATCTCCACCGCTATCTGTATAAACATGGAAATATCTTCACCACTATCTGTATAAACATGGAAATATATACAATGCTATCTGTGTAAACATGGAAATATCTACACAGCTATCTGTGTAAACTTGGAAATATCTAGCAAGTTATCTGTGTAAAAATGGAAATATCTACACAGAAATCTGAGCAAAGATGGAAATATCTACACCGCTATCTCTGTAAACATGGAAATATCTACACAGCTATCTGTATAAACATGGAAATGTCTATACCGCAGTCTCTATAAACATAGAAATATCTCCAATGCTATCTCTATAAACATTAAAATATCTACACCGCTATCTGTATAATCATGGACATATCTACACCGCAATCTGTATTAACATGGAAATATCTACCACGCTATGTGTGTAAACATGGAAATATCTACACAGCTATCTGTGTAAACTTGGAAATATCTACACAGATATCTGCGTAAACATGGAAGTATCTACACGGCAATCTGTGCAAAGATGGAAATACCTACACCGTTATCTCTGTAAACATGGAAATATCTACACCGCTACCGGTATAAACATGGAAATATCTATACCGCTGTCTGTATAAACAAGGAAATACCTACACCGCTATCCCTATAAACTTGGAAATATCTACACCGATATCTGTATAAACATGGAAATATCAACAATGCCATCTGAATAAACATGGAAATACCTACACCGCTTTCTCCATAAACATGAAGATATCTACACTGCTATCTCTATATACGTTGAAATATCTACACCTCCATCTCTGTAAACATGAAAATATCTACACCGCCATATTCAGAACCATGGATGTATCTACACCGCCATCTGTATAAACATGGAAACATCTACACCACTATCTGTATAAATATGGAAATATCTTCACTGCCATCTGTATAAACATGGAAATATATACAGCGCCATCTGTATAAACATGGAAATATCTACACCGCCATCTGCATAAACATGGAAATATCTACACAGACATCGGTATAAACATGGAAATATCTACACTGCCATCTGTATAAACTTGGAAATATCTACACTGACATTTGTAGAAAGATGGAAATGTCTACAAAGCAATCTGAATAAACATGGGAATTTCTACACCACTACCTGTATAAACATGGAAATATCTACACTGACATATGTATACACATGGAAATATCTACAGCGCCATCTGTATAAAGATGGAAATATCTACACCGCCATCTGTACACTCATGGAAATATCTAAACAGCCATCTGTATAAACATGGATATATCTACACCGCTATCTCTATAAACATGGAAATGTCTACACCGCTATCTGTATAAACATGGACATATCTACACCGCAGTCTGTATAAACATGGAAATATCTACAACGCTATCTGTGTAAACATGGAAATATCTACAGAGCTATCTCTGTAAACTTGGAAATATCTACACAGCTATCTGTGTAAAAATGGAAATATCTACAGAGCAATCTGTATAAACATGGAAATATCTATACCGGTGTCTCCATAAACATGGAAATATCTCCACCGCTATCTGTATAAACATGAAAATATCTACACCGCTATCTGTATAAACATGGACATATCTACACCGCAGTCTGTAAAAACATGGAAATATCTACAATGCTATGTCTGTAAACATGGAAATATCTACACAACTATCTGTGTAAACTTGGAAATATCTACACAGATATCTGCATAATCATGGAAATATCTACACGGCAATCTGTGCAAAGATGGAAATTACACGGCTATCTCTGTAAAAATGGAAATATCTACACCGCTACCTGTATTAACATGGAAATATCTACACCGCTGTCTGTATAAACAAGGAAATATCTACACCGCCATCTGTAGAAACATGGGAATATCTACACCGCTATCTGTATAAATATGGAAATATCTACACCGCTATCTCAATAAACATGGAAATACCTACACCGCTTTCTCTATAAACATGGAAATATCTACACTGCAATCTCTATATACATGGAAATATCTACACCGCCGTCTGTATAAACATGAAAATATCTACACCGCCCTCTTCAGAAACATCGATGTATCTACACCGCCATCTGTATAAACATGGAAATATCTACACCACTATCTATATAAACATGGAAATATCTTCACTGCTATCTGTATAAACATGGAAATACCTACACCGCCATCTGTATAAAGATGGAAATATCTACACCGCAATCTGTATAAATATGGAAATACCTACACCGCTATCTCTATAGACATGGAAATATCTACACCGCTATCTGTATAAACTTGGAAATATCTGCACTGCCATCTGTATAAAGATGGAAATATCTACACCGCGAACTGTATAAACATGGAAATATCTTCACCGCTATCTCTATAAACATGGAAATAGCAACACCGCTATCTGTATAAACATGGAAATATCTACACCGCTATCTCTTTAAACATAGAAATAACTACACCGCCATCTCTATAAACATGGAAATATCTACACCGCCATCAGCAAAAACATGGAAATATCTACACCGCCAACTGCAAAAACATGGAAATATGTACACAGACATCTGTATGAACATGGAAATAACTACACTGCCATCTGTATAAACTTGGAAATATCTACACTGATATCTGTAGAAAGATGGAAATATCTACAAAGCGATCTGTATAAACATGGGAATTTCTACACCGCTACCTCTATAAACATGGAAATATCTACACCGCTATCTGAATCAACATGGAAATAACTACACCACAATCTGTATAAACATGGAAATATATAAAATGCTATCTCTGTAAACATGGAAATATCTACAGAGCTATCTGTATCAACATGGAAATAACTACAACGCAATCTGTTTAAACATGGAAATACCTACAATGCTATCTCTGTAAACATGGAAATATCTACACAGCTATCTCTGTAATCTTGGAAATATCTACACCGCTATCTGTGTAAATTTGGCAATACCTACAGCGCAATCTGTGCAAAGATGGAAATATCTACACCGCTATCTCTGTAAACATGGAAATACCTTCACCGCTATCTGTATAAACATGGAAATATCTACACTGCCATCTTTTTAAACATGGAAATATCTACAGCGCCATCTGTATAAACATGGAAATATCTACACCGCCATCTGTATACACATGGAAATATCTACTGAGCCATCTGTATAAACATGGAAATATCTACACTGCTATCACTTTAAACATGGAAATATCTACACCGCTATCTGTGTAAAAATGGAAATATCTACACAGCAATCTGTTCAAAGATGGAAATATCTACACCGCAGTCTCTATAAACATGGAAATATCTCCACCGCTATCTTTATAAACACGGAAATACCCACACCGGTATCTTTATCAACATGGAAATACCTACACTGCTATCTGTATAAACAGGGAAATATCTACACAGCTATCTGTAAAACGTGGAAATATCTACACCGCTATCAGTATAAACGTGGAAATATCTAAACCGCTATCTGTATAAATGTGGAAATACCTACAATGCTATCTGTATAAACGTGGAAATATCTACATCGCTATCTGTATAAATGTGGAAATACCTTCATCACTATCTGTATAACCCTGAAAATATCTACACCGCTATCTGTAACAACATGTAAATAACTACACCGTTATCTGTATAAACATGGAAATATCTACAATTCTATCTCTGTAAACATGGAAATATCGACATAGTTATCTGTGTAAACTTGGAAATATCTACACCGCTATCTGTGTAAAGTTTGCAATGTCTACACCGCCATCTGTGCAAAGATGGAAATATTTTTACCGCTATATCTGTAAACATGTCAATATCTACACCGCTATATGTATACACCTGGAAATATCTACAACGCCATCTGTATACACATGGAAATATCTACACCGTCATCTGTATAAACATGGAAATATCTACACCGCTATCTCTATAAACATGGAAATATCTACACCGCTATCTGTATAAACATGGAAATATCTACACCGCAATCTCTATAAACATGGAAATATCTACAACACTATATGTGTAAACATGGAAATATCTACACCGCTGTCTGAGCAAACATGGAAATATGTACACCGCTATCTTTGTGAAGATGGAATTATCTACACCGCAATCTGTGCAAATATGGAAATATCTACACCTCTATCTCTGTAAACATGGATATATCTACACCACTCCATGTATAAGCATGGAAATATCGACACCGCTATCTGTATAAACATGGAAATATCAACACCACTATCTGTATAAACATGGATATATCTACACCGCTATCTGTATAAACATGGAAATAACTACACCACTATCTGTATAAACATGGAAATATCTACACCGCTATCTCTATAAACATGGAAATGTCTACACCACTCTCTGTATAAACATGCAAATATCTACACCGCCATCTGAATAAACATACAAATATCTACACCGCTATCTCTATAAATATGGAAGTATCTACACCGCTATCTCTGTAAACACGGAAATATCTACACCGCTACCTGTATAAACATGGATATATCTACACCACTATCTCTACAAACATGGAAATATCTACACCGCTATCTGCATATACTTGAAAATATCTACACCACCATCTCTATAAACATTGAATTGTCTCCACCGCTATCTTTATAAACACGGAAATATCTCCACCGCTCTCTGTATAAACATGGAAATATCTACACCGCTATCTGTATAAACATGGAAATATCTACACCGCTATCTGTATAAACATGGAAATATCTACACCGCTATCTGTATAAACACGCAAATATCTACAGCGCTATCTGTAAAAACATGGAAATATCTCCACCGCTATCTGTATAAACCTCGAAATATCTACACTGCTATCTTTAGAAACATGGAAATATCTACAACGCAATCTCTATAAACATGGAAATACCTACAACACTATCTGTGTAAACAAGGATATATCTACACAGCTGTCTGTGTAAACATGGAAATATATACACCGCAATCTGTGTGAGGATGGAAATATCTACATCGCAATCTGTGCAAATATGGAAATATCTACACCTCTATCTCTGTAAACATGGAAATATCTACACCACAATCTATATAAACATGGAAATATCTACACCACTATCTGTATAAACATTGAAATAACTACACCGCTATCTGTATAAACACGGAAATAACTACACCGCTACCTCTATAAACATGGAAATAGCCACACCGCTATCTGCATAAACATGGAAATATCTACACTGCCATCTGTATACACATGGAAATACCTACACAGTCATCTGTATAAAGATGGAAATATCTACACCGTTATCTGTATAAACATGGAAATATCTACACCGCCATCTGTAAAAATATGGAAATATCTACACAGTCGTCTGTAGAAACATGGAAATATCTACACTGACATCTGTATACACATGGAAATCTCTCCACCGCTAACTGTATAAACATGGAAATATCTACACTGCTATCTGTATAATCATGGAAATATCTACACCGCTATTTGTATAGACATGGAAATATCTACACCGCAATCTGTGCAAACATGGAAATATTTACACAGCTATCTGTATACACATACAAATATCTACACAGCTATCTGTATAAACATGGAAATATCTACACTGCCATCTGTATAAACATGGAAATAGACACACCGCTATCTGTATAAATATGCAAATATCTACACAGCCATCTGAATAAACATGGAAATATCTACACGGCTATCGGTATAAATATGCAAATATCTACACCGCTACCTCTATAAAAACGGAAATATCTATACAGCTATCTGTATAAACATGTATATATCTACACCGCTATCTCTATAACCATGGAAATATCTACACCACCATCTGTGTAAACATGGAAATATGTACACAGTCATCTGTATAAACATGGAAATAACTACACCGCTATCTGTATAAACATAGACATATCTACACCGCTACCTGTATAAACATGGAAATATCTACATGGCTATCTCTATAAACATGGAAATATCAACACCGCTATCGGCATAAACACGGAAATATGTACACCGCTATCTGCATAGACATGGAAATATCTACATAGTTATCCGTATAAACATGGAAATATCTCCATCGCTATCTCTATGAACATGGAAATATCTCCACCGCTATCTCTATAAACGTGGAAATATCTTCACCGCTATCTTTATAACTATGGAAATATCTACTCCACTATCTGTATAAACATGGATATATCTACAGTGCCATCGGTATAAACATGTTAATAGCCACACCGCTATCTGTATAAACATGGAAATATCTACACCACCATCTGAATAATCATACAAATCTCTAAAACGCTATCTGTATAAATATGGAAATATCTACACCGCTATCTCTGTAAACATGGAAATATCTACACTGCTACCTGTATAAACATGGACATATCTACACCGCTATCTCTATACACATGGAGAAATCTACACCGCTACCTGCATAAACTTGGAAATATCTACACCACCATCTCTAGAAACATGGAAATATCTCCACCGCTATCTGTATAAACATGGAAATATCTCCTCCACTCTCTGTATAAACATGGAAATATCTACAACGCTGTCTGTATAAACATGGAAATATCTACACCGCTATGTGTATAAACATGGAAATACCTTCACCGCTGTCTTTATAAACATGTAAATATCTACAACGCAATCTGTGTAAACATGGAAATACCTACAACACTATCTGTGTAAACATGGAAATATGTACACAGCTGTCTGTATAAACATGGAAATATGTACACCGCAATCTGTGTGAAGATGGAAATATCTACACCGCAATCTTTGCAAATATGGAAATATCTACACCTCCATCTCTGTAAACTTGGAAATATCTACACCACTGTCTGTATAAACATGGAAATATCTACACCGCTATCTGTATAAACGTGGAAATATCTACACCACAATCTGTATAAACATGGATATATCTACACAGCTATCTGTATAAACATGGAAATATCTACTCCACTATCTGTATAAACATGGAAATATCTACTCCGCTATCTGTATAAATATGGAAATATCTACACCACTATCTCTATACACATGGAAATGTCTACACCGCTATCTGTATAAACATGAAAATATCTACATGGCCATCTCCATAAACATGGAACTATCTACACCGACATCTGTATAAACATGCAAATATCTACACCACTATCTGAAAAAACATGGAAATATCTACACAACTGTCATTATAAACATGTTAATACCTACACCACCATCTCTATACACATGGAAATATTTACACCGCTATCTCTATAAACATAGAAATATAAACACCGCCATCTCTGTAAACATGGAAATACCTATAACGCCTTCTGAATGAACATGGAAATATCTACACCGCCATCTGTATAAACATGGAAATATGAGCACCGCTACATGTATAAACATGGAAATAACTACACCGCCATCTGCATAAAGATGGAAGTATCTCCACTGCTATCTGTATAAACATGGAAATACCTACCTGGCTATCTGTATAAACATGGAAATATCTGCACCGCTATCTCTATAAACATGGAAATATCTACACCGCTATCTCTGTAAACATGGAAATACCTACACCGCCATCTGTATAAACATGGAAATATCTAAACAGTCATCTGTAAATACATGGAAATATCTACACCACCATCTCTATAAACATGGAAATATCTACACTGCCATGTGTATACACATGGAAATATCTGCACAGCCATCAGTATAAACTGGGAAACATCTGCACCGCTATCTGAATACACATGGAAATAACTACACCGCTATATCTATAAACATGGAAAGATCTACACTGCTATCTCTTTAAACATGGAAATATCTACACCGCTATCTGCATAAACATGGAAATACCTACACTGCCATCTGTATAAACATGGAAATATCTACACCGTGAGCTGAATAAACATGGAAATGTATACACCGTTGTGTGTACAAACATGGAAATATCAACACCACTATCTGTATAAACATGGAAATATCTACACCGCTATCAGAATAAACATGGAAATATCAACACCACTATCAGTATAAACATGGAAATACATACACCACCATCTCTATAAACATGGAATTATCTACACCGCTATCTCTATAAACATAGAATTATCTACACCGCCATCTCTATAAACATGGAAATATCTACACCGCCATGTGCATAAACATGGAAATATCTACACCGCGATTTCTATAAACATGGAAATATCTACACCTCTACCTGTATAAACATGCAAATATCTACACCGCTATCTGTATAAACATGGAAATATCTACACTGCTCTCTATATAAACTTGGAAATATCTACAGCGCCATCTGTATAAAGATGGAAATATCTCCACGGCCATCTGTATAAACATGGAAAGATCTCCACCGCTATCTGTATAAACATGGAAATAACTAAAACGCTATCTGTATAAACATGGAAATATCTACAACACTATCTGTGTAAACATGGAAATATCTACACAGCTATCTGTGTAAACATGAAAATATCTACACAGCCATCTCCATAAACATGGAACAATCTACACTGCCATCTGTGGAAACATGGAAATTTCTACACCGCTATCTGTATAAACATGGAAGTACCAACACCACTATCTGTATAAACATGGAAATATATACAGCTCTATCTCTATAAACATGGAAATATCTACACCACTATCTCTATAAACATGGAAAAACCTACACCGCCATCTCTATAAACATGGAATCATCTACAACGCTATCTCTACAAACCTTGAAATATCTACACCGCCATCTCCATGAAAATTTAAATATCTACACCGCCATCAGCATAAACATGGAAATAACTTCACCGCCTTCTGTATAAACATGGAATTATCAACACTGCCATCTCTATAAACATTGAAATATCTACACTGCCATCCGTAGAAAGATGGAAATATCTACACCGACATCTGCATAAACATGGAAATATCTACACCGCTATCTTTATACCCATGGAAATATCGAAACCGCCATCTGTATAAACATGGAAATAACTACACAGTCATCTGTATAAACCTGGAAATATCTACACCACTATATGTCTAAACATGGAAATATTTACACTGCCATCTGTATAAACATGGAAATATCTACAAAGCCATCTCTATAAACATGGAAATATCTACACCGCTATCTCTATAAACATGGAAGTATCGACACCACGATCTGTATAAAGATGGAAAATCTACAAAGCTATCTGTATAAACATGGAAATATCTACACCGCTATCTGTTTAAACAGGGAAATATCTACACCACCATCTGTGTAAACATGGAAATATCTACACCGCTATCTGTATAAACATGGAAATATCTACACCGCTACCTGTATAAACATGGAAATATATACAACGCTATCTTTATAAATATGAATACATATACACTGCTATCTCTATAAACATGGAAATGTCTACACCGCTATCTGTATAAACATAGAAAAATCTACATGGCTATCTCTACAAACATGGAAATATCTACACCACTATCTGTATAAACATGGAAATATGTACACTGCCATCTGTATAAACATGGAAATATCTACAGGGCCATCTATATAAAAATCGAAATATCTACATTGCTATCTGTATAAACATGGAAATAGCCACAACGCTATGTGTATAAACATGGAAATATCTACACAGCCATTTGTAAAAACATGAAAATTTCTACACAGTCATCTGTATAAACGTGGAAATGTCTATACCTCCTTCTGTATAAACATAGAAATATCTCCACCAGTATCTGTAAAAACATGGAAATATCTCCACCGCTCTCTGTATAAACATGGAAGTACCTACACCGCTATCTGTATAAACATGGAAATATCTACAACAATATCTGTCTAAACATGGAAATGTCTACAAAGATATCTGTGTAAACACGGAATAAAATACATCGCTATCTGTGTAAAGATGGAAATATCTAGACCGCAATCTGCACAAATATGAATATATATACACCGCTATCTCTGTAAACATGGAAATATCTACACCGCTATCTGTACAAACATGGAAATATCTACACCGCTATCTATATAAACATGGAAATATCTCCACCGATATCTGTATAAACATCTAAATACCTACATCGCTATCTGTACAAATGGAAATATCTCCACCGATATCTGTATAAACATGGAAATATCAACACGGCTATCTTTATAAACATGGAAATATCTACAATGCTATCTGTATAAACATGGAAATATCTGCAAAACTATCTGTATAAACATGGAAATATCTACACCGCTATCTGTATAAACATGGAAATATCTACACCACGATCTTTATAAACATGGAAATAACTCCACCGCTATCTGTATAGACATCGAAACACCTACACCATTATCTGCATAAACATGGAAATATCTACATCGCTATCTCTATAAACATGGAAATATTTCCACCGATATCGGTATAAACATGGAAATATCTACATCGCTATCTGTATAAACATGGAAACATCTCCACCGCTATCTGTATAAACATGGAAATATCTGCACCGCAATCTTTATAAACATGGAAATATCTATAACGCAATCTATATAAACATGGAAATATCTACAACACTATCTGTGTTAACATGGAAATATCTACACCGCTATCTGTGGAAACATGGAAATATGTACAGCGCTATCTGTGTAAAGATGGAAATATCTACCCCGCTTTCTGTGCAAAGATGGAAATATCTACACCGCTATCTCTATAAACATGGAAATATCTACACCGTTATCTGTATAAATATGGAAATATCTACACCACGATCTCTATAATCATGGAAGTAGGCACACTGCTATCTGCATAAACATGGAATTATCTACACCGCCATCTGTAAAAATATGGAAATATCTACACAGCTATCTGTATAAAAATGGAAATTACACCACTACCAGTATAAAAATGGAAGTATATACACCGCCATCTGAATAAACATGGAAATATTTTACACCGCTATCTGTATAAACATGGAAATATCTAACAATTATCTGCACAAACATGGAAATATCAACCCTGCCATCTGTATAAACATGGAAATACCTACACCGCCATCTGTAAAAACATGGAAATAACTACACTGTCATCTGTATAAACATGGAAATACCTACACCTCCATCTGTATAAACATGGAAATATCTACACTGCCATCTCTATACACCAGGAAATATGTACACTGCCCTCTGTATGAACACAGAAATATCTACACCGCTATCTCTATAAATATGGTAATACCTACACCACCATCTGTATAAACATGGAAATATCTACACGGCTATCTGTATAAAGATGGAAACATCTACACCGCTATCTTTATAAACATAGAAATATCGACACTGCTATCTGTATAAACATGGAAATATCTACAACACTATCTGTGTAAACATAGAAACATCTACACCGCTATCTGTGTAAACATGGAAATATGTACACCGCTATCTGTGTAAAGATGGAAATATCTACACCGCAATGTGTGCAAAGATGGAAATATCTACACCGCAATCTGTGCAAAGATGGAAATATCCACACCGCTATCTCTGTAAACATGGAAATATCTACACTGCTATCTCCATAAACATGAAAATATCTACACTGCTGTCTGTATAAACATGGAAATATCTACACCACGATCTGTATAAACATGGAAATATCTACACCGCTATCTCTATAAACATGGAAATATCTACAACACTATCTGTGTTAACATGGAAATAAATACACCGCTATCTGTGTAAACATGGAAATATGTACACAGCTATCTGTGTAAAGATGGAAATATCTACAGCGCAATGTGTGCAAATATCGAAATATCTACACCGATCTCTCTGTAAACATGGAAATATATAAACCGCTGTTTGTATAAACATGGAAATATCTACACCGCTATCTGTATCAATATGGAAATATCTGCAGCACGATCTCTATAAACACGGAAATATCTACACTGCTGTCTGTATAAATATGGAAATATCTACACCGCTATCTCTATAAACATGGAAATGTCTACACTGCTATCTGTATAAACATGGAAATATCTACATGGCTATCATTATAAACATGGAAATACCTACAACGCCATCTGTATATACATGGAAATACCTACACCGCTATCTGTATAAACATGTAAATATCTACACCACTATCTGTATAAACATGGAAATATCTACACTGCCATCTGTTTAAAGATGGAAATATCTACGGAGCCATCTCGATAAACATCGAAATATCTACATTGCTATCTGTATAAACATGGAAATAGCCACACCGCTATCTACATAAACATGGAAATATCTATTTAGCCATCTGTAAAAACATGAAAATTTCTACACAGTCATCTGTACAAACATGGAAATGTCAATACCTCCATCTGTATAAACATGGGAATATCTCCACCAGTATCTGTAAAAACATGGAAATATCTCCACCGCTATCTGTATAAACATGGAAGTAACTACACTGCTATCTATATAAACATGGAAATATCTACAACAATATCTGTGTAAACATGGAAATGTCTACACAGATATCTGTGTAAACATGGAATAATGTACATTGATATCTGTGCAAAGATGGAAATATCTAAACCGCAATCTGTGCAAATATGAAAATATCTACACCGCTATCTCTGTAAACATAGAAATATCTACACCGCTATCTGTATAAACATGGAAGTATCTACACCTCTATCTGTATAAACATGGAAATAACTACACCGCTATCTATATAAACATGGAAATATCTCCACCGCTTTCTGTATAAACATCTAAATATCTACATCGCTATCTGTATAAACATGGAAATATCTCCACCGCTATCTGTATAAACATGGAAATATCTACACGGCTATCTTTATAAACATGGAAATATCTACCATGCTATCTGTATAAACAGGGAAATATCTGCAACACTATCTGTGTAAACATGGAAATATCTACACCGCTATCTGTATAATCATGGAAATATCTACACCACGATCTTTATAAACATGGAAATACCTCCACCGCTATCTGTATAGACATGGAAACATCTACACCGCTATCTGCATAAACATGGAAATACCTGCACAGCTATCTGTATAAACCTGGAAATATTTACAACGCTATCTGTGTAAACATGGAAATATCTAAACAGCTATCTGTTTAAACATGGCAATATCTACATTGCTATCTCTGTAAAGATGGAAATCTCTACACCGCAATCTGTGCAAAGATGGAAATATCTACAACTCTATCTCTATAAACATGGAATTATTTGAACCGCTATCTGTATAAACATGGAAATATCTACACCGTTATCTGTATAATCATGGAAATATCTACAAGGCTATCTCTATAAATATGGAAATATCTACACCGCCATCTTTATAAAGATGGAAATATCTACACCGCGAGCTGTATAAACATGGAAATATCTACACCGCTATCTGTATAAACATGGAAAAAGCAACACCA
This sequence comes from Pan troglodytes, assembly GCF_028858775.2. NCBI lineage: Eukaryota > Metazoa > Chordata > Mammalia > Primates > Hominidae > Pan > Pan troglodytes. Next base: position 116,153,297 of record NC_072409.2, on the reverse strand, counting down.
CTATCTGTATAAAAATGGAAATATCTACACCGCTATCTGTATAAACATGGAAATATCTACACCACTATCTCTATAAACATGGAAATACCTACACTGTCATCTCTATAAACATGGAATTATCTACACTGCTATCTCTATAAACTTAGAAATATGTACACTGCCATCTCTATAAACATAAAAATATCTACACCGCCATCAGCATAAACATGGAAATAACTACACCGCCGTCTGTAGAAATATGGAATTAACTACACCGCCATCTCTATAAACATAGAAATATCTACACTGCCATCTGTAGAAAGATGGAAATATCTTCACCGAGATCTGCATACACATGGAAATATCTACACCTCTACCGGTATAAACATGGAAATATCTACACAGTTATCTGTAAAAATATGGAAATATCTACACCGCTATCTGTATAAACTTGGAAATATCTACACCTCCATCTGTATAAACATGGAAATACCTACACTGCCATTTGTATACACATGGAAATATCTACACTGCCATGTGTATAAACATGGAAATATCTACACCATTATCTCTATAAACATGGAAATTCCTACACCGCTATCTGTATAAACATGGAAGTAGCTACATGGCTAACTGTATAAACATGGAAATATCTACAACGCCATCTGTATAAACATGGAAATACATACAAAGTCATCTGTATAAAAATGGAAATATCTACACCACTATCTCTATAAACATGGAAATATCTGCACTGCCATCTGTATAAACATGGAAATATCTACACAGCCGTCTCTATCAACATGGAAATATCTACACTGCTATCTGTATAAACATGGAAATAGCCACACCGCTATCTGTATAAACATGGAAATATCTACACCGCCATCTGTATAAACATGGAAATATCTCCACCGCTATCTTTATAAACATGGAAATATGTACACCGCTATCTGTATAAACATGGAAAATCTACAACACTGTCTGCATAAACATGGAAATATCTACACCGCTATCTGTATAAATGTGGAAATATCTACACCACAATCTCTATAAATATGGAAATATCTACACCGCTATATGTATTAATATGGAAATATCTACAACAATATCTGTGTAAACATTGAAATTCCTAAACAGCTATCTGTGTATACATGGAAATATGTACACCACTATCTTTGTAAAGATGGAAATATCTTCACCGCAATCTGTGCAAAGACGGAAATATCTACACCGCTATCTTTCTAAACATGCAAATATCTACACTGCTATCTGTATAAACATGGAAATATCTACACCGCTATCTCTATAAACATGGAGGTATCTACACCACGATCTGTATAAACATGGAAATATCTACACCGCTATCTCTATAAACAAGGAAATATCTACACCGCTATCTGTATAAACATGGAAATATCTACACCACTATCTCTGTAAATATTTAAATATCTACACCGCTATCACTATAAACATGGAAATGACAACACCGCTATCTCTAGGTACATGGAAATATCTACAGGGCTATCTCTATAAACATGGAAATATCTACAACGCCCTCTGTATAAACATGGAAATACCTACACAGTCGTCTGTATAAACATGGAAATATCTACACCACTATCTGTAAACATGGAAATATCTACACAGCCATCTCTATAAACATGGAAATATCAACACAGCTATCTATATAAACATGGAAATACCCACATCGCTATCTGTATAAACAGGGAAATATCTACACTGCCATCTGTAAAAACATGAAAATACCTACACTGTCATCTGTATAAAAACGGAAATATCTACAACTCCATCTGTAGAAACCTGGAAATATCTACACTGCCATCTCTATACACATGGAAATATCTACACTGCCATCTGTATAAACATGGAAATATCTACACCGCTATCTCTATTAACATGGAAATACCTACACAGCTATCTGTAAACATGGAAATATCTACACCGCTATCTGTAGAAACATGGAAAAAACAACACCCCTATCTGTATAAACTTGGAAATATCTACACAGCCATCTGTATAAACATGGAAATAACTCCACCGCTATCTGTATAAACATGGAAATATCAAAACAGATATCTGTATAAATATGGAAATATCTACACTGCTATCTCTATGAACATGGAAATGTCTACAGCAATATCTGTATAAACATGGAAATGTCTACACCGCTATCTGTATAAACATGGAAATATCTACACCGCCATCTCTAAAAACATGGAAATATCTACACCGCTATCTGTATGATCATGGAAATATCTACACCGCTATCTTTATAAACATGGAAATATCTACACCGCTATCTGTATAAACATGGAAATATCTACAACACTAGCTGTTTTAACATGGATATATATACACCGCTATCTGTGTTAACATGGAAATATGTACACCGCTATCTCTGTATCGATGGAAATAACTACACCGCAATCTGTGCAAATTTGGAAATATCTACACCACTAACAGTGTAAACATGGAAATATCTACACCGCTATCTGTATAAACATGGAAATATCTACACCGCTATCTGTATAAACAGGGAAATATGAACACCGCTATCTGTATAAACATGGAAATATCTACACAGTTTCCTGTATAAATATGGAAATATCTACACCGCTATGTCTATAAACATGGAAATGTCTACACCACTATCTGTATAAACATGCAAATATCTACACAGTCATCTCTACAAACATGGAAATATATACACCTCCATCTGTATATACATAGAAGTATGTATAAACATGGAAATATCTACACAGCCATCTGTATAAACATGGAAATATCTACACCGCTATCTCTATAAACATGGAAATACCTACACCGCAATCTGAATAAACATGGAAATATCTACACCGCCATCTGTAAAAACATGAAAATATCTTCACAGTCATGTGTATAAACATGGAAATATCTACACCTCCATCGGTATAAATATGCAAATATCTACACTGCCATCTGTATACACATGGAAATATCTACACTGCCATCTGTATGAACATGGAAATATCTACACCGCTATCTGTAGAAACATGGAAATAGCCACACCGCTATCTGTATAAATGTGGAAATATCTACACCGCCATCTGTAAAAACATGGAAATATCGACACAGTCATCTGTATAAACATGGAAATATCTACATCTCTATCTGTATAAACATGGAAATATCTTCAATGCCATCTGTATAAACATGGAAATATCTACACTGCCATCTGTATAAACATGGAAATATCTACACAGCTATCTATATAAACAAGGATATACCTACACCGCAATCTGTATATATATGTAAATATCTACACCGTTATCTGTATAAACATGGAATATGTACACCGCTATGTGTATCAGTATGGAAATATCTACACCGCTATCTGTATAAATATGGAAATATCTACACCGCTATCTCTATATACATGGAATTGTCTACACTGCTATCTGTATAAACATGGAAATAACTACACCGCCATCTGTATAAATCTGCAAATATCTACACCGCAATCTGTATAAACATGGAAATAACTACACTGCTATCTGTATAAACATGGAAATATGTACACCGCTATCTGTATAAACTTGGAAATATCTACACCGCCATCTGCATAAAGATGGAAATATCTCCACTGCTATCTGTATAAACATGGAAATATCTACCTCGCTATCTGTATAAACATGGAAATATCAACGTCGCTATATGTATAAACATGGATATATCTCCATCGCTATCTCTATTAACATGGATATATCTACACCACTATCTTTATAAACATGGAAATACCTACACCGCTCTCTGTATAAACAAGGAAATATCTACACCGCTATCTGTATTAACATGGAAATATCTACACCGCTATCTGTATAAATATGGAAATATCTATAACGCTATCTCTATAAACATGGAAATGATTACACCGCTATCTGCATAAACATGGATATATCTACATGGCTATCTCTATAAACTTGGAAATATCTACACAGCTATCTATATAAACAAGGAAATAACGACACCGCAATCTGTATAAACATGGAAATATCTACACTGCTATCTGTATAAATATGGATATATCTACACCGCTATCTCTATAAACATGGAAATGTCTACACAGCTATCTGTATAAACATGGAAATATCTACATGGCTATGTCTATAAACATGGAAGTATCTAAAGTTCCTACTGTATAAACATGGAAATAAATACAGAGTCGTCTGTATAAACATGGTAATATCTACACCACCGTCTGTATAAACATGGAAATATCTACACTGCCATCTGTATAAACATGGAAATATCTACAAAGCCATCTATATAAAAATGGAAATATCTACACCGCTTTCTGTATGAACATGGAAATAGCCACAACGAAATCTGTATAAACATGGAAATATCTACACCGCCATCTGCAAAAAACATGGAAATATCTAAACGGTCATCTGTATAAACATGGAAATATCCACACTGCCATCTGTATACACATGGAAATGTACACAGCACTATCTGTATAAACATGGGAAAATCTACATCGCTATCTGTATAAACATGGAAATATCTACACCGATATCTGTATGAAAATGGAAATATCTACACCGCCATCTGTACAAACATGGAAATATCTACACCGCTATCAGTATAAATATGGAACTATCTACAACGTCATCTCTATAAACCTGGAAATACCTACTCCGCCATCTGTATAAACATGGAAATATCTACACCGCCATCTCTATATAGAAATATCTACACCGCTACCTGTATAAACATGGAAATATCTACAACACTATCTGTGTAAACATGGGAATACCTTCACAGTTATCTGTGTAAACATGGAAATATATACACCGCTATCTGTGTAAAGATGGAAATATCTTCTCCGCAATATGCGCAAATATGGAAATAACTACACCTCTATCTTTGTAAACATGGGAGTATCTATATCGCCATCTGTATATACATGGAAATATCTACACTGCTGTCTGTATAAACAGGGAAATACCTACAGCGCTATGTGTATAAACATGGAATTATCTACACCGCTATCTCTATAAACATAGAAATATCTAAAACGACATCTGTATGAACACGGAAATATCTACACCGCCATCAGCATAAACATGGAAATAAATACACCGCCATCTGCATAAACATGGAAATATCTACACTCCCATCTCTATAAACATAGAAACTTCTACACTGTCATCTGTAGAAAGATGGAAATATCTGCACCGAGAACTTCATAAACATGGAAATATCCACACCTCTACCTGTATAAACATGGAAATATCTTCACCACTATCTGTATAAATATGGAAATAACTACACTGCCATCTGTATAAACATGGAAATACCTACACTGCCATCTCTAAACACTTGGAAATACCTACACCGCTATCTGTATAAGCATGGAAATATCTACACCGCTGTCTTTATAAACATGGAAATATCTACACCGCTATCTGTATAAACATGGGAATATCTACAACAATATCTGTGTAAACATGAAAATATCTACACAGCTCTCTGTGTCAACATGGAAATATGTACACCGCTATCTGTGAAAGATGAAAACATGTACACCGCAATCTGTGCAAATATCAAAATATCTACACCGCTATATCTGTAAACATGGAAATATCTACACCGTTATGTGTATAAACATGGAAATATCTACACCGCTATCTGTATAAACATGGAAATATCTACACCACGATCTCTATATACATGGAAATATCTACACCGCTATCGGCATATACATGGAAATATCTACACCGCTATCTGTATAAACTTGGAAATATCTACACCACAATCTGTATAAATATGGAAATATCTACACCGCTATCTATATAAACATGGAAATATCTTCACCGCTATCTGTGCAAACACGAAAATATCTATACCGCCGTCTCTATAAACATGGAAATATCTACACTGCCATCTCTATAAAGATGGAAATATCTACACCGCGAGCTGTATAAACAGGGAAATATCTACAACACTATCTGTGTAAACATGGAAATATCTACACAGCTATCTGTGTAAACTTGGAAATATCTACACAGGTATCTGTGTAAAAATGGAAATATCTACACGGCAATCTGTGCAAAGAGGGAAATATCTACACCGCTGTCTCTGAAAACATGGAAATATCTACACCGCTATCTGTATAAACATGGAAATATCTACACCGCTATCTGTATAAACAAGGAAATATCTACACCGCCATCTGTAGAAACATGGAAATATCAACAACGTCATCTGCATAAACATGGAAATGCCTACACCGCTATCTGTATAAATATGGAAATATCTACACCGCTATCTCTATAAACATGGAAATACCAACACCGCTTTCTCTATAAACATGGAAATATCTACATTGCAATCTCTATAAACATGGAATTATCTACACCGCCATCTCTATAAACATGAAAATACCTCTACCGCAATCTTCAGAAACATGGCTGTATCTACACTGCCATCTGTATAAACATGGAAACATCTACACCGCTATCTCTATAAACATGGAAAGGTCTACACCGCTATATTTATGAATATGGAAATACCTACTACACTATCTCTCTAAACACAGAAATGTCTACACCGCTATCTGTAAAAATGTGGAAATATCTACATCGTTATCTCTATAAACATGAAAATATCTACAATGAAATCTGTATAAACATGGAAATAACTTCACAGTCATCTGTATAAACATGGAAATATCTACACCACCATCTGTATAAACATGGAAATATCTACACGGAAAGCTGCATAAACATGGAAATATCTAGACAGTCATCTCTATAAACATGGAAATACCTATACAGCTATCTGTATAAACATGGAAATACCCACACCGCTATCTGTATAAACATGGAAATAGCCACACTGCTATCTGTATAAACATGGAAATATCTGCAACTCTATTTGTGTAAACATAGAAATATCTACACGGCTATTTGTGTAAACATGGAAATATCTACACCGCTATCTGTATAAACATGGAAATATCTACACCGCTATCTGTATAAACATGGACATAACTACACCGCTATCTGTATAAACATGGAAATATCTACAACGCTATCTCTGTAAATATGGAAATATCTACACAGCTATCTGTGTAAACTTGGAAATATCTACACAGGTATCTGTGTAAAAGTGGAAACATCTACACAGCAATCTGTGCAAAGATGGAAATATCTACACCGCTATCTCTGTAAACATGGAAATATCTATACCGCTATCTGTATAAACATGGAAATATCTATACCGCAGTCTCTATAAACATGGAAATATCTCCACCGCTATCTGTATAAACATGAAAATATCTACACCGCTATATGTATAAACATCGACATATCTACACCGCAATCTCTATAAACTTGGAAATATCTACAACGCTATGTGTGTAAACATGGAAATATCTACAAAGCTATCTGTGTAAACTTGGAAATATCTACACAGCTATCTGTGTAAACATGGAAATATCTACAGGGCAATCTGTGCAAAGACGGAAATAACTACACCACTATCTCCGTAAACATGGAAATATCTACACCCCTACCTGTATAAACATGGAAATATCTACACCGGTGTCTGTATAAACAAGGAAATATCTACACCGCCATCTGCAGAAATATGGAAATATCTTCACCGCAATCGGTATAAACATGGAAATACCTACACCGCTATCTGTATAAATATGGAAATATCTACACCGCTATCTCTATAAACATGGAAATACGTTCACCGCTTTCTGTATAAACATGGAAATATCTACACTGCAATCTCTATATACATGGAAATATCTACACCGCCATCTGTATAAACATGAAAATAACTACACCGCCATCTTCAGAAACATGGATGTATCTACACCGCCATCTGTATGAGCATGGAAATATCTACACCACTATCTGTATAAACATGGAAATATCTTCACTGCAATCTGTATAAACATGGAAATATCTACACCGCCATCTGTATAAACATGGAAATATCTACACCGCCATCTGTATAAACATGGAAATATCTACACCGCCATCTGTACACACATGGAAATATCAACACAGCCATCTGTATAAACATGGAAATATCTACACTGCCATCTGTATAAAGATGGAAATATCTACACCGCGAGCTGTATTAACATGGAAATATCTACACTGCTATCTGTATAAACATGGAAATACCAACACCGTTATCTGTATAAACATGGAAATATCTACACCGCTATCTCTTTAAACATGAAAATACATACACCACCATCTCTATAAACATGGAGATATTTACACCGTAATCCCTATAAACATAGAAATAACTACACCGCCATCTCTATAAACATGGAAATATCTACACCGCCATCTGCATAAACATGGAAATATCTACACAGACATCTGTATAAACATGGAAGTATCTACACTGCCTTCTGTATAAACTTGGAAGTATCTACACTGACATCTGTAGAAAGATGGAAAAGTCTACAAAGCGATCTGTATAAACATGGGAATTTCTACACCGCTACCTGTATAAACATGGAAATATCTACACGGCTATCTGTGAAAACTTGGAAATATCTACACCGCTATCTGTGTAAATTTGGCAATACCTACAACGCAATCTGTGCAAAGATGGAAAAAACTATACCGCTATTTCTGTAAACATGGAAATATCTACACCGATATCTGTATAAACATGGAAATATCTACACTGCCATCTGTATAAACATGGAAATATCTACAGCGCCATCTGTATAAACATGGAAATATTTACACCGCCATCTGTACACACATGGAAATATCTACACAGCCATCTGTATAAACATGGAAATATCTACACTGCTATCTCTATAAACATGGAAATATCTACACCGCTATGTGTATAAACATGGAAATATCGACATAGCTATCTGTTTAAACAGGGAAATATCTCCACCGCTATCTGTATAAACATGGAAATATCTACAACGCTATCGCTGTAAACATGGAAATATCTACACAGCTATCTGTGTAAACTTGGAAATATCTACACAGCTTTCTGTGTAAAAGTGGAAATATCTACACAGCAATCTGTGCAAAGATGGAAATATCTACATCGCTATCTCTGTAAACATGGAAATACCTACACCGCTACCTGTATAAACATGTAAATATCTATACCGCAGTATCTATAAACATGGAAATAACTCCACCGCTATCTGTATAAACATGAAAATATCTACACCGCTGTCTGTATAAACATGGACATATCTACACCGCAATCTCTATAAACTTGGAAATATCTACAACGCTATGTGTGTAAACATGGAAATATCTACACAGCTATCTGTGTAAACTTGGAAATATCTACAAAGCTATCTGCGTAAACATGGAAATATCTACACGGCTATCTGTGCAAAGATGGAAATAACTACACCGCTATCTCTGTAAACATGGAAATATCTACACCGCTACCTGTATAAACATGGAAGTATCTACACCACTGTCTGTATAAACAAGGAAATATCTACACCGCCATCTGTAGAAACATGGAAATATCTACACCGCTATCTGTATAAATATGGAAATATCTACACCGCTATCTCTTTAAACATGGAAACACCTACACTGCTTTCTCTACAAACATGGAAATATCTACACTGCAATCTCTATATAAATGGAAATATCTACACCGCCATCTGTATAAACATGGAAATATCTACACCGCCATCTGTACACACATGGAAATATCTACAGAGCCATCTGTATAAACAAGGTAATATCTACACCGTTATCTCTATAAACAATGAAATATCTACTCCGCTATCTGTATAAACATGTAAATATCTACACCGCTATCTGTGTAAACATGGAAATATCTACAAAGCTATCTCTGTAAACATGGAAATATCTACACAGCTGTCTGTGTAAACTTGGAAATATCTACACAGCTATCTGTGTAAACATGGAAATATCTACACGGCAATCTGTGCAAAGATGGAAATAACTACACCGCTATCTCTGTAAACCTGGAAATATCTACACCGCTACCTGTATAAACATGGAAATATCTACACCGCTGTCTGTATAAACAAGGAAATATCTACACCGCCATCTGTAGAAACATGGAAATATCTACACCGCTATCTCTATAACATGGAAATACCTACACCGCTTTCTCTATAAACATGAAAATATCTACACTGCTATCTCTATATAAATGGAAATATCTACACCTCCATCTCTATAAACATGAAAATATCTACACCGCCATCTTCAGAAAAATGGATGTATCTACACCGCCATCTGTATAAACATGGAAATATCTACACCACTATCTGTATAAACATGGAAATACCTTCACTGCCATCTGTATAAACATGGAAATATCTACACCGCCATCTGTATAAAGATGGAAATATCTACACCGTAATCTGTATAAATATGGAAATAACTTCACCGCTATCTCTATAGACAAGGAAATATCTATTCCGCTATCGGCATAAACATGGAAATATCTACACTGCCATCTGTATAAAGATGGAAATATCTACACCGCGAGCTGTATAAACATGGAAATATCTACACCACCGTCTCTATAAGCATGGAAATACCTACAGCGCTATCTGTATAAACACGGAAATAACTACACCGCTATCTGCAAGAAGTGGGAAATATCTACACTGCCATCTGTATAAAGATGGAAATATCTACAGCACGAGCAGTATAAATATGGAAATATCTACACCACTATCTGTATAAACATGGAAATATCTACACCGCGATCTGTATAAACATGGATATATCTACACCGCTATGTGTATAAACATGGAAATATCTACACGACAATCTGTATAAATATGGAAATATCTACACCGCTATCTTTATAAACATTTAAATATCTTCACCGCCATCTGTATATACATGGAAATACCTACAAGGCTATCTCTATAAACATGGAAATATCTACACCAGCATCTGTATAAACATGGAAATCACTAAACTGCCATCTGTATAAACATGGAAATACCTACACAGCCATGTCTATAAACATGCAAATATCTACATCACTATCTGTATAAACATGGAAATAGCCACACCACTATCTTTATCAACATGGAAATATCTACACCGCTGCCTGTATAAACATGGAAATATCTACAACACTATCTGTGTAAACATGGAAATATCTTCACAGCTCTCAGTGTAAACATGCAAATATGTACACCGCTATCTGTGTGAAGATGGAAATATCTACATTGCAATCTGTGCAAATATGGAAATACCTACACCTCTATCTCTGTAAACAAGGAAATAAACACACCGCTATCTGTATAAACATGGAAATATCGACACCGCTATCTGTATAAATATGGAAATATCTACACCGCTATCTTTATAAACATGGAAATATCTACACCGCCATCTGCCTATACATGGAAATTCCTACACAGTCATCTGTATAAACATGGAAATATTTATACCACTATCTGTATAAACATGGAAATATCTACACTGCCATCTGTATAAACATGGAAATATCTACACAGCCATCTCTATAAACATGGAAATGACTACATCGCTACCTGTATAAACATGGAAATAGCCACACCGCTATCTGTATAAACATGGAAATATCTAAACCGCCATCTGTAAAAACATGGAAATATCTACACAGTAATCTGTATAAACCTGGAAATATCTACACCGCTATCTCTATAAACATGGAAATACCTAGACCGCTATCTCTATAAACATGGAAATGTCTACACCGCTATATGTATAAACATGGAATGATCTACATGGCTATCTCTATAAACATGGAAATACCTAAATCGCCATCTGTATAAATATGGAAATAACTACACAGTCATCTGTTTAAACTTGGAAATATCTACACCACTATCTGTATAGACATGGAAATATCTACACTGCCATCCGTATAAACATGGAAATATCTACACAGCCATCTCTATAAACATAGAAACACCTACATCGCTATCTGTATAACCATGGAAACAGCCACGCCGCTATGTGTATAAACATGGAAATATGTATACCGCTATCTCTATAAACATGGAAATATCTACACCGCCATCTGTATGAACATGGAAATAACTACACAGTCATCTGTATAAACATGGAAATATCTGCACCAATATCTGTATAAACATGGAAATATCTGCAGTGCCATCTGTATAAACATGGAAATACCTACACAGCCATCTCTATAAACATGGAAATATCTACATCGCTATCTGTATAAACATGGAAATAGCCACACCGCCATCTGTATAAAGATGGAAATATCTACACCGTAATCTGTATAAATATGGAAATAACTTCACCGCTATCTCTATAGACAAGGAAATATCTATTCCGCTATCGGCATAAACATGGAAATATCTACACTGCCATCTGTATAAAGATGGAAATATCTACACCGCGAGCTGTATAAACATGGAAATATCTACACCACCGTCTCTATAAGCATGGAAATACCTACAGCGCTATCTGTATAAACACGGAAATAACTACACCGCTATCTGCAAGAAGTGGGAAATATCTACACTGCCATCTGTATAAAGATGGAAATATCTACAGCACGAGCAGTATAAATATGGAAATATCTACACCACTATCTGTATAAACATGGAAATATCTACACCGCGATCTGTATAAACATGGATATATCTACACCGCTATGTGTATAAACATGGAAATATCTACACGACAATCTGTATAAATATGGAAATATCTACACCGCTATCTTTATAAACATTTAAATATCTTCACCGCCATCTGTATATACATGGAAATACCTACAAGGCTATCTCTATAAACATGGAAATATCTACACCAGCATCTGTATAAACATGGAAATCACTAAACTGCCATCTGTATAAACATGGAAATACCTACACAGCCATGTCTATAAACATGCAAATATCTACATCACTATCTGTATAAACATGGAAATAGCCACACCACTATCTTTATCAACATGGAAATATCTACACCGCTGCCTGTATAAACATGGAAATATCTACAACACTATCTGTGTAAACATGGAAATATCTTCACAGCTCTCAGTGTAAACATGCAAACATGTACACCGCTATCTGTGTGAAGATGGAAATATCTACATTGCAATCTGTGCAAATATGGAAATACCTACACCTCTATCTCTGTAAACAAGGAAATAAACACACCGCTATCTGTATAAACATGGAAATATCGACACCGCTATCTGTATAAATATGGAAATATCTACACCGCTATCTTTATAAACATGGAAATATCTACACCGCCATCTGCCTATACATGGAAATTCCTACACAGTCATCTGTATAAACATGGAAATATTTATACCACTATCTGTATAAACATGGAAATATCTACACTGCCATCTGTATAAACATGGAAATATCTACACAGCCATCTCTATAAACATGGAAATGACTACATCGCTACCTGTATAAACATGGAAATAGCCACACCGCTATCTGTATAAACATGGAAATATCTAAACCGCCATCTGTAAAAACATGGAAATATCTACACAGTAATCTGTATAAACCTGGAAATATCTACACCGCTATCTCTATAAACATGGAAATACCTAGACCGCTATCTCTATAAACATGGAAATGTCTACACCGCTATATGTATAAACATGGAATGATCTACATGGCTATCTCTATAAACATGGAAATACCTAAATCGCCATCTGTATAAATATGGAAATAACTACACAGTCATCTGTTTAAACTTGGAAATATCTACACCACTATCTGTATAGACATGGAAATATCTACACTGCCATCCGTATAAACATGGAAATATCTACACAGCCATCTCTATAAACATAGAAACACCTACATCGCTATCTGTATAACCATGGAAACAGCCACGCCGCTATGTGTATAAACATGGAAATATGTATACCGCTATCTCTATAAACATGGAAATATCTACACCGCCATCTGTATGAACATGGAAATAACTACACAGTCATCTGTATAAACATGGAAATATCTGCACCAATATCTGTATAAACATGGAAATATCTGCAGTGCCATCTGTATAAACATGGAAATACCTACACAGCCATCTCTATAAACATGGAAATATCTACATCGCTATCTGTATAAACATGGAAATAGCCACACCGCTATCTGTATAAACATGGAAATATCTACACCGCTATCTGTATAAACATGGAAATATCTACACAGCTATCTTTATAAACATGGAAATATCTACACCCCAATCTCTATAAACATGGAAATATCTACAAAACTATCTGTGTCAACATGGAAATATCTACACAGCTGTCTGTGTAAACATGCAAATATGTACACCGCTATCTGTGTGAAGATGGAAATATCTACACCGCAATCTGTGCAAATGTGGAAATATCAACACTTCTATCTCTGTAAACATGGAAATATCTACACCGCTATCAGTATTAACATGGAAATATCTACACCACTATCTGTATAAACATGGAAATATCTACCCCACCATCTGTATATACATAGAGATAGCTACACAGTCGTCTGTATAAACATGGAAGTATCTATACCACTATCTGTATAAACATGGAAATATCTACACTGCCATCTGTATAAACATGGGAATATCTACGCAGCCATCTCTAAAAACATGGAAATAGCTGTACCGCTATCTCAATAAACACGGAAATAGCCACACCGCTGTCTGTATAAACATGGAAATATCTACACCCCAATCTGTAAAAACATGGAAATATCTACACAGTCATCTGCATAAACATGGAAATATCTACACCGACTTCTCCATAAACATGGAAATACCTACAACGCTATCAGTATAAACATGGAAATATCTTCACCGCTATCTGCATGGTCATGGAAATACCGACACTGCTATCTGTATAAAGATGGAAATATCTACACCACGAACAGTATAAATATGGAAATATATGGGCCGCTATCTCTATAAACATAGAAATATCTACACCACCATCTCTATAAACATGGAAATATCTACACCGCTATCTCTATAAACCTGGAAATTGCCACACCGCTACCAGTGTAAACATGGAAATATCTACACTGCTATTTGCATGAACATGGAAATAACTACACTGCCATTTGTATAAACATGGAAATATCTACACCTCGAGCAGTATAAGTATGGAAGGATCTACAACGCTATCTCTATAAACATAGAAATATCTACTCTGCCATATCTATAAACATGGAAATATCTACACCGCCATCTGCATAAACATGGAAATATTTACACCGCCATCTGTATAAACATGGAAATATCTACACCGCTATCTGTATAAACATGGAAATATCTACACCGCGATCTGTATATACATGGAAATACCTACACAGTCGTTTGTAAACATGGAAATACCTATACCACTATCTGTATAAAGATGGAAATATCTACTCTGCCATCTGTATAAACAAGGAAATATCTACACAGCCATGTCTATAAACATGGAAATATCTACACCGATATCTCTATAAACATGGAAATACCCACACCGCTATCTGTATAAACTTGGAAATATCTACACCACCATCGGTAAAAACATGCAAATATCCACACAGTCATCTGTATAAACATGGAAATATCTACACCACTATCTCTATAAACATGGAAATGCCCAAACCGCAATCTGTATAAGCATATAAATATCTACATGGCTATGTCTATAAACATGGAAATATCTACACCGTCCTCTGTATCAACATGGAAATAACTACACAGTCATCTGTATAAACATGGAAATATTTACACCACTATCTGTATAAACATGGAAATATCTACACTGCCATCTGCATAAACATGGAAATATCTACACAGCCATTTCTGTAAACATGGAAATATCTTCATCGCTATCTGTATAAACATGGAAATAGCCACACCGCTATCTATAGAAACATGGAAATATCTACACCGCAATCTGTATAAACATGGAAATATCTACACCGCTATCTTTATAAACATGGAAATATCTACACCGCAATCTGCATAAACATGGAAATATCTACAACACTATCTGTGTGAACATGGAAATATCTAAACAACTGTCTGTTTAAACATTCAAATATGTACACCGCTATCTGTGTGAAGATGGAAATATCTACACCGCAATCTGTGCAAATATGGAAATATCTACACCTCTATCTCTGTAAACATGTAAATACCTACACAGCTATCTGTATAAACATGGAAATATCTACACCACTATCTGAATAATCATGGAAATATCTACACCACGATCTTTATAAACATGGATATATCTACACCTCTGTCTGTATAAACATGGAAATATCTACACCACAATCTGTATAAATACGGATATACCTACACCACTATCTTTATAAACATGGAAATATCTACACCGCCATCTGTATATACATGGAAATACCTACACAGTCATCTGTATAAACATGGAAATATCTACACTGCCATCTGTATAAAGATGGAAATAACTACACAGCCATCTCTATAAACGTGGAAATATGCACAAAGCTATCTCTATAAACATGGAAATTGCCACACCGCTATCTGTATAAACATGGAAATATTTACACTGCTGTCTGTGTAAACATAGAAGTATCTACACAGCTATCTCTATAAACATGGAAATACCTACACCGCCATCTGTATAAACATGGAAATACATACAAAGTCATCTGTATAAACATGGAAATATCTACACATCCATCTGTATAAACATGGAAATACCTACACAGCCATCTGTACATTCATGGAAATATCTACACCGCTATCTGTATAAACATGGAAATATCTACACTGCCTTCTACATATCCATGGAAATATCTGTGCCGCCTTCTGTATAAACATGGAAATATCTACACGGGCATCTGTGTATAGATGGAAATATCAACACCGCCATCTGTACAAACATGGAAATATCTGCACCGCTATCTGTATAAACATGGAAATATCTATACCGCGGTCTGTATAAACATGGAAATAGCTAAACCGCTATCTGTATAAATATGGAAATATCTACACTGCTATATCTATAAACCTGGAAATATCTACACCGTGATCTGTATAAACATGGAAATATTTACACTGCTATCTGTATAAACATGGAAATATCTACACCGTTATCTCTATAAATATGGAAATATCTACACCGCTATCTCTATAAACATGGAAATATCTACACCGGCAACTGTATAAACATGGAAATATCTACACTGCTATCTCTATAAACATGGAAATATCTACAATGCCATCTGTAAAAACATGGAAATACCTATACAGTCATCTGTATAAACATGGAAATATCTACACCACCATCTGTATAAACATGGAAATATCTACAATGCCATCTGTATACACATGGAAATACCTACACGGCAATCTGTGTATAGATGGAAACATCAATACCGCCATCTGTACAAACATGGAAATATCTACACCGCTATCTGTATAAACATGGAAATGTCTACACTGCGGTCTGTATAAACATGGAAATATCTACACTGCGGTCTGTATAAACATGGAAATTTCTACAACGGTATCTGTATAAACATGGAAATATCTACACCACGATCTGTATAAACATGGAAATATTTACACCACTATCTGTATAAACATGGAAATATCTACACCGCTATCTCTATAAACATGGAAATATCTACAAAGCCATCTGTATAAACATGGAAATACCTACAGAGTCATGTGTAGGAACATGGAAAAATCTACACTGCCATCTGTATAAACATGGAAATATCTACAGAGCCCTCTGTATAAATAAGGAAATATCTGCATAGGCATCTGTAAAAACATGGAAATATCTGCACCGCTATCTGTATAAACTTCGAAATACTAACACCGCTGTCTCTATAAACATGGAAATATGTACACCGCTATGTGTATAAACATGGAAATATCTCCACTGCTGTCTGTATAAACATGGAAATATCTACACCGCTATCTGTATAAACATGGAAATATCTACACAGCTATCTCTATAAACATGGAAATACCTACACCGCCATCTGTATAAACATGGAAATACCTACAAAGTCATCTGTATAAACATGGAAATACCTACACAGCCATCTGTATAAACATGGAAATATCTACACAGCCATCTGTGTATACATGGAAATATCTACCCCGCTATCTGTATAAACATGGAAATATCTACACCGCCTTCTACATATCCATGGAAATATCTGCGCCGCCTTCTGTATAAACATGGAAATATCTACACGGTCATCTGTGTATAGATGGAAATATCAACACCGCCATCTGTACAAACATGGAAATATCTGCACCGCTATCTGTATAAACAAGGAAATATCTACACCGCGGTCTGTATACACATGGAAATAGCTAAACCGCTATCTGTATAAACATGGAAATATCTACACTGCTATCTCTATAAACCTGGAAATATCTACACCGTGATCTGTCTAAACATGGAAATATTTACACTGCAATCTGTATAAACATGGAAATATCTACACCGTTATCTGTATAAATATGGAAATATCTACACCGCTATCTCTATAAACATGGAAATATCTACACCGCCATCTGTATAAACATGGAAATATCTACACTGCTATCTCTATAAACATGGGAATATCTACAATGCCATCTGTAAAAACATGGAAATACCTATACAGTCACCTGTATAAACATGGAAATATCTACACCACCATCTGTATAAACGTGGAAATATCTACAATGCCATCTGTATACACATGGATATACCTACACGGCAATCTGTGTATAGATGGAAACACCAACACCGCCATCTGTACAAACATGGAAATATCTACACAGCTATCAGTATATACATGGAGATATCTACACTGCGGTCTGTATAAACATGGAAATTTCTACACCGGTATCTGTATAAACATGGAAATATCTACACCACCATCTGTATAAACATGGAAATATTTACACCGCTATCTGTATAAACATGGAAATATCTACACCGCTATCTCTATAAACATGGAAATATCTACAAAGCCATCTTTATAAACACGGAAATACCTACACAGTCATGTGTAGGAACGTGGAAAAATCTACACTGCCATCTGTATTAACATGGAAATATCTACAGAGCCCTCTGTATAAATATGGAAATATCTGCATAGGCATCTGTATAAACATGGAAATATCTGCACCACTATCTGTATAAACATGGAAATACCTACACCGCTGTCTCTATAAACATGGAAATATGTACACCGCTATGTGTATAAACATGGAAATATCTCCACTGCTGTCTGTATAAACATGGAAATATCTACACCGTGATCTGTATAAACATGGAAATGTCTACACCGCTATCTGTATAAACATGGAAATATCTACACAGCTATCTCTATAAACATGGAAATATCTACACCGCCATCTGTATAAACATGGAAATACGTACAAAGTCATCTGTATAAACATGGAAATATCTACACAGCCATCTGTATATACATGGAAATATCTACACCGCTATCTGTATAAACATGGAAATATCTACACCGCCTTCTACATATCCATGGAAATATGTGCGCCGCCTTCTGTATAAACATGGAAATATCTACACGGTCATCTGTGTATAGATGGAAATATCAACACCGCCATCTGTACAAACATGGAAATATCTGCACCGCTATCTGTATAAACATGGAAATATCTACACCGCGGTCTGTATAAACATGGAAATAGCTAAACCGCTATCTGTATAAACTTGGAAATATCTACACTGCTATCTCTATAAACCTGGAAATATCTACACCGTGATCTGTATAAACATGGAAATATTTACACTGCTATCTGTATAAACATGGAAGTATCTACACCGTTATCTGTATAAATATGGAAATATCTACACCGCTATCTCTATAAACATGGAAATATCTACACCGCCCTCTGTATAAACATGGAAATATCTACACTGCTATCTCTATAAACATGGAAATATCTACAATGACATCTGTAAAAACATGGAAATACCTATACAGTCATCTGTATAAACATGGAAATATCTACACCAGCATCTGTATAAACATGGAAATATCTACAACGCCATCTGTATACACATGGAAATACCTACACTGCAATCTGTGTATAGATGGAACACCAACACTGCCATCTGTACAAACATGGAAATATCTACACCGCTATCTGTATAAACATGGAAATATCTACACTGAGGTCTGTATAAACATGGAAATTTCTACACCGGTATCTGTATAAACATGGAAATATCTACACCACGATCTGTATAAACATGGAAATATTTACACCGCTATCTGTATAAACATGGATATATCTACACCGCTATCTCTATAAACATGGAAATATCTACAAAGCCATCTGTATAAACATGGAAATACCTACACAGTCATGTGTAGGAACATGGAAAAATCTACACTGCCATCTGTATAAACATGGAAATATCTACAGAGCCGTCTGTATAAATATGGAAATATCTGCATAGGCGTCTGTATAAACATGGAAATATCTGCACCACTATCTGTATAAACATGGAAATACTTACACCGCTGTCTCTATAAACATGGAAATATGTACACCACTATGTGTATAAACATGGAAATATCCCCACTGCTGTCTGTATGAACATGGAAATATCTAGACTGCGATCTCTATAAACACGGAAATATCTACACCGCTATCTGTATAAACATGGAAATATCTACGCAGCTATCTCTGTAAACATGGAAATAGCTACACCGCCATCTGTATAAACATGGAAATACCTACAAAGTCATCTGTATAAACATGGAAATATCTACACAGCCATCGGTATAAACATGGAAATATCTACACAGCCATCTGTATATACATAGAAATATCTTCACCGCTCTCTGTATAAACATGGAAATATCAACACCGCCTTCTACATATCCATGGAAATATCTGCGCCGCCTTCTGTATAAACATGGAAATATCTACACGGTCATCAGTGTATAGATGGAAATATCAACACCGCCATCTGTACAAACATGGAAATATCTGCACCGCTATCTGTATAAACATGGAAATAGCTACACCGCGGTCTGTATAAACATGGAAATACCTAAACCGCTATCTGTATAAACATGGAAATATCTACACTGCTATCTTTATAAACCTGGAAATATCTACACCGTGATCTGTATAAATATGGAAATATTTACACTGCTATCTGTATAAACATGGAAATATCTACACCGTTATCTGTATAAATATGGAAATATCTACACCGCTATCTCTATGAACATGGAAATATCAACACCGCCATCTGTATAAACATGGAAATATCTACACTGCTATCTCTATAAACATGGAAATATCTACGATGCCATCTGTAAAAACATGGAAATACCTATACAGTCATCTGTATAAACATGGAAATATCTACACCACCATCTGTATAAACATGGAAATATTTACACCGCTATCTGTATAAACATGGATATATCTACACCGCTATCTCTAGGAACATGGAAATATCTACAAAGCCATCTGTATAAACACGGAAATACCTACACAGTCATGTGTAGGAACGTGGAAAAATCTACACTGCCATCTGTATAAACATGGAAATATCTACAGAGCCCTCTGTATAAATATGGAAATATCTGCATAGGCATCTGTATAAACATGGAAATATCTGCACCGCTATCTGTATAAACATGGAAATACCTACACCGCTGTCTCTATAAACATGGAAATATGTACACCGCTATGTGTATAAACATGGAAATATCTCCACTGCTGTCTGTATAAACATGGAAATATCTACACCGTGATCTGTATAAACATGGAAATGTCTACACCGCTATCTGTATAAACATGGAAATATCTACACAGCTATCTCTATAAACATGGAAATATCTACACCGCCATCTGTATAAACATGGAAATACGTACAAAGTCATCTGTATAAACATGGAAATATCTACACAGCCATCTGTAGAAACATGGAAATATCTACACAGCCATCTGTATATACATGGAAATATCTACACCGCTATCTGTATAAACATGGAAATATCTACACCGCCTTCTACATATCCATGGAAATATGTGCGCCACCTTCTTTATAAACATGGAAATATCTACACGGTCATCTGTGTATAGATGGAAATATCAACACCGCCATCTGTACAAACATGGAAATATCTGCACCGCTATCTGTATAAACATGGAAATATCTACACCGCGGTCTGTATAAACATGGATATAGCTAAACCGCTATCTGTATAAACTTGGAAATATCTACACTGCTATCTCTATAAACCTGGAAATATCTACACCGTGATCTGTATAAACATGGAAATATTTACACTGCTATCTGTATAAGCATGGAAATATCTACACCGTTATCTGTATAAATATGGAAATATCTACACCGCTATCTCTATAAACATGGAAATATCTACACCGCCATCTGTATAAACATGGAAATATCTACACTGATATCTCTATAAACATGGAAATATCTACAATGACATCTGTAAAAACATGGAAATACCTATACAGTCATCTGTATAAACATGGAAATATCTACACCAGCATCTGTATAAACATGGAAATATCTACAATGCCATCTGTATACACATGGAAATACCTACACGGCAATCTGTGTATAGATGGAACACCAACACTGCCATCTGTACAAACATGGAAATATCTACACCGCTATCTGTATAAACATGGAAATATCTACACTGAGGTCTGTATAAACATGGAAATTTCTACACCGGTATCTGTATAAACATGGAAATATCTACACCACGATCTGTATAAACATGGAAATATTTACACCGCTATCTGTATAAACATGGATATATCTACACCGCTATCTCTATAAACATGGAAATATCTACAAAGCCATCTGTATAAACATGGAAATACCTACACAGTCATGTGTAGGAACATGGAAAAATCTACACTGCCATCTGTATAAACATGGAAATATCTACAGAGCCGTCTGTATAAATATGGAAATATCTGCATAGGCGTCTGTATAAACATGGAAATATCTGCACCGCTATCTGTATAAACATGGAAATACCTACACCGCTGTCTCTATAAACATGGAAATATGTACACTGCTATGTGTATAAACATGGAAATATCTCCACTGCTGTCTGTATGAACATGGAAATATCTAGACTGCGATCTCTATAAACACGGAAATATCTACACCGCTATCTGTATAAACATGGAAATATCTACACAGCTATCTCTATAAACATGGAAATAGCTACACCGCCATCGGTATAAACATGGAAATACCTACAAAGTCATCTGTATAAACATGGAAATATCTACACAGCCATCTGTATAAACATGGAAATATCTACACAGCCATCTGTATATACATAGAAATATCTTCACCGCTATCTGTATAAACATGGAAATATCAACACCGCCTTCTACATATCCATGGAAATATCTGCGCCGCCTTCTGTATAAACATGGAAATATCTACACGGTCATCAGTGTATAGATGGAAATATCAACACCGCCATCTGTACAAACATGGAAATATCTGCACCGCTATCTGTATAAACATGGAAATATCTACACCGCGGTCTGTATAAACATGGAAATACCTAAACCGCTATCTGTATAAACATGGAAATATCTACACTGCTATCTCTATAAACCTGGAAATATCTACACCGTGATCTGTATAAATATGGAAATATTTACACTGCTATCTGTATAAACATGGAAATATCTACACCGTTATCTGTATAAATATGGAAATATCTACACCGCTATCTCTATAAACATGGAAATATCAACACCGCCATCTGTATAAACATGGAAATATCTACACTGCTATCTCTATAAACATGGAAATATCTACGATGCCATCTGTAAAAACATGGAAATACCTATACAGTCATCTGTATAAACATGGAAATATCTACACCACCATCTGTATAAACATGGAAATATTTACACCGCTATCTGTATAAACATGGATATATCTACACCGCTATCTCTAGAAACATGGAAATATCTACAAAGCCATCTGTATAAACACGGAAATACCTACACAGTCATGTGTAGGAACGTGGAAAAATCTACACTGCCATCTGTATAAACATGGAAATATCTACAGAGCCCTCTGTATAAATATGGAAATATCTGCATAGGCATCTGTATAAACATGGAAATATCTGCACCGCTATCTGTATAAACATGGAAATACCTACACCGCTGTCTCTATAAAAATGGAAATATGTACACCGCTATGTGTATAAACATGGAAATGTCTCCACTGCTGTCTGTATAAACATGGAAATATCTACACCGTGATCTGTATAAACATGGAAATATCTACACCGCTATCTGTATAAACATGGAAATAACTACACAGCTATCTCTATAAACATGGAAATACCTACACCGCCATCTGTATAAACATGGAAATACCTACAAAGTCATCTGTATAAACATGGAAATATCTACACAGCCATCTGTTGTAACATGGAAATATCTACACAGCCATCTGTATATACATGGAAATATCTACACCGCTATCTCTATAAACATGGAAATATCTACACCGCCTTCTACATATCCATGGAAATATCTGCGCCGCCTTCTGTATAAACATGGAAATATCTACACGGTCATCTGTGTATAGATGGAAATATCAACACCACCATCTGTACAAACATGGAAATATCTGCACCGCTATCTGTATAAACATGGAAATATCTACACCGCGGTCTGTATAAACATGGAAATAGCTAAACCGCTATCTGCATAAACCTGGAAATATCTACACTGCTATCTCTATAAACCTGGAAATATCTACACCGTGATCTGTATTAACATGGAAATATTTACACTGCTATCTGTATAAACATGGAAATATCTTCACCGTTATCTGTATAAATATGGAAATATCTACACCGCTATCTCTATAAACATGGAAATATCTACACCGCCATCTGTATAAACATGGAAATATCTACACTGCTATCTCTATAAACATGGAAATATCTACAATGACATCTGTAAAAACATGGAAATACCTATACAGTCATCTGTATAAACATGGAAATATCTACACCACCATCTGTATAAACATGGAAATATCTACAATGGCATCTGTATACACATGGAAATACCTACACGGCAATCTGTGTATAGATGGAAACACCAACACTGCCATCTGTGCAAACATGGAAATATCTACACCGCTATCTGTATAAACATGGAAATATCTACACTGAGGTCTGTATAAACATGGAACTATTTACACCGCTATCTGTATAAACATGGAAATATCTACACCGCTATCTCTATAAACATGGAAATATCTACAAAGCCATCTGTATAAACATGGAAATACCTACACAGTCATGTGTAGGAACATGGAAAAATCTACACTGCCATCTGTATAAACATGGAAATATCTACAGAGCCCTCTGTATAAATATGGAAATATCTGCATAGGCATCTGTGTAAACATGGAAATATATGCACCGCTATCTGTATAAACATGGAAATACCTACACCGCTGTCTCTATAAACATGGAAATATGTACACCGCTATGTGTATAAACATGGAAATATCTCCACTGCTGTCTGTATAAGCATGGAAATATCTACACTGCGCTGTCTATAAACATGGAAATATCTACACCGCTATCTGTATAAACATGGAAATAACTACACAGCTATCTCTATAAACATGGAAATAGCTACACCGCCATCTGTATAAACATGGAAATACCTACAAAGTCATCTGTATAAACATGGAAATATCTACACAGCCATCTGTATAAACATGGAAATATCTACACAGCCATCTGTATATACATGGAAATATCTACACCGCTATCTCTATAAACATGGAAATATCTACACCGCCTTCTACATATCCATGGAAATATCTGCGCCGCCTTCTGCATAAACATGGAAATATCTACATGGTCACCTGTGTATAGATGGAAATATCAACACCGCCATCTGTAAAAACATGGAAATATCTGCACCGCTATCTGTATAAACATGGGAATATCTACACCGCCTTCTACATATCCATGGAAATATCTGTGCCGCCTTCTGTATAAACGTGGAAATATCTACACGGTCATCTGTGTAGAGATGGAAATATCAACACCGCCATCTGTACAAACATGTAAATATCTGCACCGCTATCTGTATAAACATGGAAATATCAACACCGCGGTCTGTATAAACATGGAAATAGCTAAACCGCTATCTGTATAAACATGGAAATATCTACACTGCTATCTCTATAAACCTGGAAATATTTACACCGTGATATGTATAAACATATAAATATTTACACTGCTATCTGTATAAACATGGAAATATCTACACCATTATCTGTATAAATATGGAAATATCTACACCGCTATCTCTATAAACATGGAAATATCTACACCGCCATCTGTATAAACATGGAAATACCTACAAAGTCATCTGTATAAACATGGAAATATCTACACAGCCATCTGTATAAACATGGAAATATCTACACAGCCATCTGTATATACATGGAAATATCTACACCGCTATCTGTATAAACATGGAAATATCTACACCGCTTTCTACATATCCATGGAAATATCTGCGCCGCCTGCTGTATAAACATGGAAATATCTACACGGTCATCTGTGTATAGATGGAAATATCAACACCGCCATCTGTACAAACATGGAAATATCTGCACCGCTATCTGTGTAACCATGGAAATATCTACACCGCGGTCTGTATAAACATGGAAATAGCTAAACCGCTATCTGTATAAACATGGAAATATTTACACTGCTATTTCTATAAACCTGGAAATATCTACACCGTGATCTGTATAAACTTGGAAATATTTACACTGCTATCTGTATAAACATGGAAATATCTACACCGTTATCTGTATAAATATGGAAATATCTACACCGCTATATCTATAAACATGGAAATATCTACACCGCCATCTGTATAAACATGGAGATATCTACACTGCTATCTCTATAAACATGGAAATATCTACAATGCCATCTGTAAAAACATGGAAATACCTACACAGTCATGTGTAGGAACATGGAAAAATCTACACTGCCATCTGTATAAACATGGAAATATCTACAGAGCCCTCTGTATAAATATGGAAATATCTGCATAGGCATCTGTATAAACATGGAAATATCTGCACCGCTATCTGTATAAACATGGAATTACCTACACCGCTGTCTCTATAAACATGGAAATATGTTCACCGCTATGTGTATAAACATGGAAATATCTCCACTGCTGTCTGTATAAACATGGAAATATATACACCGCGATCTGTATAAACCTGGAAATATATACACCACTATCTGTATAAACATGGAAATATCTACACAGCTATCTCTATAAACATGGAAATACCTACACCGCCATCTGTATAAGCATGGAAATACCTACAAAGTCATCTGTATAAACATGGAAATATCTACACAGCCATCTGTATAAACATGGAAATATCTACACAGCCATCTGTATATACATGGAAATATCTACACCGCTATCTGTATAAACATGGAAATATCTACACCGCCTTCTACATATCCATGGAAATAACTGCGCCGCCTTCTGTATAAACATGGAAATATCTACACGGTCATCTGTGTAGAGATGGATATATCAACACCGCCATCTGTATAAAAATGGAAATATCTGCACCGCTATCTGTATAAACATGGAAATATCTACACCGCGGTCTGTATAAACATGGAAATAGCTAAACCGCTATCTGTATAAACATGGAAATATGTACACTGCTATCTCTATAAACCTGGAAATATCTACACCGTGATCTGTATAAACATGGAAATATTTACACTGCTATCTGTATAAACATGGAAATATCTACACCGTTATCTGTATAAATATGGAAATATCTACACCGCTATCTCTATAAACATGGAAATATCTACACCGCCATCTGTATAAACATGGAAATAACTACAAAGTCATCTGTATAAACATGGAAATATCTACACAGACATCTGTATAAACATGGAAATATCTACACAGCCATTTGTATATACATGGAAATATCTACACTGCTATCTTTATAAACATGGAAATATCTACACCGCCTTCTAGATATCCATGGAAATATCTGCACCGCCTTCTGTATAAACATGGAAATATCTACACGGTCATCTGTGTAGAGATGGAAATATCAACACCGCAATCTGTACAAACATGGAAATATCTGCACCGCTATCTGTATAAACATGGAAATATCTACACCGCCGTCTGTGTAAACACGGAAATAGCTAAACCGCTATCTGTATAAACATGTAAATATCTACACTGCTATCTCTATAAACCTCGAAATATCTACACCGTGATCTGTATAAACATGGAAATATTTACACTGCTATCTGTATAAACATGGAAATATCTACACCACCATCTGTATAAACATGGAAATATCTACAATGCCATCTGTATACACATGGAAATACCTACACGGCAATCTGTGTATAGATGGAAACATCAACACCGCCATCTGTACAAACATGGAAATATCTACACTGTGATCTGTATAAACATGGAAATTTCTACACCGGTATCTGTATAAACATGGAAATATCTACACCACGATCTGTATAAACATGGAAATATCTACACCGCTATCTCTATAAACATGGAAATAACTACAAAGCCATCTGTATAAAGTTGGAAATACCTACACAGTCATGTGTAGGAACATGGAAAAATCTACACTGCCATCTGTATAAACATGTAAATATCTACAGAGCCCTCTGTATAAATATGGAAATATCTGCATAGGCATCTGTATAAACATGGAAATATCTGCACCGCTATCTGTATAAACATGGAATTACCTACACCGCTGTCTCTATAAACATGGAAATATGTTCACCGCTATGTGTATAATCATGGAAATATCTCCACCTCTGTCTGTATAATCATGGAAATATCTACACAGCTATCTCTATAAACATGGAAATACCTACACCGCCATCTGTATAAACATGGAAATGCCTACAAAGTCATCTGTATAAACATAGAAATATCTACACAGCCATCTGTATAAACATGGAAATATCTACACAGCCATCTGTATATGCATGGAAATATCTACACCGCTATCTGTATAAACATGGAAATATCTACACCGCCTTCTACATATCCATGGAAATATCTGCGCCGCCTTCTGTATAAACATGGAAATATCTACACAGTCATCTGTGTAGAGATGGAAATATCAACACCGCCATCTGTACAAACATGGAAATATCTGCACCGCTATCTGTATAAACATGGAAATATCTACACCGCGGTCTCTATAAACATTGAAATAGCTAAACCGCTATCTGTATAAACATGGAAATATCTACACTGCTATCTCTGTAATCCTGGAAATATCTACACCGCTATCTCCATAAACATGGAAATATCTACACCGCCATCTGAATAAACATGGAAATATCTACACTGCTATCTCTATAAACATGGAAATATCTACAATGTCATCTGTAAAAACATGGAAATACCTATACAGTCATCTGTATAAACATGGAAATATCTACACCACCATCTGTATATACATGGAAATATCTACAATGCCATCTGTATACACCTGGAAATACCTACACGGTAATCTGTGTATAGATGGAAACATCAACACCGCCATCTGAACAAACATGGAAATATCTACGCCGCTATCTGTGTAAACATATAGATATCTGCACTGCGTTCTGTATAAACATGGAAATGACTACACTGCGGTCTGTAGAAACATGGAAATTTCTACACCGTTATCTGTATAAACATGGAAATATCTACACCACAATCTGTATAAACATGGAAATATTTACACCGCTATCTGTATAAACATGGAAATATCTACACCGCTATCTCTATAAACATGGAAATATCTACAAAGCCATCTGTATAAACATGGAAATACCTACACAGTCATGTGTAGGAAAATGGAAAAATCTACACTTCCATCTGCATAAACATGTAAATATCTACAGAGCCCTCAGTATAAATATGGAAATATCTGCATAGGCATCTGTATAAACATGGAAATATCTGCACCGCTATCTGTATAAACATGGAAATACCTACACTGCTGTCTGTATAAACACGGATATATGTACACCGCTATGTGTATAAACATGGAAATATCTCCACTGCTGTCTGTATAAACATGGAAATATCTACACCACGATCTGTATAAACATGGAAATATCTACACCGCTATCTGTATAAACATGGAAATATCTACACAGCTATCTCTATAAACATGGAAATACCTACACCGCCATCTGTATAAACATGGAAATATCTACAAAGTCATCTGTATAAACATGGAAATATCTACACAGCCATCTGTATATACATGGAAATATCTACACCGCTATCTGTATAAACATGGAAATATCTACACCGCCTTCTACATATCCATGGAAATATCTGCGCCGCCTTCTGTATAAACATGGAAATATCTACACAGTCATCTGTGTATAGATGGAAATATCAACACCGCCATCTTGTACAAACATGGAAATATCTGCACCGCTATCTGTATAAATATGGAAATATCTACACCGCGGTCTGTATAAACATGGAAATAGCTAAACCGCTATCTGTATAAACATGGAAATATCTACACTGCTATCTCTATAAACCTGGAAATATCTACACCGTGATCTGTATAAACATCGAAATATTTACACTGCTATCTGTATAAACATGGAAATATCTACACCGTTATCTGTATAAATATGGAAATATCTACACCGCTATCTCTATAAACATGGAAATATCTACACCGCCATCTGTATAAACATGGAAATATCGACACTGCTATCTCTATAAACATGGAAATAACTACAATGCCATCTGTAAAAACATGGAAATACCTATACAGTCATCTGTATAAACATGGAAATATCTACACCATCATCTGTATAAACATGGAAATACCTACAATGCCATCTGTATACACATGGAAATACCTACACGGCAATCTGTGTATAGATGGAAACACCAACACCGCCACCTGTACAAACATGGAAATATCTACACAGCTATCTGTATAAACATGGAGATATCTACACTGCGGTCTGTATAAACATGGAAATTTCTACACCGGTATCTGTATAAACATGGAAATATCTACACCACGATCTGTATAAACATGGAAATATTTACACCGCTATCTGTATAAACATGGAAATACCTACACCGCTGTCTCTATAAACGTGGAAATATGTACACCGCTATGTGTATAAACATGGAAATATCTCCACTGCTGTCTGTATAAACATGGAAATATCTACACAGCCATCTGTATAAACATGGAAATATCTACACAGCCATCTGTATATACATGGAAATATCTACACCGCTATCTGTATAAACATGGAAATATCTACACCGGCTTCTACATATCCATGGAAATATCTGCACCGCCTTCTGTATAAACATGGAAATATCTACACGGTCATCTGTGTATAGATGGAAATATCAACACCGCCATCAGTACAAACATGGAAATATCTGCACCGCTATCTGTATAAACATGGAAATATCTACACCGCGGTCTGTATAAACATGGAAATAGCTAAACCGCTATCTGTATAAACATGGAAATACCTACAAAGTCATCTGTATAAACATCGAAATATCTACACAGCCATCTGTATAAACATGGAAATATCTACACAGCCATCTGTATGTACATGGAAATATCTACACCGCTATCTGTATAAACATGGAAATATCTACACCGCCTTCTACATATCCATGGAAATATCTGCGCCACCTTCTGTATAAACATGGAAATATCTACACCGTCATCTGTGTATAGATGGAAATATCAACACTGTCATCAGTACAAACATGGAAATATCTGCACCACTATCTGTATAAACATGGAAATATCTACACCGTGGTCTGTATAAACACGGAAATAGCTAAACTGCTATCTGTATAAACATGGAAATATCTACACTGCTATCTCTATAAACCTGGAAATATCTACACCGTGATCTGTATAAACATGGAAATATCTACACCGTTATCTGTATAAATATGGAAATATCTACACCGCTATCTCTATAAACATGGAAATATGTACACCGCCATCTGTATAAAAATGGAAATATCTACAATTATATCTCTATAAACATGGAAATATCTACAATGCCATCTGTAAAAACATGGAAATACCTATACAGTCATCTGTATGAACATGGAAATATCTACACCACCATCTGTATAAACATGGAAATATCTACAATGCCATCTGTATACACATGGAAATACCTACACGGCAATCTGTATAAACATGGAAATAACTACAAAGTCATCTGTATAAACATCGAAATATCTACACAGCCATCTGTATAAACATGGAAATATCTACACAGCCATCTGTATGTACATGGAAATATCTACACCGCTATCTGTATAAACATGGAAATATCTACACCGCCTTCTACATATCCATGGAAATATCTGCGCCGCCTTCTGTATAAACATGGAAATATCTACACGGTCATCTATGTATAGATGGAAATATCAACATCGCCATCTGTACAAACATGGAAATATCTGCACCGCGATCTGTATAAACATGGAAATATCTGCACCGCGGTCTGTATAAACATGGAAATAGCTAAACCGCTATCTGTATAAACATGGAAATATCTACACTGCTATCTCTATAAACCTGGAAATATCTACACCATGATCTGTATAAACATGGAAATATTTACACTGCAGTCTGTATAAACATGGAAATATCTACACCGTTATCTGTATAAATATGGAAATATCTACACCGCTATCTCTATAAACATGGAAATATCTACACCGCCATCTGTATAAACATGGAAATATCTACACTTATATCTCTATAAACATGGAAATATCTAAAATGCCATCTGTAAAAACTTGGAAATACCTATAGAGTCATCTGTATGAACATGGAAATATCTACACCACCACCTGTATAAACATGGAAATATCTACAATGCCATCTGTATACACATGGAAATACCTACACGGCAATCTGTGTATAAATGGAAACATCAACACCGCCATCTGTACAGACATGGAAATATCTACACTGCTAACTGTAAAAACATGGAAATATCTACACTGCGGTCTGTATAAACATGGAAATTTACACACCGGTATCTGTTTAAACATGGAAATATCTACACCACGATCTGTATAAACATGGAAATATTTACACCGCTATCTGTATAAACATGGAAATATCTACACCGCTATCTCTATAAACATGGAAATATCTACAAAGCCATCTGTATAAACATGGAAATACCTACACAGTCATGTGTAGGAACATGGAAAAATCTACACTGCCATCTGTATAAACATGGAATTATCTACAGAGCCCACTGTATAAATATGGAAATATCTGCATAGGCATCTGTATAAACATGGAAATATCTGCACCGCTATCTGTATAAACATGGAAATACCTACAACGCTGTCTCTATATACATAGAAATATGTACACCGCAATGTGTATAAACATGGAAATATCTCCACTGCTGTCTGTATAAACATGGAAATGCCTACACAGTCATGTGTAGGAACATAGAAAAATCGGCACTGCCATCTGTATAAACATGGAAATATCTACATAGCCCTCTGTATAAATATGGAAATATCTGCATAGGCATCTGTATAGACATGGTAATATCTGCACCGCTATCTGTATAAACATGGAAATACCTACACCGATGTCTGTATAAACATGGAAATATGTACACCGCTATGTGTATACACATGGAAATATCTCCACTGCTGTCTGTATAAACATGGACATATCTACACCGCGATCAGTATAAACATGGAAATACCTACACCGCTATCTGTATAAACATGGAAATATCTACACAGCTATCTCTATAAACATGGAAATACCTACACCGCTGTCTCTATAAACATGGAAAGATGTACAACGCTATGTGTATAAACATGGAAATATCTCCACTGCTGTCTGTATAAACATGGAAATATCTACACCGTGATCTGTATAAACATGGAAATATCTACACCGCTATCTGTATAAACATGGAAATATCTACACCGCTATCTCTATAAACATGGAAATACCTACACCACCATCTGTATAAACATGGAAATACCTTCAAAGTCATCTGTATAAACATGGAAATATCTACACAGCCATCTGTATAAACATGGAAATAACTACACAGCCATCTGTATATACATGGAAATATCTACACAGCTTTCTGTATAAACATGGAAATATCTACACCGCCTTCTACATATCCATGGAAATATCTGCGCTGCCTTCTGTGTAAACATGGAAATATCTACACGGTCATCTTTGTATAGATGGAAATATCAACACCGCCATCTGTACAAACATGGAAATATCTGCACCGCGATCTGTATAAACATGGAAATATCTACACCGCGGTCTGTATAAACATGGAAATAGCTAAGCCGCTATCTGTATAAACATGGAAATATCTACACTGCTATCTCTATAAACCGGGAAATATCTACACCATGATCTGTATAAACATGGAAATATTTACACTGCAATCTGTATAAACATGGAAATATCTACACCGTTATCTGTATAAATATGGAAATATCTACACCGCTATCTCTATAAACATGGAAATATCTACACCGCCATCTGTATAAACATGGAAATATCTACACTTATATCTCTATAAACATGGAAATATCTAAAATGCCATCTGTAAAAACTTGGAAATACCTATAGAGTCATCTGTATGAACATGGAAATATCTACACCACCACCTGTATAAACATGGAAATATCTACAATGCCAACTGTATACACATGCAAATACCTACAGGGCAATCTGTGTATAAATGGAAACATCAACACCGCCATCTGTACAGACATGGAAATATCTACACCGCTAACTGTAAAAACATGGAAATGTCTACACTGCGGTGTGTATAAACATGGAAATTTACACACCGGTATCTGTTTAAACATGGAAATATCTACACCACGATCTGTATAAACATGGAAATATTTACACCGCTATCTGTATAAACATGGAAATATCTACACCGCTATCTCTATAAACATGGAAATATCTACAAAGCCATCTGTATAAACATGGAAATACCTACACAGTCATGTGTAGGAACATGGAAAAATCTACACTGCCATCTGTATAAACATGGAAATATCTACAGAGCCCTCTGTATAAATATGGAAATATCTGCATAGGCATCTGTATAAACATGGAAATATCTGCACCGCTATCTGTATAAACATGGAAATACCTACAACGCTGTCTCTATATACATAGAAATATGTACACCGCAATGTGTATAAACATGGAAATATCTCCACTGCTGTCTGTATAAACATGGAAATGCCTACACAGTCATGTGTAGGAACATAGAAAAATCTGCACTGCCATCTGTATAAACATGGAAATATCTACATAGCCCTCTGTATAAATATGGAAATATCTGCATAGGCATCTGTATAAACATGGTAATATCTGCACCGCTATCTGTATAAACATGGAAATACCTACACCGATGTCTGTATAAACATGGAAATATGTACACCGCTATGTGTATACACATGGAAATATCTCCACTGCTGTCCGTATAAACATGGACATATCTACACCGCGATCAGTATAAACATGGAAATACCTACACCGCTATCTGTATAAACATGGAAATATCTACACAGCTATCTCTATAAACATGGAAATACCTACACCGCTGTCTCTATAAACATGGAAAGATGTACAACGCTATGTGTATAAACATGGAAATATCTCCACTGCTGTCTGTATAAACATGGAAATATCTACACCGTGATCTGTATAAACATGGAAATATCTACACCGCTATCTGTATAAACATGGAAATATCTACACCGCTATCTCTATAAACATGGAAATACCTACACCACCATCTGTATAAACATGGAAATACCTTCAAAGTCATCTGTATAAACATGGAAATATCTACACAGCCATCTGTATAAACATGGAAATAACTACACAGCCATCTGTATATACATGGAAATATCTACACAGCTTTCTGTATAAACATGGAAATATCTACACCGCCTTCTACATATGCCATGGAAATATCTGCGCCGCCTTCTGTATAAACATGGAAATATCTACACGGTCATCTGTGTATAGATGGAAATATCAACACCGCCATCTGTACAAACATGGAAATATCTGCACCGCGATCTGTATAAACATGGAAATATCTACACCGCGGTCTGTATAAACATGGAAATAGCTAAACCGCTATCTGTATAAACATGGAAATATCTACACTGCTATCTCTATAAACCTGGAAATATCTACACCATGATCTGTATAAACATGGAAATATTTACACTGCAATCTGTATAAACATGGAAATATCTACACCGTTATCTGTATAAATATGGAAATATCTACACCGCTATCTCTATAAACATGGAAATATCTACACCGCCATCTGTATAAACATGGAAATATCTACACTTATATCTCTATAAACATGGAAATATCTAAAATGCCATCTGTAAAAACTTGGAAATACCTATAGAGTCATCTGTATGAACATGGAAATATCTACACCACCACCTGTATAAACATGGAAATATCTACAATGCCATCTGTATACACATGGAAATACCTACACGGCAATCTGTGTATAAATGGAAACATCAACACCGCCATCTGTACAGACATGGAAATATCTACACCGCTAACTGTAAAAACATGGAAATATCTACACTGCGGTCTGTATAAACATGGAAATTTACACACCGGTATCTGTTTAAACATGGAAATATCTACACCACGATCTGTATAAACATGGAAATATTTACACCGCTATCTGTATAAACATGGAAATATCTACACCGCTATCTCTATAAACATGGAAATATCTACAAAGCCATCTGTATAAACATGGAAATACCTACACAGTCATGTGTAGGAACATGGAAAAATCTACACTGCCATCTGTATAAACATGGAAATATCTACAGAGCCCTCTGTATAAATATGGAAATATCTGCATAGGCATCTGTATAAACATGGAAATATCTGCACCGCTATCTGTATAAACATGGAAATACCTACACCGCTGTCTCTATATACATAGAAATATGTACACCGCAATGTGGATAAACATGGAAATATCTCCACTGCTGTCTGTATAAACATGGAAATGCCTACACAGTCATGTGTAGGAACATAGAAAAATCTGCACTGCCATCTGTATAAACATGGAAATATCTACATAGCCCTCTGTATAAATATGGAAATATCTGCATAGGCATCTGTATAAACATGGTAATATCTGCACCGCTATCTGTATAAACATGGAAATGCCTACACCGATGTCTGTATAAACATGGAAATATGTACACCGCTATGTGTATACACATGGAAATATCTCCACTGCTGTCTGTATAAACATGGACATATCTACACCGCGATCAGTATAAACATGGAAATACCTACACCGCTATCTGTATAAACATGGAAATATCTACACAGCTATCTCTATAAACATGGAAATACCTACACCGCTGTCTCTATAAACATGGAAAGATGTACAACGCTATGTGTATAAACATGGAAATATCTCCACTGCTGTCTGTATAAACATGGAAATATCTACACCGTGATCTGTATAAACATGGAAATATCTACACCGCTATCTGTATAAACATGGAAATATCTACACCGCTATCTCTATAAACATGGAAATACCTACACCACCATCTGGATAAACATGGAAATACCTTCAAAGTCATCTGTATAAACATGGAAATATCTACACAGCCATCTGTATAAACATGGAAATAACTACACAGCCATCTGTATATACATGGAAATATCTACACAGCTTTCTGTATAAACATGGAAATATCTACACCGCCTTCTACATATCCATGGAAATATCTGCGCTGCCTTCTGTATAAACATGGAAATATCTACACGGTCATCTGTATATAGATGGAAATATCAACACCGCCATCTGTACAAACATGGAAATATCTGCACCGCGATCTGTATAAACATGGAAATATCTACACCGCGGTCTGTATAAACATGGAAATAGCTAAACCGCTATCTGTATAAACATGGAAATATCTACACTGCTATCTCTATAATCCTGGAAATATCTACACCGTGATCTGTATAAACATGGAAATATTTACACTGCAATCTGTATAAACATGGAAATATCTACACCGTTATCTGTATAAATATGGAAATATCTACACCGCTATCTCTATAAACATGGAAATATCTACACCGCCATCTGTATAAACATGGAAATATCGACACTGCTATCTCTATAAACATGGAAATAACTACAATGCCATCTGTAAAAACATGGAAATACCTATACAGTCATCTGTATAAACATGGAAATATCTACACCATCATCTGTATAAACATGGAAATACCTACAATGCCATCTGTATACACATGGAAATACCTACACGGCAATCTGTGTATAGATGGAAACACCAACACCGCCATCTGTACAAACATGGAAATATCTACACAGCTATCTGTATAAACATGGAGATATCTACACTGCGGTCTGTATAAACATGGAAATTTCTACACCGGTATCTGTATAAACATGGAAATATCTACACCACGATCTGTATAAACATGGAAATATTTACACCGCTATCTGTATAAACATGGAAATACCTACACCGCTGTCTCTATAAACGTGGAAATATGTACACCGCTATGTGTATAAACATGGAAATATCTCCACTGCTGTCTGTATAAACATGGAAATATCTACACAGCCATCTGTATAAACATGGAAATATCTACACAGCCATCTGTATATACATGGAAATATCTACACCGCTATCTGTATAAACATGGAAATATCTACACCGGCTTCTACATATCCATGGAAATATCTGCACCGCCTTCTGTATAAACATGGAAATATCTACACGGTCATCTGTGTATAGATGGAAATATCAACACCGCCATCAGTACAAACATGGAAATATCTGCACCGCTATCTGTATAAACATGGAAATATCTACACCGCGGTCTGTATAAACATGGAAATAGCTAAACCGCTATCTGTATAAACATGGAAATACCTACAAAGTCATCTGTATAAACATCGAAATATCTACACAGCCATCTGTATAAACATGGAAATATCTACACAGCCATCTGTATGTACATGGAAATATCTACACCGCTATCTGTATAAACATGGAAATATCTACACCGCCTTCTACATATCCATGGAAATATCTGCGCCACCTTCTGTATAAACATGGAAATATCTACACCGTCATCTGTGTATAGATGGAAATATCAACACTGTCATCAGTACAAACATGGAAATATCTGCACCACTATCTGTATAAACATGGAAATATCTACACCGCGGTCTGTATAAACACGGAAATAGCTAAACTGCTATCTGTATAAACATGGAAATATCTACACTGCTATCTCTATAAACCTGGAAATATCTACACCGTGATCTGTATAAACATGGAAATATCTACACCGTTATCTGTATAAATATGGAAATATCTACACCGCTATCTCTATAAACATGGAAATATCTACACCGCCATCTGTATAAAAATGGAAATATCTACAATTATATCTCTATAAACATGGAAATATCTACAATGCCATCTGTAAAAACATGGAAATACCTATACAGTCATCTGTATGAACATGGAAATATCTACACCACCATCTGTATAAACATGGAAATATCTACAATGCCATCTGTATACACATGGAAATACCTACACGGCAATCTGTATAAACATGGAAATAACTACAAAGTCATCTGTATAAACATCGAAATATCTACACAGCCATCTGTATAAACATGGAAATATCTACACAGCCATCTGTATGTACATGGAAATATCTACACCGCTATCTGTATAAACATGGAAATATCTACACCGCCTTCTACATATCCATGGAAATATCTGCGCCGCCTTCTGTATAAACATGGAAATATCTACACGGTCATCTATGTATAGATGGAAATATCAACATCGCCATCTGTACAAACATGGAAATATCTGCACCGCGATCTGTATAAACATGGAAATATCTGCACCGCGGTCTGTATAAACATGGAAATAGCTAAACCGCTATCTGTATAAACATGGAAATATCTACACTGCTATCTCTATAAACCTGGAAATATCTACACCATGATCTGTATAAACATGGAAATATTTACACTGCAGTCTGTATAAACATGGAAATATCTACACCGTTATCTGTATAAATATGGAAATATCTACACCGCTATCTCTATAAACATGGAAATATCTACACCGCCATCTGTATAAACATGGAAATATCTACACTTATATCTCTATAAACATGGAAATATCTAAAATGCCATCTGTAAAAACTTGGAAATACCTATAGAGTCATCTGTATGAACATGGAAATATCTACACCACCACCTGTATAAACATGGAAATATCTACAATGCCATCTGTATACACATGGAAATACCTACACGGCAATCTGTGTATAAATGGAAACATCAACACCGCCATCTGTACAGACATGGAAATATCTACACTGCTAACTGTAAAAACATGGAAATATCTACACTGCGGTCTGTATAAACATGGAAATTTACACACCGGTATCTGTTTAAACATGGAAATATCTACACCACGATCTGTATAAACATGGAAATATTTACACCGCTATCTGTATAAACATGGAAATATCTACACCGCTATCTCTATAAACATGGAAATATCTACAAAGCCATCTGTATAAACATGGAAATACCTACACAGTCATGTGTAGGAACATGGAAAAATCTACACTGCCATCTGTATAAACATGGAATTATCTACAGAGCCCACTGTATAAATATGGAAATATCTGCATAGGCATCTGTATAAACATGGAAATATCTGCACCGCTATCTGTATAAACATGGAAATACCTACAACGCTGTCTCTATATACATAGAAATATGTACACCGCAATGTGTATAAACATGGAAATATCTCCACTGCTGTCTGTATAAACATGGAAATGCCTACACAGTCATGTGTAGGAACATAGAAAAATCGGCACTGCCATCTGTATAAACATGGAAATATCTACATAGCCCTCTGTATAAATATGGAAATATCTGCATAGGCATCTGTATAGACATGGTAATATCTGCACCGCTATCTGTATAAACATGGAAATACCTACACCGATGTCTGTATAAACATGGAAATATGTACACCGCTATGTGTATACACATGGAAATATCTCCACTGCTGTCTGTATAAACATGGACATATCTACACCGCGATCAGTATAAACATGGAAATACCTACACCGCTATCTGTATAAACATGGAAATATCTACACAGCTATCTCTATAAACATGGAAATACCTACACCGCTGTCTCTATAAACATGGAAAGATGTACAACGCTATGTGTATAAACATGGAAATATCTCCACTGCTGTCTGTATAAACATGGAAATATCTACACCGTGATCTGTATAAACATGGAAATATCTACACCGCTATCTGTATAAACATGGAAATATCTACACCGCTATCTCTATAAACATGGAAATACCTACACCACCATCTGGATAAACATGGAAATACCTTCAAAGTCATCTGTATAAACATGGAAATATCTACACAGCCATCTGTATAAACATGGAAATAACTACACAGCCATCTGTATATACATGGAAATATCTACACAGCTTTCTGTATAAACATGGAAATATCTACACCGCCTTCTACATATCCATGGAAATATCTGCGCTGCCTTCTGTGTAAACATGGAAATATCTACACGGTCATCTGTGTATAGATGGAAATATCAACACCGCCATCTGTACAAACATGGAAATATCTGCACCGCGATCTGTATAAACATGGAAATATCTACACCGCGGTCTGTATAAACATGGAAATAGCTAAGCCGCTATCTGTATAAACATGGAAATATCTACACTGCTATCTCTATAAACCGGGAAATATCTACACCATGATCTGTATAAACATGGAAATATTTACACTGCAATCTGTATAAACATGGAAATATCTACACCGTTATCTGTATAAATATGGAAATATCTACACCGTTATCTCTATAAATATGGAAATATCTACACCGCTATCTCTATAAACATGGAAATATCTACACCGCCATCTGTATAAAAATGGAAATATCTACAATTATATCTCTATAAACATGGAAATATCTACAATGCCATCTGTAAAAACATGGAAATACCTATACAGTCATCTGTATGAACATGGAAATATCTACACCACCATCTGTATAAACATGGAAATATCTACAATGCCATCTGTATACACATGGAAATACCTACACGGCAATCTGTATAAACATGGAAATAACTACAAAGTCATCTGTATAAACATCGAAATATCTACACAGCCATCTGTATAAACATGGAAATATCTACACAGCCATCTGTATGTACATGGAAATATCTACACCGCTATCTGTATAAACATGGAAATATCTACACCGCCTTCTACATATCCATGGAAATATCTGCGCCGCCTTCTGTATAAACATGGAAATATCTACACGGTCATCTATGTATAGATGGAAATATCAACATCGCCATCTGTACAAACATGGAAATATCTGCACCGCGATCTGTATAAACATGGAAATATCTGCACCGCGGTCTGTATAAACATGGAAATAGCTAAACCGCTATCTGTATAAACATGGAAATATCTACACTGCTATCTCTATAAACCTGGAAATATCTACACCATGATCTGTATAAACATGGAAATATTTACACTGCAG
Organism: Pan troglodytes; assembly: GCF_028858775.2. Classification (NCBI taxonomy): domain Eukaryota; kingdom Metazoa; phylum Chordata; class Mammalia; order Primates; family Hominidae; genus Pan; species Pan troglodytes. The sequence goes on along the minus strand of NC_072409.2, from coordinate 116,110,377 downwards.
TCTGTATAAACATGGAAATATCTACACCGTTATCTGTATAAATATGGAAATATCTACACCGCTATCTCTATAAACATGGAAATATCTACACCGCCATCTGTATAAACATGGAAATATCTACACTTATATCTCTATAAACATGGAAATATCTAAAATGCCATCTGTAAAAACTTGGAAATACCTATAGAGTCATCTGTATGAACATGGAAATATCTACACCACCACCTGTATAAACATGGAAATATCTACAATGCCATCTGTATACACATGGAAATACCTACACGGCAATCTGTGTATAAATGGAAACATCAACACCGCCATCTGTACAGACATGGAAATATCTACACTGCTAACTGTAAAAACATGGAAATATCTACACTGCGGTCTGTATAAACATGGAAATTTACACACCGGTATCTGTTTAAACATGGAAATATCTACACCACGATCTGTATAAACATGGAAATATTTACACCGCTATCTGTATAAACATGGAAATATCTACACCGCTATCTCTATAAACATGGAAATATCTACAAAGCCATCTGTATAAACATGGAAATACCTACACAGTCATGTGTAGGAACATGGAAAAATCTACACTGCCATCTGTATAAACATGGAATTATCTACAGAGCCCACTGTATAAATATGGAAATATCTGCATAGGCATCTGTATAAACATGGAAATATCTGCACCGCTATCTGTATAAACATGGAAATACCTACAACGCTGTCTCTATATACATAGAAATATGTACACCGCAATGTGTATAAACATGGAAATATCTCCACTGCTGTCTGTATAAACATGGAAATGCCTACACAGTCATGTGTAGGAACATAGAAAAATCGGCACTGCCATCTGTATAAACATGGAAATATCTACATAGCCCTCTGTATAAATATGGAAATATCTGCATAGGCATCTGTATAGACATGGTAATATCTGCACCGCTATCTGTATAAACATGGAAATACCTACACCGATGTCTGTATAAACATGGAAATATGTACACCGCTATGTGTATACACATGGAAATATCTCCACTGCTGTCTGTATAAACATGGACATATCTACACCGCGATCAGTATAAACATGGAAATACCTACACCGCTATCTGTATAAACATGGAAATATCTACACAGCTATCTCTATAAACATGGAAATACCTACACCGCTGTCTCTATAAACATGGAAAGATGTACAACGCTATGTGTATAAACATGGAAATATCTCCACTGCTGTCTGTATAAACATGGAAATATCTACACCGTGATCTGTATAAACATGGAAATATCTACACCGCTATCTGTATAAACATGGAAATATCTACACCGCTATCTCTATAAACATGGAAATACCTACACCACCATCTGTATAAACATGGAAATACCTTCAAAGTCATCTGTATAAACATGGAAATATCTACACAGCCATCTGTATAAACATGGAAATAACTACACAGCCATCTGTATATACATGGAAATATCTACACAGCTTTCTGTATAAACATGGAAATATCTACACCGCCTTCTACATATCCATGGAAATATCTGCGCTGCCTTCTGTGTAAACATGGAAATATCTACACGGTCATCTGTGTATAGATGGAAATATCAACACCGCCATCTGTACAAACATGGAAATATCTGCACCGCGATCTGTATAAACATGGAAATATCTACACCGCGGTCTGTATAAACATGGAAATAGCTAAGCCGCTATCTGTATAAACATGGAAATATCTACACTGCTATCTCTATAAACCGGGAAATATCTACACCATGATCTGTATAAACATGGAAATATTTACACTGCAATCTGTATAAACATGGAAATATCTACACCGTTATCTGTATAAATATGGAAATATCTACACCGCTATCTCTATAAACATGGAAATATCTACACCGCCATCTGTATAAACATGGAAATATCTACACTTATATCTCTATAAACATGGAAATATCTAAAATGCCATCTGTAAAAACTTGGAAATACCTATAGAGTCATCTGTATGAACATGGAAATATCTACACCACCACCTGTATAAACATGGAAATATCTACAATGCCAACTGTATACACATGCAAATACCTACAGGGCAATCTGTGTATAAATGGAAACATCAACACCGCCATCTGTACAGACATGGAAATATCTACACCGCTAACTGTAAAAACATGGAAATGTCTACACTGCGGTGTGTATAAACATGGAAATTTACACACCGGTATCTGTTTAAACATGGAAATATCTACACCACGATCTGTATAAACATGGAAATATTTACACCGCTATCTGTATAAACATGGAAATATCTACACCGCTATCTCTATAAACATGGAAATATCTACAAAGCCATCTGTATAAACATGGAAATACCTACACAGTCATGTGTAGGAACATGGAAAAATCTACACTGCCATCTGTATAAACATGGAAATATCTACAGAGCCCTCTGTATAAATATGGAAATATCTGCATAGGCATCTGTATAAACATGGAAATATCTGCACCGCTATCTGTATAAACATGGAAATACCTACACCGCTGTCTCTATATACATAGAAATATGTACACCGCAATGTGTATAAACATGGAAATATCTCCACTGCTGTCTGTATAAACATGGAAATGCCTACACAGTCATGTGTAGGAACATAGAAAAATCTGCACTGCCATCTGTATAAACATGGAAATATCTACATAGCCCTCTGTATAAATATGGAAATATCTGCATAGGCATCTGTATAAACATGGTAATATCTGCACCGCTATCTGTATAAACATGGAAATGCCTACACCGATGTCTGTATAAACATGGAAATATGTACACCGCTATGTGTATACACATGGAAATATCTCCACTGCTGTCTGTATAAACATGGACATATCTACACCGCGATCAGTATAAACATGGAAATACCTACACCGCTATCTGTATAAACATGGAAATATCTACACAGCTATCTCTATAAACATGGAAATACCTACACCGCTGTCTCTATAAATATGGAAAGATGTACAACGCTATGTGTATAAACATGGAAATATCTCCACTGCTGTCTGTATAAATATGGAAATATCTACACCGTGATCTGTATAAACATGGAAATATCTACACCGCTATCTGTATAAACATGGAAATATCTACACCGCTATCTCTATAAACATGGAAATACCTACACCACCATCTGGATAAACATGGAAATACCTTCAAAGTCATCTATATAAACATGGAAATACCTACACAGCCATCTGTATAAACATGGAAATATCTACACAGCCTTTTATATAAACATGGAAATGTCTACACAGCCATCTGTATATACATGGAAATATCTACACCGCTATCTGTATAAACATGGAAATATCTACACCGCCTTCTACATATCCATGGAAATATCTGCGCCGCCTTCTGTATAAACATGGAAATATCTACACGGTCAATCTGTGTATAGATGGAAATATCAACACCTCCATCTGTACAAACATGGAAATATCTGCACCGCTATCTGTATAAACATGGAAATATCTACACCGCGGTCTGTATAAACATGGAAATAGCTAAACCGCTATCTGTATGAACATGGACATATCTACACTGCTATCTCTATAAACCTGGAAATATCTACACCGTGATCTGTATAAACATGGAAATATTTACACTGCTATCTGTATAAACATGGAAATATCTACACCGTTATCTGTATAAATATGGAAATATCTACACCGCTATCTCTATAAACATGGAAATATCTACACCGCCATCTGTATAAACATGGAAATATCTACACTTATATCTCTATAAACATGGAAATATCTACAATGCCATCTGTAAAAACATGGAAATACCTATACAGTCATCTGTATGAACATGGAAATATCTACACCACCATCTGTATAAACATGGAAATATCTACAATGCCATCTGTATACACATGGAAATACCTACACGGCAATCTGTGTATAAATGGAAACATCAACACCGCCATCTGTACATACATGGAAATATCTACACCGCTATCTGTAAAAACATGGAAATATCTACACTGCGGTCTGTATAAACATGGAAATTTCCACACCGGTGTCTGTTTAAACATCGAAATATCTACACCACGATCTGTATAAACATGGAAATATTTACACCGCTATCTGTATAAACATGGAAATATCTACACCGCTATCTCTATAAACATGGAAATATCTACAAAGCAATCTGTATAAACATGGAAATACCTACACAGTCATGTGTAGGAACATTGAAAAATCTACACTGCCATCTGTATAAACATGGAAATATCTACAGAGCCCTCTCTATAAATATGGAACTATCTGCATAGGCATCTGTATAAACATGGAAATATCTGCACCGCTATCTGTATAAACATGGAAATACCTACATTGCTGTCTCTATATACATGGAAATATGTACACCCTATGTGTATAAACATGGAAATATCTCCACTGCTGTCTGTATAAACATGGAAATATCTACACCGCTATCTGTATAAACATGGAAATATCTACACAGCTATCTCTATAAACATGGAAATACCTACACCGCCATCTGTATAAACATGGAAATACCTACAAAGTCATCTGTATAAACATGGAAATATCTACACAGCCATCTGTATAAACATGGAAATATCTACACAGCCATCTGTATATACATGGAAATATCTACACCGCTATCTGTATAAACATGGAAATATCTACACCGCCTTCTACATATCCATGGAAATATCTGCGCCGGCTTCTGTATAAACATGGAAATATCTAGACGGTCATCTGTGTATTGATGGAAATATCAACACCGCCATCTGTACAAACATGGAAATATCTGCACCGCTATCTGTATAAACATGGAAATATCTACACCGCGGTCTGTATAAACATGGAAATAGCTAAACCGCTATCTGCATAAACCTGGAAATATCTACACTGCTATCTCTATAAAACTGGAAATAACTACACCGTGATCTGTATAAACATGGAAATATTTACACTGCTATCTGTATAAACATGGAAATATCTACACCGTTATCTGTATAAATATGGAAATATCTACACCGCTATCTCTATAAACATGGAAATATCTACACCGCCATCTGTATAAACATGGAAATATCTACACTGCTATCTCTATAAACATGGAAATATCTACAATGCCATCTGTAAAAACATGGAAATACCTATACAGTCATCTGTATAAACATGGAAATATCTACACCACCATCTGTATAAACATGGAAATATCTACAATGCCATCTGTATACACATGGAAATACCTACACGGCAATCTGTGTATAGATGGAAACATCAACACCGCCATCTGTACAAACATGGAAATATCTACACTGCAGTCTGTATAAACATGGAAATTTCTACACCACTATCTGTATAAACATGGAAATACCTACACCGCTGTCTCTATAAACATGGAAATATGTACAACGCTATGTGTATAAACATGGAAATATCTCAACTGCTGTCTGTATAAACATGGAAATATCTACACCGTGATCTGTATAAACATGGAAATATCTACACCGCTATCTGTATAAACATGGAAATATCTTCACAGCTATCTCTATAAACATGGAAATACCTACACCGCCATCTGTATATACATGGAAATACCTACAAAGTCATCTGTATAAACATCGAAATATCTACACAGCCATCTGTATAAACATGGAAATATCTACACAGCCATCTGTATGTACATGGAAATATCTACACCGCTATCTATATAAACATGGAAATATCTACACCGCCTTCTACATATCCATGGAAATACCTGAGCCGCCTTCTGTATAAACATGGAAATATCTACACGGTCATCTGTGTATAGATGGAAATATCAACACTGTCATCTGTACAAACATGGAAATATCTGCACCGCCATCTGTATAAACATGGAAATATCTACACCGCAGTCTCTATAAACATGGAAATAGCTAAACTGCTATCTGTATAAACATGGAAATATCTACACTGCTATCTCTATAAACCTGGAAATATCTACACCGTGATCTGTATAAACATGGAAATATCTACACCGTTATCTGTATAAATATGGAAATATCTACACCGCTATCTCTATAAACATGGAAATATCTACACCGCCATCTGTATAAAAATGGAAATAACTACACTTATATCTCTATAAACATGAAAATATCTACAATGCCATCTGTAAAAACATGGAAATACCTATACAGTCATCTGTATGAACATGGAAATATCTACACCACCATCTGTATAAACATGGAAATATCTACAATGCCATCTGTATACACATGGAAATACCTACACGGCAATCTGTGTATAGATGGAATCATCAAAACCGCCATCTGTACAGACATGGAAATATCTACACTGCTATCTGTATAAACATGGAAATATCTCCACTGCTGTCTGTATAAACATGGAAATATCTACACCGCTATCTGTATAAACATGGAAATATCTACACAGCTATCTCTATAAACATGGAAATACCTACACCGCCATCTGTATAAACATGGAAATACCTACAAAGTCATCTGTATAAACATGGAAATAGCTACACAGCCATCTGTATAAACATGGAAATATCTACACAGCCATCTGTATATACATGGAAATATCTACACCGCTATCTGTATAAACATGGAAATATCTACACCGCCTTCTACGTATCCATGGAAATATCTGCGCAACCTTCTGTATAAACATGGAAATATCTACACTGTCATCTGTGTATAGATGGAAATATCAACACCGCCATCTGTACAAACATGGAAATATCTGCACTGCTATCTTTATAAACATGGAAATATCTACACCGCGGTCTGTATAAACATGGAAATAGCTGAACCGCTATCTGTATAAACATGGAAATATCTACACTGCTATCTCTATAAACCTGGAAATATCTACACCGTGATCTGTATAAACATGGAAATATTTACACTGCTATCTGTATAAACATGGAAATATCTACACCGTTATCTGTATAAACATGGAAATATCTACACAGCTGTCTCTATAAACATGGAAATAACTACCCCGCCATCTGTATAAACATGGAAATAACTACAAAGTCATCTGTGTAAACATGGAAATATCTACACAGCCATCTGTATAAACGTGGAAATATCTACACCACCATCTGTATAAACATGGAAATATGTACAATGCCATCTGTATACACATGGAAATACCTACACGGCAATCTGTGTATACATGGAAACTTCAACACCGCCATCTGTACAAACATGGAAATATCTACACCGCTATCTGTATAAACATGGAAATATCTACACTGCTGTCTGTATAAACATGGAAATTTCTACACCGGTATCTGTATAAACATGGAAATATCTACACCACGATCTGTATAAACATGGAAATATTTACACCGCTATCTGTATAAACATGGAAATATCTACACCGCTATCTCTATAAACATGGAAATATCTACAAAGCCATCTGTATAAACATGGAAATACCTACACAGTCATGTGTAGGAACATGGAAAAATCTGCACTGCCATCTGTATAAACATGGAAATATCTACAGAGCCCTCTGTATAAATATGGAAATATCTGCATAGGCATCTGTATAAACATGGAAATATCTGCACCGCTATCTGTATAAACATGGAAATACCTACACCGCTGTCTCTATAAACATGGAAATATGTACAACGCTATGTGTATAAACATGGAAATATCTCCACTGCTGTATGTATAAACATGGAAATATCTACACCGCGATCTGTATAAACATGGAGATATCTACACCGCTATCTGTATAAACATGGAAATATCTACACAGCTATCTCTATAAACATGGAAATATCTACACCGCCATGTGTATAAACATGGAAATACCTACAAAGTCATCTGTATAAACATGGAAATACCCACACAGCCATGTGTATAAACATGGAAATATCTACACAGCCATCTGTATATACATGGAAATATCTACACCGCTAACTGTATAAACATGGAAATATCTACACCGCCTTCTACATATCCATGGAAATATCTGCGCCGCCTTCTGTATGAACATGGAAATATCTACACGGTCATCTGTGTATAGATGGAAATATCAACACCGTCATCTGTACAAACATGGAAATATCTGCAGCGCTATCTGTATAAACATGGAAATATCTACACCGCGGTCTGTATAAACATGGAAATAGCTAAACCGCTATCTCTATAAACATGGAAATATCTACACTGCTATCTCTATATACCTGGAAATATCTACACCGTGATCTGTATAAACATGGAAATATTTACACTGCAGTCTGTATAAACATGGAAATATCTACACCGTTATCTGTATAAATATGGAAATATCTACACCGCCATCTGTATAAACATGGAAATAACTACACTTATATCTCTATAAACATGGAAATATATACAATGCCATCTGTAAAAACCTGGAAATACCTATACAGTCATCTGTATGAACATGGAAATATCTACACCACCATCTGTATAAACATGGAAATATCTACAATGCCATCTGTATACACATGGAAATACCTACACGGCAATCTGTGTATAGATGGAAACATCAACACCGCCATCTGTACAGACATGGAAATATCTACACCGCTATCTGTATATATATGGAAATATCTACACTGCGGTCTGTATAAACATGGAAATTTCCAAACCGGTATCTCTATAAACATGGAAATATCTACACCACGATCCGTATAAACATGGAAATATTTACACCACTATCTGTATAAACATGGAAAAATCTACACCGCTATGTCTATAAACATGGAAATATCTACAAAGCCATCTGTATAAACATGGAAATACCTACACAGTCATGTGTAGGAACATGGAAAAATCTACACTGCCATCTGTATAAACATGGAAATATCTACAGAGACTTCTGTATAAATATGGAAATATCTGCATAGGCATCTGTATAAACATGGAAATATCTGCACCGCTATCTGTATAAACATGGAAATACCTACACCGCTGTCTCTATAAACATGGAAATATGTACACCGCTAAGTGTATAAACATGGAAATATCTCCACTGCTGTGTGTATAAACATGGATATATCTACACCGCGATCTGTATAAACATGGAAATATCTACACCGCTATCTGTATAAACATGGAAAAATCTAAACAGCTATCTCTATAAACATGGAAATATCTACAAAGCCATCTGTATAAACATGGAAATACCTACACAGTCATGAGTAGGAATATGGAAAAATCTGCACTGCCATCTGTATAAACATGGAAATATCTACAGAGCCCTCTGTATAAATATGGAAATATCTGCATAGGCATCTGTATAAACATGGAAATATCTGCACCGCTATCTGTATAAACATGGAAATACCTACACCGCTGTCTCTATAAACATGGAAATATGTACACCGTTATGTGTATAAACATGGAAATATCTCCACTGCTGTCTGTATAAACATGGAAATATCTACACCGTGATCTGTATAAACATGGAAATATCTACACCGCTATCTGTATAAACATGGAAATATCTACACAGCTATCTCTATAAACATGGAAATATCTACACAGCTAACTCTATAAACATGGAAATACCTACACCGCCATCTGTATAAACATGGAAATACCTACAAAGTCATCTGTATAAACATGGAAATATCTACACAGCCATCTGTATAAACATGGAAATATCTACACAGCCATCTGTATATACATGGAAATATCTACACCGCTATCTGTATAAACATGGAAATATCTACACCGCCTTCTACATATCCATGGAAATATCTGCGCCGCCTTCTGTATAATCATGGAAATATCTACACGGTCATCTGTGTATAGATGGAAATATCAACACCGCCATCTGTACAAACATGGAAATATCTGCACCGCTATCTGTATAAACATGGAAATATCTACACCGCGGTCTGTATAAACATGGAAATAGCTAAACCGCTATCTGTATAAACATGGAAATATCTACACTGCTATCTCTATAAACCTGGAAATATCTACACTGTGATCTGTATAAACGTGGAAATATTTACACTGCAATTTGTATAAACATGGAAATATCTGCACCGTTATCTGTATAAATATGGAAATATCTACACCGCTATCTCTATAAACATGGGAATATCTACACCGCCATCTGTATAAACATGGAAATAACTACACAGTCATCTGAATCAACATGGATATATCTACACCACCATCTGTATAAACATGGAAATTCCTACAATACCATCTGTATACACATGGAAATATCTACACAGACATCTGTATAGATATGGAAATATCTACACGGCCATCTCTATAAACATGGAAATATCTACACTGCCATCTGTAGAAAGATGGAAATATCTACACCGCTATCTCTATAAATATGGAAATATCTACACCGCCTTCTCTATGAACATGAAAATATCTACACTGCCATCTCCATAAAGATGGAAGTATCTACTCCGCCATGTGTATCAACACGGAAATATCTACACCACCATCTGTGTAAACATGGAAATACCTACAGCGCCATCTGTATAAACATGGAAATAACTACACCGCCATCTGCATGTCCTTGGAAATATCTACGCCGTCATCTGAATAACATGGAAATATCTACACGGCCATCTGTGTATAGATGGAAATATCAACACCGCCATCTGTACAAACATGGAAATATCTACACCGCTATCTCTATAGACATGGAAATAACTGCACCGCCATCTGTAAAAACATGGAAATACCTATACAGTCATCTGTATAAACATGGAAATATCTACAATGCCATCTGTAGAAAGATGGAAATATCTACACCGCAATCTGTGTAAACATGGAAATATCTACACCGATATCTGTAAAAACATGGAAATATCTACACCGCTATCTGTATAAACATGGAAATATCTACACCGCGATCTGTATAAACATGGAAATATCTACAACGCTATCTGTATAAACATGGAAATATCTACACTGTTCTCTCTATAAACATGGAAATATCTACACCGCCATCTGTATAAACATGGAAATACCTACAAAGTCATCTGTATAAACATGGAAATATCTACACAGCCATCTGTATAAACATGGAAATATCTACAAAGCCATCTGTATATACATGGAAATATCTACACCACTATCTGTATAAACATGGAAATAACTACACCGCTATTTGTATAAACAAAGAAATATCTACACCGTGATCTGTATAAACATGGAAATGTCTACACCGCCATCTCTATAAACAGGGAAATATCTACACCCCTATCGGTATAAACATGGAAATATCCACACCGCTATCTCTATAAACATGGAAAAATCAACACCGCTATCTCTATGAACATGGAAATATCTACACCGCCATCTCTATAAACATGGAAATGTCTACACCACGATCAGTATAAACATGGAAATATCTACACCGCTATTTGCATAAACATGGAAATATCTCCACTGCTATCTCTATAAACATCGAAATATCTACACCGCCATCTGTATAAACATGGAAATACTTACAAAGTTATCTGTATAAACATGGAAATATCTACACCGCCATCTGTATAAACATGGAAATATCTACACAGCCATGTGTACATACATGGAAATATCTACACTGCTATCTATATAAACATGGAAATAACTACACCGCTATCTGTATAAACATGGAAATATCTACACCGCCATATACATATCCATGGAAATATCTGCGCCGCCATCTGTATAAACATGGAAATATCTACACGGTCATCTGTGTATCGATGGAAATATCAACACCGCCATCTGTACAAACATGAAAATATCTGCACCGCTATCTGTATAAACATGGAAATATCTACACCGCGGTCTGTATAAACATGGAAATATCAACACCGCTATCGGTATAAACATGGAAATATCTACACCGCTAACTCTATACACATGGAAATATCTACACCGTGATCTGTATAAACATGGAAATATTTACACCGCTATCTGTATAAACATGGAAACTTCTACACCGTTATCTGTATAAATATGGAAATATCTACACCGCTATCTCTATAAACTTGGAAATATCTACACCGCCATCTGTATAAACATGGAAATACCTATACAGTCATCTGTGTAAACGTGGAAATATCTACACCACCATCTGTATAAACATGGAAATATCTACAATGCCATCTGTATACACATGGAAATACCTACACGGCAATCAGTGTATAGATGGAAACCTCAACACCGCCATCTGTACAAACATGGAAATATCTACATTGCTATCTCTATAAACATGGAAATATCTACACTGCGGTCTGTATAAACATGGAAATATCTACACCGGTATCTGTATAAACATGGAAATATCTACACCATGATCTGTATAAACATGGAAATATATACACCGCTATCTGTATAAACATGGAAATACCTACACCGCTGTCTCTATAAACATGGAAATATGTACACCGCTATGTGTATAAACATGGAAATATCTCCACTGCTCTCTGTATAAACATGGAAATATCTCCACCGTTATCTGTATAAACATGGAAATATCAACAGCGCCATCTATATAAACATTGAAATATCTACACTGCCATCTGTAAAAACATGGAAATAACTACACAGTCATCTGAATCAACATGGAAATATCTACACCACCATCTGTATAAACATGGAAATTCCTACAATACCATCTGTATGCACATGGAAATATCTACACAGACATCTGTATAAATATGGAAAAATCTACACGGCCATCTGTATAAACATGGAAATATCTACACTGCCATCTGTAGAAAGATGGAAATATCTACACCGCTATCTCTATAAATATGGAAATATCTACACCACCATCTCTGTGAACATGTATATATCTACACTGCCATCTCCATAAAGATGGAAGTATCTACTCCGCCATGTGTATAAACACGGAAATATCTACACCACCATCTGTGTAAACATGGAAATACCTACAGCGCTATCTGTATAAACATGGAAATAACTACACCGCCATCTGCATGTCCTTGGAAATATCTACGCCGCCATCTGAATAAACATGGAAATATCTACACGGCCATCTGTGTATAGATGGAAATATCAACACCGCCATCTGTACAAACATGGAAATATCTACACCGCTATCTCTATAGACATTTAAATATCTGCACCGCCATCTGTAAAAACATGGAAATACCTATACAGTCATCTGTATAAACATGGAAATATCTACAATGCCATCTGTAGAAAGATGGAAATATCTACACCGCTATCTCTATAAACATGGAAATATCTACACCGTGATCTGTATAAACATGGAAATATTTACACCGCTATCTGTATAAACATGGAAATATCTACACCGTTACTGTATAAATATGGAAATATCTACACCGCTATCTCTGTAAACATGGAAATATCTACACCGACATCTGTATAAACATGGAAATATCTACACTGCTATCTCTATAAACATGGAAATATCTACAATGCCATCTGTAAAAACATGGAAATACCTATACAGTCATCTATATAAACATGGAAATATCTACACCATCATCTGTATAAACATGGAAATATCTACAATGCCATCTGTATACACATGGAAATACCTACACGGCAATCTGTGTATAGATGGAAACTTCAACACCGCCATCTGTACAAACCTGGAAATATCTACACCGCTATCTCAATAAACATGGAAATATCTACACCGCTATCTGAATATACATGTAAATATGTACACCGCTATCTGTATAAACATGGAAATATCTACACTGCGATCTGTATAAACATGGAAATATCTACACCGCGATCTGTATAAACATGGAAATATCTTCACCGTGATCTGTATAAACATGGAAATATCTACACCGCTATCTGTATAAACATGGTAATAGCTACACCACCATCTGTATAAACATGGAAATATCTACACAACCATCTGTATAAACATGGAAATATCAACAATATCATCTGTAGAAAGATGGAAATATCTACACCGCAATCTGTGTAAACTTGGAAATATCTACACCGATATCTGTAAAAACATGGAAATATCTACCCCGCTATCTGTATAAACATGGAAATATCTACACTGCGATCTGTATAAACATGGAATTATCTACACCACGATCTGTAAACATGGAAATATCTAATCCGCGATCTGTATAAACGTGGAAATATCTACACCGCGATATGTATAAACATGGAATTATCTACAGCGCCATCTCTATAAACATTGAAATATCTACACTGCCATCTGTAAAAACATGGAAATATCTACACAGTCATCTGAATAAACATGGAAATATCTACACCACCATCTGTATAAACATGGAAATAGCTACAATACCATCTGTATACATATGGAAATATCTAAACAGACATCTGTATAAATATGAAAATATCTACACCGCCAGTTGTATAAACATGGAAATATCTACAATGCCATCTGTATACACATGGAAATACCTACACGGCAATCTGTGTATAGATGGAAACATCAACACCGCCATCTGTACAAACATGGAAATATCTACACTGCCATGTGTAGAAAGATGGAAATATCTACACCGCTATCTCTATAAATATGGAAATATCTACACCGCCATCTCTATAAACATGAATATAACTACACTGCCATCTCCATAAAGATGGAAATGTCTACTCCACCATGTGTATAAACACGGAAATACCTACACCACCATCTGTGTAAACATGAAAATATCTACACCGCTATCCGTATAAACATGGAAATATCTACACCGCCATCTGCATGTCCATGGAAATATCTACGCCGCCATCTGTACAAACATTGAAATATATACACGGCCATCTGTGTATAGATGGAAATATCAACACCGCCATCTGTACAAACATGGAAATATCTACACCGCTATCTCTATGAACATGGAAATATCTGCCCTGCCATCTGTAAAAAGATGGAAATACCTATACCGTCATCTATATAAACATGGAAATATCTACAATGCCATCTGTATACACATGGAAATATCTACACAGCCATCTGTATAAACATGGAAATATCTACACAGCCATCTGTATAAACATGGAAAAACCTACAACACCATCTCTATAAACATGAAAATATCTACACTGCCATCTCCATAAACATGGAACTAAGTACTCCGCCATCTGTATAAACGTGGAAACATCTACACCTCCATCTGTGTGAATAAGGAAATATCTACAATGCCATCTGCATAAAGATATAAATATCTGCACCGCGAACTGTATAAACATGTAAATATCTACATCGCTATCTGTATAAATGTGGAAATACCAACACCGCTATCGGTATAAACATGGAAATATTTACAACGCCATCTATATAAACATGGAAATATGTACACCGCTATGATTATAAACATGGAAATACCTACACCGCTATCTCTATAACATGGAAATATCTACACCGCTATCTGTATAAACATGGAAATATCTACACCGCTATCTGTATAAACATGGAAATATCAACACCGCGATCTGTATAAACAAGGAAATATATACACCATGATCTGTATAAACATGGAAATATCTTCACCACCATCTGTATAAACATGGAAATATCTACACCGCTATCTGTATAAACATGGTAATATCTACACCACCATCTCCATAAACATGGAAATATCTACACTGCCATCTGTATAAACATGGAAATACGTACAAAGTCATCTGCATAAACATGGAAATATCTACACAGCCATCTGTATAAACATCGAAATATCTACACAGCCATTTGTATGTACATGGAAATATCTACACCGCTATCTGTATAAACATGGAAATAACTACACTGCTATTTGTATAAACAAGGAAATATCTTCACCGTGATCTGTATAAACATGGAAATATTTACACCGCTCTTTGTATAAACATGGAAATTTCTACACCGTTATCTGTATAAATATGGAAATATCTACACTGCTATCTCTATAAACATGGAAATATCTACACCACCATCTGTATAAACATGGAAATACCTATACAGTCATCTGTGTAAACATGGAAATATCTACACCACCATCTGTATAAACATGGAAATATCTGCAATGCCATCTGTATACACATGGAAATACCTACACGGCAATCTGTGTATAGATGGAAACATCAACACCGACATCTGTACAAACTTGGAAATATCTACACTGCTATCTCTATAAACATGGAAATATCTACACTGCGGTCTGTATAAACATGGAAATATCTACACCGGTATCTGTATAAACATGGAAATATCTACACCGCCATCTCTATGAACATGAAAATATCTACACTGCCATCCCCATAAACATGGAACTAACTACTCCGCCATCTGTATAAACATGGAAACATCGACACCGACATCTGTGTAAATAAGGAAATATCTACAATGCCATCTGTATAAAGATATAAATATCTGCACCGCGAGCTGTATAAACACGTAAATAACTACATCGCTATCTGTATAAACGTAGAAATACCAACACCGCTATGGGTATAAACATGGAAGTATCTACAACGCCATCTATATAAACATGGAAATATCTACACCGCTATGTCTATAAACATGGAGATACCTACACCGCTATCTCTATAACCTGGAAATATCTACACCGCTATCTGTATAAACATGGAAATATCTACACCGCGATCTGTATAAACATGGAAATATCCACACCGTGATCTGAATAAACATGGAAATATCTTCACCACGATCTGTATAAACATGAAAATATCTACACCGCTATCTGTATAAACATGGTAATATCTACACCACCATCTATATAAACATGGAAATATCTACACTGCCATCTGTATAAACATGGAAATACCTACAAAGTCATCTGTATAAACATGGAAATATCTACACAGCCATCTGTATAAACATGGAAATATCTACACCGCCATCTCTATAAACATAGAAACATCTACAGTACCATCTGTAGAAAGATGGAAATATCTACCCCGAGATCTGCATAAACATGGAAATATATACACCTCTACCTGTATAAACATGGAAATACCTACACAGCTATCTGTATAAGTATGGAAATATTTACACTGCTATCTCTATGAACATGGAAATGCCTACACCGCTATCTATATAAACATGGAAACATCTACATGTGTATCTCTGTAAACATGGAAATGTCTACACCGCTATCTGTATAAATATGGAAATACATACATGGCTATCTCTATGAACATGGAAATATCTACAACGCCACCTTTATGAACATGGGAATACCTACACAGTCATCTGTATAAACAGGGAAATATCTACACCGCTATCTCTATAAACATAGAAATATATACACGGCCATCTCTATAAACATGGAAATATCTACACCGCCATCTGCATGAACATGGAAATATCTACACCGCTATCTGTATAAACATGGAAGTATCTACACCGCCACCTTTATGAACATGGGAATACCTACACAGTCATCTGTATAAACATGGAAATATCTACACCGCTATCAGTATAAACATGGAAATATCCACACCGCCATCTGTATAAACATGGAAATATCTACACCGCTATCTGTATAAACATGGAAATACCAACACCGCCATCTGCATGAACATGGAAATATCTACACCGCTATCTGTATAAACATGGAAATATCTACAATGCTATCTGTATAAACATGGAAATATCTACACAGCTATCTGTGTTAACTTGGAAATATCTACATAGCTATCTGCGTAAAGATGAAATATCCACACTGCAATCTGTGAAAAGATGGAAATATCTACAACGCTATCTCTGTAAACATGGAAATATCTACACCACTATCTGCATAAACATGTAAATATCTACACTGCTATCTGTAAAACGTGGAAATATCTACACCGCTATCTGTATAAACGTGGAAATATTTACAACAATATCTGTGTAAACATGGAAATATCTACACAGCTGTTTGTGTAGACATGGAAATATGTACAACGATATCTGTGTAAAGATGAAAATATGTACACCCCAATCTGTGCAAATATCAAAATATCTACAAAGCTATCTCTGTACACATGGAAATATCTACCCCGCTATCGGTACAAACATGGAAATATCTACACAGCTAACTGTATAAACATGGAAATATCTACACCACGATCTGTATAAACATGGAATTGTCTACACCGCTATCTCAATAAACATGGAAATATCTACGCCACTATCTGCATAAAGATGGAAATATCTACATCGCTATCTCTATAAATATGGAAATACCTACAACGCTATCTCTATAAACATGGAAATATCAACAACAATATCTGTGTAAACAGGGAAATATCTACACCACTATCTGTATAAACATGGAAATATCTACACCGCTTTCTTTATAAACATGGAAATATCTACACCGCTATCTGTAAAAACATGGGAATATGTACAGCAATATCTGTGTAAACATGAAAATATCTACACAGATATCTGAGTAAACATGGAAATACGTACACCACTATCTGTGTAAAGATGAAAATATGTACACCGCAATCTGTGCACATATCAAAATATATACTACGCTATCTCTGTAAACATGGAAATAACTACCCCGTTATCTGTATAAACAGGGAAATATCTACACTGCTATCTGTATAAACATGGTAATATCTAAAACGCTATTTGTATAAACATAGAAATATCTCCACCGCTATCTGTATAAACATGGAAATATCTACACCGCTATCTGTATAAACATGGAAATATCTACGTCGCTATCTGTTTAAACATGGAAATATCTCCAGCGCTATCCCTATAAAAATGGAAATTTCTACACTGTTATCTTTGTAAACATGGATATATCTACACCGCTACCTGTATAAACATGGAAATATCTACAACAGTATCTGTGTAAACATGGGAATATCTTCACAGCTATCTGTGTAAACATGGAAATATGTACTCCGCTATCTGTGTAAAGATGGAAATATCTACCCCGCAATATGTGCAATTATGGAAATATCTACACACCTATCTCTGTAAACATGGAAATATCTACACCGCTATCTGTATAAACATGGAAATATCTGCACTGCTATCTGTATAAACCTGGAAATATCTACATGGCTATCTCTATAAACATGGAAATACCTACACAGTCATCTGTATAAACATGGAAAAATCTACACCACTATCTGTATAAACATGGAAATATATACACTGCCATCTGTATAAACATGGAAATATCTACACAGCCATATGTATAAACATGAAAATATCTACACAGCCATCTCTATAAACATGGAAATATCTACAGAGCTATCTGTATAAACATGGAAATAACCACACCGCTATCTGTATAAACATGGAAATATCTACACCGCTGTCTGTAAAAACATGGAAATATCTACACAGTCAACTGTAAAAACATGGAAATATCGACATCTCCATGTGTATAAACATGGAAATATCTACACCGTCATCTGTATACACATGGAAATATCTACACAGCCATCTGTATAAACATGTAAATATCTACACTGCTATCTCCATAAACATGGATATACCCACACCGCAATCTGTATAAACATGGAAATATCTACACCGCAATCTGTATAAACATGGAAGTATCTACACTGCTATCTGTAAAAATATGGAAATATCTACATCACTATCTCTATAAACATGGAAATATCTACACCGCTAGCTGTATAAAGGTGGAAATATCTACTTGGCTATCTCTAGAAACATGGAAATCTCTACACCGCTAGCTGTATAAAGGTGGAAATATCTACTTGGCTATCTCTAGAAACATGGAAATATCTACACCGCCATCTGAGTAAACATGGAAATATCTACACAGTCGATTGCATAAACATGGAAATATCTACACCACTATCTGTATAATCATGGAAATATCTACACCGCTATCTCTGTAAACATAGAAATATCTACACCGCAATGGGTAAAAACATGGAAATATCTACACCGCTATCTGTATAAACATGGAAATATCTACAACGCTATCTGTGTTAACATGGAAATATCTACAGCACTATCTCTATAAACATTGAAATATCTACACCGAAATCTCTATAAACATGGAAATATCTACACCACCATCTCTATAAACTTGAAAATATATACACCGCCATTTCCAGAAACATGGAACTATCTACACCGCCATCTGTATAAACATGGAAATATCGACACCACTATCTGTATAAACATGGAAATATCTACACTGCCATCTGCATAAAGATGGAAATATCTACACCGCGAGCTGTATAAACATGGAAATATCTTCACCAATCTCTATAAACATGGAAATACCTGCACCGCCATCTCTATACACATGGAAATATCTACACCGCTATCTCTATAAACATAGAAATAACTACACGGCCATCTCTATAAATATGGAAATATGTACACTGCCATCAGCATGAACATGGAAATATCTACAACGCTATCTGCATAAACATGGAAATATCTACAACGCCATCTGTATGAACATGGAAATACCTACAATGCCATCGGGGGAAAGATGGAAATATCTACACTGCGATCTGTATAAACATGGAAATATCTACAACGCTACCTGTATAAAAATGGAAATATCTACACCGCTATCTGTATAAACATGGAAATATCTACACCGCAATGTGTATAAACATGGAAATATCTACACCGCTATCTCTGTAAACATGGAAATTTCTACACCGCCATCGGTATAAACATGGAAATATGTACACCAATATCTGTATAAACAAGGAAATATCAACACCACCATCTGTAAAAGCATAGAAATAACTTCATCGCCATCAGTATAAACATGGAAATATCTATACCGCTATCTCTGTAAACATGGAAATATCTACACCGCTATCTTTATAAACATGGAAATATCTACACTGTTATCTCTATAAACATGGAAATATCAACATCGCCATCTGCATAAACATGCAAATATCTACACAGTCATCTGTATAAAGATGGAAATATCTACACCACCATCTCTAAATCATGGAAATAACTACAATGCCATCTGTATACACATGGAAATATCTACACCGCTATCTCTATAAACATAGAAATATCTACACCGCCATCTCTATACACATGAAAATATCTACACCTCCATCTCCAGAAACATGGAACTATCTACACCGCCATCTATATAAACATGGAAATATCTACACCACAATCTGTATTAACATGGAAATATGTACACTGCCATCTCTATAAAGATGGAAATATCTACACCGCGAGCTGAATAAACATGGAAATATCTACACCGCTATCTGTATAAACATGAATATATCTACAGCGCTATCTGTAAAACGTGGAAATATCCACACCGCTATCTGTATAAACATGGAAATACCTACACAGCCATCTCTATACACATGGAAATATCTACACCGCTATCTCTGTAAACATGGAAATATCTACACCGCCATCTGTATAAGCATGGACATATCTACACCGCCATCTGTGGAAAGATGGAAATATCTACACCACGATCTGTATAAACATGGAAATATCTACACTGCTACCTCTATAAATCTGGAAATATCTACACGGCTACCTGTAAAACATGGAAATACCTACACCGCCATCTCTATAAACATGCAAATATCTACACATTCACCTGTATAAACTTGGAAATATCTACACCACCATCTCTATAAACATGGAAATATCTGCACTGCCATCTGTATACACATGGAAATACCTACACAGCAGTCTGTGTAAACATGGAAATATCTACACCGCAATCTCCATAAACATGGAAATATCTACACCGCCATCTCTATAAACATGAAAATATCTACACCGCCGTCTCCAAAAATATGGAACTATCTACACCGCCATCTGTATAAACATCGAAATATCTACACCACTATCTGTATAAACATGGAAATATCTACAGTGCCATCTGTATAAACATGGAAATATCTACACCACGAGCTGTATAAACATGGAATATCTATACCTCTATCTGTATACACATGGAAATACTAACACCTCTATCTGTATAAACATGGAAATTTCGACACCGGTATTTGTATAAACTAGGAAATATCTAAAACGCTATCTGTGTAAACATGGAAATACCTACACAGCTATCTGTGTAAACTTGGAAATATCTACACAGCTACCTGTGTAAAGATGGAAATATCTACACTGCAATCTGTGCAAAGATGGAAATATCTACAACGCTATCTCTGTAAACATGCAAATATCTCCACCGCTTTCTGTATAAACATGGAAATATCTACAATGCCATGTGTATAAATATGGAAATAACTACACTGCCATCTGTATAAACATGGAAATATCTACGCCGCTATCTATATAAACATGGAAATATCTACACAGCTATCTTTATAAACATGGAAATATCTACACCGCAATCTCTATAATCATGGAAATATCTACAATGCCATCTCTATAAACATGAAAACATCTGCACCGCCATCGTATTAACATGGAAATATCTACACCACCATCTCTATAAACATGGAAATACCTACAATGCCATCTGTATACACATGGAAATATCTACACAGCCATCTGTATACACATGGAAATATCTACACAGCTATGCCTATAAATATGGAAATACCTACACTGCTATCTCTATAAACATGGAAATATCTACACCGCAATCTCTATAAACATGGAAATAACTACAACGCCATCTCTATAAACATGAAAATATCTACACCGCCGTCTACAGAAACATGGAACTATCTACACCGCCATCTGTATAAACATGGAACTAAACACACCACTATCTGTATAAACATGGAAGTATCTAAACTGCTATCTGTATAAACATGGAAATATCTAAACCACGAGCTGCATAAAGATGGAAATATTTACACAGCTATCTGTATAAACATGGAAATGACAACACCGCTATCTGTATAAACATGGAAATATCTATACCGCTATTTCTATGAACATGTAAATATCTACAACGCTATCTGTGTAAACATGGAAATATCTACACAGTTATCTGTGTAAACTTGGAAATATCTACACAGCTATCTGTGTAAAGATGGAAATATCCACACCGCAATCTGTGCAAATATGGAAACATCTACACCGCTATGCCCGTAAACATGGAAATATCTGCACCACTATCTGTAAAATCATGGATATATCTACAGCGCCATCATTATAAACATGGAAATATCTACACCGCTATCTGTATGAATATGGAAATATCTACACCGCTATCTCTATTAACATGGAAATATCTACTCCACTATCTTTATAAACATGGAAATATCTACACTGTTATCTCTAAAAACATGGAAATATCTGCAACGCCATCTGTATAAACACGCAAATATCTACAGGGTCATCTATATAAACATGGAAATATCTACACCACGATCTACACAAACATGTAAATATCTACACTGCCATCTGTATACACATGGAAATATCTACACAGCCATCTGTATAAACATGGAAATATCTACTCCGCTATCTCTATAAACATGTTAATACCTACACCGCTATCTCTATAAACATGGAAATATCTACACTGCAATCTCTATAAACATGGAAATGTCTACACCGCCATCTCTATAAACCTGAAAATATCTACACCGCCATCTCTACAAACATGGAACTATCTACACCGTCATCTGTATAAACATGGAAATATCTACACCACTATCTGTAGAAACATGGAAATATCTTCACTGCGATCTGTATAAACATGGAAATATCTACACCGCGAGCTGCACAAACATGGAAATTTGTACACCGCTATCTGTATAAACACGGAAATGCGAACACCGCAATCTGTATAAACATGGAAATATCTACACCGCTATCTGTATAAACATGGAAATATCTACAACTCTATCTTTGTTAACATGGAAATATCTACACAGCTATCTGTGAAACTTGGAAACCTCTACACAGCTATCTGTGTAAAGATGGAAATATCTGCACCGCTCTCTATGCAAAGATGGAAATATCTACAATGCTATCTCTGTAAACATGGAAATATCTACACCGCTATCTGTATAAACATGGAAATGCCTACAACGCTATCTCTATAAACATGGAAATATCTACACCGCAAACTGTATAAACATGCAAATATCTACACAGTCATCTGTAGAAACATGGAAATATCTACACCACCATATCTATAAACGTGGAAATATCTTCACTGTCATCTGTATACCCTTGGAAATACCTACACAGCCATCAGTGTAAATTTGGAAATATCTGTTCCGCTATCTCAATAAACATGGAAATACCTACACCGCTATCTCTAGAAACATGAAAGCATCTACACCACCATCTCTATAAACATGGAAATATCTACATCGCTATCTGTATAAACATGGAAATATCTCCACCGCTATCAGTATAAACATGGAAATATCTACACCGCTATCTGTATAAACATGGAAATATCTAAACAGCTATCTGTATAAACTTGGAAATATCTACAACACTATCTGTGTAAACATGGAAATACCTACACAGCTCTCAGTGTAAACTTGGAAATATCTACACAGCTATCTGTGTAAAGACGGAAATATCTACACCGCAATTTGTGCAAAGATGGAAATAACTACACCGCTATCTCTGTAAACATGGAAATATTTACACCGCTATCTGAATAAACATGGAAATATCTAAACGGCTATCTCTATAAACAAGGAAATACCTACACCACCATCTGTTTAAACATGGAAATATCTACACCGCCATCTGTATAAACATGCAAATGCCTGCACCTCCATCTCCAGAAACATGGAACTATCTACACCGCTATCTGTATAAACATGGAAATATCAACACCACTATCTGTATAAACATGGAAATATCAGCACCACTATCTGTATAAACATGGAAATATCTACAACGCTATCTGTATACACATGGAAATAACAACGCCGCTATCTCTATAAACATGGAATTATCTACACCGCTATCTGTATGAATATGGAAATACCTACACTGCTATCACTATAAACTTGGAAATATCTACACCGCCATCTGTATAAACATGCAAATATCTACACATTCACCGGTATAAACATGGAAATATCTACACCACCATCTCTATTAACATGGAAATATATACACTGCCATCTGTATACCCATGGTAATACCTACACAGCCATCTGTGTAAACATGGAAATATCTACTCCGCTAACTCTATAAACATGGAAATACATTCACCGTTATCTCTATAAACATGGTAATATCTACACCGCTATCTCTGTAAACATGGAAATATCTACAACGCTATCTGCATAAACATGGAAATGTCTACACCGCTATCTGTATAAACAAGGAAATATCTACACCACCATCTTTATAAACATGGAAATATCTATACCGCCATCTGTATAAACATGGAAATATCTACACTGCTATCTGTATGAATATGGAAATATCTACACCGCTATGTCTATAAACATGGAAATATCTACACAGCTATCTTCATAAACATGGAAATATCTACTCAGCTAACTCTATAAACATGGAAATACTTACACCGCTATCTCTATAAACATGGAATTGTCTACACCGCAATCTCTATAAACATGGAAATATCTACACCGCCATCTCTATAAACATGAAAATATCTACACCGCCGTCTCCAGAAACATGGAACTATCTACACCGCCATCTGTATAAACATGGAAATATCTACACCACTATTTGTATAAACATGGAAATATCTACAATGCCATCTGTATAAAGATGGAAATATCTACACTGCGAGCTGTATAAACACGGAAATATCTATACAGCTACCTTTATAAACATGGAAATACCAACACCGCTATCTGTATAAACATGGAAAAATCTACACCGCTATCTGTACAAACATGGAAATATTTACAACACTATCTGTGTAAACATGGAAATATCTACAGAGCTCTCTTTGTAAACCTGGAAATATCTACAAAGCTATCAGTGTAAAGATGGAAATATCCACACCGCAATCTGTGCAAAGATGGAAATATCTAAACCGGTATCTCTGTAAACATGGAAATATCTACACCGCTATCTGTATAAAAAAGTATGTATCTACATCGCTATCTGTATAAACGTGGAAATATCTACAACGCTATCTGTATAAACGTGGAAATATTTACATCAATATCTGTATAAACGTGGAAATATCTCCACCGCTATCTGTATAAACATGGACATATCTGCACCACTATCAGTATAAACATGGAAATATCTACACCGCTATCTGTATAAACATGGAAATATATACAATCCTATCTGTATAAACATGGAAATATCTACAATGCTATCTGTGTAAACATGGAAATATCTAAACCACTATCTGTATAAACATGGAAATATCTATACGGCCATCTGTATAAACATGGAAATATCTTCACCGCTTTCTGTATAAATATGAAATTATCTAAACCGCTGTCTCTATAAACATGGAAATATCTACACCGCTATCTTTATAAACATGGAAATATATACAATGTTATCTCTGTAAACATGGAAATATCTACATCGCCATCTGTATAAACATGCAAATATCTACACAGTCATCTTTTTAAACAGGGAAATATTTACACCACCATCTTAAAAAACTTGGAATATCTACACTGCCATCTGTATACACATGGAAAAATCCACACAGCCATCTCTATAAACATGGAAATATCTACACCCCTATCTCCATAAACATGGAAATGCCTACACTGCTATCTATATAAACATAGAAATATCTACACCGCTATCTGTATAAACGTGGAAATATGTACGCTATGTGTATAAACGTGGAAATATCTACATCGATATCTGTATAAACGTGGAAATATCTCCACCGTTATATGTATATACATGGACATATCTGCACAGCTATCTGTGTAAACATGGAAATCATCTACACCGCTATTTTATAAACATGGAAATATATACAATGCTATCTGTATAAACATGGAAATATCCACAACGCTATCTGTGAAAACATGGAAATATCTACACAGCTATCTGCGTAAACTTGGAAATATCTACACAGCTATCTGTGTAAAGATGGAAATATTTACACCGCAATCGGTGCAAAGATGGAAATATCTACACCGCTATCTCTGTAAACATGGAAATATCTACACCGCTATCTGCATAAATATGGAAATATCTACACCGCTATCTGTATAAACAAGGAAATACCTACACCACCATCTGTATAAACAAGGAAATACCTACACCACCATCTGTATAAACTTGGAAATATCTACACCGCTATCTGTATGAATATGGAAATATCCACAACGCTATCTCTATAACCCTGGAAATATCTACACCGCTATCTTTATAAACATGGAAATAACTACTCCGATAACTCTATACACATGGAAATACCTACACGGTTATCTCTATAAACATGGAAATATCTACACCGCAATCTCTATAAACATGGAAACATCTACACCGTCATCTGTATAAACATGGAAATATCTACACAGCCATCTGTATAAACATGGAAATATCTACACCACCATCTCTATAAACATGGAAATATCTACACCGCCATCTCTATAAACATTAAAATATGGACACCGCTATCTCCAGTAACGTGGAACTATCTACACCTCCATCTGTATAAACATGGAAATATCTACACCACTATCTGTAAAAACATGGAAATATCTACACTGCCATTTGTATAAAGATGGAAATATCTACACCGGGAGCTGTATAAACATGGAAATATCTACACCACTATCTGTATAAACATGGAAATACCAACACCGCTATCTGTACAAACATGGAAATACCTACACCGCTATCTGTATAAACATGGAAATATCTACAATGCTATCTCTGTAAACATGGAAATATCTACACAGCTATCTGTGTAAACTTGGAAATACCTACAGAGCTATATGTATAAAGATGGAAATATCTACACCGCAATCTGTGCAAAAATGGAAATATCTACACCGCTATCTCAGTAAACATGGAAATATCAACACCGCTATCTGTATAAACATGGAAATATCTACACCGCTATCTGTATAAACATGGAAATACCAAGACCGCTATCCGTATAAACATGGAAATATGTACACCGCTATCTGTATAAACATTTAAATATCTTCACCACTATCTCTGTAAACATGGAAATACCTACACCGCCATCTCTATACACATGGAAATATCTACACCGCTATCTCTGTAAACATAGAAATATCTACACCGCCATCTCTATAAACATGGAAATATCCACACCGCCGTCTTCAATAACATGGAAATATGTACACCGCTATCTGTATAAACATGGAAATATCTACACAGCCGTCTGTATAAACATGGAAATACCTACACTGCCATCTGTGGAAAGATGGAAATATCTACACCACGATCTGTATAAACATGGAAATATCTACACCGCTACCTGAATAAATTTGGAAATATCTACATCGCTATCTGTATAAACATGGAAATATCTACACCACGATCTGTATAAACAAGGAAATATCTCCACCACTGTCAGTATAAACATGGAAATGCGAACACCGCTACCTGTATAAAGATGGAATTATCTATACCGCTGCCTGTATAAACATGGAAATAACTACTCCGCTATCTGTATAAACATGGAAATATCTACAAAACTATCTGTGTAAACAAGGAAATATCTACACAGCTATCTGTGTAAACTTGGAAATATCTACACCGCTATCTGCGTAAAGATGGAAATATCTACACCGCAATCTGTGCAAAGATGGAAACATCTACACCGCTTTCTCTGTAAACATTGAAATATCTACACTGCTATCTTTATAAACATGGGAATATCTACACCGCTATCTGTATAAACATACAAATATCTACACTGTCATCTGTATAAACATGGAAATATCTACACCACCATCTCTATAAACATGGAAATATCTACACTGCCGTCTGTATACTCATGGAAATATCTACACAGCCATCTATATAAACATGGAAATATCTACACCACTATCTGTATAAATATGGAAATATCTACACCGCTATCTCTATAAACATGGAAATGTCTACACCGCTATCTGTATAAACATGTAAATATCTACACCGCCATCTCTATAAACATGAAAATATCTACACCGACATCTGTATAAACATGGAAATACCTACACAGTCATCTGTATAAACATGGAAATATGTACATCACCATCTGTATAAACATGCAAATATCTACACTGCCATCAGTATAAACACGGAAATATCTACACAGACATCTGTATAAACATGGAAATATCTCCACCGCTATCTGTATAAACATGGAAATACTTCCACCGCTATCTGTATAAACATGGAATTACCTACTCCGTTATCCCAATAAACATGGAAATATCTCCACCGCTATCTGTATAAACATGGAAATACTTCCACCGCTATCTGTATAAACATGGAATTACCTACTCCGTTATCCCAATAAACATGGAAATATCAACACCGCTATCCATATAAACATGGAAATATCTACAACGCTAGCTGTATAAACATGGAAATATCTACACCGCTATCTCTATAGACATGGAAATACCTACACCTCTATCTCTATAAGCTTGGAATTATTTACACCGCTATCTCTATATACATTGAAATATCTACAACCACATCTCTATACACAAGAAAATATCTTCACCGCCATTTGCATAAACATGAAATATCTACACCGCCTTCTGCATAAACATGGAAATATCTACACCGCCATCTGTATAAACATGGAAATATCTGCAACACTATCTGTGTAAACATGGAAATATCTACACCGCTATCTGTGTAAACATGGAAATATCTACTCCGCTATCTGTATAAAGATGGAAATATCTACACCGCTGTCTGTATAAACGTGGAAATATATACACCGCTATCTGTATAAACGTGGAAATATCTACACCGCTATCTGTATAAACGTGGAAATATCTACGCTATCTGTATAAACGTGGAAATATCTACATCGATATCTGTATAACCGTGGAAATATCTCCACCGCTGTCTGTATAAACGTGGAAATATCTACACCGCTATCTGTATAAACCTGGGAATATCTACACTGCTATCTGTATAAACATGGAAATACTTACATCGCAATCTGTATAAACATGGAAATATCTACAGCGCTGTCCCAATAAACATGGAAATATCAACACCGCTATCCATATAAACATGGAAATATCTAAACCGCCATCTGTATAAACATGGAAATAACAACAGAGTCTTCTGTATGAACATGGAAATATCTTCACCACTATCTGTATAAACATGGAAATATCTACACTGCCATCTGTATAAAGATGGAAATATCTACAACGCGAGCTGTATAAACATGGAAATATCTACACCGCTATGTGTATAAACATGGAAATAACAACACCGCTATCTGTATAAACTTGCAAATATCTACACCGCTATCTGAATAAACATGGAAATATCTACACCACTATGTCTATAAACAAGGAAATTCCTACATCGCCATCTCTATTAACATGGCAATATCTAAACCGCTATCTATATAAACATGGAAATATCTACACCGCTATCTCTATCAATATGGAAATATCTGCACCACTATCTCCATAAACATGGAAATATCTACAACACTGTATGTGTAAACATGGAAATATCTACACATCTATCTGTGTAAACTTGGAAATATCTACACCGCTATCTGTGTAAACATGGAAATATCTACACAGCTATCTGTGTAAACTTGGAAATATCTACACCGCTATCTCTATAAAGATGGAACTATCTACACCGCCATCTGTATAAACCTGCAAATATCTACACAGTCATCTGTATAAACATGGAAATATCTACACCACCATCTCTATAAACATGGAAATATCAAGACTGCCATCTCTATCCAGATGGAAATATCTACACAGCCATCTGTATAAACATGGAAATATCGACACCGCTATCTCTATAAACATGGAAATATCTAAACCGCTATCTGTATAAACTTGGAAATACCTACATCGCTATCTGTATAAACATGGAAATATCTCCACCGCTATCTCTATGAATATGGAAATATCTACACCGCTATCTGTATAAACATGGAAATATCTACACCGCTATCTGTGTAAACATGGAAATACCTACACCGCTATCTGTATAAACATGGAAATATCTACAACGCTATCTCTGTAAACATGGAAATATCTACAACGCTATCTGTGTAAACATGGAAATATCTACACAGCTATCTGTGTAAACTGGGAAATATCTACACCAATATCTGTGTAAAGATGGAAATACCTACACCGCCATCTGTGCAAAGATGGAAACATCTACACCGCTATCTCTGTAAACATGGAAATATCAACACCACCATCTGCATAAACATGGAAATATCTACACTGCCATCTGTATAAACATGGAAATATCTGCACAGCCATCTCTATAAACATGGAAATATCTACACCGCCATCTGCCTAAACATGGAAATATCTACACCGCCATCTGTATAAACATGGAAATATCTACACGGCTATCTGTATAAACATGGAAATATCTGCAACAATATCTGTGTAAACATGGAAATATCTACACCGCTATCTGTATTAGCATGGAAATACCTACACCGTTATCTGTATAAACATGAAAATATCAACACCGCTATCCGTATAAACATGGAAATATCTACACCGCTATCCGTGTAAACATGGAAATATCTACACCGCTATCACTATAAACATGGAAATTCCTACACTGCTATCACTGTAAACATGGAAATATCTACACCGCTATATGTATAAATATGGAAATATCTACACCGCTATCTCTATAAACATGGAAATATCTACACCAGTATCTGTATAAACATGGAAATGTCTACACCGCTATCTCAATAAACATGGAAATATCTACACCGCCATCTGTGTAAACATGGAAATATCTACACCGCTAACTGTATAAAAATGGAAATATCTACACCGCTATCTTTAAAAACGTGGAAATATCTACACCGCTATCTGTATAAACATGGAAATATCTACACCGCCATCTCTATAAACATGGATATATCTACACCGCCATCTTTAAAAACATGGAAATATCTACACACTCATCTGTATAAACATGGAAATATCTACACCATCATCTGTATAAACATGGAAATATCTACACTGCCAGGAGCTCAAGAGCAGCCTGGGCAATACAGCAAGTCCTCATCTCTACAAAAAAATTAGAAATATTAGCTGGCCATGGTCGTGTGCACCTGTAGTCCCAGCTTCTTGGGAGGCTGAGGTGGGAGAATCTACGGAGCCCAGGATTTTAAGGCTGCAGTGAGCTTGGATAACGATTGCACTCCAACCTGGATGACAGAACAAGAACCTGTTTCAAAAAAGAAAAAAGAAAAAAAAACCTAAAAACTAAAAACTGGATGTAGTTTGCTAGTAACTAAACAGCAAATTAATTGTAACATGCTTACATATCAACGATGTCTTTCTTCTTTGATCATAAACCTGCTCACTAAGAAGCTGCTGAAGTCCATGCCAGTGACAGGTACATGTTTGCATCCTTGTCCTGACCTGCATCTTCTTTGATTGTCCCCATCTGTGTCTCCGACTGGCACTGCCGAACCGTCTTGCTACCTGATCAATGTTGTACTGAACCGGACTGCTAACTGATCAATGTTGTCGAGCTCACTGCACAAAGCTGTTCTTACAAGGTAGATTTCTGCCTGGAATACCCATACTTACACTGTTTATATTCCTTACTCCTGACCCATCCAACGCAGCACAAGTTCTATTTATTGCCATAGAAACATAGGTCATCCCCTTCATTTCTATGGAATGTTCAAACATTTCTGACATTTTGGACTCTGTTCTAGCCTCTTGTTAAATATATCCAGAAAAGAGAGAAAGCTTTATGGGGGGCTATATGCACACATATGCTATAGAATAAGCTATCTAAATGCTTAAAAATACTTTCCATCTGTCACCGCACCTTAATAGGTACGCAGAAATTAAGTATGTGTATATCTGTCTGTATAGATACGTATAAATATATATCCCCAAAACAAAAACTCATTCTCTTACTTATACATAGGTAGAATATAGGTGAATATACATATACATTTATAGGTAGAACAAAAAAACCCTCAGCCTCTTTAGGGCCATGTGTTTTCTCTTAGTAATTGTCACAATTAATTAAAATACATGTGTATGCCTTTTTAGATAAATTTCATCAGACCAGTTTCTGTCTGGTTGGAAAATAATAACTGCCTATTTGCTAAGTGCCCCTGCCCCCATACTATGTTCCAGTGAACTAAAGACCTCTGGCAATCATATATTTACAACTCAGCAAGATTAAACAGTTTATTGTTATTTATGACATCCAAGCTGTATCTTCTGTATTATATTCCACATTAGCATCTATCACCTTACATTTGGGAGATCCTGTCCAAAAAATGATTATGCCTCCTAACCAGACATTCAGCAGGGCTGCAGGAACAGGCCCCCTGAACAAACATCCTGCCAAAGTACTTTAAAGCACCGTGAGCTGCCACAGCTGTGCATTTTCAGATGACTCAGCAGATTAGCGTGGAGTCTCTTAGCCTCTGCTTGGTCTGTTCCTTTCAGTGATCTCTCACATGGCCCAGTCCATTCGGTTTGAAAATCCTCATGAAATGAGCAGATTATGATCTGGCTTCAGTAGAGGGCCATGGGGTGGGCATGGAGGGGAGAGGGTTTGCTCTTAACACAGCCTGAGCCTCAGAAAGGTTTCAGATGGAAAAGCATGGCACTGACTCAGCTCATGCTTAACAGGAAATAATGCACAGACCACACCAAAAAAGCCCTTTATGTTGTGTGAAAGTCTATGCCGGAGCAGCTGCTGCCACCTCATGTACTGTGATAGAGTGTGCATGTGTGTGTTTGTGTGTGCGTGAGTGTGAGTATGCACACAAATGTGTGCTGGGAGGGGGAGGAGATCACACCTTCCACAGTCGCCACCTCAGCCTTAGCTAGCAGCGTGGAGAATTGCCAAAAGTCAACAGGAAGCTGCACCAAAGCAACTGTGATCACCACATCAGCAGGCGCTTTCTGGTTAGTAAAGCTACTGGGACTCAGAAACACACACGATCTCGTCCTTCTTTCATTTTAATCAGAGCAAAATATTTTTATAATAATTGTGTTATATGAATAAATAATTCATAATGCTGTAACCCATTATCACATTCAATCCTCCCAACAACCCTAGAAGATATGTAGACAAGTATTATTACTTTCCCTATTTTTATAAATGAGGAAATAAACCCCAGGAGGCTAGGCGACTTCCCCACGGTCATAGAGGTTGCAAACAGTAGTATCATGATTCAAATCCAAAGCTTCTCCTTTGGTCTTTATCATTTTAATTTTGAAGGTAATGCATATGCATGTATGATCTTTTAAATCCAGAGATGTATATGGAATAGATAGGAAAAGGGACTCTCCTTCCCCATTATACACCCCCTCCACCCAAGCTATATACACTGTTGACTGGAGTATGTCCTTTCAATCCTATTTTCTATGCCTACATTATATACAGAAAAGCAGGATTACGTTACACACAATATTCCAGTCATTGCTGTTTTTCACCAACAAGCTATCATTCACATCTTTTTCATACTACATATAAATTTATATCCTTTATTTTAGTGGTGTATATTGTGCAGTTGTGTCATAAATTATGTACCTGTTCTCTGTGGAACATATAGATTTTTTCTGAGTTTTTCCTTAGCAAAATGCTGCAGTGAGTACCCTTGTACACAGATGTTTGTACATTTGTTCTAGAAAAATCTACAGTAAAGATTCTTAGATTAAGAGATTCCCAGGTTATTAGAAAACTACTCTATTAATTTAGATATATACTTCCAAATTGCCTGACCAAAAAGGTATGTCAATTTAACTTCTATGAACAGTATACAAACATGACAATTTTCCATCACCTACACCAACTCTGGGTAATTTCATCTTTTTTACAAGTTGATGGATTGTTTTAATTTATATTTCTCTGGTTATTAATAAGGTTGGCCACCTGTTCATGTCTTATTATTGATGATATTTGTATTGAATTGTTTGAATTTTCTTGATTTCAAAAAACGTTTTACATGTCATAGATATTAAATATTTGTTGTAAAACTCTCCTTCCAGTATTGTGTATGTGTTTGGTCAAGTAGAATAAACTCTCGTCCTCTGATTTCAGATTCCTTTCTCTTTCCATTAGAAATCCCTAAATGTAAAACTACATATTGATAGCTAAAAACCAGGATGTTTACTAGAGAAAAAGAATACAAAGGCAATAATTAAATATTATATTTATACAAAATACCTACTAGTACAAACTTAAAAAGAGAAAGTAAAAGTCAAATGCTTCTACGACTTCAGACTAAGAAAAAGAACTTTTGAGGTTGAATGTTCCTGAAATTTTTCTTTTCATACAACTACGGACATGACTTCAAAAGTTGATGTGACTAAAAAATGTAAGATATGAAAGATATTTGA
Source organism: Pan troglodytes (assembly GCF_028858775.2). Lineage (NCBI taxonomy): Eukaryota > Metazoa > Chordata > Mammalia > Primates > Hominidae > Pan > Pan troglodytes. The sequence continues at coordinate 116,074,887 of NC_072409.2, read as the reverse complement.
AGACTCAGAGAAGGTGGATTTTCATTTTAACAAGTCACATATATATTCTAGATATCCTCTTATTCGTAACTAAGAGAGTCAAATCAGATGAAAGAATCTAAAAATTTCCCTTTGACTGTGTTAAGTAGAAGTAGTAGAGGCATATTGGCCCAATCTTGAGTGTTTGCAAATTGACTCTTAAGGCTATAGGCTGGCACAGGTCATTGAAGCCCTAGCTTTTTATCTTTAATTTTAAAATCCCCAAACAATTTATACTAATTTTTCTTGTCCATTATTTCCAAATAATCTTGTTTAAAGGTTATTACAGTGCTTGCTCATGTTACTGTTGTCTAACAGAAGGGTATCCGGGGCCTTAAAACTGAGAGGGTTAGGATTAATGATTCCAATACCTATGCTTGGACATCTCCAAAAGTGGGTTCCAACTTCTTGTCCTCAAGTCTGTATAGAAACTAGCAAACTTCCAGAGTTCACAAAAGGCTCAAAGAGAACAGATGTTTTATAGAAAATTCTTAGAGCAAGTTTCACGCATAATGTTGCTGATGCGTGTCTGCCTTTTCAATAAACATCACTATGCTTTATCACAAGATTTAATAAAGCAGCTTAGTTAAAAATGCCATCTGGGTCTCTGGACACATTAAACAAAGCTTAAAATAACCACCCCAGCAACTGGGAGGACCCAGCTGTTCTCATAATCTGTCCCACTCCTTTTACTTCCCCATAAAAAGAGTGAATGAAGACCACAGACTAAAAGCATCCAGAAGGAACTGACACAAACAGGGAGATAGATGGAGCCAAGGGCTCCTGTAAGTTTGCTATTGCTCACATAATAGATTTGCTAATTCCACAACCTGCGGATGGTGATTAAGAACGGGAAGCAGAAAGAGGGAAGAGAGAATCATAGAAGGGCTCTTTCAAGTTTTCTAATGTATCACAAACCTGTCCTCCCTAATGTCTGGATCATATCAGCCCATTCCATTCACCTATTCTGTAGTGAACTCCAATAGAAAATACAAAGCCATCACCACCCAGTTCTTTCTCCCTTCTAGAGATGAGATATTAGCCACCCAATCCCAGATTCTCAGATCCATTCCAGGAAAGAAGCCCTAGGTATTGAAGCACAGCTTTCCCTCCCTCCCTTCTTTCTTCCACCCCAAGATTTGTTCCCCAGATAGTTCTAGTAAATGCAAAACCAAGTATATTCTCATTCTTTAGAGCAACCAGCTTTTCATGGCCAACTGGAATCAAACACAACCTGCACAAACATCTATCTGGAGGACACTCCCAAGGCTCCTACTGAGCCAGCCTTCTGCATACCACTGCATTTCAGCTGCCTAGTTCACAAGACACTGAGACATTCTTGAATTCTGCAAGGTGCACTGTGTGTTAATATCTTGGCTGCTCATCATGTGGCCAATAAAGGGCATGACTAGTCAACAAATAAATTTTCTCTTGGCTAAAACTTGCAACAAAACTGTAAGCTGTTTACCAAGGGGCCCACTACAGGTTATATTCAATATATACAGTCAAATCCTAACTATCTGAGATATATTCAGTTGACAATACAACTTTATATTTCAGTAAAAGGTCTTTACATTTCCCAGTGCTATCGATGTTACAAAGTGCTTTCATATGCAGTGCTTCATCTGATTTCCAGGATAATTAAATGATCCTGTCATACCTGATTTTTAGATGAGGAAACAAGTGGTTTCTGGGTATTTCAAGAGGCTAACGCATCTGCCCTCCAACTTGTATGTGAAAACCAAAAACAAAATTCCAAGGCCCTTCAACCATCTGAATGGACTTTGACTCTTTTGGTCAATATATGGCAGAGCTAGGAAAAGAAGGTGAGTCTTCCAGCTGCTGATACAGGGTTTTTTCTGCCATACTCCATTACCTCCAAGGCTAAAGTCAAAAGAGGGTGTGGTTATCACATGAAAAAATCTGGTTTGGATTTCCCAAATGTGTATGTAGTATTTGGGGATTTACCTTAATTTAACCTACAGTTCTTTTGGGTTGTAACAGTCTGACTCCATTTTTGAAAACAAAACAAAATCGATTTTAAATGCTGAATTATAGATCTTTGCTGTCCAGTATGGTAGCTACTAACCACTTATGGTTATTTGCATTTCTATTTTATTTAATTAAAATTCAGTAAAATGCAAAATTCAGTTCTTCAGTTGCTCTAGCCACATTTCAAGTGTTACAGTAGTCACATATGGCTAGTGGCTGGGGCAATGCAGATTATAGAACAGTTCCATCATCAAAGAAACTTCTATTGAACAGTGCTATTATATAATGTCATCTCCAGAGAAAGAAGACTTTAGAAAAAGTCAGAAACGGCCGGGTGCAGTGGCTCACACGTGTAATCCCAGCACTTTGGGAGGCCAAGGCAGGCAGATCCCTTGAGGTCAGGAGTTCAAGACCAGCCTGGCCAACATGGTGAAACCCCGTCTCTAGTAAAAATACAAAAAATTAGCTAGGCGTGGTGGTGCATGCCTGTAACCACAGCTACTCAGGAGGCTGAGTTGGGAGAATCACTGGAACCCAGGAGACAGAAGTTGTAGTGAGCCAAGATTGTGCCACTGCACTCTAGCCTGGGCGACAGAGCAAGACTCCATCTGAAAAAAAAAAAGAAAAAAGAAAAAGAAAAAGTCAGAAACATCTTGAGGCAGGCATAGTGCTGTCATCTGTCCAATATTGAAGATGATTTAAGAATAAGAAGAAGAGAACAAAGAAGAGAAAAAGAAGTTGCCTTAGGTGTACCTACCCAGAAAAGGACAAGGGCATTCCTGTAGTCATTGTGTTGTATTTTAGCTCTTAAACTTTTTAAGAGATTAGAATAATTTGACACATAGAAGATCTAAACCACTGAAGAGGCTCTGAAGCAGATAAAAGTAGAAAGAAAATAAAAAACTAATTAGTTACAAACTAAGCTTAACCACAATTCGTTTAAACGATACTATTTACTCTTCACATGATTGGTTTTTCTTTTGCTTTATAGTATGACATAGTTTATATCTTTAAAGGGGAATTAAAATATTTCTGGGAATTTTTAAAAGTAAGTTCACACAGCCACATAAAAACTACAGAAACAGATAAAACCTATCTTCTCATTTATTCCCTAATCCATTGAAATTAAATATAAAAATCCAAGCAGCCACAGTGATATTCAAAAAAGCAAAAGTGAGACAAAACAAAATTCATTTGTCACCTGTGGAGGTAGTTAGCTCACCTAATCTTCACTCCAAACACCAGTAATTTTTAAAAGACAGAAATAAACATATGTTCTGCCTTCCCGGAAGGAACTATGTTTCAGGGTAGCCAAATAACCCAGTTGTGAAGAAAATGGTCTGCTTATAGAAAAATGCCAGCTAAAACATGTAGATAGAATTAGAGAATTAGAAATTCACCATTTTGAAACCCCTAATGAAATAATCAACTCAAGCAAGGATCATTAATAAATGCTAAAACAATCAAGTAACTATTGATACAGAATATAACTGAATATACACATGGTACAAAGTTCACGTCACAGACTACTGGCTTGACCCAAGGGGGAATATAGCAGAGGAGATAGGCAGTGATCACCCTAACCTTGCGATCATCTCACCATCACTAATGATGGGATGTGAATACACATTATTGCCTATGAAATAGTCTTTAAAAAAAGAAGTTGAACCTGAATCTAACTAAACCTTGCAATGGGCTGAACGTGTATGTCTTCCCAAAATTAATATGTTGACATCCTAACCCCAAAGGTGCTGGTATTAAAAGGTGGGGCCTTTAGGGGGTCATTAGATCATAAGGACAGAGGCTTCATGATTGGAATTAGTGCCCTTATAAAAGAGGCCCCAGAGAGCTAGCTAGTCTCTCCCACTATGTGAGGGCCCAGCAAGAAGGCCAATCTATGAACCAGAAAGTTGGTCCTAACCAGATATCAAAACCACATGCTCCTTGATTTTAAACTTGCTAGCCTCTAGGACTGTGAGAAATAAATTTCTGTTCTTTATAAGTCATCCAGTTTTTGGTATTTTGTTATAGCAGGCCTAAAAGCCTTTAGAACTAACTTCCAGTTAACCAGGAAAAAACAGACTGAAAAGTTAAATGACACCATAAAAAGCAACCAGAAAATTCCAGAAGGGGAAATATTCTACAGGACAACTGACTAGTTTTTCAACAAGTCAATTTCACTAAATAAATACATAAACAAAGAGTATGTGTATTTTCCAGGTTAAAACAGTCTTGAGCTAAATAATCAAATGCAATGTGTATCCCTTGATTAGAAGAAACTAATTTGAACAAACCAGCCACAAAAGATATTTCAGGGAGACCAAGCTGGAAGGATCACTTGAGGCCAGGAGTTTGAGACCAGCCTGGGCAACGTAGTAAGACCTCCATCTCTACAAAAACAATAAATTAGCTGGGCATGGTGGTGTGCACCTCTAGTCCTAGCTACTCAGGAAGCTGAGGCAGGAAGATCACTTGAGCCCAGGAGTTTGAGGCTGCAATGAGCTACGATTGTTTCACTGCACTTCAGGCTGTGTGAAAGAGCAAGACTTTGTCTCAAAAAATAAAAGGACATTTCATAATAATCGAGGAAATCTGAATGTGGACTGGGTAATAAATGATATAAAAAAGCCATTTTTTATTTTGTTTGAAAAGATGATTTTGTAACTATACAGGAAAATGTTCTTATTTTTTTAGAAATCTGTACTAAAGAATTTAGGGGTAAAATATCATTTTCTTTAATATACTTTCAAACACAAGCAAAAAATAGTCATGACACAAATATAGCAAAATGTTTACAATCTATGTTCTATGCTTGCCTGTGAGTGCCATTAATCTCATCTCTCTGCTTTTCTGAAAGTTTGAAAATTTCAAAGTTTTATAATAAATTTTTTTACATCCCATAATTTTATAATAATTTTTTTAAAGTTTGAAGCAAATCAACAACTATAGCTTCAAAAATATCCTGACCCACAATAAACATTGAACAGGGTATATTTCTCCCATTTCCTAAAAAAGTTGGCCCAGGAAGGAGTATGAGAGCTGCCATAGCTCTCCCAAGGCTCATTATTCTCCATCACTCCATGGGAAATCCCAAAATAAATTTTTTAAAAAGTTGTTTAAATTTATAATGTTTTTGATTCTATAATAATTGTATAATAAAATAATTGTAAAATGTTTTTGATTTTATAATTTATAAAAATTTTTATACATGTTTATGTTTGAAATGTCTATTTCAAACTTTATGAGATATTAAAATATAAGTAATATAGTTCATCATTTTAGAAATGCCATGCTTTTCTTCTCCAGCAATTACATAATCAAAGAGTAACTGTAGTTTTTCCTAGAACATTGCTTTGTAGGCTGGGCATGGTGGTTCATGACACTTTAGGAGGCCAAGGCAGGCAGATCTCTTGAGATCAGGAGTTTGAGACTAGACTGGGCAACAGAGAAACCCTATGAGTAGTAAAAACACAAAAATCAGCTGTGCGTAGTGGCGTGCACCTATAGCCCCAGCTACTCGGGAGGCTGAGGTGGGAAGATCACCTGAATCTGGGGAGGTCAAGGCTACAGTGAGCCAAGACTGTACCATTGCACTCCAGCCTGGGCAACAAAGTGAGACCCTGTGTCAAAAAAAAATGAAATTTAATTTAAAAAAAGAAAATTGCTTTGTAAAATTAATTTTTCAATCAAAACCAAGATTTTTCAGATATAGAGAATGCAGCCCACTGGTCAGATTTGTCAGTTGAAAGAGAATAAATTCTAGTTTCCTATTTTTCTAGCCTGCTTATGATTATCCAATAGGATATCAAAAAAGACCAAAGCCTTTGGGATCCATGTTCAGTATTCCTGAGTCTAACACAGGATGCCAAATCAGGAGACAAGCACATTCTCATCAATTTTCAATCATTCGAGACCAATTTTGCTTATAATTATCCAGTTCTTTTAGACCACCTTTCTCCTGAAGCCAGCCTTATGGCTATTCACTTCACTTTAGCATAAGCCCCCAAGAAGGTGAACAAAATGAGGAAACGATTGGTTAAAGTTGGCATTTGAAATTCTGAAACATGTCCACCATTCCCTTCACCCATGCCCGCCCCTCTTAGAAGTAGTACTTTCAGATTATTTAAGAGTCGATGCTTCTATGTGGATTTTGTCATCTGTCTTTTATAACAGCTAGTAGGTTTAATTTGACTCTATTTTCAGCACATATTGACCTATGCTAATTATCTGTTAAAATAAATTCCACTCTTAGAGTTAATAAAGTGTGTGTGTCATGGAAGACCCATTGAAGTAAGAAGCTGAGGAGCCCTTATGGTAAAGTGGGACAAGAAATAATAAGACATAATAATTTTCCCATGCAAATCAACAACCGTAGCTTCAAAAATATCTTGACCCACAACAAGTATTGGACAGGCCATGTTTCTCTCACTCCCTAAAAAATTGGCTCGGGAAGGAGTATGAGAGCTCCCATAGCTCTCCCAAGGCTCATTATTCTCCATCACTCCACAGGAACAGCCTGTCAGAGAAGAGTGAAAGACCATTTGTCAACCTCTCTTCAACTCCCTGATTCTAGCCAAACTTCATCAATCTCAAGTGAGGAGCCAGAGAGAAATCAAACCCCATATATCCAGCATCATTGTCTACTGGAGTCAAAAATCACAATTCCACTACCCACCCCAACACCATTGGCCCTATTTCTCCCAATTGCTTTTTATTGTGTTTTTTAAAAAATCCTCTTTCCCCATCCCTGCAACACCGAGAAGGAGGAATTATAGTAGATAAATATGAAGCATGGAGATCCTTTAAAAATGTTTTTAATAATAAATGAGAAAATGAAAAGGAGAGGGTTGGGAAGGAAGGAGGGAATTCAAATGCCAGGGAATTGTGCAGTTTCGCTTTTAAAGACGTTAACACTCATTTATACATCTGCAAGACACTCCCCTTAAAGAAAAGTTCTATGAGTGTGGGTCTGGTTGCATGAATAAGGATAAAATTACTTTTTTAGACGATGTTTCCCACATATCATTCAGAGACCCCTGAAGTTAGGTATCCCTCTTGTAGATGTCCTTGAGATGCTGCTGGACCTGGGAAAGAGGAAACTGGGATACGGGTCTATGCCAAAAGGTGCTTCTAGTTATAGGACAGAGAGGAAAGGGGCAGAGGGAGAAAAACCCGAAGTCTGAGAATCTGGATTGCAGAAGACTACCGAGGTCGTGGGAGAAGGGAGAGAAAACAAGGATGAAAAGCGAAAGGGGAAGAGGCATGAAATGTTGTCAAATGTCAAAAGGCATTTGGAGAGAAGTTGGGAATTGCATTAAGAAAACCACTGCAAATCTCGTTTCAGACCATTTAGAGATATGCCCTCTGGGAACTGCAAGCTCAGGCTGTTTAGCATCAAACAAATGGATCCACTCCATCCCTACCCTAATTAAATAAATCATTCAGTAATTCCACTGGGTTAAAGAACCAAAATATTAAAAACCTTCAGGGCCTACTCTTGCCAAATATGTCAGGGATCGTGTGTGTGTGTGTGTGTGTGTGTGTGTGTGTGTGTGTGTGTGTGTGTGTTCTGAGACACCACTACTGTTAAATAGGCAGAGCTAAGACTTAGGGGACTGGCAGATTATTGCAAAAAGGGCACGGGGCAGAGGGACTCTGTTGTGAGCCTGGGAAAGAAGTTTGTGTGGGGACTGCGGGCAGTGAACACGTTGGGAACAATATGGAAAACTGGGAGCTGCCTTGGAATCTACAGGGCCGGGTAAGAGAATGTCCGAAAGAAAAATGAGCAGGTGCGGGATGTGTGCAGAGTCGGAGAAGAGTCCAGGGCGCCCGGAGTGGCTCCAGGAACGACGGACACCCCTCAAGGCTTTTGGGGGCGGTGGGTACTAATAGAACCCAGTGTCCGGGGTGCGCCGGGGAGGCTGCAAGCGCGGCGGGAGTGGGGCGCTGGAGGGTGAGGACGCGGGAGTGAGGAAGCAAAGCCTGGGCCGGGCAGGGGACTCCCAGCTGGGCCTGGAGGCAGCAGGGGGACAAGGGCTAGGAGAGGGCATGGCGGCGGCGCGGCAGGAAGCGAGGGGCATCTGGACACTCACCCCGTTGGCCACGGCCATCTGCCCCACGATCTCGATGGCCGTCCTGCTAAAGTACCTGCCGTCGCTGCCCACCACCGTGGTGCAGCCCCGACGGTCACGCAGGTCAATGGACGATAGCACGCTCTGGATGAATTTGGGCAGGTAGTTGCGCTGGCCCTCGAAGAGGCCGGTAGGTCGCCGCAGAACCCCGCCGCCGGCCCGCTGCGAGTCCTCGTAGGGCACGGTGGGCACTGTCAGCACCGGGATGGGGCTCCCCTCCGTGGTGCCTCCTGGCCGGTCCTGCTGTGGCTCCCGGGGCCGGAGGGAATCTGCAGCCTGCCGGGGGCCTCCACCAGCCTGGCCGCCTGCCGGGACTCCGCCTCGCGCCCGGGCCCCCTCTCCGGCAGGTCGGCACCCTGCGCCCTGTGCCCGCCCGCCTGGGGACCGCCAGCCCCTCCTCTCCACGAGGCCGCTCGCTGACTCCCTCGGCGGAGATTGCTTCTGCCTTCCTGTAAAGTTTTCTCCCGCCCACCTTCTCCGCTGCCAGACCGCCCGAGGTGTCCTCAGTTTCTCCCCAAGTTGGACTCACTTTCGGGGTGTCCCAAAAGCCTGATTCCAAGGCCTGCTAGCCCGACCCCAGTGACGCCTGCACCCGCGCCTGGCCCCAGCCTTCACGCGCGATCGCCGCCCTCCGGGGCACACCCTCCGCCAGAAAACAGCCGGCGGGCGGCGAGACTTTGGGCAGAGTCCGGGTTCCTCTCCGGCGCCAGGCCCGTCTCCCTGTCTCCCTGGGAGTGCGCAGCCTACACGCACCAGTTTCTCTTTAGAACAAGCATGGGGAGGGATTTGGGAGGGGGCTGAAACCTTTTGCCATCAGCGAACAGCCTCAGCCAAAAATAACCCTGGAAAGGCGAGCTAAGAATGGTTATCTCCTGCCAGCGCTGAAATCGGAGGCTTGGTGCTGCGTGTGGAGTGTGTGTGTGTGTGTATGTGTGTGTGTACCCTCCCACCCCGACCATTTGTTGAAGGGAATCACCACTGTCAGACTTCAATCCAACAGGACCCACTCGAGCCATCCACACTTTCCCCAGCCTCCTCCAAAACAGCACACTTTCCAGTATGGACAATTCTTTTTTTTTTTTTTTTTCACTTGTTTGTTTGTTTTGGTGGTTGCAACAGCAGCAACACAGACGACACATATTTCCCTATTCTTCTCGCCCTTCTCACCCTCCCTACCCAGCTCCTGCCTTAGAAACAGGCTTGGCCTACACTGTATCTGTCCACACTGCCTGAACTCTTCCCTGAATTAATCGTTTTCAATAGGAGGGGGCTAAATCCCTTATTAATGCCCTACCAGGAGTGAATGAATAAAGCCAAGTTAAAGGGGAACTGGGTACCACATACTGTGCTAGGTTCCTTTGCATGTATCCTTTCATTCTGCTGGAGCTAAAGATGTTCTGCCTCCTCTCCATAAAACGCACCCAAACTCCAAAACCAGGAAATTCTCCATAGAAAATAGGAATGAAGAGAGAAAAGACTAACAGGATAAACCCCAAAGCAGGAAGAAAGTTTTGTCTCCCATTTCGCTCAAGGAATTTTTGGACCCACCAAGGCTACTGTCCTGAAAGATCCTGCTGCTTCTCCTTCCCCAAATATTGTCCACTTCCTGAGAGTAAGGCTGACTTGCCACAGGCTTATAAAGTGTTTGGTCACAGTAAGACAACTGTGAGTAATAACACACATTGTATACTGTTTTGCAATTGATAAAAGGCTTTGCATCTGTTTTTTCTTTGGAGGCTGAAGAAAAGAAGAATGGTATTCACGCAGTTCCCATTTTACAGATGAAAACAAGAGGACTTTTTCTGTGAAGTCAGGAAAGTGGTTACAGTGGTACTTTCCGCCTGTCCAAATTATGTATTGCCCCTCCCCTTTCTATTAATAACATTGAAGTGTGATGGGACAACCACTGAAGCCGTCAGTTGAAACCTGCTGGGACTTTTTAGCCATTCTCTTCAACATAAAGAATGGGTGTTTTTGGAGGGGGTGAGAGGAATGGGGAAATGTTGTCAAAGAGTACAATGTTTTAGTTGAGACAGGAAGAATACATTTTGTTGAGATCTACAGCACAGCATGGTGACTGTAGTTAACAATGAAGTATTGTGTATTTCAAAATTGCTAAGACAATAAATTTCAAATGTTCTCACCACAAAAAAGATAGGTTTTGAGGTGATGAATCTATTAATTCTCTGGATTTAATTATTCCACAATGTATACATATATCATAACATCACATTATACCTCCATAAATACTTACAATTTTAATTTGTCAATTAACATTTTTTAAAAGAATAGTGTGGCCAGTTGGGGAGGTAGTTTTTTTTTTTTTCCTCTAGTCTCTACTCAGTCTCCAAGATCCCATTCCCCATAAAGTTCCTGTCACCCAGGTGGAGTGCAGTGGCACAATCATGGCTCACTGCACCCTCTCCCTCTTGGGCTCAAGCGATCCTCCCACCTACAGGTACATGCCACCATGCCCAGCTAATTTTTGTAGTTTTTGTAGACATGGGGTTTCACCATGTTGCCTAGGCTGGTCTCGAACTCCTCAGCTCAATCAATCTGCCCACTTTAGCCTCCCACAGTGCTGGGATTACAGGTGGGAGCCACCAAGCCCAACCCATAAAGTTCCTAACTTTTTATCTCCCTGGGAGTGCACAGCCTACACACACCAGTTTCTCTTTAGAACATACTTAAGAGTCTTGGCTTAGCATCCAACAGACAGAACTTTAACACTTCTACGGATCTGTGCACCTGTCTATGGTGTGGGGTTTTTAAGATCTCTTTCTAATGACACTTTATTTTGCAAAGCAGGACAGTTTCATTCCCAGAAGAGCAGGTATGGTAAATCCTTTGTTCCAGTAACGAAGACAATGATCCAAACCCTAAGCCTCAGAGAAGCCCAGAAACCCTCCAGGCCTCCATTTCTCTGCTCCTAGCACCTGCCTCTCTCTTGACATCAACATCATTCTCCCCTCTCACAGCCCAGCTCCTTCCACAGACCCAGGGATTAGGCACCAGCACCTCAGACTAGATTTTAGAGAATTACCATTCAAGAGGCAATCCTCTTCCCTTGGTTCCAATTTCAAGGTTCTCAAAGACTGGAACAGAGCTAGTTTGAGGCAATGTGCCCCATCGCATAGCCAGAAAGAACCTTACAGTGAAAAGGAAAACAATTCTTCCAAAGTAAGGGGGTGCTGATCCCAGAGGGAGGACAGATGGGCAACCAAACAGTAACCGGGCCACCACATGCTTCACACTCACTGATCAAGGATTTCTAAAACCACTTTTCTTTTCTCTTAATTTACATAGGACTTTGTATCACTCATAAAGGAATGTCTTATAGGCTAATAACACCTTTTTATTCATGCTTATACTTAACATTTAGGCTAGGATAATTTCCTAACCTCAGTGTCCTCACTATAAGATGGGAATTATTATAATCCCTACCTCATAAATTGTTGGGAGGATTAAAATACTTAGTAAAGTGCCTGACTAATAGAAAGGCATTCAATAAATGTTAGCTATTCATGGTGTCATCATCATTATATTTACCATTATTACTAATCTCCTGTATTGCAAGAATTACAGTTTATATTTTTGTAGACCATCACTGTAGCTAAAGGGTCTTTGGGCCATAGGTGATATTCCATAAAGGTTGGTTAAATTGATCTGTGGTTTTTGACTATGGAAACTCAGAACTCCCTCAAAATGTACAAAACAGATTTACCTGCTAAATAAATCTCTTCAAAGCTGACCCCAGGTTTAATTGAATTAATTCCAATGAATTTGTCACAATGATGGAGAAAGGAAACTTAGAGGGCCCCACAGTTGTTTGCTGGTAAAATGAGAAGTTTGGATTAGATCAATGTTTCCCAAAATATTTTCCTCAGAATGTTAGTGCCCCTCGAATCCTGCACAAAGCAAGAGTTTCATGACCAAGTAGCTTCTAAAACTCCTGTACACTCTACTCCCATTCTTCACAATGCACACTTTCATATTAAAAGTTCTGAGAGGTCCTCAACAGAAGACATCACTTAACTTTTTTTCTTTTTTTTTTAAGACAGATTCTAACTCTGTCACCCAGGCTGGAGTACAGTGGCCACCACTCCTGGCCTAAAATTTTTTTAACCTGGTGCTTCCCAATCTAAACTCACAGGGACCAGTTTTCTTAATGAAAGAGAATCAGACTAGCTTGTAACCATAGCTGGTGACACTCCCCTGCCCCATTCCTTGTATGTCCTCAGTGGACTAGGTCAGGAATAAATAAATTTTCCTGATTCTCAAGGGCTGGCCACTCCTTTGCACTGAGCTCAAAGCTTCTCTGTAGCATGGGTCACAATGAATGGTAGCCCTGATAGCCTAGAGTAGCCTTTCAGCCTTCTCTGAGCCTCTAAAGACTGAGGATCCTTGGCATGAAATGGAGCAACTGATATACCCTTGCTTCCCCTGGGGACTCTCTTGCTCTCAAAAAGGAATCAGCCATCATCTCCATCTAGAGAATATACTATCTGACTCAGCTTGACCAGCCTGTCCCAAAATGAGAATCTGGGTAAAATAAGCATTGAAACACTTCATTCCTTGTAGATTCACAAAACATATTAGCATATTAAAGACTATGAAGTTCTGCAGGAAAAAAAAAAACCTATTTAACTTTAATCCAACATTGCCAAGTTTTATTTGACCATGGAAGATTTTTCCAAAACACTTACAAACAGATCAAGGACATTAATCTTTCATGAAACACTAGATCCCCAGGGTCCTCTCCAGCTACATCATTCTGTGATTTTCTTTTTTATTTATGATGCATTAAAAGATTAATCTCTATCAGACTTCCATTTAGAAATTCACCAGAATGTGCAAAGGCAGCAGGTAAAATTGCTGAAGGGTATTATAAAAATACCCTCCAGTGATTTTTGAAACTTAAACTGAAATATTTATATACCTATATATTTCAGTTTGTATATTATATATATATGTATATACACACATATATATGTATGTATATACACACATATATATGTGTGTATATATATGTATACACACATATATATGTGTGTATATATATTGGTGTATGTATATCTATATCTATGTATATATGGCATTATATCCATTTTACAGATGCAGAAACTGAGCTTTAGAGGGGGTGAGCAATTGGTCCAAAGCCACACAGCACACAGGTAGTCATTGATAAAGGTAAAAACAAGAGTTGAAGCCTGAGGTGTAAGGACACAGAGACAAGTACACAAATGTTTACAAGTTACACATATGACACGTGCCTTTAACATGAATTTCTTGAACATTCATTTAGAGGCCTGACAATGAAGACATCAGAGTGGCAGCAAGTTCTGTTGGAATCAGGGGAGCGTGTTCTTCTATAATCCCCTGGCTAACAGGAAAGCACACTGATTTGGCCCATGGTAGTTATACACTCCCATTGAGTCAGGGGCCACTTCTATGCACACAGGAGGTGCTAAAAATATGCTGTTGACTCATTGCCTCTAAGAGCAGAAGAAATGCCAAAAGTATAGGACAAGAGGCAGAAAAGCACACGGAAAAATGTCGTAGGGCAGTCCTCTGAGGAAGTGTTAGATCCCTTTGAAATCTGTCCAAACACTTTCTTGTGCTGGGGAAAGTCAATTACATATTTCAAGCAACCCCACATGTCATACGAGTATCTTGTACGTGTTTGTGTACTCGTGTCTGTGAACTTACATCTCAGACTTCAACTTCTCGCTCCCCACCCTTATCAATGACTGCCTGCATGGCCTTGGGCAAGTTGCTTTCCCTCTTCAAAGCTCAGTTTCTGCATCTATAAAATGGACATAATGCTACCTACCTCATGGGGTTAGTGATCACATTTAAGGAGCTAATATGTGGAAATTGCTTACACAGTACCTATCACATAATAAGGGTTTAATAAGTGTTTGATGTAATTGTTTTGATTATTACTACTATTACTAAAATAATAATTACTACAATAATAATGATTCTTATTCTCTATATTAGTATTATCTTTGAAAATGGGCATGGATTATGTCTATGTAACACTTTTGGCACAATATCTAGCATTATATCACACACAAATTAGAGAATTCATGTTATTAAGGATGAAAAAATATTTTTACTGACCCTTAAATTCTTCCTAAGTAACTGCAAAAGAAGCCATTATCCCAACACATGAAATAAAAAAAAAAAATTCAGTTCCTCTGGAGTTTGTTTTTGGAGGTAGCCACAGGATACCTAATTTTTTTTTCTTTTCAGAGAGACCGAGGGGCTCACTAGGTTGACCAGGCTGGTCTTGAACTCCTGGTCTCAAGCCATCCTCCCACCTCAGCCTCCCAAAGTGCTGGGATTACATGCATGAGCCACCACATCCAGCCTACCTAAAATATTGAATGCTGTTAATAAATCTCCTGAGGCCAGCATAAGAAGGTGATGGGCAAAACTAATGCAGGTATGTTTTTCTGGCTTTTTCATGTATTGGGCCAAACTTTGAAAAGCACTTACTATTAATGGCTAACTTGCAAAATTTGTGATTTATTAAAAGCAGATTTTAATTGTTTTACCTAAAAATAATAGGCCTCTGATCTGCCAAAGATGAAGATTTAATTTCTAGGTGTTCCCCACAATACCTAGAAACATCAGTGGAATCGAGTATTAAACACTTTAGAACTATTCTCATCAAAGTTCTTTAATATATAATACAGCAAAAGAAAAGTTTCTTTTCTAAAGGCTTCTCTATACTTTTTTTAATAGTTGAATTTCATTTCTGAAGGCTCCTAAAAAGAATAGAATTTAGATCTTTATTAAAGAGGAAATATATTTTCCATGTTTAATTTAAATTACATTCCATCAGTCATTTGCAATCTTAGCCTACACGGAATTTCTTTTTTTGGTAGTTTTTATGTTTGGGCTTTAGGAGGGGATTCCCAATAATCTCTATATAAATATTTCTAATCTCTATATAAATATTAACATTTCAATGTAAATTAGTTTTTTAAAGCTATTTTATCCATAAAAATGATAAATTTGCATGGCTGAGGGTGAAATAATGTGTTACCAGGACCCCTCAGTTTTGGGGGTTGTGAGTAGATCCCATCTTCATGTTCCTCCAGCCCAGCCCAAGCCTGGCTCAGGGCCTCCTCCCCCATTTGCCAGGAACCACCATCCCCAGGGATTCTATGTGCCCTGCCTGACCAGTGTTCTCCATCAGAGTTTACCAATCTTTTGTTCATTCCCTCAGAGCACAGCTAAGCAAGAGTACACTAATTTGAAAATTAACTCAAGCAAATAGAGGAACAATATCCCCAACACATTGCATTTTAACATAGGGTTTCCTGGACACACTGTTTCAACCCAAGAGTTGGGCTAATAGTAGGAGTTCCATCTGCTAAAATACGGCTGTCAGCTTCAGAGGGAAATTCATGAACGTCTTCATAGTTTGTTTTTACGTTTCACTTGGCACTGTTTCTAAAATTTCCTCTGAAGCCAAAAAATAAGTTATTTCCCAGCACACTGGGCACTTTTCATTTATCATTGGATTGATTTTTGTAACTTGCAGTAGGAGCTGAAATCGACCAGGGGGTTCTTATCCAACAGACAGCAGCAAAACTCTTTGTGTATCTGCGTTCCTTTCAACAAGCGTGACTTCCTCAATGGCATCATTCGTGAGCGTAACACAGAGCTCAGCAATAACGTTTCTTCACTAACCCTACCAGGTATCCAACATAGGATGTTACTTCCTTTCACTGTTTTCCGACTCCTGGCAGATATTAATCATTGGGATTTGGGAACAAGGAAATAGAATTTCTGAGAATGCTTGGGAATTCCCAAATTCATATGATTTTCATAACACTTCACTTACAAGTTTTTGAAAAATAATAAGTGACTATAATAACAAGCAAATAGTCGTTTTTTTCTGTAACAGGATTATATGAAAAGTTTTAGTAGTCTTCTGTTTTTAAAAGATATGCTAACAAATGATGATTTCTTATTATTAGGAGCCAACATATTGTAACAAGATTATAAAATCCAATAGCATTAATAGAGAAAACATTAAAAGGAAATGAATATTATCACAAAATAAATGCTAAAGAAAAGTCCTTTAAAGATTGAAAGGTAACACCACAAATACTAAATGCTTTAATCGTTGTTTACATGACATTGTTAAACAAGGCATCAATCATCCCCTCCAATACCATTTAAATAACATAACATTCTGATCTCCTGGCAAGATGAATAGCACTAGAAAGAAGCAACTGTCAAAATTGCCGATTTAAGGGCATATTTTGTTTCTAAAACTTGGCATTTCTTAGAAAACCTCTCATAGGATTTGTAAAACATATACTATGCCTAGGAACACATTAATATTTATTTGCAGAAATGGTTCACTGTTAGCAGTGGACAAGGCCATGAACACACACTTGTAACACAGCAACAGATACAAGAAAGTCTGACTGAGGCTCCTTTACTGCTCCTGTCCTGTTCACCTTAACTTTCATCTCCACATGTCAGTGCTTCCTCATCTTGCTTGACTTGAAGTCAGTGCATTTCTTCAAGCCAGTAAGTTCTCTATACTGACTATTAAGCTGTAATTTTCACAGGAAAATTAGAATGTTCCTTCCCATTTTCCTAATTTCTCAACTGATTTTTCTCAGAATTCAGAATCCATAAATATTGAAATGCCAGGAGAGAATTTCCAAATGGAAATGCTGTTCCCTTCGTCCATTTTCAGAAGAAACCGTAGGATAGTGTTATACTTCTCTTCTCCAATTTTTTTTTTCCTGCAAACTTATGGTTATCACCTCTTTAAGTGAGTAGCTCATAATTTGGCCTCCCCTGCGAATGGTCCCAAAACAGTGAAGTGGGTCCTCTTTAGCTGTGTCTTTAGTACATAATCCTGCATTTCTGACCATATGCAGGGAGTGTGACCCAGGGAAGGATCCCTGACTCAATGGGATTTCTCTTGCTGTCTCTAGAATTTGAACACCGGAACCCAGACGTACAGAGGCTGGGAGCCATCGTGGTGTGCTATATTGATGACGGCAGCAGTGGGTGGTGTGGGGGCAGTTAATTGACAGCTACCTGTTGCTGACATCCCAGGAACTGCCTGAACCTCCTCTTTCCCAGTCATAAGATATCTAAGATTCTGCAGTATTCTTCATTAAATCCTAGCATGGTTTAAGCTAGCCAGAATTAGGTTCTGTTGCTTTCAATCAACAGAACCTTAGCTAATACGTTGTTATTTCCTGGTCTTTGTTCCTTTAATTTTCCAGGAAAAGGAGGGAAAATGGCTTATTGGTTTTAAAAAGAGACAAGGGACAACATACCATTTATGCAAAATTTAGAAGCACTCAAAGGAAACTCTGGAAAGTTCCTGAGACATACCTAGGTAGGATCAGCATAAAACTTGAACAGTGTATCTAGATCATGGTTGCCATGGTTGCCTTGACACAATGAACATCTGTATCAAGATCATATTTTCTTGGTGGGACAGAGAGAAGCACAAGGCGGGACTCACATTTACAGTAATCCTTGTTTTCCAGGGACCATACAACCCAGTTTGTCCAGAGCTGTTCATCTTAAGTTTGTTATCCCACCATAATTATAAATAGAACCTCCTTTTTCTCTCAAGAATATCCCACTTTGGATGATAATTTCTGTGAATACCCATTAACAATATTTAATAACTATAGAAAACTGCTTCTCTATATTTTTTGTATGTTTGAAACATTTTATAACAAAAATATCTTTAAAGTTATCACCTACACAGAATATAGCTGCCAAATGCTCCTACTCTGCTATTCTAACCATGAATCCCTCTGGGGCCCCTTCCTCCTACGGCGCTTGTGAGGATGAAATGAAATAAGCTCTATGAAGTGCCCAACAGTGACCAACACTGAATAAAATACAGCCACCATAGGTGGCCTTCCCTTATGTTCACCAAACTCCTGATAAGTTATTCGGTGATGTTTTAATCTTAATATTTTATGTAGATTATACATTCATCTGATTCAAAATGCAAAAGGTACAAAAGCGTATACAGTTAAAAGTTTCCCAACCCACTACCATTTATCTCCCTGGAGGCAACTGTTTCCAGATTTTTGAATATCCTTAAAGAATATCATATGTATGGAAAAGAAAGATTATATATTTATATGCATCTGTGTATGCATTTTCCTATGAGAGGCTCACAAAGTCTCCTTGAAGAGATATCATTATTACAAATACCCCTCAATTTGCAATAGGGTTATATTTCAATAAACTTATGAAAATATTGTAAGCTGAAAATGCATTTAATACACTTAACCTACTAAACATCATAGCTTAGCTCGGCCTACCTTAAACACTCACATTAACCTACAGTTAGGCAAAATCATCTAACAGCAAGCCCATTTTATAATAAAGTGGGCTTTGAATATCTCATGTAATATAATGAATACTGTACTGAAAGTGGAAAACAGAATGGTTGTATGAGTACTCAAAGTACAGCTTCTGCTGAATGTGTATTGCTTTCAAACGATCTTAAAGTTGAAAACTCATAAGTCAAAATATTCTAAGTCAGGGATTGTTTGTACTTCTACTTTACATGATGAAATTGAGCCTTGAAAAGATTAAGTGACTCGCCCAAGGTCACACTGGCAGTTAAATAGTGAAACTTGGATCCAAATTGTTCAGTCACTACATGTATTGTCTTGAAATTTGAAAAAGTGGAAGAGGAATTAAACTACTAAATTGAAGGACTATTTTAGGCATAGAAGAAGCAGATGCCTTCATGTCCAAGTGATTGTGAAAAGCCCACTTGCCCCAAAATATGTCTCCTGGTCATATGAAATTCCACCATTTCAGATTTTTACCTGGGGATTTAGAGTAATCTGCTGTTTTCCTAGAGCTCCCCTAAAATAGAAATAGAAAATGTTGGAAGGCTAAATATATGCTAACATTGGAAAACTCATTTTCTCCCCTTCGTAAGGCAAGGTACTGAAGGAGGGGCCCTACGGGCTGTGCAGGGACATCCTGGAGGCATGGGGAGAAGAAACTGAAAGGCAAGTTTGTATGGAACAAAGAATACCGATCTCAGGATTCTCCCTTGAACCTGCCCTAACTTTGTTCAAATAGACTTAACCACTGACCTGCTGTCAAAAGACCACAGCCAATCTGACTTGTTTTCAATATAATGATGAATATTGATTTGGTCCCTTCATCCAACATTCTCAGCTGGATCTTTTTTGACCAAGGATATACATTACTAGGTGAGTACAGGCAGTTAATTCTACCACACGGGACTTCGGAGTTTCTGAGTTAACCAGAATCACCCACCTTAACATCTGCCAGTTTATACCCCAAGTCCTGACCAGTGCCCCCTACCTGCTATGCCTCATGTTTTCAATAGAGCATAAAATCAGAAATGAAAGATGAAACATCATAGCCAATATCACAGAAATACAAAGGATCCTAAGAAACTGCTAGGTATAATTACACACTAACTAATTGGATCATCTAGAAGAAATGGATAAATTCCCAGACACATAAAACCTACCAAGATTGACTCATGAAGAAATTTAAAAATCTGAACAGACTAATAGCAAGCAAGGAGGTTGAATCCGTAAGAAAATGTCTCCTATCAATGAAAAACCCACAACCAGATGGCTTCCCAGATTAATTCTACCAAATATTTTAAGAAGAACTAATACCAGTCCTTCTCAAACTCTTCCAAAAAGCAGAAGTGGAGGGAATACTTCCAAACTCATCTTACAGGGCCAGCATTACCCTGATTCCAAAGCCAGACAAGAACACTACAAGAAAGGAAAATGACAGGCCAATATCCTTGATCTACATAGATGCAAAAATCCTCAACAAAATCCTAGCAAACCAAATTCAATAGCACATTGAAAGAATCATTCACCATGATCATGTCATGGTTCAACATAAGCAAATCAATACATATAATATACCATATTAGAAAAATAAAGGATAGAAACTATATGGCCATCACAATAGATATAGAGAAAGCTTTTGACAAAATTCGAAACCCTTTCATGGTGAAAAAAAAAAACACCCAACAGATCACGTATTGAGGGACTGTATCCCAACAAAATAAAGGCCATATATGACAAACCCATAGCTAACACCATGATCAATGGTGAAAAGTTGAAACTTTTCCTCTACCATCAGGAACAAGACAAGGATGCCCACAGACACCACTTCTCAGGGTAATTAGGCAAAAGAAAGAAATAAAAGGCATCTTAATAGGAAAGGAAGAAGTGAAACTGTCTCTAGTGACGGCATGATCTTGTTATATATAGAAAACCCTACAAACTTCACTAAAAAAAGGTTAGAACTCAACACAAAGAAGGGAACAATAGACACTGCGGGACTCCAAAGGTGGGAGGGAAGGATGGTGGGAGCAAGGGTTGAAAAACTACCTATCGATTACTATGCTCACTGCTTGGGTGGTGGGATCATTAGAAGCCCAAACCTCAGCACCATGCAATATACCTGTTTAAGAAACCTGTACATCTACCCTCCTGACTCTAAAATGAAACATGCAATATTTAAAAAACAAAAACAAATAAATAAAATTTGAAAACTGTTAGAACTGAACTGATAGGTGATATCAGTAAAGTTGTAGGATACAAAATCAACATATAGAGCCTTGAACACAGCAACATCCAGCTGTCTGACACGAAAGTCTCAGGGGCAATAAAACCTCTATATGAACTCAGAAACAATGAGCTAAGTTGTGCTTATGTCTGAAAGGATGTTAAGAACTTCATTCATGTTACATCAGAGCCAACAGAAAGAACCAACAGGAAACCTGTACCCAACAAACAGAAATGACAAGATGAAGGGAAAGCAGAGGTAAGGGCTTACCTAAGAAAGGGCAAGTGATTAGCTCAATATACAATACAATGTTTGCTCCTGAGCCAAAAATTTGTACAATAATTTGGATATTACTTGCACAACCAGAAAAATCAGCCACTCATTAGGAAAATGTGTTTCTGTAGAAGTCTTAGGACTCAGCTATCTATAATAACATGAAAAGACAATATTTTCATCCAAAATGAGTATTTTTGTTTGTCTTGGCTTGTTATTCTAACGTCAACAGCCTCTAAATAAACTGTTGAAGTACATGATATAACCACCTCTTTCTCCATCTTTCCCATTGCTCCCATAGGGTTTCAGTTGTGCAATTTCACCATTAGCAAAGCTTTTTGCTGAAATCTGGCTTTTCAAAGGGAGAGTATCCAGAAACAGAAGATGCTGATCTGGGAGGCTCTTCCTAATAGAACTGCTGCTTCAGTTTAACTTGAAAAAGCCCACACCCAGTTCCTAATGACAAACATCTGAACACCGGGTCTTCCCCTGAGCAAGACCATGCTATGCCTCCTGCTCGCTCTGTTCTATAAGCAACCCACAGATTGCTCCCTGTGAAGAGGAGCCTGCCAGGGGAGCAGCATTCCACCAGACCCTGATTTAGCAAGATATTTCCGTATCATTCCCCCAACCAGCTGGAAGTCCTCCACTGCTCTTGTGTAAAAATCTAACTCATCTCGCTGAATTTCCTGATTTAAAAGTCTAATTCATTTCACCAAAAGTGTGACAGAAGGAAACCAAGTACACCATCTCTCTCTTACCAAACCAAAGCTATTGCATGTGCATTCTGGGGGGAAAACATGGTCCAAATATGTTATGGAGGGGGTGCCAGCCCAGTGTCATCCTCTTACTATTGCCATAGGATCTTGGCTGATGGCATCAGAGGAAAAACAACTTTATCGATTACTTTCAACCATTAAGCTCACTCCTCCATGAAAAATAAGTCACAAGTCCAATGTCTCTTATTAAAATAAGCACTGCAAAATATAAAGGAGTCACAGTTTTAAAATGGGACACACGTTCTCTAAGCAGTGAACCATGTTAGAGGTGCACTGTTTACATTGTATAAAGTCCCCTGGAGCCAGGGTTAGGAAGCGCATCTGTTCTTTGGTGTTCTGGGATGAAGGAGAAAGGAAAATGTGCTGCCAGAAGTGAGTGGGAAGGAGCCCATGAGATAAAGGAAGTAAATCCATTTGCTGATTGCAATAATAATGGTAATACACGAAGCTATACATACATACATACATACATACATACATGCAAATTTTCACATTTTTTTAAAAAAAGAACTTAAGGCGTCCACTCATGTAATCAGCCCTTATGAACTCTCCTGATTAGCTGCAAGGAAAATCTTCCTTTCTCCTCTTTCTTGCACCATCCTGGGCTCCCTTTTGACTTGTTTTTTTTTTTTTTTTAACTTATAAACGATCAGCTCATATTCTGAAGTTTGTAGTCCCCTCCCGCCCCCTCTCTCTCTATACGGCTCATTTACATTGGCAGCTGTCGTGCTGCTGGGCATCCTCAAACCCACAAGTTTCCCTTTAATGTTTGAGCAGACAAACATGATCATGCACTAGGCATCACTGTGCCACTCAAAATGCTTTTTTGTTTTTTTTATTGCATCTGAGAGAAATCTCAAGGTTGCAAACCTGGAGTCAGAATTGTCTCCATGTGTCTCAGTGGGAAGAGTATCGTGTGAAGAAACAAGTTGATTCTACTAATCAAAAGGAATTTTTTTTGATATCAGGTCATCCTCCGAATGAATTTATATTACCGAGTGGAGGGTCACATGAAGAAAATGGTCAAACAGCACCACCTAGAGCAAGAGCTGAGAAGTGCAGTGGAGCCGGGCTGTGTCAGGAAAGAAAAGCAAGCTGGGGCCTGGCTCAGCGCTCTCCCCTCTGCTCCTGTCTGCACGGAAAGATTAGGATGACAGTGGCAGGAAGCCTGTGCACCTAGTATGCATCACTTGAAGGGAACACACAGATTCCAGTAAACAGTTGGAAGGAAATGTTAACACCAGGCTCTGCTAAACAATATGAAATGACTCCTAGATGAGACAAGCGACTTTCATCAAAGTTCCCTGATACCTGAAAAGACAGCCCAGGGGATCCTGCACTACATGTGGTGTATGTAAATTAAGCGGGTTTTTTTCCCCTTTGTAATCAAGGCTCATACACAAACAAAATCACACTTTAGAAACGGCCTATTTCAACTTGTAACTAGCTTGCTTTCAGGGGCTCCAGGTCAAAAAGAAATAGAGCACAAAGACGCTTTCTCCTTAGGGATCATACACAAATTCACTCTGTCCATTTCTTTCCCACATGGAGCAACAAAGCCGTCAGACCTCTCCATCCACACATCGGGTCCTTCCTGATTAAAGTGAGATAAATCACAGCCCTCTCTCTCTAGATGGCAGGCGACAAGAGGGGGATGCTTGCCTCAAGAAGTCCTCCCCATCCCTCTGCATTCATGCAAGCCCGAGCGGAGAGATGCAAGAAATTACGGATGCATTTTAATTCCCCAGACCCTGCAATTAAAAATGGAAATTTTTTGGCCACGCCTGTTGGCTCACGCCTGTAATCCCAGCACTTTCAGAGGCCGAGGTCGGCGGATCACCTGGGGTCAGGAGTTCGAGACCAGCCTGGCCAACATGGTGAAACCCTGTCTCTACTAAAAATACAAAAATTAGCTAGGAATGGTGGTGGGCGCCTGTAGTCCCAGCTACTCGGGAGGATGAGGCAGGAGAATCACTTGAACCCGGGAGGCAAAGTTTGCAGTGACCCAAGATCGCACCACTGCACTCCACTCTGGGTGACAAAGGAAGACTTCATCTCAAAAAATGTTTTTAAAAAATGGAAGTGTTGTTCTTTCATTTGTAAATGTGTTTTGGTAAAAGAGGGGCAGTTTAAGCAACCCTTTCTATTGTCTACATTGTTAAAATTCATCCGACATGGACTCTTGACTCCGTTTTGCCTGGGCAGACCCAATTCAAGCATTTACAACAGCTATAACCTCCTCAAATCAAAAAGAGGAATCAGCATTATTGCTAAGTTCAAATAAGGTCTTGTTTTATTTCATTTTTATTTTTGAATGCAGCCATTCCTCCATGTGCTGTCATCAGGTAAGATTGTCAGTCCTGATTAGGTAAAGGTATTATTACAAAATGCAATTCTTAAAAATTCAGTGTCTAACTACACTTTTAATAAGCCTTTCCCCCTCCCCTATGTATTCTCCCTTAGACACCCCTTCTCAAATTTAAAATCACAGAAACTAAAATATGATGCCTAAAGAGAGCCTAGCGACTGCCCAGTCCTCTAATTTGATGAGTGGGAGTACTGAAGCCCAGAGGAGGTCAAGTAATTTGTTCCCAATGTCTTAGATAAGAAGAAAATGACCAGCTGGGAAATCCCACTCATGTCAAGGCAGAGGCACAGGGCCACAGACTGTGGTTGAATTGTGCCACACTCCTACATCCTTCTTTAGGAATCACAGAACATTCCTGTGTTGAGTCGGAGTCACTGACTTCCTTTTCAGGCTGATTGAGTTCTGTCCTTACAGGCTGCGACAAGAAGTTTTGGTATTATGCTACACCAAGACCATTTATCTAGTTCAAGAAATGCACAGTCCTTAGAGCCCAGCAACTTTCCCCATGTCCAGTAAATGTAGCTTCTCCATTAGAAGCTGTCAGAATGGAGCCTTCTGGCTCATCTTGATTTTGATTTGTGCAAGAATGAATGGTTGTGCTAAGACAGCTTTCCTAGCTGATAGAGAGCGAAACTTTTTCTCATAATCTATAAAAAAATTAAATTAGAACTTTTTTCTCATAATCTGTGAAAAAATATTAAATTAAATCTGGCTCGTCTTGATTTTGATTTGTGCAAGAATGAATGGTTGTGCTAAGACAGCTTTCCTAGCTGATAGTGAGCAAAACTTTTTTCTCATAATCTATAAAAAATATTAAATTAGAAGCATAGAGTTTATTTCATGACTTTTATCTTCCTGCAATTTTCTTGTGGGCATAAATGATTTGTTTTTATCCTGCCTGCCCCCCAATCCCTTTTCCAAGAGACTAAAAGAGTATCTAGTGCAAAGTGGAGACTCAAATATTTTTTAATAAACAGTGATCCCAGCCACCCAGTGCATGTTGCCAAATGCCAACCCCATAAATAATCAAACACATCATCTCATTCAGCCAATCAAAATCAAGTGCTACCTATTTTTTTAAGTTTTCATAGCCCTTGGGCATCTGCTTTCTCAGCATTTCCCAAACTTGAGTCATTCTCATCCTGCCTTCCTAATTTTGATCTGTCAATTACCTCTACTATTATTTATTTCATATATTTTTAAATAGACCCACTTTTGAAACTTAAATACACGCCTTTTAAAAGGAAGCTTTCTTACTACTATACATCAAAAGCCATTATTACTTGTTCTAAGTACTCATAACAAGATGGTCACAACTATTAAAATTTACTAATGTGCATCCACATACTCTCTAAATTCATGGAGCATCTGCACACACTTTAAGAAACAATTCTGCATTACTCACTCAACTTTCTTGACATCCTTCTGAGGCAGGACAAACCTTGGGCCCAAAGAATTGAGGTAGGAGTCCAAGCAAGTTGCCAGCCACATAAAGGCAAACCTTGGCTCGGAAGTCAGGACTACCAGCCCCTAGGTTATGGTTCATGCTCTTTCCTCTGCTCTCCAGAACCTCCTATCTCCAAGTGTAGTTAGCAGCCCAGATGCAGCAGCATCCTCTAGAGACTTGTTAAAAATGCAGAAGCTCAGGCTCCACCCCAGGCCTATGCAGACTGAATCTGCATTTTAACAAGGTCCAGGTAATTCACGTGCACATTAAGTTTGAAAAGGCCTGGTCTAGATCAGCGGTTCTCTAACTTAGCAGCACATTAGAACCATCTGTAGAGACTTTAAAAATACCAGTGCCTGGGCTTCACCTCCCAGAGAATCTGACTTAAGTGTCTGGGGTTTGCCCTGAGTCTAGGTATTTTTAAAAACTCCTCAGCTTATACAAAGCTGGCAGGGCCGGGCACAGTGGCTCATGCCTATAATCCCAGCAGTTCGTGAGGCCAAAGTGGGCAGATTGCTTGAGTCCAGGAGTTCGAGATTAGCCTGGGCTAAAACCCCATCCCTACAAAAAAAAAAAATACAAAAAGTAGTTGGGCATGGTGGTGGCACATACCTGTAGTCCCGGCTACTCAGGAGGCTGAGTCCTCGCTTGAACCCAGGAAGTCACGGTCTGGTCAACAGAGCAAGACCCTGTATCAAAACAAACAAACAAGCAAACAAAAAATGCTAGCAGCTTACCAGCTAGGGAGGCCTGTAGAGCCAAGTTTTCCCAATGGGGCTACATTAGTTGTTCCAGAACTTTAGCTGCATCAAAACCACCTGGATGGCTTGTTCAGCTACAGAGGGTCTGGCCATGCCCCTAGAGTTTCCAGCTGAGGGTCTGGAATGAGGCCCGATGATTTGCATTTCTAACAATCTCCAGGTGATGCTGATGCTGTGGGTCCAGGGACCACATTTTGAGAATCTATGCTAAATGAATCGGAGAAGACCAAAGCTCAAACTTATTCCAAGAACTTTTCAAGGCCCACCTGCAAGTTGTAGTGGAAGCAAGCATCTAAGGGTGCAAAAAAGTTTCACTGTAGACTAAGGCCTTTTACCTGAGCTCTCAAATGTTCACATTTCTCTTATCAACCTAAATAACAAACAGAGAGAGGCTCTCCACAAGAAAAAGATATTCGTTTGGAAACAGAGCCTTGCAATAGAAACAGGCAAGCCAGAGTAAACTATATGCATATTCACGGAGGTAAAGGAAGACAAAAGAAAAAATGAGGAAGATTATATGATCATTTGGAAATGATTATCCTTGGCTACAAAGATCAATAACAAAGGTGATGCCAGGCCCAGGTTGGACAGGCAGTTGTTGGGCAAATATCCTTCAGAAGCATTGTTGTGTGCAAAGTTGCAATGGGCTTTGTGCAAGATTGTGTTTTTTGCAGTCTTCTGTGATAAGTTTTTGTTATCAGGCATACAAGCCCAAGAATTCTTTATTGCATGGCCTTCCCTGTCTCTATTTGTCAGGGTTTTGGTTAGGGGAGGGGTATTTTTAACACTCTCAATGTAAAAAATGCCATAAGGTAGGTACCCCAATTGCTTGTTTCATCTTCATAAAATAACTTTTCCACCCGAACAAAGTCTACACATAAATTGTAAAAATACCCTGGCATGCAGTCCCTGGAAAAGTCTGGAGTCATTCTCGGGGTTCCCACCCATGTGGGCAAGCGTAGCCACCACAGATAAACACAAAGTAGGGGTCCCCGCTGGGGTTCAGCGGCAGGCAGTGGCCCTGGTTCTGATATTTGGCTGAAAACACAGCTCCTCTTTGTCACCCTCAGGACATTTCAGCTATTTCCTAGATAATAATCTCACTTCACCCTGCACAAAACAGGCACATGATCATGTCACTCTGACCTGGTTTGAGTCCAAGGAGAATTTTGTTTTTAAAATAATTTAGGTTAGTAGTTAAAATATGAACTTTGGGCCAAGAGTGGTGGCCCATGCCTATAATCCCAGCACTTCGTGAGGCCAAAGTGGGCAGATTGCTTGAGTCCAGGAGTTTGAGACTAGCCTGGGCTAAAACCCCATCCCTACAAAAAAAAAATACAAAAAGTAGTTGGGCATGGTGGTGGCACATACCTGTAGTCCCGGCTACTCAGGAGGCTGAGTCCTCACTTCAACCCAGGAGGTCACGGTCTGGTCAACAGAGCAAGACCCTGTATCAAAACAAAGAAACAAACAAACAAAAAATGCTAGCAGCTTACCAGCTAGGGAGGCCTGTAGAGGCAAGTTTTCCAAATGGGGCTACATTAGTTGTTCCAGAACTTTAGCTGCATCAAAACCACCTGGATGGCTTGTTCAGCTACAGAGGGTCTGGCCATGACCCTAGAGTTTCCAGCTGAGGGTCTGGAATGAGGCCCGATGATTTGCATTTCTAACAATCTCCAGGTGATGCTGATGCTGTGGGTCCAGGGACCACATTTTGAGAATCTATGCTAAATGAATCGGAGAAGACCAAAGCTCAAACTTATTCCAAGAACTTTTCAAGGCTCACCTGCAAGTTGTAGTGGAAGTAAGCATCTAAGGGTGTAAAAAAGTTTCACTGTAGACTAAGGCCTTTTACCTGAGCTCTCAAATGTTCACATTTCTCTTATCAACCTAAATAACAAACAGAGAGAGGCTCTCCACAAGAAAAAGATATTCGTTTGGAAACAGAGCCTTGCAATAGAAACAGGCAAGCCAGAGTAAACTATATGCATATTCACGGAGGTAAAGGAAGACAAAAGAAAAAATGAGGAAGATTATATGATCATTTGGAAATGATTATCCTTGGCTACAAAGATCAATAACAAAGGTGATGCCAGGCCCAGGTTGGACAGGCAGTTGTTGGGCAAATATCCTTCAGAAGCATTGTTGTGTGCAAAGTTGCAATGGGCTTTGTGCAAGATTGTGTTTTTTGCAGTCTTCTGTGATAAGTTTTTGTTATCAGGCATACAAGCCCAAGAATTCTTTATTGCATGGCCTTCCCTGTCTCTATTTGTCAGGGTTTTGGTTAGGGGAGGGGTATTTTTAACACTCTCAATGTAAAAAATGCCATAAGGTAGGTACCCCAATTGCTAGTTTCGTCTTCATAAAATAACTTTTCCACCCGAACAAAGTCTACACATAAATTGTAAAAATACCCTGGCATGCAGTCCCTGGAAAAGTCTGGAGTCATTCTCGGGGTTCCCACCCAGGTGGGCAAGCGTAGCCACCACAGATAAACACAAAGTAGGGGTACCCGCTGGGGTTCAGAGGCAGGCAGTGGCCCTGGTTCTGATATTTGGCTGAAAACACAGCTCCTCTTTGTCACCCTCAGGACATTTCAGCTATTTCCAAGATAATAATCTCACTTCACCTTGCACAAAACAGGCACATGATCATGTCACTCTGACCTGGTTTGAGTCCAAGGAGAATTTTGTTTTTAAAATAATTTAGGTTAGTAGTTAAAATATGAACTTTGGGCCAGGAGTGGTGGCCCATGCCTATAATCCCAGCACTTCATGAGGCCAAAGTGGGCAGATTGCTTGAGTCCAGGAGTTTGAGACTAGCCTGGGCTAAAACCCCATCCCTACAAAAAAAAATTAAAAAGTAGTTGGGCATGGTGGTGGCACATACCTGTAGTCCCAGCTACTCAGGAGGCTGAGTCCTCGCTTGAACCCAGGAGGTCACGGTCTGGTCAACAGAGCAAGACCCTGTATCAAAACAAAGAAACAAACAACAAAAAATGCTAGCAGCTTACCAGCTAGGGAGGCCTGTAGAGGCAAGTTTTCCAAATGGGGCTATATTAGTTGTTCCAGAACTTTAGCTGCATCAAAACCACCTGGATGGCTTGTTCAGCTACAGAGGGTCTGGCCATGCCCCTAGAGTTTCCAGCTGAGGGTCTGGAATGAGGCCCGATGATTTGCATTTCTAACAATCTCCAGGTGATGCTGATGCTGTGGGTCCAGGGACCACATTTTGAGAATCTATGCTAAATGAATCGGAGAAGACCAAAGCTCAAACTTATTCCAAGAACTTTTCAAGGCCCACCTGCAAGTTGTAGTGGAAGTAAGCATCTAAGGGTGCAAAAAAGTTTCACTGTAGACTAAGGCCTTTTACCTGAGCTCTCAAATGTTCACATTTCTCTTATCAACCTAAATAACAAACAGAGAGAGGCTCTCCACAAGAAAAAGATATTCGTTTGGAAACAGAGCCTTGCAATAGAAACAGGCAAGCCAGAGTAAACTATATGCATATTCACGGAGGTAAAGGAAGACAAAAGAAAAAATGAGGAAGATTATATGATCATTTGGAAATGACTATCCTTGGCTACAAAGATCAATAACAAAGGTGATGCCAGGCACAGGTTGGACAGGCAGTTGTTGGGCAAATATCCTTCAAAAGCATTGTTGTGTGCAAAGTTGCAATGGGCTTTGTGCAAGATTGTGTTTTTTGCAGTCTTCTGTGATAAGTTTTTGTTATCAGGCATACAAGCCCAAGAATCCTTTATTGCATGGCCTTTCCTGGCTCTATAAGTCAGGGTTTTGGTTAGGGTAGGGGTATTTTTAACACTCTCAATGTAAAAAATGACATAAGGTAGGTACCCCAATGACTTGTTTGGTCTTCATAAAATAACTTTTCCTAAAATCTCTGTAAACGTGGAAATATCTACACCGCTATCTCTGTCAATGTGTAAACATTTACAACGCTATCTGTATAAACATGGAACTATTTACACTGCCGTCTCTATAAACATGGAAATATCTACACCGCTATCTCTATAAACATGGAAATATCTACACCGCTATCTCTATAAACATGGAAATACCTACACCGCTATCTGTATAAACATGGAAATATCTACACAGCTGTCTCTATAAAAATGGAAATACCTACACCTCTATCTGTATAAACATGGAAATATCTACACCACTGTCTCTATAAACATGGAAATATCTACAATGCTATCTCTATAAACACGCAAATATCTACATCACTGTCTCTATAAACATGGAAATATCTGCACTGCTATCTCTATGAACATGGAAATGTCTACACCGCTGTCTCTAGAAACATGGAAATATCTACAACGATATCTCTATAAATGTGGAAATATATACACCGCTATCTCTAAAAACATGGAAATATCTACACCGGGATCTCTATAAACGTGGGAACATCTACACTGCTAACTCTATAAACCTGGAAATATCTACACCGCTATAAGTATAAATGTGGAAATATCTACACCGCTATCTCTATAGACATGGAAATATCTACACCGCTATCTGTATAAACATGGAAATATCTACACTGCCATGTGTATAAAGATGGAAATATCTACACCGTGAGCTGTAGAAACATGGAAATATCTACACCGCCATCTGTATAAACATGGAAATACCAACACCGCTATCTGTATAAACATGGAAATATCTACACCGCTATCTCTATAAACATGAAAATACTTACACCACCATCTCTATAAACATGGAAATATTTACACCGCTATCTCTATAAACTTAGAAATAAATAGACCGCAATCTCTATAAACATGGAAATATCTACACCGCTATCTCTATAAACATGGAAATACCTACACCGCTATCTGTATAAACATGGAAATATCTACACAGCTGTCTCTATAAAAATGGAAATAACTACACCTCTATCTGTATAAACATGGAAATATATACACCACTGTCTCTATAAACATGGAAATATCTACAATGCTATCTCTATAAACACCCAAATATCTACATCACTGTCTCTATAAACATGGAAATATCTGCACCGCTATCTCTATGAACATGGAAATGTCTACACCGCTGTCTCTAGAAACATGGAAATATCTACAACGATATCTCTATAAATGTGGAAATATATACACCGCTATCTCTAAAAACATGGAAATATCTACACCGGGATCTCTATAAACGTGGGAACATCTACACTGCTAACTCTATAAACCTGGAAATATCTACACCGCTATAAGTATAAATGTGGAAATATCTACACCGCTATCTCTATAGACATGGAAATATCTACACCGCTATCTGTATAAACATGGAAATATCTACACTGCCATGTGTATAAAGATGGAAATATCTACACCGTGAGCTGTAGAAACATGGAAATATCTACACCGCCATCTGTATAAACATGGAAATACCAACACCGCTATCTGTATAAACATGGAAATATCTACACCGCTATCTCTATAAATATGAAAATACTTACACCACCATCTCTATAAACATGGAAATATTTACACCGCTATCTCTATAAACTTAGAAATAAATAGACCGCAATCTCTATAAACATGGAAATATGTACACCGCTATCTGCAAAAACATGGAAATATCTACACAGACATCTGTATAAACATGGAAATATCTACAGCGCCATCACTATAAACATGAAAATATCTACACCGCCATCTTCAGAAACATGGATGTATCTACACCGCCATCTGTATAAACATGGAAATACCTACACCACTATCTGTATAAACATGGAAATATCTTCACTACCATCTGTATAAACATGGAAATATCTACACCGCCATCTGTATAAAGATAAAAATAACTATACCGCAATCTGTATAAATATGGAAATACCTACACTGCTATCTCTATAAACATGAAAATATCTAAACCGCTATCAGTATAAACATGGAAATTTCTACACTGCCATCTGTATAAAGATGGAAATATCTACACCGCGAGCTGTATAAACATGGAAATACCTACACGGCCATCTGCATGTCCATGGAAATATCTACACCACCATCTGTATAAACATGGAAATATCTACACGGCCACCTGTGTATACATGGAAATATCAACACCGCCATCTGTACAAACATGGAAATATCTACACCGCTATATCTATAAACATGGAAATATCCACACCGCTATCTCTATGAACATGGAAATATCTACACAGCCATGTTTATAAACATGGAAATATCTACACCACGATCAGAATAAACATGGAAATATCTACACCG
Organism: Pan troglodytes; assembly: GCF_028858775.2. Lineage (NCBI taxonomy): Eukaryota > Metazoa > Chordata > Mammalia > Primates > Hominidae > Pan > Pan troglodytes. The sequence goes on along the minus strand of NC_072409.2, from coordinate 116,042,253 downwards.
CTATCTGTATAAACATGGAAATACCTAAACAGTCATCTGTGTAAACATGGAAATGTCTACACCACCATCTGTATAAACATGGAAATATCTACAATGCCATCTGTATACACATGGAAATACCTACACGGCAATCTGTGTATAGATGGAAACAGCAAAAACGCCTTCTGTACAAACATGGAAATATCTACACTGCTAACTCTATAAACATGGAAATATCTACACTGCGGTCTGTATAAACATGGAAATATCTACACCTGTATCTGTTTAAACATGGAAATATTTACAGCGCCTTCTCTATAAACATTGAAATATCTACACTGCCGTCTGTAAAAACCTGGAAATATCTACACAGTCATCTGAATAAACATGGAAATATCTACACCACCATCTGTATAAACATGGAAATACCTACAATACCATGTGTATACACTTGGAAATATCTACACCGAGATCTGTATAAATATGGAAATATCTACACGGCCATTTGTATAAACATGGAATTATCTACACTGCCATCTGTAGAAAAATGGAAATATGTACACCGCTATCTCTATAAATATGGAAGTATCTACACCGCCATCTCTATAAACATGAATTATCTACACTGCCATCTCCAAAAAGATGGAAGTATCTACTCCGCCATGTGTATAAACACGGAAATATCTACACCACCATCTGTGTAAACATGGAAATATCTACACCGCTATCTCTATAAACATGGAAATATCTACAACGCCATCTGCATGTCCATGGAAATGTCTACGCCGCCATCTGAATAAACATGGAAATATCTATACGGCCATCTGTGTATAGATGGAAATATCAACACCGCCATCTGTACAAACATGGAACTATCTACATCGCTATCTCTATAAACATGGAAATATCTGCACTGCCATCTGTAAAAACATGGAAATACCTATACAGTCATCTGTATAAACATGGAAATAGCTACAATGCCATCTGTATAAACATGGAAATATCTACACAGCCATCTGTATAAACATGTAAATATCTGCACTGCTATCTCTATAAACATGGAAATATCTACACCGCCATCTCTATAAACATGAAAATATCTACACTGCCATCTCCATAAACATGGAACTAACTACTTCGCCATCTGTATAAACATTGAAAAAACTTCACTGCCATCTGTGTGAATAAGGAAATATCTACAATACCATCTGTATAAAGATATAAATATCTGCACCGCGAGCTGTATAAACATGGAAATATCTACATCGCTATCTGTATATACGTGGAAATACCAACACCGCTACCGGTATAATCATGGAAATATCTACAACGCCATCTATATAAACATGGAAATATCTACACCGCTATGTCTATAAACATGGAAATACCTACACCGATTTCTCTATAAACATGGAAATATCTACACCGCTATCTGTATAAACATGGAAATATCTACACCGCTATCTGTATAAACATGGAAATATCTACACCGCGATCTGTATAAACATGGAAATATCTACACCGCGATCTGTACAAACATGGAAATATCTTCAAAACGATCTGTATAAACATGGAAATATCTACACCGCTATCTGAATAAACATGGTAATATCTACACCACCATCTACATAAACATGGAAATACCTACACCGCCATCTGTATAAACATGGAAATATCAACAATGCCATCTGTAGAAAGATGGAAATATCTACACCGCAATTTGTGTAAACATGGAAATATCTACACCGATATCTGTAAAAAAATGTAAATATCTACACCGCTATCTGTATAAACATGGAAATATCTACACCATGATCTGTATAAACTTGGAAATACCTACACCGCGATCTGTATAAACATGGAAATATCTACACTGCTATCTCCATAAACATGGAAATATCTACACCGCCATCTGTATACACATGGAAATATCTACAAAGACATCTGTATAAATATGGAAGTATGTACACCGCCATCTGTATATACATGGAAATATCTACACCACGATCAGTATAAACATTGAAATATCTACACCGCTATCTGTATAAACGTGGAAATATCTCCACTGCTATCTCTATAAACATGGAAATATCTACACCGTGGTCTGTATAAACATGGAAATATCTACACCGCTATCTGTATAAACATGGAAATATCTACACCGCTATCTGTATAAACATGGAAATATCTACACCGCGATCTGTATAAACATGGAAATATCTACATCGCGATCTGTATAAACATGGATATATCTTCACCATGATCTGCATAAACATGGAAATATCTACAAAGACATCTGTATAAACATGGAAATACCTACACAGTCATGTGTAGGAACATTTAAATATCTACACTGCCATCTGTATAAACATAGAAATATCTACACAGCCCTCTGTATAAATATGGAAATATCTGCATAGGCATCTGTGTAAACATGGAAATATCTGCACCGCTATCTGTTTAAACATGGAAAAACCTACACCGCTGTCTCTATAAACATGGATATATGTACACTGCTATGTGTATAAACACGGAAATATCTCCACTGCTCTCTGTATAAACATGGAAATATCTCCACCGTTATCTGTATAAACATGGAAATAACTACAGCGCCATCTCTATAAACATTGAAATATCTACACTGCCATCTGTAAAAACATGGAAATATCTACATCACCAACTGTATAAACATGGAAATATCTACACCACCATCTGTATAAACATGGAAATACCTACAATACCATCTGTATACACATGGAAATATCTTCACAGACATCTGTATAAATATGGAAATATCTACACAGCCATCTGTATAAACATGGAAATATCTACACTGCCATCTGTAGAAAGATGGAAATATCTACACCGCTATCTCTATAAATATGGAAATATCTACACCGCCATCTCTATAAACATGAAAATATCTACACTACCATCTCCATAAAGATGGAATTATCTACTCCGCCATGTGTATAAACACGGAAATATCTACACCACCATCTGTGTAAACATGGAAATATCTACACCGCTATCTGTATAAACATGGAAATACCTACACCGCCATCTGCATGTCCATGGAAATATCTACACCACCATCTGTATAAACATGGAAATATCTACACGGCCATCTGTGTATAGATGGAAATATCAACACCGCCATCTGTACAAACATGGAAATATCTACACCGCTATATCTATAAACATGGAAATATCCACACCGCTATCTCTATGAACATGGAAATATCTACACCGCCATGTCTATAAACATGGAAATATGTACACCACGATCACAATAAACATGGAAATATCTACACCGCTATCTGTATAAAGATGGAAATACCTATACAGTCATCTGTGTAAACATGGAAATATCTACACCACCATCTGTATAAACATGGAAATATCTACAATGCCATCTGTATACACATGGAAATACCTACACGGCAATCTGTGTATAGATGGAAACAGCAAAAACGCCATCTGTACAAACATGGAAATATCTACACTGCTAACTCTATAAACATGGAAATATCTACACTGCGGTCTGTATAAACATGGAAATATCTACACCTGTATCTGTTTAAACATGGAAATATCTACAGCGCCATCTCTATAAACATTGAAATATCTACACTGCCGTCTGTAAAAACATGGAAATATCTACACAGTCATCTGAATAAACATGGAAATATCTACACCACCATCTGTATAAACATGGAAATAACTACAATACCATGTGTATACACATGGAAATATCTACACAGAGATCTGTATAAATATGGAAATATCTGCACGGCCATCTGTATAAACATGGAAATATCTGCACTGCCATCTGTAGAAAAATGGAAATATGTACACCGCTATCTCTATAAATATGGAAGTATCTACACCGCCATCTCTATAAACAAGAATTATCTACACTGCCATCTCCAAAAAGATGGAAGTATCTACTCCGCCATGTGTATATACACGGAAATATCTACACCACCATCTGTGTAAACATGGAAATAACTACACCGCTATCTGTATAAACATGGAAATATCTACAACGCCATCTGCATGTCCATGGAAATATCTACGCCGCCATCTGAATAAACATGGAAATATCTATACGGACATCTGTGTATAGATGGAAATATCAACACCGCCATCTGTACAAACATGGAACTATCTACATAGATATCTCTATAAACATGGAAATATCTGCACTGCCATCTGTAAAAACATGGAAATACCTATACAGTCATCTGTATAAACATGGAAATAGCTACAATGCCATCTGTATAAACATGGAAATATCTACACAGCCATCTGTATAAACATGTAAATATCTACACTGCTATCTCTATAAACATGGAAATATCTACACCGCCATCTCTATAAACATGAAAATATCTACACTGCCATCTCCATAAACATGGAACTATCTACTTCGCCATCTGTATAAACATGGAAACAACTTCACTACCATCTGTGTGAATAAGGAAATATCTACAATACCATCTGTATAAAGATATAAATATCTGCACCGCGAGCTGTATAAACATGGAAATATCTACATCGCTATCTGTATATACATGGAAATACCAACACCGCTACCGGTATAATCATGGAAATATCTACAACACCATCTATATAAACATGGAAATATCTACATCACTATGTCTATAAACATGGAAATACCTACACCGATTTCTCTATAAACATGGAAATATCTACACAGCTATTTGAATAAACATGGAAATATCTACACCGCTACCTGTATAAACATGGAAATATCTACACCACGATCTGTATAAACATGGAAATATCTACACCGCGATCTGTACAAACATGGAAATATCTTCAAAACGATCTGTATAAACATGGAAATATCTACACCGCTATCTGTATAAACATGGTAATATCTACACCACCATCTACATAAACATGGAAATATCTACACCGCCATCTGTATAAACATGGAAATATCAACAATGCCATCTGTAGAAAGATGGAAATATCTACTCCGCAATCTGTGTAAACATGGAAATATCTACATCGATATCTGTAAAAAAATGTAAATATCTACACCGCTATCTGTATAAACATGGAAATATCTACACCACGATCTGTATAAACATGGAAATATCTACACTGCGATCTGTATAAACATGGAAATATCTACACAGCTATCTCCATATACATGGAAATATCTACACCGCCATCTGTATACACATGGAAATATCTACAAAGACATCTGTATAAATATGGAATTATGTACACCGCCATCTGTATATACATGGAAATATCTACACCACGATCAGTATAAACATTGAAATATCTACACCGCTATCTGTATAAACGTGGAAATATCTCCACTGCTATCTGTATAAACATGGAAATATCTACACCGTGGTCTGTATAAACATGGAAATATCTACACCGCTATCTGTATAAACATGGAAATATCTACACTGCCATCTGCATGTCCATGGAAATATCTACACCCCCATCTCTATAAACATGAAAATATCTACACTATCATCTCCGTAAAGATGGAAGTATCTACTCCGCTATGTGTATAAACACGGAAATATCTATACCACCATCTGTGTAAACATGGAAATATCTACACCACTATCTGTATAAACATGGAAATATCTACACCGCGATCTGTATAAACATGGAAATATCTACACCACTATCTGTATAAACATGGAAATTTCTACACCGCCATCTGCATGTCCATGGAAATATCTACGCCGCCATCTGTATAAACATGGAAATATCTACACGGCCATCTGTGTATAGATGGAAATATCAACACCGCCATCTGTACAAACATGGAAATATCTGCACCGCTATGTGTATATACATGGAAATATCTACACCGCGCTCTGTATAAACATAGAAATCTCTACTCCGCTATGTCTATAAACATCGAAATATCTACACCACCATCTGTATAAACATGGAAATACTTACCAAGTTATCTGTATAAACATGGAAATATCTACACCGCCATATGTATAAACATGGAAATATCTACACAGCCATGTGTATATACATGGAAATATCTACACCGCTATCTATATAAACATGGAAATAACTACACCGCTATCTGTATAAACATGGAAATATCTCCACGGCTATCTCTAAAAACATAGAAATATCTACACCGCCATCTGTATAAACATGGAAATATCAACACTGCGATCTGTATAAACATGGAAATATCTTCACCACGATCTGTATAAACATGGAAATATCTACACCGCTATCTGTATAAACATGGTAATATCTACACCACCATCTATATAAACATGGAAATATCTACACCGCCATCTGTATAAACATGGAAATATCTACAATGCCATCTGTAGAAAGATGGAAATATCTACACCGCAATCTGTGTAAACATGGAAATATCAACACCACTATCTGTAAAAACATGGAAATATCTACACCGACATCTGCATGTCCATGGAAATATCTGCGCCGCCATCTGTATAAACATGGAAATATCTACACGGCCATCTGTGTATAGATGGAAATATCAGCACCGCTATCGGTACAAACATGGAAATATCTACACTGCTATCTCTATAAAGATGGAAATATCTGCAATTCCATCTGTAAAAACATGGAAATACCTATACAGTCATCTGTATAAACATGGAAAAATCTACAATGCCATCTGTATACACAGGGAAATATCTACACAGCCATCTGTATAAACATGTAAATATCCACACTGCTATCTCTATAAACATGGAAATATCTACACCGCCATCTCTATAAACATGAAAATATCTACACTGCCATCTCCATAAACATGGAAATAATTACTTCGCCAACTGTGTAAACATGGAAACATCTACACCGCCATCTGTGTGAATAAGGAAATATCTACAATGCCATCTGTATAAAGATATAAATATCTGCACCGCGAGCTGTATAAACATGGAAATATCTACATCGCTATCTGTATAAACGTGGAAATACCAACACCGCTATCGGTATAAACATGGAAATATCTACAACGCCATCTATATAAACATGCAAATATCTACACCGCTATGTCAATAAACATGGAAATACCTACACCGATTTCTCTATAAACATGGAAATATCTACACCGCTATCTGTATAAACATGGAAATATCTACACCGCGATCTGTATAAACATGGAAATCTCTACACCACGATCTGTATAAACATGGAAATATCTACACCGCGATCTGTATAAACATGGAAATATCTACACCGCTATCTGTATAAACATGGAAATATCTACACCACCATCTATATAAACATGGAAATATCTACACCGCCATCTGTATAAACATGGAAAAATCAACACCGCTATCTCTATAAACATGGAAATATCTGCACCGCCATCTCTATAAACATGGAAATATCTACACCACGATCAGTATAAACATCGAAATATCTACACCGCTGTCTCTATAAACATGGAAATATCTCCAATGCTATCTCTATAAACATCGAAATATCTACACCGCCATCTGTATAAACATGGAAATATTTACAAAGTTATCTGTATAAACATGGAAATATCTACACTGCCATCTGTATAAACATGGAAATATCTACACAGCCATGTGTAGATACATGGAAATAACTACACCCCTATCTATATAAACATGGAAATAACTACACCGCTATTTGTATAAACATGGAAATATCTACACCGCCATCTACATATCCATGGAAATATCTGCGCCGCCATCTGTATAAACATGGAAATATCTACACGGTCATCTGTGTATAGATGGAAATATCAACACCGCCATCTGCACAAACATGGAAATATCTCCACCGCTATCTGTATAAACATGGAAATATCTACACCGCGGTCTGTATAAACATGGAAATATCTACACCGCTATCTGTATAAACATGGAAATATCTACACCCCTATCTCTATAAACATGGAAATCTCTACACCGTGATCTGTATAAACATGGAAATATTTACACCGCTATCTGTATAAACATGGAAATTTCTACACCGTTATCTGTATAAATATGGAAATATCTACACCGCTATCTCTATAAACATGGAAATATCTACACCGCCATCTCTGTAAACATGGAAATACCTATACAGTCATCTGTGTAAACATGGAAATATCTACACCACCATCTGTATAAACATGGAAATATCTACAATGCCATCTGTATACACATGGAAATACCTACACGGCAATCTGTGTATAGATGGAAACATCAACACCGCCATCTGTACAAACGTGGAAATACCTACACGGCCATCTGTGTATAGATGGAAATAACAACACCGCCATATGTACAAACATGGAAATATCTATACCGCTATCTGTATAAAGATGGAAATATCTACACCGCTATCTCTATAAACATGGAAATATCTACACAGCCATCTGTATACACATGGAAATATCTACACTGCTATCTCTATAAACATGGAAATATCTACACCGCTATATGTATAAACATGGAAATATCTACATCGCTATCTGTATAAACAGGGAAATATCTCCACCGCTATCTGTATAAACATGGAAATATCTACACCGCTATCTGTATAAACATGGAAATATTTACACCGCTATCTGTATAAACATGGAAATATCTACAACGCTATCTGTGTAAACATGGAAATATCTACACAGCTATCTGTGTAAACTTGGAAATATCTACACAGGTATCTGTGTAAAAATGGAAATATCTACCCGGCAATCTGTGCAAAGAGGAAATATCTACACCGCTATCTCTGAAAACATGGAAATATCTACACCGCTATCTGTATAAACATGGAAATATCTACACCGCTATCTGTATAAACAAGGAAATATCTACACCGCCATCTGTAGAAACCTGGAAATATCTACACCGCCATCTGTATAAACATGGAAATACCTACACCGCTATCTGTAGAAATATGGAAATATCTACACCGCTATTTCTATAAACATGGAAATACCAACACCGCTTTCTCTATAAACATGGAAATATCTACATCGCAATCTCTATAAACATGGAATTATCTACACCGCCATCTCTATAAACATGAAAATATCTACACCGCCATCTTCAGAAACATGGCTGTATATACACCGCCATCTGTATAAACATGGAATTATCTACACCACTATGTATAAACATGGAAAAATCTTCACTGCCATTTGTATAAAGATGGAAATATCTGCACAGCGAGTTGAATAAACATGGAAATATGTACACCGCTATCTCTATAAACATGGAAACACCTACAACGCCATCTCTATAAATATGGAAATATATACACCGCTATCTGTATAAACATGGAAATATCTACACCGCTATCTGTATAAACCTGGAAAGATCTACACCGCTATCTCTCTAAATATGGAAATATCTACAACGCTATCTCTCTAAACATGGAAATGTCTACCCGCTGTCTGTATAAACATGGAAATATCTACATCGTTATCTCTATAAACTTGAAAATATCTACACCGCCATCTCTATAAACATGGAAATATCTACACCGCTATCTTTATAAACATGGAAATATCTACTCCAGTATCTGTATAAACATGGAAATATCTACACTGCCATCTGTATAAACATGGAAATATCTACACTGCCATCTGTATACACATGGAAATATCTACACAGTCATCTGTATAAACATTGAAATATCTCCACCGCTATCTGTATAAACACGGAAATATCTCCACCGCTATCTGTATAAACATGGATATATCTACACCGCTATATGTATAAACATGGAAATGTCTACACTGCTATCTGTATAAACATGGATATATCTACACCGCTATCTGTATAAACATGGAAATATTTACATCGCTATCTGTATAAACATGGAAATATTTCCACCGCAATCTGTGTAAACATAGAAATATCTACACCGCAATCTTTATAAACATGGAAATATCGACACCGCAATCTGTATAAACATGGATATATCTACACAGCTATCTGTATAAACATGGAAATATCTACACGGCTATCTGTATAAACATGGAAATATCTACACCGCTATCTGTATAAACATGGAAATATCTACACCGCTATCTGTATAAACGTGGAAATATATACACCGCAAACTTTGCAAATATGGAAATATCTACACCTCTATCTCTGTAAATATGTAAATATCTACACCGCTATCTGTATAAACATGGAAATATCTACACCGCATTCTGTATAAACATGGAAATATATACACCACGATCTGTATAAACATGGATATATCTACACCGCTATCTGTATAAACATGGAAATATCTACACCGCTATCTGTATAAACATGGAAATATATACACCACGATTTGTATAAACATGGATATATCTACACCGCTATCTGTATAAACATGGAAACATATACACCGCTATCTATGTAAACATGGAAATATCTACACCGCTATGTGTATAACTATGGAAATATCTACACCGCTATCTCTATAAACATGGAAATGTCTACACCACGGTCTGTATAAACATGGAAATATCTTCATGGCTATCTCTCTAAACATGGAAATATCTACACCCCCATATGTATAAACATGGAAATACCTACACAGTCATCTGTATAAACATCGAAATATCTCCCCCACTATCTGTATAAACATGGAAATATCTACATTGCAATCTGTATAAACATGTAAATAACTACACAGCCATCTCTGTAAACATGGAAATATCTACATCGCTATCTGTATAAACATGGAGATATCCACACCGCAATCTGCGTAACATGGATATATTTACACCGCCATCTGTAGAAAACATGGGAATATCTACACAGTCATCTGTATAAACATGGAAATATCTACACCCCCATCTGTAAAAACATGGAAATAACTACACCGCTATCTCTACAAACATGGAAATACCTGCACCGCTATCTGTATAGACACGGAAATATCGACACCGCTATCTGTATAAACTTGGAAATATCTACACTGCCATCTCTATAAACATGAAGATATGTCCACCGCTATCTGTATAAACTTGAAAATATCTCCACCGCTATCAGTATAAACATGGAATTATGTACACCGCTATCTGTATAAACATGGAAATATCTACACCATTATCTGTATAAACATGGAAATATCTAGACCACTATCTGTATAAACATTCAAATATCTACATTGCTATCTGTATAAACATGGAAATATCTACACCGCTATCTGTATAAACATGCAAATATATACAGCGCTATCTATATAAACAGGGATATATCTCCACCGCTACCTGTATAAACATGGAAATATCTACACCGCTATCCTTATAAACGAGGAAATATCTACACTGCAATCTCTATAAACATGGAAATATCTAGAACACTATCTGTGTAAACATGGAAATACCTTCACAGCTGTCTGTGTAAACATGGAAATTTGTACACCGCAATCTGTGTGAATATTGAAATATCTACACCTCTGCCTCTGTAAACATGGAAATATCTACTCCACTATCTGTATAAACGTGGATATATCTACACTGCCATCTGTATAAACATGGTAATAGCCACACCCCTATCTGTATAAACATGAAAATATCTACACCACCATCTGAATAAACATACAAATATCTAAACTGCTATCTGTATAAATATGGAAATATCTACACTGATATCTCTGTAAACATGGAAATACCTACACCGCTACCTGTGTAAACATGGACATATCTACACCGCTATCTCTATAAACATGGAAATATCTACACCACTACCTGCATAAACTTGGAAATATCTACACCACCATCTCTAGAAACATGGAAATATCTCCACTGCTATCTGTATAAACATGGAAATATCTCCTCCACTCTCTGTATAAAATGGAAATATCTATACCGCTATCTGTATAAACATGGAAATATCTACACCGCTATCTGTATAAACATGGAAATATCTACACCGCAATCTCTATAAACATGGAAATATCTACAACACTATCTCTGTAAACATGGAAATATCTACACCGCTGTCTGTGTAAACATGGAAATATGTACACCACAATCTGTGTGAAGATGGAAATATCTACACTGCAATCTGTGCAAATATGGAAATATCTACACCTCTATCTCTGTAAAAATGGAAATAGCTACACCACTCTCTGTATAAGCATGGAAATATCGACACCGCTATCTGTATAAACATGGAAATATCTACACCACAATCTGTATAAACATGGATATATCTACACCGCTATCTGTATAAACATGGAAATATCTACACCACTATCTGTATAAACATGGAAATATCTCCTCCGTTATCTGTTTAAATATGGAAATATCTACACCGCTATCTCTATAAACATGGAAATGTCTACACCGCTCTCTGTATAAACATGGAAATATCTACACCGCTATCTGTATAAACATGGAAATATCTACAACGCTATCTGTATAAATATGGAAATATCTACACCGCTATCTCTATAAACATGGAAATGTCTTCACCGCTATCTGTATAAACATGCAAATATCTACATGGCTATTTCTATAAATATGGAAATATCTAAACCGACTTCTGTATAAACATGGAAATACGTACACAATCATCTGTATAAACATAGAAATATCCACACCACTATCTGTATAAACACGGAAATATCTACACTGCCATCTGTATAATCATGGATATATCTACACCGCTATATGTATAAACATGGAAATGTCTACACTGCTATCTGTATAAACATGGATATATCTACTCCGCTATCTGTATAAACATGGAAATATTTACATCGATATCTGTATAAACATGGAAATATTTCCACCGCAATCTGTGTAAACATAGAAATATCTACACCGCTATCTTTATAAACATGGAAATATCTACACCGCAATCTGTATAAACATGGATATATCTACACAGCTATCTGTATAAATATGGAAATATCTACATGGCTATCTGTATACACATGGAAATATCTACACCGCTATCTGTATAAACATGGAAATACCTACACCGCTATCTGTATAAACGTGGAAATATATACACCGCAAACTTTGCAAATATGGAAATATCTACACCTCTATCTCTGTAAATATGTAAATATCTACACCGCTATCTGTATAAACATGGAAATATCTACACCGCATTCTGTATAAACATGGAAATATATACACCACGATCTGTATAAACATGGATATATCTACACCGCTATCTGTATAAACATGGAAATATCTACACAGCTATCTGTATAAACATGGAAATATATACACCACGATTTGTATAAACATGGATATATCTACAACGCTATCTGTATAAACATGGAAACATATACACCGCTATCTGTATAAACATGGAAATATCTACACCGCTATGTGTATAACTATGGAAATATCTACACCGCTATCTCTATAAACATGGAAATGTCTACACCACGGTCTGTATAAACATGGAAATATCTTCATGGCTATCTCTCTAAACATGGAAATATCTACACCCCCATATGTATAAACATGGAAATACCAACACAGTCATCTGTATAAACATCGAAATATCTACCCCACTATCTGTATAAACATGGAAATATCTACAATGCAATCTGTATAAACATGGAAATAACTACACAGCCATCTCTATAAACATGGAAATATCTACATCGCTATCTGTATAAACATGGAGATATCCACACCGCAATCTGCGTAACATGGATATATTTACACCGCCATCTGTAGAAAACATGGGAATATCTACACAGTCATCTGTATAAACATGGAAATATCTACACCCCCATCTGTAAAAACATGGAAATACCTACACCGCTATCTCTACAAACATGGAAATACCTGCACCGCTATCTGTATAGACACGGAAATATCGACACCGCTATCTGTATAAACTTGGAAATATCTACACTGCCATCTCTATAAACATGAAGATATGTCCACCGCTATCTGTATAAACTTGAAAATATCTCCACCGCTATCAGTATAAACATGGAATTATCTACACCGCTATCTGTATAAACATGGAAATATCTACACCGTTATCTGTATAAACATGGAAATATCTAGACCGCTATCTGTATAAACATTCAAATATCTACATTGCTATCTGTATAAACATGGAAATATCTACACCGCTATCTGTATAAACATGCAAATATATACAGCGCTATCCACATAAACAGGGATATATCTCCACCGCTACCTGTATAAACATGGAAATATCTACACCTCTATCTTTATAAACGAGGAAATATCTACACTGCAATCTCTATAAACATGGAAATATCTAGAACACTCTCTGTGTAAACATGGAAATATCTTCACAGCTGTCTGGGTAAACATGGAAATTTGTACACCGCAATCTGTGTGAATATTGAAATATCTACACCTCTGCCTCTGTAAACATGGAAATATCTACTCCACTATCTGTATAAACGTGGATATATCCACACTGCCATCTGTATAAACATGGTAATAGCCACACCGCTATCTGTATAAACATGAAAATATCTACACCACCATCTGAATAAACATACAAATATCTAAACCGCTATCTGTATAAATATGGAAATATCTACACTGATATCTCTGTAAACATGGAAATATCTACACCGCTACCTGTGTAAACATGGACATATCTACACCGCTATCTCTATACACATGGAAATATCTACACCACTACCTGCATAAACTTGGAAATATCTACACCACCATCTCTAGAAACATGGAAATATCTCCACTGCTATCTGTATAAACATGGAAATATCTCCTCCACTCTCTGTATAAAATGGAAATATCTATACCGCTATCTGTATAAACATGGAAATATCTACACCGCTATCTGTATAAACATGGAAATACCTACAACACTATCTGTGTAAACATGGAAATATCTACACCGCTGTCTGTGTAAACATGGAAATATGTACACCGCAATCTGTGTGATGATGGAAATATCTACACTGCAATCTGTGCAAATATGGAAATATCTACACCTCTATCTCTGTAAAAATGGAAATAGCTACACCACTCTCTGTATAAGCATGGAAATATCGACACCGCTATCTGTATAAACATGGAAATATCTACACCACAATCTGTATAAACATGGATATATCTACAGCGCTATCTGTATAAACATGGAAATATCTACATCACTATCTGTATAAACATGGAAATATTTCCTCCGTTATCTGTTTAAATATGGAAATATCTACACCGCTATCTCTATAAACATGGAAATGTCTACACCGCTCTCTGTATAAACATGGAAATATCTACACTGCTATCTGTATAAACATGGAAATATCTACACCGCTATCTGTATAAATATGGAAATATCTACACCGCTATCTCTATAAACATGGAAATGTCTTCACCGCTATCTGTATAAACATGGAAATATCTACATGGCTATTTCTATAAATATTGAAATATCTAAACCGACTTCTGTACAAACATGGAAATACCTACACAATCATCTGTATAAACATAGAAATATCCACACCAGTATCTGTATAAAAACGGAAATATCTACACTGCCATCTGTATAAACATGGAAATATCTACACAGCCATCTCTATAAACATGGAAATATCTACATCGCTATCTGTATTAACATGGAAATAGCTAAACTGCTATCTGTATAAACATGGGAATATCTACACCGCCATCTGTAAAAACATGGAAATATCTACACAGTCATGTGTAGAAACATGGAAATATCTACACCGCCATCTGTACAAATATGGAAATATCTCCACCGCTATCTGTATAAACATGGAAATATCTACACCGATATCTGTATAAACAAGGAAATATGTACACCGCTATCTGTATAGACATGGAAATACCTACACCGCCGTCTGTATAAACATGGAAATATCTACACTTCCATCTGTATAAACATGCAAATAGCCACACCATTATGTTTTATAAACATGCAAATATCTACACCACCATCTGAATAAAAATGGATATATCTACATGGCTATCTGTATAAATATGGAAATATCTACACCGCTACGTCTTTAAACATGGAAATATCTACACAGCTATCTGTATAAACATGCATATATCTACAGTGCTATCTCTATAAACATGGAAATATCTACACCGCCATCTGTATAAACATGGAAACATGTACACAGTCATCTGTATAAACATGGAAATAACTACACCACTGTCTGTATAAACATGGAAATATATACACCGCTATCCGTATAAACATGGAAATATCTGCACCGCTATCTGTATAAATATGGAAACATGCACACCACTATCTCTCTAAACATGGAAATGTCTACCCGCTGTCTGTATAAACTGGGAAATATCTACATCGTTATCTCTATAAACATGAAAATATCTACACCGCCATCTCTATAAACATGGAAAT
Source organism: Pan troglodytes (assembly GCF_028858775.2). NCBI lineage: Eukaryota > Metazoa > Chordata > Mammalia > Primates > Hominidae > Pan > Pan troglodytes. The sequence continues at coordinate 116,025,919 of NC_072409.2, read as the reverse complement.
ATCTACACCGCTATCTTTATAAACATGGAAATATCTACTCCAGTATCTGTATAAACATGGATATATCTACACTGCCATCTGAATAAACATGGTAATAGCCACACCGCTATCTGTATAAACATGGAAATATTTACACTGCCATCTGTATAAACATGGAAATATCTACACTGCCATCTGTATACACATGGAAATATCTACACAGTCATCTGTATAAACATTGAAATATCTCCACCGCTATCTGTATAAACATGGAAATATCTCCACCGCTATCTGTATAAACATGGATATATCTACACCGCTATATGTATAAACATGGAAATGTCTACACTGCTATCTGTATAAACATGGATATATCTACTCCGCTATCTGTATAAACATGGAAATATTTACATCGCTATCTGTATAAACATGGAAATATTTCCACCGCAATCTGTGTAAACATAGAAATATCTACACCGCCATCTTTATAAACATGGAAATATCGACACCGCAATCTGTATAAACATGGATATATCTACACAGCTATCTGTATAAACATGGAAATATCTACACGGCTATCTGTATAAACATGGAAATATCTACACCGCTATCTGTATAAACATTGAAATATCTACACCGCTATCTGTATAAACGTGGAAATATATACACCGCAAACTTTGCAAATATGGAAATATCTACACCTCTATCTCTGTAAATATGTAAATATCTTCACCGCTATCTGTATAAACATGGAAATATCTACACCGCATTCTGTATAAACATGGAAATATATACACCACGATCTGTATAAACATGGATATATCTACACCGCTATCTGTATAAACATGGAAATATCTACACCGCTATCTGTATAAACATGGAAATATATACACCACGATTTGTATAAACATGGATATATCTACACCGCTATCTGTATAAACATGGAAACATATACACCGCTATCTATATAAACATGGAAATATCTACACCGCTATGTGTATAACTATGGAAATATCTACACCGCTATCTCTATAAACATGGAAATGTCTACACCACGGTCTATATAAACATGGAAATATCTTCATGGCTATCTCTCTAAACATGGAAATATCTACACCCCCATATGTATAAACATGGAAATACCTACACAGTCATCTGTATAAACATCGAAATATCTCCCCCACTATCTGTATAAACATGGAAATATCTACACTGCAATCTGTATAAACATGGAAATAACTACACAGCCATCTCTATAAACATGGAAATATCTACATCGCTATCTGTATAAACATGGAGATATCCACACCGCAATCTGCGTAACATGGATATATTTACACCGCCATCTGTAGAAAACATGGGAATATCTACACAGTCATCTGTATAAACATGGAAATATCTACACCCCCATCTGTAAAAACATGGAAATAACTACACCGCTATCTCTACAAACATGGAAATACCTGCACCGCTATCTGTATAGACACGGAAATATCGACACCGCTATCTGTATAAACTTGGAAATATCTACACTGCCATCTCTATAAACATGAAGATATGTCCACCGCTATCTGTATAAACTTGAAAATATCTCCACCGCTATCAGTATAAACATGGAATTATGTACACCGCTATCTGTATAAACATGGAAATATCTACACCGTTATCTGTATAAACATGGAAATATCTAGACCACTATCTGTATAAACATTCAAATATCTACATTGCTATCTGTATAAACATGGAAATATCTACACCGCTATCTGTATAAACATGCAAATATATACAGCGCTATCTATATAAACAGGGATATATCTCCACCGCTACCTGTATAAACATGGAAATATCTACACCGCTATCCTTATAAACGAGGAAATATCTACACTGCAATCTCTATAAACATGGAAATATCTAGAATACTATCTGTGTAAACATGGAAATATCTTCACAGCTGTCTGTGTAAACATGGAAATTTGTACACCGCAATCTGTGTGAATATTGAAATATCTACACCTCTGCCTCTGTAAACATGGAAATATCTACTCCACTATCTGTATAAACGTGAATATATCTACACTGCCATCTGTATAAACATGGTAATAGCCACACCGCTATCTGTATAAACATGAAAATATCTACACCACCATCTGAATAAACATACAAATATCTAAACCGCTATCTGTATAAATATGGAAATATCTACACTGATATCTCTGTAAACATGGAAATATCTACACCACTACCTGTGTAAACATGGACATATCTACACCGCTATCTCTATAAACATGGAAATATCTACACCACTACCTGCATAAACTTGGAAATATCTACACCACCATCTCTAGAAACATGGAAATATCTCCACTGCTATCTGTATAAACATGGAAATATCTCCTCCACTCTCTGTATAAAATGGAAATGTCTATACCGCTATCTGTATAAACATGGAAATATCTACACCGCTATCTGTATAAACATGGAAATATCTACACCGCAATCTCTATAAACATGGAAATATCTACAACACTAGCTGTGTAAACATGGAAATATCTACACCGCTGTCTGTGTAAACATGGAAATATGTACACCGCAATCTGTGTGAAGATGGAAATATCTACACTGCAATCTGTGCAAATATGGAAATATCTACACCTCTATCTCTGTAAAAATGGAAATAGCTACACCACTCTCTGTATAAGCATGGAAATATCGACACCGCTATCTGTATAAACATGGAAATATCTACACCACAATCTGTATAAACATGGATATATCTACACCGCTATCTGTATAAACATGGAAATATCTACGCCACTATCTGTATAAACATGGAAATATCTCCTCCGTTATCTATTTAAATATGGAAATATCCACACCGCTATCTCTATAAACGTGGAAATGTCTACACCGCTCTCTGTATAAACATGGAAATATCTACACCGCTATCTGTATAAACATGGAAATATCTACAATGCTATCTGTATAAATATGGAAATATCTACACCGCTATCTCTATAAACATGGAAATGTCTTCACCGCTATCTGTATAAACATGGAAATATCTACATGGCTATTTCTATATATATGGAAATATCTAAGCCGACTTCTGTATAAACATGGAAATACGTACACAATCATCTGTATAAACATAGAAATATCCACACCACTATCTGTATAAACACGGAAATATCTACACTGCCATCTGTATAAACATGGATATATCTACACCGCTATATGTATAAACATGGAAATGTCTACACTGCTATCTGTATAAACATGGATATATCTACTCCGCTATCTGTATAAACATGGAAATATTTACATCGCTATCTGTATAAACATGGAAATATTTCCACCGCAATCTGTGTAAACATAGAAATATCTACACCGCTATCTTTATAAACATGGAAATATCTACACCGCAATCTGTATAAACATGGATATATCTACACAGCTATCTGTATAAACATGGAAATATCTACACGGCTATCTGTATAAACATGGAAATATCTACACCGCTATCTGTATAAACATGGAAATACCTACACCGCTATCTGTATAAACGTGGAAATATATACACCGTAAACTTTGCAAATATTGAAATATCTACACCTCTATCTCTGTAAATATGTAAATATCTACACCGCTATCTGTATAAACATGGAAATATCTACACCGCATTCTGTATAAACATGGAAATATATACACCACGATCTGTATAAACATGGATATATCTACACCGCTATCTGTATAAACATGGAAATATCTACACAGCTATCTGTATAAACATGGAAATATATACACCACGATTTGTATAAACATGGATATATCTACACCGCTATCTGTATAAACATGGAAACATATACACCGCTATCTGTATAAACATGGAAATATCTACACCGCTATGTGTATAACTATGGAAATATCTACACCACTATCTCTATAAACATGGAAATGTCTACACCACGGTCTGTATAAACATGGAAATATCTTCATGGCTATCTCTCTAAACATGGAAATATCTACACCCCCATATGTATAAACATGGAAATACCAACACAGTCATCTGTATAAACATCGAAATATCTCCCCCACTATCTGTATAAACATGGAAATATCTACAATGCAATCTGTATAAACATGGAAATAACTACACAGCCATCTCTATAAACATGGAAATATCTACATCGCTATCTGTATAAACATGGAGATATCCACACCGCAATCTGCGTAACATGGATATATTTACACCGCCATCTGTAGAAAACATGGGAATATCTACACAGTCATCTGTATAAACATGGAAATATCTACACCCCCATCTGTAAAAACATGGAAATAACTACACCGCTATCTCTACAAACATGGAAATACCTGCACCGCTATCTGTATAGACACGGAAATATCGACACCGCTATCTGTATAAACTTGGAAATATCTACACTGCCATCTCTATAAACATGAAGATATGTCCACCGCTATCTGTATAAACTTGAAAATATCTCCACCGCTATCAGTATAAACATGGAATTATGTACACCGCTATCTGTATAAACATGGAAATATCTACACCGTTATCTGTATAAACATGGAAATACCTAGACCGCTATCTGTATAAACATTCAAATATCTACATTGCTATCTGTATAAACATGGAAATATCTACACCGCTATCTGTATAAACATGCAAATATATACAGCGCTATCTGTATAAACAGGGATATATCTCCACCGCTACCTGTATAAACATGGAAATATCTACACCTCTATCTTTATAAACGAGGAAATATCTACACTGCAATCTCTATAAACATGGAAATATCTAGAACACTATCTGTGTAAACATGGAAATATCTTCACAGCTGTCTGGGTAAACATGGAAATTTGTACACCGCAATCTGTGTGAATATTGAAATATCTACACCTCTGCCTCTGTAAACATGGAAATATCTACTCCACTATCTGTATAAACGTGGATATATCTACACTGCCATCTGTATAAACATGGTAATAGCCACACCGCTATCTGTATAAACATGAAAATATCTACACCACCATCTGAATAAACATACAAATATCTAAACCGCTATCTGTATAAATATGGAAATATCTACACTGATATCTCTGTAAACATGGAAATATCTACACCGCTACCTGTGTAAACATGGACATATCTACACCGCTATCTCTATAAACATGGAGATATCTACACCACTACCTGCATAAACTTGGAAATATCTACACCACCATCTCTAGAAACATGGAAATATCTCCACTGCTATCTGTATAAACATGGAAATATCTCCTCCACTCTCTGTATAAAATGGAAATATCTACACCGCTATCTGTATAAACATGGAAATATCTACACCGCTATCTGTATAAACATGGAAATATCTACAACACTATCTGTGTAAACATGGAAATATCTACACCACTGTCTGTGTAAACATGGAAATATGTACACCGCAATCTGTGTGAAGATGGAAATATCTACACTGCAATCTGTGCAAATATGGAAATATCTACACCTCTATCTCTGTAAAAATGGAAATAGCTACACCACTCTCTGTATAAGCATGGAAATATCGACACCGCTATCTGTATAAACATGGAAATATCTACACCACAATCTGTATAAACATGGATATATCTACACCGCTATCTGTATAAACATGGAAATATCTACACCACTATCTGTATAAACATGGAAATATTTCCTCCATTATCTGTTTAAATATGGAAATATCTACACCGCTATCTCTATAAACATGGAAATGTCTACACCGCTCTCTGTATAAACATGGAAATATCTACACCGCTATCTGTATAAACATGGAAATATCTGCACCGCTATTTGTATAAATATGGAAATATCTACACCGCTATCTCTATAAACATGGAAATGTCTTCACCGCTATCTGTATAAACATGGAAATATCTACATGGCTATTTCTATAAATATTGAAATATCTAAACCGACTTCTGTACAAACATGGAAATACCTACACAATCATCTGTATAAACATAGAAATATCCACACCAGTATCTGTATAAAAACGGAAATATCTACACTGCCATCTGTATAAACATGGAAATATCTACACAGCCATCTCTATAAACATGGAAATATCTACATCGCTATCTGTATTAACATGGAAATAGCTAAACTGCTATCTGTATAAACATGGGAATATCTACACCGCCATCTGTAAAAACATGGAAATATCTACACAGTCATGTGTAGAAACATGGAAATATCTACACCGCCATCTGTACAAATATGGAAATATCTCCACCGCTATCTGTATAAACATGGAAATATCTACACCGATATCTGTATAAACAAGGAAATATGTACACCGCTATCTGTATAGACATGGAAATACCTACACCGCCGTCTGTATAAACATGGAAATATCTACACTTCCATCTGTATAAACATGCAAATAGCCACACCATTATGTTTTATAAACATGCAAATATCTACACCACCATCTGAATAAAAATGGATATATCTACATGGCTATCTGTATAAATATGGAAATATCTACACCGCTACATCTTTAAACATGGAAATATCTACACAGCTATCTGTATAAACATGCATATATCTACAGTGCTATCTCTATAAACATGGAAATATCTACACCGCCATCTGTATAAACATGGAAACATGTACACAGTCATCTGTATAAACATGGAAATAACTACACCACTGTCTGTATAAACATGGAAATATATACACCGCTATCCGTATAAACATGGAAATATCTGCACCGCTATCTGTATAAATATGGAAACATGCACACCACTATCTCTCTAAACATGGAAATGTCTACCCGCTGTCTGTATAAACTGGGAAATATCTACATCGTTATCTCTATAAACATGAAAATATCTACACCGCCATCTCTATAAACATGGAAATATCTACACCGCTATCTTTATAAACATGGAAATATCTACTCCAGTATCTGTATAAACATGGATATATCTACACTGCCATCTGAATAAACATGGTAATAGCCACACCGCTATCTGTATAAACATGGAAATATCTACACTGCCATCTGTATAAACATGGAAATATCTACACTGCCATCTGTATACACATGGAAATATCTACACAGTCATCTGTATAAACATTGAAATATCTCCACCGCTATCTGTATAAACATGGAAATATCTCCACCGCTATCTGTATAAACATGGATATATCTACACCGCTATATGTATAAACATGGAAATGTCTACACTGCTATCTGTATAAACATGGATATATCTACTCCGCTATCTGTATAAACATGGAAATATTTACATCGCTATCTGTATAAACATGGAAATATTTCCACCGCAATCTGTGTAAACATAGAAATATCTACACCGCCATCTTTATAAACATGGAAATATCGACACCGCAATCTGTATAAACATGGATATATCTACACAGCTATCTGTATAAACATGGAAATATCTACACGGCTATCTGTATAAACATGGAAATATCTACACCGCTATCTGTATAAACATGGAAATATCTACACCGCTATCTGTATAAACGTGGAAATATATACACCGCAAACTTTGCAAATATGGAAATATCTACACCTCTATCTCTGTAAATATGTAAATATCTTCACCGCTATCTGTATAAACATGGAAATATCTACACCGCATTCTGTATAAACATGGAAATATATACACCACGATCTGTATAAACATGGATATATCTACACCGCTATCTGTATAAACATGGAAATATCTACACCGCTATCTGTATAAACATGGAAATATATACACCACGATTTGTATAAACATGGATATATCTACACCGCTATCTGTATAAACATGGAAACATATACACCGCTATCTATATAAACATGGAAATATCTACACCGCTATGTGTATAACTATGGAAATATCTACACCGCTATCTCTATAAACATGGAAATGTCTACACCACGGTCTATATAAACATGGAAATATCTTCATGGCTATCTCTCTAAACATGGAAATATCTACACCCCCATATGTATAAACATGGAAATACCTACACAGTCATCTGTATAAACATCGAAATATCTCCCCCACTATCTGTATAAACATGGAAATATCTACACTGCAATCTGTATAAACATGGAAATAACTACACAGCCATCTCTATAAACATGGAAATATCTACATCGCTATCTGTATAAACATGGAGATATCCACACCGCAATCTGCGTAACATGGATATATTTACACCGCCATCTGTAGAAAACATGGGAATATCTACACAGTCATCTGTATAAACATGGAAATATCTACACCCCCATCTGTAAAAACATGGAAATAACTACACCGCTATCTCTACAAACATGGAAATACCTGCACCGCTATCTGTATAGACACAGAAATATCGACACCGCTATCTGTATAAACTTGGAAATATCTACACTGCCATCTCTATAAACATGAAGATATGTCCACCGCTATCTGTATAAACTTGAAAATATCTCCACCGCTATCAGTATAAACATGGAATTATGTACACCGCTATCTGTATAAACATGGAAATATCTACACCGTTATCTGTATAAACATGGAAATATCTAGACCACTATCTGTATAAACATTCAAATATCTACATTGCTATCTGTATAAACATGGAAATATCTACACCGCTATCTGTATAAACATGCAAATATATACAGCGCTATCTATATAAACAGGGATATATCTCCACCGCTACCTGTATAAACATGGAAATATCTACACCGCTATCCTTATAAACGAGGAAATATCTACACTGCAATCTCTATAAACATGGAAATATCTAGAATACTATCTGTGTAAACATGGAAATATCTTCACAGCTGTCTGTGTAAACATGGAAATTTGTACACCGCAATCTGTGTGAATATTGAAATATCTACACCTCTGCCTCTGTAAACATGGAAATATCTACTCCACTATCTGTATAAACGTGAATATATCTACACTGCCATCTGTATAAACATGGTAATAGCCACACCGCTATCTGTATAAACATGAAAATATCTACACCACCATCTGAATAAACATACAAATATCTAAACCGCTATCTGTATAAATATGGAAATATCTACACTGATATCTCTGTAAACATGGAAATATCTACACCACTACCTGTGTAAACATGGACATATCTACACCGCTATCTCTATAAACATGGAAATATCTACACCACTACCTGCATAAACTTGGAAATATCTACACCACCATCTCTAGAAACATGGAAATATCTCCACTGCTATCTGTATAAACATGGAAATATCTCCTCCACTCTCTGTATAAAATGGAAATGTCTATACCGCTATCTGTATAAACATGGAAATATCTACACCGCTATCTGTATAAACATGGAAATATCTACACCGCAATCTCTATAAACATGGAAATATCTACAACACTAGCTGTGTAAACATGGAAATATCTACACCGCTGTCTGTGTAAACATGGAAATATGTACACCGCAATCTGTGTGAAGATGGAAATATCTACACTGCAATCTGTGCAAATATGGAAATATCTACACCTCTATCTCTGTAAAAATGGAAATAGCTACACCACTCTCTGTATAAGCATGGAAATATCGACACCGCTATCTGTATAAACATGGAAATATCTACACCACAATCTGTATAAACATGGATATATCTACACCGCTATCTGTATAAACATGGAAATATCTACGCCACTATCTGTATAAACATGGAAATATCTCCTCCGTTATCTATTTAAATATGGAAATATCCACACCGCTATCTCTATAAACATGGAAATGTCTACACCGCTCTCTGTATAAACATGGAAATATCTACACCGCTATCTGTATAAACATGGAAATATCTACAACGCTATCTGTATAAATATGGAAATATCTACACCGCTATCTCTATAAACATGGAAATGTCTTCACCGCTATCTGTATAAACATGGAAATATCTACATGGCTATTTCTATATATATGGAAATATCTAAGCCGACTTCTGTATAAACATGGAAATACGTACACAATCATCTGTATAAACATAGAAATATCCACACCACTATCTGTATAAACACGGAAATATCTACACTGCCATCTGTATAAACATGGATATATCTACACCGCTATATGTATAAACATGGAAATGTCTACACTGCTATCTGTATAAACATGGATATATCTACTCCGCTATCTGTATAAACATGGAAATATTTACATCGCTATCTGTATAAACATGGAAATATTTCCACCGCAATCTGTGTAAACATAGAAATATCTACACCGCTATCTTTATAAACATGGAAATATCTACACCGCAATCTGTATAAACATGGATATATCTACACAGCTATCTGTATAAACATGGAAATATCTACACGGCTATCTGTATAAACATGGAAATATCTACACCGCTATCTGTATAAACATGGAAATACCTACACCGCTATCTGTATAAACGTGGAAATATATACACCGTAAACTTTGCAAATATTGAAATATCTACACCTCTATCTCTGTAAATATGTAAATATCTACACCGCTATCTGTATAAACATGGAAATATCTACACCGCATTCTGTATAAACATGGAAATATATACACCACGATCTGTATAAACATGGATATATCTACACCGCTATCTGTATAAACATGGAAATATCTACACAGCTATCTGTATAAACATGGAAATATATACACCACGATTTGTATAAACATGGATATATCTACACCGCTATCTGTATAAACATGGAAACATATACACCGCTATCTGTATAAACATGGAAATATCTACACCGCTATGTGTATAACTATGGAAATATCTACACCACTATCTCTATAAACATGGAAATGTCTACACCACGGTCTGTATAAACATGGAAATATCTTCATGGCTATCTCTCTAAACATGGAAATATCTACACCCCCATATGTATAAACATGGAAATACCAACACAGTCATCTGTATAAACATCGAAATATCTCCCCCACTATCTGTATAAACATGGAAATATCTACAATGCAATCTGTATAAACATGGAAATAACTACACAGCCATCTCTATAAACATGGAAATATCTACATCGCTATCTGTATAAACATGGAGATATCCACACCGCAATCTGCGTAACATGGATATATTTACACCGCCATCTGTAGAAAACATGGGAATATCTACACAGTCATCTGTATAAACATGGAAATATCTACACCCCCATCTGTAAAAACATGGAAATAACTACACCGCTATCTCTACAAACATGGAAATACCTGCACCGCTATCTGTATAGACACGGAAATATCGACACCGCTATCTGTATAAACTTGGAAATATCTACACTGCCATCTCTATAAACATGAAGATATGTCCACCGCTATCTGTATAAACTTGAAAATATCTCCACCGCTATCAGTATAAACATGGAATTATGTACACCGCTATCTGTATAAACATGGAAATATCTACACCGTTATCTGTATAAACATGGAAATACCTAGACCGCTATCTGTATAAACATTCAAATATCTACATTGCTATCTGTATAAACATGGAAATATCTACACCGCTATCTGTATAAACATGCAAATATATACAGCGCTATCTGTATAAACAGGGATATATCTCCACCGCTACCTGTATAAACATGGAAATATCTACACCTCTATCTTTATAAACGAGGAAATATCTACACTGCAATCTCTATAAACATGGAAATATCTAGAACACTATCTGTGTAAACATGGAAATATCTTCACAGCTGTCTGGGTAAACATGGAAATTTGTACAGCGCAATCTGTGTGAATATTGAAATATCTACACCTCTGCCTCTGTAAACATGGAAATATCTACTCCACTATCTGTATAAACGTGGATATATCTACACTGCCATCTGTATAAACATGGTAATAGCCACACCGCTATCTGTATAAACATGAAAATATCTACACCACCATCTGAATAAACATACAAATATCTAAACCGCTATCTGTATAAATATGGAAATATCTACACTGATATCTCTGTAAACATGGAAATATCTACACCGCTACCTGTGTAAACATGGACATATCTACACCGCTATCTCTATAAACATGGAGATATCTACACCACTACCTGCATAAACTTGGAAATATCTACACCACCATCTCTAGAAACATGGAAATATCTCCACTGCAATCTGTATAAACATGGAAATATCTCCTCCACTCTCTGTATAAAATGGAAATATCTATACCGCTATCTGTATAAACATGGAAATATCTACACCGCTATCTGTATAAACATGGAAATATCTACAACACTATCTGTGTAAACATGGAAATATCTACACCACTGTCTGTGTAAACATGGAAATATGTACACCGCAATCTGTGTGAAGATGGAAATATCTACACTGCAATCTGTGCAAATATGGAAATATCTACACCTCTATCTCTGTAAAAATGGAAATAGCTACACCACTCTCTGTATAAGCATGGAAATATCGACACCGCTATCTGTATAAACATGGAAATATCTACACCACAATCTGTATAAACATGGATATATCTACACCGCTATCTGTATAAACATGGAAATATCTACACCACTATCTCTATAAACATGGAAATATTTCCTCCATTATCTGTTTAAATATGGAAATATCTACACCGCTATCTCTATAAACATGGAAATGTCTACACCGCTCTCTGTATAAACATGGAAATATCTACACCGCTATCTGTATAAACATGGAAATATCTGCACCGCTATTTGTATAAATATGGAAATATCTACACCGCTATCTCTATAAACATGGAAATGTCTTCACCGCTATCTGTATAAACATGGAAATATCTACATGGCTATTTCTATAAATATTGAAATATCTAAACCGACTTCTGTACAAACATGGAAATACCTACACAATCATCTGTATAAACATAGAAATATCCACACCAGTATCTGTATAAACACGGAAATATCTACACTGCCATCTGTATAAACATGGAAATATCTACACAGCCATCTCTATAAACAAGGAAATATCTACATCGCTATCTGTATAAACATGGAAATAGCTAAACTGCTATCTGTATAAACATGGGAATATCTACACCACCATCTGTAAAAACATGGAAATATCTACACAGTCATGTGTAGAAACATGGAAATATCTACACCGCCATCTGTACAAATATGGAAATATCTCCACCGCTATCTGTATAAACATGGAAAATCAACACCGCTATCTGCATAAACATGGAAATATCTACACCGCTATCTGCATAAACATGGAAATATCTACATCGTTCTATGTACAAACATGGAAATATATCCACCGCTATCTCTATGAACATGGAAATATCTCCACCGCTATCTCAATAAACTTGGAAATATCTGCACTCCTATCTTTATAAACATGGAAATATCTTCTCCACTATCTGTATAAACATGGATATATCTACACTGCCATCTGAATAAACATGGTAATAGCCACACCGCTATCTGTATAAACATGGAAATATTTACACCACCATCTGAATAAACATACAAATATATACACCGCTATCTTTGTAAATATGGAAATATCTTCACCGCTATCTCTGTAAACATGGAAATATCTACACCGCTACCTGTATAAACATGGACATGTCTACACCGCTATCTCTATAAACATGGAAATATCTACACCGCTACTTGCATAAACTTCGAAATATCTACACCACCATCTCTAGAAACATGGAAATATCTCCACCGCTATCTGTATAAACATGGAAATATCTCCACCACTCTCTGTGTAAACATGGAAATATCTACACCGCTATCTGTATAAACATGGAAATATCTACACCGCTATCTGTATAAACTTGGAAATATCTACATGGCTATTTCTATAAATACGGAAATATCTACACCGCCATCTGTATATTCATGGAAATACCTACACAGTCATCTGTATAAACATAGAAATATCCACACCACTATCTGCATAAACACGGAAATATCTACACTGCCGTCAGTATAAACATGGAAATATCTACACAGCCATCTCTATAAACATGGAAATATCTACATCGCTATCTGAATAAACATGGAAATAGCTAAATCGCTATCTGTATAAACATGGAAATATCTACACTGCCATCTGTAAAAATATGGAAATATGTACACAGTCATCTGTAGAAACATGGAAATAACTACACCGCCATCTGTATACACATGGAAATATCTACACCGCTATTTATATAGACATCGAAATATCCACACCGCAATCTGTACATACATGGAAATATCTACACTGCTATCTCTATACACATGGAAATATCTACACCGCTATCTGTATAAACATGGAAATATCTACACTGCCATCTGTATAAACATGGAAATAGCCACACCGCTATCTGTATAAATATGGAAATATCTACACCGGAATCTGAATAAACATGGAAATATCTACACGGCTATCTGTATGAATATGGAAATATCTACACCGCTACCTCTATAAACATGGAAATATCTACACCGCCATCTGTGTAAACACGGAAATATGTACACAGTCATCTGTATAAACATGGAAATAACTACACCGCTATCTGTATAAACATGGAAACATCTACACCGCTATCTGTATAAACATGGAAATATCTACACCGCTATATGTATAAATATGGAAATATCTACACCGCTATCTCTATAAACATGGAAATGTCTTCACCGCTATCTGTATAAACATGGAAATATCCACATGGCTATTTCTATAAATATGGAAATATCTACTTCGCCATCTGTATGAATATGGAAATACCTACACAGTCATCTGTATAAACATAGAAATATCCACACCATTATCTGTATAAACATGGAATTATCTACACTGCCATCTGTATAAACATGGAAATATCTACACAGCCATCTCTATAAACATGGAAATATCTACATCGCTATCTGAATAAACATGGAAATATCTAAACCGCTATCTGTATAAACCTGGAAATATCTACAACGCCATCTTTAAAATATGGAAATATCTACACAGTCATCTATAGAAACATGGAAATATCTACACCGCTATCTCTACAAACATGGAAATATCTCCACCGCTATCTGTATAAACATGAAAACATCTACACCGCTATCTGTATAAACATGGAAATATCTACACCGCTATCTGTACAGACATGGAAATATCTCCACCGCTATCTGTATAAACATGGAAATATCTACACCGCTATCTGTATAAACATGGAAATATCTACACCGCCATCTGTATAGACATGGAAATACCTACACCGCCATCTGTATAAACATGGATATATCTACACCGCTATCTGTATAAACATGGAAATATCTACACCGCTATCTGTATAAACATGGAAATATCTACACTGCCATCTATATAACCATGGAAATAGCCACACCATTATGTTTTATAAACATGGAAATATCTACACCACCATCTGAATAAACATGGAAATATCTACAGGTCTATCTGTATAAATATGGCAATATCAACACCACTACCTCTTTAAACATGGAAATATCTACACAGCTATCTGTATAAACATGCATATATCCACAGCGCTAACTCTATAAACATGGAAATATCTACACCGCCATCTGTAGAAACATGGAAACATGTACACAGTCATCTGTATAAACATGGAAATAACTACACCGCTGTCTGTATAAACATGGAAATATATACACCGCTATCCATATACACATGGAAATATCTACACCGCTATCTGTATAAATATGGAAATATCCACACCGCTATCCCTATAAACATGGAAATGTCTACACCAGTATCTGTATAAACATGGAAATATCTACATGGCTATCTCTATAAACATGGAAATTTCAACACCGCTATCTGCATAAACACGGAAATATCTACACCGCTATCTGCATAAACATGGAAATATCTACATCATTATCTGTACAAACATGGAAATATCTCCACCGCCATCTCTATGAACATGGAAATATCTCCACCGCTATCTCAATAAACTTGGAAATATCTGCACTGCTATCATTATAAACATGGAAATATCTACTCCTCTATCTGTATAAACATGGATATATCTACACTGCCATCTGAATAAACATAGTAATAGCCACACCGCTATCTGTATAAACATGGAAATATCGACAGCACCATATAAATAAACATACAAATATCTACACCGCTATCTTTATAAATATGGAAATATCTTCACCGTTATCTCTGTAAACATGGAAATATCTACACCACTACCTGTATAAACATGGACATGACTACACCGCTATCTCTATAAACATGGAAATATCTACACCGCTACCTGCATAAACTTCGAAATATCTACACCACCATCTCTAGAAACATGGAAATATCTCCACCGCTATCTGTATATACATGGAAATATCTCCAACACTCTCTGTATTAACATGGAAATATGTACACCGCTATCTGTATAAACATGGAAATATCTACACCGCTATCTGTATAAACTTGGAAATATCTACACTGCTACCTGTATAAATGTGCAAATATCTACAGCGCTATCTGTATAAACATGAAAATATCTCCACCGCTATCTGTATAAACATGGAAATATCTACACCGCTATCTTTATAAACATGGAAATATCTACACCGCAATCTCTATAAACATGGAAAAACGTACAACACTATCTGTGTAAACATGGAAATATCTACACAGCTGTCTGTGTAAACATGGAAATATGTACACCGCAATCTGTGTGATGATGGAAATATCTACACCGCAATCTGTGCAAATATGGAAATATCTACACCTCTATCTCTGTAAACATGGAAATATCTACACCACTATCTGTATAAACACGGAAATATCTACACCGCTATCTGTATAAACATGGAAATATCCACACCAAAATCTGTATAAACATGGAAATATCTACACCACAATCTGTATAAAGATGGAAATATCTACACCACTATCTGTATAAACATGGAAATATCTACTCCGCTCTCTGGATAAATATGGAAATATCTACACCGCTATCTCTATAAACATGGAAATGTCTACACCGCGTTCTGTATAAACATGAAAATATCTACACTGCCATCTGTATAGACATGGAAATAACTACACCGCTTTCTCTATAAACATGGAAATATCTACACTGCCATCTGTATATACATGGAAATAGCTACACAGTCATCTGTATAAACATGGAAACATCTACACCACTATCTGTATAAACGTGAAAATATCTACACTGCCATCTCTATAAACATGGAAATATCTACAACGCTACCTCTATAAACATGGAAATAGCCATAACGCTATCTGCATAAACATGGAAATATCTACACTGCCATATGTATACACATGGAAATATCTACAATGCCATCTGTAGAAAGATGGAAATATCTACACCGCAATCTGTGTAAACATGGAAATATCTACACCGATAACTGTAAAAACATGGAAATATCTACACCCCTATCTGTATAAACATGGAAATATCCACACCGCTATCTCTATCAACATGGAAAAATCAACACCGCTATCTCTATGAACATGGAAATATCTGCACCGCCATCTCTATAAACATGGAAATATCTACACCACGATCTGTATAAACAAGGATATATCTACACCGCTATCTGTATAAACATGGAAACATCTACACCGCTATCTGTATAAACATGGAAATAACTACACCGCTATCTGTATAAATGTGGAAATATCTACACCACGATCTCTTTAAACATGGAAATGTCTACACCGCTATCTGTATAAACATGGAAATATCTACATGGCTATCTCTATAAACATGGAAATATCTACACCGTTATCTGCATAAACAAGGAAATATCTACACCGCTATCTGCATAGACATGGAAATATCTACATCGTTATCTGTACAAACATGGAAATATCTCCATCGCTGTCTCTATGAACATGGAAATATCTCCACCGCTATCTCTATAAACGTGGAAATATCTTCACCGCTATCTTTATAAACATGGAAATATCTACTCCACTATCTGTATAAACATGGATATATCTACACTGCCATCTGTATAAACATGGTAATAGCCACACCGCTATCTGTATAAACATGAAAATATCTACACCACCATCTGAATAAACATACAAATATCTAAACCGCTATCTGTATAAATATGGAAATATCTACACCGATGTCTCTGTAAACATGGAAATATCTACACCGCTACCTGTATAAACATGGACATATCTACACCGCTATCTCTATAAACATGGAAATATCTACACCGCTACCTGCATATACTTGGAAATATCTACACCACCATTTCTAGAATCATGGAAATATCTCCACCGCTATCTGTATAAACATGGAAATATCTCCTCCACTCTCTGTATAAACATGGAAATATTTATACAGCTATCTGTATAAACATGGAAATATCTACACCGCAATCTCTATAAACATGGAAATATCTACAACACTATCTGTGTAAACATGGAAATATCTACATCGCTGTCTGTGTTAACATGGAAATATGTACACCGCAATCTGTGTGAAGATGGAAGTATCTACACCGCAATCTGTGCAAATATGCAAATATCTACACCTCTATCTCTGTAAACATGGAAATATCTACACCACTCTCTGTATAAGCATGGAAATATCGACACCGCTATCTGTATAAACATGGAAAAATCTTTTCCGCTATCTGTATAAACATGGAAATATTTACAACGCTATCTGTGTAAACATGGAAATATCAACACAGCTATCTGTGCTAACTTGGAAATGTCTACAGCACTATCAGCATAAAGATGGAAATATCCACACCGCAATCTGTGCAAAGATGGAAATATCTTCACAGCTATGTCTGTAAACATGGAAATATCTACACCGGTATCTGCATAAACACGTAAATATCTACACTGCTATCTGTAAAACGTGGAAATATCTACACCGCTATCTGTATAAACTTGGAAATATCTACACCGCTATCTGTACAAACGTGGAAATATCTACACTGTTATCTCTATAAACATGGAAATATCTACACTGCCATCTGTATACACATGGAAATATCTACACAGCCATCTCTATAAACATGGAAATATCAACACCACCATCTCTATAAACATGCAAATATGTACACCGGTATCTCCAATAACATGGAACTATCTACACCGCCATCTGTATAAACATGGAAATACCTACACCGCAATCTTTGCAAAGATGGAAATATCTACACCGCTATTTCTGTAAACATGGAAATATCTACACCGTTATCTGTATAAACATGGAAATATCTACACCGCTATCTGTATAAACATGGAAATATCTGCACCGCTATCTCTATAAACATGGAAATAACTACAAAGACATCTGTATAAACCTGGAAATATCTGCATCGCTATCTCTATAAACATGGAAATGTCTACACCGCTATCTCTATAAACATGGAATTATCTACACCGCTATTTTTATAAATATGGAAATATCTACACCGCCATCTGTATAAACATGGAAAATCTACACCGCTATCTGTATAAACATTGAAATATCTACTTGGCTAACTGTATAAACATGGAAATATCTCCACTGGTATCTGTATAAACATGGAAACATCTAAGCCATTATCTGTATAAACATGGAAATATGTACACCGCTATCTGTATAAACATGGAAATATCTACAATGCTATCTGTGTAAATATGGAAATATCTACACCACTATCACTATAAACATGGAAATGGCAACACCGCTATCTGCATAAACATGGAAATATCTTCATGTCTATCTCTATAAACATGGAAATATCTACAACACCGTCTGTATAAACATGGAAATACATACACAGTCATCTGTATAAACATGGAAATATCTACACCACTATCTGTATAAACATGGAAATACCTACACTGCCATCTGTATAAACATGGAAATATCTACACAGCCATCTCTATAAACATGGAAATATCTACATTGCTATCTGTATAAAGATGGAAATAGCCACACCGCTATCTGTATAAACAGGGAAATATCTACACCGCCATCTGTTAAAACATGAAAATACCTACACAGTCATCTCTA
The DNA here is from genome assembly GCF_028858775.2 of Pan troglodytes. NCBI lineage: Eukaryota > Metazoa > Chordata > Mammalia > Primates > Hominidae > Pan > Pan troglodytes. The sequence goes on along the minus strand of NC_072409.2, from coordinate 116,005,875 downwards.
TAAACATGGAAATATCTACAACTCCATTTGTAGAAACCTGGAAATATCTACACTGCCATCTCTATACACATGGAAATAACTTCACTGCCATCTGTATAAACATGGAAATATCTACACCGCTATCTCTATTAACATGGAAATACCTACACAGCTATCTGTATAAACATGGAAATATCTACACCGCTATCTGTAGAAACATGGAAATATCTACACCGCAATCTGTATAAACTTGGAAATATCTACACCTCCATCTGTATAAACATGCAAATACCTACACTGCCATCTGTATACCAATGGAAATCTCTACAATGCCATGTGTATAAACATGGAAATATCTACACCGTTATCTCTATAAACATGGAAATTCCTACACTGCTATCTGTATAAACATGGAAGTATCTACATGGCTATCTGTATAAACGTGGAAATATCTACAACGCCATCTGTATAAACGTGGAAATAAATACAAAGTCATCTGTATAAACATGGAAATATCTACACTACTATCTGTATAAACATGGAAATATCTACACCGCTATCTGTATAAACATGGAAATATCTACAACACTATCTGTGTAAACATGGAAATATCTACACCGCTGTCTGTGTAAACATGGAAATATGTACACCGCAATCTGTGTGAAGATGGAAATATCTACACTGCAATCTGTGCAAATATGGAAATATCTACACCTCTATCTCTGTAAAAATGGAAATAGCTACACCACTCTCTGTATAAGCATGGAAATATCGACACCGCTATCTGTATAAACATGGAAATATCTACACCACAATCTGTATAAACATGGATATATCTACACCGCTATCTGTATAAACATGGAAATATCTACACCACTATCTGTATAAACATGGAAATATTTCCTCCGTTATCTGTTTAAATATGGAAATATGTACACCGCTATCTCTATAAACATGGAAATGTCTACACCGCTCTCTGTATAAACATGGAAATATCTACACCGCTATCTGTATAAACATGGAAATATCTACACCGCTATTTGTATAAATATGGAAATATCTACACCGCTATCTCTATAAACATGGAAATGTCTTCACCGCTATCTGTATAAACATGGAAATATCTACATGGCTATTTCTATAAATATTGAAATATCTAAACCGACTTCTGTACAAACATGGAAATACCTACACAATCATCTGTATAAACATAGAAATATCCACACCAGTATCTGTATAAACACGGAAATATCTACACTGCCATCTGTATAAACATGGAAATATCTACACAGCCATCTCTATAAACAAGGAAATATCTACATCGCTATCTGTATAAACATGGAAATAGCTAAACTGCTATCTGTATAAACATGGGAATATCTACACCGCCATCTGTAAAAACATGGAAATATCTACACAGTCATGTGTAGAAACATGGAAATATCTACACCGCCATCTGTACAAATATGGAAATATCTCCACCGCTATCTGTATAAACATGGAAATATCAACACCGCTATCTGCATAAACATGGAAATATCTACACCGCTATCTGCATAAACATGGAAATATCTACATCGTTCTATGTACAAACATGGAAATATATCCACCGCTATCTCTATGAACATGGAAATATCTCCACCGCTATCTCAATAAACTTGGAAATATCTGCACTCCTATCTTTATAAACATGGAAATATCTTCTCCACTATCTGTATAAACATGGATATATCTACACTGCCATCTGAATAAACATGGTAATAGCCACACCGCTATCTGTATAAACATGGAAACATTTACACCACCATCTGAATAAACATACAAATATATACACCGCTATCTTTGTAAATATGGAAATATCTTCACCGCTATCTCTGTAAACATGGAAATATCTACACCGCTACCTGTATAAACATGGACATGTCTACACCGCTATCTCTATAAACATGGAAATATCTACACCGCTACTTGCATAAACTTCGAAATATCTACACCACCATCTCTAGAAACATGGAAATATCTCCACCGCTATCTGTATAAACATGGAAATATCTCCACCACTCTCTGTGTAAACATGGAAATATCTACACCGCTATCTGTATAAACATGGAAATATCTACACCGCTATCTGTATAAACTTGGAAATATCTACATGGCTATTTCTATAAATACGGAAATATCTACACCGCCATCTGTATATTCATGGAAATACCTACACAGTCATCTGTATAAACATAGAAATATCCACACCACTATCTGCATAAACACGGAAATATCTACACTGCCGTCAGTATAAACATGGAAATATCTACACAGCCATCTCTATAAACATGGAAATATCTACATCGCTATCTGAATAAACATGGAAATAGCTAAATCGCTATCTGTATAAACATGGAAATATCTACACTGCCATCTGTAAAAATATGGAAATATGTACACAGTCATCTGTAGAAACATGGAAATAACTACACCGCCATCTGTATACACATGGAAATATCTACACCGCTATTTATATAGACATCGAAATATCCACACCGCAATCTGTACATACATGGAAATATCTACACTGCTATCTGTATACACATGGAAATATCTACACCGCTATCTGTATAAACATGGAAATATCTACACTGCCATCTGTATAAACATGGAAATAGCCACACCGCTATCTGTATAAATATGGAAATATCTACACCGGAATCTGAATAAACATGGAAATATCTACACGGCTATCTGTATGAATATGGAAATATCTACACCGCTACCTCTATAAACATGGAAATATCTACACCGCCATCTGTGTAAACACGGAAATATGTACACAGTCATCTGTATAAACATGGAAATAACTACACCGCTATCTGTATAAACATGGAAACATCTACACCGCTATCTGTATAAACATGGAAATATCTACACCGCTATATGTATAAATATGGAAATATCTACACCGCTATCTCTATAAACATGGAAATGTCTTCACCGCTATCTGTATAAACATGGAAATATCCACATGGCTATTTCTATAAATATGGAAATATCTACTTCGCCATCTGTATGAATATGGAAATACCTACACAGTCATCTGTATAAACATAGAAATATCCACACCATTATCTGTATAAACATGGAATTATCTACACTGCCATCTGTATAAACATGGAAATATCTACACAGCCATCTCTATAAACATGGAAATATCTACATCGCTATCTGAATAAACATGGAAATACCTAAACCGCTATCTGTATAAACCTGGAAATATCTACAACGCCATCTTTAAAATATGGAAATATCTACACAGTCATCTGTAGAAACATGGAAATATCTACACCGCTATCTCTACAAACATGGAAATATCTCCACCGCTATCTGTATAAACATGAAAACATCTACACCGCTATCTGTATAAACATGGAAATATCTACACCGCTATCTGTACAGACATGGAAATATCTCCACCGCTATCTGTATAAACATGGAAATATCTACACCGCTATCTGTATAAACATGGAAATATCTACACCGCCATCTGTATAGACATGGAAATACCTACACCGCCATCTGTATAAACATGGATATATCTACACCGCTATCTGTATAAACATGGAAATATCTACACCGCTATCTGTATAAACATGGAAATATCTACACTGCCATCTATATAACCATGGAAATAGCCACACCATTATGTTTTATAAACATGGAAATATCTACACCACCATCTGAATAAACATGGAAATATCTACAGGTCTATCTGTATAAATATGGCAATATCAACACCACTACCTCTTTAAACATGGAAATATCTACACAGCTATCTGTATAAACATGCATATATCCACAGCGCTATCTCTATAAACATGGAAATATCTACACCGCCATCTGTAGAAACATGGAAACATGTACACAGTCATCTGTATAAACATGGAAATAACTACACCGCTGTCTGTATAAACATGGAAATATATACACCGCTATCCATATACACATGGAAATATCTACACCGCTATCTGTATAAATATGGAAATATCCACACCGCTATCCCTATAAACATGGAAATGTCTACACCGGTATCTGTATAAACATGGAAATATCTACATGGCTATCTCTATAAACATGGAAATTTCAACACCGCTATCTGCATAAACACGGAAATATCTACACCGCTATCTGCATAAACATGGAAATATCTACATCATTATCAGTACAAACATGGAAATATCTCCACCGCCATCTCTATGAACATGGAAATATCTCCACCGCTATCTCAATAAACTTGGAAATATCTGCACTGCTATCTTTATAAACATGGAAATATCTACTCCTCTATCTGTATAAACATGGATATATCTACACTGCCATCTGAATAAACATAGTAATAGCCACACCGCTATCTGTATAAACATGGAAATATCGACAGCACCATATAAATAAACATACAAATATCTACACCGCTATCTTTATAAATATGGAAATATCTTCACCGTTATCTCTGTAAACATGGAAATATCTACACCACTACCTGTATAAACATGGACATGACTACACCGCTATCTCTATAAACATGGAAATATCTACACCGCTACCTGCATAAACTTCGAAATATCTACACCACCATCTCTAGAAACATGGAAATATCTCCACCGCTATCTGTATATACATGGAAATATCTCCAACACTCTCTGAATTAACATGGAAATATGTACACCGCTATCTGTATAAACATGGAAATATCTACACCGCTATCTGTATAAACTTGGAAATATCTACACTGCTACCTGTATAAATGTGCAAATATCTACAGCGCTATCTGTATAAACATGAAAATATCTCCACCGCTATCTGTATAAACATGGAAATATCTACACCGCTATCTTTATAAACATGGAAATATCTACACCGCAATCTCTATAAACATGGAAAAACGTACAACACTATCTGTGTAAACATGGAAATATCTACACAGCTGTCTGTGTAAACATGGAAATATGTACACCGCAATCTGTGTGATGATGGAAATATCTACACCGCAATCTGTGCAAATATGGAAATATCTACACCTCTATCTCTGTAAACATGGAAATATCTACACCACTATCTGTATAAACACAGAAATATCTACACCGCTATCTGTATAAACATGGAAATATCCACACCAAAATCTGTATAAACATGGAAATATCTACACCACAATCTGTATAAAGATGGAAATATCTACACCACTATCTGTATAAACATGGAAATATCTACTCCGCTCTCTGGATAAATATGGAAATATCTACACCGCTATCTCTATAAACATGGAAATGTCTACACCGCGTTCTGTATAAACATGAAAATATCTACACTGCCATCTGTATAGACATGGAAATAACTACACCGCTTTCTCTATAAACATGGAAATATCTACACTGCCATCTGTATATACATGGAAATAGCTACACAGTCATCTGTATAAACATGGAAACATCTACACCACTATCTGTATAAACGTGAAAATATCTACACTGCCATCTCTATAAACATGGAAATATCTACAACGCTACCTCTATAAACATGGAAATAGCCATAACGCTATCTGCATAAACATGGAAATATCTACACTGCCATATGTATACACATGGAAATATCTACAATGCCATCTGTAGAAAGATGGAAATATCTACACCGCAATCTGTGTAAACATGGAAATATCTACACCAATAACTGTAAAAACATGGAAATATCTACACCCCTATCTGTATAAACATGGAAATATCCACACCGCTATCTCTATCAACATGGAAAAATCAACACCGCTATCTCTATGAACATGGAAATATCTGCACCGCCATCTCTATAAACATGGAAATATCTACACCACGATCTGTATAAACAAGGATATATCTACACCGCTATCTGTATAAACATGGAAACATCTACACCGCTATCTGTATAAACATGGAAATAACTACACCGCTATCTGTATAAATGTGGAAATATCTACACCACGATCTCTTTAAACATGGAAATGTCTACACCGCTATCTGTATAAACATGGAAATATCTACATGGCTATCTCTATAAACATGGAAATATCTACACCGTTATCTGCATAAACAAGGAAATATCTACACCGCTATCTGCATAGACATGGAAATATCTACATCGTTATCTGTACAAACATGGAAATATCTCCATCGCTGTCTCTATGAACATGGAAATATCTCCACCGCTATCTCTATAAACGTGGAAATATCTTCACCGCTATCTTTATAAACATGGAAATATCTACTCCACTATCTGTATAAACATGGATATATCTACACTGCCATCTGTATAAACATGGTAATAGCCACACCGCTATCTGTATAAGCATGAAAATATCTACACCACCATCTGAATAAACATACAAATATCTAAACCGCTATCTGTATAAATATGGAAATATCTACACCGATGTCTCTGTAAACATGGAAATATCTACACCGCTACCTGTATAAACATGGACATATCTACACCGCTATCTCTATAAACATGGAAATATCTACACCGCTACCTGCATATACTTGGAAATATCTACACCACCATTTCTAGAATCATGGAAATATCTCCACCGCTATCTGTATAAACATGGAAATATCTCCTCCACTCTCTGTATAAACATGGAAATATTTATACAGCTATCTGTATAAACATGGAAATATCTACACCGCAATCTCTATAAACATGGAAATATCTACAACACTATCTGTGTAAACATGGAAATATCTACATCGCTGTCTGTGTTAACATGGAAATATGTACACCGCAATCTGTGTGAAGATGGAAGTATCTACACCGCAATCTGTGCAAATATGCAAATATCTACACCTCTATCTCTGTAAACATGGAAATATCTACACCACTCTCTGTATAAGCATGGAAATATCGACACCGCTATCTGTATAAACATGGAAAAATCTATTCCGCTATCTGTATAAACATGGAAATATTTACAACGCTATCTGTGTAAACATGGAAATATCAACACAGCTATCTGTGCTAACTTGGAAATGTCTACAGCACTATCAGCATAAAGATGGAAATATCCACACCGCAATCTGTGCAAAGATGGAAATATCTTCACAGCTATGTCTGTAAACATGGAAATATCTACACCGGTATCTGCATAAACACGTAAATATCTACACTGCTATCTGTAAAACGTGGAAATATCTACACCGCTATCTGTATAAACTTGGAAATATCTACACCGCTATCTGTACAAACGTGGAAATATCTACACTGTTATCTCTATAAACATGGAAATATCTACACTGCCATCTGTATACACATGGAAATATCTACACAGCCATCTCTATAAACATGGAAATATCAACACCACCATCTCTATAAACATGCAAATATGTACACCGGTATCTCCAATAACATGGAACTATCTACACCGCCATCTGTATAAACATGGAAATACCTACACCGCAATCTTTGCAAAGATGGAAATATCTACACCGCTATTTCTGTAAACATGGAAATATCTACACCGTTATCTGTATAAACATGGAAATATCTACACCGCTATCTGTATAAACATGGAAATATCTGCACCGCTATCTCTATAAACATGGAAATAACTACAACGACATCTGTATAAACATGGAAATATCTACACCGCTATCTTTATAAACATGCAAATATCTACAACGCCATCTGTTAAACATGGAAATATCTACTCCGCTATCTTTGTAAAGTAGGAAATATCTACACTGCAATCTCTGCAAAGATTTAAATATCTACACCGCTATCTGTATAAACATGGAAATAACTACACTGCTATCTGTATAAACATGGAAATATCTACACTGCCATCTGTAAAAAAGTGGAAATATCTACACCACCATCTGAATAAACATGGAAATATCTACACCGCTAACACTATATACATGGAAATATCTACACCGGTATCTCTATAAGCATGGAAATATCTACACCGCTATCTGTATAAACAAGGAAGTAACTCCACCGCTATCTGTATAAACATTGAAACATCTTCACAGCTATATCTATAAACATGGAATTATCTACACCGCTATCAGTTTAAACATGGAAATGTCTACAACACTATCTGTGTAAACATGGAAATATCTGCACCGCTATCTGTGTAAAGATGGAAATATCTGCTCCACAATCTGTGCAAAGATGGAAATATATACAACTCTGTCTCTATAAACATGGAAATATCTTCACCGCTATCTGTATAAACAAGGGAATATCTACACCGTCAGGTGTATAATCATGGAAATATCCTATCTCTATAATCATGGAAATATCTACACCGCCATCTGTAGAAACATGGAAATATGTACACAGTCATCTGTATATACATGGAAATATCTACAACACCATCTCTATAGACATGGAAATATCTACACGACCATGTGTATACACGTGGAAATATCTACACAGCCATCAGTATAAACTTGGAAACATCTGCACCGATATCTGTATACACATGGAAATACCTACACACCTATCTCTATAAACATGGAAATAACTACACCGCTATCTGTATAAAAATGGAAATATCTACACCACTATCTGCATAAACATGGAAATTACTACACTGCCATCTATATAAAGATTGAAATATCTACACTGCGAGCTGTATAAACATGGAAATATCTACACAGCTATGTGTATAAACATGGAAATACCTACAGCACTATCTGTATATACTTGGAAATATCTACAGCGCTGACTGTAAACATGGAAATATCTACCCCACTATCTCTATAAACATAGAAATACCTACACCGTCATCTCTATAAACATGGAATTATCTACACCACTATCTCTCTAAACATAGAAATATCTACAAAGCAATCTCAGTAAACATGGAAATAACTACACCGCCATCTGCATAAACATGGAAATATCTACACCACGATCTGTGTAAAAATGGAAATATCTACACCGCCATCTGTATAAACGTAGAAATATCTACACTGCCATTTGTAAAAAGATGGAAATATCTACACCGTGATCTGTATAAACATGGAGATATCTACACTTCTTCCTGTATAAACATGGAGATATCTACACCGCTATCTGAATAAATATGGAAATATCCACAACGCTATCTCTATAAACATGGAAATGTCTACATGGCTATCTGTATAAACATGGAAATATCTACATGGCTATCTATATGAACTTGGAAATATCTACACTGTGTTCTGTACATACATGGAAATACCTACACAGTCTTCTGTATAAACATGGAAATATCTACACCACTATCTGTATAAACATGGAAATATGTACACTGCCATCTGTATAAACATGGAAATATCCTCACAGCCATCTCTATAAACATGGAAATATCTACACCGCTATAACTATAAACAAGGAAATATCGACACCGATATCTGTATAAACATGGAATTATCTTCACTGCCATCTGAACACACATGGAAAAGACTACACAGTCATCTGTATAAACATGGAAATATCTCCACCGCTATCTCTATAAACATGGAAATATCTACACCGCTATCTGCATAAACATGGAAATACCTACACTGACATCTCTATAAAGATGGAAATACCTACACCGGGAGCTGCATAAACATGGAAATATCTACAACGCTATCTCTATAAACATGGAAAAAAGTACACTGCCATCTTTATGAACATGGAAATATCTACACCGCTATCTCTATAAACATGAAAATGTGTTCACCGCTATCTGTAAAAACATGGAATTATCTACAAAGACATCTGTATAAATATGGAAATATCTACACCGCTATCTGTATAAACATAGAAATAGCCACACCGCTATCTGTATAAACATGGAAATATCTACACTGCCATCTGAATAAACATGGAAATATTTACACCGCTATCAGTGTAAATGTGGAAATATATACACCGCTATCTCTATAAACATGGAAATATCTACACCGCCATCTGTATAAACATGGAAATATCTACACAGTCATCTGTATAAACATAGAAATATCTGCACCAGCATCTCTATAAACCTAGAAATATCTAGACTGCCATCTGTATAAACGTGGACATATCTACACAGCCATCTGTATAAAGATGGAAATAACTACACCGCTTTCTCTATACATATGGAAATAATTACACAGCTATCTCTATAAACATGGAAATATCTACACCGCCATCTATATAAGCCTGGAAATATCTACACCGCCATCTCCATAAACATGGAACTATCTACTCTAACATCTGTGTAAAAATGGAAATACCTTAACCGCTATCTCTATAAACATGGAAATATCTACACTGCCATCTGCATAAAGATGGAAATATCTACACCACGAGCTGTATAAACATGGAAATATCTACACCATTATGTCTATAAACATAGAAATATCTACACAGCCATCTGTATATACATAGAAATATCTACACTGCCATCTGTGGATAGATGGAAATGTCTACACCGCGTTCTGTATAAACATGGAAGGATCTACACAGCTATCTGTGTAAACATGGAAATATCTACACCGCTATCTATATAAACATGGAAACATCTACAGCACGATCTGTATAAAAATGGAAATATCTACACCGCCATCTCTATAAACATGGAAATATCTCCACCGCTATCTGTATAAACATGGAAATATCTCCACCGCTATCTGTATAAACATGGAGATAACTGCACCGCGATCTCTATAAAAATGGAAATATCTACACTGCTATCTGTATAAACATGGAAATATCTACAAAGCTATCAGTGTAAACATAGAAATATCCAGGCAGCTATCTGTGTAAACATGGAAATATCTACACCGCTATCTATGTAAAGATGGAAATAGCTACACCACTATCTGTGCAAAAATGGAAATATCTACACCGGTATCTCTATAAAGATGTAAATATCTGCACTGCTCTCTGTATAAACATGGAAATATCTACAACACCATCTGTGAAAACATGGAAATATCTACACAGTCATCTGTATAAACATGGAAATATCTACACCTCCCTCTGTATAAACATGGAAATATCTACACGGCTATCTGCATAAACATGTAAATACCTACACTTCCATCTGTATAAAGATGGAAATCTCTACACCGCGAACTGTATAAACATGGAAATATCTACACCGCTATTTCTATAAACATGGAAATACGTACACTGCCATCTTCATACACATGGAAATACCTATACCGCTATCTCTATAAACATAGAAATATCTACACCGCCATCTCCAAAAACATGGAAATATCTACACCACCATCTGCATAAACATGGAAATATCTACACCGCCATCTGTATAAACATGAAAATATCTGCACCGCCATCTGTATAAACATACAAATATCTACACTGCCATCTGTATAAACATGGAAATACCTACACAGTTATCTGTATAAACATGGAAACATCTACAACACTATCTGTGTAAACAGGGAAATATCTACACTGCAATCTGTGTAAAAAAGGAAATATCTACACCGCTATCTTTGTAAAGATGGAAATATCTACATCGCAATCTGTGCAAAGATGGAAATAACTAAACCGCTATCTGTGTAAACTTGGTAATATCTACACCGCTGTCTCTATAAACATGGAAATATCCACACCGCTATCTTTATATACATGGTAAAATCTACACCGCAATCTGTAAAAACATGGAAATATCTACACCGCAATCTGTATAAACATGGAAATACCTACACAATCATCTGTATAAACATGGTGACATCTACAAAGCTATCTGTGTAAACATGAAAATATCTACACCGCTATTTGTTTAAAGATGGAAATATCTGCACCGCAATCTGTGCAAACGTGGAAATATTTACACCGCGATCTGTATAAAAATGGAAATATCTACACCCCCATCTGTATAAACATGAAAGTATCTGCACCGCCATCTGTATAAACATAGAAATATCTACACTGTATTCTGTATAAACATGGTAAAACCTACACAGTTATCTGTATAAACATGGAAATATCTACACCACTATCTGTGTAAACATGGAAATATCTACACCGCAATCTGTGTAAACATGGAAATATCTACACAATCATCTGTATAAACATGGTGACATCTACACAGCTATCTGTGTAAACATGAAAATAGTTACACTGCTATTTGTGTAAAGATGGAAATATCTGCACTGCAATCTGTGCAAACTTGGAAATATTTACACCAGTATCTCTATAAACATGGAAATATCTGCACCGTTATCTGTATAAACATGGAAATATCTACACTGTCATCTGTATATACATGGAAATATCTACACCACCATCTCTATAAACTTGGAAATATCTACACTGCCATGTGTATATACATGGAAATATCTACAAAGCCATCAGTATAAACTTGGAAACATCTGCACCGTTATCTGAATACACATGGAAATACCTACACCGCTATCTCTATAAAAATGGAAACATATACACTGCTATCTGTATAAACATGGAAATATCTACACCGCTATCTGAATAAACATGGAAATATCTACTCCACTATCTTTATAAAAATGGAAATAACTACACCACCATCTCTATAAACATGGAATTATCTACACCGCTATCTCTATAAACATAGAAATATCTACACCTCCACCTGTATACACATGGAAATATCTACACTACCATCCGTATACAGATGGAAATATCTCCACAGCCATCTCCATAAACATGGAACAATCTACACTGCCATCTGTGGAAACATGGAAATTTGTACACTGCTATCTGTATAAACATGGAATTACCAACACCACTATCTGTATAAACATGGAAATATCTACACCACTATCTCTATAAACATGGAAATACCTACACTGCCATCTCTATAAACATGGAATTATCTACAACGCTATCTCTACAAACCTTAAAATATCTACACCGCCATCTCTATGAACATTTAAATATCTACACCGCGATCAGCATAAACATGGAAATAACTTCACCGCCTTCTGTATAAACATAGAATTATCAACAATGCCATCTCTATAAACATTGAAATACCTACACTGCCATCTGTAGAAAGATGGAAATATCTACACCGACATCTGCATAAACATGGAAAGATCTACACCTCTATCTGTATAAACATGGAAATATCTACACAGCTATCTGTATAAATATGGAAATATCTACACTGCTATCTCTATGAACATGGAAATGTCTACACCACTATCTTTATAAACATGTAAATATCTAAACCGCCATCTGTATAAACATGGAAATAACTACACAGTCATCGGTATAAACATGGAAATATCTACACCAATATATGTCTAAACATGGAAATATTTACACTGCCATCTGTATAAACATGGAAATATCTACAAAGCCATCTCTATAAACATGGAAATATCTACAACGTTATCTGTATAAACATGGAAATATCTACACCGCTATCAGTATAAACATGGTTATATCTACAACGCCATCTGTATAAACATGGAAATATCTACATCGTCATCTGAATAAACACGGAATTCTCTACACCGCTATCTGTATAAATATGGAATTATCTACACCACTATCTCTATAAACGTGGAAATATATACACCGCTATCGGTATAAACATGGAAATATCTCCACTGGTATCTGTACAAACATGGAAACATCTAAGCCTTTATCTGTGTAAACATGGAAATATGTACACCGCTATCTGTATAAACATGGAAATATCTACAACGCTAAATGGGTAAACATGGAAATATCTACACCACCATCTGTGTAAACATGGAAATATCTACACCGCTATCTGTATAAACATGGAAATATCTCCACCGCTTCCTGTATAAACATGGAAATATATACACCGCTATCTGTATAAATATGGAAATAAATACACTGCTATCTCTATAAACATGGAAATATCTACACCGCTATCTGTATAAACATAGAAATATCTACATGGCTATCTCTACAAACATGGAAATATCTACACCACCATCTGTAAACATGGAAATACCTACACACCCATCTGTATAAACATGGAAATATCTACAACACTATCTGTAAACATGGAAATATCTACACTGCCATCTGTATAAACATGAAAATATCTACACAGCAATATCTATAAACTTGGAAATATGTACACCACCATCTGTAAAAACATGGAAATACCTTCACAGTCATCTGTATAAACATGGAAATATCTACACCTCCACCTGTATACACATGGAAATATCTACACTTCCATCCGTATACACATGGAAATATCTACACCGCCATCTGTATAAACATGGAATTATCTACACCGCTATCTCTATAAACATGGAAATACCTACACCGCTATCTGTATAAACATGGAAATACCTACCCCACTATCTGTATAAACATGGAAATATCTACACCGCTATCTGTATAAACCTGGAAATATCTGCATCGCTATCTCTATAAACATGGAAATGTCTACACCGCTATCTCTATAAACATGGAATTATCTACACCGCTATTTTTATAAATATGGAAATATCTACACCGCCATCTGTATAAACATGGAAAATCTACACCGCTATCTGTATAAACATTGAAATATCTACTTGGCTAACTGTATAAACATGGAAATATCTCCACTGGTATCTGTATAAACATGGAAACATCTAAGCCATTATCTGTATAAACATGGAAATATGTACACCGCTATCTGTATAAACATGGAAATATCTACAATGCTATCTGTGTAAATATGGAAATATCTACACCACTATCACTATAAACATGGAAATGGCAACACCGCTATCTGCATAAACATGGAAATATCTTCATGTCTATCTCTATAAACATGGAAATATCTACAACACCGTCTGTATAAACATGGAAATACATACACAGTCATCTGTATAAACATGGAAATATCTACACCACTATCTGTATAAACATGGAAATACCTACACTGCCATCTGTATAAACATGGAAATATCTACACAGCCATCTCTATAAACATGGAAATATCTACATTGCTATCTGTATAAAGATGGAAATAGCCACACCGCTATCTGTATAAACAGGGAAATATCTACACCGCCATCTGTTAAAACATGAAAATACCTACACAGTCATCTCTATAAACATGGAAATATCTACAACTCCATTTGTAGAAACCTGGAAATATCTACACTGCCATCTCTATACACATGGAAATAACTTCACTGCCATCTGTATAAACATGGAAATATCTACACCGCTATCTCTATTAACATGGAAATACCTACACAGCTATCTGTATAAACATGGAAATATCTACACCGCTATCTGTAGAAACATGGAAATATCTACACCGCAATCTGTATAAACTTGGAAATATCTACACCTCCATCTGTATAAACATGCAAATACCTACACTGCCATCTGTATACCAATGGAAATCTCTACAATGCCATGTGTATAAACATGGAAATATCTACACCGTTATCTCTATAAACATGGAAATTCCTACACTGCTATCTGTATAAACATGGAAGTATCTACATGGCTATCTGTATAAACGTGGAAATATCTACAACGCCATCTGTATAAACGTGGAAATACATACAAAGTCATCTGTATAAACATGGAAATATCTACACTACTATCTGTATAAACATGGAAATATCTACACCGCCATCTGTAAAAACATGGAAATATCTCCACCGCTCTCTGTATAAACATGGAAATATCTACATCGCTATTGGTATAAACATGGAAATACCTACACCGCTATCTTTATAAACATGGAAATATCTACACCGCCATCTGTATAAACATGGAAATACATACAGAGTCATCTGTATAAACATGGAAATATCTACACCGCCATCTGTATAAACATGGAAATATATACACAGTCATTTGTATAAACATGGAAATATCTACACTACTATCTGTATAAACCTGGAAATATCTACAACGCTATCTGTGTAAACATGGAAATATCTAAACAGCTATCTGTGTAAACATGGCAATATCTACACCGCTATCTATGTAAAGATGGAAATATCTACACCGCAATCTATGCAAAGATGGAAATATCTACAACGCTATCTCTATAAACATGGAATTATATGCAACACTCTCTGTATAAACATGGAAATATCTACACCGCTATCTGTATAATCATGGAAGTATCTACAAGGCTATCTCTATAAATATGGAAATATCTACACCGCCATCTGTATAAAGATGGAAATATCTACACCGCGAGCTGTATAAACATGGAAATATCTACACCGCTGTCTGTATAAACATGGAAATAGCAACACCACTATCTGTATAAAAATGGAAATATCTACACCGTTATCTATATAAACATGGAAATATCTACACCACTATCTCTACAAACATGGAAATACCTACACCGCCATCTCTATAAACATGGAATTATCTACACCGCTATCTCTATAAACTTAGAAATATGTACACTGCCATCTCTATAAACATGAAAATATCTACACCGCCATCAGCATAAACATGGAAATAACTAAACCGCCGTCTGTATAAATATGGAATTATCTACACAGCCATCTCTATAAACATAGAAATATCTACACTGCCATCTGTAGAAAGATGGAAATATCTTCACCGAGATCTGCATAAACATGGAAATATCTACACCTCTACCTGTATAAACATGGAAATATCTACACCGCTATCTGCATAAACATGGAAATACCTACATTGCCATCTGTATAAACGTGGAAATACATGCACCGAGAGCAGAATAAACACGGAAATGTCTACACCGCTACGTGTATAAACATGGAAATATCAACACCACTATCTGTATAAGCATGGAAATATCTACACCGCTATCTGAATAAACTTGGAAATATCTACACCACTGTCTTTATAAACATGGAAATTCCTACACCACCATCTCTATAAACATGGAATTATCTACAGCGCTATCTCTATAAACATAGAAATATCTACACCGCCATCTCTATAAACATGGAAATATCTACACCGCCATCTGAAGAAACATGGAAATATCTACACCGCGATCTGTATAAACATGGAAATATCTACACCCCTACCTGTATAAACATGCAAATATCTACACCACTATCTGTATAAACATGGAAATATCTACACCGCTATCTGTATAAACTTGGAAATATCTACACCGCCATCTGTATAAAGAGGGAAATATCTGCATGGCCATCTGTATAAAAATGGAAAGATCTCCACCGCTATCTGTGCAAATATGGAATTATCTACACCACCATCTCTGTAAACATGGAGATATCTACAGCGCTATCTGTATAAACATGGAAATATCTACA
Source organism: Pan troglodytes (assembly GCF_028858775.2). Classification (NCBI taxonomy): domain Eukaryota; kingdom Metazoa; phylum Chordata; class Mammalia; order Primates; family Hominidae; genus Pan; species Pan troglodytes. The sequence continues at coordinate 115,988,623 of NC_072409.2, read as the reverse complement.
CCACTATCTGTATAAACATAGAAATATCTACACCACTGTCAGTATAAACATGGAAATATCTACACCACCATCTGTATAAACATGGAAATAATTACACCGCCTTCTGAATAAACCTGGAAATATCTACACCGCTATCTGTATAAACATGGAAATATCTACACCACGATCTGTATAAACATGGAAATATCTACACCGCTATCTGTATAAACATGGAAATATCTACAACACTATCTGTGTTAACACGGAAATAAATACACCGCTATCTGTGTAAACATGGAAATATGTACACAGCTATCTGTATAAACATGGAATTATCTGCAACACTATCTGTATAAACACGGAAATATCTCCACCGCTATCTGTATAAACATGGAAATATCTACATTGCTATCTGTATAAACATGGAAATATCTACACCGCTATCTGTATAAACATGGAAATATCTACACCACGATCTGTATAAACATGGAAATACCTTCACTGCTATCTGTATAGACATGGAAACATCTACACCGCTATGTGCATAAACATGGAAATATCTTCACCGCTGTCTGTATAAACCTGGAAATATCTACAACGCTATCTGTGTAAACATGGAAATATCTAAACAGATATTTGTGTAAAACTGGCAATACCTACACCGCTATTTCTGTAATGATGGAAATATCTACACTGCAATCTGTGCAAAGATGGAAATATCTACAACGCAATCTCTATAAACATGGAATTATATGCACCGCTCTCTGTATAAACATGGAAATATCTACACTGCTATCTGTATAATCATGGAAATACCTACAAGGCTATCTCTATAAATATGGAAATATCTACACCGCCATCTGTATAAAGATGGAAATGTCTACACCGCGAGCTGTATAAACATGGAAATATCTACACCGCCATCTGTAAAACATGAAAATATTTGCACCGCCCTCTGTATAAACATAGAAATATCTACACTGCCATCTGTATAAACAAGGAAATACCTACACAGTTATCTGTATAAACATGGAAACATCTACACCACTATCTGTGTAAACATGGAAATATCTACACCGCAATCTGTGCAAAGATGGAAATATCTAAACCGCTATCTGTGTAAACATTGTAATATCTACACCACTGTCTGTATAAACATGGAAATATCCACACCGCTATCTGTATATTCATGGAAATCTCTACGCCGCCATCTGTAAAAACATCGAAATATCTACACCGCAATCTGTATAAACATGGAAATGCCTACACAATCATCTGTATAAACATGGTGACATCTACACAGCTATCTGTATAGTCATGGAAATATCTACACCGCTATCAGTATAAACATGGAAAAATCTACAACGCTATCTGTGTAAACATGGAACTGTCTACACAGCTATCTGTGAAAACATGGAAATATCTACACCGCTATTTTTGTAAAGATGGAAATATCTGCACCGCAATCTGTGCAAACATGGAAATATTTACACCGCTATCTCTATAAACATGGAAATACCTGCACCGCGAGCTGAATAAACATGGAAATGTCTTCACCGCTATGTATATCAACATGGAAATAACAACACCACTATCTGTATAAGCATGGTAACATGTACACCGCTATCGGAATAAACATGGAAATACCTACACCACCATCTCTATAAACATGGAATTATCTACACCGCTATCTCTATAAACATAGAAATATCTACAATGCCATCTCTAGAAACATGGAAATATCTACACCACCATCTGCATAAACATGGAAATATCTACACCGTGATCTGTATAATATGGAAACATCTACACCGCTATCTCTATAAACATGGAAATATCTACACCACTGTCTGTATAAACATGGAAATATCTACAACACTATCTGTGTAAACATGGAAATGTCTACACAGCTATCTGTGTAAACATGGAAATATCTACACCGCTCTCTGTATAAACATGGAAACATATACACCACGATCTGTATAAAAATGGAAATATCTACACCGCTCTCTGTATAAACATGGAAACATCTACACCGCTATCTGCATAAACATGGAAAAATCTACAATGCCATCTGTATAAATATGGAAATATCTACAACGTGAGCTGAATAAACTTGGAAATGTCTACACCGCTATCTGTATAAACATGGAAATATCAACACCACTATCTGTATAAACATGGAAATATCTGCACCGCTATCTGAATAAACATGGAAATAACTACACCACTATTTCTATAAACATGGAAATACCTACACCACCATCTCTATAAACATGGAATTAACTACACCGCTATCTCTATAAAAATAGAAATAAATACACCGGCATCTCTATACCAATGGAAATATCTACACCGCCATCTGCATAAACATTTAAATATCTACACCACGATCTGTATAGACATGGAAATATCTACACCTCTACCTGTATAAACATGCAAATATCTTCACCACTATCTGTATAAACATGGAAATATCTACACTGCTATCTGTAAAAACTTGGAAATATCTACACCGCCATATGTATAAAGATGGAAATATCTCCACGGCCATCTGTATAAACATGGAAAGATCTCCACCGCTATCTGTATAAACATGGAAATATCTAAAACACTATCTGTGTAAACATGGAAATATCTACACAGCTATCTCTGTAAACATGGAAATATCTACACAGCTATCTGTGTAAACATGGAAATATGTACACCGCTATCTGTGTAAAGATGGAAATATCTACACCGCAATCTGTGCAAAGATGGAAATATCTAAACCGCTATCTGTGTAAACATAATATCTACACCACTGTCTGTATAAACATGGAAATATCCACACCGCTATCTGTATATACATGGAAATACCTACGCCGCCATCTGTAAAAACATGGAAATATCTACACCGCAATCTGTATATACATGGAAATACCTACACAATCATCTGTATAAACATGGTGACATCTACACAGCTATCTGTATTGTCATGGAAATATCTACACCGCTATCAGTATAAACATGAAAATATCTACAACGCTATCTGGGTAAACATGGAAATGTCTACACAGCTACCTGTGATAACATGGAAATATCTGCACCGCAATTTTTGTAAAGATGGAAATACCTGCACCGCATTCTGGGCAAAAATGGAAATATCTACACGGCTATCTCTATAAAGATGGAAATATCTGCACTGCTATCCGTATAAGCATGTTAATATATGCACCGCTATCTCTATAAACATGGGAGTATCTACACCGCTATCTCTATAAATATGGAAATAGCCACTTTGCTATCTGTATAAACATGGAAATATCTACACCGCCATCTTTGAAAACATGGAAATATCTACAAAGTCATCTGTATAAACATGGAAATATCTACACCTCCATCTGTATAAACATGGAAATATCTACAGTCATCTGTATAAACATGGAAATATCTACACCTCCATCTGTATAAACATGGAAATATCTACACTGCCATCTGTATACACATGGAAATATCTACACAGTCATCTGTATAAACATGGAAATATCTACACTGCTATGTCTATAAACATGGAAATACCTACACCGCAATCTGTATAAACATGGAAATATTTACGCGGCTATCTGCTTAAACATGTAAATACCTACACTGCCATCTGTATAAAGATGAAAATATCTACACCACGAGCTGTATAAACATGGAAATATCTACACCGCTATCCGCAAAAACATGGACATACCAACACCACTATCCCTATAAAAATGGAACTATCTACATCACTATCTGTATAAACATGGAAATATCTGCACCGCTATTTCTATACACATGGAAATACCTACAGCGCCATCTTTATACACATGGAAATATCTACACAGCTATCTCTATAAACATAGAAATATCCATACCGCCATCTCCACAAACATGGAAATATCTACACCACCATCTGCATAAACATAGAAATATCTTCACCGGCTTCTGTATAAACATGGAAATATCTGCACCGCCATCTGTATAAACTTAGAAATGTCTACACTGCCATCTGTATAAACATGGAAATACCTACACAGTTATCTGTATAAACATGGAAACATCTACACCGCTATCTGTGTAAACATGGAAATATCTACACTGCTATCTGTGTAAACATGGAAATATCTACAACGCTATCTTTGTAAAGATGGAAATATCTACACCGCAATCTGTGCAAAGATGAAAATATCTAAACCGCTATCTGTGTAAACATGGTAATATCTACACGGCTGACTGTAAAAACATGGAAATATCCACACCGCTATCAGTATATACATGGAAATATCTACACTGCCATCTGTAAAAACATGGAAATATCTACACCACAGTCTGTATAAACATGGAAATACCTACACAGTCATCTGTATAAACATGGTAACATCTACACAGCTATCTGTATAGTCATGGAAATACCTACACCGCTATCAGTATAAACATGGAAATATCTACAACGCTATCTGTGCAAACATGGAAATGTCTACACAGCTATCTGTATAAACATGGAAATATCTACATCGCTATCTCTACAAACATGGAGATATCTAAACTGCTATCTGTATAAACATGGAAATATCTACACCACTATCTGTATAAACTTGGAAATATCTACACCACTATCAGTATAACCATAGAAATATCTACACCACCATCTGTATAAACATGGAAATATCTACAACACCATTTCTATAAACATGGAATTATCTACAACGCTATCTCTACAAACCTTGAAATATCTACACCGCCAACTCCATGTACATTTAAATATCTACACCGCCATCAGCATAAACATGGAAATAACTTCAACGCCTTTTGTATAAACATGGAATTATCAACACTGCCATCTTTATAAACATTGAAATATCTACAACACTATCTGTATGAACATGGAAATGTCTACACTGACATCTGTATAAACATGCAAATATCTACACAGCAATATCTATAAACATGGAAATATCTACACCACCATCTGTAAAAACATGGAAATATCTTCACAGTCATCTGCATAAACATGCAAATATCTACACCTCCATCTCTATACACATGGAAATATCTACACCGACATCTGTATGAACATGTAATTATCTACACCGCTATCTCTATAAACATGGAAATACCTATACCGCTATCGGTATAAACATGGAAATATCTACACTGCTATCTGTATAAACATGGAAATATCTACACCACGATCTGTATAAACATGGAAATACCTTCACCGCTATCTGTATAGACATGGAAACATCTACACCGCTATCTGCATAAACATGGAAATATCTACACCGCTATCTGTATAAACCTGAAAATATCTACAACGCTATCTGTGTAAACATGGAAATATCTAAAAAGCTATCTGTGTAAACATGGCAATATCTACACCGCTATCTCTCTAAAGATGGAAATATCTACACTGCAATCTGTGCAAAGATGGAAATATCTACAACGCTATCTCTATAAACATGGAATTATTTGCACCGCTATCTGCATACACATGGAAATAACTACACCGCTATCTGTATAATCATGGAGATATCTACAAGGCTATCTCTATAAATATGGAAATATCTACACCGCTATCTGAATAAAGATGGAAATATCTACACCGCGAGCTGTATAAACATGGAAATATCTACACCGCTATCTGTATAAACATGGAAATAGCAACACAACTATCTGTATAAAAATGGAAATATCTACACCGCTATCTGTATAAACATGGAAATATCTACACCACTATCTCTATAAACATGGAAATACCTACACTGTCATCCCTATAAACATGGAATTATCTACACTGCTATCTCTATAAACTTAGAAATATGTACACTGCCATCTCTATAAACATGAAAATATCTACACCTCCATCAGCATAAACATGGAAATAACTACTCCGCCGTCTGTATACATATGGAAATAACTACACCGCCATTTCTATAAACATAGAAATATCTACACTGCCATCTGTAGAAAGATGGAAATATCTTCACTGAGATCTGCATAAACATGGAAATATCTACACCTCTACCTGTATAAAGATGGAAATACCTACACCGCTATCTGTATAAATATGGAAATATCTACACAGCTATCTCTATGAACATGGAAATGTCTACACCGCTATCTGTATAAACACGGAAATATCTGCATTGCTATGTCTATAAACATAGAAATATCTACACCGCCATCTGTATAAACATGGAAATACCTACAGAGTCATCTGTATAAACATGGAAATATCTACACCACTATCTGTATAAACATGGAATATTTACACGGCCATCGGTGTAAACACGGAAATATCTGCACAGCCATCTCTATAAACATGGAAACATCTACACTGCTATCTGTATAGACATGGAAATAGCCACACCGCTCCCTGTATAAACATGGAAATATCTACACCGCCATCTGTAAAATCATGGAAATATCTACACTGTCATCTGCATAAACATGGAAATATCTACACCTCCATCTGTATAAACATGGAAATATCTACACTGCCATCTGTATACACAAGGAAATATGTACACTGCCATCTGTATAAACATGGAAATATCTACACCGCTATCTCTATAAACATGGAAATACCTACACCGCCATCTGTATAAACTTGGAAATATCTTCACCGCTATCTGTAAAAAGATGGAAACATCTACACCGCTATTTTTATAAACATAGAAATATCTACACCGCTATCTGTATAAACATGTAAATATCTACAACACTATCTGTGTAAACATCGAAATATCTACACCGCTATCAGTGTAAACATGGTAATATGTACACCGCTATCTGTGTAAAGATGGAAATATCTACACCACAATCTGTGCAAAGATGGAAATATCTACACCGCTATCTCTGTAAACATGGAAATACCTAAACTGCCATCTGTATAAACTTGGAAATAGATACACAGCCATCTCTATAAACATGGAAATATCTCCACTGCCATCTCTATACACATGGAAATATCTACACTGACATCTGTATAAACATGGAAATATCTACACCGCTATCTCTATAAATATGGAAATATCTACACCGCTATCTGTATAAACTTGGAACTATCTACACCACTATCTCTATACACATGGAACTGTCTACACCGCTAACTGAAAAAACATGGAAATAACTACACCACCATCTGTATAAATCTGCAAATATCTACACCGCAATCTGTATAAACATGGAAATAACTACACTGCTATCTGTATAAACATGGAAATATCTACACCGCTATCTGTATAAACTTGGAAATATGTAAACAGCCATCTGCATAAAGATGGAAATATCTCCACCGCTATCTGTATAAACATGGAAATATCTACCTCGATATCTGAATAAACATGGAAATATCTACTTCGCTATATGTATAAACATGGATATATCTCCACCGCTATCTCTGTAAACATGGATATATCTACACCACTATCTTTATAAACATGGAAATATATACACTGCCATCTGTATAAACATGGAAATAGCCACACCGCTATCTGTGTAATCGTGGAAATATCTACACCAACATCTGAATAAACATGGAAACATCTACACAGCTATCTGTACAAATATGGAAATAACAACACCGCTATCTGTATAAATATGGAAATATCTACAGCGCTATCTCTATAAACATGGAAATTTCTACATCGCAATCTGTATAAACATGGAGATATCTACACGGTTATCCATGTAAACATGGAAATATCTAAAGTGCCTTCTGCATAAACATGGAAATAACTACAGAGTCATCTGTGTAAACATGGTAATATCTACACCACCGTCTGTATAAACATGGAAATATCTACACTGCCATCTGTATAAACATGGAAATATTTACAAAGCCAGCAATATAAAAATGGAAATATCTACACCGCTTTCTGTATGAACATGGAAATAGCCACACCGAAATCTGTATAAACATGGAAATATCTACACCGCCATCTGTAAAAACATGGAAATATCTAAACGGTCATCTGTATAAACATGGAAATATCCACACTGCCATCTGTATATATATGGAAATGTACACAGCAATATCTGTATAAACATGGGAAAATCTACATCGCTATCTGTATAAACATGGAAATATCTCCACCGCTATCTATTTGAACATGGAAATAACTACACCGCCATCTGTATAAACATGGAAATATCTACACCGCTATCAGTATAAATATGGAACTATCTACAACGCCATCTCTATAAACATGGAAATATCTACACCGCCATCCGTATAAACATGGAAATATCTACACCGCCTTCCCTATAAATATAGAAATATCTACACCGCTACCTGTATAAACATGGGAATATCAACAATACTATCTGTGTAAACATGGGAATAACTTCACAGTTATCTGTGTAAACATGGAAATACGTACACCACTATCTGTGTAAAGATGGAAATATCTTCTCCGCAATATGCGCAAATATTGAAATATCGACACCGCTATCTCTGTAAACATGGGAATATCTATACTGCTATCTGTATATACATGGAAATATCAACACTGCTGTCTGTAGAAACATGGAAATACCTACATCGCTATGTGTATACACCTGGAATTATCTACAAAGCTATCTCTATAAACATAGAAATATCTAAAACAACATCTGTATAAACATGGAAATATCTACACCGCCATAAGCATAAACATGGAAATAACTACACCGCCATCTGTATAAACATGGAAATATCTACACTGCCATCTCTATAAACATAGAAACAACTACACTGTCCTCTGTAGAAAGATGGAAATATCCGCACTGAGATCTTCATAAACATGGAAATATCCACACCTCTACCTGTATAAACATGGAAATATCTTCACCACTATCTGTATAAACATGGAAATATCTACACCGCTATCTCTATAAACATGGAAATAACTACACCGCTATCTCTATAAACACGGAAATATCTGCACCAAAATCTCTAGAAACATGGAAATATCTACACCGCCATGTCTATAAACATGAAAATATCTACACCGCCATCTCCAGAAACATGGAACTATGTGCACCGCAATCTGTATAAACATGGAAATATTGACACCACTATCTGTATAAACATGGAAATATCTACACTGCCATGTGTATAAAGATGGAAATATCTACAACACGAACTGTATAAACATGGAAATATCTACACCGCTATCTGTATAAACATGGAAATACCAACAACGTTTTCTGTATAAACATTGAAATATCTACACCGCTATCTGTATAAAGATGGAAATATCTATAACGCTATTTGTGTAAACATGGAAATATCTACACAGCTAACTGTGTAAACTTGGAAATATCTACACAGCTATCTGTATAAACATGGAAATATCTACACCGCTATCTGTATAAACATGGAAATACCAACACCGCTATCTGTATAAACATGGAAATATCTACACCGCTATCTGTATAAATACGGAAATATCTTCACCACTATCTCTATAACCATGGAAAAACTACACCGCCATCTTTATACACATGGAAATATCTACACCGCTATCTCTATAAACATAGAAATATCTACACGGCCATCTCTATAAACATGGAAATATCTACACCGCCATCTACATGAACATGGAAATATCTACACCGCTATCTGTATAAACATGGAAATAACTACAACGCTATCTGTATAAACATGGAAATATCTACACAGCTATCTGTGTAAACTTGGAAATATCTACATAGCTATCTGTGCAAAGATGGAAATATCTACACCACAATCTGTGGAAAGGTGCAAATATCTACATCGCTATCTCTGTAAACATGGAAATATCTGCACCACTATCTGCATAAACATGGAAATATCTACACCGCCGTCTGTATAAAGATGGAAATATCTAAACCGTGAGCTGTATAAACTTGGAAATATCTACACCGCCATCTGTATAAACACAGAAATATCTAAACCAATCTCTTTATAAACATGGAAATATCTACAATGCCATCTGAATGAAGTTGGAAATATCTACACCGTGAGCTGTATAAACATGAAAATATCCACACCGCTATCTGTTTAAACATGGAAATACCAACACCGCTATCTGTATAAACATGGAAATTCCTACACCGCCATTTCTTTAAACATGGAAATATGTACACCGCTGTACGTATAAACATGGAAATATCTACACCGCTATCTGTATAAAGTTAGAAATATCTACAACGCTATCTGTGTAACCATGGAAATATCTACACAACTATCTGAATAAACAAGGAAATATCTACACCGCCATCTGTATCAACATGGCCATATCTACACGGCTATCTGTATAAACCTGGAAATATCTACACCGCTATCTTTATAAACATGGAAACATCTACACCACCATCTCTATAAACAGGGAAATATCTACACCGCTATCTGTATAAATATGGAAATATCTACACCGCTATCTCTTATAAACATGGAAATATCTAGGCCGTTATATGTATAAACATGGAAATATTTACACTGCTATCTGCATGAACATTTAAATATCAACAACACTATCTCTATAAACATGGAAATATCTACATGGCTATCTCTATGAACATGGAAATATCTACACCACTATCTTTATAAACATGGAAATAACTCAACCGCTATCTCTTATAAACATGGAAATATCTACACAGCTATAAGTGTAAACATAGAAATATGTACCCCGCTATCTGTGTAAAGATGGAAATATCTACACCACAATCTTTGCAAATATGGAAATATCTACACCGCTATCTCTGTAAACATGGAAATATCTACATCGCTATCTGTGTAAACAGGGTAATATCTACACTGCTATCTGTATAAACATGGAAATATCTACACCACCATCTGTAAAAACATGGAAATATCTACACAGTCATCTGCATAAACATGGAAATCCCTACACCTCCATATGTATAAACTTGGAAATATCTACACTGCCATCTGCATACACATGGAAATATCTACACAGCCATCTGTATAAACATGGAAATATCTACACCGCTATCTCTATAAACATGGAAATACGTACACCGCAATCTCTATAAACATGGAAATATCTACACTGCTATCTGTATAAACATGGAAATATCTGCAACACTATCTGTATAAACTTCGAAATATCTACACCGCCATCTGTGTAAACATGGAAATATCTCCACCCCTATCTGTACAAACATGGAAATATCTGCACTGCTATCAGTTTAAACATGGAAATATCTACACCGCTATCTGTATAAACATGGAAATATCTACACCGCTATCTGTATAAATTTGGAAATATCTACACCGCTATGTTTAGAAACATGGAAAGACCTACACAGCTGTCTGTATAAACATGGAAATATCTACATCGCTGTCTGTGTAAACATGGAAATATCTCCACCGCTATCTCTGTAAACATGGAAATACCTACACCGCAATATGTATAAACATGGAAACACCTACACCACTATCTGTATAAACATGGAAATATCTACACTGCTATCTCTACAAACATGCAAATATCTACAACGCTATCTGTGTTAACATGGAAATACCTACACCGCTATCTGTGTAAACATGGAAATATTTACAACGCTATCTGTATAAACATGGAAAGATCTACACTGCTGTCTGTAAACATAGAAATATCTCCACTGCTATCTGTATAAACATGGAAATATCTCCACCGCTATCTGTATAAGCATGGAAATATCTACACCACTATCTATATAAACATGGAAATATCTACACCGCTATCTGTATAAACTTGGAAATATTTACACCACTATGTGTAGAAACATGGAAAGATCTACACCGCTGTCTGTATAAACATGGAAATATCTACATCGCTGCCTGTGTGAACATGGAAATATCTCCACCGCTATCTGTATAAACATGGAAATATTTACACCACTATCTATATAAACATGGAAATATTTACACCTCTATCTGCATAAACCTGGAAATATCAACAACACTATCTGTATAAACATGGAAATATGTACAAGGCTATCTCTAAGAACTTGGAAATATCTACACCGCTATCTGTATAAACATGGAATTATCTCCACCGCTATCTGTATAAACATGGACATATCTACAGCACTATCTGTGTAAACATGGAAATATCTACACAGCTATCTGTGTAAACATGGAACTATGTACACCGCTATCTGTGTAATGATGGAAATATCTACACCGCAATCTGTACAAATACGGAAATACATACACCGCTATCTCTGTAAACATGGAAATACCTATACCGCTATCTTTATAAATATGGAAAAATCTACACCGCTATCAGTATAAACATCGAAATACCTACACCATGATCTGTATAAACATGGAAATATCTACACCGCTATCTGTATAAAGATGGAAATATCTACACCGCTATCTGTATAAACATGGAAATATCTACACTGCCATCTGCATAAACATGGAAATGTCTACACAACCATCTGTATAAACATGGAAGTATATACACAGCCATCTCGGTAAGCATGGAAATATCTACATCGCTATCTGTATTAACATGGAACTATCTACACGTCTATCTGTTTAAACATGGAAACATCTACACCGCTATCTGTATAAACATGGAAATATCAATGCCGCTATCTTTATAAACATGCAATTATCTACAACGCTATCTGTGTAAACATGGAAATATCCGCACCGCTATCTGTGTAAAGATGGAAATAACTACACTGCAATCTGTGTAAAAATGGAAATAAATACACCGCAATCTGTGCAAAGATGGAGATATCTACACCGATACCTGTGTAAACAGGGTAATATCTACACTGCTATCTGTATGAACGTGGAAATATCTACAGCGCCATATGTAAAAACATGGAAATATCTACACATTCATCTGTATAAACATGGAAATATCTACAGCTCCATCTGTATAACCATGGAAATACCTACACTGCCATCTGAATACACATGGAAACATCTACTCAGCCATCAGTATAAACAAGGAAATATCTACAACGCTATCTCTTTAAACATGGAAATACCTACACAGCTATCTGTATAGACACGCAAATAACTTCACATTTATCTGTAAACATGGAAATATCTACACTGCTATCTGTATAAACTTGGAAATATCTTCACCGCCATCTGTATAAACATGGAAATATCTACATCGCTATCTGTACAGACATTGAAATATCTCCACTGATATCTCTATAAACACGGAAATATCTACACCGTTATCTTTATAAACATGGAAATATCTACCCTGCTATCTGTATAAACTTGGAAATATCTACACCGCCATCTGTATAAACATGGAAATATCTCCACCGCTATCTGATTAAACCTGGAAATATCTACACCGCTGTGTAAACATGGAAATACCTACATCGCTATCTGTATAAACGTGAAAATATCTACATCGCTATCTGTATAAACAAGTAAATAGCTCCACCGCTATCTCTACAAACATGGAAATATCTACAATGCTATCTTTATAAATGTGGAAATAACTACAGCGGTATCTGTATAAACATGGAAATATCTACAACACTATCTGTGTAAACATGGAAATATCTACACCGCTATCTGTATAAACATGGAAATATCTACTCCGCTATGTGTATAATCATGGAAAAATCTACACCACGATCTGTATAAACATGGAAAATCTGCACCGCTACCTGTATAAACTTGGAAATATCTACTCTGCTATCTGTATAAACATGGAAATATCTAAAACTCTATCTGTGTAAACATGGAAATATCTACACAGCTATCTGTGTAAACATGGAAATATTTACACCGCTATCTGTATAAACATGGAAATATCTACACCGCTATCTGTATAAACATGGAAATATCTACACCACGGTCTGTATAAACATGGAAAGACCTACACCGCTATCTGTATAAACATGGAAATATCTACACCACGGTCTGTATAAACATGGAAAGATCTACACCGCTATCTGTATAAACATGGAAATATCTACACCGCTATCTGTATAAACATGGAAATATCTACACCTCTATCTGTATAAATATGGAAATATCTACACCGCTATCTCTATAAACCTGGAAATGTCTACACCGCTATCTGTGTAAACATGGAAATATCTACATGGCTATCTCTATAAACATGGAAATATCTACACCGCCATATGTATAAGTATGGAAATAACTACACGGACATCTGTATAAACATGGAAATTTCCACACCACTATCTGTAAACATGGGAAATTCTACACTACCATCTGTATAAACATGGAAATATCTACACAACCATCTGTATAAACATGGAACTACCTACACAGCCATCTCTATAAGCATGGAAATATCTACACCTCCATCTGTATAAACATGGAAATATCTCCACCGCTATCTGTTTTAACATGGGAATATCTACTCCGCTATCTGTGTAAACATGGAAATATCTACACCTCCATCTGTATAAACATGGAAATATCTACACTCCCATCTGTATACACATGGAAATCTCTACAAAACCATCTGTATACCCTTGGACATATGTACACAGCCATCTGTAAAAACATGGAAATATCTACACCGCTATCTGTATAAACATGGAAATACCTACACCGCAAGCTGTATAAACATGGAAATATCTACACCGCCATCTGTATAAACATGGAAATATCTACACCACTATCTGTATAAACGTGGAAATATCTACACCGCTATCTGTATAAACGTGGAAATATCTACACCGCTATCTGTACAATCGTGGAAATATCTACACCGCTATCTGTATAAACATGGAAATATCTACACCTCCATCTGTATAAACATGGAAATATCTACACTTCCATCTGTATACACATGGAAATATCTACACAGCCATCTGTATAAACTTGGAAATATCTACACCGCTATCTCTCTAAACGTGGAAATACCTACACCGCAATCTGTATAAACATGGAAACAACTACACCGCTATCTGTATAAACATGGAAATATCTACACTGCTATCTGTACAAACATGCAAATATCTACAACGCTATCTGTGTAAACATGGAAATACCTTCACTGCTATCTATGTAAACATGGAAATATCTACAACGCTATCTGTATAAACGTGGAAAGATATCCACTGCTGTCTGTATAAACATGGAAATATCTTCATCGCTGTCTGTATAAACATGGAAATATCTCCACCGCTATCTGTATAAGCATGGAAATATCTACACCACTATCTTTTTAAACATGGAAATATTTACACCGCTATCTGCATAAACATGGAAATATCAACAACAATAGCTGTATAAAAATGGAAATATCTACATGGCTATCTCTATGAACATGGAAATATCTACACCGGCATCTGAATAAACATGGAAATACCTACACGGTCATCTCTATGAACATGGAAATATCTACACCACTGTCTGTATAAACATGGAAATATCTACATGGCTAACTCTATAAGCATGGAAATATCTACACGGCCATCTGTATAAACATGGAAATATCTACAGAGTCATCTGTATAAACATGGAAATATCTACACCAATATCTGAATAAACATAGAAATATCTACACTGCCATCTGTATAAACATGGAAGTATCTACACAGTCATCTCTATAAACGTGGAAATACCTACACCGCTATGTGTGTAAACATGGAAATAGCCACACCGCTATCTGTAGAAACATGGAAATATCTACACCGCCATCTGTAAAAATATGAAAATATCTACAGAATAATCAGTATAAACATGGAAATATCTACACCTCCATCTGTATAAACATGGAAATATCTACACTGCCATCTGTATACACATGGAAATATCTACACAGCCATCTGTATAAACTTGGAAATATCTACAACGCTATCTCTGTAAACATGGAAATACCTACACCGCAATCTGCATAAACATGGAAATATCTACACAGCTATCTGTACAAACATGGAAATATCTACACCACTGTCTGTATAAACTTGGCAATATCTACACCGCTATCTCTATAAACATGGATATATCTACACCGCCATCTGCATGAAAATGGAAATATCTAAACAGTCATCTGTATAAACATGGAAATATCTACACCACTATGTGTATAAACATGGAAATATCTTCACTGCCATCTGTATAAACTGGGAAATATCTACAAACTCATTTCTATAAACATGGAAATATCTACACTGCTATCTGTATAAACATGGAAATATCTAGACCGCCATCTGTAAAAACATGGAAATATATACACACTCATCTGTATAAACAGGGAAATTTCTACACCACCATCTTTATAAACATGGAAATATCTACACTGCCATCTGTATACTCATGGAAATATCTACAAAGCCATCTGTAGATACATGGAAATATCTACACTGCTATCTCTATAAACATGGCAATAGCTACACCGCAATCTGTAACAACATGGAAATATCTACACCGCTATCTGTATAAACATGGATATATCTACTCCACTATCTGTATAAACATGGAAATATTTACACTACCATCTGTATAAACATGGAAATATCTCCACCGCTATCTGTTTAAACATGGAAATATCTACTCCGCTATCTGTGTAAACATGGAAATATCTACACCTCCATCTGTATAAACATGGAAATATCTACACTCCCATCTGTATACACATGGAAATATCTACACAGCCATCTGTATACCCATGGAAATATCTGCACAGCCATCTGTAGAAACATGGAAATATCTACACCGATATCTGTATAAACATGGAAATATCTACACCACTATCTGTATAAACCTGGAAATATCTACAACGCCATCTGTATAAACATGGAAGTGTCTCCACCGCTATCTGTATAAACATGGAAATATCCCCACCGCTATCTGTATAAACATGGAAATATCTACACCGCTGTCTCTATAAACATGGAAATATTTACACTACTATCTGTATAAACATGGAAATATTTACACCGCTATCAGTATAAACATGGAAATATCTACACCGCTGTGTGTATAATCGTGGAAATATCTACACCGCCATCTGCATAAACATGGAAATATCTACACCTCCATCTGTATAAACATGGAAATATCTACACTTCCATCTGTATACACATAGAAATATCTACACAGCCATCTGTATAAACTTGGAAATATTTACACCGCTATCTCTGTAAAGACGGAAATACCTACACCGCAATCTGTATAAACATGGAAACATCTACACCGCTATCTGCATAAACATGGAAACATCTACACCGCTATCTGTATAAACATGGAAATATCTACACTGCTATTTGTACAAACATGCAAATATCTACAACGCTATCTGTGTAAACATGGAAATATCTACAACGCTATCTGTATAAACGGGGAAAGACCTACACCGCTGTCTGTATAAACATGGAAATATCTACATCGCTGTCTGTATAAACATGGAAATATCTGCACCGATATCTGTATAAGCATGGAAATATCTACACCACTATCTTTATAAACATGGAAATATTTACACTGCTATCTGCATAAACATGGAAATATCAACAACAATATCTGTATAAACATGGAAATATCTACATGGCTATCACTATGAACATGGAAATATCTACACCGCCATCTGAATAAACATGGAAATACCTACACAGTCATCTGTATAAACATGGAAATATCTACACCACTGTCTGTATAAACATGGAAATATCTACATGGCTATCTCTATAAACATGGAAATATCTACACGGCCATCTGTATAAACATGGAAATATCTACAGAGTCATCTGTATAAACATGGAAATATCTACACCAATATCTGAATAAACATAGAAATATCTACACTGCCATCTGTATAAACATGGAAATATCTACACAGTCATCTCTATAAACGTGGAAATATCTACACCGCTATCTGTATAAACATGGAAATAGCCACACCGCTATCTGTAGAAACATGGAAATATCTACACCGCGATCTGTAAAAATATGAAAATATCTACAGAATAATGAGTATAAACATGGAAATATCTACACCTCCATCTGTATAAACATGGAAATATCTTCACCACTGTCTGTATAAACATGGAAACATCTACATGGCTATCTCTATAAACATGGAAATATCTACACCGCCATCTGTATAAATATCGAAATATCTACAGAGTCATCTGTATAAACATGGAAATATCTACACCAATATCTGAATAAACATAGAAATATCTACACTGCCATCTGTATAAACATGGAAATATCTACACAGTCATCTCTATAAACGTGGAAATACCTACACCGCTATCTGTATAAACATGGAAATAGCCACACCGTTATCTGTAGAAACATGGAAATATCTACACCGCGATCTGTAAAAATATGAAAATATCTACAGAATAATCAGTATAAACATGGAAATATCTACACCTCCATCTGTATAAACATGGAAATATCTACACTGCCATCTGTATACACATGGAAATATCTACACAGCCATCTGTATAAACTTGGAAATATCTACACCGCTATCTCTGTAAACATGGAAATACCTACACCGCAATCTGCATAAACATGGAAATATCTACACAGCCATCTGTACAAACATGGAAATATCTACACCACTGTCTGTATAAACTTGGAAATATCTACACCGCTCTCTCTATAAACATGGAAATATCTACACCGCCATCTGCATGAAAATGGAAATATCTTCACTGCCATTTGTATAAACTGGGAAATACCTACACAGCCATTTCTATAAACATGGAAATATCTACACTGCTATCTGTATAAACATGGAAATATCTAGACCGCCATCTGTAAAAACATGGAAATATATCCACAGTCATCTGTATAAACAGGGAAATATCTACACCACGATCTTTATAAACATGGAAATATCTACACTGCCATCTGTATACTCATGGAAATATCTACGCAGCCATCTGTAGATACATAGAAATATCTACACCGCTATCTCTATAAACATGGAAATAGCTACACCGCAATCTGTATCAACACGGAAATACCTACACCGCTATCTGTATAAACATGGATATATCAACACCACTATCTGTATAAACATGGAAATATCTACACCGCCATCTGTATAAACATGGAAATATCTCCACCGCTATCTGTTTAAACATGGAAACATCTACTCCGCTATCTGTGTAAACATGGAAATATCTACAACTCCATCTGTAAAAACATGGAAATATCTACACTCCCATCTGTATACACATTGAAATATCTACACAGCCATCTGCATACTCATGGAAATATCTACACAGCCATCTGTAGAAACATGGAAATATCTACACCGCTCTCTGTATAAACATGGAAATATCTACACCACTATCTGTATAAACCTGGAAATATCTACACTGCCATCTGTATAAACATGGAAATATCTCCACCGCTATCTGTATAAACATGGAAATATCTACACCGCTATCTCTATAAACTTGGAAATGTCTACTCCGCTATCTGTATAAACATGGAAATATCTACACCGCTATCTGTATAAACGTGGAAATATCTACACCGCGATCTGTATAATCGTGGAAATATCTACACCGCTATCTGTATAAACCTGGAAATATCTACACCTCCATCTGTATAAACATGGAAATATCTACACGTCCATCTGTATACACATGGAAATATCTACACAGCCATCTGTATATACTTGGAAATATCTACACCGCTATCTCTGTAAACATGGAAATACCTACACCGCAATCTGTATAAACATGGAAACATCTACACCGCTATCTGTATAAACATGGAAATATCTACACTGCTATCTGTACTAACATGCAAATATCTACAACGCTATCTGTGTAAACATGGAAATACCTTCACCGCTATCTATGTAAACATGGAAATATCTACAACGCTATCTGTATAAACGCGGAAAGATCTACACCGCTGTCTGTATAAACATGGAAATATCTTCATCGCTGTCTGTATAAACATGGAAATATCTCCACCGCTATCTGTATAAGCATGGAAATATCTACACCACTATCTTTATAAACATGGAAATATTTACACCGCTATCTGCATAAACATGGAAATATCAACAACAATATCTGTATAAACATGGAAATATCTACATGGCTATCTCTATGAACATGGAAATATCTACACCGGCATCTGAATAAACATGGAAACACCTACACGGTGATCTCTATAAACATGGAAATATCTACACCACTGTCTGTATAAACATGGAAATATCTACATGGCTATCTCTATAAACATGGAAATATCTACACGGCCATCTGTATAAACATGGAAATATCTACAGAGTCATCTGTATAAACATGGAAATATCTACACCAATATCTGAATAAACATAGAAATATCTACACTTCCATCTGTATAAACATGGGAATATCTACACAGTCATCTCTATAAACGTGGAAATATCTACATCGCTATCTGTATAAACATGGAAATAGCCACACCGCTATCTGCAGAAACATGGAAATATCTACACCGCCATCTGCATGAAAATGGAATTATCTAAACAGTCATCTGTATAAACATGGAAATATCTACACCACTATGTGTATAAACATGGAAATATCTTCACTGCCATCTGTATAAACTGGGAAATATCTACAAAGTCATTTATATAAACATGGAAATATCTACGCTGCTATCTGTATAAACATGAAATTTCTAGACCGCCATCTGTAAAAACATGGAAATATATACACAGTCATCTGTATAAACAGGGAAATTTCTACACCACCATCTTTATAAACATGGAAATATCTACACTGCCATCTGTATACTCATGGAAATATCTACACAGCCATCTGTAGATACATGGAAATATCTACACTGCTATCTCTATAAACATGGCAATAGCTACACCGCAATCTGTATCAACATGGAAATATCTACACCGCTATCTGTATAAACATGGATTTATCTACTCCACTATCTGTATAAACATGGAAATATTTACACCGCCATCTGTATAAACATGGAAATATCTCCACCGGTATCTGTTTAAACATGGAAATATCTACTCCGCTATCTGTATAAACATGGAAATATCTATACCAATATCTGGATAAACATAGGAATATCTACACTGCCATCTGTATAAACATGGAAATATCTACACAGTCATCTCTATAAACGAGGAAATATCTACACCACTATCTGTATAAACATGGAAATAGCCACACCGCTATCTGTAGAAACATGGAAATATCTACACCGCCATCTGTAAAAATATGAAAATATCTACCGAGTAATCTGTATAAACATGGTAATATCTAAACCTCCATCTGTATAAACATGGAAATATCTACACCGCTATGTGTATAAACGTGGAAATATCTACACCGCTATCTGTAGAATCGTGGAAATATCTACACCGCTCTCTGTATAAACATGGAAATATCTACACCTCCATCGGTATAAACATGGAAATATCTACACTTCCATCTGTATACACATGGAAATATCTACAAAGCCATCTGTATAAACATGGAAACATCTACACCGCTATCTGTATAAACTTGGAAGCATCTACACCGCTATCTGTATAAACATGGAAATATCTACACTGCTATCTGTACAAACATGCAAATATCTACAACGCTATCTGTGTAAACATGGAAATATCTACAACGCTATCTGTATAAACATGGAAAGATCTACACCGCTGTCTGTATAAACATGGAAATAACTACATCGCTGTCTGTATAAACATGGAAATATCTCCACCGCTATCTGTATAAGCATGGAAATATCTACACCACTATCTTTATAAACATGGAAATATTTACACCGCTATCTGCATAAACATGGAAATATCAACAACAATATCTGTATAAACATGGAAATATCTACATGGCTATCACTATGAACATGCAAATATCTACACCGCCATCTGAATAAACATGGAAATACCTACACAGTCATCTGTATAAACATGGAAATATCTACACCACTATCTGTATAAACATGGAAATATCTACATGGCTATCTCTATAAACATGGAAATATCTACACGGCCGTCTGTATAAACATGGAAATATCTACAGAGTCATCTGTATAAACATGGAAATATCTACACCAATATCTGAATAAACATAGAAATATCTACACTTCCATCTGTATAAACATGGGAATATCTACACAGTCATCTCTATAAACGTGGAAATATCTACACCGCTATCTGTATAAACATGGAAATAGCCACACCGCTATCTGTAGAAACATGGAAATATCTACACCGCGATCTGTAAAAATATGAAAATATCTACAGAATAATGAGTATAAACATGGAAATATCTACACCTCCCTCTGTATAAACATGGAAATATCTTCACCACTGTCTGTATAAACATGGAAATATCTACATGGCTATCTCTATAAACATGGAAATATCTACACGGCCATCTGTATAAACATGGAAATATCTACAGAGTCATCTGTATAAATATGGAAATATCTACACCAATATCTGAATAAACATAGAAATATCTACACCGCCATCTGTATAAACATGGAAATATCTACACAGTCATCCCTATACACGTGGAAATACCTACACCGCTATCTGTATAAACATGGAAATAGCCACACCGCTATCTGTAGAAGCATGGAAATATCCACACGGCCATCGGTAAAAATATGAAAATATCTACAGAATAATCAGTGTAAACATGGAAATATCTACACCTCCATCTGTATAAACATGGAAATATCTACACTGCCATCTGTATACACATGGAAATATCTACACAGCCATCTGTATAAACTTGGAAATATCTACACCGCTATCTCTGTAAACATGGAAATACCTACACCGCAATCTGCATAAACATGGAAATATCTACACAGCTATCTGTACAAACATGGAAATATCTACACCACTGTCTGTATAAACTTGGAAATATCTACACCGCTCTCTCTATAATCATGGAAATATCTACACCGCCATCTGCATGAAAATGGAAATATCTAAACAGTCATCTGTATAAACATGGAAATATCTACACCACTATGTGTATAAACATGGAAATAACTTCACTGACATCTGTATAAACTGGGAAATATCTACAAAGTCATTTCCATAAACATGGAAATATCTACAGTGCTATCTGTATAAACATGGAAATATCTAGACCGCCATCTGTAAAAACATGGAAATATATACACACTCATTTGTATAAACAGGGAAATTTCTACACCTCCATCTTTATAAACATGGAAATATCTACACCGCTATCTGTATAAACATGGAAATATCTACACCACTATCTGTATAAACCTCGAAATATCTACACCGCCATCTGTATAAACATGGAAGTATCTCAACCGCTATCTGTATAAACATGGAAATATCCCCACCGCTATCTGTATAAACATGGAAATATCTACACTGCTATCTCTATAAACATGGAAATATCTACACTACTATCTGTATAAACATGGAAATATCTACACCGCTACCTGTATAAACGTGGAAATATCTACACCGCTATCTGTATAATCGTGGAAATATCTACACCGCCATCTGCATAAACATGGAAATATCTACACCTCCATCTGTAAAAATATGAAAATATCTACCGAGTAATCTGTATAAACATGGTAATATCTACACCTCCATCTGTATAAACATGGAAATATCTACACCGCTATCTTTATAAACGTGGAAATATCTACCCCGCTATCTGTATAATCGTGGAAATATCTACACCGCTATCTGTATAAACATGGAAATATCTACACCTCCATCGATATAAACATGGAAATATCTACACTTCCATCTGTATACACATGGAAATATCTACACAGCCATCTGTATAAACTTGGAAATATCTACACCGCTATATCTGTAAACATGGAAATACCTACACCGCAATGTGTATAAACATGGAAACATCTACACCGCTATCTGTATAAACATGGAAACATCTACACCGCTATCTGTATAAACATGGAAATATCTACACTGCTATCTGTACAAACATGCAAATATCTACAGCGCTATCTGTGTAAACATGGAAATATCTACAACGCTATCTGTATAAACGTGGAAAGATCTACACCGCTGTCTGTATAAACATGGAAATATCTACATCGCTGTCTGTATAAACATGGAAATATCTCCACCGCTATCTGTATAAGCATGGAAATATCTACACCACTATCTTTATAAACATGGAAATATTTACACTGCTATCTGCATAAACATGGAAATATCAACAACAATATCTGTATAAACATGGAAATATCTACATGGATATCACTATGAACATGGAAATATCTACACCGCCATCTGAATAAACATGGAAATACCTACACAGTCATCTGTATAAACATGGAAATATCTACACCAATATCTGTATAAACATGGAAATATCTACATGGCTATCTCTATAAACATGGAAATATGTACACGGCCATCTGTATAAACATGGAAATATCTACAGAGTCATCTGTATAAACATGGAATTATCTACACCAATATCTGAATAAACATAGAAATATCTACACTGCCATCTGTATAAACATGGAAATATCTACACAGTCATCTCTATAAACGTGGAAATATCTACACCGCTATCTGTATAAACATGGAAATAGCCACACCGCTATCTGTAGAAACATGGAAATATCTACACCGCGATCTGTAAAAATATGAAAATATCTACAGAATAATGAGTATAAACATGGAAATATCTACACCTCCATCTGTATAAACATGGAAATATCTACACTGCCATCTGTATAAACATGGCAATATCTACACAGCCATTTGTGTAAACTTGGAAATATCTACACCGCTATCTCTGTAAACATGGAAAAACCTACACTGCCATCTGCCTAAACATGGAAATATCTACACAGCTATCTGTACAAACATGGAAGTGTCTACACCACTATCTGTATAAACTTGGAAATATCTACACCGCTATCTCTATAAACATGGAAATATCTACACCGCAATCTGCATAAAAATTCAAATATCTAAACAGTCATCTGTATGAACATGGAAATATCTACACCACTATGTGTATAAACATGGAAATATCTTCACTGCCATCTGTATAAACTTGGAAATATCTACAAAGTCATTTCTATAAACATGGAAATATCTACACTGCTATCGGTATAAACATGGAAATATCTACACTGCTATCTGTACAAACATGCAAATATCTACAACGCTATCTGTGTAAACATGGAAATATCTACACCGCTATCTGTGTAAACATGGAAATATCTACAATGCTATCTCCATAAACGTGGAAAGATCTACACCGCTGTCTGTATAAACATGGAAATATCTACATCGCTCTCTGTATAAACATGGAAATATCTCCACCGCTATCTGTATAAGCATAGAAATATCTACACCACTATCTTTATAAACATGGAAATATTTACGCCGCTATCTGCATAAACATGGAAATATCAACAACAATATCTGTATAAACATGGATATATCTACATGGCTATCACTAAGAACATGGAAATATATACACCGCCATCTGAATAAACATGGAAATAGCTACACGGTCATCTGTATAAACATGGAAATATCTACACCACTATCTGTATAAACATGGAAATATCTACATGGCTATCTCTATAAACATGGAAACATCTACACGGCCATCTGCATACATATGGAAATAACTACACAGCCATCTGTGTAAACTTGGAAATAACTACACCGCTATCTCTGTAAACATGGAAAAACCTACACCGCAATCTGCATAAACATTGAAATATGTACACAGCTATCTGTACAAACATGGAAGTATCTACACCACTATCTGTATAAACTTGGAAATATCTACACCGCTATCTCTATAAACATGGAAATATCTACACCGCCATCTGCATAAAAATTCAAATATCTAAACAGTCATCTGTATAAACATGGAAATATCTACACCACTATGTGTATAAACATGGAAATACCTTCACTGCCATCTGTATAAACTTGGAAATATCTACAAAGTCATTTCTATAAACATGGAAATATCTACAGTGCTATCTGTATAAACATGGAAATATCTAGACCGCCATCTGTAAAAACATGGAAATATATACACAGTCATCTGTATAAACAGGGAAATTTCTACACCACCATCTTTATAAACATGGAAATATCTACACTGCCATCTGTATACTCATGGAAATATCTACACAGCCATCTGTAGATACATGGAAATATGTACACCGCTATCTCTATAAACATGGCAATACCTACACCGCAATCTGTATCAACATGGAAATATCTACACCGCTATCTGTATAAACGTGGATATATCTACACCACTATCTGTATAAACATGGAAATATCTACACCGCCATCTGTATAAACATTGAAATATCTCCACCGCTATCTGTTTAAACATGGAAACATCTACTCCGCTATCTGTGTAAACATGGAAATATCTACACCTCCATCTGTATAAACATGGAAATATCTACACTCCCATCTGTATACACATGGAAATATCTACACAGCCATCTGTATACCCATGGAAATAACTACACAGCCATCTGTATACACATATAAATATCTACACAGCCCTCTGTATACCCATGGAAATATCTACACAGCCATCTGTAGAAACATGGAAATATCTACACCGCTATCTGTATAAACATGGAATTATCTACACCACTATCTGTATAAACCTAGAAATATCTACACCGCCATCTGTATAAACATGGAAATATCTCTACCGCTATCCATATAAACATGGAAATATCCCCACCGCTATCTGTATAAACATGGAAATATCTACACCGCTATCTCTATAAACATGGAAATATCTTCACCGCTATCTGTATGAACATGGAAATATCTACACCGCTATCTGTATAAACGTGGAAATATCTACACCGCTATGTGTATAATCGTGGAAATATCTACACCGCTATCTGCATAAACATGGAAATATCTACACCGCACTCTGTGCAAAGATGGAAAGATCTACAACGCTATCTTTATAAACATGGAAATATCTACACCTCCATCTGTATAAACATGGAAATATCTACACTCCCATCTGTATACACATGGAAATATCTACACAGCCATCTGCATACCCATGGAAATATCTACACAGCCATCTTTAGAAACATGGAAACATCTACACCGCTATCTGTATAAACATGGAAATATCTACACCACTATCTGTATAAACCTGGAAATATCTACATGTCTATCTCTATAAACATGGAGATATCTACACGGCCATCTGTATAAACATGGAAATATCTACAGAGTCATCTGTATAAACATGGAAATATCTACACCAGTATCTGAATAAACATACAAATATCTACACTGCCATCTGTATAAACATGGAAATATCTAAACAGTCATCTCTATAAACGTGGAAATATCTACAATGCTATCTGTATAAACATGGAAATAGCCACACCGCTATCTATAGAAACATGGAAATATCTACACCGCCATCTGTAAAAATATGAAAATATCTACAGAGAAATCTGTGTAAACATGGAAATATCTACACCTCCATCTGTATAAACATGGAAATATCTACACAGCCATCTGTATACACATGGAAAAAAGTACACAGCCATCTGTATAAACTTGGAAATATGTACACCGCTATCTCTGTAAACATGGAAATACCTACACCGCAATCTGTATAAACATGGAAATATCTACACAGCTATCTGTACAAACATGGAAATATCTACACAACTATCTGTATACACTTGGAAATATCTACACCGCTATCTCTATAAACATGGAAATATCTACACAGCCATCTGCATAAAAATGGAAATATCTAAACAGTCATCTGTATAAACATGGAAATATCTAAACCAATATGTGTTTAAACATGGAAATACCTTCACTGCCATTTGTATAAACTTGGAAATAACTATACAGCCATTTCTACAAACATGGAAATATCTACACTGCTATCTGTATAAACATGGAAATATGTACACCGCCATCTGTAAAAACATGGAAACATATACACAGTCATGTGTATAAACAGGGAAATATCTACACCACCATCTTTATAAACATGGAAATATCTACACTGCCATCTGTATACTCATGGAAATATCTACACAGCCATCTGTAGATACATGGAAATATCTACACCGCTATCTCTATAAACATGGAAATATCTACACCGCAATCTGTATCAACATGGAAATATCTACACCGCTACCTGTATAAACATGGATATATCTACACCACTATCTGTATAAACATGGAAATATCTACACCGCCATCTGTATAAACATGGAAATATCTCCACCGCTATCTGTTTAAACATGGAAACATCTACTCCGCTATCTGTGTAAACATGGAAATATCTACAACTCCATCTGTATAAACATGGAAATATCTACACTCCCATCTGTATACACATGAAAATATCTACACAGCCATCTGTATACCAATGGAAATATCTAAAAAGCCCTCTGTAGAAACATGGAAATATCTACACCACTATCTGTATAAACCTGGAAATATCTACACCGCCATCTGTATAAACATGGAAATATCTCCACCGCTATCCGTATAAACATGGAAATATCCCCACCGCTATCTGTATAAACATGGAAATATATACACCGCTATCTCTATAAACATGGAAATATCCCCACCGCTATCTGTATAAACATAGAAATATCTACACCGCTATCTGTATACACGTGGAAATATCTACACCGCTGTCTGTATACACATGGAAATATCTACACCTCCAGCTGTATAAACATGGAAATATCTACACTTCCATCTGTATACACATGGAAATATCTACACAGCCATCTGTATAAACTTGGAAATATCTACACCGCTATCTCTGAAAACATGTTAATACCTACACCGCAATCTGTATAAAGATGGAAACATCTACACTGCTATCTGTATAACATGGAAACATCTACACTGCTATCTGTACAAACATGCAAATATCTACAACGCTATCTGTGTAAACATGGAAATACCTACACCGCTATCTGTGTAAACATGGAAATATCTACAACGCTATCTGTATAAACATGGAAAGATCTACACCGCTGTCTGTATAAACATGGAAATATCTACATCGCTGTCTGTATAAACATGGAAATATCTCCATTGCTATCTGTATAAGCATGGAAATATCTACACCACTATCTTTATAAACATGGAAATATTTACACCGCTATCTGCATAAACATGGAAATATCAACAACAATATGTGTATAAACATGGATTTATCTACATGGCTATCTCTATGAACATGGAAATATCTTCACCGGCATCTGAATAGACATGGAAATACCTACACGGTCATCTGTATAAACATGGAAATATCTACACCACTATCTGTATAAACATGGAAATATCTACATGGGTATCTCTATAAACATGGAAATATCTACACGGCCATCTGTATAAACATGGAAATATCTACAGAGTCATCTGTATAAACATGGAAATATCTACACCAATACCTGAATAAACATAGAAATATCTACACTGCCATCTGTATAAACATGGAAATATCTACAGAGTCGTCTCTATAAACGTGGAAATATCTGCACTGCTATCTGTACAAACATGCAAATATCTACAACGATATCTGTGTAAACATGGAAATACCTGCACCGCTATCTGTGTAAACATGGAAATATCTACACCGCTATCTGTATAAACATGGATATAACTACACCACTATCTGTATAAACATGGAAATATCTACACCACCATCTGTATAAACATGGAAATATCTCCACCGCTATCTGTTTAAACCTGGAAATATCTACTCCGCTATCTGTGTAAACATGGAAATATCTACACCTCCATCTGTATAGACATGGAAATATCTACACTCCCATCTGTATACACATGGAAATATCTACACAGCCATCTGTATACCCATGGAAATATCTACACAGCCATCTGTAGAAACATGGAAATATCTACACCGCTGTCTCTATAAACATGGAAATATCTACACCACTATCGGTATAAACCTGGAAATATCTACACCGCCATCTGTATAAACATGGAAATATCTCCACCGCTATCCGTATAAACATGGAAATATCCCCACCGCTATCTGTATAAACATGGAAATATATAAACAGCTATCTCTATAAACATGGAAATATCCCCTCCGCTATCTGTATAAACATGGAAATATCTACACCGCTATCTGTATAATCGTGGAAATACCTACACCGCTATCTGCATAAACATAGAAATATCTTCACCTCCATCTGTCTAAACATGGAAATATCTACACTTCCATCTGTATACACATGGAAATATCTACACAGCCATCTGTATAAACTTGGAAATATCTACACCGCAATCTCTGTAAACATGGAAATACCTACACCGCAATCTGTATAAACATGGAATCATCTACACCGCAATCTGTATAAACATGGAAATATCTACACTGATATCTGTACAAACATGCAAATATCTACAACGATATCTGCGTAAACATGGAAATACCTGCACCGCTATCTGTGTAAACATGGAAATATCTACACCGCTATCTGTATAAACATGGATATAACTACACCACTATCTGTATAAACATGGAAATATCTACACCACCATCTGTATAAACATGGAAATATCTCCAACGCTATCTGTTTAAACATGGAAACATCTACTCCTCTATCTGTGTAAACATGGAAATATCAACACCTCCATCTGTATAGACATGGAAATATCTACACTCCCATCTGTACACACATGGAAATATCTACACAGCCATCTTCATGCCCATGGAAATATCTACAGAGCCATCTGTAGAAACATGGAAATATCTACACAGCCATCTGTAGAAACATGGAAATATCTACACCGCTATCTGTATAAACATGGAAATATCTACACCACTATCTGTATAAACCTGGAAATATCTACACCGCCATCTGTATAAACATGGAAATATCTCCACCCCTATCCGTATAAACATGGAAATATCCCCACCGCTATCTGTATAAACATGGAAATATATACACCACTATCTCTATAAACATGGAAATATCCCCACCGCTATCTGCATAAACATAGCAATATCTACACCGCTATCTGTATAATCGTAGAAATATCTACACCGCTATCTGCATAAAAATGGAAATATCTACACCTCCATCTGTATAAACATGGTAATATCTACACTTTAATCTGTATACACATGGAAATATCTACACAGCCGTCTGTATAAACTTGGAAATATCTACAACGCTATCTCTGTAAACATGGAAATACCTACACCGCAATCTGTATAAACATGGAAACATCTACACCGCAATCTGTATAAACATGGAAATATCTACACTGATATCTGTACAAACATGCAAATATCTACAACGATATGTGTGTCAACATGGAAATACCTGCACCGCTATCTGTGTAAACATGGAAATATCTACATCGCTATCTGTATAAACATGGATATAACTACACCACTATCTGTATAAACATGGAAATATCTACACCGCCATCTGTATAAACTTGGAAATATCTCCACCGCTATCTGTTTAAACATGGAAACATCTACTCCGCTATCTGTGTAAACATGGAAATATCTACACCTCCATCTGTATAGACATGGAAATATCTACACTCCCATCTGTATACACATGGAAATATCTACACAGCCATCTGTATACCCATGGAAATATCTACACAGCCATCTGTAGAAACATGGAAATATCTACACAGCCATCTGTAGAAACATGGAAATATCTAGACCGCTATCTGTATAAACATGGAAATATCTACACCACTATCTGTATAAACCTGGAAATATCTACAACGCCATCTGTATAAACATGGAAATATCTCCACCGCTATCCGTATAAACATGGAAATATCCCCACCGCTATCTGTATAAACATGGAAATATATACACCGCTATCTCTATAAACATGGAAATATCCCCACCGCTATCTGTATAAACATAGAAATATCTACACCGCTATCTGTATAAACGTGGAAATATCTACACCGCTATCTGTATAATCGGGGAAATATCTACACCGCTATCTGTATAAACATGGAAATATCTACACCTCCATCTGTATAAACATGGAAATATCTACACTTCCATCTGTATACACATGGAAATATCTACACAGCCATCTGTATAAACTTGGAAATATCTACACCGCTATCTCTTTAAACATGTTAATACCTACACCGCAATCTGTATAAACATGGAAACATCTACACTGCTATCTGTATAACATGGAAATATCTACACTGCTATCTATACAAACATGCAAATATCTACAACGCTATCTGTGTAAACATGGAAATACCTACACCGCTATCTGTGTAAACATGGAAATATCTACAACGCTATCTGTATAAACATGGAAAGATCTACACCGCTGTCTGTATAAACATGGAAATATCTACATCGCTGTCTGTATAAACATGGAAATATCTCCATCGCTATCTGTATAAGCATAGAAATATCTATGCCACTATCTTTATAAACATGGAAATATTTACACCGCTATCTGCATAAACATGGAAATATCAACAACAATATGTGTATAAACATGGAAATATCTACATGGCTATCTCTATGAACATGGAAATATCTACACCGGCATCTGAATAAACATGGAAATACCTACACGGTCATCTGTATAAACATGGAAATATCTACACCACTATCTGTATAAACATGGAAATATCTACATGGGTATCTCTATAAACATGGAAATATCTACACGGCCATCTGTATAAACATGGAAATATCTACAGAGTCATCTGTATAAACATGGAAATATCTACACCAATACCTGAATAAACATAGAAATATCTACACTGCCATCTGTATAAACATGGAAATATCTACACAGTCATCTCTATAAACGTGGAAATATCTACACTGCTATCTGTACAAACATGCAAATATCTACAACGATATCTGTGTAAACATGGAAATACCTGCACCGCTATCTGTGTAAACATGGAAATATCTACACCGCTATCTGTATAAACATGGATATAACTACACCACTATCTGTATAAACATGGAAATATCTACACCACCATCTGTATAAACATGGAAATATCTCCACCGCTATCTGTTTAATCCTGGAAATATCTACTCCGCTATCTGTGTAAACATGGAAATATCTACACCTCCATCTGTATAGACATGGAAATATCTACACTCCCATCTGTATACACATGGAAATATCTACACAGCCATCTGTATATCCATGGAAATATCTACACAGCCATCTGTATAAACTTGGAAATAACTACACCGCTATCTGTATAAACATGGAAATATCTACACCACTATCTGAATAAACCTGGAAATATCTACACCGCCATCTGTATAAACATGGAAATATTTCCACCGCTATCTGTATAAACATGGAAATATCCCCACCGCTATCTGTATAAACATGGAAATATCTACACAGCCATCTGTATAAACTTGGAAATATCTACACCACTATCTCTGTAAACATGGAAATAACTACACCGCAATCTGTATAAATATGGAAACATCTACACCGCAATCTGTATAAACATGGAAATATCTACACTGCTATCTGTACAAACATGCAAATATCTACAACGCTATCTGTGTAAACATGGAAATACCTACACCGCTATCTGTGTAAACATGGAAATATCTGCAACTCTATCTGTATATACTTTGAAAGATCTACACCTCTGTCTGTATAAACATGGAAATATCTACATCGATGTCTGTATAAACATGGAAATATCTCCACCGCTATCTGTATAAGCATGGAAATATCTACACCACTCTCTTTATAAACATGGAAATATTTACACCGCTATCTGCATAAACATGGAAATGTCAACAACAATATCTGTATAAACATGGAAATATCTACATGGCTATCTCTATGAACATGGAAATATCTACCCCGCCATCTGAATAAACATGGAAATACCTTCGCGGTCATCTTTATAAACATGGAAATATCTACACCACTATCTGTATAAACATGGAAATATCTACATGGCTATCTCTATAAACATGAAAATATCTACACGGCCATCTGTAAAAACATGGAAATATCTACAGAGTCATCTGTATAAACATGGAAATATCTACACCAATATCTGAATAAACATAGAAATATCTACACTGCCATCTGTATAAACATGGAAATATCTACACAGTCATCTCTATAAACGTGGAAATATCTACACCTCTATCTGTATAAACATGGAAATAGCCACACCGCTATCTGTAGAAACATGAAAATATCTACACCGCCATCTGTAAAAATATGAAAATATCTACAGAGTAATCTGTATAAATATGGAAATATCTACACCTCCATCTGTATAAACATGGAAATATCTACACTGCCATCTGTATACACATGGAAATATGTACACAGCCATCTGTATAAACTTGGAAATATCTACAACGCTATCTGTATAAACATTTAAATATCTACACAGCTATCTGTACAAACATGGAAATATCTACACAACTGTCTGTATAAACTTGGAAATATCTACACCGCTATCTCTATAAACATGGAAATATCTACAACGCCATCTGCATAAAAATGGAAATATCTAAACAGTCATCTGTATAAACATGGAAATATCTACACCACTATGTGTATAAACATGGAAATACCTTCACTGCCATCTGTATAAACTTGGAAATATCTACACAGCCATTACTACAAACATGGAAATATCTACACTGCTATCTGTATAAACATGGAAATATCTAGACCGCCATCTGTAAAAACATGGAAATATATACACAGTCATCTGTATAAACAGGGAAATATCTACACCACCATCTTTATAAACATGGAAATATCTACACTGCCATCTGTATACTCATGGAACTATCCACACAGCCATCTGTAGATACATGGAAATATCTACACTGCTATCTCTATAAACATGGAAATAGCTGCACCGCAATCTATATCAACATGGAAATATCTACACTGCTATCTGTATAAACATGGATATATCTACACCACTATCTGTATAAACATGGAAATATCTACAACGCCATCTGTATAAACATGGAAATATCTCCACCGCTATCTGTTTAAACATGGAAACATCTACTCCGCTATCTGTGTAAACATGGAAATATCTACAACTCCATCTGTATAAACATGGAAATGTCTACACTCCCATCTGTATACACATGGAAATAACTACACAGCCATCTGTATACACATGGAAATATCTACACAGCC
Organism: Pan troglodytes; assembly: GCF_028858775.2. NCBI lineage: Eukaryota > Metazoa > Chordata > Mammalia > Primates > Hominidae > Pan > Pan troglodytes. The sequence goes on along the minus strand of NC_072409.2, from coordinate 115,953,471 downwards.
ATGTGTAGAAACATAGAAATATATACACCGCTCTCTGTATAAACATGGAAATATCTACACCACTGTCTGTATAAACCTGGAAATTTCTACACCGACATCTGTATAAACATGGAAATATCTCCACCGCTATCTGTATAAACATGGAAATATCCCCACCGCTATCTGTATGAACATGGAAATATCTACACCGCTATCTCTATAAACATGGAAATATCTACACCGCTATCTGTATAAACATGGAAATATCTACACCGCTATCTGTATAAACGTGGAAATATCTACACCGCTATCTGTATAATCGTGGAAATATCTACACTGCTATCTGTATAAACATGGAAATATCTACACCGCTATCTGTATAAACATGGAAATATCTACACCGCTATCTGTATAAACGTGGAAATATCTACACCGCTATCTGTATAAACCTGGGAATATCTGCACCGCTATCTCTATAAACATGGAAATATGTACAACAGTATTTCTATAAACATGGAAATACCTACACCTCCTTCTCTATAAACATGTCAATATGTAAACCGCTATCTGTATAAACATGGAAATATCTACACCGCTATCTGTATAAATATGGAAATATCTGCACAGCTATCTCTATAAACATGGAAATATCTACAACACTATTTGTGTAAACATGGAAATATCTACACAGCTATCTGTGTAAACTTGGAAATATCTACATCGCTATCTGTGTAAAGATGGAAATATCAACTCCGCAATCTGTGCAAAGATGGAATTATCTGCACCGCTACCTGTATAACCATGGAAATATCTACACCGCTATCTGTATAAACATGGAAATATCTACACCGCCATCTGTATAAACATGGAAATATCTACACCGGGATCTTTTTAAACATGGAAATATCTAAACTGCTGTCTGTGTAAATATGGAAATATCTACAACGCTATCTCCGTAAACATGGAAATATCTACACCGCTATCTGTATAAACATGGAAATTCCTCACCGTTATCTCTATAAACGTGGAAATATCTACAGCGCCATCTGTATAAAGATACAAATATCTACACAGTCATGTGTATAAACATGGAAATATCAACACAACCATGTCTAAAGTATGGAAATATCTACACTGCCATGTGTATACACATGGAAATATCTACACCGGGATCTTTTTAAACATGGAAATATCTAAACTGCTATCTGTGTAAATATGGAAATATCTACAACGCTATCTCCGTAAACATGGAAATATCTACACCGCTATCTGTATAAACATGGAAATTCCTCACCGTTATCTCTATAAACGTGGAAATATCTACAGCGCCATCTGTATAAAGATACAAATATCTACACAGTCATGTATATAAACATGGAAATATCAACACAACCATGTCTAAAGTATGGAAATATCTACACTGCCATGTGTATACACATGGAAATATCTACACAGCCATCTGTATAAACATGGAAATGTCTACAGCGCTATCTTTATAAATATGGAAATACCTACACCGCTATCTCTATAAACATGGAAATATCTACATGGCAATCTCTATAAACATGGAAATATCTACACCGCCATCTCTATAAACATGAAAATATTGACAACGCCATCTCCATAAACATGGAACTATCTACACCGCCATCTGTATAAACTTGGAAATATCTACACCGCCATCTGTATAAATATGGAAATAACTACACGGACATCTGTATAAACATGGAAATTTCCACACCACTATCTGTATAAACATGGGAAAATCTACACTGCCATCTGTATAAACATGCAAATATCTACATAACCATCTGTAGAAACATGGAAGTATCTACACAGCCATCTCTATAAGCATGGAAATATCTACACCGCCATCTGTATAAACATGGAAATATCTCCGCCGCTATTTCTTTAAACATGGAAATATCTACTCCGCAATCTGTGTAAACATGGAAATATCTACACATCCATCTGTATAAACATGGAAATATCTACACTCCCATCTGTATACACATGGAAATATCTACACAGCCATCTGTATACCCTTGGACATACCTTCACAGCCATCTGTAGAAACATGGAAATATCTACACTGCTCTCTGTATAAACAAGAAAATACCTACACTGCAATCTGTATAAACATGGAAAATCTACACCGCTATCTGTATAAACATGGAAATATCTACACCACTATCTGTATAAACCTGGAAATATCTACACCGCCATCTGTATAAACATGGAAATATCTCCACCGCTATCCGTATAAACATGGAAATATCCCCACCGCTATCTGTATAAACATGGAAATATATACACCGCTATCTCTATAAACATGGAAATATCCCCACCGCTATCTGTATAAACATAGAAATATCTACACCGCTATCTGTATAAACGTGGAAATATCTACACCGCTATCTGTATAATCGGGGAAATATCTACACCGCTATCTGTATAAACATGGAAATATCTACACCTCCATCTGTATAAACATGGAAATATCTACACTTCCATCTGTATACACATGGAAATATCTACACAGCCATCTGTATAAACTTGGAAATATCTACACCGCTATCTCTTTAAACATGTTAATACCTACACCGCAATCTGTATAAACATGGAAACATCTACACTGCTATCTGTATAACATGGAAATATCTACACTGCTATCTATACAAACATGCAAATATCTACAACGCTATCTGTGTAAACATGGAAATACCTACACCGCTATCTGTGTAAACATGGAAATATCTACAACGCTATCTGTATAAACATGGAAAGATCTACACCGCTGTCTGTATAAACATGGAAATATCTACATCGCTGTCTGTATAAACATGGAAATATCTCCATCGCTATCTGTATAAGCATAGAAATATCTATGCCACTATCTTTATAAACATGGAAATATTTACACCGCTATCTGCATAAACATGGAAATATCAACAACAATATGTGTATAAACATGGAAATATCTACATGGCTATCTCTATGAACATGGAAATATCTACACCGGCATCTGAATAAACATGGAAATACCTACACGGTCATCTGTATAAACATGGAAATATCTACACCACTATCTGTATAAACATGGAAATATCTACATGGGTATCTCTATAAACATGGAAATATCTACACGGCCATCTGTATAAACATGGAAATATCTACAGAGTCATCTGTATAAACATGGAAATATCTACACCAATACCTGAATAAACATAGAAATATCTACACTGCCATCTGTATAAACATGGAAATATCTACACAGTCATCTCTATAAACGTGGAAATATCTACACTGCTATCTGTACAAACATGCAAATATCTACAACGATATCTGTGTAAACATGGAAATACCTGCACCGCTATCTGTGTAAACATGGAAATATCTACACCGCTATCTGTATAAACATGGATATAACTACACCACTATCTGTATAAACATGGAAATATCTACACCACCATCTGTATAAACATGGAAATATCTCCACCGCTATCTGTTTAATCCTGGAAATATCTACTCCGCTATCTGTGTAAACATGGAAATATCTACACCTCCATCTGTATAGACATGGAAATATCTACACTCCCATCTGTATACACATGGAAATATCTACACAGCCATCTGTATATCCATGGAAATATCTACACAGCCATCTGTATAAACTTGGAAATAACTACACCGCTATCTGTATAAACATGGAAATATCTACACCACTATCTGAATAAACCTGGAAATATCTACACCGCCATCTGTATAAACATGGAAATATTTCCACCGCTATCTGTATAAACATGGAAATATCCCCACCGCTATCTGTATAAACATGGAAATATCTACACAGCCATCTGTATAAACTTGGAAATATCTACACCACTATCTCTGTAAACATGGAAATAACTACACCGCAATCTGTATAAATATGGAAACATCTACACCGCAATCTGTATAAACATGGAAATATCTACACTGCTATCTGTACAAACATGCAAATATCTACAACGCTATCTGTGTAAACATGGAAATACCTACACCGCTATCTGTGTAAACATGGAAATATCTGCAACTCTATCTGTATATACTTTGAAAGATCTACACCTCTGTCTGTATAAACATGGAAATATCTACATCGATGTCTGTATAAACATGGAAATATCTCCACCGCTATCTGTATAAGCATGGAAATATCTACACCACTCTCTTTATAAACATGGAAATATTTACACCGCTATCTGCATAAACATGGAAATGTCAACAACAATATCTGTATAAACATGGAAATATCTACATGGCTATCTCTATGAACATGGAAATATCTACCCCGCCATCTGAATAAACATGGAAATACCTTCGCGGTCATCTTTATAAACATGGAAATATCTACACCACTATCTGTATAAACATGGAAATATCTACATGGCTATCTCTATAAACATGAAAATATCTACACGGCCATCTGTAAAAACATGGAAATATCTACAGAGTCATCTGTATAAACATGGAAATATCTACACCAATATCTGAATAAACATAGAAATATCTACACTGCCATCTGTATAAACATGGAAATATCTACACAGTCATCTCTATAAACGTGGAAATATCTACACCTCTATCTGTATAAACATGGAAATAGCCACACCGCTATCTGTAGAAACATGAAAATATCTACACCGCCATCTGTAAAAATATGAAAATATCTACAGAGTAATCTGTATAAATATGGAAATATCTACACCTCCATCTGTATAAACATGGAAATATCTACACTGCCATCTGTATACACATGGAAATATGTACACAGCCATCTGTATAAACTTGGAAATATCTACAACGCTATCTGTATAAACATTTAAATATCTACACAGCTATCTGTACAAACATGGAAATATCTACACAACTGTCTGTATAAACTTGGAAATATCTACACCGCTATCTCTATAAACATGGAAATATCTACAACGCCATCTGCATAAAAATGGAAATATCTAAACAGTCATCTGTATAAACATGGAAATATCTACACCACTATGTGTATAAACATGGAAATACCTTCACTGCCATCTGTATAAACTTGGAAATATCTACACAGCCATTACTACAAACATGGAAATATCTACACTGCTATCTGTATAAACATGGAAATATCTAGACCGCCATCTGTAAAAACATGGAAATATATACACAGTCATCTGTATAAACAGGGAAATATCTACACCACCATCTTTATAAACATGGAAATATCTACACTGCCATCTGTATACTCATGGAACTATCCACACAGCCATCTGTAGATACATGGAAATATCTACACTGCTATCTCTATAAACATGGAAATAGCTGCACCGCAATCTATATCAACATGGAAATATCTACACTGCTATCTGTATAAACATGGATATATCTACACCACTATCTGTATAAACATGGAAATATCTACAACGCCATCTGTATAAACATGGAAATATCTCCACCGCTATCTGTTTAAACATGGAAACATCTACTCCGCTATCTGTGTAAACATGGAAATATCTACAACTCCATCTGTATAAACATGGAAATGTCTACACTCCCATCTGTATACACATGGAAATAACTACACAGCCATCTGTATACACATGGAAATATCTACACAGCCATGTGTAGAAACATAGAAATATATACACCGCTCTCTGTATAAACATGGAAATATCTACACCACTGTCTGTATAAACCTGGAAATTTCTACACCGACATCTGTATAAACATGGAAATATCTCCACCGCTATCTGTATAAACATGGAAATATCCCCACCGCTATCTGTATGAACATGGAAATATCTACACCGCTATCTCTATAAACATGGAAATATCTACACCGCTATCTGTATAAACATGGAAATATCTACACCGCTATCTGTATAAACGTGGAAATATCTACACCGCTATCTGTATAATCGTGGAAATATCTACACTGCTATCTGTATAAACATGGAAATATCTACACCGCTATCTGTATAAACATGGAAATATCTACACCGCTATCTGTATAAACGTGGAAATATCTACACCGCTATCTGTATAAACCTGGGAATATCTGCACCGCTATCTCTATAAACATGGAAATATGTACAACAGTATTTCTATAAACATGGAAATACCTACACCTCCTTCTCTATAAACATGTCAATATGTAAACCGCTATCTGTATAAACATGGAAATATCTACACCGCTATCTGTATAAATATGGAAATATCTGCACAGCTATCTCTATAAACATGGAAATATCTACAACACTATTTGTGTAAACATGGAAATATCTACACAGCTATCTGTGTAAACTTGGAAATATCTACATCGCTATCTGTGTAAAGATGGAAATATCAACTCCGCAATCTGTGCAAAGATGGAATTATCTGCACCGCTACCTGTATAACCATGGAAATATCTACACCGCTATCTGTATAAACATGGAAATATCTACACCGCCATCTGTATAAACATGGAAATATCTACACCGGGATCTTTTTAAACATGGAAATATCTAAACTGCTGTCTGTGTAAATATGGAAATATCTACAACGCTATCTCCGTAAACATGGAAATATCTACACCGCTATCTGTATAAACATGGAAATTCCTCACCGTTATCTCTATAAACGTGGAAATATCTACAGCGCCATCTGTATAAAGATACAAATATCTACACAGTCATGTGTATAAACATGGAAATATCAACACAACCATGTCTAAAGTATGGAAATATCTACACTGCCATGTGTATACACATGGAAATATCTACACCGGGATCTTTTTAAACATGGAAATATCTAAACTGCTATCTGTGTAAATATGGAAATATCTACAACGCTATCTCCGTAAACATGGAAATATCTACACCGCTATCTGTATAAACATGGAAATTCCTCACCGTTATCTCTATAAACGTGGAAATATCTACAGCGCCATCTGTATAAAGATACAAATATCTACACAGTCATGTATATAAACATGGAAATATCAACACAACCATGTCTAAAGTATGGAAATATCTACACTGCCATGTGTATACACATGGAAATATCTACACAGCCATCTGTATAAACATGGAAATGTCTACAGCGCTATCTTTATAAATATGGAAATACCTACACCGCTATCTCTATAAACATGGAAATATCTACATGGCAATCTCTATAAACATGGAAATATCTACACCGCCATCTCTATAAACATGAAAATATTGACAACGCCATCTCCATAAACATGGAACTATCTACACCGCCATCTGTATAAACTTGGAAATATCTACACCGCCATCTGTATAAATATGGAAATAACTACACGGACATCTGTATAAACATGGAAATTTCCACACCACTATCTGTATAAACATGGGAAAATCTACACTGCCATCTGTATAAACATGCAAATATCTACATAACCATCTGTAGAAACATGGAAGTATCTACACAGCCATCTCTATAAGCATGGAAATATCTACACCGCCATCTGTATAAACATGGAAATATCTCCGCCGCTATTTCTTTAAACATGGAAATATCTACTCCGCAATCTGTGTAAACATGGAAATATCTACACATCCATCTGTATAAACATGGAAATATCTACACTCCCATCTGTATACACATGGAAATATCTACACAGCCATCTGTATACCCTTGGACATACCTTCACAGCCATCTGTAGAAACATGGAAATATCTACACTGCTCTCTGTATAAACAAGAAAATACCTACACTGCAATCTGTATAAACATGGAAAATCTACACCGCTATCTGTATAAACATGGAAATATCTACACCACTATCTGTATAAACCTGGAAATATCTACACCGCCATCTGTATAAACATGGAAATATCTCCACCGCTATCTGTATAAACATGGAAATATCCCCACCGCTATCTGTATAAACATGGAAATATCCCCACCGCTATCTGTATAAACATGGAAATATCTACACCACTATCTCTATAAACATTGAAATATCTACACCGCTATCTGTATAAACATGGAAATATCTACACGGCTATCTGTGTAAACGTGGAAATATCTACACCGCTATCTGTATAATCATGGAAATATCTACACCGCTATCTGTATAAACGTGGAAATATCTACACCGCTATCTGTATAAACGTGGAAATATCTACACCGCTATCTGTATAAACGTGGAAATATCTACGCTATCTGTATAAACGTGGAAATATCTACATCGATATCTGTATAACCGTGGAGATATCTCCACCGCTGTGTGTATAAACGTGGAAATATCTACACCGCTATCTGTATAAACCTGGGAATATCTGCACCGCTATCTCTATAAACATGGAAATATGTACAACAGTATTTCTATAAACATGGAAATACCTACACCTCCTTCTCTATAAACATGTCAATATGTAAACCGCTATCTGTATAAACATGGAAATATCTACACCGCTATCTGTATAAATATGGAAATATCTGCACAGCTATCTCTATAAACATGGAAATATCTACAACACTATTTGTGTAAACATGGAAATATCTACACAGCTATCTGTGTAAACTTGGAAATATCTACATCGCTATCTGTGTAAAGATGGAAATATCAACTCCGCAATCTGTGCAAAGATGGAATTATCTGCACCGCTACCTGTATAACCATGGAAATATCTACACCGCTATCTGTATAAACATGGAAATATCTACACCGCCATCTGTATAAACATGGAAATATCTACACCGGGATCTTTTTAAACATGGAAATATCTAAACTGCTATCTGTGTAAATATGGAAATATCTACAACGCTATCTCCGTAAACATGGAAATATCTACACCGCTATCTGTATAAACATGGAAATTCCTCACCGTTATCTCTATAAACGTGGAAATATCTACAGCGCCATCTGTATAAAGATACAAATATCTACACAGTCATGTGTATAAACATGGAAATATCAACACAACCATGTCTAAAGTATGGAAATATCTACACTGCCATGTGTATACACATGGAAATATCTACACCGGGATCTTTTTAAACATGGAAATATCTAAACTGCTATCTGTGTAAATATGGAAATATCTACAACGCTATCTCCGTAAACATGGAAATATCTACACCGCTATCTGTATAAACATGGAAATTCCTCACCGTTATCTCTATAAACGTGGAAATATCTACAGCGCCATCTGTATAAAGATACAAATATCTACACAGTCATGTGTATAAACATGGAAATATCAACACAACCATGTCTAAAGTATGGAAATATCTACACTGCCATGTGTATACACATGGAAATATCTACACAGCCATCTGTATAAACATGGAAATGTCTACAGCGCTATCTTTATAAATATGGAAATACCTACACCGCTATCTCTATAAACATGGAAATATCTACATGGCAATCTCTATAAACATGGAAATATCTACACCGCCATCTCTATAAACATGAAAATATTGACAACGCCATCTCCATAAACATGGAACTATCTACACCGCCATCTGTATAAACTTGGAAATATCTACACCGCCATCTGTATAAATATGGAAATAACTACACGGACATCTGTATAAACATGGAAATTTCCACACCACTATCTGTATAAACATGGGAAAATCTACACTGCCATCTGTATAAACATGCAAATATCTACATAACCATCTGTAGAAACATGGAAGTATCTACACAGCCATCTCTATAAGCATGGAAATATCTACACCGCCATCTGTATAAACATGGAAATATCTCCGCCGCTATTTCTTTAAACATGGAAATATCTACTCCGCAATCTGTGTAAACATGGAAATATCTACACATCCATCTGTATAAACATGGAAATATCTACACTCCCATCTGTATACACATGGAAATATCTACACAGCCATCTGTATACCCTTGGACATACCTTCACAGCCATCTGTAGAAACATGGAAATATCTACACTGCTCTCTGTATAAACAAGAAAATACCTACACTGCAATCTGTATAAACATGGAAAATCTACACCGCTATCTGTATAAACATGGAAATATCTACACCACTATCTGTATAAACCTGGAAATATCTACACTGCCATCTGTATAAACATGGAAATATCTCCACCGCTATCTGTATAAACATGGAAATATCCCCACCGCTATCTGTATAAACATGGAAATATCCCCACCGCTATCTGTATAAACATGGAAATATCTACACCACTATCTCTATAAACATTGAAATATCTACACCGCTATCTGTATAAACATGGAAATATCTACACGGCTATCTGTGTAAACGTGGAAATATCTACACCGCTATCTGTATAATCATGGAAATATCTACACCGCTATCTGTATAAACGTGGAAATATCTACACCGCTATCTGTATAAACGTGGAAATATCTACACCGCTATCTGTATAAACGTGGAAATATCTACGCTATCTGTATAAACGTGGAAATATCTACATCGATATCTGTATAACCGTGGAGATATCTCCACCGCTGTGTGTATAAACGTGGAAATATCTACACCGCTATCTGTATAAACCTGGGAATATCTGCACCGCTATCTCTATAAACATGGAAATATGTACAACAGTATTTCTATAAACATGGAAATACCTACACCTCCTTCTCTATAAACATGTCAATATGTAAACCGCTATCTGTATAAACATGGAAATATCTACACCGCTATCTGTATAAATATGGAAATATCTGCACAGCTATCTCTATAAACATGGAAATATCTACAACACTATTTGTGTAAACATGGAAATATCTACACAGCTATCTGTGTAAACTTGGAAATATCTACATCGCTATCTGTGTAAAGATGGAAATATCAACTCCGCAATCTGTGCAAAGATGGAATTATCTGCACCGCTACCTGTATAACCATGGAAATATCTACACCGCTATCTGTATAAACATGGAAATATCTCCACCGCTATCTGTATAAACATGGAAATATCCCCACCGCTATCTGTATGAACATGGAAATATCTACACCGCTATCTCTATAAACATGGAAATATCTACACCGCTATCTGTATAAACATGGAAATATCTACACCGCTATCTGTATAAACGTGGAAATATCTACACCGCTATCTGTATAATCGTGGAAATATCTACACTGCTATCTGTATAAACATGGAAATATCTACACCGCTATCTGTATAAACATGGAAATATCTACACCGCTATCTGTATAAACGTGGAAATATCTACACCGCTATCTGTATAAACCTGGGATTATCTGCACCGCTGTTTCTATAAACATGGTAATATGCACAACAGTACTTCTATAAACATGGAAATACCTACACCTCCATCTCTATAAACATGGCAATATGTAAACCGCTATCTGTATAAACATGGAAATATCTACACCGCTATCTGTATAAATATGGAAATATCTGCACAGCTATCTCTATAAACATGGAAATATCTACAACGCTATTTGTGTGAACATGTTAATATCTACACAGCTATCTGTGTAAACTTGGAAATACCTACATCGCTATCTGTGTAAAGATGGAAATATCAACTCCGCAATCTGTGCAAAGATGGAATTATCTGCACCACTACCTGTATAACCATGGAAATATCTACACCGCTATCTGTATAAACATGGAAATATCTACACCGCCATCTGTATAAACATGGAAATATCTACACCGGGATCTTTTTAAACATGGAAATATCTAAACTGCTATCTGTGTAAATATGGAAATATCTACAACGCTATCTCCGTAAACATGGAACTATCTACACCGCCATCTGTATAAACTTGGAAATATCTACACCGCCATCTGTATAAATATGGAAATAACTACACGGACATCTGTATAAACATGGAAATTTCCACACCACTATCTGTATAAACATGGGAAAATCTACACTGCCATCTGTATAAACATGCAAATATCTACATAACCATCTGTAGAAACATGGAAGTATCTACACAGCCATCTCTATAAGCATGGAAATATCTACACCGCCATCTGTATAAACATGGAAATATCTCCGCCGCTATTTCTTTAAACATGGAAATATCTACTCCGCAATCTGTGTAAACATGGAAATATCTACACATCCATCTGTTTAAACATGGAAATATCTACACTCCCATCTGTATACACATGCAAATATCTACACAGCCATCTGTATACCCTTGGACATATCTTCACAGCCATCTGTAGAAACATGGAAATATCTACACTGCTCTCTGTATAAACAAGAAAATACCTACACTGCAATCTGTATAAACATGGAAAATCTACACCGCTATCGGTATAAACATGGAAATATCTACACCACTATCTGTATAAACCTGGAAATATCTACACCAACATCTGTATAAACATGGAAATATCTCCACCGCTATCTGTATAAACATGGAAATATCCCCACCACTATCTGTATAAACATGGAAATATCCCCACCACTATCTGTATAAACATGGAAATATCTACACCACTATCTCTATAAACATGGAAATATCTACACCGCTATCTGTATAAACATGGAAATATCTACACGGCTATCTGTGTAAACGTGGAAATATCTACACCGCTATCTGTATAATCATGGAAATATCTACACCGCTATCTGTATAAACATGGAAATATCTACAACTCCATCTGCATAAACATGGAAATATCTACACTTCCATCTGAATACACATGGAAATACCTACACAGCCATCTGTATCAACTTGGAAATATCTACACCGATATCTCTGTAAACATGGAAATATCTACACCGCTATCTGTATAAACATGGAAATATCTGCAACACTATCTGTGTAAACCTGGAAATATCTACACCGCTAACTGTGTCATCATGGAAATATCTACTCCAATATATGTATAAAGGTGGAAATAACTACACCACTATCTGTATAAACGTGGAAATATCTACACCGCTATCTGTATAAACGTGGAAATATCTACACCGCTATCTGTATAAACGTGGAAATATCTACACCGCTATCTGTATAAACGTGGAAATATCTATGCTATCTGTATAAACGTGGAAATATCTACATCGATATCTGTATAACCGTGGAGATATCTCCACCGCTGTGTGTATAAACGTGGAAATATCCACACCGCTATCTGTATAAACCTGGGAATATCTGCACCGCTATCTCTATAAACATGGAAATATGTACAACAGTATTTCTATAAACATGGAAATACCTACACCTCCTTCTCTATAAACATGGCAATATGTAAACCGCTATCTGTATAAACATGGAAATATCTACACCGCTATCTGTATAAATATGGAAATATCTGCACAGCTATCTCTATAAACATGGAAATATCTACAAAACTATTTGTGTAAACATGGAAATATCTACACAGCTATCTGTGTAAACTTGGAAATATCTACATCGCTATCTGTGTAAAGATGGAAATATCAACTCCACAATCTGTGCAAAGATGGAATTATCTGCACCGCTACCTGTATAACCATGGAAATATCTACACCGCTATCTGTATAAACATGGAAATATCTACACCGCCATCTGTATAAACATGGAAATATCTACACCGGGATCTTTTTAAACATGGAAATATCTAAACTGCTATCTGTGTAAATATGGAAATATCTACAACGCTATCTCCGTAAACATGGAAATATCTACACCGCAATCTGTATAAACATGGAAATTCCTCACCGTTATCTCTATAAACATGGAAATATCTACAGCGCCATCTGTATAAAGATACAAATATCTACACAGTCATGTGTATAAACATGGAAATATCAACACAACCATGTCTAAAATATGGAAATATCTACACTGCCATGTGTATACACATGGAAATATCTACACAGCCATCTGTATAAACATGGAAATGTCTACAGCGCTATCTTTATAAATATGGAAATACCTACACCGCTATCTCTATAAACATGGAAATATCTACATGGCAATCTCTATAAACATGGAAATATCTACACCGCCATCTCTATAAACATGAAAATATTGACACTGCCATCTCCATAAACATGGAACTATCTACACCGCCATCTGTATAAACTTCGAAATATCTACACTGCTATCTGTATAAACATAGAAATATCTACACTGCCATCTGTATAAAGATGGAAATATCTATAATGCGAGCTGCATAAAGATAGAAATATCTACACCGCTATCTGTATAAACATGGAAATACCAACACCGCTATCTGTATAAACATGGAAATACCTACACCACTATCTGTATAAACATGGAAATATCTACACCAATATCTCTATAAACATGGAAATACCTACACGGCCATCTCTGTAGACATGGAAATATCTAGACCGCTATCTGCATAAACATGGAAATGTCTGCAGCGCTATCTGTATAAACGTGGAAATATCTATACTGCTATCTGTATAAATATGGAAATAGCTACACCGCTATCTGTATAAACATGGAAATGTCTACACCGCTATCTGTATAAACATGGAAATACCTACACCTCTATCTCTATAAACATGAAAATATCTACAACGACATCTGTATAAACATAGAAATACCGACACACTCATCTGTATAAACATGGAAATATCTACACCACCATCTGTATAAACATGGAAATACCCAAACCGCTATCTGTATAAATATGGAAACATCTACACCACTATCCCTATAAACATGGAAATATCAACAACGCTATCCACATAAACCTGGAAATATCTACACCGCTATCTGTTTCAACATGGAAATATCTACACCACTATCACTATAAACATAGAAATACCTTCACCACTATCTCTATAAACATGGAAATATCTACACCGCCATCTATATAAACATGGAAACATCTATACCAACATGTCTATAAACTTAGAAATATCTTCACCACCATCTGCATAACCATGGAAATATCTACTCCGCCGTCTGCATAAACATGGAAAAATCTACACAGCCATCTGTACAAACATGGAAATATCTGCAATGCTATCTGTGTAAACATGGAAATATCTGCACTGCTATATGTGTAAACATGGAAATATCTACATCGCTATCTGTATAAACATGGAAATATCTACACCATTATCTCTATAAACATGTAAATATCTACACCGCTATCTCTATGGACATGGAAATATCTACACCGCTATCTGTGTAAACATGGAAATATCTCCACCGCTATCTCTATAAAGATGGAAATATCTACACCGCCATCTGTATCAACATGCAAATATCTACACAGTCATGTGTATAAACATGGAAATATCTACACCAACTTCTCTATAAACATGGAAATATCAAGACTGCCATCTCTATTCACATGGAAATATGTACACAGCCATCTGTATAAACATGGAAAGATCGACACAGCTATCACAATAAACATGGAAACATCTATACCACCATGTCTATAAACTTGGAAATATCTACACCGCCATCTGCATAACCATGGAAATATCTACTCCGCCATCTGCATATACATGGAAAAATCTACACCGCCACCTGTATAAACATGGAAATATCTCCACCGCTCTCTGTATAAATATGGAAATATCTACACCGCTATCTGTATAATCATGGAAATATCTACACCGCTATCTGTATAAACATGGAAATACCTACATAGCTATCTGTATAAACATGGAAATATCTACAACGTTATCTCTGTAAACATGGAAATATCTACACAGCTCTCTGTGTAAACTGGGAAATATCTACACCACTATCTGTGTAAAGATGGAAATACCTACACCGCAATCTGTGCAAAGATGGAAATATCTACACCGCTATCTCTGAAAACATGGAAATATCAACACCACCATCTGCATGAAGATGGAAATATCTACACTGCCATCTGTATAAACATGGAAATATCTGCACAGCTATCTCTATAAACACGGAAATATCTACACTGCCATCTGCATAAACATGGAAATATCTACACCGCCATCTGTATAAACATGGAAATATCTACACGGCTATCTGTATAAACATGGAAATATCTGCAACACTATCTGTGTAAACATGGAAATATCTACTCCGCTGTCTGTATAAAGATGGAAATATCTACTCCGCTGTCTGTATAAAGATGGAAATACCTACACCGCTATCTGTATAAACGTGGAAATATCTACACCGCTATCTCTATAAACGTGGAAATACCTACACGGCCATCTCTGTAGACATGGAAATATCTAGACCGCTATCTGCATAAACATGGAAATGTCTACACCGCTATCTGTATAAACGTGGAAATATCTATACTGCTATCTGTATAAATATGGAAATAGCTACACCGCTATCTGTATAAACATGGAAATGTCTACACCGCTATCTGTATAAACATGGAAATACCTAAACCTCTATCTCTATAAACATGAAAATATCTACACCGACATCTGTATAAACATAGAAATACCGACACAGTCATCTGTATAAACATGGAAATATCTACACCACCATCTGTATAAACATGGAAATATCTATACTGCCATCTGTATAAACATGGAAATACCCAAACCGCTATCTGTATAAATATGGAAACATCTACACCACTATCCCTATAAACAAGGAAATATCAACAACGCTATCTACATAAACATGGAAATATCTACACCGCTATCTGTTTCAACATGGAAATATCTACACCACTATCACTATAAACATAGAAATACCTACACCACTATCTCTATAAACATGGAAATATCTACACCGCCATCTATATAAACATGGATACATCTATACCAACATGTCTATAAACTTAGAAATAACTTCACCGCCATCTGCATAACCATGGAAATATCTACTCCGCCGTCTGCATAAACGTGGAAAAATCTACACAGCCATCTGTACAAACATGGAAATATCTGCAACGCTCTCTGTGTAAACATGGAAATATCTGCACTGCTATATGTGTAAACATGAAAATATCTACATCGCTATCTGTCTAAAGAAGGAAATATCTACACCGCTATCTCTATAAACATGGAAATATCTACACCGCTATCTGTATAAACATGGAAATATCTACACGGCTATCTGTATAAACGTGGAAATATCTACACCGCTATCTGTATAATCGTGGAAATATCTACACCGCTATCTGTATAAATATGGAAATATCTACACCTCCATCTGTATTAACATGGAAATATCTACACTTCCATCTGTATACACATGGTAATATCTACACAGCCATCTGCATAAACTTGGAAATATCTACACCGCTATCTGTATAAACATGGAAACATCTACACTGCTATCTGTATAAACATGGAAATATCTACACTGCTATCTGTACAAACATGCAAATATCTACAACGCTATCTGTGTAAACATGGAAATACCTACACCGCTATCTGTGTAAACATGGAAATATCTACAACGCTATCTGTATAAACATGGAAAGATCTACACCGCTGTCTGTATAAACATGGAAATATCTACATCGTTGTCTGTATAAACATGGAAATATCTCCACCGCTACCTGTATAAGCATGGAAATATCTTCACCACTATCTTTATAAACATGGAAATATTTACACCGCTATCTGCATAAACATGGAAATATCAACAACAATATGTGTATAAACATGGAAATATCTACATGGCTATCTCTATAAACATGGCAATATCTACACCGCCATCTGCATATAAATGGAAATATCTAAACAGTCATCTGTATAAACAAGGAAATATATACACCACTATGTGTATAAACATGGAAATAACTTCACTGCCATCTGTATAAACTTGGAAATATCTACACAGTCATTTCTATAAACATGGAAATATCTACACTGCTATCTCCATAAACATGGAAATATCTAGACCGCCATCTGTAAAAACATGGAAATATATACACAGTCATCTGTATAAACAGGGAAATATCTACACCACCATCTTTATAAACATGGAAATATCTACTCTGCCATCTGTATACTCATGGAAATATCCACAGCCATCTGTAGATACATGGAAATATCTACACCGCTATCTCTATAAACATGGCAATAGCTACACCGCAATCTGTATCAACATGGAAATATCTACACCGCCATCTGTATAAATATGGGAATATCTCCACCGCTATCTGTTTAAACATGTAAATATCCACTCCGCTATCTGTGTAAACATGGAAATATCTACACATCCATCTGTATAAACATGGAAATATCTACACTGCCATCTGTATACACATGGAAATATCTACAAAGCCATCTGTATACCTATGGAAATATCTACACAGCCATCTGTAGAAACATGGAAATATCTACACCGCTATCTGTATAAACATGGAAATATCTACACCACTAACTGTATAAACCTGGAAACATCTACACGGCCATCTGAATAAACATGGAAATATCTCCACCACTATCTGTATAAACATGGAAATATCCCAACCGATATCTGTATAAACATGGAAATATCTACACCGCTATCTCTATAAACATGGAAATATCTACACCGCTATCTGTATAAACATGGAAATATCTACACCGCTATGTGTATAATCGTGGAAATATCTACACCGCTATCTGCATAAACATGGAAATATCTATTCCTCCATCTGTATAAACATGGAAATATCTACACTTCCATCTGTATACACATGGAAATATCTACGCAGCCATCTGTATAAACTTGGAAATATCTACACCGCTATCTCTGTAAACATGGAAATACCTACACCGCAATCTGTATAAACATGGAAACATCTACACCGCTATCTGTATAAACATGGATATTTCTACACTGCTATCTGTACAAACATGCAAATATCTACAACGCTATCTGTGTAAACATGGAAATACCTACACCGCTATCTGTGTAAACATGGAAATATCTACAACGCTATCTGTATAAACATGGAAAGATCTACACCGCTGTCTGTATAAACATGGAAATATCTACATCGCTGTTTGTATAAACATGGAAATATCTCCTCCGCTATCTGTATAAGCATGGAAATATCTACAATACTATCTGAATAAACATGGAAATATTTACACCGCTATCTGCATAAACAGGGAAATATCAACAACAATATCTTTATAAACATGGAAATATCTACATGGCTATCTCTATGAACATGGAAATATCTACACCGCCATCTGAATAAACATGGAAATACCTACACGGTCATCTGTATAAACACGGAAATATCTACACCACTATCTGTATAAACATGGAAATATCTACATGGCTATCTCTATAAAAATGGAAATATCTACACGGCCATCTGTATAAACATGGAAATATCTACAGAGTCAACTGTATAAACATGGAAATATCTACACCAGTATCTGAATAAACATAGATATATCTACACTGCCATCTGTATAAACATGGAAATATCTCCACAGTCATCTCTATAAATTTGGAAATATCTACAATGCTATCTGTATAAACATGGAAATAGCCACACCGCTATCTGTAGAAACATGGAAATATCTACACCGCCATCTGTAAAAATATGAAAATATCTACAGAGTAATCTGTATAAACATGGAAATATCTGCACTGCCATCTGTATACACATGGAAATATCTACACTGCCATCTGTATAAACTTGGTAATATCTACACCGCTATCTCTGTAAACATGGAAATACCTACACTGCAATCTGTATAAACATGGAAATAGCTACACCACTATCTGTATAAACTTGGAAATATCTACACCGCTATCTCTATAAACATGGAAATATCTAAACCGCCATCTGCATAAAAATGGAAATATCTAAACAGTCATCTGTATAAACAAGGAAATATATACACCACTATGTGTATAAACATGGAAATACCTTCACTGCCATCTGTTTAAACTTGGAAATATCTACACAGCCATTTCTATAAACATGGAAATATCTACACTGCTATCTGTATAAACATGGAAATATCTAGACCGCCATCTGTAAAAACATCGAAATATATACACAGTCATCTGTATAAACAGGGAAATATCTACACCACCATCTTTATAAACATGGAAATATCTACACTACCATCTGTATACTCATGGAAATATCTACACAGCCATCTGTAGATACATGGAAATATCTACACCGCTATCTCTGTAAACATGGCAATAGCTACAACGCAATCTGTATCAACATGGAAATATCTACACCGCTATCTGTATAAACATGGATATATCTACACCGCTATCTCTGTAAACATGGAAATATCTACACCGCTATCTGTATAAACATGGAAATATCTACACCGCTATCTGTATAAACGTGGAAATATCTATACCGCTATCTGTATAATCGTGGAAATATCCACACCGCTATCTGTATAAACATGGAAATATCTACACCTCCATCTTTATTAACATGGAAATATCTACACTTCCATCAGTATACACATGGAAATATCTACACAGTCATCTGTAGCAACTTGGAAATATCTACACCTCTATCTGTATAATCATGGAAATATCTACACCACTATCTTTATAAACATGGAAATATCTACACCACAATCTCTATGAACTTGGAAATACCTACACCGCGGTCTCTATAAACATGGAATTACCTACACCACTATCTCTATAAACTTAGAAATATGTACACTGCCATCTCTATAAACATGAAAATATCAACAACGCCATCAGCATAAACATGGAAATAACTACACCGCCATCTGCATAAATATGGAATTATCTACACCGCCATCTCTATAAACTTAGAAATATCTACACTGCCATTTGTAGAAAGATGGAAATATCTTCACCGAGATCTGCATATACATGGAAATATCTACCCCTCTACCTGTATAAACATGGAAATAACTACACAGCTATCTGTATAAATATGGAAATATCTACACCACTATCTCTATGAACATGAAAATGTCTACACCACTATCTGTATAAACATGGAAATATCTACTTGGGGATCTCTATAATCATGGAAATATCGACACTGCCATCTGTATAAATATGGATATACCTACACAGTCATGAGTATAAACATGGAAATATCTACACCACTATCTGTATGAACATGGAAATATCTAAACGGCCATCTCTCTAAACATGGAAATATCTACACAGCCATCTCTATAAACATGGAAATATCTACACCGCCATCTGAATAAACATGGAAATATCTACACGGCTATCTGTAAATATGGAAATATATACAGAGTCATCTGTATAAACATGGAAATAACTACACCGCTATCTGTATAAACATGGAAATATCTACACCGCTATCTGTATAAACTTGGAAATATCAACACCGCCATCTCTACAAACATGGAAATATCTACACCGCTATCTGTATAAACATGGAAATGTCTACTCAGCTATTTGTATAAACTTGGAAATATCTACACCGCTATCTGTATACATATGGACACATCTACACCGCCATCTCTATAAACATGGAAATGTCTACATCGACATCTGTATAAACATGGAAATACCTACACAGTCGTCTGTATAAACATGGAAATATGTACACCACTATCTGAATAAAGATGGAAATATTGACACCGCTATCTCTATAAACATGGAAATACCTACACTGCTATCAGTGTAAACATGGAAATATCTACACGGCTATCTGTATAAACATGGAAATATTTACACCGCCATCTGTATAAACATGGAAATATCTCCACCGTTATCTGTATAAACATGGAAATATGTACACTGCTATCTGTATAAACATGGAAATATCTACATCGCTATATGTATAAACATGGAAATATCTGCACCGCTATGTGTATAAACATGGAAATATCGACTCTGCCATCTGTATAAACATGGAAATACCTACACAGCCATCAGTATAGACATGGAAATATCTACACCACTATCTGTATGAACATGGAAATATCTACACTGCCATCTGTATAAACATGGAAATATCTACACAGCCATCTCTATAAACATGGAAATATCTACACCGCCATGTGAATAAACATGGAAATATCTACACAGCTATCTGTAAATATGGAAATATCTACACCGCTATCTCTATAAACATGGAAATATCTGCACCGCTATCTCTAGAAACATGGGAATATCTACTCGGCCATCTCTATAAACATGGAAATATATACAGAGTCATCAGTACAAACAGGGAAATAACTACACCGCAATCTGTATAAACATGGAAATATCTACACCGCTATCTGTATATACTTGGAAATATCTACACCTCCATCTGTACAAACATGGAAATATCTACACCGCTATCTGTATAAACATGGAAATATCTGCACCGCTATTTGTATAATCTTGGAAATATCTACACCGCTATCTGTATACATATGGACACATCTACACCGCCATGACTATAAACATGGAAATGTCTACACCGGTATTTGTATAAACATGGAAATATCTACCTGGGTATCTCTATATACATGGAAATATCAACACCACCATCTGTATAAAGATGGAAATACCTACACAGTCGTCTGTAAAACATGGAAGTAAGTACACCACTATCTATATAAAGATGGAAATATTGACACCACTGTCTGTAAAAACATGGAAATATCTACACAGTCATCTGTATAAACGTGGAAATGCCTACACCACCATCTGTATAAACATGGAAATATCTACACTGCCATCTCTATACACATGGGAATAACTACGGAGCCATCTGTATAAACCTGGAAATATCTACACCGCTAACTCTATAAATACGGAAATACCTACACGGCTATCTGTATAAACTTGGAAATATCTACACCGCTATCTGTATAAACATGGAAATATCTACAACGCTATCTGTATAAACTTGGATATATCTACACCGCCATCTCTATAAACATGGAAATATATCCACGGCTATCTGTATAAACATGGAAATATCTACACAGCCGTCTGTATAAACATAGAAATATCTACACAGCCATCTGTATAAACCTGGAAATATCTACATTGCTATCTGTATAAACATGGAAATAGCCACAACGCTATCTGTATAAACATGGAAATATCTACACCGCCATCTGTTAAAACATAGAAATATCTACACAGTCATCTCTATAAACATGGAAATATCTACACCTCCATCTGTATAAACATGGAAATATCTACAGCGCCATCAGTAAAAACATGGAAATATCTGCATAATCGTCTGTATAAACATGGAAATATCTACACCGCTATCAGTATAAACATGGAAACATCTACACTGCTATCTGTTTAAACTTGGAAATATCTACCCCGCTATCTGTTTACATATGGATATATCTACACCGCCAACTCTAAACATGGAATTGTCTACACCGCCATCTGTATATACTTGGAAATATCTACATGGCTATCTCCATACACATGGAAATATCTACACCGCCATCTGTATAAAAATGGAAATACCTACACAGGCATCTGTACAAACGTGAAAATATCCACACCACTATCTGTATAAACATGGATATATCTACACTGCCATGTGTATGAACATGGAAATATCAACACAGCCATCTCTATAAACCTGGAAATATCTACACGACTATCTCCACAAACATGGAAATACCTACACCGCTATCTGTATAAACAATGGAAATATCTACACCGCTATCTGTATAAACTTGGAAATATGTACACCGCCATCTCTGTAAACATGGAAATATCTCCACTGCTATCTGTATAAACATGGAAATATCTAAATTTCTATCTCTATAAACATGTAAATATCTACACCGCTATCTGTATAAACCTGAAAATATTTGCACCACTATCTGTATAAACATGGAAATATCTACACCGCTATCTGTCTAAACATGAAAATATGTACACCACGATCTGTAGAAACATGGAAATATCTACAACGCTATCTTTATAAACATGAAAATACCTACACCACCATCTCCATAAACATGGAAATACTTACACAGTAACATCAGTATAAACGTGGAAATATCTATACCACTATCTGTATAAACATGGAAATATCTACAGTGCCATCTGTATAATCATGGAAATATCTACACAGATATCTATATAAACATGGAAATATCTACACCGCTATCTGTATATACATGGAAATAGCCACACCGCTATCGGTATAAACTTGGAAATATCTATACCACCACCTGAATAAACATGGAAATATCTACACCGCTATCTGTATAAACATGGAAGTATATACACCGCCCTCTCTATAAACATGGAAATACCTACACCGCTATCTGCGTAAACATGGAAATAGCTACACCGCTATCTCTATAAACATGGAAATATTTACACAGTCATCTGTATAAACATGGAAATATCTGCACCTCCATCACTATAAACATGGAAATATCCACAGTGTTATCTGTATAAACATGAAAATATGTACATAGCCATCTGTATAAACATGGAAATATCTACACCGCTATCTCTATACACTTGGAAATAATTACACAGCTATCTTTATAAACATGGAAATATCTACACCGCCATCTGTATAAACATGGAAATATCTACACCGCTATCTTTATAAACATGAAAATATCTACACCACTATCTCCATAAACATGGAACTATCTACACCACCATTTGTGTAAATATGGAAATATCCACACCGCTATCTGTATAAACATGGAAATATCTACCTTGCCATCTGTATAAAGATGGAAATGTCTACACCGTGAGCTGTATAAACATGGAAATATCTACACCGCTATCTGCATAAACACAGAAATATCTACACTGTCATCTGTATAAACATGGAAATAGCCACTCCGCTATCTGTATAAACATGGAAATATCTACACTGCCATCTGTATAAACATGGAAATATCTCCACCGCTATGTGTATAAACATGGAAATATCTACACCGGTATCTGAATAAACACGGAAATATCTAAACCACTATTTTTATAAACATGGAAATACCTACACCGCCGTCTCTATAAACATGGAATTTCCTACCCCACTATCTCTAAAAACATAGAAATATCTACACCGCCATCTCTATAAACTTGGAAATATCTACACTGCCATCTGTATAAACATGGAAATATCTCCACCGCTATCTGTATAAACATGGAAATATCTACACCATGATCTTTATAAACATGGAAATATCTACACCGCTCTTTGTATAAACATGGAAATATCTACACCGATATCTGGATAAACAAGGAAATATTTACACCACTATCTGTATAACTATGGAAATATTTACACCTCTATCTCTATAAATGTGGAAATGTCTACACCGCTATCTGTACTAACATGGAAATATCTACATGGCTATCTCTATAAACATGGAAATATCTGCACCGCCATCTGTATGAACATGGAAATACCTACACAGTCATCTCTATAAACATGGTAATATCTACACCGCTCTGTGTATAAACATGGAAATATCTACACTGCCATCTTTAGAAACATGGAAATATCTACACAGCCTTCTGTATAAACATGGAAATATTCACTCAGCCATCTATATAAACATGGAAATATCTACACCGCTATCTGTATAAACTTGGAAATAGCCACACCGCTATCTGTATAAACATGGAAACATCTACACCGCCACCTGTTTAAACATGGATATATCTACAGTCATCTGTATAAACATGGAAATTTCTACACCTCCATCTGTATAAACATGGAAATATCTACACCGCTATCTCTATAAACATGGAAATAACTACAACGTTATCTGTATAAGCATGGAAATATCTACGCCGCCATCTCTATAAACATGGAAATATCTCCACCGCTATCTGTATAAACATGGAAATATCTCAACCGCTATCTGAATAAACAAGGAAATATCTACACCGCTATCTGTATAAACATGGAAATATCAACACCGCTATCTCTATAAACATGGAAATGCCTACACCGCCATCTGTATAAACATGAAAAAACTACACAGTCAAATATATAAACATGGAAATATCTACACCACTATCTGCATAAACATTGAAATATCTACACTGCCATCTGTATTAACATGGAAATATCTACACAGCAATCTCTATAAACATGGAAATATCTACACCACTATCTGTATAAACATGCAAATATATACACTGCCATCTCTATAAACATGGAAATATCTACACAGCCATCTCTATAAACATGGAAATCTATACACTGCTTTCTATATAAACATAGAAATAGCCACAGTGCTATTTCTATAAACATGGAAATATCTACACCCCCATCTGTATAAACATGGAAATATCTACACTGCCATCAGTATACACATGGAAATATGTACACCGCTATCTGTGTAAAGATGGAAATACCTACACCGCAATCTGTGCAAATATGGAAATATCTACACCGCTATCTCAGTAAACATGGAAATATCTACACTTCTATCTGTATAAACATGGAAACACCTACACCGCTATCTCTATAAACATGGAAATATCTCCTCCGCCATCTCTATAAACATGAAAATATCTACACTGCCATCTCCGTAAACATGGAAGTATCTACACCAGCATCTGTATAATCATGGAAATAAATACACCACCATCTGTATAAACATTGAAATATCTACACTGTGAGCTGTATAAACATGGAAATGTCTACACCGCTATCTTTTTAAACATGGAAATAACAACACCGCTATCTGTATAAACATGGAAATATCTACAACGCTATCTGTATAAACCTGGAAATATCTACACCTTGATCTGTATAAACATGGAAATATCTACAGCTTGATCTGTATAAACATGGAAATATCTACACCTCTATACCTATAAACATGGAAATAACCACACCGCTATCTGTATAAACATGGAAATATCTACACTGCTATCTGCATTAACATAGAAATATCTACACCGTCATCTCTTTAAACATGGAAATATCTACACTGCCATCTGTATAAACATGGAAATATCTACACAGCCATCTCTATAAACATGGAAATGTCTACATCGCTATCTGTATAAACATGGAAATATCTACACCGCTATCTGTATGAACTTGGAAATATTTACACCGATATCTCTATAAACATGGAAATATCTAAACCGCTATGTGTATAAACATGGAAATAGCTCCACTGCTATCAGTATAAACATGGAAATACCTACACCGCTAACTGTATAAACATGGAAATATCTACAATGTTATCTGTATAAACATGGAAATAACTACACCGCTATCTGTGTAAACATGGAAATAGCTACACCGCTATCTGTATAAACATGGAAATACCTACACCACTATTTGTGTAAACATGGAAATATCTACACCGCTATCTGTGCAAACATGGAAATATCTACACCGCCATCTGTATAAACATGGTGATATCTACACCGTCATCTTTATAAAGATGGAAATATCTACACCGCCATCTGTATAAACATGGAAATATCTACACCGCCATCTGTATAAGCACGGTAATATCAACACCGCCATCTGTATCAACATGGAAGAATCAACAACGCCATCTGTATAAACATCTAAATATATACACAACGATCTTTATACACATGGAAATATCTACACCACTATCTGTATAAACCTGGAAATATCTACACCGCTATCTGTAAAAACATGGATATACCTACACCACCGTCTATATAAATATGGAAATATCTACACCGCTATCTCTATAAACATGGAAATAGCTACACCGCCATCTGCATAAACATGGACATATCTACACCTCTATCCCTGTAAACATGGAAATATCTACACTGCCATCTGTAAAACATGGAAATATCTACACAGTCATCTGCATAAACTTGGAAATATCTACACCACCATCTGTATAAACATGGAAATACCTTCAACGCCATCTGTATAAAAATGGAAATATCTACACGGCGAGCTGTATAAACATGCAAATATCTACACCGTTATATGTATAAACATGGAAATACCAACACCACTATCTTTATAAACATGCAATTATCTAAACCGCTGTGTGTATAAACATGGAAATATCTACACCGCTATTTGTATAAACATGGAAATATCTATACTGTTGTCTGTATAGCAGGGAAATATGTACAACGCTATCTCTATAAACATGAAAATGTCTACACTGCTATCTGTATAAACATGGAAACATCTACACCACTATCTTTATAAACATTGAAATATCTTTACTGATGTCTCTATAGACATGGAAATATCTACACCGCGATGTGTATAAAGATGGAAACATCTACACCACTATCTCTATGAACATGGAAATATCTACACCGCTATCTGAATAAACATGGGTATATCTACAATGATATCTGAATAAACATGGAAATATCAACAACGCTATCTCTATGAACATGGAAATATCTACACTACTATCTGTATAGACATGGAAATATCTACACCGCTATCTCCATAAACATGGAAATACCTACACAGCTATTTGTATAAACATTCTAATATCTTCACTGCTATCTGAAAAAACGTGGAAATATCTACACCGCTATCTGCATAAACTTGGAAATATCTACACCGCCATCTGTATAAACATGGAAATATCTCCACCACTATCTGTATAAACATGGAAATATCTACACCGCTATATGTATAAACATGGAAATATCTACACCGCTATATGTATAAACATGGAAATATCTACACCGCTATATGTATAAACTTGGAAATATCTACAGCGCTATCTGTATAAACATGGAAATATCTCTACCGCTATGTGTATAATCATGGAGATATCTACACCGCTCTCTGTATAAACTTGGAAATATCTACACCGCTATATGTATAAACATGGAAATATTTACACCGCTATATGTATAATCATGGAAATATCTACACCGCTATCTGTATAAACTTGGAAATATCTACACCGCCATCTGAATAAACATGGAAATACCTACACGGTCATCTCTATAAACATGGAAATATCTACACCACTATCTGTATAAACATGGAAATATCTACAGAGTCATCTGTATAAACATGGAAATATCTACAACAATATCTGAATAAATATAGAAATATCTACACTGCCATCTGTATAAACATGGAAATATCTACACAGTCATCTCTATAAACGTGGAAATATCTACACCGCTATCAGTATAAACATGGAAATAGCCACACCGCTATCTGTAGAAACATGGAAATATCTACACCACCATCTGTAAAAATATGAAAATTTGTACAGAGTAATCTGTATAAACATGGAAATATCTACACCTCCATCTGTATAAACATGGAAATATCTACACTGCCATCTGTTTACACATGGAAATATCTACACAGCCATCTGTATAAACTTGGAAATAACTACACCGCTATCTCTGTAAACATGGAAATACCTACACCGCAATCTGTATAAACATGGAAATATCTACACAGCCATCTGTATAACCATGGAAATATCTACACAGCCATCTGTAGAAACATGGAAATATCTACACCGCTATCTGTATAAACATGGAAATATCTTCACCACTATCTGTATAAACCTGGAAATATCTACACCTCCATCTGTATAAACATGGAAATACCTACACCGCTATCTGTACAAACATGGAAATATCTACACCGCTATCTGTATAAACATAGAAATACCTACAGAGTCATCTGCATAAACATGGAAATATTTACACCGCTATCTGTATAAACATGGGAATATCGGCACCGCTATCTGTATAAACATGGAAATATGTAGACCGATATCTCTATAAACATGGAAATATCTACACCGCTATCTGTATAAAGATGGAAATATCTACACTGCTATCTGAATAAACATGGAAATATCTACGATACTATCTGTATAAACAAGGAAATATCTACAACGCTATCTCTATAAACATGGAAATGTCTACACCGCTATCCGTATAAACATTGAAATATCCATACCGCTATCTCTACAAACATGGAAATATCTACACCGCTATCCGTATAAACATGGAAATATCTACACCGCTACCTCTCCAAACATGGAAATATCTACACCGGTATCTGTATAAACAAAGAAATATCTACACCGATATGTATATAAACATGGAAAGATTTACACCGCTCTATCTATAAACATGGAAATATTTACACTGCTATCTCTATAAACATGGAAATATCTACACCAATATGTGTAGGAACATATAAATATCTACAATGCTATTTCTATAAACATGGAAATATCTACACCACTATTTGTATAAACATGGAAATATCTATGCCGATATCTGTATAAACATGGAAATATGTACACCTCCATGTCTATAAAGAAGGATATAACTACACCGCTATCCGTATAAACATGGAAAAAGCTACACCACTATCTCTATAAACATGGAAATATCTACACCGCTATGTGTATAAACATAGAAATATCTCCACCGCTATCTGTATAAACATAGAAGTATCTACACCACTATCTGTATAAACTTGGAAATATCTACACCACTATCTGTATAAACATGGAAATATCTACAACCCTATCTCTATAAACATGGAAATATCAATACCGCTATCTCTACAAACATGGAATTATATACACAGCTTTGTGTATAAACATGGAAATATCAACAACGCTATCTGCTTAAAGTTGGAAATATCTCCAACACTATCTGCATAAACATAGAAATATCTACACTGTTATCTGTATAAACACGGAAATAACTACAGCGCTATCTCTATAAACGTGGAAATATCTACACCTCTATCTTTATACACATGGAAATATCTGCACTGCTATCAGTAAAATTGGGAAATGTCTACACCGCTATCTCTATAAACATGGAAATCTCTACTCTGCTATCTGTCTAAACATGGAAATATCTAGAATGGTATCTCTGTAAACATGGAAAGACTCTACACAGCTATCTGTATAAACATGGAAATATCTAAAACCCTATCTCTATAAACATGGAAATATCTACATCGCTATCTCTATAAACATGGAAATATCTACAGTGCCAACTGTATACACATGGAAATATCTACACAGCCATCTGTATAAACATGGGAATATCTACACCGCTATCTGTATAAACAGGGAAATATCTACACCGCAATCTCTATAAACATGGAAATATGTACACCAATTTCTGTATAAACAAGGAAATATCTACACTGCTATCTGTGAAAGAGGGAAATATCTACACATGTATTTCTATGAATATGGAAATGTCTACACTGCTATCTCTACAAACATAGAAGTATCTACACAACTATCTGTATAAACATGGAAGTATCTACACCACTATCAGTATAAACATGGAAATATCTACACCACTAACTGTATAAACATGGAAATATCAACATCGCTATCTGTTTAAGCATGGAAATATCTACACCACTGTCTGTATAAACATGGAAATGTCAACATCATTATCAGTATAAACATGGAAATATCTCCACCGCTATCTGTATAAACATGGAAATAATTCCACCGCTATCTCTATAAACATGGAAATATCTCCAACGCTGTTTTTATAAACATGGAAATATCTCCACCGTTATATGTATAAATATGGAAATATCTACACCGCTATCTCTATAAACATGGAAATAACTACACCGCTCTCTGTGAAAACATGGAAATATCTACACTGCTATCTCCATAAATATGGAAATACCTACGCCGCTATCTGCATAAACTTGGAAATATCAACACCGCCATCTTCATAAACATGGAAATATCTCCACCGCTATCTGTATAAACATGGAAATATCTTCATCGCTATCTGTATAAACACGGAAATAGCCACACCGCTATCTGTATAAACATGGAAATATCTACAATGCCATCTGTATAAACATGGAAATATCTACACAGCAATCTCCATAAACATGGAAATATCTACATCGCTATCTCTATAAACATGGATATGTCCACACCGCTATCTGTATAAACATGGAAATATCTACACCGCCATCTGTAAAAACATGGAAATACCTACACAGTCATCTGTATAAACATGGAAGTATCTACACCTCCATCTGTATAAACATGGAAATATCTTCACTGCCATCTGTATACACATGGAAATATGTACACAACCATCTGTGTAAACCCAGAAATATCTACAACGCTATCTCTATGATCATGGAAATAACTACACCGCTATCTGTATAAACATGTAAATATCTACACCGCTATCTGTATAAACAAGGAAATATTTTCACCACTATATTTATAAACGTGGAAATATCTACACCACTATCTCTATAAACATGGAAATATATCCACTGGTATCTGTATAAACATGGAAATATCTCCACCGCTATCTGTATAAACACGGAAATAGTCACACCTCTATCTGTATAAACATGGAAATATCTACATCGCTATCTGTAAAAACATGGAAATATCTTCTCAGTCGTCTGTAAAAAAATGGAAATATCTACACCTCCATCTGTATAAACATGGAAATATCTACACTGCCATCTGTATACACATGGAAATATCAACACAGTCATCTGTATAAACATGGAAATATCTACACCGCTATCTCCATAAACATGGAAATACCTACACCGCTATCTGTATAAACATGAAAATATCTACTCCACTATCTGTAAACATGGAAATATCTACACCACTATCTGTATAAACTTGGAAATATCTATACCGCCATCTGTATAAACATAGAAATACCTACACAGTCATCTGAATAAACATGGAAATATCTACACCAATATCTGTATAAACATGGAAATATCTACACTGTGATCTGTATAAACATGGAAATATCTGCACAGCCATCTCTATAAACATGGAAATACCTACATCAATATCTGAATAAACATGGAAATATCCACACCGCTATCTGTGTAAACATGGAAATATCTACACCGCCATCTGTAAAAACATGGAAATATCTACACAGCCATCTGTGTAACCTGGAAATATCCACACGTCAATCTGTATAAACATGGAAATATCTACACTGCCATCTGTATACACATGGAAATATCCACACAGCCATCTGTATAAACATGGAAATATCTACACCGCTATCTGTATTACCATGGAAATATCTACACCGCTATCTGTATAAACATGGAAATATCTACACCACTATCTTCATAAACATGGAAATATCTACATTGTTATCAGTATAAACATGGAAATATCTCCACCGCTATCTGTATAAACAAGGAAATATCTACACCACTATCTTTATAAACGTGGAAATATCTACACCGCCATCTCTATAAACATGGAAATATATCCACCGATATCTGTATAAACATGGAAATATCTACATCGCTATCTTTATAAACTTGGAAATATCTACATCGCTATCTGTATACATATGGAAGTATCTACAGTGCCATCTCTATAAACATGGAAATGTCAACACCGCTATCTGTATAAACATGGAAATATCTACATGGCAATCTCGATATACATGGAAATATCTATACGGCCATCTGTATAAACATGGAAACACCTACACAGTAATCTGTATAAACATGGAAATATGTACACCACTATCTGTATAAACATGGAAATATCTACAATTCCATCAGTGTATACTTGGAAATATTTACACAGCCATCTCTATAAACTTGGAAATATTGACATCGGTATGTGTAAAAACCTGCAAATAGCCCCACCACTATCTTTATAATTATGGAAGTATCTACACCGCCATTTATAAATACATGGAAATATCTACACAGTCATCTGTAGAAAAATGGAAATATCTACACCTCCATCTGTATAAACATGGAAATATCTCCACTGCCATCTGTATACACATGGAAATATCAACACAGTCATCTGTATAAACATGGAAATATCTACACCGCTATCTCCATAAACATGGAAATACCTACTCCGCTATCTGTATAAATATGGAAATGTCTACACCGCTATCTGTATAAACATGGAAATATCTACACCGCTATCTGTATAAACTTGGAAATATCTACACCGTCATCTGTGTAAACATAGAAATACCTACACAGTCATCTGAATAAACATGGAAATATCTACACCGTGATCTGTATAAACATGGAAATACAAGCACAGCCATCTCTATAAACATGGAAATATCTACATCGATATCTGAATAAACATGGAAATAGCCACACCGCTATCTGTATAAACATGGAAATATCTACACCGCCATCTGTAAAAACATGGAAATATCTACACAGCCATCTGTGTAAACCTGGAAATATCTACACGTCAATCTGTATAAACATGGAAATATATACACTGCCATCTGTATACACATGAAAATATCCACACAGCCATCTGTCAAACATGGAAATATCTACACCGCTATCTGTATAAATATGGAAATATCTACACCGCTATCTGTATAAACATGGAAATATCTACACTACTATCTGTATAAGCATGGAAATATCTACATCGTTATCAGTATAAACATGGAAATATCTCCACCGCTATCTGTATAAACACGGAAATAACTCCACCGCTATCTCTATAAACATGGAAATAACTCCACCGCTATCTGTATAAATATGGAAATTTGTACACCGCTATCTCTCTAAACATGGAAGTAACTACACCGCTCTCTGTGTAAACATGGAAATATCTACACTGCTATCTCCATAAACATGGAAATATCTACGCCGCTATCTGCATAGACTTGGAAATATCTACACTGCCATCTGTATAAACATGGAAATATCTCCACCGCTACCTGTATAAACATGGAAATATCTTCATCGCTATGTGTGTAAACACGGAAATAGCCACACCGCTATCTCTATAAACTTGGAAATATCTACACTGCCATCTGTATAAACATGGAAATATCTACACAGACATCTCCATAAACATGGGAATATCTACATCCCTATCTGTTTAAACATGGATATAGCCACAGCGCTATCTGTATAAACATGGAAATATCTACACCGGCATCTGTAAAAACATGAAAATACCTACACAGTCATCTGTATAAACATGGAAGTATCTACACCTCCATCTGTATAAACATGGAAATATCAACATTGCCATCTGTATACACATGGAAATATCTACACAGCCATCTTTATAAACCTGGAAATATCTACAACGCTATCTTTATGATCATGGAAATATCTACACCGATATCTGTATAAAGATGGAAATATCTACACCGCTATCTGTATAAACATGGAAGTATCTCCATCGCTA
This sequence comes from Pan troglodytes, assembly GCF_028858775.2. Classification (NCBI taxonomy): domain Eukaryota; kingdom Metazoa; phylum Chordata; class Mammalia; order Primates; family Hominidae; genus Pan; species Pan troglodytes. The sequence goes on along the minus strand of NC_072409.2, from coordinate 115,918,474 downwards.
TCTGTACAAACATGGAAATATCTACACCGCTATCTGTATAAACATGCAAATATCTACATCGCTATCAGTATAAACTTGGAAATATCTACACCGCCATCTGTATAAATATGGGAATACCTACACAGTCATCTGTATAAACATGGAAATATCTGCATCGCTATCTCTATATACATGGAAATAACCACACCGCTATCTGTATAAACATGGAAATCTCTACACCGCCATCTGAAAAACATGGAAATATCTACACATTCATCTGTATAAACATGGAAGTATCAACACCACCATCTCTATAAACATGGAATTATCAACACCTCCATCTGTATAAACATGGGAATACCTACACAGCCATCTGTATAAACCTGGAAATATCTACACCGCTATCTCTATAAACATGGAAATAACTACACCGCTGTCTGTATAAACATGGACTTATCTACTCCGCTATCTGTATAAACATGGAAATATCTACACTGCTATCTGTATAAACTTGGAAATATCTACACCGCCATTTCTATAAACACAGAAATATATCCACCGCTATCCGTATAAACATGGAAATATCTCCTCCGCTATCTGTATGGACTTGGAAATATCTCCACCGCTATCTGTATAAACATGGAAGTAACTACATTGCTATCTGCATAAACATCGAAATATCTACACTGCCATCTGTATAAACATGGAAATAGCCTCACCGCTATCTGTATAAACATGGAAGTATCTATGCCGCCATCTGAATTAACATGGAAATACCTACACGGCTATCTGTATAAATATGGAAATATCTACACTGCTAACTCTATAAACATGGTAATATCTACACAGCTATCTCTATATACATGGTAATATCTACACCGCCAACTGTATAAACATGGAAATATCTCCACGGCTATCTGTATAAACATGGAAATATATACACCACCATCCGTATAAACATGGAAATAACTAAACCGCTATCTGTATAAACATAGAAATATCTACACCACTATCTGTATAAACATGGAAATATCTACAACACTCTCTGTATAAATGTGGAAATATCTACCCCGCTATCTCTATAAACATGGAAACGTCTACACCGCTATATGTATAAACATGGAAATATCTACAAGGGTATCTCTATAAACATGGAAATATCTACACCGCCATTGGTATAAACATGGGAATACCTACACAGTCATCTGTATAAACATGGAAATATCTACACCACTATCTGTATAAACATGGAACTACCTACACTGCCTTCTGTATAAACATGGAAATATCTGCACAGCCATCTCTATGAACATGGAAATATCTACATCGCTATCTGTATAAACATGGAAATAACCACACCGCTATCCACATAAACATGGAAATATCTACACCGCCATCTGTAAAAACATGGAAATATGTACACATTCATCTGTATAAACATGGAAGTATCAACACCTCCATCTGTATAAACACGGAATTCTCAACACCTCCATGTGTATAAACATGGAAATATCTACACTGCCATCTGTATACGCACGGAAATATCTACACAGCCATCTGTATAAACATGGAAATACCTACACCGCTATCTCTATAAACATGGAAATACCCACACCACTATCTCCATAAACATGGAAATATCTACACCGCTATCTCTATAAACATGGAAATATCTACACCGCCATCTCTATAAACATGAAAGTATCTACTCTGCCGTCTTCATAAACATGGAAATAACTACACCACCATCTGTATAAAGATGGAAATATCCCCACTGCCATCTGTATAAAGATGTAAATATCTACACCGCGAGCTGTAAAACCTGGAAATATCTACACCGCGATCTGTATAAACATGGAAACTCCAACTCCGCTATCTGTATAAACATGGAAATATCTACACCGCCCTCCGTATAAACATGGAAATATCTACACTGCCATCTGTATAAAGATGTTAATATCTACACCGCGAGCAGTATTAACATGGAAATATCTACACCGCTATCTGTATAAACTTGCAAACAACAACACCGCTTTCTGTATAAACATGGAAATGTCTACACCGCCATGTGTAGAGACATGGAAAGATCTACACTGCCATCTGTAAATAGATTGAAATATCTACACTGCAATCTGTGCAAAGATGGAATTATCTGCACCGCTATCTCTGTAAACATGGATATATCTACACCGCCATCTGTATAAACATGGAAATATCTACACCGTCGTCTGTATAAACATGGAAATATCTACACCACAATCTGTATGAACATGGAAATATCTACACCGCTATCTCTATAAACTTGGTAATATATACACTGTCAACTGTATAAAAATGGAAATATCTACACATGCCTCTGTATAAACATGGAAATACCTACACAGCCATCTGTATAAACATGGAAATATCTAAACCGCTCTCTCTATAAACATGGAAATATCTGCAACGCTATCTGTGTACACATGGAAATATCTACAGATCTATCTTTGTAAACATGGAAATATCTACACCGCTATCTGAATAATCATGGAAAATCTACACTGCAATCTGTGCAAAGATGGAAATATCTACACCGCTATCTGTGTAAACATGGGAATATCTACACTGCTATCTGTATAAACATGGAAATATCTACACGACTATGTTTATAAACATGGAAAAAACTACACCGCCATCTCTATAAAAATGCATATATCAACACGGCCATCTGTATAAATATGGAAATATCTACACCGATATCGGCATAAATATGGAAATATCTACACCGCTATCTCTATAAACATGGAAATATCTACACCGCTATCTGTTTCAACATGGAAATATCTACAACGCTATCTCTATAAACATGGAAATAACTACACCGCCATCTGTATAAACATGGAAATATCTACACTGTCATCTGTATAAACATGGAAATAGCCACACCACCATCTCTTTAAACATGGAAAAACCTACTCTGCCATCTGTATACACATGTAAATATCTACACAGCCATCTGTATAAACATGGAAATAATGACACCGCCATTTCTATAAACATGGAAATACATACACCGCTATATCTATAAACATGGAAATATCCACTCCGCAATCTCTATAAACATGGAAATATCTACACCGCCATATCTATCAACCTGAAAAAAACGACACCGCAATCTCCATAAACATGGAAATACCTACACCGCCATCTGCATAAACATGGAAATATCTACACCGCTATCTGTATAAACATGGAAACATGTACACTGCCATCTCCATAAAGATGGGAATATCTACACCGCGAGCTGCATAAACATGGAAATATCTACACCGCTATCTGTATAAACATGGAATAACCAACACCGCCATCTGTATAAACATGGAAATATCTTCACCGCTGTCTGTATAAAGATGGAAATATCTACACCACTCTCTCTATAAACATGGAAATACCTACACTGCCTTCTCTATACACATGGAAATATCTACACCGCTATCTCTATAAACATGGAAACAGCTACACCGCCATCTCTATAAACATGGGACTATCTACACCACAATCTGTGTGAAAATGGAAAAATCTACACCGCTATCTGTATAAACTTGGAAATATATACACTGCCATCTTTAAAAGATGGAAATATCTAAACCGTGAGCTGTATGTACATGAAAATATCTACACCGCAATCTGTATAAACATGGAAATTCCAACACCACGATGTGTATAAACATGGAAATATCTACACCGCTATCTGTATAAACCTGGAAATACCTACACCGCCATCTCTATAAACATGGAATTATCTACACTGCTATCTGTATAAACTTGGAAATACCTGCACCGCTACCTGTATTAATTTGGAGATATCTACAACGATATCTCTATAAACATGGAAATGTCTACACCGCTATCTCTGTAAACATAGAAATTCCTACAATGCTATCTGTACAAAAATGGAAATATCTACACCGCTATCTGTAAAAAGATGGAAATATCTACACCGCTATCTGTATAAGCTTGGAAATATCTACACCGCTACCTTCATAAACATAGAAATATCTACACCGCCATCTGTATACACATGGAAATCTCTGCACCGCTACGTGTATAAACAAGGAAATATCTCCACCGCTATCTCTATGTACATGGAAATATCTACACCGCTATCTGTATAAACATGGAAATATCTACACCGCTATCTGTATAAACATGGAAATATCTACGCCGCTATCTGTATAAACATGTAAATATCTACATCGCTATCTGTATAAACACGGAAATATCTCCACCGCTATCTGTATTAAGATGGAAAGATCTACACCGCTCTCTGTATAAACATGGAAAAATCTACAATGCTATCTGTATAAACATGCAAATATCAATAATGCTATGTATGTACATATGGAAATATCTACACCGTTATCTTCTGAACATGGAAATATCTACACCACTATCTGTGTAAAAATGGAAATATCTACACCGCAATCTGTGCAAAGATGGAAATATCTACACCGCTATCAGTGTAAAGATGAAAATATCTACACTGAAATCTGTGCAAAGATGGAAATGTCTACACTGCAATCTGTGCAAACATAGAAATATCTACACCGCCATCTCTATAAACATGGAAATATCTACACCGCTATCTCTATAACCATGGAAATATCTACACCGCTATCTGTTTCAACATGGAAATATCTACAACGCTATCTCTATAAACATGGAAATATCTACACCGCCATCTGAAAAAACATGGAAATATCTGCACTGTCATCTGTATATACATGGAAATAGCCACACCACCATCACTTTAAACATGGAAATACCTACTCTGCCATCTGTACACACATGTAAATATCTACGCAGCCATCTGTATAAACATGGAAATAACTACACCGCCATCTCTATAAACATGGAAATAAATACACCGCTATATCTATAAACATGGAAATATCCACTCCGCAATCTCTATAAACATGGAAATATCTACACCGCCATATCTATCAACCTGAAAATATCGACAACGCAATCTCCATAAACATGGAAATATCTACACTGCCAACTGTATACACAAGGAAATGTCTACACAGCCATCAGTATAAATTTGGAAACATCTGCACTGCTATCTCTATACACATGGAAATATCTAGAATTCTACCTGTATAAACATGGAAATGTCTACTCCGCTATCTCTATAATTATGGAAATATCTACACCGCATCTCTATAAACATGAAAATATCTATACTGCCATCTGTATACACATGGAAATATCTACACCGCTATCTGTATAAACCTGGAAATATCTACACCGCTATCTATATAAACATGGAAATATCTACACCGCTATCTCTATAAACAGGGAAAAATCCACAGAGCCATCTCTATAAAAATGGAAATACCTACACGGCCATCTGTATAAATATGGAAATATCTACACCGCTATCTGAATAAATATGGAAATATCTACACCGCTATCTCTATAAACATTTAAATATCTACACCGCTATCTGTATGAACATGGAAATATCTAGACCGCTATCTCTATAAACATGGAAATATCTACAATGCCATCTGTATACACATGGAAATATCTACACAGCCATCTGTATAAACATGGAAATATCTATACCGCCATCTCTATAAACATGGAAATACCTACACCGCTATCTCTATAAACATGGAAATATCTACAATGCCATTTCTATAAACATGGAAATATATACACCGCCATATCTATCAACATGAAAACATCTACACCGCCATCTCCATAACCATGGAAATATCTACACCGCCATCTGGATAAACACGGAAATATCTTCACCAATATCTGTATAAACATTGAAACATCTACACTGCCATCTCTATAAAGATGGAAATATCTACACCGCAAGCTGTATAAACATGGAAATATCTACACTGCCAACTGTATACACATGGAAATGTCTACACAGCCATCAGTATAAATTTGGAAACATCTGCACTGCTATCTCTATACACATGGAAATATCTAGAATTCTACCTGTATAAACATGGAAATGTCTACTCCGCTATCTCTATAATTATGGAAATATCTACACCGCATCTCTATAAACATGAAAATATCTATACTGCCATCTGTATACACATGGAAATATTTACACCGCTATCTGTATAAACCTGGAAATATCTACACCGCTATCTATATAAACATGGAAATATCTACACCGCTATCTCTATAAACATGGAAAAATCCACAGAGCCATCTCTATAAAAATGGAAATATCTACACGGCCATCTGTATAAATATGGAAATATCTACACCGCTATCTGAATAAATATGGAAATATCTACACCGCTATCTCTATAAACATTTAAATATCTACACCGCTATCTGTATCAACATGGAAATATCTAGACCGCTATCTCTATAAACATGGAAATATCTACAATGCCATCTGTATACACATGGAAATATCTACACAGCCATCTGTATAAACATGGAAATATCTATACCGCCATCTCTATAAACATGGAAATACCTACACCGCTATCTCTATATACATGGAAATATCTACAATGCCATTTATATAAACATGGAAATATATACACCGCCATATCTATCAACATGAAAACATCTACACCGCCATCTCCATAACCATGGAAATATCTACACCGCCATCTGTATAAACACGGAAATATCTACACCGCTATCTGTATAAACATTGAAACATCTACACTGCCATCTCTATAAAGATGGAAATATCTACACCGCAAGCTGTATAAACATGGAAATATCTACACCGCTATCTGTAAAAACATGGAAAAACCAGCACAGCTATCTGTATAAACATGGAAATATCTACACCGCTCTCTGTATAAAGATGGAAACGTCTACACCACTCTCTCTATAAACATGCAAATACCTACACCGCCATCTGTATACACATGGAAATATCTACACTGCTATCTGTATAAACATGGAAATATCTACAACGCTATCTGTGTAAACATGGAAATATCTACAAAGCTATCTCTGTAACCACGGAAATATCTACACCGCTATCTGTGTAAACATGGAAATATCTACAATGCCATCTGGGCAAAGATGGAAATATCTACACCGCTATCTGTATATACATGGAAATATCTACACAATTATCTGTGTATACATGAAAATATCTACACCGCTATCTGTATAAACATGGAAATATCTACACCGCCATCTGTAGAAACATGGAAATAAATACACCGCTATCTGTATAAATATGGAAATATCTACACCGCAATCTGTATAAACATGGAAATATCTACACTGCCATCTGTGGAAAATGGAAATACCTACACCACAATCTGCATAAACATGGAAATATCTACACTGCTACCTGTATAAACATGGAAATATCTACACGGCTATCTGTATAAACATGGAAATATCTACACCACGATCTGCATAAACAAGGAAATAATTCCACTGCTATCTGTATACCCGTGGAAATACCTACACAGCCATCAGTATAAACATGGAAATATGTACATGCTATCTCTATAAACACGGAAAGAACTACAGCGTTATCTCTATAAACATGGAAATATCTACACCGCAATCCCTATAAACATGGAAATATCTACACCGCCATCTCTATAAACTTGGAAATATATACATCGCTATCTGTATAAACATTTAAATATCTTCACCCATATCAGAATAAACATGGAAATACCTACACCGCTATCTGTATAAACATGGAAATATCTACACCGCTATCTGTATAAACATGGAAATATCTACAACGCTATCTGTGTAAACATGGAAATATCTACAAAGCTATCTGTGTAAACTTGGAAATATATACACATCTATTTGTGTAAAGATGTAAATATCTACACCGCAGTCGGGGTAAAGATGGAAATATCAACACCGCTATCTACGTAAACATGGAAATATCTACTCCGCTATCTGTATAAACATGGAAATATCTACACCACTATCTGTATAAACAAGCAAATATCTACACAGTCATCTGTATAAACATGGAAATATCTACAACACCATTTCTATAAACATGGAAATACCTACACCGCTATCTGTATAAAGATGGAAATAACTACTCCGCTATCTGTGTAAACATGGAATTATCTACACCGATATCAGTATAAACATGGAAATATCTACACCACCATCTGTATAAACATGGAAATATCTACACCGCCACCTGTATAAACATGGAAATAACTACACCGCTATCTGTAAAAATATGAAAATATCTACACTGCTATCTCTATAAACATTGAAATATCTACAGCGCTATCTCTGTAAACATGGAAATATCTACACCGCAATCTCTATAAACATGGAAATATCTACACCGCCATTTCTATAAACTTGGAAATATCTACATCGCTATCTGTATAAACATGGAAATATCTACACCGCTATCTGTATAAACATGGAAATATGTACACCGCTATCTGTATTAACATGGAAATATCTACACTGCCATCTGTATACACATGGAAATAACTACACAGCCATCTGTATAAACATGGAAATATCTACACCGCTATCTCTATAAACATGGAAATATCTACGCCGTTATCTCTTTAAACATAGAAATATCTACACCACCATCTATATAAATATAAAAACATCTACACGGTCATCTGTATTAACATGGAAATATCTACACCACAATCTCTATAAACATGGAAATATCTCCACCGCTATCTGTGTAAACATGGAAATATCTACACCACTGTCTGTGTAAACATGGAATTATGTACACCAAAATCTGTGAAAAGATGGAAATATCTACAACGCAATCTGGGCAAGATGGAAATATCTACATCGCTATCTGTGTAAACATGGAAATATCTACACCGCTATCTGGATATACATGGAAATATCTACACCGCTATCTGGATAAACATGGAAATATCTACACCGCCATCTGTAGAAACCTGGAAAAACCTACACCACTATCTGTATAAATATGGAAATATCTACACCGCAATCTGTATAAACATGGAAATATCTACACTGCCACATGTGGAAAATGGAAATAACTACACCACAATCTGCATAAACATGGAAATATCTACACCGCTACCTGTATAAACATGGAAATATCTACACGGCTATCTGTATAAACATGGGAATATCTACACCACGATCTGTATAAACAAAGAAATATCTCCACCGCTATCTTTATAAACTTGGAAATATCTACACCTCTACCTTTATAAACATAGAAATATTTACACCGCTATCTGTATAAACATGGAAATATATACACCGCGATCTGTATAAAAAAGGAAATAACTCCACCGCTATCTGTATACCCATGGAAATACCAACACAGCCATCAGTACAAACACGGAAATATCTACCCGCTATGTCCATAAACATAGAAATAACTACAGCGCTATCTCTATAAAGATGGAAATATCTACATCGCAATCTCTATAAACGTGGAAATATCTACACCGCCATCTCTATAAACTTGGAAATATCTGCATCGCTATCAGTATAAACATGGAAATATCTACACCGCTATCAGTATAAACATGGAAATGTCTACACCGCTATCTGTATAAACATGGAAATACCTACACCGCTATCTGTATAAACATGGAAATATCTATACAGTCATCTGTACAAACATGGTAGTATCCACACCACCATCTCTTTAAACATGGAAAAATCTACTCTGCCATCTGTATATACATGGAAATATCTACACAGCCATCTGTATAAACATGGAAATATCTATACCACCATCTCTATAAACATGGAAATATCTTTACCACCATCTCTATAAACATGGAAACACCTTCACCGCTATCTCTGTAAACATGGAAATATCAACAGTGCAATCTCTATAAACTTGGAAATATCTACACCGCCATGTCTATCAACATGAAAATATCTACACCGCCGTCTCCATAAACATGGAAATATCTACACAGCCATCTGTATAAACATGGAACTATCTACACCCCGATCTGTATAAACATTGAAACATCTACACTGCTATCTTTGTGAACATGGAAATATCTACACCTCTATCTTTATAAACATGGTTATTTCTACACTGCCAAGAGTATAATAATGGAAATATCTACACAGTCCTCTGTATAAACATGCAAATGTCTACACAGCCATCTGTATAAACATGGAAATACCTAAACCACTCTCTATATAAACATGGAAATATCTACATCGCTATCTTTATAAACATGGTTATATCTACACTGCCAACACTATATTAATGGAAATATCTACACAGTCCTCTGCATAAACATGGAAATGTCTACACAGCCATCTGTATAAACATGGAAATACCTAAACCACACTCTCTATAAACATGGAAACATCTACAATGCTATCTGCGTAAACATAGAAATATCTACACAGCTTTCTTTCTAAACATGGAAATATCTACACCGCTATCAGAATAAACATGGAAAATCTACACTGCAATCTGTGCAAAGATGGAAATACCTACACTGCTGTCTGTGTAAACCTGGAAATATCTACACCGCTATCTGTATAAACATGGAAATATCTACACAGCTATCTTTATAAACATGGAAAAATCCACACCGCCATCTCTATAAAAATGGAAATATCAACGTGGCAATCTGTAAAAATATGGAAATATCTACACCGCTATCTGTATAAATATGGAAATATCTACACTGCTATCTCTATAAACATGGAAATATCTACACCGCTATCGGTATCAACATGGAAATATCTGCACCGCTATCTGTATAAACATGGAAATATCTACACCGCTATCTGTATAAACATGAAAATATCTACACAGTCATCTGTATAAACATGGTAATATCCACACCACCATCTCTTTAAACATGGAAATATCTACTCTGCCATCTGTATATACATGGAAATGTCTACACAGCCATCTGTATAAACATGGGAATATCTACACCACCATCTCTATAAACATAGAAATACCTACACCGCTATCTCTGTAAACATGGAAATGACAACACTGAAATCTCTATAATCATGGAAATATCTACAGTGCCATGTCTATCAACATGAAAATATCTGTACCGCCATCTCCATAAACATGGAAATATCTACAACGCCATCTGTATAAACATGGAATTATCTACACCGCTATTTGTATAAACATTGAAACACCTACACTGCCATCTCTGTAAAGGTGGAAATACTACACCGCGAGCTGCATAAACATGGAAATATCCACACCGTTATCTGTAAAAACATGGAAAAACCAACACCGCTATCTGTATAAACATGGAAATATCTACACCGCTCTCTGTCTAAAGATGGAAATATCTACACAACTCTCTCTATAAACATGCAAATACCTACACCGCCATCTCTATACACATGGAAATATCTACACCGCTATCTCTATAAACATGGAAATATCTACAATGCTATGGGTGTAAACATGGAAATATCTACATAGCTATCTGTGTAACCACGGAAATATCTACACCACTATCTGTGTAAAGATGGAAATATCTACAACGCAATCTGGGCAAGATGGAAATATCTACACCGCTATCTGTGTAAACATGGAAATATCTACACCGCTATCTGTATATACATGGAAATATCTACACCGCTATCCGGATAAACATGGAAATATCTACACCGCCATCTGTAGAAACCTGGAAAAATCTTCACCGCTATCTGTATAAATATGGAAATATCTACACCGCAATCTGTATAAACATGGAAATATCTACACTGCCATCTGTGGAAAATGGAAATACCTACACCACAGTCTGCATAAACATGGAAATATCTACACCACTACCTGTAGACACATGGAAATATCTACAAGGCTATCTGTATAAACATGGGAATATCTACACCACGATCTGTATAAACAAAGAAATATCTCCAACGCTATCTTCATAAACATGGAAATATCTACACCGCTACCTTTATAAACATAGAAATATTTACACCGCTACCTGTATAAACATGGAAATATCTACACCGCGAGCTGTATAAACATGGAAATATCCACACAGCTATATGTAAAAACATGGAAAAACCAACACCGCTATCTGTATAAACATGGAAATAACTACACCGCTCTGTGTATAAAGATTTAAATATCTACACCACTCTCTCTATAAACATGGAAATACCTACACTGCCATCTCTATACACATGGAAATATCTACACCGCTATGTCTGTAAACATGGAAATATCTACAACGCTATCTGTGTAAACATGGAAATATCTACAAAGCTATCTGTGTAACCACGGAAATATCTACACCGCTATCTGTGTAAAGATGGAAATATCTACAACGCAATCCGGGCAAAGATGGAAATATCTACACCGATATCTATGTAAACATGAATATATCTACACCGCTATCTGTATATACATGGAAATATCTACACCGCTATCCGGATAAACAAGGAAATATCTACACCGCCATCTGTAGAAACCGGGAAAAATCTACACCGCTATCTGTATAAATATGGAAATATCTACACCGCCATCTGCATAAACATGGAAATATCTTCATTGCCTTCTGTGGAAAATGGAAATAACTACACCACAATCTGCATAAATATGGAAATGTTTACACCGCTCCCTGTATAAACATGGAAATATCTACACGGCTATCTGTATAAACATGGAAAAATCTACACCACGATCTGTATAAACAAGTAAATATTTCCACCGCTATCTGTATAAACATGGAAATATCTACACCGCTACCTTTATAAACATAGAAATATCTACACCGCTATCTGTATAAACATGGAAATATATACACCACGATCTGTATAAAAAAGGAAATAACTCCACCGCTATCTGTATAACCATGGAAATACCTACACAGCCATCAGTATAAACATGGAAATGTCTACCCACTATCTCTATAAACATAGAAATAACTACAGCGCTATCTCTGTAAACATGGAAATATCTACAACGCTATCTGTGTAAACATGGAAATATCTACACCGCTATCTGTATAAACATGGAAATAACTACAAAGTCATCAGTATAAACATGGAAATATCTACACCACTATCTGTATAAACATGGAAATATCTACATTGCCATCTATGTATACATGGAAATATATACACAGCCATCTCTATAAACCTGGAAATATCTACATCGCTATCTGTAAAAACATGGAAATAGCCACACCGCTATCTGTATAAACATGGAAATATCTACACCGCCATCTATAAAAACATGGAAATATCTACACAGTCATCTGTATAAACATGGAAGTATCTACACCTCCATCTGTATAAACCTGGAAATACCTACACTGCTATCTGTATAAACATGGAAATATCTACATGCCTATCTGTATAAATATGGAAATATCTACACCGCTATCTGAATAAATATGGAAATACCTACACCTCCATCTGTATAAACATGGAAATATCTAGTGTCATCTGTATAAACATAGAAATATCTACACCACCATCTGTATAAACTTGGAAGTATCTACACTGCAATCTCTGTCAACATGGAAATACCTACACTGCCATCTGTATACACATGGAAATATCTACACAGCCATCTGTATCAACATGGAAATAACTACACCGCTATATCTATAAACATGGAATTACCTACTCCGCTATCTCTATAAACATGGAAATACCTACACCACTATCTCTATAAACATGGAAATATCTACACCGCCATCTCTGTAAACATGTAAATATCAACTCTGCCATCTCCGTAAACATGGAACTATCTACACCGCCCTCTTTATAAACATGGAACTATCTACACTGCCATCTGTATAAAGATGTAAATATCTACATTGCGAGCTGTATAAACATGGAAATATCTACTCTGCTATCTCTATAAACATGGAAATACCTACACCGCTATCTCCATAATCATGGAAATATCTACTCTGCTATCTGTATAAACCTGGAAATATCTACACCGCTACCTGTATAAACATGGAAATATGTCCACCGCTATCTGTATAAACATGGAATTATCTCAACCGCTATCTGTATAAACGTGGAAATATCTACACCGCTACCTTTATAAACATAGAAATATCTACACCGCTATCTGTATAAACATGGAAATATATACACCACGATCTGTATAAAAAAGGAAATAACTCCACCGCTATCTGTATAACCATGGAAATACCTACACAGCCATCAGTATAAACATGGAAATGTCTACCCACTATCTCTATAAACATAGAAATAACTACAGCGCTATCTCTGTAAACATGGAAATATCTACAACGCTATCTGTGTAAACATGGAAATATCTACACCGCTATCTGTATAAACATGGAAATAACTACAAAGTCATCAGTATAAACATGGAAATATCTACACCACTATCTGTATAAACATGGAAATATCTACATTGCCATCTATGTATACATGGAAATATATACACAGCCATCTCTATAAACCTGGAAATATCTACATCGCTATCTGTAAAAACATGGAAATAGCCACACCGCTATCTGTATAAACATGGAAATATCTACACCGCCATCTATAAAAACATGGAAATATCTACACAGTCATCTGTATAAACATGGAAGTATCTACACCTCCATCTGTATAAACCTGGAAATACCTACACTGCTATCTATATAAACATGGAAATATCTACATGGCTATCTGTATAAATATGGAAATATCTACACCGCTATCTGAATAAATATGGAAATACCTACACCTCCATCTGTATAAACATGGAAATATCTAGTGTCATCTGTATAAACATAGAAATATCTACACCACCATCTGTATAAACTTGGAAGTATCTACACTGCAATCTCTGTACACAAGGAAATACCTACACTGCCATCTGTATACACATGGAAATATCTACACAGCCATCTGTATCAACATGGAAATAACTACACCGCTATATCTATAAACATGGAATTACCTACTCCGCTATCTCTATAAACATGGAAATACCTACACCACTATCTCTATAAACATGGAAATATCTACACCGCCATCTCTGTAAACATGTAAATATCAACTCTGCCATCCCCGTAAACATGGAACTATCTACACCGCCCTCTTTATAAACATGGAACTATCTACACTGCCATCTGTATAAAGATGTAAATATCTACATTGCGAGCTGTATAAACATGGAAATATCTACTCTGCTATCTCTATAAACATGGAAATACCTACACCGCTATCTCCATAATCATGGAAATATCTACTCTGCTATCTGTATAAACCTGGAAATATCTACAACGCTACCTGTATAAACATGGAAATATGTCCACCGCTATCTGTATAAACATGGAATTATCTACACCGCTATCTGTATAAACATGGAAATATCTACACCGCTATCTCTATAAACATGGAACTTTCTACACCGCTATATGTATAAATATGGAAATAACTACACAGCTATCTCTATGAACTTGGAAATATCCACATCGCTATCTGTGTAAACATAGAAATAACTACACTGCTATCTCTGTAAACATGGAAATATCTACACCGCCATCTGTATAAAGATGGAAATATTTACATCGCGAGGTGTATAAACATGGAAATATCTACACCGCTGTCGGTATAAACAGGGAAATATCTACACCGCTATCTCTATAAACATGGAAATATCTACACCAACATCAACATAAACAAAGAAATATCTACACCGCCATCTGTATAAACATGGAAATATCTACACAGCTATCTGTATAAACATGGAAATATCTACACCACTATCTGTGTAAAGATGGAAATATCTACACTGCAATCTGTGCAAACATGCAATTATCTACACCGCTATCTCTGTAAACATGGAAATATCTACACCGCCATCTGTATAAACTTTGAAATATCTACACCACTATCTGTATAAACACGGAAATATATACACCGCCATCTGTATAAACAAGGAAATATCTACATCGCCATCTCTATAAATATGGAAATATCTACACCGCTATCTGTATAAATGTGGAAATATCTACACCGCAATCTCTATAAACATGGAAATATCTACACTGCTACCTGTGTAAAGATGGAAATATCTACACTGCAATCTGTTCAAAGATGGAAATTTCTACACCGCTACCTGTGAAAAAATGGAAATTTCTAGACTGCAATCTGTGCAAAGATGGAAATTTCTACACCGCTATCTGTGTAAACATGGAAATATCTTCACCACTATCTGTATAAACATGGAAATATCTACACTGCTATCTGTATAAACATGGAAATATCTACACCGCCATGTGTATAATCATGGAAATATCTACACCATCATCTATATAAACATGGAAATATCTACACCGCTATCTCTATAAACATGGAAACTTCTGCACCGCTATCTGTATGAACATGGAAATATCTACATTGCTATCTGTATAAACATGGAAATATCCACAATGCCATCTGTATAAACATGGAAATATCTACACAGTCATCTGTATAAACATGGAAATATCTACACCACCATCTCTATAAACATGGAAATATCTACACTGCCATCTGTATACACATGGAAATATCCACACAGCCATCACTATAAACATGGAAACACCTACACCGATATCACTATACACATGGAAATATCTACACCGCAATCTCTATAAACATGGAAATATCTACACCAACATCAACATAAACAAAGAAATATCTACACCGCCATCTGTATAAACATGGAAATATCTACACAGCTATCTGTATAAACATGGAAATATCTACACCACTATCTGTGTAAAGATGGAAATATCTACACTGCAATCTGTGCAAACATGCAATTATCTACACCGCTATCTCTGTAAACATGGAAATATCTACACCGCCATCTGTATAAACTTTGAAATATCTACACCACTATCTGTATAAACACGGAAATATCTACACCGCCATCTGTATAAACAAGGAAATATCTACATCGCCATCTCTATAAATATGGAAATATCTACACCGCTATCTGTATAAATGTGGAAATATCTACACCGCAATCTCTATAAACATGGAAATATCTACACTGCTACCTGTGTAAAGATGGAAATTTCTACACTGCAATCTGTTCAAAGATGGAAATTTCTACACCGCTACCTGTGTAAAAATGGAAATTTCTAGACTGCAATCTGTGCAAAGATGGAAATTTCTACACCGCTATCTGTGTAAAAATGGAAATATCTTCACCACTATCTGTATAAACATGGAAATATCTACACTGCTATCTGTATAAACATGGAAATATCTACACCGCCATGTGTATAATCATGGAAATATCTACACCATCATCTATATAAACATGGAAATATCTACACCGCTATCTCTATAAACATGGAAACTTCTGCACCGCTATCTGTATGAACATGGAAATATCTACATTGCTATCTGTATAAACATGGAAATATCCACAATGCCATCTGTATAAACATGGAAATATCCACAATGCCATCTGTATAAACATGGAAATATCTACACCACCATCTCTATAAACATGGAAATATCTACACTGCCATCTGTATACACATGGAAATATCCACACAGCCATCACTATAAACATGGAAACACCTACACCGATATCACTATACACATGGAAATATCTACAGCGCAATCTCTATAAACATGGAAATATCTACAACGCTATCTGTTTAAATATGGAAATATCTACACCGCTATCTCTATAAACATGGAAATGTCGACACCGCTATCTGTATAAACTTGGAAATATCTACATGGGTATCTCTATAAACATGGAAATATCTACACCGCCATCAGTAAAAACATGGAAATACCTACACAGTCATCTGTATAAACATGGAAATATCTACACCACTATCTGTATAAACATGGAACTACCTACACAGCCATCTGTATCAACATGGAAATATCTACACAGTCATCTCTATAAACGTGGAAGTATCTACACCTTCATCTGTATAAACATGGAAATATCTACACTGCCATCTGTATGCTCACGGAAATATCTACACACCCATCTGTATAAACCTGGAAATATCTACAATGCTATCTCTATGAACATGGAAATAACTACAACGCTATCTGCATAAACATGGAAACATCTACACCGTTATCTGTATAAACATGGAAATATCTACACCGCTATCTGTATAAATATGAAAATATCTACACCGTTATCTCTATAAACATGGAAATGCCTACGTCGCTATCTGTATAAACATGGAAATATCTACAGCACTATCTGTAAAAACATGGAAATATCTGCACCACCATCTGTATAAACATGGAAATATCTACACAGCCATCTCTATAAACATGGAAATATCTGCATCGCTATCTGTATAAACATGTATAAAGCCACACCGCTGTCTGTATAAACATGGAAATATCTACACAACCATCTGTAAAAACATGGAAATATCTACACAGTCATCTGTATAAACATGGAAGTATCTTCACCTCCATCTATATAAACATGGAAATATCTACACTACCATCTGTATACAAACGGAAATATCTACACAGCCATTTGTATAAACCTGGAAATATCTACAACGCTATCTCTATGAACATGGAAATACCTACACCGCTATCTGTATAAACATGGAAATATCTACACCGATATGTGTATAAACATGGAAATATCTACACCACTATCTGTATAAACGTGGAAATATCTACTCCGCCATCTCTATAAACATGGAAATATATCCACCGCTATCTGTATAAACATGGAAATGTCTCCAACGCTATCTGCATAAACATGGAAATATCTACACCGCTATCTGTATAAACAGGAAAATATCCACAATCGCTATCTGTATAAACTCGGAAATATCTACTCCGCTATCTGTATACATATGGAAATATCTACACCGCCATCTCTATAAACATGGAAATGTCTACACCGCTATCTGTATTACCATGGAAATATCTACATGGCTATCTCGATATACATGGAAATATCTACACCTCCATCTGTATAAACATGGAAATATCTACAGTGTCATCTGTATAAACATAGAAATATCCACACCACCATCTGTATAAACTTGGAAGTATCTACACTGCCATCTATGTACACATGGAAATACCTACACTGCCATCTGTATACACATGGAAATATCTACACAGCCATCTGTATCAACATGGAAATAACTACACCGCTATCTCTATAAACATGGAATTACCTACTCCGCTATCTCTATAAACATGGAAATATCTACACCACTATCTCTATAAACATGGAAATATCTACACCGCCATCTCTATAAACATGTAAATATCAACACTGCCATCTCCGTGAACATGGAACTATCTACACCGTCATCTTTATAAACATGGAAATATCTACACTGCCATCTGTATAAAGATGTAAATATCTACAATGCAAGCTGTATACACATGGAAATATCTACTCTGCTATCTCTATAAACATGGAAATACCTACACTGCTATCTCCATCATCATGGAAATATCTACACCGCTATCTGTATAAACATGGAAATATATACACCACTACCTGTATAAACATGGAAATATGTCCACCGCTATCTGTATAAACATGGAATTATCTACACCGCTATCTGTATAAACATGGAAATATCTACACCGCTATCTCTATAAACATGGAACTTTCTACACCGCTATATGTATAAATATGGATACAACTACACGGCTATCTCTATGAACATGGAAATATCCACATCGCTATCTGTATAAACATAGAAATAACTACACCGCTATCTCTGTAAACATGGAAATATCTACACCGCCATCTGTATAAAGATGGAAATATCTACACTGCCATCTGTATACACATGGAAATATCTACACCACCATCTCTATAAACATGGAAATATCTACACTGCCATCTGTATACACATGGAAATTTCTACACAGCCATCACTATAAACATGGAAACACCTACACCGATATCACTATACACATGGAAATATCTACACCGCAATCTCTATAAACATGGAAATATCTACAAAGCCGTCTCTATAAACGTGAAAATATCTTCACAGCCATCTCCATAATCATGGAAGTGTCTATACCACCATCTGTATAAACATGGAAATTTCTACACCGCCATCTGTATAAAGATGAAAATATCGACAACGCGAGCTGTATAAACATTGAAATCTCGACACCGCTCTCTGTATAAACATGGAAATACCAACACCGCAATCTGTATAAACATGGAAATATCTAGACTGCTATCTGTATAAACATGGAAATATCTACTCCGCTATCTCTATAATCGTGGAAATTAAAACACTGCTATCAGTATAAACATGGAAATATCTACACCGCTATCTCTATAAACATGGAAGTATATACAACGCCATCTCTATAAAGCTGGAAATGGCTACACCGCCATCTATATAAACAAGGAAATATCTACACCAACATCTATATAGACATGGAAATATCTACACCGCTATGTCTGTAAACATGGAAATACCTTCACCGCTATCTGTATAAACATGGAGATATCTATACCGCCATCTGTATAAACATGAAAATATCTCCACCGATATCTGTATAGACATGGAAATATCTACAGTGCTATGTGTATAAACTTGGAAATATCTAAACCGATATCTCTATAAACATGGAAATATATACACCATCATCTGTAAAATCATGGAAATATCTAAAAAGTCATCTGTATAAACATGGAAGTATCTACACCACCATCTGTATAAACTTGGAAATAACTACTCTGCCATCTACACACATGGAAATACCAACAAAGCCATCTGTATAAACTTGGATACACCTACACCGCTATCTCTATAAACATGGAAATACCTACACCGCTATCTTTATAAACATGGAAATATCTACACTGTCAGCTGTATAAACATGCAAATATCCACACCACTATCTATATAAACATGGAAATATCCATATAGCTATCTGTATAAACATGGAAACATCTCCACCGCTATCTGTATAAACATGGAACTATCTACACCACTATCTGTGCAAAGATGGAAATTTGTACACCGCAATCTGTGCAAAGATGGAAATATCTACACCGCAATCTTTGTAAATATGGAAATATCTACACCACTCTCTTCATAAACATGGAAATATCTACACCGCCATCTCTATAAACATGGAATTATCTTCACCGCTATCTCTATAAATATAGTAATATCTACACCACCGTCTCTATAAACATAGAAATATCTACACCGCCATCTGCATAAACATGGAAATACCTACACCGCCATCTGTATAAACATGGAAATATCAGCACCGCTATCTGTGCAAAGATGGAAATTTGTACACCGCAATCTGAGCAAAGATGGAAATATCTATACCGCTATCTTTGTAAACATGGAAATATCTACACCACTACCTCCATAAACATGGAAATATCTACACCACCATCTCTATAAACATGGAAATATCTGCACCGCTATCTCTATAAATTCAGTAATAACTAAACAACCATCAATAAAAACATGGAAATATCTACACCGCCATCTGCATAAACTTGGAAATATCTACACCGCCATCTGTATAAACATGGAAATATCTACAACGCCATCTGTATAAACATAGAAGTATCCACACCGCCATCTGTAAAAAGATGGATATATCTACACAGCGATCTGAATAAAGATGGAAATATCTACACCGGTATCTGTATAAACATGGAAATATCTACAGTACTATCTGTATCAACATGGAAATATCTACACCGCTATCTGTATAAACATGGAAATATCTACACCACTATCTGTATAAACATGGAAATATCTACACCACTATCTGTATAAATATGGAAATGTCTACACCGCTATCTCTATAAACATGGAAATGTCTACACCGCTATCTCTATAAACATGGAAAAGCCTATACGGCTATCTCCATAAACATCGAAATATCTACACCGTAATTTGCATAAACTTGGAAATAACTACTCAGTCTTCTGTATAAATATGGAAATATCTACACCAACATCCGTATAAAGATGGAAATATCTACACTGCCATCTGTATAAACATGGAAATATCTACAAAGCCATATCTATAAACATGCAAATATCTACACCGCTATCTGTATAAACATGGAAATATCTACACCACTATCTGTATAAACATGGAAATATCTACACCGCCACGTGTATAAACATGGAAATATCTACACCACTATCTGTATAAACATGGAAATATCTACACCGCCACGTGTATAAACATGGAAATATCTACACCGTCATCTGTATAAACATGGAATTATAACACCGCTGTCTTTATAAACATGGAAATATCTACACTGCTATCTAAATAAACATGGAAATATCAACACAGTCATCTGTATAAACATGGAAATATCTACAGCGCTATCTCTATAAACATGGAAATATCTGCACCGCTGTCTGTATAAACAGGGAAATATCTACACCGCCATCTCTACAAACATGGAAATATCTACACCGCCATCTGTGTAAACATGGAAATATCTACACAGTCATCTGTATAAACATGGAAATCTCTACACCACCATCTCTATAAGCATGGAAATATCTACACTGCCATCTGTATAAACATGGAAATATCTACACCACCATCTCTATAAACATGGAAATATCTACACTGCCATCTGTATACACATGGAAATATCAACACAGCCATCAGTATAAACATGGAAACATCTACACCGCTATCTCTATACACATGGAAATACCAATACCGCTATGTCTATAAACATGGAAATATCTACAAGTCATCTCAATAAACATGAAAATATCTACACCGCCATCTCCATAAACATGGAACTATCTACACCTCCATCTGTGTAAACGTGGAAATATCTACACCGCTATCAGTACAAACATGGAAATATATACACTGCCATCTGTATAAAGATGGAAATATCTACACCGCAAGCTGTATAAATATGGAAATATCTACACTGCTATCTGTATAATCATGGAAGTAACAACACCGCTATCTGTATAAACCTGGAAATATCTACACCGCTATATATTTAAACATAGAAATATCTACACCAGTATCTCCAAAAACATGGAAATAACTACACCGCCATCTCTATAAACATGGAAATATCTACACCGCCATCTGCATAAAAATGAAAATATCTACAACGCCATCTGTATAAACATGGAAATATCTACACTGACGTTTGTAAAAAGATGGAAATATCTACACCGTGATTTGTATACACATGGAAATATCTACACCGGTATTTGTATAAACATGGAAATATCTACACCACGATCAGTATCAACATGGAAATATCTACACCACTATCTCCAGAAGCATGGACATGTCTACACCTCTATCTGTATAAACATGGAAATATCTACATGGCTATCTCTATAAACATGGAAATTTCTACACCGTCATCTGTATAAAATTGGAAATACCTACACTGTCTTCTGTATAAACATGGAAATATCTACACCAACATCTGTATAAACATGGAGATATCTACACTGCCATCTGTATAAACTTGGAAATATCTACACAGCCATTTCTATAAACATGGACATATCTGCACCGCTATCTGTATAAACATGGACATATCTACACCGTTATCTGTATAAACATGGAAATACCTAAACCCCCATGTGTATCAACATGGAAATACCTACACCATCATCTGTATAAACATGGAAATATATCATCGCTGTCTGTATTAACATGGAAATATCTACACTGCTATCTCTATAAACATGGAAATATCTGCACAGCTATCTATATAAACATGGAAATTCCTACACCGCTATCTCTATAAACATGGAAATATCTAAACCGCCATCTGTATAAGCATGGAAGTATCAACACAGACATCTGTATAAACATGGAAATATCTACTCCGCCATCTCTATAAACATGAAAATATCTGCACTGCCATCTGTATACACATGGAAATATCTACACAGCCATCAGTATAAACATGGAAACTTCTACAACGCTATCTCTATACACATGGAAATACCTACACTGCTATCTCTATAAACATGGAAATATCTACACCGACATCTCTATAAACATGAAAATATCTACACTGCCATCTCCATAAACATGGAACTATCTACAACGCCATCTGTGTAAACATGGAAATATCAACAAAGCTATCTGTATAAACATGGAAATATCTACACTAACATCTGTATAAAGATGGAAATATCTACACCACGAGCTGTATAAACATGGAAATATCTACAACGCTATCTGCATAAACATGGAAATACCAACACTGCTATCTGAATAAACATGGAAATATCTACACCGCTATCTGTATAAACATGGAAATATCTACAACGCTAATTGTGTATACATGGAAATATCTACACACCCATCTGTATACACATAGAAATATCTAAACAGCCATCAGTATAAACATGGAAACATCTACACTGCTATCTCTATACACATGGAAATACCTATACCGCTGTCTCTATAAACATGGAAATATCTACACCGTCATCTCTGTAAACATGAAAATATCTACACCCCCATCTCCATAAACATGGAACTATCTACACCGAGATCTGTTGAAAGTTGGAAATATCTACACCGCTATCTGTAAAACATGCAAATATCTACACCGCTGTCTGTATAAACATGGAAATATATACACGGCTATCTGTATAAACATGGAAATATCTACACCCCTGTCTCTATAAACCTGGAAATATCTACACCGTTATCTGTATTAATGTGGAAATAACTACACTGCTATCTGTATAGATGTGGACATATCTACATCGCTATGTCTACAAACGTGGAAATATCTATACCGCTATCTGTATAAACATGGAAATATCTACACCGGTATATGTATAAACGTGGAAATATCTGCACCGCTATGTGTATAAACTTGGAAATTTCTACACCGCAATCTGTATAAAAGTGGAAATATCTTCACCGCTATCTGTATAAACGTGGAAATATCTACACCGCTATCTCTATAAATGGGGAAATATCTACACCGCTATCTGTATCAACGTGGGAATATCTACACCGCTATCCCTATAAACGTGTAAACATTTACACGGCTATCAGTATAAACATGGAAATATTTACACCGCCATCTCTAAAAACATGGAAATATCTACACCGCTATGTCTATAAACCTGAAAATATTTACACCGCTATCTGTATAATCATGGAAATATTTACACCGCTATCTGTAAAAACTTGGAAATATTTACACCGCTATGTCTATAAAAATGGAAATATCTACACCACTATCTCCATAAACATGAAAATATCTACACTGTTGTTTGTATGAACATGAAAATATCTACACCGCTATCTCTATAAACATAGAAATATCTACATTGCTGTCTGTATAAACATGGAAATATCTACACAGCTATCTGTATAAACATGGAAATATCTACACCGCTATCTGTATAAACATGGAAATATCTACACAGCTATCAGTATAAACATGGAAATATCTACACGGAAAGCTGTATAAACATGGTAATATCTAGACAGTCATCCCTATAAACATGGAAATATCTATACCGCTATCTGTATAAACGTGGAAATACCCACACCGCTATCTGTATAAACATGGATATACCCACACGGCTATCTGTATAAAGATGGAAATATCTGAACCGCTATCTTTATAAACATGGAAATATCTGCAACTCTATCTGTGTAAACACAGAAATATTTACACGGCTATTTGTGTAAACATGGAAATATCTGCACCGCTATCTGTATAAAGATGGAAATATCTACACCACTATCTGTAAAACGTGGAAATATCCACACCGCTCTCTGTATAAACCTGGAAATATCTACACCGATATCTGTATAAACATGGAAATATCCACCCCGCCATCTGAAAAAACATGGAAGTATCTACACAGCCATCAGTATAAACATGGAAGCATCTACTCCGCTATCTCTATACTATGGAAACAACTACACCGCAATCTCTATAAACATGGAAATATCTACACCGCCATCTCTATAAACATGAAAATATCTACACCACCATCTCCATAAACGTGGAAATATCTACACCACCATCTGTGTAAACATGGAAATATCTACACAGCTATCTGTATAAACATGGAAATATCTACACCGCCATCTCTATAAACATGAAAATATCTACACCGCCATGTTCAGAAACATGGATGTATCTACACCGCCATCTGTATAAACATGGAAATATCTACACCAATATCTGTATAAACATGGAAATATCTTCACTGCCAGGTGTATAAACATGGAAATATCTACACCGCCATGTGTATAAAGATGGAAATATCTACACCGCAATCTGTATAAATATGGAAATACCTACACCGCTACCTCTATAGACATGTAAATATCTACACCGCTATCTGTATAAACATGGAAATATCTACACAGCCATCTGTATAAAGATGGAAATACCTACACCGCGAGCTGTATAAACATGGAAATATCTACACCGCTATCTGTATAAACATGGAAATACCAACAGTGTTATCTGTATAAACATGGAAATATCTACACCGCTATCTCTATAAACATGAAAATAATTACACCACCATCTCTAAAAGAATCGAAATATTTAAACCGCTATCTCTATAAACATAGAAATAACTACACCGCCATCCCTATAAACATGGAAATATCTACACCGCCATCTACAGAAACATGGAAATATCTTCACAGACATCTGTATAAACATGGAAATAACTACACTGCCATCTGTATAAACTTGGAAATATCTACACTGACATTTGTGGAAAGATGGAAATGTCTACAAAGCGATCTGTATAAACATGGGAATTTCTACACCGCTACCTGTATAAACATGGAAATATCTACACCACTATCTGTATCAACATGGAAATAACTACACCACAATCTGTATAAACATGGAAATATCTACAATTCTATCTCTGTAAACATGGAAATATCTACACAGCTATCTGTGTAAACTTGGAAATATCTACACCGCAATCTGGGTAAATTTGGCAATATCTACACCACAATCTGTGCAAAGATGGAAATATCTACACCGCTATCCCTGTAAACATGGAAATATCTACACCGCTATCTGTATAAACATGGAAATATCTACACTGCCATCTGTATAAACATGGAAATATCTACACCACTGACTGTATAAACATGGAAATATCTACACTGCCATCTGAACAAACATGGAAATATCTACACAGCCATCTGTATAAACATGGAAATATCTACACCGCTATCTCTATAAACATGGAAATATCTACACTACTATCTGTATGAACATGGATATATCTACATCGCTATCTGTATAAACAGGGAAATATCTCCACCGCTATCTGTATAAACATGGAAATATCTACACCGCTATCTGAATAAACATGGAATTATCTACACCGCTATCTGTATAAACATGGAAATATATACAATGCTATCTTTGTAAACATGGAAATATCTACACAGCTATCTGTGTAAATTTGGAAATATCTACACAGATATTTGTGTAAAAATGGGAATATCTACAGAGCAATCTGTGCAAAAATGGAAATATCTACACTGCTATCTCTGTAAACATGGAAATATGTACACCGCTATCTGTATAAACATGGAAATATCTATACCGCAGTCTCTATAAACATGGAAATATCTCCACCACTGTCTGTATAAACATGAAAATATCTAAACCGCTATCTGTATAATCATGGACATATCTAAACCGAAATCTGTATAAACATGGAAATATCTACCACGGTATGTGTGTAAACATGGAAATATCATCACAGCTATCTGTGTAAACTTGGAAATATCTACACAGCTATCTGCGTAAACATGGAAATATCTACACGGCAATCTGTGCAAAGATGGAAATAACTACACTGCTATCTCTCTAAACTTGGAAATATCTACAACGCTAACTGTATAAACATGGAAATATCTACACCGCTGTCTGTATAAACAAGGAAATATCTACACTGCCGTCTGTAGAAACATGGAAATATCTACACCGCAATCTGTATAAACATGGAAATAACTACACCGCCATCTGTATCAATATAGAAATATCTACACCGCTATCTCTATAAACATGGAAATACCTACACCGTTTTCTCTATAAACATGAAAATATCTACACTGCTATCTCTATATACATGGAAATATCTACACCTCCATCTTTATATACATGAAAATATCTACCCCGCCATCTTCAGAAACATGGATGTATCTACACAGCCATCTGTATAAATATGGAAATATCTACACCACTATCTGTATAAACATGGAAATATCTACACCGCAGTCTGTATAAATATGGAAATACCTACACCGCTATCTCTATAGACATGGAAATATCTACACCGCTATCTGTATAAACACGGAAATATCTACACTGCCATCTGTATAAAGATGGAAATATCTACACCGCCATCTGAGTAAACACGGAAATATCTACACAGACATCTGTATGAACATGGAAATATCTACACTGCCATCTGTATAAATTTGGAAATCACTACACTGACATCTGTAGAAAAATGGAAATGTCTACAAAGCGATCTTTATAAAAATGGGAATTTCTACACTGCTACCTGTATAAACATGGAAATATCTACACCGCTATCTGTATCAACATGGAAATAACTACACCGCAATCTGTATAAACACGGAAATATCTACAATGCTGTCTCTGTAAACATGAAAATATCTACACAGCTATCTGTGTAAACTTGGAAATATCTACATCGCTGTCTGTATACACATGGAAATCTCAACACCGCCATCTACATATCCATGGAAATATCTGCGCCACCATCTGTATAAACATGGAAATATCTACACGGTCATCTGTGTATAGATGGAAATATCAACAACGCCATCTGTACAAACATGGAAATATCTGCACCGCTATCTGTATAAACATGGAAATATCTACACCGCAGTCTGTATAAACATGGAAATATCTACACCGCTATCTGTATAAACATGGAAATATACACACCGCTATCCCTATAAACATGGAAATATCTACACAGTGATCTGTATAAACATGGAAATATTTACACCGCTATAGGTATAAACATGGAAATTTCTACACCGTTATCTGTATAAATATGGAAATATCTTCACCGCTATCTCTATAAACAGGGAAATATCTACACTGCCACCTGTATAAACATGGAAATACCTATAAAGTCATCTGTGTAAACATGGAAATATCTACACCACCATCTGTATAAACATGGAAATATCTACAATGCCATCTCTATACACATGGAAATACCTACACGGCAATCTGTGTATAGATGGAAACATCAACACAGCCATCTGTACAAACATGGAAATATCTACACTGATATCTCTGAAATCATGGAAATATCTACACTGCGGTCTGTATAAACATGGAAATATCTACACCGGTATCTGTATAAACATGGAAATATCTCCACCATTATCTGTATAAACATGGAAATATCTACAGCGCCATCTCTATAAACATTGAAAAATCTACACTGCCATCTGTAAAAACATGGAAATACCTACAATACCATCTGTATACACATGGAAATATCTACACCGCTATCTCTTTAAATATGGAAATATCTACACCCCCATCTATATAAACATGGAAATATCTACAATGCCATCTGTAGAAAGGTGTTAATATCTACACCGCAATCTGTGTAAACATGGAAATATCTACACCGATATCTGTAAAAACATGGAAATATCAACACCGCTATCTGTATAAACATGGAAATATCTACACCGCGGCCTGTATAAACATGGAAATATCTACACCGCGGTCCGTATAAACATGGAAATATCTACACCGCAATCTGTATAAACATGGAAATATCAACACCGCCATCTGTATACACATGGAAATACCTACAAAGTCATCTGTATAAACATGGAAATATCTACACAGCCATCTATATGAACATGGAAATATCTACACAGAAATCTGTATATACATGGATATATCTACACTGCTATCTGTATAAACATGGAAATAACTACACCGCCATTTGTATAAACAAGCAAATATCTACACCGTGATCTGTATAAACATGGAAATAACTACACCGCCATATCTATAAACATGGTAATATCTACAACCCTATCTGTATAAACATGGAAATATCCACACCGCTATCTCTGTAAACATGGAGAAATCAACACCGCTATCTCTATGAACATGGAAATATCTACACCGCCATCTCTATAAACATGGAAATATCTACACCACGATCAGTATAAACATGGAAATATCTGCACCGCTATCTGTATAAACATGGAAATATCTCCACTGCTATCTCTATAAACATCGAGATATCTACACCGCCATCTGTATAAACATGGAAATACGTACAAAGTTATCTGTATAAACATGGAAATGTCTACACCACCATCTGTATAAACATGGAAATATCTACACAGCCATGTGTATATACATGGAAATATCTACACCGCTATCTATATAAACATGGAAATAACTACACCGCTATCTGTATAAACATGGAAATATCTACACCGCCATCTACATATCCATGGAAATATCTGCGCCGCCATCAGTATAAACATGGAAATATCTACACGGTCATCTGTGTATAGATGGAAATATCAACACCGCCATCTGTACAAACATGGAAATATCTACACCACTATTTGTATAAACAAGGAAATATCTACACCGCCATCTTTTTAAACATGGAAATATATACACAGACATCTGTTTATACATGGAAATAGCTACACAGCTATCTGTATAAACATGCTAATAAATACACCGCTATCTGTATAAATGTGGAAATATTTGCACCGCTATCCCTATAAACATGGTAATAACAACACCGCGATCTGTATAAACATGGAAATATCTACACCATGATCTGTATAAACATGGAAATATCTACACCGCGATCTGTATAAACATGGAAATATCTACACCGTGATCTGTATAAACATGGAAATATCTACACCGGTATCTCTATAAACATGGAAATATCTACACCGCCATCTGTATTAACATGGAAATATCTACACAGTCATCTGTATAAACCTGGAAATATCTACACTGTCATCTATATAAACATGGAAATATCTACAGAGAACTGTGCATAAACATGGAAATATCGACACAGCCATCTGTATAAACATGGAAATATCTACACCGCTATCTGTATAAACATGGAAATATCTACACCGCTAAGTGTATTAACGTGGAAATATCTCCATTGCTATCTGTATAAACATGGACATATCTCCACCGCAATCTGTATAAACATGAAAATATCTACACCGCTATCTCTATAAACATGGAAATATCTGCACTGCCATCTGTAAAAACATGGAAAGACCCATACAGTCATCTGTATAAACATGGAAATATCTACAATGCCATCTGTATACACATGGAAATATCTACACAGCCATCTGTATAAACATGTAAATATCTACACTGCTATCTCTATAAACATGGAAATATCTACACCGGTATCTGTATAAACATGGAAATATCTACACCACGATCTGTATAAACATGGAAATATTTACACCGCTATCTGTATAAACCTGGAAATATCTACACTGCTCTATCTATAAATATGGAAATATCTACACCGCCATCTGTATAAACATGGAATTATCTACACAGTCATGTGTAGAAACATGGAAATATCTACACCAAAGTTTGTATAAAGATGGAAATATCTACAACGTTATCTGTATAAACATGGAAATACGTACAGCACTCTCTGAATAAAGATGGAAATATCTACACCGCTATCTGTAAAAACATGGAAATATCTACACCACTATCTGTATTAATATGGAAATATTTACACCGCTATCTCAATAAACATGGAAATATCTACACCGCCATCTCTATAAACATGGAAATACCTACACCGCCATCTGTATTAACATGGAAATATCTACACAGTCATCTGTATAAACCTGGAAATATCTACACTGTCATCTATATAAACATGGAAATATCTACAGAGAACTCTGCATAAACATGGAAATATCGACACAGCCATCTGTATAAACATGGAAATATCTACACCGCTATCTGTATAAACATGGAAATATCTACACCATGATCTGTATAAACATGGAAATATCTACACCGCTATCTGTATAAACATGGAAATATCTACACCGTGATCTGTATAAACATGGAAATATCTACACCGCTATCTCTATAAACGGGGAAATATCTACACCGCCATCTGTATTAACATGGAAATATCTACACAGTCATCTGTATAAACCTGGAAATATCTACACTGTCATCTATATAAACATGGAAATATATACAGAGAACTCTGCATAAACATGGAAATATAGACACAGCCATCTGCATAAACATGGAAATATCTACACCGCTATCTGTATAAACATGGAAATATCTAAACCGCTATCAGTGTAAACATGGAAATATCTCCACAGCTATCTCTATAAACATGGAAATATCTACACCGCCATCTGTATAAACATGGAAATATCTTCAAAGTCATCTGTATAAACATGGAAATATCTTCACAGCCATCTGTATAAACATGGAAATATCTACACCACTATTTGTATAAACAAGGAAATATCTACACCGCCATCTTTTTAAACATGGAAATATATACACAGACGTCTGTTTATACATGGAAATATCTACACAGCTATCTGTATAAACATGCTAATAACTACACCGCTATCTGTATAAATGTGGAAATATTTGCACCGCTATCCCTATAAACATGGTAATATCAACACCGCGATCTGTATAAACATGGAAATATCTACACCATGATCTGTATAAACATGGAAATATCTACACCGCGATCTGTATAAACATGGAAATATCTACACCGTGATCTGTATAAACATGGAAATATCTACACCGCTATCTCTATAAACATGGAAATATCTACACCGCCATCTGTATTAACATGGAAATATCTACACAGTCATCTGTATAAACTTGGAAATATCTACACTGTCATCTATATAAACATGGAAATATCTACAGAGAACTGTGCATAAACATGGAAATATCAACACAGCCATCTGTATAAACATGGAAATATCTACACCGCTATCTGTATAAACATGGAAATATCTACACCGCTAAGTGTATTAACGTGGAAATATCTCCATTGCTATCTGTATAAACATGGACATATCTCCACCGCAATCTGTATAAACATGAAAATATCTACACCGCTATCTCTATAAACATGGAAATATCTGCACTGCCATCTGTAAAAACATGGAAATACCCATACAGTCATCTGTATAAACATGGAAATATCTACAATGCCATCTGTATACACATGGAAATATCTACACAGCCATCTGTATAAACATGTAAATATCTACACTGCTATCTCTATAAACATGGAAATATCTACACCGGTATCTGTATAAACATGGAAATATCTACACCACGATCTGTATAAACATGGAAATATTTACACCGCTATCTGTATAAACCTGGAAATATCTACACTGCTATCTCTATAAATATGGAAATATCTACACCGCCATCTGTATATACATGGAATTAACTACACAGTCATGTGTAGGAACATGGAAATATCTACACCAACGTTTGTATAAAGATGGAAATATCTACAACGTTATCTGTATAAACATGGAAATACGTACAGCACTCTCTGAGTAAAGATGGAAATATCTACACCGCTATCTGTAAAAACATGGAAATATCTACACCACTATCTGTATTAATATGGAAATATTTACACCGCTATCTCAATAAACATGGAAATATCTACACCGCCATCTCTATAAACATGGAAATATCTACACCGCCATCTGTATTAACATGGAAATATCTACACAGTCATCTGTATAAACCTGGAAATATCTACACTGTCATCTATATAAACATGGAAATATCTACAGAGAACTGTGCATAAACATGGAAATATTGACACAGCCATCTCTATAAACATGGAAATATCTACACCGCTATCTGTATAAACATGGAAATATCTACACCGCTAAGTGTATTAACGTGGAAATATCTCCATTGCTATCTGTATAAACATGGACATATCTCAACCGCAATCTGTATAAACATGAAAATATCTACACCGCTATCTCTACAAACATGGAAATATCTGCACTGCCATCTGTAAAAACATGAAAATACCCATACAGTCATCTGTATAAACATGGAAATATCTACAATGCCATCTGTATACACATGGAAATATCTACACAGCCATCTGTATAAACATGTAAATATCTACACTGCTATCTCTATAAACATGGAAATATCTGCACCGCTATCTGTATAAACATGGAAATAACTACACCGCTGTCTGTATAAACATGGAAATATGTACACCGCTATGTGTATAAACATGGAAATATCTCCACTGCTGTCTGTATAAACATGGAAATATCTCCACCTTTATCTGTATAAACATGGAAATATCTACAGCGCCATCTCTATAAACATTGAAATATCCACACTGCCATCTGTAAAAACATGGAAATATCTACACAGTCATCTGAATAAACATGGAAATATCTACACCACCATCTGTATAAACATGGAAATACCTACAATACCATCTGTATACACATGGAAATATCTACACAGACATCTGTATAAATATGGAAATAACTACACCGCCATCTGTATAAACATGGAAATATCTACACTGCCATCTGTAGAAAGATGGAAATATCTACACCACTATCTCTATAAATATGGAAATAACTACACCGCTATCTGTATAAACATGGAAATATCTACACTGCCATCTGTAGAAAGATGGAAATATCTACATCGCTATCTCTATAAACATGATAATATCTGCACTGCCATCTCTAAAAACATGGAAATACCTGTACAGTCATCTGCATAAACATGGAAATATCTACAATGCCATCTGTATACACATGGAAATATCTACCCAGCCATCTGTATAAACATGTAAATATCTACATTGCTATGTCTATAAACATGGAAATATCTACACCGCCATCTCCATAAACATGAAAATATCTACACTGCCATCTCCATAAACATGGAACTAACTACTTCGCCATCTGTATAAACATGGAAACATCTATACCGCCATCTGTGTGAATAATGAAATATCTTCAATGCCATCTGTATAAAGATATAAATGTCTGCACCGCGAGCTGTATAAACATGGAAATATCTACATCGCTCTCTGTATAAACGTGGAAATACCAACAATGCTATCTGTATAAACATGGTAAAATCTACACCACCATCTATATAAACAGGGAAATATCT
The DNA here is from genome assembly GCF_028858775.2 of Pan troglodytes. NCBI lineage: Eukaryota > Metazoa > Chordata > Mammalia > Primates > Hominidae > Pan > Pan troglodytes. The sequence continues at coordinate 115,883,281 of NC_072409.2, read as the reverse complement.
ACACCGCCATCTGTATAAACATGGAAATGTCTGCAATGCCATCTGTAGAAAGATGGAAATATCTACACCGCAGTTTGTGTAAACATGGAAATATCTACACCGATGTCTGTAAAAACACGGAAATATCTACACCGCTATCTATATAAACATGGAAATATCTACACCGCGATCTGTATAAACATGGAAATATCTACACCGCGATCTGTATAAACATGGACATATCTACACCGCTATCTGTATAAACATGGAAATATCTACACAGCTATCTCTATACACATGGAAATATCTACACCGCCATCTGTATAAACCTGAAAATACCTACAAAGTCATCTGTATAAACATGGAAATATCTACACGGCCATCTATATAAACATGGAAATATCTACACAGCCATCTGTATATACATGGAAATATCTTCACTGCTATCTGTGTAAACATGGAAATAACTACACCGCTATTTGTATAAACAAGGAAATATCTACACCGTGATCTGTATAAACATGGAAATATCTACACTGCTATCTCTATAAACATCAAAATATCTACACCGCCATCTGTATAAACATGGAAATACTTACAAAGTTATCTGTATAAACATGGAAATATCTACACCGCCATGTGTATAAACATGGAAATATCTACACAGCCATGTGTACATACATGGAAATATCTACACCCCTATCTATATAAACATGGAAATAACTACACCGCTATCTGTATAAACATGGAAATATCTACAACGCCATCTACATATCCATGGAAATATCCGTGCCGCCATCTCTATAAACATGGAAGTATCTACACAGTCATCTGTGTATAGATGGAAACATCAACACCGCCATCTGTACAAACATGGAAATATCTGCACCGCTATCTATATAAACATGGAAATATCTACACCGCGGTCTGTATAAACATGGAAATATCTACACCACTATCTGTATAAACATGGAAATATCTACACCGCTATCTCTATAAACATGGAAATATCTACACCGTGATCTGTATAAACATGGAAATAACTACACCGCTATTTGTATAAACCAGGAAATATCTACACCGTGATCTGTATAAACATGGAAATATCTACACCGCCATCTCTATAAACATGGAAATATCTACACCCCTATCTGCGTAAACATGGATATATCCACACCGCTATCTCTATAAACATGGAAAAATCAACACCACTATCTCTATGAACATGGAAATATCTACACTGCCATCTCTATAAACATGGATATATCTACACCATGATCAGTATAAACATGGAAATATCTACACCGCTATCTGTATAAACATGGAAATATCTCCAATGCTATCTCTATAAACATCGAAATATCTACAACGCCATCTGTATAAACATGTTAATACCTCCACTGCTATCTCTATAAACATCGAAATATCTACACCGCCATCTGTATAAACATGCAAATACTTACAAACTGATCTGTATAAACATGGAAATACCTACACAGTCATGTGTAGGAACATGGAAATATCTACACTGCCATCTGTATAAACATAGAAATTTCTACACAGCCGTCTTTTTAAATATGGAAATTTCTGCATAGGCATCTGTATAAACATGGAAATATCTGCACAGCAATCTGTATAAACATGGAAATACCTACAACGCTGTCTCCATAAACATGGAAATATGTACACCACTATGTGTATAAACATGGAAATATCTCCACTGCTGTCTGTATAAACATGGAAATGTGTACACCACTATGTGTATAAACATGGAAATATCTCCACTGCTGTCTGTATAAACATGGAAATATCACCACCGTTATCTGTATAAACATGGAAATATCTACAGTGCCATCTCTATAAACATTGAAATATCTACACTGCTATCTGTAAAAACATGGAAATATCTACAGAGTCATCTGAATAAACATGGAAATATCTACACCACCATTTGTATAAACATGGAAATACCTACAATACCATCTTTATACACATGGAAATACCTACACAGACATCTGTATAAATATGGAAATATCTACACCGCCAGCTGTATAAACATGGAAACATCTAAACTGCCATCTGTAGAAAATGGAAATATCTACACCGCTATCTCTATAAATATGGAAATATCTACACCGCCATCTCTATAAACATGAAAATATCTACACTGCCATCTCCTTAAACATGGAACTAACTACTCCGCCATCTGTATAAACATGGAAACATCTACACCGCCATCTGTGTGAATAAGGACATATCTACAATGCCATCTGTATAAAGATATATATATCTGAACCGCGAGCTGTATAAACATGGAAATATCTACATCGCTATCTGTATAAACGTGAAAATACCAACACCGCTATCGGTATAAACATGGAAATATCTACAACGCCATCTATAAAAACATGGAAATATCTACACCGCTATGTCTATAAACATGGAAATACCTACACCGCTATCTCTATAAACATGGAAATATCTACACCGCCATCTGTATAAACATGGAAATATCTACAATGCCATCTGTAGAAAGATGGAAATGTCTACACCGCAATCTGTGTAAACATGGAAATATCTACACCGATATCTGTAAAACATGGAAATATCTACACCGCTATCTGTATAAACATGGAAATATCTTCACCGCGATCTGTATAAACATGGAAATATCTACACCGTGATCTGTATAAACATGGAAATATCTACACCGCTATCTGTATAAACATGGAAATATCTACAGAGCTATCTCTATAAACATGGAAATATCTACACCGCCATCTGTATAAACATGGAAATACCTACAAAGTCATCTGTATGAACGTGGAAACATCTACACAGCCATCTGTATAAACATGGAAATATCTACACAGCCATCTGTATATACATGGAAATACCTACACCGCTATCTGTATAAACATGGAAATAAATACACCGCTATTTGTATAAACAAGGAAATATCTACACCGTGATCTGTATAAACATGGAAATATCTAAACCGCTATTTATATAAACAAGGAAATATCTACACCGCTGTCTGTATAAGCATGGAAATAACTACACCGCTACTTGTATAATCAAGGAAATATCTACACCGTGATCTGTATAAACATGGAAATAATTCCACCGCTATTTGTATACACTAGGAAATATCTACACCGCCATCTGTTTAAACATGGAAATATTTACACAGACATCTGTTTATACATGGAAATATCTACACCGCTATCTGTATAAACATGCTAATATCTACACCGCTATCTGTATAAATGTGGAAATATTTGCACCGCTATCCCTATAAACATGGTAAAGTCAACACCGCGATCTGTATAAACATGGAAATATCTACTCCATGATCTGTATATACATGGAAATATCTACACAGCGATCTGTATAAACATGGATATATCTACACCGTGATCTGTATAAACATGGAAATATCTACACCGCCATCTCTATAAACATGGAAATATCTACACCCCCATCTGTATAAACATGGAAATATCCACACCGCTATCTGTATAAACATGGAAAAATCCACACCGCAGTTCCTATGAACATGGAAATATCTACACCGCCATCTCTATAAACATGGAAATATCTACACCGCGATCAGTATAAACATGGAAATATCTACAACACTATCTGTATAAACATGGAAATATCTCCACTGCTATCTCTATAAACATTGAAATATCTGCACCGCCATCTGTATAAACATGGAAAAACTTACAAAGATATCTGTATAAACATGGAAATATCTACACCGCCATCTGTATAAACATGGAAATATCTACACGGTCATCTGTGAATAGATGGAAATGACAACACCGCCATCTGTACAAACATGGAAATATCTGCACCGCTATCTGTATAAACATGGAAATATCTACACCACGGTCTGTATAAATATGGAAATATCTAAACCGCTATCTGAATAAACATGGAAATATCTACACCGCTATCTCTATAAACATGGAAATAACTACACCGTGATTTGTAAAAACATGGAAATATTTACACCGCTATCTGTATAAACATGGAAATATCTACACCGTTATCTGTATAAACATGGAAATATCTACACTGCTATCTCTATAGACATGGAAATATCTACAATGCCATCTGTAAAAACATGGATATACCTGTACAGTCATATGTATAAACATGGAAATATCTACACCACCATCTGTATAAACCTGGAAATATCTACAATGCCATCTGTACACACATGGAAATACCTACACCGCAATCTGTGTATAGTTGGACACATCAAAACCGCCATCTGTACAAACATGGAAATATCTACACCGCTATCTGTATAAACTTGGAAATATCTACACTGCGGTCTGTATAAACATGGAAATTTCTACACCGGTATCTGTATAAACATGGAAATATCTACACCACAATCTGTATAAACATGGAAATATTTACACCGCTATCTGTATAAACATGGAAATATCTACACCGCTATCTCTATAAACATGGAAATATCTACAAAGCCATCTGTATAAAAATGGAAATACCTACATAGTCATGTGTAGGAACATGGAAAAATCTACACTGCCATCTGTATAAACATGGAAATATCTACAGAGCCCTCTGTATAAATATGGAAATATCTGCATAGGTATCTGTATAAACATGGAAATATCTGCAGCGATATCTCTATAAACATGGAAATACCTACACCGCTGTCACTATAAACATGGAAATATGTATACCGCTATGTGTATAAACATGGAAATATCTCCACTGCTGTCTGTATAAACATGGAAATATCTACACCGCGATCAGCATAAACTTGGAAATATCTACACCGCTATCTGTATAAACATGGAAATATCTACACAGCTATCTCTATAAACATGGAAATACCTACACCGCCATCTGTATAAACATGGAAATACCTACAAAGTCATCTGTATAAACATGGAAATATCTACACAGCCATCTGTATATACATGGAAATATCTACACTGCTATCTGTATAATCCTGGAAATAACTACACCGCTATTTGTATAAACAAGGAAATATCTACACCGCCATCTGTTTAATCATTGAAATATATACACAGACATCTGTTTATATATGGAAATATCTACACCACTATCTGTATAAACATGTTAATAACTACAACGCTATCTGTATAAATGTGGAAATATTTGCACCGCTATCCCTATAAACATGGTAATATCAACACCGCGATCTGTATAAACATGGAAATATCTACACCATGATCTGTATAAACATGGAAATATCTACATCGTGATGTGTATAAACATGGAAATATCTACACCGTGATCTGTATAAACATGGAAATATCTACACCGCCATCTCTATAAACATGGAAATATCTACACCCCTATCTGTATAAACATGGAAATATCCACACCGCTATCTCTATAAACATGGAAATCTCTACACCGCCATCTCTATTAACATGGAAATATCTACACTGCGATCAGTATAAACGTGGAAATATCTACACCGCTATCTGTATAAACATGGAAATATCTACACCGCTATCTCTATAAAGATGGAAATATCTACACCGTGATTTGTATGAACATGGAAATATCTACACTGCTATCTCTATAAACACGGAAATTCTACAATGCCATCTGTAAAAACATGGAAATACCTATACAGTCATCTGTATAAACATGGAAATACCTACACCACCATCTGTATAAACATGGAAATATCTACAACGCCATCTGTATACACATGGAAATACCTGCACGGCAATCTGTGTATAGATGGAAACTTCAACACCGCCATCTGTACAAACATGGAAATATCTACACCGCTATCTGTATAAAATGGAAATATCTACACTGCGGTCTGTATAAACATGGAAATTTCTACACCGTTATCTGTATAAACATGGAAATATTTACAAAGCCATCTGTATAAACATAGAAATACCAGCACAGTCATGTGTAGGAACATGGAAATATCTACACCGCGATTTGTATAAACATGGAAATATCTACACCGCGATCTGTATAAACATGGAAATATGTACACAGCTATCTATACAAACATGGAAGTATCTACACAGCTATCACTATAAACATGGAAATATCTACAACGCAATCTGTATAAACATGGAAATACCTACAAAGTCGTCTGTATGAACATGGAAATATCTACACAGCCATCTGTATAAACATGGAAATAAATACACCGCTATTTGTATAAACAAGGAAATATCTACACCACCATCTGTTTAAACATTGAAATACCTACACAGACATCTGTTTATACATGGAAATATCTACACCGCTATCTGTATAAACATGCTAATTGGTGCACCGCTATCTGTATAAATGTGGAAATATTTGCACCGCTATCCCTATAAACATGGTAATGTCAACACCGCGATCTGTATAAACATGGAAATATCTACACCATGATGTGTATAAACATGGAAATATCTACACTGCGATCTGTATTAACATGGAAATATCTACACCGTGATCTGTATAAACATAGAAATATCTACATCGCCATCTCTATAAACATGGAAATATCTACACCCCTATCTGTATAAACATGGAAATATCCACACCGCTATCTCTATAAATATGGAAAAATCAACACCGCTATCTCTATGAACATGGAAATATCTACACCGCCATCTCTATAAACATGGAAATATCTACACCGCGATCAGTATAAACATGGAAATATCTACACCGCTATCTGTATAAACATGGAAATATCTCCACTGCTATCTCTATAAACATCGAAATATCTATACCGCCATCTGTATAAACATGGAAAAACTTACAAAGTTATCTGTATAAACATGGAAATACCTACACCGCCATCTATATAAACATGGAAATATCTACACAGCCATGTGTATATATATGGAAATATCTACACCGATATCTATATAAACATGGAAATAAATACACCGCTATCTGTATAAAGATGGAAATACCTACACTGCCTTCTACATATCCATGGAAATATCTTCACCGCCATCTGTATAAACATGGAAATATCTACATGGTCATCTGTGTATAGATGGAAATATCAATACCGCCATCTGTACAAACATGGAAATATCTGCACCGCTATTTGTATAAACATGGAAATATCTACACCGCTATCTCTGTAAACATGGAAATATCTACACCGCTATCTGTATAAACACGGAAATATCTATACCGCAGTCTCTATAAACATGGAAATATCTCCACCGCTATCTGTATAAACATGAAAATATCTACACCGCTATCTGTATAATCATGGACATATCTTCACCACAATCTGTATAAACATGGAAATATCTACCACGCTATTTGTGAAAACACGGAAATATCTACACAGCTATCTGTGTAAACTTGGAAATATCTACAAAGCTACCTGCGTAAACATGGAAATATCTACACGGCAATCTGTGCAAAGATGGAAATATCTACACCGCTATCTCTGTAAACATGGAAATATCTACACCGCTACCTGTATAGACATGGAAATATGTACACCGCTGTCTGTATAAACAAGGAAATATCTACACCGCCATCGGTAGAAACATGGAAATATCTACACCGCAATCTGTATAAACATGGAAATACCTACACCGCTATCTGTATAAATATGGAAATATCTACACCGCTATCTCTATAAACATGGAAATACCTACACCGCTTTCTCTATAAACATGAAAATATCTACAGTGCTATCTCTATATACATGGAAATATCTACACCTCCATCTCTATAAACATGAAAATATGTACACCGCCATCTTCAGAAACATGGATGTATCTACACCGCTATCTGTATAAACATCGAAATATCTACACCACTATCTGTATAAACATTGATATATCTTCACTGCCATCTGTAAAAACATGGAAATATCTACACCGCCATCTGTATAAAGATGGAAATATCTACACCGCCATCTGTATAAAGATGGAAATATCTACAACCATATCTCTATAGACATGGAAATTTCTACACCGCTATCTGTATAAACATGGAAATATCTACACTGCCATCTGTATAAAGATGGAAATATCTACACCGCGAGCTGTATAAACTTGGAAATATCTACACTGCTATCTGTATAAACATGGAAATACCAACACCCTTATCTTTATAAACATGGAAATATCTACAGCGCTATCTCTATAACCATGAAAATACTTCCACCACCATCTCTATAAACATGGAGATATTAACACCGCTATATCTATAATCATAGAAATAACTACACCGCCGTCTCTATAAACGTGGAAATATCCACCCCGCCATCTGCATAAAAATGGAAATATCTACACAGTCATCTGTATAAACATGGAAATATCTATACTGCCATCTGTGTAAACTTGGAAATATCTACATTGACATCTGTAGAAAGATGGAAATGTCTACAAAGCGATCTGTATAAACTTGGGAATTTCTACACCGCTACTTGTATAAACATGGAAATATCTGCACCGCTATCTGTATCAATACGGAAATAACTACACCGCAATCTGTATAAACATGGAAATGTCTACAATGCTATCTCTGTAAACATGGAAATATCTACACAGCTATCTGTGTAAACTTGGAAATATCTTCACTGCTATCTCTGTAAGTTTGGCAATACCTACACCGCAATCTGTGCAAAGATAGAAATACCTACACCGCTATCTCTGTAAACATGGAAATATCTACACCGATATCTGTATAAACATGGAAGTATCTACACTGCCATCTGTAAAAACATGGAAATACCTACACCACTTTCTCTATAAACATGAAAATATCTACAATTCTATCTCTATATACATGGAAATATCTACACCTCCATCTCTACAAACATGAAATTTTCTACACCGCCATCTAAAGAAACATGGATGTATCTACACCGCCATCTGTATAAACATGGAAATATCTACACCACTATCTGTATAAATATGGAAATATCTTCACTGCCATCTGTATAAACATGAAAATATCTACACTGCCATCTGTATAAAGATCGAAATATCTACACCGCAATCTGTATAAATATGGAAATAACTACACCGCTATCTCTATTGACATGGAAATATCTACACCGCTATCTGTATAAACATGGAAATGTCTACACTGCCATCTGTATAAAGATGGAAATATCTACACCGCGAGCTGTATAAACATGGAAATATCTACACCGCTATTTTTATAAAAAAGGAAATATCTACACCGCCATCTGTTTAAACATGGAAATATATACACAGTCATCGGTTTGTACATGGAAATATCTACACCGCTATCTGTATAAACATGCTAATAACTACAAGGCTATCTGTATAAATGTGGAAATCTTTGCACCGCTATCCCTATAAACATAGTAATATGAACACCGCGATCTGTATAATCATGGAAATATCTACACCATGATCTGTATAAACATGGAAATATCTACACCGCGATCTGTATAAACTTGGAAATATCTACACCGTGATCTGTATAAACATGGAAATATCTACACCGCCATCTCTATAAACATGGAAATATCTACACCACTATCTGTATAAACATGGAAATATCCACACAGCTATCTCTATAAACATGGAAAAATCAACACGTCTATCTCTATGAACACGGAAATATCTACACCGCCATCTCTATAAACATGGAAATATCTACACCGCGATCAATATAAACATGGAAATATCAACATCGCTATCTGTATAAACATGGAAATATCTCCACTGCTATCTCTATAAACATCAAAATACCTACACCGCCATCTGTATAAACATGGAAATACTTACAAAGTTATCTGTATACACATGAAAATATCTACACCGCGGTCTGTATAAACATGGATATACCTACACCGTTATCTGTATAAACATGGAAATATCTACACCGCTATCTCTATAAACATGGAAATATCTGCACCATGATCTGTATAAACATGGAAATATTAACACCGCTATCTCTATAAACATGGAAATATCTACAATGCCATCCGTAAAAACATGGAAATACCTATACAGTCATCTGTATAAACATGGAAATAACTACACCACCATCTGTATAAACATGGAAATATCTACAATGCCATCTGTATACACATGGAAATACCTACACGGCAATCTGTGTATAGATGGAAACATTAACACCGCCATCTGTAGAAACATGGAAATATCTACACCGCTATCTCTATAAACATGGAAATACTTACACTGCGGTCTGTATAAACATGTAAATATCTAGACCGGTATCTGTATAAACATGGAAATATCTACACCGCTATCTGTATAAACATGGAAATATCTACACCGCTATCTGTAGAAACATGGAAATATCTTCAATGCTATCTGTATAAACATGGAAATATCTCCACCGCTATCTCTATAAACATGAAAATATCTACACCGCTACCTGTATAAACATGGAAATATCTACACTGCTATCTGTATAAACAAGGAAATATCCACACCGCCATCTATATAAACATGGAAATATCTACACCGCCATCTGTATAAACATGGAAATACCTACACCGCTATCTGTATAAATATGGAAATATTTGCACCGCTATCCCTATACACATGGAAATACCTACACCGCCATTTCTATAAACATGGAAATACCTACACGGCAATCTCTATAAACATGGAAATATCTACACTGCTATCTGTATAAACTTGGAAATATCTACACCGCTATCTGTATGAACATGGAAACATCTACACGGCTATCTGTATAAACATGGAAATATCTTCACCGCTATCTGTGTACACATGGAAATATCTACAATGCTATCTGTATACACATGGAAATATCTACATCGCTATCTCTGTAAACATGGAAATATCTACAAAGCTATCTGTGTAAACTTGGAAATATCCACACCGCAATCTGTGTAAAGATGGCAATATCTACACCGCAATCTGTGCAAAGATGGAAATATCTGCACCGCTATCTCTGTAAACATGGAAATATCTACACCGCTGTCTGTATAAACATGGAAATATCTACACCACCATCTGTATAAACATGGAAATATCTACAATGATATCTGTGTAAACATGGAAATATCTACACAGCAATCTGTGTAAACGTGGAAATATCTACACAGCTATCTGTGTAAAGATGGAAATATCTACACCGCAATCTGTGCAAAGATGGAAATATCTTCATCGCTATCTCTGTAAACATGGAAATATCTACACCGCCATCTGTATAAACATGGAAATACCTACACCGCTATCTGTATAAATATGGAAATATCTTTATGGCTGTCTCTATAAACATAGAAATACCGACACCGCTATCTCTATAAACATGGACATATATACAACGCAATCTCTATAGACATGGAAATATCTACACCGCCATCTCTATTAACATGAAAATGTCTACACCGCCATCTCCAGAAACATGGAACTATCTACACCACCATCTGTATAAACCTGGAAATACCTACACCACTATCTGTATAAACATGGAAATATCTTCACTGCCATCTGTATAAAGATGGAAATATCTACATCGCGAGCTGTATAAACATGCAAATATCTACACTGCTATCTGTACAAACATGGAAATACCAACACCGCTATCTGTATAAACATGGAAATATCTTCACCGCTATCTCTATAAACGTGGAAATATCTACACCACGATCTGTATAAACATGGAAATATCTACACCGATATCTATATAAACATGGAAATATCTACACCCCAATCAGTATTAACATGGAAATATCTACAGCGCTATCTCTAAAAACTTGGAAATATCTACACCGCCATCTGTATAAACATGGAAATGTGTACAGAGTCATCTGTATACTCAAGGAAATATCTACACCACCATCTTTTTAAACATGGAAATATCTACACTGCCATCTGTATACACATGGAAATATCTTCACAGCCATATGTATAAACATGGAAATATCTACACCGCTAAATCTATAAGCATGGAAATACCTATACCGTTATCTCTATAAACATGGAAATATCTACACCGCAATCTCTATAAACAAGGAAATATCTACACCGCCATCTCTGTAAACCTGAAAATAACTACACCACCATCTCCATAAATATGGAACTATCTACACCGCCATCTGTAGAAACATGGAAATATCAACACCGCTATCTGTATAAACATGGAAATATCTACACTGCCATCTCCATAAAGATGGAAATATCTACACCACGAGCTGTATAAACATGGAAATATCTACACCGCTGTCTGTATAAACATGGAAATACCAATACCGCTATCTGTATAAACATGGAAATATCTACACCGCTATCTGTGCAAACATGGAAATATCTACACCGCCATCTGTATAAACATGGAAATATCTCCACTGCCATCTGAGGAAAATGGAATTATTTACACCACGATGTGTATAAACATGGAAATATCTACAAAACTACCTGCATAAACATGGAAATATCTACACCGCTATCTGTGTAAACATGGAAATATCTACACCACGATCTGCATAAACAAGGAAATATCTCCACAGCTATCTGCATAAACATGGAAATATCTACACCGCTATCTGAATAAACATGGAAATAGACACACCACTATCTACACAAACTTGGATATATCTATACGGCCATCTGTAAATACATGGAAAAATCTACACAGTCATCTGTATAAACATGGAAATATCTACACCCCATCTGTATAAACATGGAAATATGTACACTGCCATCTGTATACACATGGAAATATCTTCAGAGCCATCTGTATAAACCTGGAAATAACTACACCGCTATCCTTACAAACATGGAAATACCTACACCACTATCTTTATAGACATGTAAATATGTACACCGCTATCTGTATAAACATGGAAATAGCTACACCGCCATCTGTATAAACATGGAAATATCTACACCGTTATCTGTATAAACTTGGAAATATCTACACCGCCATCTGTATAAACAAGGAAATATCTCCACCGCCATCTCTATAAACATGGAAATATCTCCACCGCTATCTGTATAAACATGGAAATATCTCCACCGCTGTCTCTATAAACATGGAAACATCTACACCGCTATCTGTATAAACATGGAAATATCTACACAGCTATCTGTATAACCATGGAAATAGCTCCACCGCTATCTGTACAAAAATGGAAATATCTACATCACCATCTGTATAAACATGGAAATATCTCCACCGCTATCTCTATAAACATGGAAATATCTACACCGCTATCTTTATAAACATGGAAATATCTACACCGCTATCTGGATAAACTTGGAAATATCTACACCGCTATCTGTATAAACATGGAAATATCTACCCCGCTATCTGTATAAACATGGAAATATCTACACCGCTATTAGCATAAACATGGAAATATGTACATCGCTATCTCTCTAAACATGGAAATATCTACGCACCTATCTGTGTAAACTTCAAAATATCTACACCGCTATCTCTGTATAGATGGCAATGTCTACACCGAAATCTGTGCAAAGATGGAAATATCTACACCGCTATCTCTGTAAACATGGAAATATCTACACCGGTGTCTGTAAAAACACGGAATTATCTACACCACCGTATGTATTAACATGTAAATAGCTACACAGTCATCTGTATAAACATGGAAATATCTACACCACTATTTGTATAAATATGGAAATGCCTACACTGCCATCTGTATAAACATGGAAATATCTACACAGCCATCTGTATAAACACGGAAATATCTACACCGCTATCTGTATAAACTTGGAAATATCTACACCACCATCTGTATAAACATGGAAATATCTACACCGCTATCTGTATAAACTTGGAAATATCTACACCGCCATCTGCATAAACGTGGAAATATCTCCACCGCCATCTGTATAAACATGGAAATATCTCCACTGCTATTAGTATAAATATGTAAATACCTCCACCGCTATCTGTATAAACATGGAAGCATCTACAACGCTATCTGTGTAAACATGGAAATATCTACACACCTACCTGTATAACCATGGAAATATCTCCACTGCTATCTGTACAAAAATGGAAATATCCACACCACGATCTGCATAAACATGGAAATATCTCCACCGCTATCTGAATAAACATGGAAATATCTGCAACGCTACCTGTATAAATATGGAAATATCTACACCGCTATCTCTAAAAACATGGAAATATGTTCACCGCTATCTGAATAAACATGGAAATATCTACACCGCTATCTGTATAAACATGGAAATATCTACATCACTATCTATATAAACATGGAAATATCTCCACCGCTATCTGCATAAACATGGAAATATCTACACAGCTATCTGTATAAACATGGAAATACCAACAACGCTATCTGTATAAACATGCAAATAGCTGCACCGCTATCTGTATAAACATGGAAATATCTACACCACTCTCTCCATAAACATCTAAATACCTACACCGCCATCTCTATACACATGGAACTATCTACACCGCTATCTATATAAACATAGAAATATCTACACCCTCTTCTCAATAAACATGGAAATATCAACTTCGCCATCTGCATGAACATGGAAATATCTACCCCGCTATCTGTATAAACATGGAAGTATCTACACCACTATCATTATAAACATGGAAATATCTACACCGCTACCTGTATAAACATGGAAATATCTACAACACTATCTGTGTAAACATGGAAATATCTAAACAGCTATCCCTGTAAACATGGAAATATGTACACCGCTATCTGCGTAAAGATGGAAATATCTACACCGCAATCTGTGAAAATATGGAAATATCTACCCCGCTATCTCTGTAAACATGGAAATATCTACACCGCTATCTGTATAAACATGGAAATATCTACACCGCTATGTGTATAAACATGGAAATATGTACACCGCTAAATGTTTAAATATGGAAATATCTACACTGCTATCTCTGTAAACATGGAAATGTCTACACAGCTCTCTGTATATACATGGAAATATCCACATCGCTATCTCTATAAACATGGAAATATACACACCGCCATCTGTATAAATATGGAAATATCTCCACAGTCATCTGTATAAACATGGAAATATCTGCACCACCATCTCTATAAACATGGAAATATCTACTCGGCCATCAGTATAAACATGGAAGTATATACACAGCCATCTGTATAAACATGGAAATATCTACACCGCTATCTCTATATACATGGAAAAACTTACAAAGCTATCTCAATAAACATGGAAATACCTACAGCGCCATCTCTATAAACCTGGAAATATCTACACCGCCATCATTATGAACATGAAAATATCTACACCGTCATCTCCAGAAACATGGAGCTATCTACAACACCATCTGTGTAAAAATGGAAATATCTACACTGCTATCTGTATGAACATGGAAATCTCTACACTGCCATCTGTATAAACATGGAAATATCTACACCGCCATCTGTATAAACATGGAAATATCTACACCGCCATCTGTATAAACATGGAAATATCTACACCGCTATCTGCATAAACATGGAAATACCTACACCACGATCTCTATAAACATGGGAATATTTACACCATTATTCCTGTAAACATGGAAATATATACTCCGCTATCTGTATAAACATGGAAATATACACACTGTTATGTGTATAAACATGGAAATATATACACCGCTATCTCTATAAACATGGAAATACCTAACCGCCATCTCTATAAACATGGAAATATCTACACCGCCATCTGCATAAACATGGAAATATCTACACAGCCATCTCTATAAACATTGAAATATCTACACCGCCGTCTGTATGAACATGGAAATATCTACACCGCCATCTGTATGAACACGGAAATCACTACACCGCCACCTCTATAAACATGGAAATAACTACACCACCATCTGTATAAACATGGAAATATGTACACTGACATCTGTATAAACATGGAAATATCTACACAACCATCTGTATAAACATGGAAATATCTACACCGCTATCTGCATAAACATGAAAATAACTACACCGCTATCTCTATAAACATGGAAAGATCTACACTGTTATCCCTATAAACATGGATATAGAGACACCGCTATCTGTATAGACATGGAAATATCTACACTGCTATCTGTATAAACATGGAAATATCTACACTGCTATCTCTATAAACATGGAAATACCAACACCACAATCTGTACAAACATCGAAATATCTACACCGCTATCTCTATAAACATGGAAATATCTACACCGCCATCGCTATAAACATGTAAATATCTACACCGCCATCTGCATAAAAATGGAAATATCTACACAGCCATGTCTATAAACATGGAAATATCTACACAGCCATCTGTATAAACATGGAAATATCCACACCGTCATCTGTACAAATATGGAAATATCTGCACTGCCATCTGTACAAACATGGAAATATCTACACCGCTCTCTGTATAAACATGGAGTTTTCTACACCGCTATTTCTATAATCACGGACAAATCTCCACCGCCATCCCTATAAACATGGAAATATCTACACTGACATCTGTATATACCTGGAAATGTCTACACAGCCATCTGTATAAACATGGAAATATCTACACTGCTATCTGCATAAACATGGAAATACCTACACCGCTATCTCTATAAACATGCAAATATCTACACCGCTATCTGCATAAACATGGAAATACCTACACCGCTATCTCTATAAACATGGAAATATCTACACCGTTATCCATATAAACAAGGAAATATAAACCCCGCTATCTGTATAAACATGGAAATATCTCCAACGCTGTCTGCATAAACATGGAAATACCTACACCGCTATCTCTATAAACTTGGAAATATCTACACCGTTATCCACATAAACATGGAAATATAAACCCCGCTATCTTTGTAAACATGGAAATATCTCCACCGCTATCTGTATAAACATGGGAATATCTACAACGCTTTCTGTATATACATAGAAATATCTACGACGCGATCTGTGTAAACATGGAAATACCTACACCGCAATCTGTGTAAACATGGAAATATCTACACGGCCATCTGTATAAACATGGAAATACCTACACAACTATCTCTATAAACATGGAAATATCTACACTGCTCCCTGTATAAAAATGAAAATATCTACACAGTCATCTGTATAACCATGGAAATATCTACACCACTATCTGTATATTCATGGAAATATCTACACTGCCATCTGTATAAACATGGAAATATTTACACAGACATCTGTATAAACGTGGCAATATCTACACCGCTCTCTGTATAAACATAAAAATACATGCACTGCAATCTGTATAAACATGGAAATATCTACATCGATATCCCTATAAACATAAAATAACACCGCTATCTGTATAAACATGGAGCAATCTACACCGCAATCTGTAAACATGGAAATATCAACACCGCTATCTCTATAAACATGGAAATATCTGCACCGCTATCTCTATAAACATGGAAATACCTAGACGGCCTCCTGCATAAACATGGAAATACCTACACCGCCATCTCTATAAACATGGAAATACCTACACGGCCATCTGTATAAACATGGAAATATCTACACCGCCATCTTTATAAAGATGGAAATCCCTACATCGCCATCTGCATAAACATGGAAATATCTACACCGATATCTGTATAAACATGGAAATATCTGCACCGCTATCTCTATAAACATGGAAATCTCTACACCGTTATCTCTATAAATATGGAAGTATCTTCACCGATATCTCAATAAACTTGGAAATATCTACGCCGCCATCTCTATAAACATGGAAATATCTACACTGCCATCTGCATAAACATGGAAATATCTACACAGCCATGTCTATAAACCTGGAAATATCTACACCGCCATCGGTATAAACATGGAAATATCTACACCGCCATCTGTACAAAGATGGAAATATCTTCACCGACATCTGTACATTCATGGAAATTTCTCCACTGCTATCTGCATTAACATGGAAATATCTACACTGCCATCTGTATAAACATGGAAATATCTACACCGCCATCTGTATAAACATGAAAATATGTACACCGCCATCTGCATAAGGGTGGAAATATCTCCACCGCTATCTGCATAAACATGAAAATATCTACACCGCCATCTGTATAAACATGGAAATATCTACACAGCCATGTCTATAAACATTTAAATATCTACACCGCCATCTGTATAAACATGGAAATATCTACACCGTTATCTGTATAAACATGGAAATATCTACACCGCCATCTGCATAAACATGGAAATATCTACACCGCAATCTGTATAAACATAGAAATATCTACACCGCCATCTCTGTAAATTTGGAAATATCTACACCGCTATCTGTATAGATATGGAAATATCCCCACCGCTATCTGTATAAACATGGAAATATCTCCACCACTATCTGTATAAACAGGGAAATACCTACACCACTATCTGTATATACATAGAAATATCTACAATGCTATCAGTGTAAACATGGAAATAACTACACAGCAATCTGTGTAAACATGGAAATATCTACACCGCCATCTGTAGAAGCATGGAAATACCTACACCACTATCTCTATAAACATGAAATATCTACACCGCTCTCTGTGTAAACATGGAAATTTCTACACCACCATCTCTATAATCACGGAAATATCTACACCGTCGTCCCTATAAACAAGGAAATATCTACACCGCCATCTGTATAAACATGGAAATTTCTGCACCGCCATCTGTGTAAACATGGAAATATCTACACTGCTATCTGTTTAAACAAGGAAATATCTACACCGCCATCTGTACAAAGATGGAAATATCTACACCGCCATCTGTACAAACATGGAAATATCTACATTGCTATCTGTATAAACATGGAAATATCTACACCGCCATTTATATAAACATGGAAATATCTACACTGCCATCTGTATAAACATGGAAATATGCACACCGCCATCTGCATAAGCATGGAAATATCTCCACCGCCATCTGTATAAAGATGGAAATATCTACAACGCCATCTGTATAAACATGGAAATATCTACACCGCCATTTCCATAAACATGTAAATATCTACACAACCATCTGTATACACATGGAAATATCTACACCGCCATCTTTTTAAACATGGAAATGTCTGCACCGCCATCTCTATAAACATGGAAATATTTACACCGCCATCTGTATAAACATGGAAATATCTACACTGCCATCTGCATCAACATGGAAATATCTACACCGCCATCTGTATAAACATGGAAATATCTCCACCGCTCTCTGTATAAACATGGAAATATCTACACCGCTATCTATATAAACATAGAAATATCTACAACGCAATCTGTGTAAACAAGGAAATATCTGACCGCAATCTGTGTAAACATGGAAATATCTACACCGCCATCTGTATAAACATGGAAATACCTACACTACTATCTCTATAAACATGGGAATACCTACACCCCCCCCCGTATAAACATGGAAATATCTACACAGTCATCTGTATAACCATGGAAATATCTCCACCGCAATCTGTATAAACATGGAAATATCTACACAGACATCTGTATACACGTGGAAATATCTACACCACTATTTGTATAAACATGGAAATACCTACAAGGCAATCTGAATAAACATGGAAGTATCTACACCACTATCCCTATAAACATAGAAATATCAACACCGCTATCTGTGTCAACATGGAACTATCTACACCGCTATCTGTAAACATGGAAATATCTACACGGCTATTTCGATCAACATGGAAATATCTGCACTGCTATCTCTATAAGCATGGAAATACCTAGACCGCCCTCTGCATAAACATGGAAATATCTACACCGCCATCTCTATAAACATGGAAATATGTACATGGCGATCTGTATAAACATGGAAATATCTATACCACTATCTGTATAAAGATGGAAATCCCTGCACCGCCGTCTGTATAAACATGGATATATCTACACTGATATATGTATAACCATGGAGCTAGGTTCACCGCTATCTCTAGAAACATGGAAATACCTACACCGTCATCTCTATAAACATGGAAATATCTACATCAACATCTGTATAAACATGGAAATGTCTACACCACTATCTGTATAAACAGGGAAATATCTACACCACTATCTCTATCAACATGGAAATACCTACACCACTATCTCTACAAACATGGAAATATCTACACCACTATCTCTATAAACATGGTAATATCTAAACCGCCATCTCTATAAACATCTAAATATCTACACCGCCATCTCCATAAACATGGAAATACCTACACAGCCATCTCAATAAACATGGAAATATGTATAAACCATCTGTATAAATGTGGTACTATCTACACCGCCATATGTACAAAGTTATAAATACACCACCATCTGTAGAAACATGGAAATATCTACACAGCTTTCTGTATAAAAATGGAAATATCTACACGGCCATCTCTATAAACATGGTAATATCTACACTGCCATCTGCATGATCATGGAAATATCTACATCGCTATCTGCATAATCTTGGAAATACCTACACCGCCATCTGTATAAACATGGAAATATCTACACCGTTATCCCTATAAACATGGAAATATTAACACCGCTATCTGTATAAACATGGAAATATCTACACCGCTAGCTGTATAAACATGGAAATACCTACACCGCTATCTCTATAAACATGGAAATACCTACACCACTATCTCTACAAACATGTAAATATCTACACCGCCATCTGTATAAACATGGAAGTATCTACACCGCCATCTGCATAAACATGGAAATATCTACACATCCATCTCTATAAACATGGAAATATCTGCACCGCCATCTGTATAAACATGGAAATATCTACACCGTGACCTCTATAATCACGGAAATACCTACATTTTCATCTGTATAAAGATGGAATATCAACAATGCCATCTGTATAAACATGGAAATATCTACACCACTATCTGCATAAACATGGAAATATCTACACCGCTATCTGTGTAAACATGGAAATATCTACACCACAATCTGTATAAACATGGAAATATCTACACCTATATCTGTATAAACATGAAATTATCTACACCGCTATCTCTATAAACATGGAAATGTCCACACACCCATCTGTACAAAGATGGAAATATCTGCAACGCCATCTGTACAAACATGGAAATATCTACACCAACATCTGTATAAACAAGGAAATATCTACAGCACCGTCTGTATAAACATGGAAATATCTACACCGCCATATGTATAAACTTGTAAATATGTACACTGCCGTCTCTTTAAGCACGGAAATATCTACACCACCATCTGTATAAACATGGAAATATCTACACCGCCGCCTGTATTAACATGGAAATATCTACACCACCATCTGTATGACCATGGAAATATCTACACCGCCAACTGTATAAACATGGAAATATCTACACCGCCATCTGCATAAGCATGGAAATATCTCCACCACAATCTGTATAACCATGGAAATATCTATACCGCCATCTGTATAAACATGGAAATATGTACATCGCCATCTCTATAAACATGGAAATATCTACACCACCATCTTTATAGACATGGAAATATCAACACCGCCATCTCTATAAACATGGAAATGTCTACACCGCCATCTCTATAAACATGGAAATATTTACTCCACCATCTGAACAAACATGGAAATATCTACGCTGCCATCAGTGTAAAGATGTAAATATCTACACTTCCATCTGCATAAACATGGAAATATCTACACCGCCATCTGTATAAACATGGATATATCTACACCGTTATCTGTATAAATATGCAAATATGCACACCACTATCTGTATAAACATGGAAATATCTACACAGTCATCTGTGTAAACATGGAAATATCTACACCACCATCTGTATAAACATGGAAATATCTACACTGCCATCTGCATAAACATGGAAATATCTACACAGACATCTGTATAAACATGGAAATACGTACACCACAATCTGTATAAACATGGAAATATCAACAACGCTATCCCCATAAACATGGAAATATCAACACCGCCATCTGTATAAACATGGAGCTATCTACACCTTCATCTCTATGAACATGGAAATATCTACACTGCCATCTGTATGAACATGGAAATAGCTACATGGCCATCTGCATAAACATGGAAGTATCTACACCGCTATCTGTATAAACATGGGAATATCTGCACCGCTATCTCCATAAACATGGAAATATCTCCATCGCTACCTGTATAAACATGGAAATATCAACACCGCTATTTGTATAAACATGGAAATATCTACACAATCATCTGTATAAACATGGAAATACCTACACCGCTATCTGTATAAACATGGATCTATCTACACCGCTATCCCTATAAACATGGAAGTATCAACATCACTATCTGTATAAACATGGAAATATCTACACCGCTAACTGCATAAACACGGAAATATCTACACCGCTATCCCTATGAACATGGAAATACCTACACTGCTATCTCTATAAACATTGAAATATCTACACCGCTATCTGTATAAACATGGATATACCTACAACGCTACCTGTATAAACATGGAAACAGCTACACCATGATCTGTATAGACATAGAAATATGTACACCGCTATGTGTATAAACATGGAAATATCTCCACTGCTATCTGTATAAACATGGAAACATCTACACCGCTATCGGTATAAACATGGAAATACCTAAACCGCTATCTGTATAAACATGGAAATATCTATGCTGTCTGTGTAAACATGGAAATATCTACACCGCTATCTGTGTAAACATGGAAATATCTACACCGCTATCTGTATAAAGATGGAAACATTTACACCGGTATCTGTGTAGACATGGAAATATCTACACTGCCATCTGCATAAACATGGAAATATCTACAAAACCATCTGTATAAACATGGAAATATCTACAGCGATATCACTATAAACATGGAAATATCTACACCGCCTTCTGTATAAACATAGAAATATCTACACACTCATCTGTATAAAAACGGAAATATCTACACCACCATCTGTATAAACATGGAAATATGTACACTGCGATCTCTGTAAACATGGAAATTTCTACACCGCTATCACTATAAACATGGAAATACCTCCACCACTATCTCTATAAACATGGAAATATCCACACCGCTATCTTTACACACATGGAAATCTCTACACCGCTATATGTATAAACATGGAAATATCTATACCGCTATGTTGATAATCTTGAAATATATATACCGCCATCTCTATAAACATGGAAATACCTACACCATCATCTACATAAACAAGGAAATAGCTACACCGCCATCTACATGAAGATGGAAATATCTACACCGCCATCTCCTGGAAATATCTGCACTGCCATCTGTAGAAAGATGGAAATATCTACCACGCGATCTGTGTAAACTTGGAAATATCTACCCTACTATCTGTATAAGTATGGAAATATCTACAACACTATCTGTATAAACATGGAAATCTCTACACGATGATCTGCATAAACATGGAAATATCTACACCGTTATCTGTAAAATCATGGAAATATCTACACTGCTCTCTGTATAAACATGGATATATCTACACTGCCATCTGTCTAAACATCGAAATATCTACACAGTCATCTGTATAAACATGGAAATATCTACACAGCCATCTGTATAAACATGGAAATATCGACACGGCAATCTCTATAAACATGGAAATAACTACACCGCTATCTATATAATCATGGAAATACCTAAACCGCTATCTCTATAAACATGTAAATATCTACACCCCTTTCTGTATAAACATGGAAATATCTACACCGCTTTATGTATAAACATGGAAATATCTCCACCGCTATCTGTATAAACATGGAAATATCTACACCGCTATCTGTATAAACGTGGAAATATCTACACAGCCATCTGTATAAACATGGTAATTTCTACACCGCCATCTGTATAAATATGGAAATATCTACACGGCCATCTGTATTTACATGGAAATATCTACACCGCTTTCTGTATAAACATGGAAATTTCTACACCGCCATCTCTATAATCATGGAAATATCTACACCGTCATCCCTATAATGTTGGAAATATCTACACTGCCATCTCTATTAACATGGAGATATCTACACCGCCATCTGTATAAACATGGAAATATCTACACAGTCGTGTGTATAACCCTGGAAATATCTACACTGCTATCCCTATAAACATGGAAATATCCACACCGCTATCTGTAAAAACATGGAAATATCTACACAACCGTCTGTATAAACACGGAAATAACTACACTGCCATTTGCATCAACATGGAAATATCTACACCGCCATCTGTATAAACATGGAAATATCTCCGCCTCTATCTCTATAAACATGGAAATACCTCCCCCGCTATCTGTATAAACATGGATATCTCTACACCGCTATCTGTATGAACTTGGAAATATCTACAACGCTATCTGTGTAAACATGGAAATATCTACACCGCAGTCTGTGTAAACATGGAAATATCTACACCGCCATCTGTGTAAACATGGAAATATCTATAAACCCATCTGTATAAAGATGGAAATATCTACACCGCCTCTCTATAAACTTGGAAATATCTACACTGCTATCTCTATAAACATGGAAATATCTACAACACCATCTGTATTATCATGGAAACATCTACACAGTCATCTGTATAATCATGGAAATATCTACACCGCCATCTGTATAAACATGGAAATATCTACCCTGCCATCTGTATAAACATGTAAATATCTACACAGCCATCTCTGTAAACATGGAAATATCTACACCGCCATCTGTATAAACATGGAAATATCTACACTGCCATCTGTATAAACATGGAAATATCTACACAGCCATCTGTGTAAACATGGAAATATCTACACCGCCATCTGTATAAACATGGAAATACCTACACCGCAGTCTGTATAAACATGGAAATATCTACACCGCTATCCCTATAAACATAGAAATATCAACACCGCAATCTGTATAAACATGGAACTATCTACACGGCTATCTTAAAATGGAATTATCAACACCGCTATCTCTATAAACATGGAAATACCTACACTACTATCTCTATAAACATGGAAATATCTCCACCGCTATCTCTATAAACATGGAAATACCTACACCGCCGTCTGCAAAAACATGGAAATATCTACACCGCCATCTCTATAAACATGGAAATATCTACACGGCCATCTGTATAAACATGGAAATAACTACACCGCCATCCGTACAAAGATGAAAATCTCTACAACGCCATCTGTACAAACATGGAAATATCTACTCCGCCATCTGTATAAACATGGAAATATTTACACCACCATCTGTATAAGCATGGAAATATCTACACCGCCATCTGCATATACATGGAAATATCTACACTGCCATCTGTATAAACATGGAAATAACTACACCGCCATCTGTATAAACATGGAAATAACTACATCAGCATCTGTATAAACATGGAAATATCTACAATGACATCTGTATAAACATGGAAATGTCTACACAACCATCTGTATAAACGTGGATATATCTACATCGCTATCTGCATAAACATGGAAATAACTACACCGCTATCTCTATCAACATAGAAATATATACACCGTTATCCCTATAAACATGGAAATATAAACACCGCTATCTGAATAAACATGGAAATATCTACACTGCTATCTCTATAAACATGGAAATACCTACACCGCCATCTCTTCAAACATGGAAATATCTACACCGCTATCTCTATAAATATGGAAATATCTACACCACCATCTCTATAAACATGGAAATATCTACACCGCCATCTGCATAAACATGGAAATATCTACACCGCTATCTGTATAAACAAGGAAATATCTACACTGCCCTCTGTATAAACTTGGAAATATCTACACCGCCATCTGTATAAACATGGAAATATGTACACCGCCATCTGCATAAGCATGGAAATATCTCCACCGCTTTCTCTATAAACGTGGAAATATCTACACCACCATCTGTATGAACATGGAAATATCTACACCGCCATCTCTATAAACATGGAAATATCTGCACCACCATCTGTATACACATGGAAATATTTACACCGCCATCTCTATAAACATGGACATATTTTCTCCACCATCTGTATAAACATGGAAATATCTACACCGCCATCTGTATAAAGATGGAAATATCCACACCGCAATGTGTATAAACATGGAAATATCTACACCGCTATCTGTATAAACATGGAAATATCTACACCGCAGTCTGTGTAAACATGGAAATATCTACACCGCCATCTGTGTAAACATGGAAATATCTACAAAGCCATCTGTAAAAAGATGGAAATATCTACACCATCTGTGTATAAACCTGGAAATATCTACACCGCTATCTCTATAAACATGGGAATATCAACCCCACCATCTGTATTATCATGGAATCATCTACACAGTCATTTGTATAAACATGGAAATATCTACAACACCATCTGTATAAACATGGAAATATCTACACTTCCATCTGTATAAATATGGAAAAATCTACACAGCCATCTGTATAAACGTGGAAATATCTACACCGCTATCTCTATGAACATGGAAATACCCACACCAACATCTGCATAAACATGGAAATATCTACAGCGCCATTTCTATGAACCTGGAAATATCTCCACTGCCATCTGCATAAACATGTTAATATCTACACTGCCATCTGTATAAAGATGGAAGTCTCTACACTGCCATCTGTGAAAACATGGAAATATCTACATGGATATCTGTATAAACATGGAACTATCTACACCGCTATCTCTATAAACATGGAAATATCTACACCGCTATCTCTATAAACATGGAAATAACTACACCGCTATCTCTATAAACATGGAAATATCTACACCGTTATCCCTATAAACATGGAAATATAAACACCGCTATCTGTATAAACATGGAAATAACTACACCTCTAGCTATATATACATGGAAATATCTACACCGCTATCTCTATAAACATGGAAATACCTACACCGCTCTCTCTACAAACATGGAAATACATACACCGCCATCTCTATTAACATGGAAATATCTACACCGCCATCTGCGTAAATATGGAAATATCTACACCGCCATCTGTATAAACATGGAAATATCTACACCGCTATCTGCATAAACATGGAAATACCTACACCACGATCTCTATAAACATGGGAATATTTACACCATTATTCCTGTAAACATGGAAATATATACTCCGCTATCTGTATAAACATGGAAATATACACACTGTTATGTGTATAAACATGGAAATATATACACCGCTATCTCTATAAACATGGAAATACCTAACCGCCATCTCTATAAACATGGAAATATCTACACCGCCATCTGCATAAACATGGAAATATCTACACAGCCATCTCTATAAACATTGAAATATCTACACCGCCGTCTGTATGAACATGGAAATATCTACACCGCCATCTGTATGAACACGGAAATCACTACACCGCCACCTCTATAAACATGGAAATAACTACACCACCATCTGTATAAACATGGAAATATGTACACTGACATCTGTATAAACATGGAAATATCTACACAACCATCTGTATAAACATGGAAATATCTACACCGCTATCTGCATAAACATGAAAATAACTACACCGCTATCTCTATAAACATGGAAAGATCTACACTGTTATCCCTATAAACATGGATATAGAGACACCGCTATCTGTATAGACATGGAAATATCTACACTGCTATCTGTATAAACATGGAAATATCTACACTGCTATCTCTATAAACATGGAAATACCAACACCACAATCTGTACAAACATCGAAATATCTACACCGCTATCTCTATAAACATGGAAATATCTACACCGCCATCGCTATAAACATGTAAATATCTACACCGCCATCTGCATAAAAATGGAAATATCTACACAGCCATGTCTATAAACATGGAAATATCTACACAGCCATCTGTATAAACATGGAAATATCCACACCGTCATCTGTACAAATATGGAAATATCTGCACTGCCATCTGTACAAACATGGAAATATCTACACCGCTCTCTGTATAAACATGGAGTTTTCTACACCGCTATTTCTATAATCACGGACAAATCTCCACCGCCATCCCTATAAACATGGAAATATCTACACTGACATCTGTATATACCTGGAAATGTCTACACAGCCATCTGTATAAACATGGAAATATCTACACTGCTATCTGCATAAACATGGAAATACCTACACCGCTATCTCTATAAACATGCAAATATCTACACCGCTATCTGCATAAACATGGAAATACCTACACCGCTATCTCTATAAACATGGAAATATCTACACCGTTATCCATATAAACAAGGAAATATAAACCCCGCTATCTGTATAAACATGGAAATATCTCCAACGCTGTCTGCATAAACATGGAAATACCTACACCGCTATCTCTATAAACTTGGAAATATCTACACCGTTATCCACATAAACATGGAAATATAAACCCCGCTATCTTTGTAAACATGGAAATATCTCCACCGCTATCTGTATAAACATGGGAATATCTACAACGCTTTCTGTATATACATAGAAATATCTACGACGCGATCTGTGTAAACATGGAAATACCTACACCGCAATCTGTGTAAACATGGAAATATCTACACGGCCATCTGTATAAACATGGAAATACCTACACAACTATCTCTATAAACATGGAAATATCTACACTGCTCCCTGTATAAAAATGAAAATATCTACACAGTCATCTGTATAACCATGGAAATATCTACACCACTATCTGTATATTCATGGAAATATCTACACTGCCATCTGTATAAACATGGAAATATTTACACAGACATCTGTATAAACGTGGCAATATCTACACCGCTCTCTGTATAAACATAAAAATACATGCACTGCAATCTGTATAAACATGGAAATATCTACATCGATATCCCTATAAACATAAAATAACACCGCTATCTGTATAAACATGGAGCAATCTACACCGCAATCTGTAAACATGGAAATATCAACACCGCTATCTCTATAAACATGGAAATATCTGCACCGCTATCTCTATAAACATGGAAATACCTAGACGGCCTCCTGCATAAACATGGAAATACCTACACCGCCATCTCTATAAACATGGAAATACCTACACGGCCATCTGTATAAACATGGAAATATCTACACCGCCATCTTTATAAAGATGGAAATCCCTACATCGCCATCTGCATAAACATGGAAATATCTACACCGATATCTGTATAAACATGGAAATATCTGCACCGCTATCTCTATAAACATGGAAATCTCTACACCGTTATCTCTATAAATATGGAAGTATCTTCACCGATATCTCAATAAACTTGGAAATATCTACGCCGCCATCTCTATAAACATGGAAATATCTACACTGCCATCTGCATAAACATGGAAATATCTACACAGCCATGTCTATAAACCTGGAAATATCTACACCGCCATCGGTATAAACATGGAAATATCTACACCGCCATCTGTACAAAGATGGAAATATCTTCACCGACATCTGTACATTCATGGAAATTTCTCCACTGCTATCTGCATTAACATGGAAATATCTACACTGCCATCTGTATAAACATGGAAATATCTACACCGCCATCTGTATAAACATGAAAATATGTACACCGCCATCTGCATAAGGGTGGAAATATCTCCACCGCTATCTGCATAAACATGAAAATATCTACACCGCCATCTGTATAAACATGGAAATATCTACACAGCCATGTCTATAAACATTTAAATATCTACACCGCCATCTGTATAAACATGGAAATATCTACACCGTTATCTGTATAAACATGGAAATATCTACACCGCCATCTGCATAAACATGGAAATATCTACACCGCAATCTGTATAAACATAGAAATATCTACACCGCCATCTCTGTAAATTTGGAAATATCTACACCGCTATCTGTATAGATATGGAAATATCCCCACCGCTATCTGTATAAACATGGAAATATCTCCACCACTATCTGTATAAACAGGGAAATACCTACACCACTATCTGTATATACATAGAAATATCTACAATGCTATCAGTGTAAACATGGAAATAACTACACAGCAATCTGTGTAAACATGGAAATATCTACACCGCCATCTGTAGAAGCATGGAAATACCTACACCACTATCTCTATAAACATGAAATATCTACACCGCTCTCTGTGTAAACATGGAAATTTCTACACCACCATCTCTATAATCACGGAAATATCTACACCGTCGTCCCTATAAACAAGGAAATATCTACACCGCCATCTGTATAAACATGGAAATTTCTGCACCGCCATCTGTGTAAACATGGAAATATCTACACTGCTATCTGTTTAAACAAGGAAATATCTACACCGCCATCTGTACAAAGATGGAAATATCTACACCGCCATCTGTACAAACATGGAAATATCTACATTGCTATCTGTATAAACATGGAAATATCTACACCGCCATTTATATAAACATGGAAAT
This sequence comes from Pan troglodytes, assembly GCF_028858775.2. Taxonomy (NCBI): domain Eukaryota; kingdom Metazoa; phylum Chordata; class Mammalia; order Primates; family Hominidae; genus Pan; species Pan troglodytes. The sequence continues at coordinate 115,852,741 of NC_072409.2, read as the reverse complement.
ATCTACACTGCCATCTGTATAAACATGGAAATATGCACACCGCCATCTGCATAAGCATGGAAATATCTCCACCGCCATCTGTATAAAGATGGAAATATCTACAACGCCATCTGTATAAACATGGAAATATCTACACCGCCATTTCCATAAACATGTAAATATCTACACAACCATCTGTATACACATGGAAATATCTACACCGCCATCTTTTTAAACATGGAAATGTCTGCACCGCCATCTCTATAAACATGGAAATATTTACACCGCCATCTGTATAAACATGGAAATATCTACACTGCCATCTGCATCAACATGGAAATATCTACACCGCCATCTGTATAAACATGGAAATATCTCCACCGCTCTCTGTATAAACATGGAAATATCTACACCGCTATCTATATAAACATAGAAATATCTACAACGCAATCTGTGTAAACAAGGAAATATCTGACCGCAATCTGTGTAAACATGGAAATATCTACACCGCCATCTGTATAAACATGGAAATACCTACACTACTATCTCTATAAACATGGGAATACCTACACCCCCCCCCGTATAAACATGGAAATATCTACACAGTCATCTGTATAACCATGGAAATATCTCCACCGCAATCTGTATAAACATGGAAATATCTACACAGACATCTGTATACACGTGGAAATATCTACACCACTATTTGTATAAACATGGAAATACCTACAAGGCAATCTGAATAAACATGGAAGTATCTACACCACTATCCCTATAAACATAGAAATATCAACACCGCTATCTGTGTCAACATGGAACTATCTACACCGCTATCTGTAAACATGGAAATATCTACACGGCTATTTCGATCAACATGGAAATATCTGCACTGCTATCTCTATAAGCATGGAAATACCTAGACCGCCCTCTGCATAAACATGGAAATATCTACACCGCCATCTCTATAAACATGGAAATATGTACATGGCGATCTGTATAAACATGGAAATATCTATACCACTATCTGTATAAAGATGGAAATCCCTGCACCGCCGTCTGTATAAACATGGATATATCTACACTGATATATGTATAACCATGGAGCTAGGTTCACCGCTATCTCTAGAAACATGGAAATACCTACACCGTCATCTCTATAAACATGGAAATATCTACATCAACATCTGTATAAACATGGAAATGTCTACACCACTATCTGTATAAACAGGGAAATATCTACACCACTATCTCTATCAACATGGAAATACCTACACCACTATCTCTACAAACATGGAAATATCTACACCACTATCTCTATAAACATGGTAATATCTAAACCGCCATCTCTATAAACATCTAAATATCTACACCGCCATCTCCATAAACATGGAAATACCTACACAGCCATCTCAATAAACATGGAAATATGTATAAACCATCTGTATAAATGTGGTACTATCTACACCGCCATATGTACAAAGTTATAAATACACCACCATCTGTAGAAACATGGAAATATCTACACAGCTTTCTGTATAAAAATGGAAATATCTACACGGCCATCTCTATAAACATGGTAATATCTACACTGCCATCTGCATGATCATGGAAATATCTACATCGCTATCTGCATAATCTTGGAAATACCTACACCGCCATCTGTATAAACATGGAAATATCTACACCGTTATCCCTATAAACATGGAAATATTAACACCGCTATCTGTATAAACATGGAAATATCTACACCGCTAGCTGTATAAACATGGAAATACCTACACCGCTATCTCTATAAACATGGAAATACCTACACCACTATCTCTACAAACATGTAAATATCTACACCGCCATCTGTATAAACATGGAAGTATCTACACCGCCATCTGCATAAACATGGAAATATCTACACATCCATCTCTATAAACATGGAAATATCTGCACCGCCATCTGTATAAACATGGAAATATCTACACCGTGACCTCTATAATCACGGAAATACCTACATTTTCATCTGTATAAAGATGGAATATCAACAATGCCATCTGTATAAACATGGAAATATCTACACCACTATCTGCATAAACATGGAAATATCTACACCGCTATCTGTGTAAACATGGAAATATCTACACCACAATCTGTATAAACATGGAAATATCTACACCTATATCTGTATAAACATGAAATTATCTACACCGCTATCTCTATAAACATGGAAATGTCCACACACCCATCTGTACAAAGATGGAAATATCTGCAACGCCATCTGTACAAACATGGAAATATCTACACCAACATCTGTATAAACAAGGAAATATCTACAGCACCGTCTGTATAAACATGGAAATATCTACACCGCCATATGTATAAACTTGTAAATATGTACACTGCCGTCTCTTTAAGCACGGAAATATCTACACCACCATCTGTATAAACATGGAAATATCTACACCGCCGCCTGTATTAACATGGAAATATCTACACCACCATCTGTATGACCATGGAAATATCTACACCGCCAACTGTATAAACATGGAAATATCTACACCGCCATCTGCATAAGCATGGAAATATCTCCACCACAATCTGTATAACCATGGAAATATCTATACCGCCATCTGTATAAACATGGAAATATGTACATCGCCATCTCTATAAACATGGAAATATCTACACCACCATCTTTATAGACATGGAAATATCAACACCGCCATCTCTATAAACATGGAAATGTCTACACCGCCATCTCTATAAACATGGAAATATTTACTCCACCATCTGAACAAACATGGAAATATCTACGCTGCCATCAGTGTAAAGATGTAAATATCTACACTTCCATCTGCATAAACATGGAAATATCTACACCGCCATCTGTATAAACATGGATATATCTACACCGTTATCTGTATAAATATGCAAATATGCACACCACTATCTGTATAAACATGGAAATATCTACACAGTCATCTGTGTAAACATGGAAATATCTACACCACCATCTGTATAAACATGGAAATATCTACACTGCCATCTGCATAAACATGGAAATATCTACACAGACATCTGTATAAACATGGAAATACGTACACCACAATCTGTATAAACATGGAAATATCAACAACGCTATCCCCATAAACATGGAAATATCAACACCGCCATCTGTATAAACATGGAGCTATCTACACCTTCATCTCTATGAACATGGAAATATCTACACTGCCATCTGTATGAACATGGAAATAGCTACATGGCCATCTGCATAAACATGGAAGTATCTACACCGCTATCTGTATAAACATGGGAATATCTGCACCGCTATCTCCATAAACATGGAAATATCTCCATCGCTACCTGTATAAACATGGAAATATCAACACCGCTATTTGTATAAACATGGAAATATCTACACAATCATCTGTATAAACATGGAAATACCTACACCGCTATCTGTATAAACATGGATCTATCTACACCGCTATCCCTATAAACATGGAAGTATCAACATCACTATCTGTATAAACATGGAAATATCTACACCGCTAACTGCATAAACACGGAAATATCTACACCGCTATCCCTATGAACATGGAAATACCTACACTGCTATCTCTATAAACATTGAAATATCTACACCGCTATCTGTATAAACATGGATATACCTACAACGCTACCTGTATAAACATGGAAACAGCTACACCATGATCTGTATAGACATAGAAATATGTACACCGCTATGTGTATAAACATGGAAATATCTCCACTGCTATCTGTATAAACATGGAAACATCTACACCGCTATCGGTATAAACATGGAAATACCTAAACCGCTATCTGTATAAACATGGAAATATCTATGCTGTCTGTGTAAACATGGAAATATCTACACCGCTATCTGTGTAAACATGGAAATATCTACACCGCTATCTGTATAAAGATGGAAACATTTACACCGGTATCTGTGTAGACATGGAAATATCTACACTGCCATCTGCATAAACATGGAAATATCTACAAAACCATCTGTATAAACATGGAAATATCTACAGCGATATCACTATAAACATGGAAATATCTACACCGCCTTCTGTATAAACATAGAAATATCTACACACTCATCTGTATAAAAACGGAAATATCTACACCACCATCTGTATAAACATGGAAATATGTACACTGCGATCTCTGTAAACATGGAAATTTCTACACCGCTATCACTATAAACATGGAAATACCTCCACCACTATCTCTATAAACATGGAAATATCCACACCGCTATCTTTACACACATGGAAATCTCTACACCGCTATATGTATAAACATGGAAATATCTATACCGCTATGTTGATAATCTTGAAATATATATACCGCCATCTCTATAAACATGGAAATACCTACACCATCATCTACATAAACAAGGAAATAGCTACACCGCCATCTACATGAAGATGGAAATATCTACACCGCCATCTCCTGGAAATATCTGCACTGCCATCTGTAGAAAGATGGAAATATCTACCACGCGATCTGTGTAAACTTGGAAATATCTACCCTACTATCTGTATAAGTATGGAAATATCTACAACACTATCTGTATAAACATGGAAATCTCTACACGATGATCTGCATAAACATGGAAATATCTACACCGTTATCTGTAAAATCATGGAAATATCTACACTGCTCTCTGTATAAACATGGATATATCTACACTGCCATCTGTCTAAACATCGAAATATCTACACAGTCATCTGTATAAACATGGAAATATCTACACAGCCATCTGTATAAACATGGAAATATCGACATGGCAATCTCTATAAACATGGAAATAACTACACCGCTATCTATATAATCATGGAAATACCTAAACCGCTATCTCTATAAACATGTAAATATCTACACCCCTTTCTGTATAAACATGGAAATATCTACACCGCTTTATGTATAAACATGGAAATATCTCCACCGCTATCTGTATAAACATGGAAATATCTACACCGCTATCTGTATAAACGTGGAAATATCTACACAGCCATCTGTATAAACATGGTAATTTCTACACCGCCATCTGTATAAATATGGAAATATCTACACGGCCATCTGTATTTACATGGAAATATCTACACCGCTTTCTGTATAAACATGGAAATTTCTACACCGCCATCTCTATAATCATGGAAATATCTACACCGTCATCCCTATAATGTTGGAAATATCTACACTGCCATCTCTATTAACATGGAGATATCTACACCGCCATCTGTATAAACATGGAAATATCTACACAGTCGTGTGTATAAACCTGGAAATATCTACACTGCTATCCCTATAAACATGGAAATATCCACACCGCTATCTGTAAAAACATGGAAATATCTACACAACCGTCTGTATAAACACGGAAATAACTACACTGCCATTTGCATCAACATGGAAATATCTACACCGCCATCTGTATAAACATGGAAATATCTCCGCCTCTATCTCTATAAACATGGAAATACCTCCCCCGCTATCTGTATAAACATGGATATCTCTACACCGCTATCTGTATGAACTTGGAAATATCTACAACGCTATCTGTGTAAACATGGAAATATCTACACCGCAGTCTGTGTAAACATGGAAATATCTACACCGCCATCTGTGTAAACATGGAAATATCTATAAACCCATCTGTATAAAGATGGAAATATCTACACCGCCTCTCTATAAACTTGGAAATATCTACACCGCTATCTCTATAAACATGGAAATATCTACAACACCATCTGTATTATCATGGAAACATCTACACAGTCATCTGTATAATCATGGAAATATCTACACCGCCATCTGTATAAACATGGAAATATCTACCCTGCCATCTGTATAAACATGTAAATATCTACACAGCCATCTCTGTAAACATGGAAATATCTACACCGCCATCTGTATAAACATGGAAATATCTACACTGCCATCTGTATAAACATGGAAATATCTACACAGCCATCTGTGTAAACATGGAAATATCTACACCGCCATCTGTATAAACATGGAAATACCTACACCGCAGTCTGTATAAACATGGAAATATCTACACCGCTATCCCTATAAACATAGAAATATCAACACCGCAATCTGTATAAACATGGAACTATCTACACGGCTATCTTAAAATGGAATTATCAACACCGCTATCTCTATAAACATGGAAATACCTACACTACTATCTCTATAAACATGGAAATATCTCCACCGCTATCTCTATAAACATGGAAATACCTACACCGCCGTCTGCAAAAACATGGAAATATCTACACCGCCATCTCTATAAACATGGAAATATCTACACGGCCATCTGTATAAACATGGAAATAACTACACCGCCATCCGTACAAAGATGAAAATCTCTACAACGCCATCTGTACAAACATGGAAATATCTACTCCGCCATCTGTATAAACATGGAAATATTTACACCACCATCTGTATAAGCATGGAAATATCTACACCGCCATCTGCATATACATGGAAATATCTACACTGCCATCTGTATAAACATGGAAATAACTACACCGCCATCTGTATAAACATGGAAATAACTACATCAGCATCTGTATAAACATGGAAATATCTACAATGACATCTGTATAAACATGGAAATGTCTACACAACCATCTGTATAAACGTGGATATATCTACATCGCTATCTGCATAAACATGGAAATAACTACACCGCTATCTCTATCAACATAGAAATATATACACCGTTATCCCTATAAACATGGAAATATAAACACCGCTATCTGAATAAACATGGAAATATCTACACTGCTATCTCTATAAACATGGAAATACCTACACCGCCATCTCTTCAAACATGGAAATATCTACACCGCTATCTCTATAAATATGGAAATATCTACACCACCATCTCTATAAACATGGAAATATCTACACCGCCATCTGCATAAACATGGAAATATCTACACCGCTATCTGTATAAACAAGGAAATATCTACACTGCCCTCTGTATAAACTTGGAAATATCTACACCGCCATCTGTATAAACATGGAAATATGTACACCGCCATCTGCATAAGCATGGAAATATCTCCACCGCTTTCTCTATAAACGTGGAAATATCTACACCACCATCTGTATGAACATGGAAATATCTACACCGCCATCTCTATAAACATGGAAATATCTGCACCACCATCTGTATACACATGGAAATATTTACACCGCCATCTCTATAAACATGGACATATTTTCTCCACCATCTGTATAAACATGGAAATATCTACACCGCCATCTGTATAAAGATGGAAATATCCACACCGCAATGTGTATAAACATGGAAATATCTACACCGCTATCTGTATAAACATGGAAATATCTACACCGCAGTCTGTGTAAACATGGAAATATCTACACCGCCATCTGTGTAAACATGGAAATATCTACAAAGCCATCTGTAAAAAGATGGAAATATCTACACCATCTGTGTATAAACCTGGAAATATCTACACCGCTATCTCTATAAACATGGGAATATCAACCCCACCATCTGTATTATCATGGAATCATCTACACAGTCATTTGTATAAACATGGAAATATCTACAACACCATCTGTATAAACATGGAAATATCTACACTTCCATCTGTATAAATATGGAAAAATCTACACAGCCATCTGTATAAACGTGGAAATATCTACACCGCTATCTCTATGAACATGGAAATACCCACACCAACATCTGCATAAACATGGAAATATCTACAGCGCCATTTCTATGAACCTGGAAATATCTCCACTGCCATCTGCATAAACATGTTAATATCTACACTGCCATCTGTATAAAGATGGAAGTCTCTACACTGCCATCTGTGAAAACATGGAAATATCTACATGGATATCTGTATAAACATGGAACTATCTACACCGCTATCTCTATAAACATGGAAATATCTACACCGCTATCTCTATAAACATGGAAATAACTACACCGCTATCTCTATAAACATGGAAATATCTACACCGTTATCCCTATAAACATGGAAATATAAACACCGCTATCTGTATAAACATGGAAATAACTACACCTCTAGCTATATATACATGGAAATATCTACACCGCTATCTCTATAAACATGGAAATACCTACACCGCTCTCTCTACAAACATGGAAATACATACACCGCCATCTCTATTAACATGGAAATATCTACACCGCCATCTGCGTAAATATGGAAATATCTACACAGCCATCTCTGTAATCATGGAAATATCTACACCGCCATGTGTATAAACATGGAAATGTCTACACCGCCATCTGTATAAACATGGAAATATGTACACCGCCATCTGTATAAGCATGGAAATATCTACACGACAATCTGAATAAACATGGAAATATCTACACCGCCATCTCTATAAACATGGAAATATCTACACGGCCATCTGTATAAACATGGAAATAACTACACCGCCATCCGTACAAAGATGAAAATCTCTACAACGCCATCTGTACAAACATGGAAATATCTACACCGCCATCTGTATAAACATGGAAATATTTACACCACCATCTGTATAAGCATGGAAATATCTACACCGCCATCTGTATAGACATGGAAATATCTACACTGCCATCTGTATAAACATGGAAATAACTACACCGCCATCTGTATAAACATGGAAATAACTACATCACCATCTGTATAAACATGGAAATATCTACAATGACATCTGTATAAACATGGAAATGTCTACACAACCATCTGTATAAACATGGATATATCTACATCGCTATCTGCATAAACATGGAAATAACTACACCACTCTCTCTATCAACATAGAAATATATACACCATTATCCCTATAAACATGGAAATGTAAACACCGCTATCTGAATAAACATGGAAATATCTACACTGCTAACTATATAAACATGGAAATATCTACACCGCTATCTCTATAAATATGGAAATATCTACACCACCATCTCTATAAACATGGAAATATCTACACCGCCATCTGCATAAACATGGAAATATCTACACCGCTATCTGTATAAACAAGGAAATATCTACACCGCCATCTGTATAAACTTGGAAATATCTACACCGCCATCTGTATAAACATGGAAATATGTACACCGCCATCTGCATAAGCATGGAAATATCTCCACCGCTATCTCTATAAACGTGGAAATATGTACACCACCATCTGTATGAACATGGAAATATCTACACCGCCATCTCTATAAACATGGAAATATCTGCACCACCATCTGTATACACATGGAAATATGTACACCGCCATCTCTATAAACATGGACATATTTACTCCACCATGTGTATAAACATGGAAATATCTACACCGCTATCTGTATAAACATTGAAATATCTACACCGCAGTCTGTGTAAACATGGAAATATCTACACCGCCATCTGTGTAAACATGGAAATATCTACAAAGCCATCTGTAGAAAGATGGAAATATCTACACCATCTGTGTATAAACCTGGAAATATCTACACCACTATCTCTATAAACATGGGAATATCAACCCCACCATCTGTATTATCATGGAATCATCTACACAGTCATTTGTATATACATGGAAATATCTACAACACCATCTGTATAAACATGGAAATATCTACACTTCCATCTGTATAAATATGGAAAAATCTACACAGCCATCTGTATAAACGTGGAAATATCTACACCGCTATCTCTATGAACATGGAAATACCCACACCAACATCTGCATAAACATGGAAATATCTACACCGCCATTTCTATGAACCTGGAAATATCTACACTGCCATCTGTATAAACATGTTAATATCTGCACTGCCATCTGTATAAAGATGGAAATCTCTACACTGCCATCTGTAAAAACATGGAAATATCTACATGGATATCTGTATAAACATGGAACTATCTACACCGCTATCTCTATAAACATGGAAATATCTACACCGCTATCTCTATAAACATGGAAATAACTACACCGCTATCTCTATAAACATGGAAATATCTACACCGTTATCCCTATAAACATGGAAATATAAACCCCGCTATCTTTATACACATGGAAATAACTACACCTCTAGCTATATATACATGGAAATATCTACACCGCTATCTCTATAAACATGGAAATAACTACACCGTTCTCTCTACAAACATGGAAATACATACACCGCCATCTCTATTAACATGGAAATATCTACACCGCCATCTGCGTAAATATGGAAATATCTACACAGCCATCTCTGTAATCATGGAAATATCTACACCGCCATGTGTATAAACATGGAAATGTCTACACCGCCATCTGTATAAACATGGAAATATGTACACCGCCATCTGTATAAGCAGGGAAATATCTACACGACAATCTGAATAAACAGGGAAATATCTACACCGCCATCTCTATAAACATGGAAATATCTACACGGCCATCTGTATAAACATGGAAATAACTACACCGCCATCCGTACAAAGATGAAAATCTCTACAACGCCATCTGTACAAACATGGAAATATCTACACCGCCATCTGTATAAACATGGAAATATTTACACCACCATCTGTATAAGCATGGAAATATCTACACCGCCGTCTGTATAAACATGGAAATAACTACACTGCCATCTGTATAAACATGGAAATAACTACACCGCCATCTGTATAAACATGGAAATAACTACATCACCATCTGTATAAACATGGAAATATCTACAATGACATCTGTATAAACATGGAAATGTCTACACAACCATCTGTATAAACATGGATATATCTACATCGCTATCTGCATAAACATGGAAATAACTACACCGCTCTCTCTATCAACATAGAAATATATACACCGTTATCCCTATAAACATGGAAATATAAACACCGCTATCTGAATATACATGGAAATATCTACACTGCTATCTGTATAAAAATTTAAATATCTACACCGCTATCTCTATAAACATGGAAATACCTACACCGCCATCTCTTCAAACATGGAAATATCTACACCGCTTTCTGTATAAATATGGAAATATCTACACCACCATCTCTATAAACATGGAAATATCTACACCGCCATCTGCATAAACATGGAAATATCTACACCGCTATCTGTATAAACAAGGAAATATCTACACCGCCATCTGTATAAACTTGGAAATATCTACACCGCCATCTGTATAAACATGGAAATATGTACACCGCCATCTGCATAAGCATGGAAATATCTCCACCGCTATCTCTATAAACGTGGAAATATCTACACCGCCATCTGTATAAACATGGAAATATCTACACCGCCATCTCTATAAACATGGAAATATCTGCACCACCATCTGTATACACATGGAAATATTTACACCGCCATCTCTATAAACATGGACATATTTACTCCACCATCTGTATAAACATGGAAATATCTACACCGCCATCTGTATAAAGATGGAAATATCTACACCGCCATGTGTATAAACATGGAAATATCTACACCGCTATCTGTATAAACATGGAAATATCTACACCGCAGTCTGTGTAAACATGGAAATATCTACACCGCCATCTGTGTAAACATGGAAATATCTACAAAGCCATCTGTAAAAAGATGGAAATATCTACACCATCTGTGTATAAACCTGGAAATATCTACACCGCTATCTCTATAAACATGGGAATATCAACCCCACCATCTGTATTATCATGGAATCAACTACACAGTCATTTGTATAAACATGGAAATATCTACAACACCATCTGTATAAACATGGAAATATCTACACTTCCGTCTGTATAAATATGGAAAAATCTACACAGCCATCTGTATAAACGTGGAAATATCTACACTGCTATCTGTATGATCATGGAAATACCCACACCACCATCTGCATAAACATGGAAATATCTACACCGCCATTTCTATGAACCTGGAAATATCTACACTGCCATATGTATAAACATGTTATTATCTACACTGCCATCTGTATAAAGATGGAAATCTCTACACCGCCATCTGTAAAAATATGGAAATATCTACATGGATATCTGTATAAACATGGAACTATCTACACCGCTATCTCTATAAACATGGAAATATCTGCACCGCTATCTCTATAAACATGGAAATATCTACACCGCTATCTCTATAAACATGGAAATATCTACACCGTTATCCCTATAAACATGGAAATATAAACACCGCTATCTGTATAAACATGGAAATAACTACACCTCTAGCTATATATACATGGAAATATCTACACCGCTATCTCTATAAACATGGAAATACCTACACCGCTCTCTCTACAAACATGGAAATACATACACCGCCATCTCTATTAACATGGAAATATCTACACCGCCATCTGCATAAATATGGAAATAACTACACAGCCATCTCTGTAATCATGGAAATATCTACACCGCCATGTGTATAAACATGGAAATGTCTACACCGCCATCTGTATAAACATGGAAATATGTACACCGCCATCTGTATAAGCATGGAAATATCTACACGACAATCTGAATAAACATGGAAATATCTTCACCGTCACCTGTATTATCATGGAAATATCTTCATTGCCATCTGTATGAAGATGGAATATCTACAACACCATCTGTATAAACATGGAAATATCTACACCGCTATCTGTATAAACATGGAAATAACTACATCGATATCTGTATAAACATGGAAATATCTACACCGCAATCTGTATAAACATGGAAATATCTACACCGCTATCTGTATAAACATGGAAATATCCACAGTACTATCTGCGTAAACATGGAAATATCTACACCACTATCTATGTAAACATGGAAATATCTACACCGCCTTCTGTATAAACATGGAAATATCTACAGTGACATCTGTATGAAGATGGAAACATCTACACAGCCATCTGTATAAACATGGAAATATCTACACAGCCATCTCTATAAACATGGAAATGTCTACACCGCCATCTCTATAAAATGGAAATATCTACACCGCCATCTGTATAAACATGGAAATATCTACACTGCCATCTGCATAAACATGGAAATATCTACACCTCCATCTGCATAAACATGGAAATATTTACACCGCTATCTGTATAAACATGGAAATATCTACACCACCATCTGTATAAATATGGAAATATCTCCACCGCTATCTCTATAAACATGGAAATATCTCCACTGCTATCTGTACATACATGGAAATATCTACACTGCTATCTGTATAAACATGGAAATATCTACACGGCAATCTGTGTGAACATGGAAATATCTACACTGCCATCTGTGTAAACATGGAAATATCTACACCGCCATCTGTATGAAGATGGAAATATCTACACCATCTGTATAAACATGGAAATATCTACACTGCTATCTGTATAAACATGGAAATATCTACACCACCATCTGTATAAACATGTAAATATCTACACAAACATCTGTATGATCATGGAAATATCTACACCACCATCTCTATAAACATGGAAATATCTACACTGCCATGTGTATAAACATGGAAATATCTACACAGCCATCTGTATAAAAGTGGAAATATCTACACCGCTGTCTGTATAAACATGGAAATATCTACACCGCCATCTGTATAAAGATGGAAATCTCTACACCACCATCTGTATAAACATGGAAATATCTACACAGATATCTGTATAAACATGGAACTATCTCCACTACTATCTCTATAAACATGCAAATATCTACACCGCTATCTCTATAAACATGGAAATAACTACAACACCATCTGTATAAACATGGAAAGATCTACACTGACATATGTGTTAACATGGAATTTTCTACACAGCCCTCTGTACAAACATGGTAATATCTACACCGCTATCTGCTTAAACATGGAAATAACTACACCGCTATCTCTATAAACATGGAAATATCCACACCGTTATCCCTATAAACATGGATATATAAACACCGCTATCTGTATAAACATGGAAATACCTACACAGCTATCTGTATAAACATGGAAATATCTACACCGCTATCTCTATAAATATGGAAATATCTACACCACTTTCTGTATAAACATGGAAATATCTACACCGCCATCTGTATAAACATGGAAATATCTTCACCGCCATCTGTATAAACTTGGAAATATGTACACCGCCCTCTGCATAAGCATGGAAATATCTCCACCGCCATCTGTATAAACATGGAAATATCTACACCACCATCTGTATACACATGGAAATATCTACACCGCCATCTCTATAAACATGGAAATGTCTGCACCGCCATCTCTATAAACATGGAAATATTTACACCGCCATCTGTATAAACATGGAAATATCTCCACCTCTATCCCTATAAACATGGAAATATCTCCCCCGCTATCTGTATAAACATGGATATATCTACACCGCTATCTGTATAAACATGGAGATATCTACAACGCTATCTGTGTAAACGTGGAAATATCTACACCGCTGTCTCTATAAAGGTGGAAACATCTACACAGCTGTCTCTATAAACGTGGAAATATCTACACCGCTATCTCTATAAACGTGGAAATATCTACACTGCTGTCTCCATAAACGTGGAAATATCTATACCGCTATCTCTATAAAAGTGGAAATATCTACACCGCTGTCTCTACAAACGTGGAAATATCTACACCGCTATCTGTATAAACGTGGAATTATCTACACCACTCTCTGTATAAACGTGGAAATATCTACACCGCTATGTCTACAAACGTGGAAATATCTACACCGCTATCGGTATAAACGTGGAAATATCTACACTGCTATGTGTATAAACGTGGAAATATCTACACTGCTATGTGTATAAACGTGGAAATATCTACACCGCTATCCCTATAATCGTGGAAATATCTACACCGCTATCTGTATAAACGTGGAAATATCTACACCGCTATCTCTATAAACTTGTAAACATTTACACAGCTATCTGTATAAAATATGGAAATATTTACACCGCTATCTCCATAAACATGGAAATGTCTACACCGTGACATCTATAAACATGGAAATATCTACAACGCGATCTCTATAAGCATGGAAATAAATACACCGCTATCTCTATAAACATGCAAATATCTATACCGCTGTCTGTATAAACATGGAAATATCAACAACGCTATCTCTATAAACATAGAAATGTCTACACCACTGTCTGTATAAACACGGAAATATCTTCACCGATGTCTGAATGAACATGGAAATATCTACACCGCTGTCTCTATAAACATGGAAATATCTATACCGCTATCTGTATACACATGGAAATATCTACACCGCTGTCTCTATAAACATGGAAATATCTACACCGCTATCTCTATAAATGTGCAAATATCAACACCGCTGTCTCTATAAACATGGAAATATCTACACCACTATCTCTACAAACATGGAAATATCTACACCACTATCTCTATAATCGTGGAAATATCTACACTGCTCTCTGTATAAACATGGAAATATCTACACCGCTATCTCTATCAACTTGGAAATATCTACAACGCTGTCTGTATAAACGTGGAAATACCTACACTGTTATCTCTATAAACGTAGAAATATCTTCACCGCTATCAGCATAAACGTGGAAATATCTACACCACTATCTGTGTAAACACGGAAATATCTACACCGCTACCTCTATAAACGTGGAAATATCTACAGCACTATCTGTATAAACGAGGAAATATCTATACCGCTATCTAAACTTGGAAATATCTACACCGCTGTCTGTATAAACGTGGAAATATCTACACCGCTATCTCTATAAGTGTGGAAATATCTATACCGCTATCTGTATAAACGTGGAAATATCTACATGGCTATCTCTGTAAATGTGGAAATATCTACACCGCTATCTGTATAAATGTCAAAATATCTACACCGCTATCTCTGTAAACGTGTAAACATTTACACCGCTATCTGTATAACCATGGAAATATTTACACCACTATCTCTATAAACATGGAACTATCTACACCGCTATCTCAATGAACATGGAGATATTTACACCGCTATCTCTATAAACATGGAAATATTTACACAGCCATCTCTATAAACATGGAACTATCTACACCGCTATCTTTATAAACATGGAAATATCTGCACCGCTATCTCTATAAACATGGAAATATCTACACAGTAATCTCTATAAACATGGAAATATCTACACCGCTACCTCTATAAACATGGAAATATTTAAACCGCTATCTGTATTAACTTGGAAATATTTACACAGCTACCTCTATAAACATGGAAATATCTACACCGCTATCTCTATAAACATGGAAATATCTACACCGCTATCTGTATAAACATGGAAATATCTACACCGCTCTCTCCACAAACATGGAAATATCTACACCGCTCTCTGTATAAACATGGAAATATCTACACCGCTTTCTCTGTAAACACGGAAATATCTATACCGCTATCTGTATAAACATGGAAATGCCTACACCGCTGTCTCTATAAACACGGAAATATCTGCACCGCTATCTGTATAAACATGGAATCATCTGCACCGCTGCCTCTATTAACATGGAAATATCTTCACCGCTATCTGTATAAACATGGAAATATCTGCACCACTGTCTCTATAAACATGGAAATATCTACCCCGCTGTCTCTATAAACATGGAAATTTCTACACCGCTATCTCTATAAACGTGGAAATATCTACACCGCTGTCTCTATAAACATGGAAATATCTACACCACTGTCTCTATAAACGTGGAAATATCTACACCGCTGTCTCTATAAACATGGAAATATCTACACCGCTATCTCTATAAACGTGGAAATATCTACACCGCTATCTCTATAAACGTGGAAATATCTATGCCGCTATCTGTATAAACGTGGAAATATCTACAGCGCTATCTCTATAAACGTGGAAATATCTATGCCGCTATCTGTATAAATGTGGAAATATCTACACCGCTATCTCTATAAATGTGTAAACATTTGCACGGCTATCTTTATAAACATGGAAATACCTAAACCGCTATCTCTATAAACATGGAAATATCTACACCGCTATCTCTATAAACATGGAAATATTTACACTGCTATCTCTATAAACATGGAAATATCTACACCGCTATCTCTATAAACATGGAAATATCTACACGGCTATCTCTGTAAACCTGGAAATATCTACACCGCTGTCTGTATAAACATGAAAATATCTACACCTCTAACTCTATAAACATAGAATTATCTACACCACTGTCTGTATAAACATGGAAATATCTTCACCGCTATCTGTATAAACATGGAAATATCTACACCGCTGTCTCTATAAACATGGAAATATGTACACCGCTAAATGTATAAACATGGAAATATCTACACCGCTCTCTCTGTAAACATGGAAATATCTTCACCGCTATCTCTATAAACATGCAAAGATCTACACCGCTGTCTCTATAAACATGGAAATATCTACACCGCTATCTCTGTAAATGTGGAAATATCTACACCGCTGTCTCTATAAACATGGAAATATCTACACCGCAATCTCTATAAACGTGGAAATATCTACACCGCTGTCTCTAGAAACATGTAAATATCTACACCGCTATCTCTACAAACGTGGAAATATCTAAACCACTATCTCTATAAACATGGAAATATCTACACCGCTATCTCTATAAACATGGAAATATTTACATGGAAATATCTAACCCTATCCCTAACCCTAACCCTAACCCAACCCTAACCCTAACCCCTAACCGCAACCCTAACCCTAACCCCTAACCCCTAACCCTAACCCTAACACTCACCCCTCACCCTCACCCTCAACCCTAACCCTAACCCCTAACCCCAAACCCCAAACCCCTAACCTTGACCCTGACCCTGTCCCTAACCCTAACCCTAACCCCTAACCCTGACCCTGACCCTGGCCCTAACCCTAATCCTAACCCTAACCCTAACCCCTAACCCCTACCCCTAACCCCGACCCCGACCCCTAACCTGACCCTGACCCCGACCCCGACCCCGACCCTGACCCTGACCCTGACCCTAACCCTAAGAACCCTAAAGTCTGTACTCTGGAGAAGACCTTCTTAAGAGAACAAGAAGGCAAGCCACATATTGAAGAAAATATTTGCAAAATGTACATCTGAGAAAGAATTTGTATTCAAAATATATTTAAAAACTCTTAAAACTAAACAATAAGTTAAACAGCCAAAGTAAAAATGCAAACATATCTGAACAGACACCTCACCAAAAAAGATCTACAGATGGCAAGTAAACATACAAAAGGATGCTCAACATACTAGAGAACTGAAAACCACAATGAGATAGCACAGCTGGTCTATATCTCTTAGAACTGCTAAACTCCTTTAAAAATGACAAATTGCTGGAGGAAAAACAAGAACTCTTTTCATTGCCGGTGGAACACAGTGTACAAGACCAAAATATGCCACCCCAAAATATAATGGTAGGAAACCAGAATATGTACCCCAAAATATGTCACTTTGGCTTAAGAATTATCCCAAGCTGATTATTTTGAAAAAATAAATGCTAACAAAGAAAGTTCTGAAAACAGAGTAAAAGTTACCCTTGTGTAAGGAAAATTTACATCTATAAAGGAAATCCCCATTTAAAAGCTACCTCTCTCGACACCAAAAAGAGAAGGATAACTAAATCACTAAAGAGTCTTTAATAGGGGGATATCTGCCACAATGCATTTATCAAAATACACAGAATTTTATGACCAAATGGGTAAATCAAACTCTATTCAAATTAAACAAATTACTCAGGATGTGGAGTATCCCAGGACAGAATGCATCACGTGAAAAAGAATTTATGCTACAAATTACTATGGTCTGGATGTGGTTTGTCCCCACAAAAACTCATGTTGAAATTTGACCCCCAATGTGGCAGTGTGAGGCGGTGGGTCATAGTGGATGGTGTTTGGGTCATGGGGACGGATCCCTCATGAATAGATTAATGTCCTCCACAAGGGTGACTCAGTTCTGCTCTCATAGGAATGGATTAATTCCTGCAGGAGTAGGTAATTAAAAAGAGTCTGGCTTCCTTGGCTTCCCTTTTGCTTTCACTTTTGCTATGTGATCTCTGGTGCACCCCTTGCTCCCCTTCCGCTTTCCACCATGAGGTGAAAAAGACTGAGGCCCCACCAGATGCAACTGCCCAATCTCAGACATTCCAGCTACCAGTATTGTGAGCCAAATGAATCTTTTTTACTTATAAATTAGCCAGCATCAGGTATTCTGTTACAGAAGCACAAAATGGACTAGGTAAAAACTCACTGAAGGTGGAGGGAAAATGGTGTGGACCTAAGTCACTTTGAAAATGAATAGAATCTGTAGGCTGAAGGCACATGAACTATACCTCATCATTGGATTCCATTTTATAAAGTTCTTTCCAACAGAAGCAATTGTGAACAATTGTAAAACCACAGTGTCTGTATCTGGAGTAAAACAATGACTTACATAAGTCGCAGATGGTGGGAACCATCTTTCTCACTGTTGAAATGGGAGGTTACAAATTAGCAAGACGAGAAGGCTAGAATGATTCCTGTGATACTAGATCAGAGGTGGAGACATCAACGTAAACTTATGTTTAGTTTAATATAGATACACACAGTTCTACATAGAAAACTTTATAATTAGGTGTGTATAGGTAGGTTAGACACACACATATACTTCCTAGCATTGCTAATGAGGGACAAGATACAATCTTCATTCAGCAGCCAGATGTAAGTTTTCCCACCATTCTGAAAGGAATCAGGCTCTTTGAAGAAATGTCTGATACTAGAACTGAGACAGTAAATATAGGAGCCAGGATAATCTGGAAGTATCAGAAAGTAAGTACTAAAAAAATTAAAATATATCAAAGAAAAATAAAAGCCAATAAAAACAGCTACCGATGGCCAACACAGGAAAGAATTGTGCAACATAATGCTATAGTGTCGAATAATAACTAAAGCTTAAAGTAATTATCTAGGTGTCTGTATTTGTATACATAGCTGAATAAGCAAATGGAGTTGCATAGAAATCTCCTTTGCAAAAGAATTCCAAATAATTGATGTAGACACTCAGCCATGAAGAAGGTGGAGCCAACTCCTCACTCCGTAAGTGTGGGCTCTGCATAGTGACTTGCTCCAAAAGAACACATGCAGTACGGACAAGCAGGTAAAATAACTTCACAGTGGAGAAACCTGACAAACAGTAGCTCTGCCAAATGATCCAAGTGAACATCAAAGCTGACAGTTCACCTTGAGAACATGAAGTGACAATGGGGGGCATTTTACAAAATTCCTGACCAATCCTCCTCAGTACTATCAACGTCACCTGAGATGGAAAGCCTGACACACTGTCACAGCCAGGAAGAGCCCACGTGATGACTACATGTCATGCGGGATCCTGGATGGGATCCTGGGTCAGAGTAAGATAGAACTAAGGGAATCCAAATGAAATATGAACTTTAGTTAATAACAGTCTATCAGTATTGGTTCATTAACTGTGACAAATTCTGTAAGATATTAATAAGCCATGTGAGACACACTGGTAGAAGATGTTAATAAGAGAGGAAACTAGGTTGCGGCTACATGGGAAATCTCTGCTTTTTTTTTTTGGACGATTTCTGTGTAAGTAAAAAGAAGATGTAAAATAAAACTTTATTTAAAACACTTTTTTTAACACTTCCTTGTTTAATTATTTATACCGTGAATTACTAGTAATTGACACTGTTAACTAGTCCTGTTTTTTAAAATAAGAGCATTTATGACACAAAAAATTAAACAGTGCAGACTGATATATAAATCAAAACAAATGTTCTTGACATGTTTTCTGTTACAGTAGTAACACATATGTGTAAATTTAAGTATCATATTTTTTTCTTGTGCTGTGGTGGTGTCCTGGGTTCATTCTCTAAAATGCTGTTCACCTTAGACCAGGAAAAATATTAACGTTACAGACTCTGTTTCAAGTCATAGCTAAATATTTTCAAAAGAGTGACTTTGTAAAAACATGTTCCAATGGCAAATTGATTCATTGTGATGGGATCAATTATTCCAAAGACTTCCTGTCTTTATTTTCTTGCCATGCCTACCTTTTAGCCGTAATACAACAGAATCAAATATTGGCCACTGGGAAAAAAAATATTCAAAGAAAGAAAGAATGTGAACAGAACTTATGACCATGATGATTCAATTTTTTACCAAAATGCTTTCTAAAACAGAAGAGTGTAAAAGGATATTCAAAGTCAATTTCCTCAGCGAGGCTTTGCAGAAAATGAGGAAACTAGAAAAACAAAAATGGCAGGACATTCTACGGGTGATTTTAAATGTTGCTATGTTTTATGGGAAAAAATACTTTACCTTTTAAAGAATCACAAAGAATTATTGGAAACCCAAACTCTGGAATGTTTGCAAATTTAGTTCAGCTTCTATGTAATTACGTCTATATAGGTAGCCATGAAGTTGATGATTTTTTAAAAATCTGTGCCTTATTTGTGTAATAAAAGACACAATGAATAATTAATGCTCATAGGAACACTTACGAAGGGAAAATAAATCTTGGGGACTCAAAATCACTAAGCTAAAGGGAAAAGTCAAGCTGGGAACTGCTTAGGGCAAACCCGCCTCCCATTCTATCCAAAGACACCCGTCTGATCACCGAGATAAATGCATACCTGATTGCCTCACGTGGAGAGGGTAATCAGCAACGCAAAAGAATGAAACCATTTGTCTCTTACCTACCTGTGACCTGGAAGCCCCCTGTCTGGCCTTCTCACCTTTCTGGACTGAACCAATGTACATCTTACACATATTGATTGATCTCTCGTGTCTTCCTAAAGTGTATAAAACCAAGCTGTGCCCCGACCACCTTGGGCCCATGTTGTCAGGACCTCTTGAGGAGGCATCACGGGCGCACATCCTCAAGATTGGCAAAATAAACTTTCTAAAAAATCTGAGAGCTGTCTCAGATTTTCAGGGTTCACACATGTAATGTAGGATGTCAATGTTTATAAAAGAGATATTATTCTATCTACTATTAGAAATATGCTGTCAATTAATCTTAGACTTTCTCAACAAAATAAAAAATGTTGATGAGGTACAAATAATATATCTAAGCTTAAATAGTGTTGCAAGTTTTAATATGCCTACTTTTCAATTTTTCAATACTATTTTTACTAATTTAACACTGTAAGAAAAATGAGTAATTAAAACATGAATAAAAGTGTTTACAGGAGATGCACATGTTTCCTCCAGCCTCTGCCTATACCCAACTTTCATCCCAACTGTCCTGATGGTGGCTCTAAGCACTTCTCCTTTCTCTATACCAAGATCTCTCCCCAGAAACAAACCCAAATCTTACCATATGTTATGGCACGCTATGATCATGAGCAGCGATGAGCAGCCGAAGCCTCAAGGAAGGGACGCTTTTGTAAAACAAGACTTGTGGAATATAACGTGTGAAAGTAAAGCCCATGGCAGAGCTCCCTCCTCAGCACACGGGGACAACGAAACTCTAGTCTTCACTGTGGACACGCCACACTACCAGGTGCTCCAAAGCCATGGTGACCCACCCTCGGGTGGGTCCTGAGGAGAACAAAGCTCTGGTTCTAATTCTAACCCTAACCTTGTCCCAAGACTTTGACACTGAACCTAAATCCTGATCCCTACCCTGGTCCCTAATTCTGACCCTTAATTTGACCCTGACTTTGATCTTGACCCTGACCATGACCCCACCTCTAACCATACTTCTGGCCCTGACTCTGACCCAGATCCTAATCCTATCCCTAACCCTATTATTATCTTTACAATCTATGTCTGATCTTACCCTCTAGTGCTAAATAGCTGTACCCAAAAGCACTTTTAAATTATTTAACTTCTTTTCCTTGAATTCTCTAAGGACATCATAAAGGACGTGTCATTATGTATTTTGCATTCCCTCTGAGTGGTATGGCTTCAGATAAGAAGTTCTAATACTTTGCAAGACATAAAAAGTTTGGAGGGTGACAGCACTGGGTTGTTAGGGATGCATGTTGGCATTCGTGGTAGTCATAGGTGCCGTTCTCCAGATATTTTCAGTTCATATTTTATGAATGCATTCTGACTTCCATCCCACCTACTTACATTTTCGCATGGCCACATGACTTTTTTTTTGCCAATGGAGGTGAGAAGACATAACATGTGACTTTTTCAGGAGAAATCTCCAAGAAACAGTTCTATTCCACATGCTTTTTTCTCTTTTCTATAGCAATGGGGATCTTACTGATCGTCCCTCCTTCCGTCTGGATTCCTGTGTTAGGATGACACAGCACAGAGCTACCTCTCACCTGACCAGTCATGAGATGTAAATAAATGAGGAAGAAGATTTTTGAGCCACTGAAATTTGGAGGTTGTTTGTCACCACAGTTTAACCTAGCCCCCATTTACTGATGCACAGCTGAAGAATGAGTCCGAACTGGATCTGGACAAGACATGTGAAGAGCGCTCCAGGCTGAGTAAAATTCAAGTGTTTTCTTAAAGATAACAGTGAGCACGATATGTTATTGGGGTGGGTGTGGGATAAATAAGGTATATCAGATGAGAATAATAAGAAACTCAACTTTAAAAGACGGTGCTGATTTGGACTGTGGAGAGATTCAACTGCCCTGCTTAGCATTTGCGATTGTGATGGATGAACTAATTAAGAGCCCAAAATGAAAGCTTGGGATAAATATCGGAGGGTGTCTAATATCCCAATTTTTCATCCTAGAATGGGCAGAGTCCTTGACCCCATTCTAGGGAGACTTCCAAAAGAAAAAAGACCTGCATTTCTTCAACAACCCACATAGAGAGACTTTCCTGCACTTTTGACCTGTGGCTAACACTCCTCACCTTTCATTCTGTCATCAGTGTTTTAGGGAAACACCTTTAACTCTCTATGATTTACAGGTTATTAAGTGGCGCTTACAATTCCCTCCAGAGGTGAAAAAGACATAATGATGGTGTCTGAGCTCACAGCAGCAAGCAGGCTTGTGTGCACAGCAGCCACGTGGCTCATCTGCTAGGAGCTTGCTAAATACGATGTTCTACAACATTGCTTAACACAAGGGGAGACGCTCCTGACTTAGAGAGTTTAATTGCTCACCTACTTCTTTTTCTGCCCTCTTGGGCTTCTAAAATGAAAAGAACCCTGGGGTGATAAAATGAGTCAAAGGGGTACCAGGTGCATCACAGCAAAATAGATTCTTAAAAAATCCCTGGCCTAAGATGATACCCTTGGCTGGATATGTTTGAATGTGCTGATAGTGGACATGGTAGAGTGAAGGTGGTTGAAATGTTCATATTAAAGAACTTCCACCCAGATTGCAAGAAAAGAGAGAGGAATGGAGATGGCAGCACGAGTCCCTACAATAAAAGCAGATGTTTTGAGACCAGTTATATTTCTTCCGACAAAAATTAAAGACGGAAACCAAAGTTTAGCCTGAGGCTACAATTAATTGGGCAATAAGCCAGAGGCACATATGGCATAGACAGATTTAAACATTTCTCCCTTATATTAATACAAATACTAAAATTACAAATACTTTGATTCCAAATAAAACAAATATTTAAAAAATTTAATGAATAAACACTGGGGTCTACAGTAGTATTTGAAGGAGATCTCACAAACAGGTTTGGTTTTTGAAGGTTAGAACTGGTGGTCTAGAGAATTCATTTCATTCCAGAGACAGAAAGAGAGGAATTTCTTGGGTTCCTTCAGGAATGTGTCTAGCTTTGCCTCATGTTTGTTTGAACTATGGATACGGCAGAAGAAAGCATGAGGATTTCACAGATTTAAGGTGCAAAAAGTCACTGGGTTCTCTAAGAAGTCTGGGATTCTTCTGCTGGAAAAATAAGTTTGTTGAGAAAAAATGAGTTGGAGGAGGCTGTTATTGAAGTGAGGCAGAATCGTTTTTACTAATCTGCTTATTACCCACTCTGCAGTGTGGAAACAAATTATTCATGCACAAGGTCCTCTTACTGTTCCTAGAATGCAGCGGAAAGAGAACAGATTAGTTTTTCTCACTCAGAACACAACCCCTAGAAACATCCTACCTCAGATGAGATATTGCCTAATTATTTTCAAAAGACAGTGAAAAATTATGGATGTAATGTTTGCTGCAAAATTAATACATGCTAGAAACAGAAGCATCTGGGTCACGGCTATATTAGAGCTATCTGTGTTCCCCTGTCACTGAGATTAAAACAAAAATGTCCAATACAATCACTCACAGCATGGGAGAGGGGAAGTTGAAGGATGGAAAGGCCAGGCATAAAAGGATTTCAGAATTTCCGTCCTTAAGGAAGTAGCTTTGTGCATTGTCTGTTACTGTGTGCAAGGTGAAGTTTGGAGAATGAAAACGTGCAGTAACACGGGCTCCTTTGTCCATCTCACCTCCCCAGATACCAAGTTTCAGACATGTTGCATTTTAATTGAAAGGTTGATATAATTTTTTTTAAAGAACACTTGCGGTGTTTGAAGTGACAAAGGCTGTTGTGACAAAAAAGCAGGGAAAGGGATTTTTTTTTAAAGCAGACAACAACAACAAAAACCCCACAGAAAAGCAAACAACAAACAAACAAAAAACAGAGGAAGAAGTCGAACACCCCGGGCTTTGACTACTTCCAGGAAGGGGCTACAAGAGGCAGTTGGAAATTCTATTTGCTTTGCAACTGTGGGTCTTCCAGCCTGCTTCCTTTCTAAAGTATATTACTCCGCTTTTGGTTCATGAAATTATCCATTTCTGTTTTCTGGAACAGCTATGTATTTTCTTTATCTATCATCTATCTATCTACCTGCCTATCATCTATCTATCTATTTACTATCTATCTTTTCTACCTTTCGCTATCAAGAGCTTGGGTCAAGCAAGATAGAATTCCAGTGTATGTTCACTCTACCATTTAAAACAAGAGCTCTTGTAGGCATTCTCCATCACATCATAAACCTGAGCTTTCTAAAACAGGGTGTGGCAAACTACCATGCATGGACAATGTCTGACACAGTCTGCGTTTGTAAGTAAAGTTGTAATGGGACACAGCCAATACATGTGTTATATAACGTCTCTGGTTACTTTCATGGTATAATGGAAGACCTGAGTCATTAAGAGAGAGACCATATGGCTTGGAAAATTTAAAGTATTTAACATTTAGCCCTTTGCAGAAAATATTTGCTGACTCTTGTTTTAAGAGATCTCTGTTTAGAATGCTACCTATTGCCTTCTGGATAGAATCACAACTCTTTACCACGATCAACACAGCTTCACCCCTGCTTCTATATCCAGCCTCATCTATTTCTGCTCCTCCTCCTTATTTTCCTTCTGGACATGCTGATGGATTGTCAGCTTCCCAGATGTGTGAGAATCTCTCCTCCCTTCCCAGCATTCTCATGCTCTCCCTCTGCCTCTCAAGAACTTCCTGCCCCATCTCTCATGACAAATCCCTTCTTCATTCTTTAAGATGCAGCCCCTTTGCTCCTTCCTTAAAGATGTCTATCTGGCTCTATTTTGGGTGACTTGCTCCTTCTGCATCTCCCAGAGCCACCCTGTGTGTGTCAGCTACAGCATTTCTTTGCCTCTCTGTGTCATATATCACCAAATCTGCCTAAGCTTGAGTGAGTCACTGCATGAGAACTTCAGACTCCACCAGCTTGTCCCCACCAATCAATTATTTTCAACCATTTAAAAATGTAAAAATCATTCTTGCTTCATGGGGCATACAGAAACAGATGGTGGGCAGAGTTGGCCCAGGGGCAGACCACTGTTTGCTGACCACTGCCACACTGTCTTAATCAAGGCAGCTTTTATGGTGAGCCATAGTATCTAGTAATTTCTCCCATTTTTGCCCCTTTTAAGGGCCCTTACTTGGCCCTTTGCATTTCCATATAAATTTTATAATTAATTTGCAGATGTCCACAAAAAAGCCTATTAGAATTTTAATGAGACAGCTAATGCTAGAAGGGTAATTTTAGGAGAAACAAGAGATGCTTGTAAGTTGTGTGTGTGTGTGTGTGAGAGAGAGAGAGAGAGAGAGAGAGACACACAGAGAGAGAAAGAGACAGAGAGAGAGACAGACAGACAGAGACAGAGAGAGACAGGGTTTCACTCTTGCCCAGGCTGGAATGCAACGGTGCAATCATGGCTCACTGTAGCCTCGACCTCCTAGGCTTAAGCAATCCTCCCACATCAGCCTTCCAAGGAGCCAAGACTACAGATGTATACCACCACACCTACCTAATTTTTTTGACTTTTAGTAGAGATGGGGTTTCACCATGTTGCCCAGGCTGGTCTCAAATTCCTGGGCTCAAGTGATCCACCCACCTTGGCCTCCCAAAGTACTGGGATTATGGGTATGAGCCACCATGCCTGGCCTTTTAAAAAAGTTTGAGACAGGGTCTCACTCTGTCACCCAGGCTGGAGTGCAGTGGTGTGATCATGGCTCACTGTAGCCTCAACCTCCTGGCTCAAGTGATCCTACCACTTCAGTCTTCCATGTAGCTGGGACTACAGCTGCGTGCCACCACATCTGGCTCTTTTTTTTTTCTTTTTTAAGTAGAGATGGGGACGTGCTATGTTGCCCAGGCTAGTCTCAAACTCCTAAGCACAAGCGATCCTCCCGCCTCGGCCCCTGAAAGTGCTGGGATTGCAGGCATGAGCCACCACACCCGGCCAAAAGTTGCTTTTGAGGAGTTATTGCTGTGTGGATCTGATATAACCCTTTCTGTCATCTCTTCACAAAACTTTCTGTAAAACATAAAAATCACCTGGACCTTCAGAGATGAGTTTGTTTATTTTTTTATTTTTTAAAAAATTGCTAATTCACAGAACATGGAGATGAGTATGTTTTGAAGGCTTGGAAGCATGCAAGTGAGAGAAGAAAGGAGTCAGCTACATTCCGGCTGTGTGCAGAGGCAGGTCACCGTGGTGGGAGTGTTCCTGTCTCATGGACTCTGCAAATCGCAATGCTTGGCATGGCCTCCCGACCCTGATGGCAGAGAAGCAAACACCAGTCGGAGAGCTGGGGTCTTCCCAGCCCTCTTGGCCCTGTGGCCAATTTTTTCTTCAATAGCCTCATAAAATCACATTATTTGAGTGCCCATGGCTCCAAAACAAGCAGGGATGCCCATGGACCCTGATTATCCATTGTCACCCTTCCCTCCAAACAGCCACCTCTCCCCTGGAGACAGCCCCATACTCCACTCAGACCTGTGTACTTCCTGGTATCCTTGTCACCTGCTTTTTATGCCTCATTTTACAAACACCAAATTGGAAGACAGCAGGAGCTGCCCCATAATACCAGTAAAGTGAGAAGCAGAGATAAATTAGTCCTAGACAACCGACTCATGTTGGGGGCAGCCCACTCACAGTGGCCCTGACCCAACTCTGACTAGAGGCCACTTGCTCTCAACACCAGGGTGCTCAATGGCCCGTCCTGGTACTCTACTCTTCTCTCTCCACCTTCGCTTTCCTGCAATCTATGCAGCCTGTGACTCCATCCATGGGCTAGAGACCCCCAGACCTTTTCCTGGGACCACAGGCCTGTGTCTCTATCTGCTGCTCAACACCTCCCCTTGAACATCCATGGCTAAAACTGAGCTCCTGACACTCTCTCCATACCCGTTTCTCTGTGGATTCCCCACCTCCACGAAGGACAGCTTCATCCTTTCAGCTACTCAGGCCAGAAGATTGAAGTCATCTCCTTCTCCAGGAAATCGTATTGGGGGAGCTACAAATATCCAAAATCCGATCGCTTCTCCTCCACTACACCCGAGGCCCGCCACCCATTTTTGCCTGAATTGCTGCAGCAGCCTCCTAACCAATCTCTGCTTTCACGTGGGCACCTCAGTTTTTTCCAGAACAACAACCAGAGAGATCTACTCACACCCAAGTCAGACCAGGTTACTCCTCTGCTCTCATAGCATTTGGAGGAAAACCCAGAGTGCTCTTGCCCTCAGCACCCAGAGTGCTCGTGACGGCCAGCAAAGCCGGCCCCCATCTCCTCTGACCTCCCACCTCTCGCCCTCTGCACCCAGAGTGCTCGTGACGGCCAGCAGAGCCGGCCCCCATCTCCTCTGACCTCCCACCTCTCGCCCTCTGCACCCAGAGTGCTCGTGACGGCCAGCAAAGCCGGCCCCCGTCTCCTCTGACCTCCCACCTCTCGCCCTCAGCACCCAGAGTGCTCGTGACGGCCAGCAAAGCCGGCCCCCATCTCCTCTGACCTCCCACCTCTCGCCCTCTGCACCCAGAGTGCTCGTGACGGCCAGCAAAGCTGGCCCCCGTCTCCTCTGACCTCCCACCTCTCTCCCTCAGCTAGCCCTCCAACATGTCTGATGTGGTCCCACCTTGGGACCCACATTGCTACTCCTCTGCCTGTAGGGGTACCCACAGTTATCCACACAGTTCACTCCTGTCTTTCAGGTCTTTGTGCAAATATCACCTTCTCAGTGGAGACTACACCTTCAGGACTTAGGCTGTGCCTGGCACATAGTAGGTGCTCAGTAGACACTGGTTGTAGGAAGGAATCTACAGGTTGAAATAAGGAGATCATTTCCCTGAGGTTCCGAAGCTCATATTTACTCACCATTTGTTGTTTACTGCTAATATTGAGCACTATCAGTAAAATACATAAAACCCTTTGCCAATCCAGGAAGTGAAAATGACACTTTACTGTTTTAGTTTGCATTTCTCTGCTTACAAATGGATTACACACATTTTCATGTGCTGTTGGCTACTTATTCATTCAGAAAACATACTAAGTGCTGGCTCTTTTTCATGTCCTTTATCAAGTTTGGATCATGTCATTTGCTGTTTTCTTTCTGATGTAAACTCTCAAAGTTTGAAGGGTATTGTCTTTTCCTGACACATACGTTGTAAATTTTCTGGCTTACATTTTGACTTTTAATTTCATTCACGATGTTTTTAATGAATAATTTTAATTTTTATGAATGCAAGTTAAAATAATTCTTTCATTGTGGTTTCTGACATGTCATGCAAATAAGGGTCTTCTCCTCCAAGAGCACAGAAATATTTGCCAATACTGTCCTTAAAATCGGTCACAGTTTCATTTTTTATATATGCATTTTACTTCAATTGGGGCTTCATTTTACTGAATGCCCTATTTGAAGCAAGTTTCTCAGTTAATTCTTTTCTCAAAGTGCTAAGTATGGTAGATTGCAAACATAAGTGGCCACATAATACTCCCACCTCCTTTACCTCCTCTCCCAGGAGGAGATAGCCTCCATCTTTCCACTCCTTAATCTGGGCTTGGCCATGTGACTTACACTGGCCAATGGGATATTAACAAGTCTGATGTGCACAGAGGCTGTAGAATGTGCACTGGGGCTTGGTCTCTCTTGCTGCCCTGGAGACCAGCTGCCCCACGAAGGAAACAGAGCCAACCTGCTGCTTCCTGGAGGGAGACAGTCCCTCAGTCCCTCTGTCTCTGCCAACCAGTTAACCTGCTGCTTCCTGGAGGAAGACAGTCCCTCTGTCCCTCTGTCTCTGCCAACCAGTTAACCTGCTGCTTCCTGGAGGAAGACAGTCCCTCTGTCCCTCTGTCTCTGCCAACCAGATAACCTGCTGCTTCCTGGAGGAGGGCAGTCCCTCAGTCCCTCTGTCTCTGCCAACCAGTTAACCTGCTGCTTCCTGGAGGAAGACAGTCCCTCTGTCCCTCTGTCTCTGCCAACCAGTTAACCTGCTGCTTCCTGCAGGAGGACAGTCCCTCTGTCCCTCTGTCTCTGCCAACCAGTTAACCTGCTGCTTCCTGGAGGAGGACAGTCCCTCTGTCCCTCTGTCTCTGCCAACCAGTTAACCTGCTGCTTCCTGGAGGAGGACAGTCCCTCTGTCCCTCTGTCTCTGCCAACCAGTTAACGTGCTGCTTCCTGGAGGAAGACAGTCACTCTGTCTCTGCCAACCCAGTTGACCGCAGACATGCAGGTCTGCTCAGGTAAGACCAGCACAGTCCCTGCCCTGTGAGCCAAACCAAATGGTCCAGCCACAGAATCGTGAGCAAATAAGTGATGCTTAAGTCACTAAGATTTGGGCAAAAGCTGAGCATTTATCCCAATCCCAATACTGTTTGTCCTTCTGTTTATCTGTCTGTCCTTCTCCGCTCATTTAAAATGCCCCCAATGAATCTAGTATATTTTTATAGGATCAGGGATCTGCTCTTGGATTTATGTCGTGTTCCCACCTCGAGGCAGCTTTGTAAGCTTCTGAGCACTTCCCAATTCCAGGTGACTTCAGGCGCTGGGAGGCCTGTGCATCAGCTGCTGCTGTCTGTAGCTGAGTTCCTTCACCCCTCTGCTGTCCTCAGCTCCTTCACACCTGGGCCTCAGGAAATCAATGTCATGCTGACATCACTCTAGATCTAAAACTTGGGTTCTTGGACCAGGTGCGGTGGCTCACACCTGTAATCCCAGCAATTTGGGAGGCCGAGGTGGGTGGATCACAAGGTCAGGAGATCAAGACGATCCTGGCTAACACGGTGAAACCCCGTCTCTACTAAAAATACAAAAAAATTAGCCGGGTGTGGTGGTAGGTGCCTGTAGCCCCAGCTACTTGGGAGGCTGAGGCAGGAGAATGGCGTGAACCTGGGAGGTGTAGCTTGCAGTGAGCCAAGATCATGCCACTGCATTCCAGACTGGGAGAGAGAGCGAGACTTTCTCAAAAAAAAACAAAAAAAACTTAGGTTCTTGGATGTTCGGGAAAGGGGGTTCTTTATCTAGGATCCTTGAAGCGCCCCCAAGGGCATCTTCTCAAAGCTGGATGTGTGCATTTTCCTGAGAGGAAAGCTTTCCCACATTATTCAGCTTCTGAAAGGGTTACTTGACCCACAGATGTGAAGCTGAGGCTGAAGGAGACTGATGTGGTTTCTCCTCAGTTTCTCTGTGTGGCACCAGGTGGCAGCAGAGGTCAGCAAGGCAAACCCGAGCCCAGGGATGCGGGGTGGGGGCAGGTACGTCCTCTCTTGAGCTACAGCAGATTAACTCTGTTCTGTTTCATTGTTGTTGTTTAGTTTGCGTTTTGTTTCTCCAACTTCGTGCTTAAGTTAACACCAGCTCCTGCATCAGGCCCTGTGACCAATGATGTTTGTTTCAAAACAGCTTGCATAGACTTCTTTTTGTCTTTACATATTTTCCTTACCTCAACCTCTTGGGATGCACCGATCATTGATCATAGCACAAATATCTCAGATTATAATCCTTGTTTATTTCCAAATAAATTTATTTCTTTGGAGATCCACTTTTTCTGTTATTATACATTGACATTGTTATCATGAAATTGGTTGGGTGATGTGTCTTATTTTCTTGTCTCCAGAAGAATTTCTGTAACAGTGCAATTAAACGTTCTTTGCATGTTTGCTAGAACTCACCTGTAAAATTGTCGGAGCAACCAAAGCCTGGTTTTTGTGTTTAGTTTTTCTTTTGTGATTGGGGAGGGGGGTTTATCGTACTGATTCAAGGTGTGAAGGTAACATTTTGATTTTATACATCTTCTTCAGTCCATTTAAGCATGTTACATAGCGTTGTTTGTTCTTTTCATGATATTCTTTACAGTAGTCTCCTAAATGTTCCCTCTGCTTCTGCCATGAGCCCCTACAATCTATTTCAACTCAGAAGCTATAGAGTTTGTTTAAAACATGTAACATATTATGCCACCTTTCTTACTGTAAAACATCCCATGGTTTCTCATAGTATTTATAGTAAAAGTGAAATTTTTATGATGGCTTGAGAAACTTTTCCCATTAGATGCCCAAGTGCTGGTCTGGTCTGATCTTCTCATCTTCCCTTGGGTGATTCTGTGGCAGTCACACTAGCCTCCTTGCTGCTCCACAAAAACTCCAGCATGATCCTACTTCAGGATATTTGCCATTGTTACTGCATCTGCCTGGAACCTTTTCTCCCATATAAACATAGAGATTGCTCTTGCCTGTCCTTCAAGTCTATTCTTAAATGTCCCATTCTCTGTGAAGCTTTCCTGCCCACCCTATTTAAATTACAGACTTCACTCCCAATTCCCCATCTACTTTAAGAGTCTTCATTTATCATTCCTTGACAAACTGTAAATATACATGTTCACTTTTTTATCGTCTGTCTCCAAATACTGGAATGTTTAGTTCTGTAATGTCAGATATTTCTGTTTGGTTCACTGGTGTATTCTTAAAGTATGTTACATACTAGGTATACTCAATGAATATTTGTTGAATAAATATCACATTGGGCTTATTCCAGAAATTCAGGCTTGTTTCAATAGTTAGAGCAATCTACAAATATAATTCATTACATTAACTAATTAAAGGAGCTAAATCACATCACCACCACAATAATGCAGAAAAACACATTTGATACAACTCAATATTCATGTCTGCCTAACAAACATCTCATGATACTAGGAAAAGAGTAAGGGATATATTATTTTCATGTATAAAACACTAACCATTGTAGCATGCCAATATACACAAAATTCAATGAAATTCCTATCAAAATCTTAGCATTCCTCTTAGTCCTCAACAAAGCATTTCTAAAATGTGTATAGAAGACCAAAGGGCCAAAAGAGTCAACTTCTGAAGAAGTGGAAAAAGAAAGTTGAGGAAATCTTAAAACATGTTATTGAGCTTAAAGTTGCAAAAATAAACTCATGTACCATAATTCATGAGTAGAAAAATAGACTAGTGGAATAACATAAAAATAAAAACAATGCTTACATAAAATGTTGTAACTGATTTGGATGTCATTCAAAATCAGTAAGTAAATAGTTGGACAATGTAATGAAAGATGCTAGGCAAATAATGTGGTAGGGAGAATAATGGCCCTCAAAGATGCCCATGTCTAACCCTGGAACCAGTGAATATGTTACACTGAATGCAATAAAGGCTTATCAGATGTGATTAAGGATGCAAACCGAGATGGAGAGATCTTCCTGGGTTATCCAGATGGGCCCAGTCTAATCACATGAGTTCTTAAAAATGGAGAACCTTTCTTAGCTGAGTCCAGAGAGAGATGTGACAATGAAAGAATAGTCAGAGAAATGTGACATTGCCAGCTTTAAAAAGAGAGAGGAGAGGCAATGAGAAAAGGAATGCTGATGTTCTCTAGAAGATAGAAAAGGCCAGGATATGGATTCTACCCTAGCCGCCATAAAGAAACATGCCTGTCGACAACTTGATTTTAGTTCACTAAAATTCATGCCTGATTTCTGACTTGTGTACACTGTAAGATGACAAGTTTGTGTTATTTTAGGTCACTTAGTTTGTAGAAATTTGTTACAGCAGTAATAGAACAAGTGGTTATCCATATGAGGCAAATTAGATTGGATACCTATCTCCAATAGAAATCAATTCAAGGTGAATTCCAGGAAAATACTTAAAACATTTAGATTAAAAATAAATGAGAATTTTTGTTACTTTTGGTAGGTCATAGAACCAAGAAAAACAAACATTAAGGAGGAAAAATGAACATATGACTACATCAAAATATAAAGCTTCTCTATTTGGATGATATCATAAGGTGACAAATCATAAACTGTAATATTTGCAACATATATATGAGTGAATAAATATACGTTTAGAATGTATATGAACTCCCAAAAATCAACAGGAAAAATAAGACATAGAACAAGCAAAATGCATAAACAAAAGAAGGCAAAACAAAAATAATGACTCATAATTATATGAAAAGAAGCTCATCTTCATAGATGAGCAGATAAATGCAAATTAAAACCACCCTGATATGCTTTTTACATCCATGAGCCTGATAAAAGTTAGAGTCTAAAAGTAATAATTAACAAAGATGGGAAGTAACAGAAAATCTTGTCCATTACTGGTTAAAGTATAAACTGATACAGCTACTTTATAGAATATTACATTATAGAATACAGTTGTGAGTATGTATATGCAGTGACTCAGCATCTTCATTGCTAGTATGTACTCAAGAGAAACTTACAGGAGTGGACTAGGAAGTAAATACAAAATGATGACAACATTGTTTGTTATATCAAAAAATAAAAAAGACACCTAATTTTCCAGCAAAAAAAATAAGTAAAAATAAATCCTGGTGTATTCTAACAATGGAATGATATATAGCCATTAAAATAAATCAACTATTACTGTACATATGAATGTAAGTATCAGCAAAACATATTGTTTAGTGAAAAAGTAAGAAGCTGAAGAAGAATATATACAATATGGTTACATTTATATGAAGTCCAAAAACTTGCAAAATAAAGAAATGTATTTAGAAATAGATTCACATGTGAGAAATCTAGAAGAAAATTAATGAAAGGATAAAAGGGATAGCAGTAATTCTGAGTAGTTGAGGGGATTTCAATTGGAAAAAAATAGTATCATATTCTTTAAGTCAGGTAGTGGGTATTAGCATTTGTTTTACCATCGTTCTTTATTCTTATAGCTACACTATATATTTTCAATGTATTTAATGTATTTTTTGCATAATTAAATATTATGCAATAAAAATGAGAAAACAAAAAAGTAGAAAATGATAAATTACAATAAAGAAATGGAGAAAAAATTATAATCTCGTTGTGTAATGGTATATTACATAGCTATTTTCTTAAGTAGATGTATGTACATGATGTATGCACGATTGTACATACATGTTCTTAATTATATATAAATATATGTACATATTTTTCATATAAAATACTAAACAAAGTACACCAAAATATTAGCTCCTATGTTAGTGAGATAATGTTTCTTTTTTTGTATTTTAAGTTTTACATAGTAGGTGTATTTGTCTGTTTTCATACTGCTATAAAGAACTGCCCAAGACTGGGTAATTTATAAAGGAAAGAAGTTTAATTGGCTCACAGTTCAGCACAGCTTGGGAGGCCTCAGGAAATCTACAATCATGGCGGAAGACAAAGGGGAAGCAAGGCAGCTTCTTCGCAAGGCAGCATGAAGAAGTGCCGAGCAAAGGGGAAAGAATCCCTTATAAAACCATCAAATCTCGTGAGAACTCACTATCACAAGAACAGCACAGGGGAAACTGCCCCCATGATTCAATTACCTCCACCTGGTCCCTCCCTTGACCTGTGGGGATTATGGGGGCTATGGGGATTACAATTCAAGATGAGATTCAGGTGGGGATACAAAGCCTAACCATATCAGTAGGCATGTGTTGCATTTTAAACTCAGAGAAAAATACTAGTGTTTTTATAGGATTCTTACTAAAGAAAAACCAGAAAGTAATAAACCATCTATGCTAAGACATAAAATTCAGTTGTTTAGTTACAAGATAGAATGTGGCCTTGTAAGAAAGCAAATTAACTTCTAACATACAAAGCCTTAGAGAAGATTCAAGTGACTGACGGATCTTAAACAGAGCTATTATTACAACTCAAACTGCAGTAAAATATCCTCAGCAACATATATGTGTGTGTTTCACCAGTCAGAGCAATACAAATTTAATGAAACTCCATTGGTGGTGTTTTTAATCAGACAATTTCTGAAGATGTCCTGGCTTATTCATAGATGCAAGCCAAATCTCTAGAAGAGTACCATAATAAGAAAAAAAAGAATACAGGCAAGTGAGAGCTGTTCCAAAGTTTAGGGAGTTTTTGTAAGGAATTAATAAATAAAAATGTTCTTGAAAGAGAGAAATTAATATGCAGTTCATACTGCCAGAATTGCAGGCAATTTATCAAACTCCCCTAATCCTCCAAAATCACTATTTTTTTTTTTGACACACACTTTACAGTACAGAAGAAAATGTCTCCGGCAATAAATCACAAAGTTAAAATTACCTAGTCTACAATTAACTAGACAGTGATGGTAAATCATTTTCTACCAAAAGAAATGTCTTGTCTATTCAGGTTCTGATCTACTTAAAAGTTTTCCTTGTTGGCGAGCAAGTGGTTAGAAAATCATATTTTATACGTACATTCAGCTTAACTATCATTCAGCTCAGGAAGATGACTCAGGGCCTTATCCATACCTTCAAGTTTGCTCTTAGCAAGTAATTATTTCAGTATCTATATCAAAAGTGGCTTAAGTCTGCAACATGTTTCTGAATGATTAACAAGGTGATAGTCAGTTCTTCATTGAATCCTGGATGCTTTATTTTTCTTAATAAGAGGAATTCATACGGATCAGCTAGAAAAAAATTAAGAGGAAAATCACATGGAAAGTTATATATTATATATCTATTATATATATAATATTATAGATCTATAATATTATATATCTATTATATATAATATTATAGATCTATAATATTATATATCTATTATATATAATATTATAGATCTATAATATTATATATCTATTATATATAATATTATAGATCTATAATATTATATATCTATTATATATAATATTATAGATCTATAATATTATATATCTATTATATATATCTATTATATATAATAGATATCTATAATATTATATATATCTATTATATATAATATATATCTATATTATATATCTATTATATATAATATATATCTATATTATATATCTATTATATATATTATATATCTATTATATATTATATATCTATTATATGTAATATTATATATTGTATATCTATTACATATATTATATAATATATATATTATATATTATATATCTATTATATATATATTATATATTATATATCATTTCCAAATTCCCCAGCGTTCATATTTGTCAGTGCAAGTAAAGAGCCTTAGTGCTGATGAGGTTTGAGGTATGACCATTTGGCCAGAATTTATGAACTCTACATGTCGCTTGATGTGTGCTTCAGGGTACAATTTTTTTTTTTTTTTGAGACGGAGTCTTGCTCTGTCGCCCAGGCTGGAGTGCAGCGGTGCGATCTCAGCTCAACGCAAGCTCCGTCTCCCGGGTTCACGCCATTCTCCTGCCTGAGCCTCCTG
This sequence comes from Pan troglodytes, assembly GCF_028858775.2. Taxonomy (NCBI): domain Eukaryota; kingdom Metazoa; phylum Chordata; class Mammalia; order Primates; family Hominidae; genus Pan; species Pan troglodytes. The sequence goes on along the minus strand of NC_072409.2, from coordinate 115,814,844 downwards.
AGTAGCTGGGACTACAGGCGCCCGCCACTATGCCCTGCTAATTTTTTGTATTTTTAGTACAGATGCGGTTTCACCGTGTTAGCCAGGATGGTCTCGATCTCCTGACCTCGTGATCCACCCGCCTCGGCCTCCCAAAGTGCTGGAATTACAGGTGTGAGCCACCACGCCCGGCCAGGGTACACTTTTAAGCAGAGACACTACTTTGAAGGTCATAAAAAATATAATAAGAGATAAGGCTAATTTCCTTTAATAATAATGAAATCCTTTAATAAAAATATAAAGGAATAATATAATAATTTTCTTTAATAAAATATAATAAGAGATAAGGCTAATTTCCTTTAATAAAATATAGTAACTACATACCAACAGAATTCCAAAAAAAGAAATGGAGAGGAAGGGAGCATGGGTCATTAATCTTGTCAAAAATATAAAATTATATACGAGGAATTCCTAGAAACTGTTTTCCTTGTCTGCAGCCATTGTGCTGCTGCTACACAACTACCGCAAGCAGCCCTTCACGCCCTCCTCCCAGTACAAAGCTAATTGACTTGTGAGAAATGTTAAGCTTGGAAGAGTCAGCATCGCTGCACTTATTTTTTATTCTACTCTGACATTAGAATAATCCTTGAGTGGGGGAAAGGTTAAAACCCCCTCTGGATAAATGTTACTAATTAATGATGATTGTTTTAAACAATGTTTGGATAATTTTTCCTTGTCCCTTGACATAAACTTGATAAATAACTGAGAAGTGAGAAGGAGATTAGTGGGTTGACTAAATTCCATTCAGGTACTTAAAGTTAGCTCCAAAAATTTAGCTATTTATAAATTGTCATGCATTGTTAATGTATAAGAGATGTAGATTTCATTTATCTTTGGTGGAGCGAGATGAAGCAGTGAATCATTGAAGACTGAAAGAAAGAAAAAGGTCTTTTCCCTTTTCTTTAAGAAGCATCATTAGTTAAAAACATGTTAGTTGATACCAGAGAACTATATTTAAAGGGACAGCAATAAGCAAATTGATTACTCTGGTGATTATTGGAGTGACATTGCCTTTTAGTTGTACTTTCACAAAAATTCACAATATTTGCCAAAGTCAAGTTATCCATTACACTATTAATTTGTCATTCTTTTGTTTATATAGTCAATATCTCTATCTCAATTGGATCTATCTCAGCTGCTTCTAAACAAGCCACCATAGTCTCTCCCATTTCAACAATCTCTTCCAAGTACCATTTCATTTCTTCTTTTCATATTTTTGAAAACTTTTGAAAAACTACCTATTTTCCTCCTCCATTTCTTGTTCATTCCATTCTAGTGGACATGGAATCTGTTCCTCCTCCAAAACGGAATTTGGTAACCCTTAAATTACCAAACCCAAAACAATATGTTGCTTTTATCTTTACCTCTCTGTGGCATTTAATGATAAGACCACTACTTTCTTCTCTTTTACCCTTCTTTCTTGAATTCAGTCAAACAACGTACTTACATTTTTCGTCTTATTCTCCATCTTAGAAACCACCTCAGCTTTCTCCATTCAGCCATAAAATTGTGCTTTTCCTCAAAGATTAATCTGCCTCTCCTCTCACTCTATACTATCTCTGTTAGCTAATTTTATTTGTGCACATTGCTTATACTGGGCATTATATACACATATGCATGTGTGTACATGTGCACACACACACTGTATGTGGACGTGTTTATATATATGTGTGTGTGTATATATATATAGTATATATATAAATTACAATAACATAAAGGTGGCATTTTAAATTAGTGGAAATTACCCTGATTTGACCACTACACATTCTATACATGTAAAGAAATATCACTCTGTATCCCAAGAATATGTACAATTATGGTTTGCCAAATGAAAAAGTTCATACATTGAAAAATTTTAGATAAATATCAAACTTTCTCTGAAACTGTAACTGTAAAATGTAAAAAACAGTAATTGCTATATTGCTTATTTCTGAGTAGAAGAATATGAGACATTTCCCTAATCATTATGTGTAATTACAATTACATATATATGTTTATATATTACATACATATATATATGTAATTGTAATTACACATAATGATTAGGGAAATGTCTCATATTCTATATATATAGACAGAAAGAGAAAATATATGAGGGAGAGAAAGAATCTTTCCATCTCCTTTGAGTTCCACGGTGTTGAGAGTCAGGACAACTACAATTGCTTCATCATGCCTGCTTGCAATTATAGGGCTTTTGAACCATTTGTTCCCTCCTTAGATATCCTCATTTTTTTCAGATTCTTGCTTAGAAGTCACTCCTCCGTGGACCTCCTCTGACATATTAAACATTGCAGTCCATTATAAGCTGCAAGAGGACAGGGATTTTTGCCTGTTTTATTCCCTACTGTATCACCAGGGGCTTCAGCAATATCTAACAAACAGTGGGCATGTAATGAATATGTGTTAAGTGAAGTAATAAATTCAATCAAATCACATCACCTGTTTAAAGCACTTCATTGGCTTCACATTGTACTTAGAATAAAGAGAAATTCTTTTTATACAATATAAGTTCCTGCAGAATGCAGACACTTTCTACTTCTCCAGCCTCTTTTCAACTCCTCTCCTACTAGCTTCTGTATTTAAGCCACATTAGACCTTTCTTCAGTTTTTTATATAGACTTTGTTGCATCACACCTCAGAGATTCTGTACATGTTCTTCCTCCTGCCTAGAAAGGATCGTCCCTCCACTTTCGCCAACTAATCCCTGCTCAACTTTTCATCTCAGCAGGAGGCCCATTCTCTTTGGCAATCCTCTGGCCTCCAGCCCATTTATTATATACTCACATGTCAACATGTACTTCGTACAGCATGTAACACAATTGCACTTTTATATTTTAACAAATTATATTTCCCATATTAAACTGTAAGTCTCCTGAAAGGAGGAATTTTGTTCTTGCTCATCATCAACTTTTTCAACATCCAGTGCACCATTTAGAACTTAGATGTAGTCAATACAGGTTTGTGGAATGAAAGAGGAAAAGAAAGAATTAATATTCCTTTAAATTAGGATGCAAAGATCGTATATAGAAAATTGGCTAAGTTGTGGTCCATTCATATTTGCTCCCAATTAAGGAGCACAGCTATGAAAAGGAATGCTTCAAATTAATAACCAATAGATTTTTTAAAAAAGAAAACTGGCCAGGTACTGTGGCTTATGTCTGTAATATCAGAATGTTGGGAGGCCAAGGCAGGATTACTTGAGCCCAGAAATTCCAGACCAGCCTGAGAATTTGGCAAAACTCTGTCTCTACAAAAAATACAAAAATTAGCCAAGTTTGGTGGCATGTGCCTGTAGTACCAGCTACTTGGGAGGCTGAGGTGGAAGAATAGCTTGAGTCTGGGAGGTCAAGGCTGCAATGAGCTGTGATCGCACCACTGCACTCAAGCCTGGGTGGTAGAGTAAGACCCTGTCTCAAAAAAAAAGAAAAGAAAAATCACTAAGCAAAATAAGACATGTGAAGGATCATCTCAAAGGTAAGAAAAATTAGGGGAACATTAAAAGCTTTCTTCCCAAGCCACTAAATCAACTTGATTAACAAAATTACCACCTGATTTAGCGTTAGAAAATTACATTACATATCAAACATAAACCCATTAATCAAATACTAAAGAAATTTCTGAGTTAAATGGTATAATGTTAGCTTATGCCAGAGCTGACCTTGAAAGACTGTTCAAGTATGGCTCAGTGTGATTGAAAGTTCTGTGTGAATACGTTTTTGGAAAGATCCAACAGCAACACCTTAGTGTATGTTTTTGAAATAAAATGTATCTGAGTAGCAGCAAAGTTATTCTCAAATTTCCATTTTATAGCTGGAGATGTTATACCGTGACATATACGATAGGACCCAATATGGATTAATCCCTTTTAGAAGTCGATCAGGAAGAGGGGAGCAGTTAAAACAGTTGCTTAGTTTACAAACATTAGAACAATTTTCTTATTCACACCATCTGATTATTGTATTTTATTTTTTCCCCAACGTTTAGACTACACAATGAGTTAAGAATGATAAAAATAAGCTCACCAATATACTATGTACATATTTACCAAAATCTGTGCATGCTTATACATATAAACACAGCTGATAATTTATTAGTTAGGCTCATTTGTAATTTTTGTCACTATAGACAAGTTTTTTATTTAAATTGAAGATTAGTATACATTTTAAATGATTAGTCAAAATAAAAAATCTAAAATGTGCTCTAAATACCTCTTAGGTCAGAAAAAAAAAAAGTCAAAAGCTAGAATATAGAGAAATTAAGAAATGTCCTAAATTTCTAATCTGACAAAAATTCATACGAGATTGAAATATTTTAATGGAAAATAGAACAGAACTAATCATTGAAGAAATTATAGAAAGGAAACAAAATAAACAGATTATATGGAGTATTTTTAGAAGATAAGTAAATAAATTAATATACTAGGAAAAAACAAGGGAAATATAATTGATAAATAAATACAGGTAAGAGTTCTTTTGAAATAATGATAAAATAGAAAATCTCTGTCAAACTAAAAGGAAAGATGCATAAATATATAAATAAATGATAAAACGATGTTGCATACATATATGACTTTTTCAGAATCAAAAAATTTAAATTTTTGTAATAAAATGTAAATGTTTATAAATTTAAAAAACTAGAGGAAAGAATGTTGACTGTTCACAATACAAATAAATGACAAATATTTGAGGTGATGGATATGCTAATTATCCTTATTTGATCATTGGACATTGTATACATGTATCAAAATATCACTCTGTATCCCATGAATATGTACAATTATTTGTCTCAAAAACAAACAAAAGATAATGGGAGAATGTTGAAAACTCCGAGAGAAGAGCAACTCTCACAGATAGGGATCCAGATAACATTAGCAGCTGATTTCTCGGCAGAAACCTTGAAGGCCAGTAGGCAGTGGATTATATATTTAAAATAATGAAGAAACCTGTCAATTGAGAAATCTATAGCTGGAAAACTTATCCTTCAAAAATGAGGGAGAAATTAAGACATTTCCGGATTTTTTTAAAAAACTGAAAAAAAATCCATTTATCCCTGAATTTGCCATTCAAGAAGTGTTAAGTCCTTCAGGTTGAAATAAATGAACTCTAGGCAATAACTATATAAGTAAATAAGCAAGCTGTATGAATATACAAAGCTCTCTGGTAAAGGTAAATACATAAACAAACATAAAAACAGTCCTATTGTAATTTTGGTTTCTAACTCTGCTTTTTATTTTCTACATAATTTAAAAGGCAAATGCATAAAATGTAATTGTAAATCTGTTAGCTGGTATACAATGAATAAAGATATAATCTGTTACATCAATAACATAAAAAGAGTAGAGCTATATGTATAGCAGTAGAATTTTGGTATGTGATTGAACTTAAGTTGAAATAAATTCAAATTAAAATGTTATAACTCTAGGATGTTATATGTAATTCGCATAGTAACCCAAAACAAAATATACATAGAATATAAACAAAAGGAAATGAGACTAGAAACAAAATGTGTCACTACAAAAAAATCAACTAAAGATAAAAAAGAAATAATTGAGAAAATGGCAAAAATCAGTAACTCTGACGTATTAAAACTTTCCATGCTACATAAATCTGAAAACTCTATTTCACATAAAACTGGAGCTGAAAGAGACAAATATTTACCTATAAAGTTAAAAGTTATATAGGGAACAAACACTAATTTTTTTTAGAAAAAAATTCTAAAAAGAGTAAAAGTATGCCTTATACTACCCCAATTTCATGTTTTACAGCTCTGGGAAAATAGAAAATAAAATGTTCTGTTAGCATGAATCCCTCTGTGCCCCCAAAAAACCCTATGGATTGCATCATTATTACCTAAAAAGTCTATTGTCAAATGCAGCAGAGTGATATTTTTTACAAGGTAGATATTAATTTTAGATATGGAATAATATTGGTGATTTCAATTTTATAACACTGGGTTAAGATGAAAGAATGAGAAGATAAAGGTCCCTCAGCAATATAACTCACAAACATGTTCAGAAGCAGTAAGAAGTTACATTAATTATCTTTTGAAAGTCAGTAATCTACATCTTTAATGTATGCATATAGCATAGCTAATGTACTATCGCTGGGTCCATTTATTCAATGAATAATTGCTGCTATGTGTCAGACATTTTTCTAGGCCTAGGAATGGATACATAAGTGAACAAAGCAAAGATTCTGGTTCTTGTAGAGTTTCCATTAAAAGACCATTTAGTAAAACTTTTCTTCCCCCAAATTATAAAATCTGTAAGATGATTTAACAACATGTGTAAAAGTCATTGTGGGCCAGGCACGGTGGCTCATACCAGGTGTGGTGACTCATAGCACTCTGTCACCCAGGCTGGAGTGCAGTGGCAAAATCTCTGCTCACTGCAACCTCTGCCTCCTGGGTACAAGCGATTCTCCTGCCTCAGCTTTCTGAGTAGCAAGGACTACAGGTGCACACCATCACGCCTGGCTAATTTTTGTACTATTAGTACAGACGGAGTTTCGCCATGTTGGCCAGGCTGGTCTCGAACTCCTGACCTCAAATGATCCGTCTACCTCGGCCTCCCAAAATGCTGGAATTACAGATGTGAGCCACAATGCCCGGCCTTATTTTCTACAACTTTGGTAACTTTAGCATATACCCCAAATCTGTAAGACATAATATTATAATTCAAATGCAACTCATGGCTTCTCATTGTACTCTTTCTCTAGCTTTTGAATTATTTATTCTAATACCAGTTTTAATTCTGACACAAAAGCATGGGAGTTCTAATCAAAATCCAACCTTTTATCATAAAAACTATGAAGAAATTATGAGTAGAACTTAAAAAGGAAAATAGGCCTATTAATTAGATTTGTCTTTGTAGCATTTAACTCTATAATAAATAACATAATATTTTATGCCTATGAGTACCCAACAAAGCCTCCAGCTTCTATTTAGATATAAAATGTAAAAGTCACTACTGGATCCACAAGCAAGACTATGGTAAAGAAATTTCTCCACCTAACCAGCTTCTTTTACATGATGTTACATGTTTCTTTTGTTTTTTCATTTTGGCAAATATTGATTGTCATCTTCGTGTTTGTCTATGTCCTAAGTGCTGGGATACAGAATCTGAAAAGATGGACACAGGACCCGCCTTCAAGTTCACCTTTTTTTTTTTTTTTTTTTTTTTTTGAGATGGAGTTTTGCTCTTGTCGCCCAGGCTGGAGTGTAATGGTGAGATCTCGGCTCACTGCAACCTCCACCTCCACGGTTCAAGTGATTCTCCTGCCTCAGCCTCCCAAGTAGCTGGGATTACAGGTCCCAGCCACCACGCCTAGCTAATTTTTGTATTTATAGTAGAGATAGCGTTTCATCATGTTGGTCAGGCTGGTCTCGAACTCCTGACCTCAGGTAGTCGACCCACCTCGGCCTCCCACAGTGCTGAGGTTACAGGCATGAGCCACCATGCCTTGCTAGGAGTTCACGCTTTAGTTGGGGAAAATATACAATAAGCAAGCCAATTTTCAAAAAGAGAACTGCAATTAGAGTTAAATGCTACAATCTCACAGGAAGATGGGATGTAGAATGATAAGGCTCTCAGAATAGTAAGAGAAACTATTGCTTCTTACGATGTTTGTCTTTCTTTGTATCGGTGCTCAGCTGAGTCTGCAGTGCTTCAGAGGCAGCTTTCATTTTATAAAAATCTATGATTTCTCCTTCCAGTTGTTTTTTCTCTTCCTCGAGCTTCCTTATCTCCTCCTGTTGAATCATTTTAAGATGCTCGAATTTGTCCTGCAGCTGTGAAACCAATGTGCAGTTGTGACACCAAAGCAGTGTGGCTGAACACCCAAAAGAATATGCTTCTTTCTGATTATCAAACAAACCCAAATCATCACAGTAGAGCACGATCTTAATAACAATCTCAAAAACTCAGGAGTAAACACTGAGATATGGAATTTTTCTTTTCTTTCTTTTTTCCTTTTATAAGATGGAGTCTCACTCTGTTGCCCAGGCTGGAGTGCACTGGTGCGATCTCAGCTCACTGCAACCTCCATCTCCCAGTTCAAGTGATACTCCTGCCTCAGCCTCTTGAGTAGCTGGGACTACAGGCATGCACCACCACTACAGGCGTGTGCCACCACACCTGGCTAATTTTTGTATTTTTAGTAGAGATGGGGTTTTGCCATGTTGGCCAGGCTCGTCTCGAACTCCTGACCTCAGGTGATCCTCCCGCTTTGGCCTCCCAAAGACTTTTTTTTTTTTTTAATATAGAGACAAGTTCTCAGTACATTGCCCAGGCTGGTCTCAAACTCCTGAGCTCAAGTGATCCTCCCACCTCAGCTTCCCAAAGTGCTGGGACTGACTGGATGCAGTGGCTCATGCTTGTAAACTCAGCACTTTGGGAGGCCAAGGTGGGAGGATCGCTTGAGCCCAGGAGTTCAAGACCAGACTGGGTGATATAACACAATAGTAAACTTCAACAGGAGAGAGAATCTGTAAACTTGAATATAGATCTTCTGAAATTATCCAGTCAGAGGACAAAGAAAAAAGAATAAAAAAGAGAAAAGAAGGCTGGGCGCGGTGGCTCAAGCCTGTAATCCCAACACTTTGGGAGGCCGAGGCAGGCAGATTAAGAGGTCAGGAGTTCAAGACCAGCCTGGCCAACATGACAAAGCCCCATCTCTACTAAAAATACAAAAATTAGCCGGGTGTGGTGGCACACACCTGTAGTCCCAGCTACTTGGGAGGCTGAGGCAGGAGAATCGCTTGAACCCAGGAGGCGGAGGTTGGAGTGCAATGTGAGCCGAGACCACACATTACACTCCAGCCTGGGTGACAGAGCACAACTCTGTCTCAAAAAAAAAGAAAAAAAAAGAGACAGAGAAAAGAAAGCCAACAAGACACCATTAGGCAAACCATTGTCAGGTTATGGGAGTTTGAGAAGGAAAGTAGAGAAAGGAGAAGAAAGCTTATTTAAAGAATGGCTGAAAACTGCCTAAATCATGGGAAAGATTTAGACATCTAAATCCATGAAGCTTAAAGATTCCTAAAGAGGTTCAAACCAAATAGATACTCACCAAGTCACAATATAATCAAATAGTCAAAAGTTAAAGAAACTTTGCAGGTCAGGACAGAATCGAATAATACATTCAAAGTGCTGAAAGAAAAAAACTGCCAGCAACTAATACTATGTCTGACAAAGCTGTCCTTCAGAAAGAAAAAAGAAATAACGTGTTTCCTCGACAAACAAAGCTGAGGGCATTCAGGACCACTAGGTCTACCTTAAAAAAATGCTTAACGGAGTTTTTCAAGTAAAAATGAATGAAGTTGGGAGCGGTGGCTCATGCCTGTAATCCCATTTTGGGAGATCACCTGAGGTCGGGAGGTCAAGACCAGCCTGGCCAACATGGCAAAACCCCACCTCCAGTAAAAATACAAAAAATTAGCCAGGTATGAAGGCCACTGAGATCGTGCCACTGCACTCCAGCCTGGGTGACAAGAGTCAAACTACATTTCAAAAACAAAAAAACAAAACAAACAAAAAAAACAAAACTTGAGGCCTGGCCTTCTGCTCCTCTCCAACCTCCCCTTCTCTGGGCCCAAGCCACCTTGGCTGAGGAGGGGGCGAGGAGGTGTGAGCCCCTGCCAGGAACCCCCTGCCCGGACCAAGTACTTGGCCCCCAGGCCTGCGTTCAGTGAGGCCTCCCATGGCGTCAGCATGTTCGTGTGGAGGATTCTGGAAGGTCACTCTGCGGCCGTGTTCCCCTGGTACTCCATCCCCTTCCTCACCCCTCCCTGCAGCCACACGAGGCCCAGCAACCTGCCAGTCACTCAGTGGCCTCCAACCAGAGAAAACAACCTGCCAAGTTGGCAGCTGTTGCTCATGAGCATCCACCAGGTGGGACAGGGAGTGTTGACCCTCGGCGGCCCCCTGGAGCCACCTGCCCTGAAAGCCCAGGGCCCGCAACCCCACACACTTTGGGGGTGGTGGAACCTGGTAAAAGCTCACCTCCCACCATGGAGGAGGAGCCCTGGGCCCCTCAGGGGAGTCCCTGCTGGACAGTGAGACAGAGAATGACCATGATGATGCTTTCCTCTCCATCATGTTTCCTGACACCCACTTGCCTCTACCACTCAGATGATGTCAGGCCCAGTCCCTCAGTGCCCTGTGCAAGGAACAGGACTCATCTTCTGAGAAGGATGGACGCAGCCCCAACAAATGGGACAAGGACCACATCCGGTGGCCCATGAGTGGCGGTCATGATCTTCAGCAAGCGGCACCAGGCCCTGGCGGGGCGCACCAGGGTCACCCCAACCAGGATAACCAGACCATCAGCCAGTTGCTGAGCGAGCGGTGGTACACCCTGGGGCCCAATGAGATGCAGAAATACGACCTGGCCTTCCAGGTGAAGGTGGCCCACTTGCAACAAGGACCGAAAGAAGTCCAGCTCAGAGGCCAAGCCCACAAGCCAGGGGCTAGCAGGAGTGTAACAAGGGCTCGTGGGAGTGGAGCGTATCAGAGACGGGCACTGCCACTGCCACTGCCCCTGGGGTGTCCTCTGAACTCCTGTCAGTTGCAGCCCAAACACTCCAGAGCTCAGATACCAAGGAGCAGCTTCTGTGGGGCAGAACGGCTGCACACAGTCAGGGAACCTGGCTCAGCCTGGCCCAAGCCTTCTCCCACAGCGGGGTACACAGCCTGGACGGCAGGGAAATAAACCATCAGGCACTACGGGAACTGACACAGGTGGTGTCTGGCACTGCATCATACTCTGGCCCAAAGGCTTCTACTCAGTATGGAGGTCCAGGCCACTTTGCAGCCCCTGGTGAGGGAGGTGACCAGTGGGCAGCCCTGCTGCTGCCCACCTGAGCTGCTCATTCCCAGCACATGGCCAGTGAGGACATAGTGAGTGACGAGGAGCACACGGTCATCCATGAGGAGGAGGGGGTGATGATGTCATTGCTGATGATGGCTTTAGCACCACTGACACCGATCTCAAGTTCAAGGACTGGGTGACCGATAGAGTGGGGACAACTCTGGGGAGGAGCCAGAGGGCAACAAGGGCTTTGGTGGGAAGGTATTTGCACCTGTCATTCCTTCCTCCTTTACTCCTGCCGCCCCTTGCTGGATCCTGAGCCCCCAGGGTCCCCCGATCCACCTGCAGCTTTTGGCAAAGTCTATGGTCCCACCCTGTCCTCCTCCTACACATACTCGGATGCTTCCTCCTCAACCTTGGCACCCACCTCCTTCTTACTGGGCTCAGGAGCCTTCAAAGCCCAGGAGTCTGGTCAAGGCAGCAGAGCGGGCCCCCTACGGCCCCTACCCCTGGGGATGGGGGCCCAGGGACGCCTTCCAAGGTGACCTGTTTCCTCCCAATGGATCCTGTCACCTTCTGGTGCAAGAGACCTGAAAGTGTGGGCGACCTGGAGCTACCAGGCTCCTCAGTCATCAGGGTCCCTCCCAACACTAAGGCTTTCCTAGGCAGGAGCTGAGCTGAGCCACCCTGGGGGCAGAGCCTGAAGAGAAACTGACTGGGCTTTCGGGGTCGGGGCAGAGGGAACCCCACAGACATGGATCCCACACTGGAGGACCCCACCACGCCCAAATGCAAGATGAGAAGATGCTCCAGCTGCAGTCCAAAGCCCGACACCCCCAACTGTGCCATGTGTGATGGGGACAGCTTCCCCTTTGCCTGTACAGGTGGAGAAGCCGAGGACAGGCTCAGGGAACCGGAGACCGAGAAGGCGCTGTCCTCTTCACTGCACGTGCCCTGGACCAGTGCCGGCCCTGATCATGCAGCTCTTCCAGGCCCACTGCTTCTTCCTGTCCACTAGGCCACAGCCGCCCTCCAGGCCCACTATGCACACATCTTCCCCTCCAAGGTTTGTTCTGCCTCTGCCCTGTCTCCCAGCCCTGTGGGGGTCCTGACCGCACCTCACCTGGCTCAGACTCTTGACGCTGCCCTGGCTGCCCCACCACTGCCTCTGCCCGAGAGTCACGTGAGGCTGAGAGTAGGGGCAGGGGCAGCAGTGGTGCCAGTTGGGGTGCGGTCCAGTGGGAGGAGCCTCAGCCTCGCGGGCTGCTCCGTGGGACTGATGACTGCATGATCTTCTGGGCACCTCACGGATCTTCAACTGCAGGTGAAACGGATGCTAGTGGTGGGTGCAGGGCCGCTGGGAGCTGCTGCATGGTTCCCAGAGGCTGGACTGGGGCAGGTGCCAACTGAAGCTGCTGGGGCAGCATGGGCAGAATGTTCTGCACACAAACCTTGGAGAAGATGATGTGTGCATAGCGGGTCCACTGCTGCTGCCCCTGCCCTGACTCCCAGCCCTGCCTGACCCTACCTCAACCTGCTCAGGCTCTGGCGCAACCCTGGCTGCCCTGCCACTGCCTCTGCCCCAGAGTTGGGGTCTTGACAGCCTGGTTGGAAGGGGACACCCCAGCCCTGCCTCAACACCTGGGGGTCTCCATAACTACCACAGGCAGGTGGGCAACCCCAAAGATCCCAGGACTCACAGTACCCCCTGAGAACATGGAAAGTATGTGGGGGTAGCAATGGAGGGCAGGATGGTTATCTTCTCCCAGGTAAAGCCATTTAATCCTTTCAGTTTGGGACGGAGTAAGGCCTGCCTCTTTTTTTTTTTTTTTTTTTTTTTTTTTTTTTTAGACCGACTCTTGCTCTGTCGCACAGGCTGGAGTGCAGTGGTGAGATCTTGGCTCACTGCAACCTCTTCCCACCGGGTTCACGCCATTCTCCTGCCTCAGCCTTCCGGGTAGCTAGGATTACAGGTGCACGCTACCACGTCCGGCTAATTTTTGTATTTTTAGTACAGACGGGGCTTCATCTTGGCCAGGCTGATTTCGATCTCCTGACATCGTGATCTGCCTGCCTCCCCCTCCCAAAGTGCTGGGATTACAGGCGTGAGCCACCACGCCTGGCCAAGGCCTGCTCCTCTTATCTATACCCCCTACCCCTGCAGCTGTGCCGGGGGAAAGCTGGGCAGTTTCCCTCCTCCAAGCCCCTGTACATACCATGAATTGTGGGACCTTCAGAACTTTTCACTTTTCGGAAAATAGCTCCTGCTGGGGCTACAAGATGGAGTGTGAAGAGGGCCTTGGGCCACAGGGAGGCGCCTGTGGACTAGGGGGAGTTCGTGCACCCCTTCTTTCCCCAGAGGGGCTGGACTCAGGTGAGTATGGGGGTGGGGGCTCCTGCACTTCGACACAGGCAGCGGGAGGGTTTTCTCCCCATTCCCTCTGCACTCCCAACTTGAGCTATACTTTTTAAGAAAGTGATTCACCCTGCCTTTGCCCCCTTCCCCAGAACAGAACACGTTGATCATGGGCGATATTTTTCATTGTGCCAAAAAGTTGCCATGACCGTCATTAAACCTGTTTAACACCAAATAATAAGGAAAATAAAATAAAAAATTCGGGCATGGTGCAGAAACTCACTCCAAATAAACTACCTACCAAAATATATAATGGTGGAAATATTCCAAAATTCAATATTTTGGGATTTATACACAAAAGATAAACAAATTAGAGGTCAAGAGGCTGCCAGAAGGGAAAAACGGGGCCTGGAAAGGCCGTTGTGAGGAATGAGCTGGGCCTAAAGAGGCCACTGGCAGGCAGTAGCTGGACCTGCCGAAGTGGCCGAAAGGCAGGAGCTTTGGACTGGGGAGGCCGCAGTGAGGCGAGAGCTAGCTGGGCGTGGAGAGTCCGCAGTGAGGCCGAGGCCGAGGCCGAGGCCGGGCCCGTGCAGGCCTTCGAGAGGCAGGAGGCCGGGCCTGCAAAGGCCGACTGGAGATCAAGTTCTGCGCCTGAAGAGGCTGCCAAAAGTCAAAAGCCGGGCCTGGGAAGGCCGCCGAGAGCCATGAGCTGGGCTGGGCCGAAAGAGGCCACTGGGAGGCAGGAGGAGCTGGGCCTGGAGAGGCTGACTCGAGGAAGTTTTGCACCTGGAGAGGCCGCAGCTGGGCCCGGGGAGGCCGACTTGCTGCTCTTCCAGGCCCACTTCCAGGCCGACTTGAGGACGACTTGGGCCTGCAGAGGCCGCCGGGAGGCCCAAGCTGGGCCTAGAGGAGCCCACCGACCGGAGGCCGTTTGGGGCCTGCAGATGCCATCGGAGGGCAGGAGCTGAGCCTGGAGAGGCCACCGTGAGGCCTGAGACGTTGTTGGGACCTGGAGTCGGCCCAGAGTCCGGCCTGGAGATGCAGCCGGGAGATGCAGTATGAAATGGGGGGAAAGAGTAACTTTACAATGGAGAAACCTGACAAACACTCCTTCAGCCAGGTGATCAGGTCGTCAACATCAACATCAATAACAGTCATAACCTTTTATTTCATGTCATAAAATGGTGACACTTGCTTGTGTTAAAAAAATTTAATAACAATGTAATCATTATATCTCTGCAATCAGCTGCAGTTCTAAGAAAAAATGACAATGTTGAAAGTTGTATCATCATTATTATAAACTTTCATGTTAAGTATATGTAAACTCCAAAGCCAATTTCAAAAGATATTTTTGTGAAATACCATTCTTTAAAAAAAAGGATATTATATATAATTGTATGAATGTTAAATGTTTTACAGTACTGATTTGCTACATTTTATGTATGCTGTAAAACAAATACCATTTTAAAGTATATTGGAATTCGTAACTAAAGTAATAAATAAATGCTTGAAATATACCCAGTAGAAACTTATTTTTATTATCCAATCCTTTTGATAAGAAATGCCTCTAGTGTTACGTACAAACTTGATCTTCTTTGAAATGTGTTGTCCACTGCTTTTCTGTTTCTGTCACAGTAGCTATAAACAGCTGTTTAAGGATATCCTTATCTAAATTTCTGCCTGCAAACAAAACAAAATATGACGTGATTACATTATGCTTATTAAAATGACACAGTTCACCTATCAATTCCAGTTCATTAAATGCTTTATGGTGTTTAGAAATTTACAAAAAGAATAGTAATTGAGTGATTCCATCTTTAACTTTCCAGGTCAGTACATTAAAGTCACATTGGTCCTTGGATTAACCACTTTTCTAAGACTGAAGAAGAACAAAAGTCCTAACAAGCTTTTACGAACGTTGTAACGTGATAAAGATGAAACATTGACCACAAGCTTATTTAGTTTTAAAAGAGGACCTGAACGGTTAATCTGTTTAAGTGGCACATGATATCCCTTTCAAATATATTTTTCACTTTGTTTTAAAACTGTGAATCCTTTGAGACTCACCAAGGAGGACCAATCGATTTGTTCTCTCAGTGTCATCCTTCCAGCTCACTGGAGTCTCCTCCAGATCATAGAGCTCATGGACACCCTGGACAATCACTTGTTGTGATTTGTCTTTGATTGACACCAATCCCTGCTCAAAGGAGAATTGACTGAACATTAATCAGCCTGAGTTCAAACTTAAAAGCAGAAATAGAGCATCAATGTTAATGGATTAATTACTGATATTCACTTAAAAAATACAAACTCTTAAGCTGAGAAAATTACTTAATTCCAATTATTTGTGAATTACAAGAAGTTTCTTAATGTTTTTAATTTTCAAAAAAGGTTTCTGTGTATTGATTTTTTTTTTTGAACAATCGCCTTTTCTAATGATAAAGTTAATACATATATTAGGATGGTTTTTCAGTGTTATTTATCACAACGAAAACCTGAAACAAAATGATGAAATACGTATCATATCCTATTGATTAAAGATTTTATATAATGTTTTACAGTTTTAGTGAGAAAAGTTGAGAAGTTAAAGGAGTTTGGTTATATTAAATAATTTGTTTTAGAAATGGGTTGCAATCAATGAACAATGATGAAATAAAGAAAAACTATTATATTTATCTGAATATGAGCTCATTGTGTATTGATTTGCAGAAATGAGAAACGAATTATCTGATAAACTGGCTCCTATGAGGATGAAATTAATTTATTTGAAATAATATTCTTAATTTACCAAAAACTTTGTGCACACTTGTGAACACACAAGAGTAGACACTCAACTGACTGGTTAAGCATACACTTTAGAATCACTGCTTCCTAGAAGAAATACCTTTCATGACTTAAATACCCAAATATCAAGTAATGTGAGTGGGTTTCTAAATACAGAACAAGAATTCTTCTAGTCCTTTGTAACTTTGTTTAGAGTATGACAAATGTTTAGTGTCTGCTAAATGCATCAGGAAGCATAATGTTCAGCAGAAGTGAGATTTGCAACATGATTTCTCTGTACTTGGGAACAGAGAGCAGAAGGCAACATTTTAAAGCACACAGGTTTGTTCTAGCTGCAACCCTAAAGAAAGTTGTGCAAATAAATCAAGCCTTATGCAGTGATTTCCAAAGCTCCTTTTCAGTCATGAAAATAATAAAGAAAAATGAAAGTAGACAAAGATGATTTGTACTAAAACCAGTGTTTCTGTTTAAAACCAAATATAGTTTTTATAACAGCCAAGAAAAGGACTTTGTCCGAAAGTCTACAACAGTAAACTGTACCTTCAGCCTTATGACCTCCATGCAGTGATTGTCCTTGTTTCTCACATTCTTTTCCCACAGGAGATTCTGTATCAAGTGACATATTTTAATAAGACCAACCATCGCTAATAGCAACAACTATGTAACAAAACCATTGATAAATCATTAATCAGTTAAAAATTGCATTCACCTGAATAAACATATTAAGATGTTCTTCCTTTGCATTTCCTGGTACTTCAAATGTGATTGTAACAATACTCTGTAAATCAAGGGAAATAATAATAATTCTTTATAGTAATATCAATGTTTTTTAAATCACAAATTTTAAGATGAAAAGGAACATATTCGTGGAATTTTACATTGCTTAAACCATATATATTAGGTATTATACTTTCCTCAGCATATGTGCTGTTTTTTTGGAATTAGCAACTCCATTTCCTACATTCTGCACAGGTACCAATGGATTTAGTATTTACACAAACTACTACCTTGTATTTTAAAAAACTCACTCAAAAACCCTGATGAAAGGGTCCTCATTATTTAATTCATTCTTTCGTGGATTCTCAGCAATAAGAATATATGTAACACATACAATGTACTCACTACACAGGGCCAGGTACTTTTGCCTGAGTCACCTCATTTTATCTTTTGACTTACTCTTCACAACAATCCTGGGGAATGAAGATAACTATTTCATTTTATAAATTGGGGAAAATAAGGGTCAAAAAAATAAGCTACCCAGAGCCAGGAATAAAACTCAAAACCAAAGTAAATTTCTTCTCTTAAAAAAAAAATACAAAAGAAAGGCTTGGCTTATCTTTAACTGAATAAGCATGTGCCAAGAGGAGAAGAGTTCTTAGTGATGAGAATAATAGGATAATGCCCTCTTTGGCTTTAGTAAGGGTGACATCATCATGTATCGAATATTAACTTTAGGATTTATTTTTCTTCTTTATCTTGATAAATCTCTCACTGTCTACCCTAAAGAAAAAGAAGCTTAACATTTCCTCTAACAGGTCACCTAATTAAAACCCAAACCTCCCTTTGCCAATATAACCCCAAATTTCAAACTCAGAGATGAAAATACACAAGGGCTAAGCATAACATTATAAAAACATACACCCCACCTTGGAAAATAGAGGCCCAAAAGCCAAGCTCAAAATGAATTTAAAAAGGTAGAAAATAATATACTAAAGCACATCTTTGCATAACTTCCTAGAACTGCATATCTGGCCTAGCAATTTTACTCACCATTACATAATCATACAGGCTTACAGCAGAAAATACAAAAAGACCAAAACTATTTTATAATCCAAACTCAAGAGAATCGCTGAAGTATTAAAGACCAATTTAGGCAGAAACATATGAGACATTTCTTTCTTTCCATAGCTTACTGGGGAACAGGTGGTGTTGGTTAACTTCCTTAGTGGTGATTTGTGAGATTTCGGTACACCCATCACCTGAGCAGTATACACTGCACCCAATTTTTGTCTTTTATTCCTCATCCCCTTCCCACCCATTCTCCCTGAGTCCCCAAAGTTCATTGTGTCATTCTTATGCCTTTGCATCCTCATAGCTTAGCTCCCACTTATGAGTGAGAACATAGCGATGTTTGGTTTTCCATTCCTGAGTTCTTTCACTTAGAATAATAGTCTCCAATCTTATCCAGGTCACTGCAAATGCCTTTAATTCACTCCTTTTTATGGCTGAGGAGTATTCCATTGTATGTATATATATCACAGTTACTTTATCCACGCATTGATTGATGGGCATTTGGGTTGGTTCCACGTTTTTGCAATTGCGAATTGTGCTGCTATAAACATGCGTGTCCACGTATCTTTTTCGTATAATGACTTATTTTCCTCTGGGTGGGTACCTAGTAGTGGGATTGCTGGACCAAATGGTAGTTCTACTTTTAGTTCTTTAAGGAATCTCCACACTGTTTTCCATAGTGGTTGGGCTAGTTTACATTCCCACCAGCAGTGTAGAAGTGTTCCGTGTTCACCGCATCCATGCCAACATCTACTATTTTTTTGATTTTTTTATTATGGCCATTCTTGCAGAAGTAAGGTGGTATCGCACTGTGGTTTTGATTTGCATTTCCCTGATCATTAGTGATGTTGAGCATTTTTCCATATGTTTATTGGCCATTTGTATATCTTCTTTCAAGAATTGCCTATTCATGTCCTTAGCCCACTTTTTGATGGGACTGCTTTTCTTGCTGATTTGTTGGAGTTCATTGTAGATTCTGGATATTTGTTCTTTTTCAGATGTATATATTATGAAAGATTTTCTCCTTCTCTGTGGGTTGTCTGTTTACTCTGCTGACTGTTCCTTTTGCTGTGCAAAAGTTCTTTAGTTTAATTAAGTCCCAGCTATTTATCTTTGTTTTTATTGCATTTGCTTTTGGGTTCATGAAATCCTTGCCTAAGCCAATGTCTAGAATGATTTTTCCAATGGTATCTTTTAGAATTTTCATAGTTTCAGGTCTTAGATTTAAGTCTTTAATTTATCTTGGGTTGATTTTTGTATACAGTGAGAGATGAGGATCCAGTTTCATTCTCCTACATGTGGCTAGCCAATTATCCCAGCACCATTTGTTGAAAAGGGTATCCTTTTTCCACTTTACGTTTTTGTTTGCTTTGTTGAAGATCAGTTGGCTGTAAGTATTTGGGTTTATTTCTGGGTTCTCTATTCTGTTCCATTGGTCCATGTGCCTATTTTTATAACCGTACCATGCTGTTTTGGTGACTATGGCCTTATAGTATAAGTTTGAAATCAGGTAATGTGATGCCTTCAGATTTGTTCTTTTTGCTTAGTCTTGCTTTGGCTACGCGCATGTGTATGTTAAACCATCCCTGCATCCCTGGTATGAAACCCCTTGATCATGGTGGATTATCTTTTTGATATGTTGTTGGAATCAGTTAGCTAGAATTTTCTTAAGGATTTTAGCATCTATGTTCAAGGATATTGGTCTGTAGTTTTCTTCTTTGGTTATGTCCTTTCCTGGTTTTGGTATTAGGGTGATACTGGCTTCATAGAATGATTTAGGGAGGATTCCTTCTTTCTCTCTCTTGTGGAATAGTGTCTTTAAGACTGGTACCAATTCTTCTTTGACTATCTGGTGGAATTCTGTTGTGAATCCGTCTAGTCCTGGACATTTTTTTGTTGGTAATTTTTTAATTACCATTTCAATCTCCCTGCTTGTTACTGGTCTGTTCAGGGTAATTCTTCCTGATTTAAGCTAGGAGGGTAGTATCTTTCCAGGAATTTATCCATCTATTTTAGGTTTTCTAGTTTATGCATGTAAAGGTGTTCATAGTAGCCTTGAATATCTTTTGTATTTCTGTGGTGTCAGTTGTAATATCTCCCGTTTCATTTCTTATTGAGCTTATTTGGATTTTCTCTCTTTTCTTGGCTAATCTTGCTAACGGTCTATCAATTTTATTTATCTTTTCAAAGAACCAGCTTTTTGTTTCATTTATCTTTTGGATTTTTTTGTTGTTTTGTTTCAATTTCATTTAATTCCGCTCTGATCTTCTTTCTTCTGCTGGGTTTGTTCTTGTTTCTCTAGTTCTTTGAGATGTGACCTTAGATTGTCTGTGCTCTTTCCAACTTTTTGATGTAGGCATTTAGGGCTATGAACTTTCCTCTTAGCACCACCTTTGCTGTATCCCAGAGGCTGACAGGTTGTGTCACTATTGTCATTCAGTTTGAGGAATTTTTACATTTCCATCTTGATTTCAACTTTGACCCAATGATCATTCAGGAGCAGGTTATTCCATGTATCTGCATGGTTTTGAAGGTTCCTTTTGGAGTTGATTTCCAGTTTTATTCCACTGTGGTCTGAGAGAGTGCTTGATATAATTTTAATTTTCTTAAAATTTATTGAGGCTCATTTTGTTGGCTATCATATGGTCTATCTTACAGAAAGTTCATGTGCTGTTGAACAGAACGTATATTCTGTGGTTGTTGGATGGAATATTCTGTATATATCTTTTAACTCCATTTGTTCCAAGGTATAGTTTAAATCCACTGTTTCTTTGTTGACTTTCTGTCTTGATGACCTGTCCAGTGCTGTCAGTGGAGTATTAAAATCCCTCACTATTATTGTGTTGCTGTCTGTCTAATTTTTTAGGTCTATTAGTAATTCTTTTATAAATTTGGGAGCTCCAGTGTTAGGTGCATATGTTTAGGATTGTGATACTTTCCTGTTGGACAAGGCCTTTTTTCATTATATAATGTCCCTCTTTGTCTTTTTAAACTGCTGTTTCTTTAAAGTTTGTTTTGTCTAATATAAGAATGGCTACTCCTGCTCACATTTGGTGTCCGTTTGCATGAAATGTCTTGGTCCATCCCTTTACCTTAAGTTTATGTGAGTCCTTATGTGTTAGATGAGACTCTTGAAGGCAACAGATAGTTGGTTGGTGAATTCTTACCTATTCTGCAATTCTGTATCTTTTAAGTGGAGCATTTAGGCCATTTATATTCAATGTTAGTATTGAGATGTGAGGTACCACTCTATTCATCATGCTATTTGTTGCCTGTATACCTTGTTTTTTTGGTTTTTGTTGTTTTTCTAATTGTATTTTTGTTTTATAGGTCCTGTGATATTTATGCTTTAAAGAGGTTCTGTTTTGATATGTTTCCAGGATTTGTTTCAAGATTTAGAGTTCCTTTTAGCATTCTTGCACTGGTGGCTTGGTAGTGGTGAATTCTCTGTTTGTCTGAAAAAGCTGTATCTTGCCTTCATATATGAAGCTTAGTTTTGCTGAATACAAAATTCTCAGCTGATAATTGTTTTGTCTGAGGAGGCTGAAGATAGGGTTCCAATCCCTTCTGGCTTGCAGGGTTTCTGCTGAGAAATGTGCTGTTAATCTGGTAAGTTTTCCTTTATAGGTTACCTGGTGCTTTTGTTTCACAGCTCTTTCTTTCATCTTAACTTTAGATAACCTGACGACAATGTGCCTAGACGATGATCTTTTTGCGATGAATTTCCCAGATGTTCTTTGTGCTTCTTGTATTTGGATCTAGGTCTCTAGCAAAGCTGGGGAAGTTTTCCTCAATTATTCCCCCAAATATGTTTAACAAACGTTTAGATTTCTCTTCTTCCTCAGGAATGCCGGTTATTCTTAGGTTTGGTCATTTAACATAATTCCAGATTTCTTGAAGGCTTTCTTCATATTTTCTTATTCTTTTTTCTGTCTTTATTGGATTTGGTTAATTAGAAGACCTTGTCTTCAGGCTCTGAATTTCCTTCTTCTACTTGTTCAATTCTATTGCTAAGACTTTCCAGAACATTTTATATTTCTATAAGTATGTCCATTATTTCCTAAAGTTTTGATTGTTTTTTATTTATGCTATCTAGTTCATTGAATATTTCTCCCTTTACTTCTTGTATCTTTTTTTTTTTATATCCTTACATTGGGCTTCACCGTTCTCTGGTGCCTTAGCTTAATAACCAACCTACTGAATTCTTTTTCAAGTAAGTCAGAGATTTCTTCTTAGTTTGGATCCATTGCTGGTGAGCTAGTGTGATTTTTTGGGGGGTGTTAAAGAACCTTGTTTTGTCATACTACCAGGGTCGGTTTTCTGGTTCCTTCTCATTTGGGTAGGCTCTGTCAGAAAGAAGGTCTAGGGCTGAAGGTTGTTGTTCAGATTCTTTCGTCCTACGGGGTGTTCCCTTGATGTAGCACTCTCTCCCTTTTCCTATGGATGTGGCTTCCTGAGAGCTGAGTTGTAGTGATTGCTATCTCTCTTCTGGATCTAGCCACCCAGCAAGTCTACCAGGCTCCAGGCTGGTACTGGGGGGTAGTCTGCACAGAGTCAGGAGATGTGAACCATCTGTGGGTCTCTCAGCTGTAGATACCAGCACCTGTTCCAGTGGAGGTGGTAGGAGGGTGAAATGTACTCTTTGAGGGTTCTTAGCTTTGCTGGTTTAATGTACTATTTTTGTGCTGGTTGGCCTGCTGCAGGGAGGTGGCACTTCCCAGAGAGTGTCAGTTGTGGTAGTATGGAAAGGAACAGGCGATGTGTTGGGCTCTAGAACGCCCAAAAACATGGGATATTTAATCTCCACTGTTACTAGTAATAGGAAAAGCAGAAAAGTGCTTTCTTGCTTGATAAGAGAAGTACAAGCAGACTAAAAAAAGGTTCAAATTGAACTTGCAAATGTGAGACTTTTAAAAGTACTTATTTTGTCACAGCAGTCAAGACACTAACAACCACCTAAATGTCCAGGACAGTTGAATGGATAAAATAAATGTGGTAATATACATACAACCAAATATTATGTATCCTTAAAAAAAATCCTGTCATATACTACAACATGGATGAATCTTGAGGACATAACACTAAGTGAAATAAGCCAGTCACAGAAGGACAAATATTGCATGAATCCACTAATATCAGGTGTCTAAAACAGTAAAACTCATCAAATCAGAAAGTAAAATGGTGGTTACCAGGGGTTAGAGGGAGACGAAAATTGGGAGGTGCTGTTCAATGGGTATAATTTTAGTCATGCAAGATGAAAAGTTCTAGAGATCTGCTATATAACAATGTACATACAGTTAACAATACTATATTGTACCCTTAAAAATTTGTGGAAGAAGGTAGGTCGCATGTTAAGTGTTTTTTACCACAATAAAAAATATACAGTCATGGATACATAAAGAGAAATGAGCTGTTGGGCAATTTTGTTGTTATACAAACATGATAGTGTACTTACACAAACCTAGATGGTATAACCTACTACACACCTAAGCTATGCTGTAGAGCCTGTTGCTCCTAGGCTACAAACCTGTACAGCATATATGTTACTGTACTGAACAGTGTATGGAAATAATAACACAATGGTAAGTATTTGTGTGACAGTAATTTTTCAGCTCCATCGTAATCTTATGCAGTCTGACTAAAACGCTGTTATGCAGTGCATGACTATACTTATTTTTAAATCTTAATAAACATACTCTATTTTAAAACTATTTTTATAGCATAAGGTAATAATAATATGCATTTTTAAACGACAATTATTTTATTTCTTCATTAAAGGAATCACTACAATACCTAAAAGTCCACATAAAGATATACAGCAAAAGGTTGTCAAATGAAACATAACTGTCGGTTAAAAAAAAATAAATTTAGTCTTCAAAAATGTTTAAAATGTATTTTAATGCAAGTTGGAAAACTATATTGAGAATGTCGCAAAATACGACTCAAAATTGCTTTATTATTAAAGATTTTAACTTAATAAATTTTTTTGAGATGGGGTCTCACTCTGTTGCCCAGGCTGGAGTAGAGTGGCACAATCATGGCTTACTGCAGCTTTGAACTCCCAAGCTAAAGCAATCCTCCCACCTCAGCCTCTCGAGTAGCTGGGATTACAGGTACATGCCACCATGCCTGGCTAATTTTTTGTATTTTTTGCAGAAATGGGGTTTCACCATGTTGCCCAGGCTGGTCTACAACTCCTGGGTTTTAAGTAATCCACCCACTTTGGCCTGTCAAAGCGCTAGGATTACAAGCATAAGCCAACACACCCAGCCTAAAGATTTTTATAATGATTTTTGCTTTTATCAGGTTAAATATGTGACTTAATATTTTTAAGGGGTATAATAAACTCCAGTATGAGACAAAAAAGGCTTTAAAAATTAAGATAACGCATCATGGGGCTCAAGAAGGATGATCTATATTTTGGAACTAGATGTTTTCCTACACCAATAAACTCTTTTCACGTTAGAAAAACCCTGAAAAAATCTGTAATTCCCAGTGCAGAAGATAAGGGTCACAACTCATAGTTGGTTCTAATAATAAACTAAACATTATTTGTCACTTGGGTTTTCTCATCTACCTTCCCACTCTCCAAACCCAGGTGTTCCTTATGGGGAATAAACAAAGAATCCATGAAAAATAGATAACTGCATTAAAAATTCAGGGATAGAGCCTTAATAACTCATATATACTAGGTCCTAGGTATTACCCATTTCAGACTTTTTTTTTTCCAGTTTTTGTTTTGAATCTAAAATTAACTCCTTTTTCCATGTATGCTGACACAGAAAGAAACAGAAAAGTGAGGCAATAATTGAGAAAACTACAGCAAAATGAGGAATTGTCTCTAAAATAAAATTTAGGAACAACTTACTCAGGTTTGTTTATTTAGTCTGTTTCTTCTTTAACCCACTGGGTTATTTCTCCATTTTCTACTCTTTTGCAAACAATACCTAACATACAATAACTTTTATATGTTTTCTTCATCCAGAACACTAAGCCCCCTAATGTGCTTAAACTCAAAATCTGGACCTTTACACTCTATCCCTCTGTTCTTCCTTGCCTGTATAATATCTATACTATAATATCTGGCCACCAGGGACTACTGAATATATGGCATTATCATCCAAATCACTTTGCCTTCCCGATTTTTCTATTTCTAGGTTTCTCTAGTCAATCTACCCTTGTTTCCCATCACCCCTTCTTTCCTTTCTGATCCATACTCAGTAAGACAGGATATTCAGGCAAGTCTACTGGTGAAACAGCTCTGGATTTATCCCATTTCTAGTCTCACTGTAACCAACATGTTTCAGGCCCTTATCACACAGTATCTTCCCGCATGGTCTCCTGACTCTAAAGTCCAATCTAGCTTACATAACACTACTAGACAGCACTGCTTGAGTTCTCTTTGTCTAGCAAATTATAACCTAATACCTTAGACCAGGATTCCAGTACCAACTCTCCACTAAGACTTCTGTACCAGAGACCTACTCATCTATAAGATTCTCACCTTCTCATTTTTAAACATCCGTATTGCTCTTTTCCTTACTTCTTCCCGTCAAAAAAAATCCTACCGTCAAAAAAAATCCTACCAGTTCAAGGTTATTTTTTGTTAAGTAAGTCAGAATAGCACTTACCTCTTCTTTGACTAGGAAGGGGCAAAAAGGAACTCTTTACAATTTTGGATATCTTTTGTATCTTGACCTGAGTGGGAGTTAGAAGGATGTGTGTTTGAATGTGCATATAGACAGATATATAGGTACAAATATATGTAAAAATACATTGAGGCCGGGCACAGTGGCTCACGCCTGTAATCCCAGCACTTTGGGAGGCCGAAGCAGGTGGATCACCTGAAGTCAGGACTTTGAGACCAGCTTGGCCAACATGGTGAAACCCCATCTCTACTAAAAAAAAAAAAAAAAAATACAAAAATTAGCTAGGCATGGTGGTACATGCCTGTAATCCCAGCTACTCAGGAGGCCGAGGCATGAGAATCACTTGAATCTAGAAGGAGGAAGTTGCAGTGAGCCAAGGTCACACCACTGCACTCCAGCCTGGGTGAGACTCCAGCCGGAGCGAGACTCCAGCCGGAGCGAGACTCCGTCTCAAAAAAAACCAAAAAAACAAAAACAAAAACAAAACCCAAACATTGAATTGTACACTAAAATTACACATTTGCATGCTTTACTGTATGCAAATAAATAAACCAAAACCAAAACAAACAAACAAAAAACTATCCTCATGAAGCATTTGATGGGGTTCAGGACATGCTATCCCAAAATATGGCAACTCAATATTTGAGAAAATGGCAGAATCAGGAAGGTCACTCTCACCTTCTCTCCTGAAGCAGGTCATAAAACCTAGGAAAGATTTTCTGACCTTCCGCTGATGCAGGTCATAAGACCCTCATTTAAGAGGTGCCCTCTCTATACACAGAGGAAAAGAACATCCTTAAGTCTGAATATGAAGGGTCACAGAGAAAAATCTGAGCAAACAGGCCTTGCTAAGTTCTTCCCAGTTTATTATTAGATCATACTGTTTTATCTAATTATGCTTCTCCATTACTATCCTCTTCCATATCATAACTAACAGAAAACATACACAGGTATGTTTTATGAAGGCTCCTGTGTCAAGTAAAACTTACTAAATGAATTTCTATGTTGAAATTTCTCTTGATAGTTGGTCTTCTGTTAGAGAGACCTCAGCCACGAATCTAGTGATAGGCGAGGAAAAGATAAATTTCCTCCCTTACACCTCAGATCCACTAAACCAAATGAAGTTGTTCATGCCTCTGAATCCCATAGCCCTGTGGCTGTGATACTATTTTCCCCTATGTTTATATTATCTAAAGCAGGACAGTGCATCAGAATCTCCTACAGAGGCTACAAAAATATAGATATGCCCTATTTAGTAGTAAAGTGACATAATGTCTGGAATTTGCTTTAATATACTACACCAAGGGCAATAGGTACATACAGGCTCATTATACTATTCTACTCTTATGCACGTTTGAAATTTCCTATTAAAATACATTTGTTTTTTTTAAATACTCCAGGCAAAAGAAATGTTGGGAGGATAGGTGAAATAAAATCAGCTAAATGTTGATGCCATTTAAACTGGGTGATGCATACAAGGGGTTTACTTTACTATTCTGTTTATTCTTTTATATCTTTGAAATCTTCCATAATAAAATGTTAAAAATATACATTAATATACACATACCCAAGTCCCAATCCTGGAGACTGAGGGGTGAGAACTACTGAGTTATCAATTTTTTTTTAAAAAGCTCCACATGTGATTCTGATTTATACCCCATTTGAGAAACACAGCTTTTCATTCTTTTAACAAATATTCACTGAGTATCCACCAAGCCCTGTACTAAGCAATAAAGATTTTATATTTAAGGAATTTATAGACTAATGCAAGGCAAAAGCATTTCAACCAAACTACAAGGCATCATAACTGCCACAATAGGGGTTCATTTGAGATTCTATGGATGGAGACACTGGCCGCTCCAAATGTTCATGGTAAGTGAGTACTGTGTTTTCTTCATCTTTTCATCCCTATGATTCTTGGCATCACGTTCTTTACCCAGAAGCTCAAATGTGCTTCATGTTCAACTATATGACAGATACCGACTATCATAAAGAACTGGGGTTTTTTGTTGTTTTTTTTTTTTTTTTTTTACCATAAATTCTATCTCCAAGGACTTGTATTTCTCTCATTTATTCATTTTAAAGATAAGTGAAGAGGAATATTCTATTAACAAAAGTTTCACAGGGAAAGGTGCCACAAACATAGTAGCAAACCTGCTCATAAATATGAACCAAAATGAATACAAATGCAAGTAGCTGTTATCTTGGCCCTATTACAACCAATAGCAATTCAAAAACTGAGTGATCACTTGAGAGAGAGGAAGGAAGATTAGGCACACTGCTCACTTACACATCCCCCACTCCACCCCTCAGGGTTTTAAGAGGAACAAAGAAGTTATCCTAAAGCTCTACGATCTATGATCTGCTTAACAGAAACGCAGGTACAGTAAAATTATATTTAAATTGTTCCTAGCATCTTAGATATTTACCTTAGGGATTACAATTTTAGAGCATGAAAAACATCTTAAGGAGTTCAAATTTATAGTGCTACCTGAAGGTGAAACTCCAAGTCAATTTTTATTTAAATAAGCCATGCTTATATCAGACCTTTCCTTAAACAATTCAACATACTTAAAAACAGACTGCCTATAGAACCCCCAGGCTGCTTTTAAGGAGTAATCCCTATCAGAACTGACCAATATGCTAAGCAATCTACAGAATGGAAAGGCTAGAAAGCATGATTTCCTCAGATTCTAAAACAAATCTGGTTTGATGAATTCCTATTATGTGTTAAGAAATAGAATTAGACTATGTCAAAAGCATTTAAGATTCCAAAAATTATCAACACAGTTCAAAAATACCATTTTAGAAAAAGTTTATAATAAAATAGTCCTAAACATAGCCTATCTAGTTAAAGAGGTCCTTTAAAAACATTGATTAGGAATTTTGGATTTAGATTTTTTTTCTTTACCTGATCAAGGTGAGGTTGTGTTCCTGGCACATGCTTAAGTTTTTTCTGCAAACTAAAAACAACTGATTAGAAATTCAGAGATGAATACACTTCTGATTTAACTTTATAAGTTATTTAGTGACACAAGGATAATGAAGTGACTTTCCATAACTGACTATTCTAATATTCTGTAATTCCAATTTTACAAGTTGTTCGCAAATTCCAATAGAGAAAAGCTGGCAGATTAAGTTTTTTTTTAATTTCTTTAAAAAAAAAACCCACACATTCATATATATACATATGCACAGAATAAAGAGAAAAACTAGTCTTTTAGTAACACTATTTTGTATGGTTAAATACGTCAGTAAATTTCTTTACCATTCCAACAGGTTTAATACAAACTTAAATATATATAACCATTCTAGTATTGCTCAGAGTTCCTTAACTTTCTCCTGCTTCCTAATATGAAAATAATGCTGGCACCTAAAGAAAGTTGAAAGGATAAATTTTCCTTTATCAATGTTTTCCCTTGAACTTATTAAAAAAGAAATAGTATCCATAAATATACATTTTCTATATAGTCAGTTACCAATTGAGAGAAAAAGAAAGTCAGAATGTTAAAAATGCATTGTTCTGATATGAAAAGCACAAGAAGATCAACATGGCATAACAAATTACAACCATAATAACTGTAGCATACATTTCAACACTGATGGGGACAGGACGGGAGGGGGAAAGGACTGAAAACCTTGCAGATGCTTTGCCTTGAAGAACAGTGAGGGGTAAATTAGTAACAGCAAGTTTAGGAAAGAGAAAGAACTTGTAGGAACTATTGGAGGGAATGAGTCTCTTTGGGGGGTCCTAGTAGGGAGAATGTCAAATTAAATCCTTCCCAGCTGGTTGCTCAGGAAAAGATTCTCCTGTTTAGCAGTTAAGCACACACAAAAAAGTCATGCAACGGCCTTCCCTATAGTGGTGAGATCACATTAAATAGCTACTTCAAGTGTCACTAAAGCATTATAACTGCTCTTAAGTGTATGTAGAATGAGATTACTTTAGAAAAACATTTCGAAAAATCATATGCTTTTCCCATATGTTCAGTATTTAATGTTGTTGGACAATGACTGCCTGAAACTTCATACGCAGCAAAAAAAAAAAAAAAAAAAAAAATCTAACAACGAACATTTAAGTTTAGTTCCCATAAGTCTCAGAATTTCATGCCCTTGATTTTTTCCCTATCATACACATTTTTAAGAGACTAATCTAGTGGATAAGGATATGCTATCAAAACCTGAAACTCATGAATCGGAAATCATCTTGCACATTAACTTGTAATCTTATAACAATTTTTGTCTCTGCACACATAAAATGTAAATTCTGCACGCATAAAATGTAAAAAATCTCAAACAGTTTAGTGTTTTGTATATTTAAATCATTATGTTCTATAACAAACAATAATTTAGGTATTGTCAGTAAGATGGAATTAGCAACATTTCTATTTCTCCCAAGTAAAAATATAGAATGATATAAAGAACTGGATGCCTTGATGAAAGTACCTGTATTACAGCAAATTATAGCAAAAGACAGAAGTAGAAAGGAAAAACAAAAATTGATATACTGAATATAGAGGTGGGAAATGATTGCATACTATAATTCTTATTACTGAAATAAAGCACTAAAGGATACAATATGTAAAGGGAAAAAATAAAATTTCAACTAAAAAATATTCTAGTGTTTAACATATTAAATGACAACCAACTTGTAAGCTCTTGGACCCAACAGAGATAAATTAGTTTAAGAAAGGCAAATTTTGCTGGGTTCTGTGGCTCAGGCTTATAATCCCAGCACTTTGAGAGGCCAAGTAGGAGAATCACTTGAGGCCAGGAGTTCAAGACCAGCCTGAGCAACGTAGCGAGAGCCTGTCACTACAAAAAAGTAACAATAAAAAAATTAGCCAGGCATGGGTGCAAGCCTGTAGTCCCAGCTACTCAGGAGGCTGAGATGGGAGGATCACTTGAGTCCAGGAGTTCACGACTGCAGAGAGCCATGATAGCCACTGCATTCCAGCCCAGGTGTCAGAGTGAGACTCTGTCTCAATAAAATAAAATAATTAAATAAATATGAAAAAAAGAAAAGGCCAAGTGTGGTGGCTCATGCCTATAATCCCATTACTTTGGGAGGCTGAGGTGGGCAGATCACTTAAGCCCAGGAGTTTAAGATCAGCTTCGGCAACATGGCAAAACCTCATCTTCTACCAAAAAAAAAATTAGCCAGGCATGGTAGTGCGTGCCTATAGTCCCAGCTACTCATGAGTCTGAGGTGGGAAGACGGCTTAAGCCCAGGACACAGAGGCTACAGGGGGCTGACATCGCACCACTGCCCTCTAGCCTGGGCAATAGACCCAGACCCTGTCTCCAAGGGGGAAAAAAAAAAAAGAAAGGCGAATTTCATGCAGCATTGTTTCATTTGTTCCCCTTGTAAACACATTTAAATGTATCACAGGATCTGTAACTATCAAAACTGCCCACAGCATCAAATTAAAAATACAGTTCTAATCCAGACACGGCAGATGAAAGGGATCATGGCTAACTAGTGAAACAGCACTGATAGTCAAATGAAGGGCTGGAACCTTGAAGTAAAAAGAAGAAAAGGATCATCGAGAGAAAAGTTAGGATGGGCTAGACTTCTGGTTATTTCAGAAATGGGTAGCAAAAGACAAAGGCTCTTAACCTCCCAGAATTAGGTGACAACCTCAGCCAATCTATCTCCCTAGTAAAGCCAGAACTAAGATGGGAAAAAAAGACCATTTTTAAATGAACAAACCAAATTTATGCTTAGGGCTGTATTCGCTTAATGGAGGAACAGTCATTTCAAAATTAGTAAAACAAAAGCTTTATATGAAAAAACATAGTATAATTCTGAATGATTTTCATACAATCATTATCAAGCATAAGTGATACTGGATACCTGAAGCTGACATGAGGGAAAAAGCCTCAGGGAGATTTCACAACTTTGTACAGCAGTGGCTTGAAAGGATATAACTATATTTACCATAAAACAAGAAGTAGTCATTTTTACCTTACACAATTTATAAGAATTTTTAGAAAAACAGAAATAACTCACATGTAATTCAGGTATACCAAACTTTCCTGCCTTCCTACTAGATGGAACTAGAAAAGCAAAATGCTGATTTTTTCCAGGTACTCCAAAAATGCCTTTATAATTTTAACCGTAATTTGTTTAGTCTAAAAAGGTACTGCTCCAATACCAGAAGCTACAGGTGAAAAACATATCTCTCAACTGAAGACAACTTCTTGAATAACTGTGTCACTGACAAGTTTACTCTCTGAGCTTCAGTTTCCAAACTGAGAAGGAGGAATAACTGCCCTGCCTGTCCCACACTTCTGGCTGCTGAAATAATGTCAATTTCTTTTTTCTTTCTTTCTTTATTTTTTTTTTTTACAAACTACATGCAAATTTAATTTTTCCAATTCATAAAGTAAAAGGGGTCCAATAAAACACTATCATGTCCTACCTCACAGGTTACTGTAGGTATTGTTTTCAAAATGTGAACAATACTACAGACTGAAGGTGGAAAAAAAAAACTAGTTGAAAGTAGAATTAGTTTTTAAGGGCATGGCTAAGGCAAAATTAGAAATATATATATAAGGCTGGGTGTGGTGGCCTACACATGTAATCCCAGCACTTTGGGAGGCTGAGGCATGAGGATCACTTGAGCCCAGGAGTTTGAGACCAGCCTAGGCAACATAGCAAGACCCCATGCTTACAGAAAATTAAAAAAAAAAATTAGTCAGGCATGGTGACACATGCCTGTGGTCCCAGCTTCTTGGGAGGCTGAGATGGGAGGATCACTTGAGCCCAGGAGGTTGAGGCTGCAGTAAGCCATGTTTGTGCCACTGCACTCCAGCCTGAGTGACAGAGAACCCCATCTCAAAAAAAATAAATAAATAAAAAGAAAAGAAATATATATAGGAATGGGAATTAGAACTCTCAAATGTAGAGCCACCCACTATGCCTACCCTTAAGCAAAATTGTCCCACCAATTCAAAATACCCACAGACATGTCCATTTTCATGATCTTGTATGGACATATACGAGACTTATGAGATATTCATTGCAGCATTATTTGCAATAGCCAAGCTGTGAGAACAAGTTAAATGTCCACTAACAGAAAAAGGGATAAAGTAAATGTGGTATATGTAGAAAATGGAATATTATTCAGACTTAAAAAGGAAACCTTGCTATATGCAAAAACATGGATGAACCTTGATGACTTTATGCTACGTGAAATAAACCAGTCACAGAATGACAAATAATGCATGATTCCACTTGTGTCAGGTAATTAAAATAGTCAACCCCACAGAAAGAGTGTAGAATGGTGGATGCCAGGGGCTATGAAGACAGGGAAATGGGAAGCTGCTATTCAAGGGGTATAAAGCTTCAGTTATAAAGAGTGAAACGTTCCAGAGATCTGCTGCACATCCTCATGCCTATAGTTAGCAATACTGTATTGTACACTTAAAAAATTGTTAAGAGGGTAGATCTCATGTTAGATGTTCTCACTACAATAAAAAAAGAAAAAGATACTGATGCACAAGAATAACTAATCTTTCTTCCCTCCCTTACCAAAAAGATTCCCCACAGGAGAAGGCAGAAAACTAATCCATTATTAAAGTGAAGAGAGGAGAGAGGAGACAAGATGGCCGAATAGGAACAGCTCCGGTCTACAGCTCCCAGCGTGAGAGATGCAGAAGACAGGCGATTTCTCCATTTCCATCTGAGGTACCGGGTTCATCTCACTAGGGAGTGCCAGACAGTGGGTGCAGGTCAGTGGGTGCGTGCACCATCCGCGAGCCGAAGCAGGGCGAGGCATTGCCTCACTTGGGAAGCCCAGGGGATCAGGGAGTTCCCTTTCCTAGTCAAAGAAAGGGGTGACAGACGGCACCTGGAAGATCGGGTCACTCCCACCCGAATACTGCGCTTTTCCGACGGGCTTAAAAAAAGGCGCACCATGAGATTATATCCCGCATCTGGCTCGGAGGGTCCCACGCCCACGGAGTCTCGCTGATTGCTAGCACAGCAGTCTGAGATCAAACTACAAGGCGGCAGAGAGGCTGGGGGAGGGGCGCCGGCCATTGCCCAGGCTTGATTAGGTAAACAAAGCAGCCAGGAAGCTCGAACTGGGTGGAGCCCACCACAGCTCAACGAAGCCTGCCTGCCTCTGTAGGCTCCACCTCTGGGAGCAGGGCACAGACACACAAAAAGACAGCGGTAACCTCTGCAGACTTAAGTGTCCCTGTCTGACAGCTTTGAAGAGAGCAGTGGTTCTCCCAGCACGCAGCTGGAGATCTGAGAACGGGCAGACTGCCTCCTCAAGTGGGTCCCTGACCCCTGACCCCCGAGCAGCCTAACTGGGAGGCACCCCCTAGCAGAGGCAGGCTGACACCTCACACGGCCGGGTACTCCAACAGACCTGCAGCTGAAGGTCCGGTCTGTTAGAAGGAAAAGTAACAAACAGAAAGGACATCCACACCAAAAACCCATCTGTACATCACCATCATCAAATACCAAAAGTAGATAAAAACCACAAAGATGGGGAAAAAACAGAACAGAAAAACTGGAAACTCTAAAAAGCAGAGCGCCTCTCCTCCTCCAAAGGAACGCAGCGCCACTCCTCCTCCAAAGGAACGCAGCTCCTCACCAGCAACGGAACAAAGCTGGATGGAGAATGACTTTGACGAGCTGAGAGAAGAAGGCTTCAGACGATCAAATTACTCCGAGCTATGGGAAGACATTCAAACCAAAGGCAAAGAAGTTGAAAACTTTGAAAAAAATTTAGAAGAATGTATAACTAGAATAACCAATACAGAGAAGTGCTTAAAGGAGCTGATGGAGCTGAAAACCAAGGCTCGAGAACTAAGTGAAGAATGCAGAAGCCTCAGGAGCTGATGCGATCAACTGGAAGAAAGGGTATCAGCGATGGAAGATGAAATGAATGAAATGAAGCAAGAAGGGAAGTTTAGAGAAAAAAGAATAAAAAGAAACAAACAAAGCCTCCAAGAAATATGGGACTATGTGAAAAGACCAAATCTACGTCTGATTGGTGTACCTGAAAGTGACGGGGAGAATGGAACCAAGCTGGAAAACACTCTGCAGGATATTATCCAGGAGAACTTCCCCAATCTAGCAAGGCAGGCCAACATTCAGATTCAGGAAATACAGAGAATGCCACAAAGATACTCCTCGAGAAGAGCAACTCCAAGACACATAATTGTCAGATTCACCAAAGTTGAAATGAAGGAAAAAATGTTAAGGGCAGCCAGAGAGAAAGGTCGGGTTACCCTCAAAGGGAAGCCTATCAGACTAACAGCGGATCTCTTGGCAGAAACTCTACAAGCCAGAAGAGAGTGGGGGCCAATATTCAACATTCTTAAAGAAAAGAATTTTCGACCCAGAATTTCATATCCAGCCAAACTAAGATTCATAAGTGAAGGAGAAATAAAATACTTTACAGACAAGCAAACGCTGAGAGATTTTGTCACCACCAGGCCTGCCCTAAAAGAGCTCCTGAAGGAAATGCTAACCATGGAAAGGAACAACCGGTACCAGCCGCTGCAAAATCATGCCAAAACATAAAGACCATCCAAGCTAGGAAGAAACTGCATCAACTAACCAGCAAAATAACCAGCTAACATCATAATGACAGGATCAAATTCACACATAACGATATTAACTTTAAATGTAAATGGACTAAATGCTCCAATTAAAAGACAAAGACTGGCAAATTGGATAAAGAGTCAAGACCCATCAGTGTGCTGTATTCAGGAAACCCATCTCACGTGCAGAGACACACATAGGCTCAAAATAAAGGGAGGGAGGAAAATCTACCAAGCAAATGGAAAACAAAAAAAGGCAGGGGTTGCAATCCTACTCTCTGATAAAACAGACTTTCAACCAACAAAGATCAAAAGAGACAAACAAGGCCATTACATAATGGTAAAGGGATCAATTCAACAAGAAGAGCTAACTATCCTAAATATATATGCACCCAATACAGGAGCACGCAGATTCATAAAGCAAGTCCTGAGTGACCTACAAAGAGACTTAGACTCCCACACAATAATAATGGGAGACTTTAACACCCCACTGTCAACATTAGACAGATCAATGAGACAGAAAGTCAACAAGGATACCCAGGAATTAAACTCAGCTCTGCACCAAGCAGACCTAATAGACATCTACAGAACTCTCCACCCCAAATCAACAGAATATACATTCTTTTCAGCACCACACCACACCTATTCCAAAATTGACCACATACTTGGAAGTAAACCTCTCCTCAGCAAATGTAAAAGAACAGAAATTATAACAAACTATCTCTCAGACCACAGTACAATCAAACTAGAACTCAGGATTAAGAATCTCACTCAAAACTGCTCAACTACATGGAAACCGAACAACCTGCTCCTGAATGACTACTGGGTACATAACGAAATGAAGGCAGAAATAAAGATGTTCTTTGAAACCAACAAGAACAAAGACACAACATACCAGAATCTCTGGGATGCATTCAAAGCAGTGTGTAGAGGGAAATTTATAGCACTAAATGCCCACAACAGAAAGCAGGAAAGATCCAAAATTGACACCCTAACATCACAATTAAAAGAACTAGAAAAGCAAGATCAAACACATTCAAAAGCTAGCAGAAGGCAAGAAATAACTAAAATCAGAGCAGAACTGAAGGAAATAGAGACACAAAAAACCCTTCAAAAAATTAATGAATCCAGGAGCTGGTTTTTTGAAAGGATCAACAAAATTGATAGACCGCTAGCAAGACTAATAAAGAAAAAAAGAGAGAAGAATCAAATAGACGCAATAAAAAATGATAAAGGGGATATCACCACCGATCCCACAGAAATACAAACTACCATCAGAGAATATGAAAAACACCTCTACGCAAATAAACTGGAAAATCTAGAAGAAATGGATAAATTCCTTGACACATACATCCTCCAAAGACTAAACCAGGAAGAAGTTGAATCTCTGAATAGACCAATAACAGGATCTGAAATTGTGGCAATAATCAATAGCTTACCAACCAAAAAGAGTCCAGGACCAGATAGATTCACAGCCGAATTCTACCAGAGGTACAAGGAGGAACTGGTACCACTCCTTCTGAAACTATTCCAATCAATAGAAAAAGAGGGAATCCTCCCTAACTCATTTGATGAGGCCAGCATCATCCTGATACCAAAGCCGGGCAGAGACACAACCAAAAAAGAGAATTTTAGACCAATATCCTTGATGAACATTGATGCAAAAATCCTCAATAAAATACTGGCAAACCGAATCCAGCAGCAC
Organism: Pan troglodytes; assembly: GCF_028858775.2. Taxonomy (NCBI): domain Eukaryota; kingdom Metazoa; phylum Chordata; class Mammalia; order Primates; family Hominidae; genus Pan; species Pan troglodytes. The sequence goes on along the minus strand of NC_072409.2, from coordinate 115,778,145 downwards.
ATCAAAAAGCTTATCCACCATGATCAAGTGGGCTTCATCCCTGGGACGCAAGGCTGGTTCAATATATGCAAATCAATACATGTAATCCAGCATATAAACAGAACCAAAGACAAAAACCACGTGATTATCTCAATAGATGCAGAAAAGGCCTTTGACAAAATTCAACAACCCATCATGCTAAAAACTCTCAATAAATTAGGTATTGATGGGACGTATTTCAAAATAATAAGAGCTATCTATGACAAACCCACAGCCAATATCATACTGAATGGGCAAAAACTGGAAGCATTCCCTTTGAAAATGGGCACAAGACAGGGATGCCCTCTCTCACCACTCCTATTCAACATAGTGTTGGAAGTTCTGGCCAGGGCAATTAGGCAGGACAAGGAAATAAAGGGTATTCAATTAGGAAAAGAGGAAGTCAAATTGTCCCTGTTTGCAGATGACATGATTGTATATCTAGAAAACCCCATCGTCTCAGCCCAAAATCTCCTTAAGCTGATAAGCAACTTCAGCAAAGTCTCAGGATACAAAATCAATGTACAAAAATCACAAACATTCTTATACACCAACAACAGACAAACAGAGAGCCAAATCATGAGTGAACTCCCATTCACAATTGCTTCAAAGAGAATAAAATACCTAGGAATCCAACTTACAAGGGATGTGAAGGACCTCTTCAAGGAGAACTACAAACCACTGCTCAAGGAAATAAAAGAGGATACAAACAAATGGAAGAACATTCCATGCTCATGGGTAGGAAGAATCAATATCCTGAAAATGGCCATACTGCCCAAGGTAATTTACAGATTCAATGCCATCCCCATCAAGCTACCAATGACTTTCTTCACAGAATTGGAAAAAACTACTTTAAAGTTCATATGGAACCAAAAAAGAGCCCGCATCACCAAGTCAATCCTAAGCCGAAAGAACAAAGCTGGAGGCATCACACTACCTGACTTCAAACTATACTACAAGGCTACAGTAACCAAAACAGCATGGTACTGGTACCAAAACAGAGATATAGATCAATGGAACAGAACAGAGCCCTCAGAAATAACGCCACATATCTACAACTATCTGATCTTTGACAAACCTGAGAAAAACAAGCAGTGGGGAAAGGATTCCCTATTTAATAAATGGTGCTGGGAAAACTGGCTAGCCATATGTAGAAAGCTGAAACCGGATCCCTTCCTTACACCTCATACAAAAATCAATTCAAGATGGATTAAAGACTAAAACGTTTGACCTAAAACCATAAAAACCCTAGAAGAAAACCTAGGCGTTACTATTCAGGACATAGGCATGGGCAAGGACTTCATGTCTAAAACACCAAAAGCAATGGCAACAAAAGCCAAAATTGACAGATGGGATCTAATTAAACTAAACAGCTTCTGCACAGCAAAAGAAACTACCATCAGAGTGAACAGGCAACCTACAAAATGGGAGAAAATTTTCGCAACCTACTCATCTGACAAAGGGCGAATATCCAGAATCTACAATGAACTCAAACACATTTACAAGAAAAAAAAACAAACAACCCCATCAAAAAGTGGGCGAAGGACATGAACAGACACTTCTCAAAAGAAGACATTTATGCAGCCAAAAAACACATGAAAAAATGCTCACCATCACTGGCCATCAGAGAAATGCAAATCAAAACCACAATGAGATACTATCTCACACCAGTTAGAATGGCAATCATTAAAAAGTCAGGAAACAACAGGTGCTGGAGAGGATGTGGAGAAATAGGAACACTTTTACACTGTTGGCAGGACTGTAAACTAGTTCAACCATTGTGGAAGTCAGTGTGGCGATTCCTCAGGGATCTAGAACTAGAAATACCATTTGACCCAGCCATCCCATTACTGGGTATATACCCTAAAGGACTATAAATCATGCTGCTATAAAGACACATGCACACGTATGTTTATTGCGGCATTATTCACAATAGCAAAGACTTGGAACCAACCTAAATGTCCAACAATGATAGACTGGATTAAGAAAATGTGGCACATATACACCATGGAATACTATGCAGCCATAAAAAAGGTTGAGTTCGTGTCCTTTGTAGGGACATGGATGAAATTTGAAATCATCATTCTCAGTAAACTATCGCAAGAACAAAAAACCAAACACCGCATATTCTCACTCATAGGTGGGAATGGAACAATGAGAACACATGGACACAGGAAGGGGAACATCACACTCTGGGGACTGTTGTGGGTTGGGGGGAGGGGGGAGGGATAGCATTGGGAGATATAACTAATGCTAGATGACGAGTTAGTGGGTGCAGCGCACCAGCATGGCACATGTATACATATGTAACTAACCTGCACATTGTGCACATGTACCCTAAAACTTAAAGTATAATAATAATAGATAAATAAATTTTTTTAAAAACTCAAGAAAAAATAAAAAATAAAAAAATAAAGTGAAGAGAGTTATTTGTGTGAAAATGCTAAACTAAAATTTTCTATGTATTTCATGCATTTTCTCATAGAAAGAGTATTTGACATAGTGGTTGGTGTAGAAGTGTTAATGATTAGCCTCTAAAGTTAGCTATCATGTACACTATAATTTCTACAGGAAAATGCAATATGATTTCTAAACAACCAATTAGTAAAACTTCCAAGAATATACCTCATTAAGAATGGTCTTGTATGCCAAAGGAATGGCAGGAAGCTTAAATCATGGATGCAATTGTGCAAATCATTCCTGTTAACTATGGGGAAAAAAGGTACATAACAATAAAAGTAACCAAATTATACAAAACATACCTTATTCCAGAGAGACTATCAAAGGCATGAAGATCTAATACATTAGAGAGATCAACTCTAAAAGGAAGAAAACTAACATGAGCAGTTGGAAATTCTGTGAAATACATCCAATTAATCAAGAAAAAAAAACTCTGACTCCTAAAAAATTTTATACATAAAATTCATAGAAGTGGGCAAATGGTGTAAGATTTGAATCACAGTTGAATCAAGATTGAAAATTATTTGGTTATTACTTCAATGAATTAGGTTTTTTTTAAACTTTCAATTATCTTTTCAATCCTGAAATTTATGAGCTTTTCAAATACATTTTTATAGCTAAAAAATCAGCTAAAGAACAGAAACTTTTCCAAGCAGCTTATTACTCAAAAGATGAAACAAAAGAAATGACAAATAGAATTAACAAATAGGTACATTCCAGATACCTCTGCAATTTTTGTATTTCTTTTATACCCCCTCCCTTGATATAACATGTAATATAAAAATGAGGAGTCAAATAACCAATGTACAAAATATTAAGTTACTCTAGGACCCTGATCTTCACGTGATTTGATTTCATTCATTCAGAATGGGGCTGCATGTAGAAAGAAAATTCCCACCATCCGAATAGACATTATTTCTCTTAGAATTATTTAATGATAATTAAACTCATTTAATTGAATCCAATGATTCAAATCAGGTGAGAATAAATAACATATCACAATTAGCATTAGGTTTGGTTTAAATATAAAAAAGCAAATTTATAAAGACTGGTGATTGAGTTATAATTTTAACATAAGCCCAGAAAACCACAGAGGACAGGCCGGGCGCGGTGGCTCACGCCTGCAATCCCAGCACTTTGGGAGGCCGAGGCGGGCGGATCACAAGGTCAAGATCAAGACCATCCTGGCCATGGACAACGTGGTGAAACCCTGTCTCTACCAAAAATACAAAAATTAGCTGGGTGTGGTGGCACGCACCTGTAGTCCCAGCTACTCGGGAGGCTGCGGCAGGAGAATCATTTGAACCCAGGAAGTGGAGGTTGCAGTGAGCCAAGATTGCACCACTGCACTCCAGCCTGGCACAGAGTGAGACTCCGCCTCAAAAGAAAAAAAAAAAAAAAAGAACAGCAGAGGACAGTGATTTCTCATAATCAAAGCTAAGGTGAAGAAATATTTAAAGAAAATGACAAATGTATAATTTCAAATTTAGATTCCAGAAGCTTGCCAAACATTTGTTAAATTTTCTTACAAGGAAAAAAAACATCATTGGTCAGATTCAAGATTTTTTTTTCTTTAATGCACAAACATATAAGAAAAAACATCTCCTTTATCTTAGGACTGACCAACTGTGCCTGCTTTCTTTATTCTCAACAGTCTATCACATACTTGTACTCGTGGCAACAATACTGTGTTAGATTACGAATGCTTATCTTGGCAAAAGAGAGACAAATTCCCATCTTATTACTCCAAAGTTCTATGTTAGTAGACTATAACAGCAACTCAAATTCTGGGCATTTTAGATGTACAGAATTAGAAAAATGATCAAGCAAAGAAGCAAATGTTCTATGAAGAAATTTTTGAATATCAGTTTACACTAAAAGGCCATCTTAATATTAAACATATTTCCTTTTTCACCCCCCACCCCTCCCCCCACTACTGAGCATATTTATATTGACAGGTCACAAACAAGGGGCACGGGGGCTCCACTTTGGGAGGCCAAGGTGGGCGGATCACTTTGAGGCCAGGAGTTTGACACCAACCTGGCCAATGTGGCGAAACCGTCTCTACTAAAAATACAAAAATTAGCTGGGTGTGGTGGTGCACACCTGTAATCCCAGCTACCCGGAGGGTGAAGCAGGAGAATCGCTTGAACCCAGGAGGCAGAGGTTTCAGTGAGCCGAGATCGCACCACCGCACTCCAACTTGGGGGACACAGTGAGATTCTGTCTCAAACCAGAGTGAGAATCTGTCTCAAAAAGATAAAAATAAATAAAAATAAAAATAAAAATAAACCAAATGAATGAAGTTTCCCTCCAAGTTTGTCATCTTCATCTTAGGAAATAGCTTAAAGTTTAATAAAGTTTACACATGCCAATTTTGTGAATATCAAATTCAACAGTTTGGAAACACAAGCTTCTAAATAAACTGTTTCACTGTGACAGTGTCCTTGAGAATACATGTCATCCAGAGGTAATTCTGCTTTATACTCAGATTTTCTTTCCATACTTCCAAAAAAGGATCAATATTAGACCTGTACAACAAATTACACTCTTTTACAGAAAATAATAAAATCTCCAAGTCTCTCACCAAATTTTCAAAAAAGAGGAAAAGTGTAAGCTTCCAGATGAAAGTTTCTATAGCTTTCCCCAAATTTAGTACCACCATGAAAAAGAAATTCTTCACTCATTCAAGGCATACGACTAGAAAACTAATTTCCATGGCATCAAATTAATTTCCTCCTTTGGAGATAAAACCATGAGATCTTTTCCAAAGCATTAAAATCGCCAAGAAAAAAAAAAAAAAAAAGAAAAAAAAGACCATTACCAGCATTTTAAAACTGAGTAAGAGAATGAAGTAAACAAAAAAGGGAAAGAAAAAGCTTCAAAAGTTCGTTTTTCTCCTCATTTCTTGAACTCTCTATTCCAGAAGTACCTAATGTTTTTCTTAAAAGAGAGGCTTTCAATTTTTCCCTAGGTCTAAAGGCTGCTTTAAGTAGCCTAAGACCAAGGACAGGAGAGTGAAAACGAAGAGGGTTTTGGCTCTCCAAGGTGGGGGTGGAATTGCAGCTACTGCTTAGGGATATTTTCCAGTGGTCATCTCTTCAAACTCCAGTGAGTCTCACAAACAGGGTGCACCAGCCAATCCAAGTATCCAGTATCTACAATGCAAACTGTAGATACTATCCAAATTGACAGTAGATAGCTCAGTAAATAGCTGAGCAAACTGCAATGATAGCTCAGTCTTGAACTCTGGAAACAAATTTCCAAAAGCCTTCCCCAGTGGCACTTCAAACTCAAAAACGTTTACAAAACTAATCACATTTTCCAAACCTGCTTCCACCACTACCCGACCTGTTGCTCCTCCTTCCTGTATTTCCTATACCTCAGAGATGAGCCTCACATTGAATCTACCTCCCAAGAGTCATGTTGCTTTTAAAATCCTTCACTAACTCCTTGCTCCCTACAGAAGAAAATCCAAACTATGTATCATGGCATTCAAGACCCTTTGCGGTAAGTTCTCTATCTCTTCAGTCATACCACTTTTTCTGTGCTACATAATACCAAGTTTTCTAGCCATTCTAAAATATTCAAAGGTCCCTGGAATACAAAATCTTCCTTATACCTGGAAAGTTATCCCTACCCTACTCCATCTGTAAAAGCCTTATTCATTCTTTAAGACTCAGGTCAATGACTGCCTTCTCGGTCAATATTTTCCTGACTCTTTTTAAGAAAAATTGAGCAATCATTCCCTCTATTTTCCTATTATTATAGAACTCTGTGCTTTTAAAATTCTTGTATTAATATTAATATCTATTATGTTGCCTTTTTGTTTGTTTGCTTCTGTTTCCCCCCAATGACTGATCTCCTTAAAGGCAGAGTTTTTGCCTTATCCATTGCTTATATAGTCCTTAAAATGCTATGAAATGCATAGCAGGCAGTTTGTCAAATTAATTTAACTTATTATTGACCAGCTGTGTTTTGGTTTTCCTCTGTTCAGTCCACTTACGTTTCTAAAAATTAAGAAAAAGTCTAGAGAAGATTAAAATGACACATCTTCTAACCTTTTACTCCTACTTCTGAAATCTATGTGGTTCACTAGTACTTCCATTTGCTACTAAATCAACTTAAGTCTTACCACTAAGACGATGCTACACACTATTCCTTTTCCTTACTCTTAACTACTCAAGGTGAGCCTTTTTCTACACATGCTTATAGCAGTTTATTGTCAGTACTTGTCAGCTACAAAATGGTAAAAAAAATTTTAAAAAAGAAAAAATAAAACAAAACTTCTATAAGTGTGACTTTGACTATTTTGTTAACCAAATCTCCGGTTTTTTTGTTTTTTTTTTTTTGAGACACAGTCTCGCTCTGTCACCCAGGCTGGAGTGCCGTGGTGCGATCTCAGCTCACTGCAAGCTCCGCCTCCCGGGTTCACGCCATTCTCCTGCCTCAGCCTCCTGAGTAGCTGGGACTACAGGCGCCCACCACCAGGCTCAGCTGATTTTTTGTATTTTTAGTAGAGACGGGGTTTCACAGTGTTAGCCAGGATGGTCTCCATCTCCTGACCTCGTGATCCGCCCACCTTGGCCTCCCAAAGTGCTGGGATTACAGGCGTGAGCCACCGCGCCCGGCCCAAATCTCCAGTTTCTAAACTGGTAAGCTCAAGTTGCTATGCCTCAAGGAATTTGAGAGAATATTTAATGTAAGATTCAGGACCCAATAGTAAGAATTCTACTCAGGATATCTGATCTTCATTGAAAAGGATTCTAATCCAACTTCAGTCCTCATGGCAAGGAAGTACTCTTTCAGAAAGTCCCTAGATTCTCAGATGCATTGGCAAGCACCATACACTGAAGAACTCACAGAAGATTTTAGTCACTAGTCCCTAGATTCTCAGATGCATTGGCAAGCACCATACACTGAAGGATTCACAGAAGATTTTAGTCACTAGTCCCTAGATTCTCAGATGCATTGGCAAGCACCATACACTGAAGGACTCACAGAAGATTTTAGTCACTAGTCCCTAGATTCTCAGATGCATTGGCAAGCACCATACACTGAAGGACTCACAGAAGATTTTAGTCACTAGTCCCTAGATTCTCAGATGCATTGGCAAGCACCATACACGGAAGAACTCACAGAAGATTTTAGTCACTAGTCCCTAGATTCTCAGATGCATTGGCAAGCACCATACACGGAAGAACTCACAGAAGATTTTAGTCACTAGTCCCTAGATTCTCAGATGCATTGGCAAGCACCATACACTGAAGGATTCACAGAAGATTTTAGTCACTAGTCCCTAGATTCTCAGATGCATTGGCAAGCACCATACACTGAAGGATTCACAGAAGACTTTAGTCACTAGTCCCTAGATTCTCAGATGCATTGGCAAGCACCATACACTGAAGGATTCACAGAAGATTTTAGTCACTAGTCCCTAGATTCTCAGATGCATTGGCAAGCACCATACACTGAGGGATTCACAGAAGATTTTAGTCACTAGTCCCTAGATTCTCAGATGCATTGGCAAGCACCATACACTGAAGAACTCACAGAAGATTTTAGTCACTAGTCCCTAGATTCTCAGATGCATTGGCAAGCACCATACACGGAAGAACTCACAGAAGATTTTAGTCACTAGTCCCTAGATTCTCAGATGCATTGGCAAGCACCATACACTGAAGAACTCACAGAAGATTTTAGTCACTTGCTCACTCATCCACTTGAAGTAAGAAAAATCAATCACTGCATGTTTATTGTTCTATAATAAAGCAAATGTTAGACATAAAAGTTAGAAATGTCAAACACACTAAATTGTTACATAATAAACTAATCAAGACACAACTTTTATTCAGGACATGGATATTTCTGAAATGAAAACAAAAGAAGAGAATTGACTTAAAATGTTTATAAATACGAATATTATGACAGAACCAAAGCTATTTATGAGCATTATTTTTAAAAGCTTCTTTAAGTATTATGCACTTGTCTGTGTGACATTTTGTAAAGCGGAGAAAAATTAAGGAGAAAGGAATTGTAGAACACTAACAGGAAGAGGACAGATACTGAGGAATGGCTCGTGGTATAAGTGAGATTATCAGAGACTTTCTACAATGGAATTTGAAATGCAGGGAGCACTTTTGGTGTATGGTTGTAGAGGACTTACACTAAGGGCATTCTTCTGCTACCTCTGCCAGCAGATGAGTGGCTCCTGAGAATGCATACCAAATTAATTCCCCAGCTGTTCACATGCATATAAGCAGCTGCTGCTGTTACTGCCTAATACTTATGGCAGTCTGGCAGCACCTCTAATCTCTGCCATAGCAGACAAGCCACTCACCTAAGGCCTCTGCTGTACTTCCAAAGAAAGAATTTCTCAAGTAGAGACTGAGTGGAACTAGACTGCCAGCTGTGAGCCTCAGAGCTCCTGGCTGCCTGTTGCTGAGTCGCTGAGTCTATTAGCTGCTGAGCCTTTCTCACCAAAAAAAAAAAAAATGAGCTTAATAAAATAACCCTGCACAGAAATTTTCTGAAATTAAGATAACATTCAATGGAAAACAGAATTTAATCTACAGAAATACACTTCACAGATGTTTTAGGAACAGAACCTAGAGAAAATGAAAGTCAAAATTTAATAAAAGAATTTGTCAGGAACTTCAAGGTAAAGACTCCATGTATTTTTTGGCAACTATAAAACACTAAGAAGGCTTTTTAAATATTAAAAAGCCATTTAAACACTTCAAATTAAGATTCCTCAATATACTTCAGATTTCTGTACTGAGTTACCCTCTCGAGTGTTTGGAAGTCTTTTCTTCCTCATTAAGCAAACACTTACACAGTGTTATCATGGCTTTGTAATCTTAGTTTTGAAGACAGGCAAATGTACTAGCCAAATATGCCAAACTAACTTATTAAGAGCATTCCAAACAACATTTTGGATCCAATTCTTTTTAAATGCACTTAGATCTTTCTTATATCAGAATCAAGCATATTTGTCAATTATTTAATGTTTATTATTAATAACTAAAATGATTTGTTATTAATAGGAATAGCTTTTTTAAAGTACCTTGATCTTTGTGTTTCTAAGATTTGTCCTAGTCCATTTATGGATCTGAAATAAATAATAAATGAGGAAGCCAAAGTTTAAAAGTAAAAATTAACTTTTTTAAAAAGTATACAAAGTATATTGTTTCTAAAACAGGAAATAAGCATACCCAAATACATCTGGAACCAGAAAAAAATTAAAAACAGAAAAACAAAACTTGCTTTAAAAAATAATTGTGATTTTCCTTCAAACAATAAATCACATATATTCCACTCATACATCAATAAAACATATATGCAAAAATTCGCACAACTGTCAGATTAAGGGCTACTTTGTGGTTAATAAAAAGACGCTTCACTTTAGAAAAAATCATTCATAAATAGTCAGTTATCCTAGTGTTCTTAAAAATGAGTAGATACTCAAAATTTTTACGGTGGTCACTTTTTTCCTCAGGCATACATGGTAGAAATGGCTATATACACACTAAAAATAAAAACCTAGTTGTTAGTTGCTTTGCCCCCAGCCTGTCCTTAGTATTCACAGTAATTCTAAGTCACACATCCCAGGTTCCTTTATAGAATAACCTCGTCAGTTCCCTAATTAGGCTCTCTGCCCGTTATGCCTGTTCTCCCTCTTTTGATACTATAGAATATGGCTTTGTATGGCACCAAAAAGTACCTGTTAAATTCTTTTCAACACACTGTACACCTCCTCATCTATTTATCTTTTCCATTGCCTATCATCAATCATCAATTCTCTATCATGAATTCAATTGTCTTTAGGGTTACTTACCCAAGATTCTTGCTACTTGTTCAAGTTTGTTCTCATGGGTAAGGCTTCCCACATATAATGATTCTGAGGCAAGTCTCTCCACTATTTTACAAAATTCTTAAATCTTCTTTTATGAATACACTCTAGTCTGATGGCTAATTCCTCTCAAACATGTTGACCTTTTTTCACCTCCCCAGATATCATTCTGAGTCAGTCACAAGTCTGATATCAAGGGAGGGTAAAAGCCAAAAGGGTGTGTAATTTATCAAATTGCTTTTTCCAAATTCATTTCTAGTACTGTTAACAAGCTGGCTAATAGTCAATATTGTCAGTGTCAGAGATTTAGCTTAGGTCTCTATAAGGATATAAAAGTCAAGTAATAATTATCATTCCTTTTATGCCAAAAACGTTTGCTAAATAGATTGTGTTCTTCTTAGCAATCACAATGGTGCACAAGATTTATGAAGAGAAACAAGATTAGAAGACCAGTGTCAAAAAATGTAAAAGCAATCTTCATTCATCAGTTTCTCCTTTTCAAAATCAGCCATCTTTTTCTTTCTTCCCTTTTTTACTATACCTTGAACTTACTATGTAAGCTAAGAAAAAAATTACATAATAATAGCTAACAGAGCACTTACTATGTGTCAGCACTGTGCAAAGTTTACCAACATTGTCTCATGTAATACTCAAAGCAAACTTATGATAGGCATTATGCCTTTTACAGAGGAGGCTTTAAAAGGGTAAATAAGCTCCCTAAGAAGACAATGAGAAACAGACCAAGGATTGGAACCCAAGCAGATTCCAAGGTCTGTGATCTTTAACACTACGCAACAATACCTACCCTCCACATGGAGACATTATATCTTTTTATAGTAAAGTTTAAGGACATTACTATTAAAATAAGATGAAATATGTGGAAAAAATATGAATTTCTTTCTTCCACAATCATTAATCATGGCAAATAATCTCCTAATGAGCCTTACCTTTATTGATTCAATTTATAACATATACTATATGAACTGAGATGACAGATTCAAAATCTAATGTCAGTAGAACTTATAAATACTAAGAATAGTAATTTTGCGCCATCACGCTCAAAGCATTGTACACATTAAAGATAACCAATAATAATAGCTACCGAATGTCTCTCTGTATAGGGCTTTTATTAGTTCAGGTCTTACAAAATAATTCAAAACAAAGTCCCTGAACTATAACCTCATTTGAAAAGTCCATCTTTGTTTTCAAAAGGAATGGGAGTCTCCAGAACAGTCAGCAAAATGACTGCTAGCACATATTTGAGCATCATTCATATTGTCCTGATTGTCCTATGCTGATCAGCCTTGGCTATGGACAAAGAAGATATTAAAGCAAGCTGGAAGACAAGGCATGGTTGACAGTTAAGGAAGATGAAGTCAACAAGAGTTCAGGGAAAACTGAGACCACTTGAGTCAGGGAAGACTTCACATAGGAAGGGGGGAGAGACAGAATAGGCTCTATAGAATAAATTAAAAAAAAAAACAGAACAAGAAAGAACTCAGGGATTGGCAGAGTGAGAATACATTATGAGTAAAGACAGGAACTGACAGGATGCATCCATGGGAAAGTGAATTAACCATCCTGGGTAAAGTTAGGGAAGACTGACATTAGGGAAGAGTCAAAGAGAAGACAGGAAAAGAAAGATGGAGTGAGAAGACCCTGAATATCAGTCTATTAACTGTGAACTATATTCTGCAAGCACTGGGGACTAATTTTATGTATTACCATTTATATAACAATTAGCCATCAACAATATATGTGATTCCCTAACGTTCTTGAAGCAGGTCAACCTTGTACCTTAAGTTTCTACAGGGCAACAATCAGAGTAAAAAATACTCTGTGTATACAATATGGATCTGTAGGCACTTAACACACTCATCATTTTGTACCTAATTGTCGTTCTTAATTTCTTTACATCTTCTTCTGGAACCAAGTCTGTTTTATTAATGAGAATGATATCTGCCAAAGCAACTTGCCTAAAATAGCAAACAAAAAGAAATGTTAAGAAATTTTAAATAATATACACGCATGCAGATTAATACATCAAAAGAGAAATGTTAACAAATTAAAAATAAATAAAAACACCTCACATAGATCAATAAATCAGTTAAGAATTATATAGTGCTCTATAGGAGTGATTCAGTTTACTCCTAATCCGCTAATTTTTCAATGTGAATGAATTGTATTCATTACTATGCAAGTTCAGATTTCACATTACCCATTCGCAAAGTATTTACTAAGTTCTGTTACTTGCTACTCTTGTGCTACAAAGGTAAGTCTCAAAAAGTTTACAATCAAAAGGATGATTTTAAACTCATAATTTTCTTTGTGAAGAAAAGCATAAAATTCAGATATCCAATATGGTAAAAAGAAGAGTTTACCTACTAAAATACTGTAATATTTACCAAAATTTTCCAAGAAATAGAATAACTTCACTTAATACTAAAAACTGTATTAAACAGGTTTTTTAAAACTATACTTCAGAGCTGGGCATGGTAGAGCACACCTGTAGTCCTGGCTACTTAGGAGGCTGAGGAGGGAGGATCCCTTAAGCCCAGGAGTTCAAGTCCAACCTGGGCAACATAGCAAGACTCCATCTCTTAAAAAAAAATAAGCTATACTTCAGAAGATATATCAGGATATTGCACAAATGTCTTCTTTATCACTATAAATATACTGTATATTATCTCTGTAAAGAATCCAGTTGACTGAATGCTAGACAACAAAGTAGATGATAATAATCAGAAGCTCTATTTTCTATTAACAGGATAGTAAAACTGGAAATTCTTTCAATTTTCCTCAATTATTCAGGGTCTTATGCTTTATCTCAAAGAATACAACTAAATTCTCAAAACTAAATCCACTTTAGTTCACTGAAAGAGCAGGTTTCAACAGTATGGACATCACAAATCCAATTTGGCTATTTTCTATTTGGCTTATTTATATTTTCTATAATAACCATATTTTCATAAGGAAAAAAGTTACAAAAATACTTAAGTTCAGCCAGGCACAGTGGATTCATGCCTGTAATCCCAGCACTTTGGGAGGCCGAGGCGGGTGGATCACCTGAGGTCAGGAGCTCGAGACCAGCCTGGCCAACATGGTGAAACCCCATCTCTACTAAAAAAATAAAAAATAAAAATAAATAAAAAAATAAAATGCAAAAATTAGCTGGGCCTGGTGGCGGGTGCCTGTAATCCCAGCTACTTGGGAGGCTGAGGCAGGAGAATCGCTTGAACCTGGGAGGCGGAGGTTGCAGTGAGCCTGCACTTCAGCCTGGGTGACAGAGTGAGATTCTGTCTCAAAAAATAATAATTATTATTATTATTATACATATATTATATATAAAATCTTCAATCCCAAAGAAATTGTATGACAAGAAAATATTTTTAAATGTTAATATTTCCCGAGTTCCTCAAAATTACAGAACTCCTGTGTTCAGCATTCACCTTATGCTACAACAAAAATGACTTTAAGTAAAATTTAGTTATGAGATCATTATAAATAGATAGCAATAATTCAACCAAGGGAAAAAAAGAAAATAAATTTTCCTTGACTATGTTTTAAAATTTCTTAGTTTGTTTTTGGTTTTCATCTTAGTGATTTTTCTCTTTACAATTAGCCAGCAATCAATATATACTTTAAATATGAATACTTAGTAGCTTCATTGATAAGGCCATCAGGTTTCTCTTCTGTTAAATGCTAAACAAAACAAAGTTTGAATAAAGTTACTATAATACAATAAAAAATCTAATGTCAACACAAAGGATTTTACTTTAGAGACATTTTCTTGCATCTAATAAAAACTTCAACATGTTCTGTTACTGAATACACAAATCCAAAACTAACTTTTCTAGCTGAAAGCATTTTTCTTCCCCATTTGCAATTTTTTTCTACAAGTGAACCTGTGGGGTTTTATAGGGGGAGGAAGAGGGCTTAGGATTTCATACTCCTGACCTTTTCTTTTACTTAAAAGGAAAACCCCTTTGATTCACATAATGTCATAAAAACATAGAAGATTACAGTTCAGATTTTAGGTATTTTCCTTCTTACAAAACTGTTCTGGTTCTAAATATTCATTATTACTTATTTTAAAAAAAGGATAACCACTGAAATATACTTTCTTAGAATCTAATATACTTCCCTTCACACCAAACCCCCATATTAGAATCTAAAATACTTCCCTACACCCCAGCCCACAATCATGCACCACGTGAACTCAGTACTAGGCCTTTCAAACACCCTAGAAACAAATAAGTGGCGGGAAGGCTGATTCAGCCCTGATTCTAGCCTAAAAGCAGTTTATCATTTAGAAACCCATACTTGCTAATCTGGCCTCTCAGTGCAACTGTTTATTTTACTGATCTCTCCAGAGTCAGACTAACTCCAAAAAATATTTTGACACTGACTTAGAGCCCAAGTGGTAGTTTTCATCTCTCTGGAGGCAAGTTTTGTTGTCTGTTTTTTTTTTTCCCCCTCATAATCCTGTTTACATCCCTAACGTCATCAACATCACAAGCTTCTTCTCTGGGAAATTACACTTTTACCCTCATTACCTCAAACCTCAATAGAGGTTCCCTGTCACAATAAAAAGCTGGCTACTGAGGTTTAGAGGCAACTAGATTATAGTAATACTCTATATTTGAAGCCAACTTTACAAATGAATTAAATCCTTGAATCTAACTTTATAAATTATATACATTTTTCTCATTTAGCTTTCATAATAATTATGGGAGACGGCTATTTTCATTTATAAAGGAAGAAACTAAATCTAACACCCTCATCATCACAGGATCCTATATTTTATATACAACCACAGGGACTTTTTTTTTTAATTGAACACACACCCATCAAGTAAAATGAACATAATTTTAAAGTCTTTGTGAAATCTTTTATGCCACATAAAATCAGTTTGTGTACAATGCTACACAAATGTCAATAACCATATATCAGAGCCAAACCAGTTTCACAATTCATGGGGAGATGATCATTAGGGGTATCTGAATAGTTTGGAACCTCAGAGCAAGCAGGTAATAATTTTATTTAACAAGCTTGATTAGGTCTATAGAAGAAACATTTTTTCCTTCTAAAAGTTCAGCAAATTCTATTTTGAGGAAAACAAAACTGAAATAAAATCATGGCAATGATACTTCTACTTCAGGCAAAATCTTGTTCAATTCAACTGCAGACCCACTCTGCAAATATGGAAGTCACAGAACTTGACAAGTATTGTATCAAAAATCATTCGATGCCAAAAGATCAAGTTTAATATTTTTTTCATAATTCATCTTGGCCTGAGGCTACAACAAGTCCTATTGTTATATACTCTGCCTCTAGAGAATGAGGCTGCTAACAGACCTTGGAATGGTGCCTGGCACAAAGGCTCAAGACATATTTGTTCAATGAATTGTAATTAACACCTCCTGTTGTGGGGATACATAAAAGATGTTACATGAAAAATGCCATCTAACATGCAGCAACAAATCTCTTCCCATTAAGCAGTAAATCTACTTAACAATGATATATTTTTGGCAAGGCATCTGCCTCTGAATGATCCTATAGTACTGAAAATTCTTTTTAAACTGAAATATTTTTCAAGATATTAGATTACTGACCTTATGAAAGCTTTTTTAACATATGAAATTGGGGTTATTTGGCTATGAGTTTGTGAGGCATAAAAATGATATGACAGAAGAATTACAGATTTGTTTTTGCATTTCCATGCCTAAATGTAACTAATACAATGTTAGTTTCACAAGGTAATGTGCAATGTTTTAAATGCATTTACCTCTCCAAAATATTAGAATTCTTCACTCAAAGCTAACAGTGGTAGACTAACGTTTTACTACTTTCAGGCAGTCAGAAAGTATCAAATATAAAAATAAATGAAAATCACCCCAAATGAGAGCCTGCCAATATTTACAGCTGTATTAAAATTATATGTAATCATATACAATTATAGCAGAAGAGATAAATGTCCTCTTCTATGCCCATAGGAAAGCCATACAAACATTTAAAAAAATAAGTGCATATTAACATTTATTTTCTTTAGACATCAGCCCTGCATTTCCCTCATGTGACTTCCTACCTTCCCAAGTCAAACTCTGCAAAAAGTATAAAATCAATGTCTTCTATTCAAAAGAACATTCTCCAATAATACATTATATACCATTTGGTCATTAAGTCAGATGACTTTCATTTATAAAATAAAACAAAATGGAAATTTTGGCATTCTATTCCACCTGTATAAGTAAATGAAGAAAAAATTTTTGCAAAATATTTTTTAAATATTTTATATTACATAGATGTCCAAAGTATTCCTTATCTCTGCTTAACAACTATGGCTTTTGCTTATATATCAAAAAAGACAAAAATAATTTTGATACTAATTAATCCAACATATTCAAAAGGCTAAGGATCAAAACCCCAATTTAACTTACCACAAGAAACAAAGGAAATTAAAGGGGAGTGGTGTGAGATGTTGGTCAAAGCATACAAAGTTTGTTATACAAGATGCATAAGTCATGGAGAGCTAATTACGGCATGATGACTGTAGTTAATTCTATTGTATACTTGAATCTGCTAAAACATAGATCTTAATTGTTCTTACCACCCCCTCTCAAAAAAATAGCAATGTGAGGTGATGGATAGGTTAACTAGCTCGATTGTTTTATAATGTAATTCACACATTGTATACCTTAAATATATATAATTCTTACTTGTCAATTATACCTCAATAAAGCTGGGGGGGGTTAGGGAGAGAAACAAAGGAACTCTCTGAAATAACACCACTGTAGACCTAACTTCATGAAGGGCTATAGGGTGTCCTTTTTTGCAGAAATAAAGAAAGAAGCCGGACCGAAAAAAGAGAAAGAAAGAAAAGAAAACACTATCTTAAAACCCACTGGCTATGAAAGAACACAGCTGTTGACCAGAGTGGAAATAAATCTAGTGCCAAAGATGTCTGGTGTCATTTTTAAAAAGCAGCAGCAGGAACTATTTCTTTCAAATGGATTGGTTACAGATGTAACACTATTTTAGTTTTTAAAAAATTATTGCATAATGTCAGTCTATTTATTGTTCTGGCCTTTTCCAAGCTAACTGTTTTCTGACTGAATTGTTTCAACAGATTGTGCAATATAACAGAGGAACCAAGAAGAAACCTCTCACTTGACCTTCTCTGGGTAACTTCATTCATTGCTTCTATTGCATTAAATGCTGTCACATTTGTGGAACTGAAAAGAACAATGTCAGTAGCCTGGGTGTCAAGTCCTGAGAATAGAGAGCTGTCATTTTAAGTTGTCCAATTCTTTGCCTATGATTAAAAAATGAATATTTCACATCAATGGGTGACAATCCCATTAGCATGATACCCCATGATATCAATTACCACTTCGGTTTCAATTTGGCTGGCTGGCCACAGGGTACCATTTCTCAGCTTTACTTGTGATGGGCTGGCTCTGTGAAGCATGACATTCTTAAATTGCTGCCCATTATCCAAGTGTCATTACTTGTACTGCCTCAGAATTCTCTGAATCACAAGCAGCTACTGAGGTCAAGCTTTGCAACCAGAGGAATTGGACAAGTTGGAAAATTCTTTATATCAAGGCAAAGTTATTTATCTGGCATCTGACTTAGAAAATCTAAAGTTTCCATTATCCTGACAGTGTGTCAGTTTTGTGTAGGTATATTGATTTAATAATTTAAGAGGTTTTATCAAGGTAGCAGGAGGTTAAACGTTTACTGTGTTTGCATTATTCAGAATGTCGCTTTGTTTTTTTGGCCTCTATCATGCTGATAATAGATTCTATTTAACTCTTCTCCATACCCAATTATACATATAAAATTATTCCTATAATCATAAAATACATAAACAGTTTGACTTTTAGCATGGCATTTTCAGTCTATCAAAATAAAAAAAAAAAATGTCTTAGCAGTTATCTGTCACATAGGTATATCAAATTTTGTAATAAATTTATGGAAGAGGTAGATTCAAACATGCCTATAATAAACATTCAAAATGAATAATTTGGGGCTTTTTTGCTACCTCCATAAGCATTTTGCAAGAAATATGATTTCCAACAGTCATTGGAATTTTTCTGCGTGAAACTGTAATACTGTATATGGGATCATTCTTTGATTCTTAAATTATATTCATAAATTCATAAATTGAGATTTTAAACTCTAAAAATGGAGTTTTCTTCCAAACTTTTCAAATTAGGGCACTCTATCAACGAGGGAGAGAAGGCCCAGTGAAGAGGTATTGGTAGCTATTTGACAAACCTGACACATCCCCTTAGAGCATAATTTCAGCAAAGATTTGGGAAAAAAAAGCAAACTTAAACATTAACAAGTTCAGGCCGGGCGTGGTGGCTCATGCCTGTAATCCCAGCACTTTGGGAGGCCGAGGCAGGTGGATCACTTGAGGTCAGGAGTTCATGACCAGGCTGGTCAACATGGTAAAATCCTGTCTCTACTAAAAATACAAAATTAGCTGGGCATGGTGGTGTGCACCTGTAATCCCAGATACTCAGGAGGCTGAGACAAGGGAATCGCTTGAACCTGGGAGGTGGAGGTTGCAGTGAGCCAAGATGGTGCCACTGCACTCCAGCCTGGGCAGCAGAGTGAGACTCTGTCTCAAAAAAAAAAAAAAAAATTAACACGTTCAGATATGAGGTTGGATACAAAACAGACACTAATTTTTAAACACTGAATTTAAACTTCTAAGAACTTACGGCTTTGGGCCCTATCCATATGCTCAGATTGGGAACGGGTCAGTGGGTGGGATGATTTCATTCTCTTCTGCCTTTAGTGGTATTTCACTTGGGAAGTTGAGAAACATCATTTTACTGTATGTAACAACATACTTTTAAAGATCTTACTAAATGCATTTTATAAATTAAACCTCATTTAAAGGCATTCTAGGACCTTAGAAGTTAACAAAAACATTCATAGTAGGATGTCTCTTATACTTGATCTTAGCCAAAAGACCAAGAAGCCATGCAAGATGCCTTTTAATGGAGAGAGTCTTCTTACTAATCCTATGTGTATATCCTGATTTTCTTCAACATGTACTTTTTAAATTTTAAGTTCCAGGGTACATGCTCAGGATGTGCAGGTTTGTTACATAGGTAAACGGGTGCCATGGTGGTTTGCTGCACCTATTAACCCATCACCTAGGTCTTCAATATTTTTTAAAAACTAATTTCCAGTGTGTGTTTAATAGTAATTTAACAAGAAAAATAAGATCTCAGATGCTTTATCAAGCTCAGCTTCTTCTACGGAACAGAAAAACTTACCAATATTGGGGTTGAATCCTTGTGAAGAGTTATACATACCAAACTCTATCCTAACCCCATATGCTTATTACAAATTATAATTCCAAATTTTATCACCAAATCAAACTCAGAGTAACAGAAAAGAAATATTTAACACAAACTAATAATTAAAACACAAATTTCACCTATTGTTCAGGATATCTTTTTGAGAAAGGTTTTTGTTAAAGAAAATTTCAGATACAAACATAAAGAAAATTAAACAATCAATCCCCATATTCCCAGCTCTCAATAATGAGCCACTCATAGCAATCTTTCAACTTACTTTTAATCCATATTTTGAATCCACAATAGTTATGATACCTACAAAGGAAAAAACATTTTAATCACTTTTTAAAAAGAATGTTTATTAATATTTATGCAACCATACTTCAGAATGAAAATTAAAACTAACCTATCTCAGTTCACAAATACTACTCAATAAAACAATGTACTGTTTTTTTCTCTTGCCAGTGCTGCCATTTAATTAAATTCCAGTAATAAGTCAATGCGTTTCCTGAGTGGCTAGCACTACTTTAAGGCACTAGAGAAGATATAAAACAAATAAAAATTTTAAATTAAATAAAAAAGAAAATAAGATTTCCTTGGCACTGAAAAAGCTTACAATCCAAAATATAAGTCAAATTTCATAACATAGTCAAATGTGATAAGTACATAAGACAGGTTATTTCTAGTTTATTTTCACATAATCAAAATCAAGACTTTTCTTAAGATTTAAATTATTGCCTAAAGAATGAGACATCTTAAGGTATCATTCCTAACATCTCTCACCAAATCCAAATCCAACTCATAAATGTTTTATATAACATATGCCTAAGTTTCCAAACTACCAATTCATTTTGCAATCTCTGAATATATGCTGATAACAAAAGAATGAGTTTAATTATGCCTAAGGAATTCAACCAGTTACCCGCCACATATATTAGAGCTCAATGATGGGGCCCAGCTTCATAATTCTTAAATTTCTTAATGATTATTACTTTTGAAAAAGTAAGAAAATTTCGACTGGTTTTTAAAAAGGTGAAAAAGGGAAAGAGAAAGGGAGAAAACATAGTCGCTTAACTAAGAAAGTTTCTAATATATTTTAAATGAAGGCATATCATTGCCCAAAAGTGTTCAGGTAAATAAAGTAAGGGAGGAGTGTTTAATTCTTATCTTCAAGAGAAAATAAAAGCAAAAATATGATCCTCATATTGCCTGGAGGATTAAAATAAAAGGCTCTAACATTATATTAAGGGCATAAATCAAACAACAGAGGATACAGAAAACCTACAAAGCATTTTTTTTTTAAAGAAAACCTTAGTGGAGGCACTAAATTGGAAGTTGAGTGACATCGAGTTCCACCACTGTCTGGGGTTTTTTAATCTATATGAACAAAGATTTCATCATTAAACTAAAGTGTGAAAAGAACAACAATGCAAGGAATTAAAGTTATAATATGAATGAACAACAATAAGCTTAACCATAAAGATTTTACTTAAAAACAAAAGAGGCAGGGTGTGGTGGCTCACGCCTGTAATCCCAGCACTTTGGGAGGCCGAGGCTGGCGGATCACCTGAAGTCAGGGGTTCAAGACCAGTCAGGCCAACATGGCGAAACCCCGTCTCTACTAAAAATCCAAAAATTAGCCAGGTACAATGGTGCACGCCTGTAGTCCCAGCTACTCGGGAGGCTGAGGCAGGAGAATCACTTGAACCCAGGAGGTAAAAGTTGCAGTGAGCCGAGATCATGCCACTGCACTCCATGCACTCCAGTCTGGGCAACAAAGTGAGACTCTGTCTCAGAAAAAAAAAAAAAAAACAAGAAAGATAAAAGAAAACTGTTTTTTAACTTACCATCAAGGTAAATATCACTCCCTAATTCAGCATCAACCCAAAACACAGAAGCCACTGCACCTGAAAATATATAATATTCATCAAATAAAAATATTTCTTCACACTGAGAAACATGATTCTATCCATGTTTTAATTTGCCCTGATAAAATTAACAGGTAAACACATATATCTTCTTATGGAAATTATAGTGATAGAACCTTTAACTATTTATAGCAAAAGGGAATTATAGTGATAGAACCTTTTACTATTTATACCCATTCCATTTCCATCTCTCGTTATTTCCTTTAAAAAAGACCAATTCTAACCACATATAAACAAAACATCATTCTTCTACCGATGCCATAATAATTTAATTAACAGATATTATCAAACAATTTGAGCAGTATGGCTTTGTGCACATCAGACTTATTTTTATTTTCTCACCTCTTTAATATGATAATCATTCAATCATAAATAGTGAATTATCACTCTAAAGGAAAAGGAAAACAAAACATAGATAATTCCAAAATCACTTGCCCAAAAAATATTTACTTGTAATCTGTGTAGAACTAGAAGTAAAATTATATACTCTATGGCATTACTAATTATTTCTCACACTATTTATTTAGTACTGTATAAAACCTGGGTCTTAGGAAAAATTTTTCCTAAATAATAAATTAAAACTTGCTTTTGACAGAAATTGGTTCAGTACCAAACCACATACCCTGATTAGTATGCCACAACGCAAGAAAAAGAAAACTGACAGCAAGGAAAGTATTTGATTTTTGAAAGCATCACAGGCCCAGTTAGTGACAGGGCTGTCTAAAAGAATGAGTGTAGGAGAAAAACAAGGATAATCAAACTCATTCCAACGTCTAAAGCTGTCCACCTACTCTGACAAGATGTGGTCCCCCAAGCATCACTCGGTGTCAACAATGAAATACCTGTCAGCTGTTTACAGTGATTACTCATGCAAGATATAGCAAGGGCCACAAGATCTAATGGTTTCCTGATACCTATTGATTTTTTCCCCAAAAACTTAATAGTTTTCCAATTTGACTCAAATAGGATTTGTGAGTAACAGGGGCTGAATCAATGTCCGTTCTTTTCAAGGAAATTACTTTACCATGACGATTATTTAACTTAGAACTGGAGAGTGTCAGTCTCCAAAACGGGAAACAACTGAATTGCCAATAAGAATTTTGTTCACTTTCTTGGCTAAAACATGATTTTAATTAATGAGGGGGAAAATTAAAGCTACCGTATCACTACTCCAAACAATAAGTCATTTAAAAAAGCATGAATTTTTTCACTCAGTAAAATATCTAACATACATAAATCATTTTGTAATTTTTAAAAATTCATTGATTTTTATTCCAATAAATAGTTTACAAATCCTACTGTTAATATTTGCCTCTTAAGTTGAAATGTGAGAGTATATTAATGCTTTATCCTAAAACTGGTATTTATCTTTGATATAATACTTGCCAGACTACATGAGAAAGATCTATTTAAAATTTGGATGTAGGTATTTAGGAGGAGTAAAGATGAATGAACAAAATTGATCAGTGGCTCTCAAACCAGGGAGCTTTTCTCCCCAGGGAATATTTGGCAATGTCTGAAGATGTTTTTGGTTGTCTTAACTAGGGGAATGCTACTGGCATCTAGTGGGTAGAAGCCAGGGATGTTGTTAAATATCCTACTCTGCACAGGGCAACCCCCTCACAACAAATAATGATCCAACCCAAAATGTTATTTGTGCTGACACTGAGAAAACCTGAACTACATTTTAGAATCTCCCTTCTTCAAAATCTAATAAAACAAAACATAAAAATAAAAAATAAAACAAAAAGGCCAACATTTTATTAGCAGCAACCAAATATAAAAGGGCCTGTCATAAATTTTGAAGACTGATAGTCAAAATAAGAAACAAAGTTATAGGTGATTGATGGTCATTCCCAACTCTACCCCTACCTCCAATAAGAGGTTGTAGGGAAATAGTTTACAAAATGCTAAACACTTACCAGAAATACACTCCAAAATGGCAAAAAGTAGAGCCGAGGAATGAATAAGCAACACAGGGAAAAGTCAACAAAAAAATGTCAAGAGTGAGTTTTAACCATCTCCATGCTTTGGGAAGGAGAAGGTCAGGTCACATTCTAGGGCTCAGAACAAAGAGAAATGAGAGGTCTGAGGTCGAATGATGTCCCCATACAAGGCAAAGGAATTTTATTCATAAGCAGTTGGGCACACCCAAGAGTGAAATACTTGGTACTTCAAGAGAGCAGAGCCTAAAAGCCACATTGCCCCCTTTGGCTCTCTGAATCACCACTTTTCCCTTCTCTTTCCCTCCACTCCAACAATATACAGCTTTCAAACTAGGGCTCAGGAGAAAAACAAACTTGGGTAAGGAGAGTGGAGTATTAAAAATATTTCCCATCAGCACCACATAGAAGTTCTCCCATATCAAGAAGAAACATGTATGCATATGTATTACAGCCTGACAAAAAGAAACACACACATACAGGGAATAAAAAGCAAGAAAGAACACAAAATGAAGAAATGAATAGGGCACACAAGTGGCAAAGAACCCATTCTGGAAGGATACATAACCCAATAAAAACTAAAGAAAATTCTCAACAACTTCATCATAATGAAGAACTTGAAAACAATACAACCTTATAATAAACAAGCTCAAAAGCAAGAAGAAGCAGAATAAGATGAAAATGCGGTTTGTAGTGCTAAAGAAACTTAGAGCCTGTATAACACAATGACTTAACCAATTAATTCATTTAAAATATCAAAAACAGGACAGACACTGGAGAAAACAGAATTATTGACAAAAAGAAAGGCTTCAGATGATCACAGTAAATGCAAAGGTAAAAGACAAATCAAAGCAATTAGAATACATACGAAGAACAAAAGAAAATTCAGTATTAAAAAAACTGGTGTCATGAAGTAGAGGATCTAATAATTTGACCAAAAAAAAGTATTCATGGTAATAAACAAGGAAAATGTTCTTAGAAGAACTAAGGGCATATTATAATTTAGGGAAAAATGATTATAAGTGACACTTAGATATACCTTGTTTATATTACTGAATTTCAAAAATAAAGAAGAAAACTCTCAGGCATTTTAGATTAAAAAAAAAAAAAGTGCCTTCAAGGAGGGAGGGAGAAAAATCAGACTTTTCTACAGTAACACTAGATGTCCCAAAATAATAAAACAGTGACCACAAAGTTCTAATGAAAGTGTTCCCAAACAAGTTATTTTTCAGGAATGAAAGCAATAGACAGACATTCTCAAGCATTAAAGAAAACAGCAAGCATTGAAACTCAGAGACTATAATACTCACAAATTCTTCCTAATAAAAGGAGAAAACATTGGACAAAGAAATCCAGCCAATCAAACACTAGGAGATTATGGAACAACATTTACAAAGTTGAGGGGGAAAAAAGTGTGACTGATAAATTTTATACCTAGCCAAGTAATCCTTCAAGTAATATAAAAACAAAAGACAAATATTTTGAATCAATGAAGTGTATAAGAACCCAAAGAATGCATGCAGTACCTGTAACTTGAAAAGACTGCCTGACAATGAAATTCAATCAGGAGATAGACTAACTCGGGAATGGAGAAGCAACAGTACTGGTAATGAGCACCAAAACTATTAAAACATAGAACTAAAAGAATTATGACAGAACCATGACAACATAAAGAATATGATCAACATGAAACTAGGCCAATTAATATCCTACAATGGCCTCTAAGTGTTCAAGTGAAAGGAACAGTCACCTGTTTCTCACTTTAAATCAAGAGCTAGAAATGATTATGCTTAGTGAGGAAGTTATGTTGAAAGCCAAGATACGCCAAAAGCTAGGTCTCTTGAGCCAGTTAGCTAAGTTGTGAATGCAAAGGAAAAGTTCTTGAAGGAAATTAAAAGTGCTACTCCAGTAAACACACAAATGATAATAAAACAGCCTTATTGCTGTTATGAAGTGGTCTGGATAGATGATCAAACAAGCCACAATGTTCCCTTAAGCCAAAGCCTAATTCAGAGCAACCCTAACTCTCTTCAGTTCTATGAAGGCTGAGAGAGGTGAGGAAGCTAGAGAAGAAAAGTTGGAAGGTAGCAGAGGTTGGTTCACAAGATTTAAAGAAAGAAGCCATCTCCATAACATAAAAGTGCAAGGGAAAGCAGCAAATGCTGATATAGAAGCTGTAGTAAACTACCTAGAAGATGTAGCTAACATCATTCATGAAAGTAGCTACACTAAGCAACAGACTTATTTTTTATTTATTTATTTATTTATTTTGAGATGGAGTCTTGCTCTGTCACCCAGGCTGGAGTGCAATGTGCAATCTCAGCTCACTGCCACCTCCGCCTCCCGGGTTCAAGCCATTCTCCTGCCTCAGCCTCCCAAGTAACTGGGATTACAGGCTCCCACCACCAAGCCAGGCTAATTTTTGGTATTTTTAGTCGAGATGGGGTTTCACTATGTTGGCCAGGCTGGTCTTGAACTCCTGAACTCGTGATCTGCCCATCTCGGCCTCCCAAAGTGCTGAGATTGCAGGCATGAGCCACCGAGCCCGGCCAGCAACAGATTTTTAATGGAGATGAAATGGCCTCTTTTTGGAAGAAGATGCCATTTAGGACTTTCATAGCTATAGAGAAGTCAATGCCTGGCTCCAAAGATTCAAAGGACAGGCTGACTCTCTTGTTACAGGCTAAAGCAGCTGGTGACTTCAAGTTGAAGCCAATAATCATTTACCATCCTGAAAATTCTAGGGCCATTAAGAATTATGCTAAATCTCCTCTGCCTGTTTTCTATAAATAATAAAGCCTAGATGACAGCACATCTGTTTACAGCATGGTTTATTTTAAGTCCACCATTGAGATCTACTGCTTAGAAAAAAAAACATTCCTTCAAAATATTATTGCTCATTGACAACGCACCTGATCACCCAAGAGCTGTGATGGAGATGTACAAGGAGATTAATGTTGTTTTCATGCCTGCTAACACAACATCCATTCTGCAGCCCACTGATCAAGGAGTAACTTTGACTTTTAAGTCTTATTTAAGAAATATATTTCATAAGGCTATAGCTACCATAGACAGTGATTCCTCTGATGGATCTGGGCAAAGTAAATTGAAAACCTTCTGGAAAGGATTCATCATTCTAGATGCCATTAAGAACATCTGTGATTCATGGGAGATCAAAGTATCAACATGAATAGGAGTTTGAAAGATGATTCCAGCCCTCACAGATGACTTTGAGGGATTTCAGACTTCAATGGAGGAAATAACTGCAGATGTGGTGGAAACAGTAAGAGAACTAGAATTAGAAGGGGAGTCTGAAGATGTGACTCAATTCCTGCAATCTCATAAGGAAACTTTTAACTAATGAGAAGTTGTTTCTTATGGACGGGAAAAGAACGTGGTTTCTCGAGATGGAATCTACTCCTGGTGAAGATGCTATGAACACTGTCGAAATGACAACAAAGGATTTAAAATATGACAGAAGCTTCATTGATAGAGCAGGGTTTGAGAGGACTGACTCCAATTTTGAAAGAAGTCATACTGTGGGTAAAATGCTATCAAATAGCATCATGTGCTATAGAGACATCTTCTATGAAAGGGAGAGTCAACTAATGCAGCAAACTTCATTATCATCTTATGAAATTGCGATAGCCACCCCAACCTTCAGTAACTGCTACCCTGATTGGTCAGCACCCATCAACATTGTGGCAAGACCCTCTACCAGCAAAAAGATTATGACTTGCTGAAAGCTGAGATGATCGTTAGCATTTTTTAGCAATAAATATTTTTAATTAAGGTATGTATGTTTTTTAGACAATTCTATTACACATTTTATAGACTACAGTATAGTATAAACACAGCTTTTTTTTTTTTTTTTTTTTTTAAGAAATGGGGTCTCATGCTGTCATCCAGGCTGGAGTGCAGTGGTGCAATCATGACTCACTGCAGCCTCAAACTCCTGAGCTCAAGTGATCCTCCCAAGTAGCTGGGACTACAGGCCTGTGACATCACACCCGGCCAAAACGCATAACTTTTATATGCAATGGGAAACAAAAAAATGTGTGTGACTCACTCTATTGTGATATTCAGTTTACTGCAGTGATATGGAACTAAGCCCACAACATCCCTGCGGTATGGCTGTACAGTATAAGAATCACCTGAAGGGCTTATTAAAAACAGCTTGCTTGACCCCCTCCCTTAGAGATTCCGATTCAGTAGATCTGGGTTGGTCAAGAATTTGCATTTCTAACAAGCTCCCAGCTGAGGCTGAGGCTGCCATTCAACATACTACCAAGTAGCACTGGCATAGAGAGATCCCTGGAATAAAATTTACCTACTTGTGTGTGTGTGTATGAATGTGTGTGTGTGTGTGCGTGTGCGTGTGCATGTGCGTGTGTGTGTGTGTGTGTATACAGTCTTGCTCTGCTGCCTGGGCTGGAGTGCAGTGGCGTGATCTCGGCTCACCGCAACCTCCGCCTCCCAGCTTTCAAGCGATTCTCATGCCTTAGCCTCCTGAGTAGCTGGGATTATGGGGTGCGCCACAACGCCTGGCCAGTTTTTGAATTTTCAGTAGAGACTGGATTTCACCATGTTGGCTAGGCTGGTCTTGAACTCCTGGCCTCAAGGGATCCACCTGCCTCAGCCTCCCAAAGAGCTGGGATTACAGGCACGAGCCACCATGCCCAGCCCCTACTTGTATATCACAATAGTGAGATGATTACTTTTCAACTTTCTTCTTTGTATTTTTTAGGTATTTAAATTTTCTTACAATGAATGTTCCATCTTTACCCAAACAATAAAATCTTTATTGTAAAGAAAGTTAGAAGCAAGAAACATTAACATTTTTTATAACTACAATTTGTATAAAAGCTTTCTCTGTGATCTTTAGTTTTTCTTTCTTCCTCTGAAAAGCTGAATCGTGTTTAATTAAACTCTCAAAAGTATCAAGTTTTTGTCTATAAAATGGCAAAACTGGGTATGATGAAATAAACTGATATTTGCTATTTCTAATAAAAGCATACAATATATTTTTCTTTCTTACCAGATTCAAATATTTAACACCAACATATTAGTCCAAGTCCTATCATCAGTCAGATTTATCAGAAAGGTATGAAAACCCATGCCTACTATAAGGACCAAAATAGCCTAATTCAATACTACTTTGAAAACATGGGGACGATGTTATTATGTAATTGTTTTAATTACAATAACCACTGATCACATTTGAACTCTCAGGATACTTCAATATTTCTTTTGGACAACTATGACCTGTTTAGTAAATTACCCCCAAACACTTTAATATAGTTTTACAAATCGCCCCAATGCCAGAGACCCAGATCAAAAAAAAAAATAATGGTATGGGTCAGATTCACAGAATAAGCACTAACTTTTATGCAAACTGAAAATAAAGATTTTATCTAAAAGTTATTTGGGGAAAATAAGCAGACTTTATCAAGAATTAGAGCTTGGTAAGAAGGTAACAGAAACCCATTGTTAGAAACAGGTTGACTCTGTGTAGCTTTCCATAGTAGAGTTCAGAGTTTCCTGTCATGATTCCCTTATCAATGCAGTGTAATAACTACTTACACAGCACTTACATTGTATTAGGTATTATAAGTAATCTACAGATGATTTAAAGTATATGGGAGGATGTGCATAGGTTATAGGCACATACTACACCATTTTATGTAAGGGACTTCAACATTAATAGATTTTGGTATCCTCAGAGGTTCCGGAACTAATACCCCATGGATGCCAAGGGACAACTGACTGTACTTAGAGGTAGAATGTCTCTGCTCTTCCTACATGTCCTTATTTTTAACAACTTCTGTTCTTACAAATAATCCTAAGTCAATCAATAAAACTTCAAATTCTATTAACAGCTTAAAAGTACCAAGAAATACTCTGTTCATTCATTCAACTGCCAAAGAAAATGACAACCGAGTACTTTTCCTCTTTTAAACCAAAAAAAGTTTTTGGTTTAATACTAACAAAAGCTTTAATACTCATTTTAGATATTCCTCTAATACATCTATTTACAATATATCACAGAACTATATTCTGGTTATTAATAATCTCACTTCTTACCAGGATCTGCTAATCCAGTGGTCTCTAACAGTATGTAATCAAATTTCCCCTTCTTTTGCATCAAATTCTCAATAGCTCTAAGGCCATTGTCCCTGGAGAATACCAAAACATAATTTACAGTTAATTACCTAAATATTTTGAAGTGATTATTATAAACACTTTAAAATATATTCAACAACCCGAGACAAAAGTATCCTTAGGAATGTGAAAATTTAACTCACTTCTAACCTTCTAACAAAATGTCCGTCCCATATTTACCAGTGAGAAAACAATAGATGCATATATATAATAGGTAAAAAGAAATCATATACATAATAATACTTTATTAAAATTAAAAGCAGAGGAAACTTTATCTGACCAAGTATCTTTTTATAGCTTTATGAAATTTTTAAAAACAAACATACAAAATAATGATAAAATTTATTAACTATAGTAGTTTAATATAATAGCTAAAGGGACACTGATATAAAACACCATATAATTCTATTTTACATTAGGATGCAAGGTTTTAATTTCCTTTTTTCTTATTTTATCAAAAGTGAAGGAAAATCCTTAATAGATTATATTTTGGTTGTTCAAGAAAGTCTGTTATAATTTTATCCTTGCCAAAACATTTGACACAAAGTCAAATACCTAAGGGAGTAAATGATGCCGAAGAGATTTAATTCACTAGAATACACAAAATTAACAGTACAAGTAGTCATTTTTATAATTCATTCAACAAATATTTGAGTGCTACTATGTGTTGGGTAACTCTTCTAGGGTCTATGGTAGACTAGTGAACACTGTCCTTGGAAACTTAAC
This sequence comes from Pan troglodytes, assembly GCF_028858775.2. Lineage (NCBI taxonomy): Eukaryota > Metazoa > Chordata > Mammalia > Primates > Hominidae > Pan > Pan troglodytes. The sequence goes on along the minus strand of NC_072409.2, from coordinate 115,747,733 downwards.
TAGTAGAACATAATGTAAGGTTTTTCTCTTTTTTGATAGTCATTTTTTTTTATAAGGTTGAACACTTAGAAATATGACCAATGACAGATTAAATTCAGAGTAATCATTTTTTACATATGAGACTTTCATGCACTAGAGATTAAATAAGCCCTGACATCAAAAGCAATAAAAACTCAATAAAAGGACCAAAACATTAGAGCAGATAGAAAAGACAGCAAGAAACACTTTAAGAAAATGCTTCCTAATAAGTTTATTTTCTATTTGTTTGAAAATACAATGAAGCAAACTGTGTAAATTCAGTTAAATTACTCAAGAAAATTAAAGCTGGAAATATAATCAATAAACATTTCTAGTAAACCATGTACACAGTAAACACATTCCTCACCTCACTGAACAGCAGAGGCAACCGTTTCTAAGTTCCAGCCACTCTTCATAGAGCTCTCCACCTTGGCTGACAGCTAAGGATTTCTCCAGCGCACTTCCTAGAATAAATAACAAACAGCACTCTTCAGCTTACGTCCATTAGCCAACAAAAAACAAAGATGAGGATAACTCAATAATGGAGATCTTAAAGCAGAAACTGCATTTTATAACTTATATTCTTTCATTTTATTCATGCAGCCTCGATATCTAAATTACAGTACACTACATTATTTTAGCTTTTATTTAAGATGACTTAAGCCCTGAAAAAGACACATCCTAAACTGATAAACATACCTACTTCCTCCTTAGGCCTCTTACTTGGCCACCCCCATTTCTTAATAAAGTAGCTATCTTGAAGGCATTTTTTTCTTGTCCAGGGTAAACTTTCTAAATAGACTAGTATGTTTTATATACTGGATTCTGTACGCCCTTCAACCTCTTAAGAGACTGCCTTATCTACCTTTTTCTTTTCATTCTTCTTCTAAATTGTTTCTGTTAGACAAACTGCTGAATATTCCCAATGAGTAAAAACCCTAGTTCATCTTGAGGAAGGTTTTTGGCCAGTGTACCATGTGCTCATTTAAAAATTAAACTTATAGGGAGGCCAAGGCGGGCGGATCACGAGGTCAGGAGATCGAGACCATCCTCGCTAACACCATGAAACCTCATCTCTACTAAAATTACAAAAAATTAGCCAGGTGTGGTAGCGGGCGCCTGTAGTCCCAGCTACTCAGGCGGTTGAGGCAGGAGAGTGGCGTGAACCCAGGAGGCGGAGCTTGCAGTGAGCCGAGATCACGCCACTGCACTCCAGCCTGGGCAACACAGCGAGACTCCATCTCAAAAAAAAAAAAAAAAAAACCTAAACTTTTAGTCAAATTCACATATTTTCCTAGCAATACTCACTTAAGAAAGAATAAACTATATTTGAAATGCTTGTTATCTATAAGAATTATTTTAAATGTTTTACTTTTCCTCTAATAAAGAAATATACCAAACGGTGAAGTTCTAAAAGTCCACTAAGCAAATGAGCTCCCATAAAATCGAGTAGTTTTACACTTACATATTTTTTATATTTCAGCTAGGTATTAATAAAGAGCTTCTAAAGAGGTTGCTACAGAATTCGGACTATATACAGAACATTAATGAAACATGAAGAAAAGTATTGAGAATGCTGTGAAAAATAAAATTGCGAAAATGATCCAGGAAAAAATAAAGAAAATAGTAAGAATAAATGTAATCAGTGTGCAATAGGTTATTTAATAAGATGATGAAAAAAACAGTCTGTTATTAGAAATCTCAGGATTTTTGCCTAAAAAGCACTTTTCTCTTTAGTTTATTAAAACCAGAAATCGAATATAACTGGCTTCCCATCCTGTTCATAAAACCTAGCTCTTTTACTTTTTACAACTGAAAAAAAATAGTACATTTTAAAAGAAATCCTTTAATAGATATTGTTTTTTGGCTAGAAGTGAGCTTTGATTACAATTCAGACTTATGAAGAAAAACTCCTATAAGATAACAGAAGTATTGTGTCTACAGCTATTTTTTTGAATACAGTTTAATATTTGACTTGAGAAGTTAAGCACACTTATTTTCACAGATAACTTAAAATACATGAGGATAAAGACCATATGTTTAGCTTTATTTTTAAAATATTGAGTTTTAACTGCATTGCAGATAATAAACATTAAACAAAGTTAACTAATAACAGAAGCATTTTCAAATATTTTTCATGAGTTGCAATAGAGTCCATACAAAAGTGCCTTTCTAATTCCTAAAAAAAACATTTTTTGGCCAGGCATGGTGCCTCATGCCTGTAATCCCAGCAACTTTGGGAGGCCGAGGCGGGTGGATCACAAGGCCAGGAGCTCAAGACCATCCTGGCCAACATGGTGAAACCCTGTCTCTACTAAAAATACAAAAATTATCTGGGCATGGTGGCGCATGCCTGTAGTCCCAGCTACTCGGGAGGCTGAGGCAGGAGAATCACTTTAACCCAGGAGACAGAGGTGGCAGTGAGCTGAGATTGCACCACTGCACTCCAGCCTGGCGACAGAGAGAGACTCCATCTCAAAAAAAATAAAATAAAATAAAAAATAAACGTTTTTTCATATGTCTAGATTTTTACTTCTGGAGTCATTTATTTCAGGTAAAAATGTAGTTTAATTCTGTTAATAAGAACTCCAAAGTTACACAAAATAAAATTTTATTAAAACTAATTTCAGTATCTCAACCCATATAAATCTTAACAGAAATTAATCTAATTTTTCTAAAGCTATCCACATCAATACAATACCTTGCATTTTCATTGTTAAATATGGAATATCAATTCACCAGAGGAATAAACAGTCACACAAAATCTTGCAACATGACATTTATTGAACTTTACTTACCTTCCCCAAATTCATTTAAAATGACCGCTACTCTTTTACTATGTTGCTCTGTCAAAATATAGTTCAGAAGTGTTGTCTTCCCAGCACCTATAAAACATATTTTTTGTAAATAAAAAATTCAAAATAATTTTAAAGATACAAAAAACATATAAAGAATCCTAACGTTTTTGAGAATTTGCGTGCTATTTTTCATATATTATTTTAGTATAGAATATCCTAGAGGATAAGATTAAAGCATCCTTTGAAACCTGTTGAAAAATACTTTATGGAGACATAAAATTTTATAAATATTTACAAACACTCCTACAAGTTGAAACAGTTTCTTCAACCTAGCCTAACCTTCCCTAAAATTTACACACAATCTTTTATTTATAATGACCTTTTATTTCAACATTAACGAGACGCAACTTCAGGCTGACTATATGGCTACTTATAGTATGCTTTAAACAATCTATAAGGGAAGTTTTTATGAAATGGGGAATAGAGCCAGGTAGTGTCAACAATGGACAGAATGTTCAGTAAGATAAATTCATAAAGCTATACCAACTTTATCCAGCAGGTGGCATATGAAACCCAATATGTCAATCTCCAGTAGGAAAAAAAATAGGCTTGTGAACCGTACACACTAAAATTCATAGAGGAAAAAAAGAAAATCCTAACTGCATAGTATTGTAGTTCTATTGTATGACTATATCATTTCTTTATCTTTTTTTTTTGTTGGACATTTGGTTTGTTTCCAGTGTTTTACTATTACAGTGCTGCTAAAAACTTTTACATGTATGCTATACATGTCTTCTGAAATACATTAAGTTTTCTAGTATATAACTAGATCTTCCTATAACTAGGAAGATTTTACGGAGTATTAGGGTATTAATATCTTTTAGGTCATATTCCTCTCAAAGCTTTTTAAGAGATGAAGGCTTATATTTAGAGTACTTTAGGAAGCTCAACATCACAAAAATATGAAGTATAGTATGGAAGAGAGAGACTTAGGGCAATGAGGAAGATCTTAAAACCAGTCCAAGCCTGAGACAGAGGCCCTGAACATGAGTGTTTCACAGGGCAGTGATGTGAAAACTGAAAGGAAAGGGTGAATGTAAGAAATCTTCTAAGAGAAGATTTACTAGGGCTTTTTAACCATATTATGAAAAAAAAAAAACACTTTAAGACATAGTTCATTCATTCGAAGGTTTCTAATACGTTACAGATTTATGCTGGGCCTTGGTGAAAAAGTGAACAAGATAGTCTCTGCCTTCATAGAGCTTAGAAATATTAAGGGAAGGGGGGAATGGAGGGGAATTCAGTGAATAAGGAGGCAATTACGTCACAGGGTGACATATTCAATAGGAGATGCACAAAATGCTATGGAGAACCTAGGAGGGACATCTAGCCAGAGGAGTCACAGTAAAAAAGTACCTATTCCAAGGGGCTAAAACACTTGGCACCTTTGAAGTAACATTAGTTCATTGTGCGGGGCCAATGTGGCAGGGTGGAAAGGTTGGCAAGATCCAGATCCTACAGGTCCTTGTAATTCATGTTAAGGAATTTGAATTTTAACCCATAGGGACGCCACTGAAAGGTGTGACGCAGTCGGATTGACATTTATAAAGATCATTAAGGGTAACATGCAACGAATAAATGGACTCCAGATTACTCAGGAGGCTTTTAGAGTATTCCAAATGGTTGGGATCACAGAAGCAGGATTTGGGGGGATGGTAACAGATGAAGTTTCAGACATGTTAAGTTTTAAGTTGTAGGACATCAAAATAGATATTACACAGGTGTGTAGCTAAAGATGGACAAAGGGGGAAGGAGGAGGGAGCCTTAAAAAGAAGCCAGAGAATCAGGTGGAAAAATCAGAAGAAAAATGTAATAGAAGCCAAAAGAACAGTGTTTCAAAAAGGGAAAATGGTCAGGGATAGGAGTGAAACTATCCCTAGATTCAGCAACAAGGTTGCTGGTATTAATTCTCACTCCTGAGCTTCAGATCATTTTCTCCAATGATCTACTGACCTACCAGTGAGCAACACGGGAAAGGCCCGAGGGGCACGTTTGAAATACATTGTTTTGGACAAGAAATGTGTTCATCTTCTCAGCAGAGCAGCCTCTGAATAACTGTGGGGAAACGCCAAAAATAAATTCCTTTATAAAATTACTTCCGAGCAAAAAACGGGAATAAACTTACAGTCTACAAAGTTTTTAAAAAAACAAAAGCAGTTATTTCTTATTTTTACATAAAAGGTCACGAAGTGGCCCAAGTCTGTACCTGTCTCTAGCAACAACTAGGAATATTATTTCTCGGAAACAGTATCATTTTATTTACATTTCTTAACTTTTTCCAAACTTCTAATACAGTCATATATTTGTTCTAGCCCTTCTATTTAACTGTAAGGTTTAAAAATATATTTCTCAAACTTTTCCAGTAAGAAACTTCTAGTGTAAGTGCATAAACCGCCCTTCACGAAACTACCAAGTTCACAAACTTGTGGTTTCGAGTATCCCTGTACACTCTAAACGTTCTTAGTTTGAGAAATAGTCTTGGAGGACAGAGATTTTATTCTTACTTCCTACGCAGTGGTTTACAAACAGACCTCCAAAAAAAAGTGTTTAAGATGGGAGCACTTCCTGCCAACTGGCTGGAGGACTGTGGCTCGTGGGGAAGGGGAATCTACTGACGAAAGCCCCACGTGTCGGGCATTTTACAGACGGGACATCCTTTCATGGCAATAGGTAGGTGGCTCCGGCCCTGTTTCCCAGGTGACAGGTGTTTTTCCATTTTCAGGTGAGGTAGATGAGCGTCAGGAAGGTAAGATAACCTGGTAAGAGGTCACAGAGACAATTGGGGGGCGTGTCTTAGCTTCAAAGCCTTGTTTCAAAGGCTAACTTTCCATCTCACTTGAGAAACGGGAATCTAACGCAGAGGGGACCGGGCATCATTAACTCCCAAGATGAGAGGTAACCCCTACGAGAAGCAAGTGACCCAGCCCCTACCTCAAAGACATTTGCTCTTGATCATGAGGCCCCAATGCCTCAGGAGAAGAGGCACCGGCAGCCCGCAAAATCCCATGACACCAGAGTTCACGGCATTTTGTGACTGGGATGGTTAGTTACCTAAATACCCGGTGATGATTGTGACTGGGATCTTGGCGCCGAGGCCAGACTTTTCCTCCTCCTCGCTTTGCGTCGTCTCAATGGGAACCAATTCAGGACAATCCTCTTCCTCATCCGCAGATCCAACAGCCGGTAACATTCCGGCCTACAGCACGTCCCTACCTCAGCTGAACCGCTGGGACCAACATGCCGGACAGCAGCCGCGCACGCCCAGCGCGCCACGCCGGGCCTGCCCGGGGCCTGACGTCATCACATCGCGACGCCAGCTGATCCCGCCCGGATTACCTGGGCTCTGGACGAGAAGTGCCTCGTCCCTTAGCCACACCCCCCGGGGAGGTGGGCTCTCCCCGACGACAGCTGGCCACGCCCCTGGGCGTGTTCTGTGAACCTGAGCGACGCTGCGGAGAGTCCTTAGGGCGCACTAACCACCTGTCTGAAGGTGTCGCTGGCGCCTAGAGCCTTAATAAGCTGCTGCCTGTAGGTAGAGCTGAGGCCAGCCTGCTGGAAATCTGGAGTGGGTAGCCTGACCTAACCAGTTCCCACAGGGCATAGATTTTATCAACTTGATTTTTTAGTCTGGTTAAAAAAAAAAAGTTTTAATTCATAGGGGAAAGAATGGAAGGTTATAACATTACAATTTTAATTGTAATTTTTATACCTGAAGGATAACCGGTGACACTTTTTTCTTTTTTTATTATTACATATTATATATGTAATTCCAAATTTTTAGTATTCATGCATCACTTTTATTTACTTTTTTCTCATTATTTATTTGGACCTCAGGTAACCTAAGTTCATTAATCATATTTGCTGGTGCATGACACTCTCATCACTAATCCATAGATAGCCCTTCTTTCTAATATAAATTTATAGTGAACTCCTTTGACCTCATTCCTAACCTAAAAGCATTACCAGTAAGTTACACGTACCTATGTGCACCGCCCCTGCTTCCAATCCACAGCCTGCCCCATAAGGTAGTAACAACAGTCATGAATTGGTTCTGGATTGCTGATCATTCCCTGTTTTCTTTTTAGTTTTATCACATATCCCACGTATGTACTTAGAGAATATGTTGTTTAATTTTGGGTGTTTTTGAGCTTCATAAAATTATCCATATAATATATAAACTCCTGAGGCTTGCTATATTTTTCAGCATCACTGCTGTCTTGTATTCTATTGTGTGGCTACACGGCAATTTATTCATTTCCTCTCAATTGTTCCAGGTTTTGCTCTTATGAACAGGGCTGCTATGAACATTTTTCCTGACATATGTGTGTGCAACTTCCTCTTGAGTGTCTGTGTAAGAGTTGAATTGCTGGGTCCTAGATTATTCAAATGTTTTACTTCACAAGAAAATGCACAGTTATTTTTCAAAATGTTTGTACAAATTGATACATTTTCCCAGCAAATTATAAGAGATCTCATTGGTCTGTATGTCAATATTATCAGGCATGCATTTTTCACCAATCAATTGAGTACAAAAGAAGACTTCATTGTGATCTTCATTTGCATTTCCTTGATTACTAACAAGGTTGAGAATCTTTTCATGTGTTTTGGCAATATTTAATTCTTAGAATGACCCTGTAGAGTGTTATCCCTCTTTCAAACATGAGGCACCAAGAGTTAAGTTACTTGTCCAGGTTAGGTCATAAAAATCTATCTGATGCACAAGTAGAATGTTTTACTACTGTCCTGATGCCAAATAGAAGGTTGACTTTTCCTTCCTTCTCTGAAATTCCCCATAAAATATACTGTGTGTATTCCATTAGTTCTACTGATAAGTATATATAACTTGAAAGTATTTATCACGCCTTTTGCAGAACACAGTTAAGACAGAGGGTTTATATTTGTGCAAATGAGTATATTATATTCACACATACACTCGGTCTGAGAAATCAGGTCTTGAATGCTTTGCCAGCTTTGACAATGTAACCATGAACCAGCTGAGGAAGAAATAAGGCAAATACCTTAGGCATGGTGGTTCAGTTCACTTTATTCTACCAAAGGAGAGAAGCTGTGATGGGTAGCCCAAAATAGATAGCTTACGCCCTAAACACAATGGTTCATAAGCTTTTTCATTTCAGGAATGCTATGAAGTATTGATTTTTTTGGCAACCTAAGGGAAGGAGTAACATTGCACCCACAGGCATCACACTATTTGCTTGATGTCCCTTCAGCACTGCATTACTGCCTGAATAGCAGCTATTACAGCCCTCACCCCCTTCTTTGACATATTTTTTTAAGTACATTCTTGTGGGTTCCCAATATGGCACTGGCTGAATGTTATACTAAAATCCCTCTTTCTGTTTTTTGAGACAGGGTCTCACTCTGTCGCCCAGCATGGATTGCATTGGCACGATCACAGCTCACTGCAGTCCTAAACTCCTGGGCTCAAGTGATCCTCCCGTCTCAGCCTCCCAAGTAGCTGGGACTCCAGTCATATGCCATTACATCTGGCTAATTTTTCTTTTTCTTTTTGGTAGAGACAGGGTCTCACTATGTTGTCCAGTCTGGTCTAAAGTCTCATCTCTAACAATGAGCAACCTGTAACCTATGAGGCCAGCTCAGTCAAGTTGACCAAATAGCATTGTTGTAACAGTATGTAGCCTCAGTGAGAGCAAAATCAGTTTTACACATTAGCCAAAAATTAAATGCACCACAAATATCTATCAACTGATAGACAACCAAAATGTGACAAATGGATAAACAAAATATGATCTATCCATACAATGGAAAATTATTTGGCAATAAACAGGAAAAAGGACTGATACCTGCTACAAAATGAATCAATCTTGAAAACATTATGGTAAGTGAAAAAAGCTATTCACAAAAGACCACATGTTGTATGATTCCATTTATATAAAATATCCAAAATAGGCAAATCTATAGAGACAGAAAGTACATTAATGGTTCCCAGGAGTGGAGGGCTGGGGAGAGACTACAGTGGTTTTTGGGCGGTGATGAAAATGTTCTAAAATTGATTATGGTGATGGTAGTACAACTCTGATTATACTGAAAACCATTGACTTGTACACTTTAAATTGGCGAATTGTATCATATGTGAAATTTATCTCAATAAAGCTGCTATTCTTAAAAGAAGTAAACACCTATCTGTGCATCAAAATGGGGTGCTTGTGTGCATTTGTGGAGAAACACTGTCTTCAGCAGTTTCAAGTTCTGGCCTCAGGCACAAGTATAAAGACTACAGCTTGATAAAATTTTTCCTTTAGTCTGTTCCATATTCCTCTTCAGTTAAATTTTTATCTATGGATTCTGTGGAGTCCTGTCATTTTATTTTCTCAGATAGAGTTGTAATTTCAATTCTCCCAAAATAGCTGGGCATGACTTTTTATTTTTATTGCTTTTTTCTTTTTGAGATGGAGTCTTGCTCTGTTGCCAAGGCTGGAGTGCAGCGGCACGATCTTGGCTCACTGAAACCTCTGCCTCCGGGTTCAAGCGATTCTCCTGCCTCAGCTTCCTGAGTAGCTGGGATTACAGGTATGCACCACCACGCCCAGCTAATTTTTGTATTTTTAGTAGAGACGAGGTTTCACCACGTTGGCCAGGCTGGTCTTGAACTCCTGACCTCCTGATCCATCCACCTCAGCCTCCTAAAGAGCTGGGATTACAGGCGTGAGCCACCGTGCCAGGCTTTTTTTTTTTTTTTTTTAACTTATAAGAGGGTTAAATTGTTAAATTGTTAAATTGAAAATGCCTTTTTAAATAAGTATGAAATTTCTTAATTATAATATTTTAGAATCTATTACAGTTTCTGATGTAACTTAAAAATTCCTCCTCATTTAGCTTTGCTATTTTGTCTCATTTACTTTAGGGTAAAACAACAACAATAACAATAATAATGTGTTGAGCCCCTAAGCATCTGACAGGCACTGTGTTAAGCACATTAAATGCATTATCCCATTTAACTCTCCAAGGTAAATACTATTTGTGTGCCCATTTTATAGATGAGGGAATTGAGGCTTAGAAAAGATAAATACCTTGCTCAAAGTCATACAATCAGTAAATGGCAGCCCTTGGGCTCAATCCAAACCTGCCTGACGCTAAATCTCCTGCTCTTTTAAACCAGAAGATCTGCAAACTTTTCTGTAAAACTAGATGATAAATATCTTAGTCTTTACAGATCAAAAAGCAAATTTGAGGACATTGTGTAGGTACTTATATAATAAGAGAGAGAGCAAATGTCTACAAGTTTGAAATTTGAATTTCGTGTATTAAACAAAATTATGAGAGGCCATTGTTTTGGACTGAGCTCCTGCACTAATCCCAAGCAGACCAGACCAAACCAAAATGGAGTCACTCATGCTAAGCACCACAAAATCAAACTAAAACTTTAAAAAGCAGGTCCCAAAATAGACGAGTTTTTTTTTTCTTCTCCTGAAAACAGAAGATTCCAGTATAATAAGGAAGTCCCCTCTGCTCTATCCCTTACAGAAAAGTAACCCAAAGTAACAACAGATTGCTTACAAAAAAGCAATCTCAGCCAGACACAGTGGCTCATGCCTGTAATCCCAGCACTTTGGAAAGCCAAGGCGGGTGGATCACCTGAGGTCAGGAGCTTGAGATCAGCTTGGCCAACGTGGCAAAACCCCATCTATACTAAAAATACAAAAATTAGCTGGGTGTGGTGGCACACGCCTGTAGTCCCAGCTACTCGGGAGGTTGAGGCAGAAGAATTGCTTGAACCCGAAAGGTGAGGTTGCAGTGAGCCAAAATTGTGCCACTGCACTCCATCCTGGGTGACAAAAAAATAAAAAAGTAATCTGATGTTAACCAATCAGTTCTTTTTTTCTATACTGTTTCCTTGTTCCCACCTTACAAAATCCAGTGTTCTGCTATTTTCCAGTGGGATTAGAGACCAAATAACTCTATTTATGATGATAAAAAGTGATGTCAATGCCTAAAGTTTTGGGCAACCTCAAAATTAATCATCCTCTCAAAATTGACAGGTTGACCAAAAGGAGGAATTGTTAAATTCATTGTGGCCTAAAGCTGCCTCCTTACATATTTTAAGTTTACCCTAAAGGTTTCCCAGTACATAAAAAACTATATTTCAACTTGATATGTAAAACTTGATATGTAACCTACTCTTGTAACAAGTAGTGAGTCTCAGCCAATCACAGCAGCTGAACTTCAGCCAACCACAGGCAGCCAACTCTTCAAACCAGGTTCCAATAAGGCAAATGCTCAGCTGTAACCAACCCTACTCTGGTTCTGGGGGCTGCCTAATTCACAGATCATTCTTTACTCAATTAAACTCTAAAGTTTTCCTTTCAACATGTATAATTTTCACATCACGAAATAATAGTCTTCTTTAATTTTTTTTCCAATGTATTAAAAATGTAAAAACCATTTGCAGGCTATACAATAAATGGTAGCAGGCTATAGATTCCCAACTCCTGATCTAAGCTAACATAATATACTGTTTTCTTAAGCAGAGTTAATGAAATTTTGCAAAATTGGATCCTCCTTGCTCTTTTAAACTCAGTTTGTAAATCACTCACCATTAAAACAATCCTGGACCCTCAAAGGGTTAGGTACCACTGTGCCAATTACCACAGTGCTAATATTCAGAGGAAGATCTGAAGCTGAGAAGCTTCAACTGTTTTCCCAAGGGCAGTAATACCTGGCCTGGGAAAGACCTAATTAAGGTGAAACTTGAGTCTTCGCATTGTAGTAGGAGTCCTCCTAGGTGGGAGCAGAGCAGAGCAGATAAGCTCTTAAACTGTCTGGATTTCAGCAGCTCAGCTTTCTGACAATAACCTTGCCATATGTCCTTTGGCACAGTTCCCTACTAATTCCCTACTACTCCCCTTTGCTTGGTTCTTCTCTCTTGAATAGTTATGTTAATCACCATAAGAAAAAGAACCGTAGCTATATCCAAATAAGAAGAAAGCTAAAAATAATACCAACTTGGTTTTGTTTTTTGTTTTTTTCTTTCTCATTTTTGCAACTTCCTGCAAAGGAAACAACATACTAGTGGCCAGCAATAGCTACTGGTTTAGAGGAAAGGAAACTGAGAGTTTCAAAACTAACCCAGTTCCTCTTATCTAGCTGTGGCAAGTAAATAAATAAAATATTTTTAAATGTTTAAAGTTTATCAGTTTATTTAACATTTTTCATTGGGTACACATGAACTTGTTGGGAACATATCTAAAAGGCCAGAGGCCAATGGCTTGTATTCTTGTGACTGCTTTGGTTAAGGTTGAATATCAATATTCAAGTGTCATATAGTCCTCTTTTAAGATATGCAACCACTGTAAGGACAGGAAAGAATATTTCCTCTCCAGAATACTGAAGATGACTAGCAGGTGAAAAATGTACATTTCAATGTTTTTAGGGGCTGTGACATTAAAGGCTGTTAAGTAACATTGTTTCAATTCATTATCTTTGGTGGTTAAACCATGCTATTAATAAGTCTTAGCTTACAGTTGAGTCACTTGTAAGTCAGCTTGCCATGAAATTAAAAAAAAAAAAGAAAACACCATTCAAAGCCCTCAAGCTGACAAGTTGAGTGGTGCACCAATCTCTCTAAAAGAAACTATATTTTAGATACTATAGGAGTGGTGGAATGACAGGAGTGGAGGTTGGGCAAAATGAAAAAAAATGTTTTGCAATGACGTATGGTGTAATAGTTTAGGAGAGAGTCTAAATAATTTCTTCCATTGTCATTAGAAATTTTAAACTGACATTTGTGGCTATAAGTTTCACTTTCTAATTTTTATAGTGTTAGAGAAGCATATTCCAAAATCCGAAGGCACCTGCTCATAATTCCTTACACGTAAGTAAAAGGCATGAAATGAACGATCCATCTCCATTCTTCCTTCCCCTTTCTATTCCCTCGAAGAGTGTTTAATCATACTTAATTGAAATACCATGCTACTGGCAAAGCCAGGTCTTTCTGGCTTCAAGACCAGGGTCTTTTGTGTCCTATAGCTCTGTCCTTCAGTCATTGTCTTAGACCTTTTGTGCTGCTATAACAAAATATCCAATACAGGGTCATTTATAAATAATAAAAATTTATTTCTCACACTTCTAGAGGCTATGAAGTCCAAAATCAAGGTGCCAGGAAGTTTGTGTCTAGTGAGGGCTGGTCTCTGCTTCCAAGATGGTACCTCAAAAGCTGTGTCCTGCTGAGGGGATGAACACTGTGTGTTCACCTGGCAGGAGACAGAAATAAGTTTTCACATTGTTTAAGTTTCTGTTTATGCCACTGAAACTAATCCTAACCAACTTATTTGATTAATTGTTTTTTAAATAATATAAGTAGGCTGTGCACAGTGGCTCATGCCTGTAATACAAGCACTTTGGGACGCTGAGGGGAAAGGATCTCTTGAGGCCAGGAGTTCAAGGTCAACCTGGGCAACATAGCAAGACCCTGTTTCTACAAAAATTTTAAAACTTAGCTGGGCATGGTGGCATGCACCAGTAGTCCCAGCTACTCAGGAGGCTGAGGTGGGAGGATCACGCAAGCCCAGGAGTTTGAGGTTACAGTGAGCTATGATCACTGCACTGCACTCCAGCCTGGGTGAGAGAGAAAGACCTTGTTTCTTATTAAAATATATATATACACACATATATATATGTGTGTGTATGTATGTATATATAGTATTTATATATAAATTATGTATTATACCTGAATGTATTATAACTATAAAAAATTCAAACAGTAGAAAAGTATTAGGGTAAAACGTGGAGTCTCTTTCACTAACCTCAGTTTTACTTCCCTTCACCGATATTATATAAACACTGTGAGCAATTTAATAGACATAGGTCCAGATTTTTTTGGTCCAATATTATCTTTGCCCCTGCCATGTTAGGTATTTTTCTGTAGGAGAAGCAAGATTCCCTCCTGAAAGAATATTCCTGTTTAGACTAAGTCTTATGTATATGAATATATGTATTTGCATACATGTGCGTTCATAAAATTATAACAGGAAGATAGAGTACATTTGTATACATATGTGGCTTTTGTTTTTAATAAATAGGAACATACATAGGCTTTGTTCTGGAGCTTGCTTTCTTCACTTGACAATATGCACTGATACTCTTTCCTTCTCACTAGAATTAGAAATACATCATTCATCATTTTTTTTTTTTTTTTTGAGACGAAGTTTTGCTCATGGTGTCCAGGCTGGAGTACAATGGTGCAGTCTTGGCTCACTGCAACCTCTGCCTCCGAGGTTCAGGCAATTCTCTTGCCTCAGCCTCCCAAGTAGCTGGGATTACAGGCACCCACCACAACGCCTGGCTAATTTTTGTATTTTTAGTACAGATGGGGTTTCACCACATTGGCCAGGCTGGTCTTGAATTCCTGACATCAGATAATCCACCTGCCTCGGCCTCCCAAAGTGCTGGGATTACAGGTGTGAGCCACCGTGCCAGACCATACATCATTCATTTTTTAAACCACTTCATGTTATTCCATAATAGAGATGTAACTATTTCATCATATCTTCAAAAGGGACATAAAGATTGACTAACTACCTCTTCAAAACATGCTCGAAAGTAAATTCAACATATTATCAAGAAATATAAGAAAGTATGTTGATTAGCCATAGCTTGTATGTTTAATAATAAACTTTATTCTTATTCTCCTTTGATATTTTAGACTTGTTAGCTTTGCTTATTAAATTAGTTTACTTCAGTTAGGGAAGTATCAAATTCAATATATTTTAATATTAATTTCTTATTAACAGTTCTGGTTACTTATAATTAATATGATTCTACCCATATACTGTATTTTTATAGCAAACTCATATTTTGGATTGTGTATTGCTATCCATAAATTTACACATGTACTTTCATAATTTAATTGTGGTTAATGAGTTTTTGGCAGCAGTATACAATACACAGATTAAAATTAATTCTGAACTGATGCTAGAAGAAAGATGAGTTCACATATTGCATCTTGATAATAGTGCTGGTTTGTGCCTAAAGTATAGCTTAGCTATTCATATCCCTGGGTAATACCACTGGTAGGCCGGGTACGGTGGCTCACATCTGTAATCCCAGCACTTTGGGAGACCAAGACAGGTGGATCACCTGAGGTCAGGAGTTTGAGAACAGCCTGACCAACATGGTAAAACCGTGTCCCTACTAATGATACAAAAATCTGCCGAGTGTGATAGCACACTCCTGTAATCCCAGCTACTCAGGAGGCTGAGGCAGGAGAATCGCTTGAACCTAGGAGATGGAGGTTGCAGTGAGCCAAGATCGTGCCATTGCATTCCAGCCTGGGCGATAACAGAGAAAATCCATCTCCAAAGGAAAAAAAAAGAAAAAAGAAACTGTTAGTAAGCAGAATATTATTAATCTATATGCTTTTACATCATAATGGTTCCTTTTACTTCATGTATTTTTGTTCATGAAATTCTGTAAATCATACAAGCTACAGATGGTGACAGCAGTAGAAATATAAACTTTAGCACACTTGTGTATGCATTAATATGTTCAAAATATATAAAGAAATGGTATTTATATAAATAAATACATATAATTATTTGATCATAATCAGAGGTTAACATGGGTTACCTTTTGGGGAGAGGAAACAGCAGAGGTGATATGGTTGGCAGACAAAGAGGGTATGGAGAAGCAATCTCCCACTGTATTAGTCTGTTTTCACATTGCTGGGCAATTTGCAAAAGAAAGAGGTTTATTGGACTTACAGTTCCACATGGCTGGAGAGGCCTCACAATCATGGCGGAAGGTGAAAGGCATGTCTCACCTGGAAGCAGACAAGAGAAGAGAGCTTGTGCAGGGAGACTCCCCTTTTCAAAACCATCAGATCTCATGAGACTTATTCACTATCACAAAAACAGCATGAGAAAGGCCTGCCCCCATGATTCAATTACCTCCCACCGGGTCCCTCCCACAATACATGGGCATCCAAGATGAGATTTGGGTGGGGACACAGCCAAACCATACCATTCCACCCCAGCCCCTCCCAAATCTCATGTTCTCACATTTTAAAATGAGTCATGGCTTCCCAGCCGTCTCCCAAAGTCTTAATTCATTTCAGTATTAATTCATTTCAGTGTTAACTCAAAAGTCCACAGTCCAAAGTCCAAAGTCTCATCCGAGACAAGGCAATTTCCAACACAGAGCAGATCACAAGACCCTAGGATTACAGGCATGAGCCACAATGCCCGGCCAAGATGTGTTTTGATTTTACCTACTAGTAATGCATTCACTGTATGGGTTACATAGACATTTACATTAGTATACTCAGTTTTTTAAAAGTTTATTGCTGAACGATGATCTGCTCCTGGAGAGAGAACCATTTCAGCATCTTAAGTTCACAGTATGCCTTCCTATACCAGCACTAAGCTCCCCTTTGACCCTGTGCTTTTCCTTCTGAGCTCTGTTCCCCATGTTAGGAATCCTACCTCTCAAAATACCTACTTAATTGCCATTTTTGCAAACGATTCCTCTCAACTGTGTTCGAATAATCCAAGCTAAAATTCAAGCTCATAAAGGTTTTTAATCATATCTTTTAGGAATATTTTCCTTTTATTTCATGACTCTCAAGCAACGGTTCTCAAACTTTGATACGTAACAGAATCATCTGAGGAACTTGGCATACCTGTAAAGGCCAATACTTCATTTACTTCAATGAGTCTGAGTCTTTGTGTTTGTTATCAGTTCTCCAGGCAATTCTGATACTGCCAAAGTTTGAGAGCTTCTGTCTTAAAAGACACAAATTGCTAATGGATGCGACACAGATTTGGAGACATGGCAGTCATGTTGCCTTGATCTAACATCCAGAGTTGACCTCTTACTCTACACCATCATCACGCTGCTGCATAGTTCACAAGAATCACAGAGATCATGCAGTTGGATTGTGTCATGGTATCATAACCAGTCTCTGCTCCAGCCCAGTCAATTGCTCCAGCCCAGCCAATTGCTCCAGCCCAGCCAATTGAGAGTGATGAACAAGAACAGCATAGCTTGCTTTTCCCTCTCTGAAAATGTCCTGGTGCTTGTCATGGTCTCTGAATTGTTATGGTGTTATGTAGGGTAGTGAGTTGGGGTGGAGTGAGCCAGAAGGATATTGAAGAATACTGAAATGGGAAAAAGGCATTTCAAAATTTTATATGAAATTCGGTCTGATGCTGAGAGAAAGCAGGGACCAACAACATTTCTAAAGATTCTATAAACCTGCCTGGGCTTTGTCCTCCAAATGGTTCAAGGTATTTAGGGAGATTATAGTTACTTAAAGAGAGATGCCCCAAAGTAGTCAAATATTACATAAAAGATGAATATAAATCAATAAGAAAAACACTAAGGCCCTAATAGACAAGTGGGGAATGACATAAACAGACACAAAAGAAAATATAACTATGTAGTGAACTAACACAGAAAAATATTCAACTCACCTAATAAACACATAAAAATATTTTGAAATGTACTTGTAGCTTATTAAAATTGCAAAAATGAAAAAAACTCAATGAGGGTTCTATGAAATAGAATTTCTTATAACATTGCTTATAAATTGGCACAAACCAACAAAAAACAAAATTATGTTTGTAGTATTTTATCTTTAATTTTTTATCTTGAAAACATACACACCATGAATTTCTGCTTACTTTTCATCTAGATTCACCAATTGTTTTATTTTATTATTATTATTATTTGTAGTCTGATTCTAATAGAAATTACTAATAGCAGCAGCAGCAGCATCATTATTGATGACCCCCTAAGAGGAAGTTGTAGACATCATACCATTCTGTCCCTTTTGCCCTAAATAATTTAGTGTGTATCTTCTAAGAATAAGGATATTCTCTTTCATAAATGTATTGCTGGAAAAAAGCGGCCTGATTCAGACCCCAGGAGAGGGTTCTTGGATCTCATGCAGGAAGGAATTCAAGGCAAATTGCAGAGTGCAGTGAGAAGACAGTTTATTGAAAGTTATTCAGTTACAGAGTAGAGCATCCTTAGAAAGCAAGAGGAGGAATGCACCATATTTGTTTTAAACTCTTCTTATATAGGGGTCTCATCTAAGTAAAAGTAAGCTAAGTTATAGCTACGTGTGGGTGGGCTGACAGCATGACAAAATTTAGTACTTTGTTGATTTAAAGAACATTACCCTTGGGCATTTTAGTGTGTAAACCCATCAAAGCACGACTATAATCACCTTAAAGGCATATATTGTTATGTAATATTGAGGTATCTAGACATTCTGCTGTTGGAGGAATTTGTCCTTGCAAGCATTACTAAACTGCTTCCTCAGCCATATGGCTCTAAAGCAACTCAAATGTCAACTAGTAATAAAATTCACAGCCAACATGTCCTGAGAGCATACTCAATATGTAGTAATATGCTCTGTGCTTTATGTATATTATCTTAGTTAATATTTTTAATAAAAGGTATGGCAGCCTCTTTTCACTGCCTACACAACTCTTCTCCCCTTTGTTCCTCTTTCGTTTTGGCAGCTCAAGAAAATGCATCACCGTAGTTCTGAGCCAACCACGGGTTATCCACTTTTCTCAGTCAGATATTCTCTCTTTCCCAGCATCCCTTGCAGCTGAGGATGATCATCTGACCCTTTTCTGGCCAGTGAACACTATAGACAAATTTCCTGGAGGACTTCTGGGAAAGATGGAACCTCCCATGGAGAAAGCCCTGGCCTCTTCCTTTCTTCCGTTTTGTGATGCTGTGGCTGCTTGGAGTCATGGGAGCCATCTTTTAGCCTTGAGGTCATAAGAATGACAACCAAAGGCCCATGTGCTGAGGACGGCAGAGGGAAGGGACAGAAAGAACCTCAGTTCATACGGCACTGTTGAGTGGCTGGCCCAGTTCTGGACCACCTCATCTGCTTTACTTAGATAATAAATTTAGATGTTTAAGCCACTTTCAATTGGACTTTCAGTACGTTGCTGCTATAGACATTACTAATGGATACAGGTAGTGATAATAATAGAAATAGTTACTTGTCACTTAGCATAAGTGCTTTCTATTATTTAATCTTTATAACCATCCTATGAAAAAGGTGCCACTATTAAGCCCATTTGACGGGTAAAGTTGAATACAGAGACATTAATAATGTGCCAAAAGTCACATAGCTCATAAGGAAAAAGTCAGATGCGAATCCAGGTGTTTGGACTTCAGAGTTCAAACTCTCAACCACTGCATTATCCTGCCTCCTCCTAAGCAAGGACATGGCCATGTACATTATGACATATATGGCCAATGGAAAATTAGTAAATACATGGTGAGAAAGAGTCAGTTGAAATGCTCATAAGAAGGTATAATTATTTCATTTATCTGCTTTCTTGTGCGCAATTTTACTAGTCAAGTCTCTTTGTAGCTTACTAATTTAAGCAAAAAAAAAATTATCAGAAGGCAGAATAGTGGAGTTGTCATAAGGGCAGACTTCAGGGTCAAACTTCTGTCTTTCAATCCTGATGCCACTAATTACAAGCTAGGTTACCTTAGGCGGTTTTCTTAATCTGTGCCTCAATTTCCTCCTCTGTAAAGTGGAGATAATGACAATGCATTTCATATTTGTAAAATGAAGATAAACTGCAACAATACATTCTTAAATAATACTTGGCATACAATAACTAATCAATCAATATTCGCTTTTGATCAGGAATCTCTCTCTTTTTCCTTCTTCTCGGCTCTGCCTTCTTCCCGTCTCAGGCAGCTATCCTGGTGGTGGCTAAAAGGCCACAAAATGTCCAGGCTTATATCCTGTCCTATTTCATTTGCAACAAAATGAGAACGTCTCCACTGCAAATGGTTCCAGCAAGAGTTCTGGGTTTGAGGCTTACTGACTTTTACTGGTCCTCTGACTTAATTATGAAGGACAGGATGGACATGATCTGACAAGCCAGACTTAGGTTGGAGACCCACTTTTGGTGCCTACAGTGGAGGCAGCTCCATGAAGACTATGGTCTGAAAACGGAGGAAGCGTCTTTTTCAGAAAATACAGAAAATGCAGATGCTGCTCCCAGAAATGGGAGAAATGGATACTGAATCAATACAGCAATATGTGCCTGCTATACCCACCTCATCCACAGAGCTAGTGGTGACATGTAAACACACACAACAAAAAAGAACAAAATAAATATTTGAGGGCATCAAGATAATGGATATAAAATAGTAAATACAGAAATAAGATTAACGCAGAAAATGAATACAGCTAAATAAATATAAAATGCAAAATTGAAACTTTCCAGCAATGTGACTGTAGCATGAAAGATTAATACATTTTTCATTTAAAAAAGACTGAGAGGAAATATTCCAACATGCTGACAGCTTTGTAATGTGCCTAGAGGTGAGGGGCAGGGGTGGGCAGGAGTTTCTCTCTTAGCATAATGAGGCCAATATTATAACCTATAAGAAGTAAGGTCAAGATAAATGAATGGGAAGAATATGATTTTTTCATATATATTTGATGGGGGTCTTCAGAAGGAAATTAATTTTTTTCCATAGGAGAATGTTATCCACAGCCTGGAATAGAAGCCCACCACTGGATCTCCCCCAAGCATAGAACAGAGCCCAACTTTCCCCTCTGTAGGGCCAGCAGAATCTGGAAGGGGTGGAGAGGGGAGTTCACAAGATTTGGTGGCTGCCTGGGAAATTGTCCAGACATAAGAACTAGCCAAAGGATGTGTAGTGGAAGGTTTAGGGAGGAGAAGACAGACTGATGGGGCAGTGGGTAAATAGAGAGGCCTGAGGGAAGTGCAGGGGGAAGTTGGGAGTCAGGAGTGAGGCAGTGACCAGAGGCATGTAGGCACCCAAATGAGGGACAAAAATGACCACACTACACAATCATCTCTTGACTCTCTGTCCCCGTAATTTATTTTTCTCTCCGTGAGATATGACTTTGGGAAAATTGCCTAAATTTTTCCCCAAAGAACTATGTATTTTGCATTAGTGTCCAATATGTGAGCTCAGGTTGAGAAAGGTGGAGCTGACGGTGCCAGGTCTAGGAGACATAATGTTCCCCACCCTCTGCTGCCATGTTCTACTGGGATCAGCAGCATCCTCACTGTGGACAGCCGGTGGCAAGGCCTCCCCCAAGAGACTATGACCTAGATACAGAAGCAGCAATCGCCGTGTGCGGGTGTCAACAGCCTGTGAGATCAAGCTTGAATTCTTTACCAGACCCTCACACTCAGGCCCTGCCCACCTCCAAGGCTTTATTTTTGCTACTCACTTCACTCCGCACCCCCGGGCTCCCATCATTCTTCTAGTTCTCAGGATAAGTTGCGGTGTCCCCTGTCTCCCTGCCTTTGCACAAGTGCTCCTTCTGCCTCATGAACTTGTTTAAGACCCAGTTCCACGGTTACAGCATCGGTATAGTCATTCTTCCTCAGCGTCAATCTCTCTGCCGCTACCCTCTCCCAAGAACAAGTCATTTCCTCTCTGTGCTTCCTCACTTGCCCAGACTGTTATATGGCAAAATGTCCCTGGGCCTGAGCCTCTTCTTTCCTTCTTTACGTGTGTCTCATTCCTGGACTATGAGTTCTGGGAAGTCAGGGAACAAGTATTTTTTGTTTTGCCCCTACTGTCACCTAGCCCAGTGCATAACATATGGTAACCACTTGGTAAAGGTCTGGAGGAACGAACAGAAGACACGCAGATGATAGAGTGAACTTATTCACTCATTAATGAATTAATCCAAAATTCTTTTAGTTATAAAATGCTATGGTACAAATATTCCTACTGAATATGCAATAGCATTGTACATTCGAATATATTCTAAATGCTATATTTAAAACACTAATATGTATATTAAAGTTATATATAAAATATAAAAAATCTGTATGTGTATATATCTAAAACACAATAACAATTTTTTTTTTTTTTGACACGGAGTTTCGCTCTTATTGCCCAGGCTGGACTGCAATGGGGCGATCTCGGCTCACCGCAACCTCTGCCTCCCAGGTTCAAGCGATTCTCCTGCCTCAGCCTCCCTAGTAGCTGGGATTACAGGCATACGCCACCACGCCCGGTTAATTTTGTATTTTTAGTAGAGACGGAGTTTCTCCATGTTGGTCAGGCTCGTCTCGAACTCCCGACCTCAGGTGATCTGCCGGCCTCGGCCTCCCAAAGTGCTGGGATTACAGACATGAGTCACCGCGCCTGGCCTCAATGATAAATTTTAAAGGAAAGTTTGCTAATCTTTGTTCTTTTCATATTGAAAGATTTTTTATGACAAAACAAGGAATGACGTGAAGAAAATTAGGAGCTACAAATTCTAATGTCTAAAGTATGGCTGGTTTTAAATACCTGCACTCAAATCTTTCTGTATGTTTCACCAATTGTAAGACAACAATAAAGATATCTACTTGCTAGTAATAATGCATGTGCTGGTTTGATTTTTCAAACCAAGAAACAAATATAAAACAGAGTTGAAAGCTATTCATAAAAAGGCACAACTAAAATAAGAGAATAAAAATGTAAAAACTGTCATTGTCTCCTGAAAGACAAGTGAAACTTGGCCATTCCCATTCAAGTTCACTTATTCATTCATTTATTCAATAAATACTTTTTGAGCACCTACTATATGCCAGGGCTCTAGACACTAGAGATAGAGCACAAATTAACCAAACAAAAACCTCTGCATTGATGGAACTTTTATTCTAGAAGCATAAGAGATAATAAACAAATAAATAAAATATATAGTATGTCAGATGGTCATAACAGCTATGGAGAAAAACAAAGTTGGAAAAGGAGTTAGAAAGTGTCAGGACAAGGGAAGGGGGCACTGTCATGTTAACTAGACGTTCTTGGAAGGCGACATTTGAACTAAATCTGGGGAGGTCCTGCGTGGTTTTGGGGAAGAAGGAAGGGACATGCAAATGGTCACACTTTTTTTTTCTCTCTAGTCCTGTCCTCAGGATCTTGCATTCCACGGTGCTGTGTTTATTGGTAATGACCCACACTTTTAATTAATTAAATGATACTGTCGGACTGAAAGAGATACTCCATCCAATAGAGATGGAACATGGCAACCTGACTCAAACCTTGAAGGATGGGGAGAGACTGGATGTGGTGCAAGGGGAGGACAGCAGGAAGGATAACACAAGCAGGAAGAGGCCCTGGGCAGAGAGGAGTACTGCCTGCTTTAGGGACAAGCTGGAGATCTTCCCTGCTCCAACAGAAAGGTAAAGAAAAAAGCTGGTTTTGTGAAGTGGGCATACAAGCTAGCTAGAAAAGGTCACGCTTGGTCATAGAGGCTACAGGAAGTCACCAAAGCTAAATGAGCAGAGAAGAAATATGGTGAAACAGGTATTTTAGTAAACTTCATCTAGTGATAGAATCAGATGAGACAGGAGAAAGAAGAGGCTACAGGCAGTGAAGCCAGTGAAAATCTTATTTTTGTTATCTAGATATTAATTTATAAGGGCTGGACCGGAATGAAAGCCACTGTGAGAACAGCGATATTTACAAAGGAGTGATATTTATAAGAAATAAATGGCAGACCTTGGTAGGTGATTAGATCTGAAGGACACAGGAGGAAAAACGTTAGAGCTGACGTATTTCTAAAGTTCGGAGAGAGGCAAGCAGATGGAGTCGTTCCAAGATACAGGCCTCTGTGATCCAAAGACGGTGTGACTTACTCAGGATTACACAATTAGCAAAAAGCTGAAGCCAGAACCCAGATTTCCTGCTTTTCCCTCCACTGGATGACTCCAAAGTTTTAAACCTGGAAAATGAGGAAGCAGTGTGCCACCACCGACCCCCCAAAAAATGTGTGATTATGGAGAGATAGCTAGCTTCCAGTTAAGTAGGGTAGATGGAGAATTTTAGTTTTATATTGGAGTTTGAAGATATTAGAGTACAGAAATCTGGGAAATAGGCAAAACTTTAGGATAGGAAATGGCTCTGCCCTTACTAGTTTGTAATCTTGGTCAAGTCACTTAACTTCTCTAAGCCTCAGTTTCTCCAGTTGCAAAGAGGTATGTGTGGGGGGGTTAATGTTATTATTTAATGGTTGCTATGAATTAATTTTTATAAAGGACTTGGAGCAGTACCCGGTACAAGATAAGTGTTATTTAGTTGTTTGTTCAATAAAATAGGTAAGATGCAATGTAGAGAAAGAGGTTGGCTTTCTGGGGAGGTAAGAAGAAGATGTGGGGAAAACTAGAGCATTTAGGATAATTGATGTATGGTCTGAGATAGAAGTCAAGGGAAGAGTTGTATAAAGGTGAAAAACAAAATTGAATGACACAAAGATACAGAGAAAGAGGAAGGCCAAGAGAGACCATCAGATGCGGAAAGAAGGAGGCCTCCCAGAGTTCTCTCTGGACAGAGGGCTGATGGAAAACGAAAGAGGCAGTGAGAATAAGGAAGAAAGGCACTTGGATGGCTATTTGCCAGCAATATGTGAATGTATCTAACAGCAGATCAAACTTGAAAATAGGCATTTGACTAAATTAATGGATAACACATTCATGGTGAATTGTTAAAAGAGTGTTAAGGAAATCTGGAGACAATTCTTTTTTTTTTTTTTTTTTTTTGAGAGGGAGTCTCGCTGTGTCTCCCAGGCTGGAGTGCAGTGGCGCCATCTCGGCTCACTGCAAGCTCCGCTTCCTGGGTTCACGCCATTCTCCTGCCTCAGCCTCCCGAGTAGCTGGGACTACAGGCGCCCACCACCACGCCCGGCTAATTTTTTGTATTTTTAGTAGAGACGGGGTTTCACCGTGTTAGCCAGGATGGTCTCGATCTCCTGACCTCGTGATTCGCCCGCCTCGGCCTCCCAAAGTGCTGGGATTACAGGCGTGAGCCACCGCGCCCGGCCATCTGGAGACAATTCTAACCATCAAGAAATTGACAGCACAGAGGATAATAATGCTGGCCTAACCTTCATGGTTAGGTACCAAATACTAAATCTATTGCAGTATGATCTGAGGCAAGATGGAAGATCTTATGATTCCCAAATTCACCCAAAAAGTTTCCTTGATTGCAAATGCTGAAAATTTGAGATGCTTTCATTACATTTTATTTATGTTTGTGTGAAACCAGTATATTTTTGTTCTATATGAAAATGTATGTCATAAACATTCAGAAACTCAGAGGAGTTCATCTGAAAGGCTGACATGGTACACCGTGGACCGAAGCCTCTGGGGCAAAATGTTTTCTATGTATCATTCGTTGAGTCTCAGTTTGAAGAAGTACTTACACATTTGTTCTCTTTGTATTTTGCTATCCAAATGTTTGCTCATAAATTCCAATGTAGTAAATAAGGACAGTTTTGAAAGTCAGAAACTCTAAATTTCAAAAAAGCTTTATTTTTCTTTGGGTTTGTTTTCGTATGTAGTCTATTGTAGTCTATGCAGTGAACTTTGTCTTATATGCTTAAAAGGGCACTGATATTTGGTGGGCATTGGGGGGCGGGGAGTTACCTAACCAGTACTGAAAAGTTACTAAACTACCTGACACAGCTGAAACCAGAAAGGAAGGCTGTATCAGGAAGAGACTGAATATAGTCCTTAGGTGGATTTTAGTATTAGGTTACAAATTAGGTTGTATTGGACTGGCACTGTCCAATAGGAATATAATGAGGCTCACAAATGTGAGCCACATACCTAATTTTACATTTTAAAAAATGCAAACCACATTTTTAAAAGGGGAAAACAAACAGGTGAAATTAATTTTAATAATATATTTTTTATATCCAAAGTATCATTTAACGTGCAATCAACATGAAAATCATTAACAAGACATTTCACATTATTTTTTCTGCACTGTCTTTAAATTCCAGTTTATATTTTACACATCCAGCAGTTGGCAATTCAGACTAACCATAATGCCAAGTGGTCAACAGCCACATGTGGCTAGTGGCTATCATATTAAATAGTGCAGGTTTGAACCAAAAATACTTTGCTTTGGTTGTTTTTTTTTTTATTATTTTTTTTAGACGGAGACTTGCTCTGTCGCCAGGCTGGAGTGCAGTGGCAGATCTCGGTTCGCTGCAACCTCCACCTTCCGGGTTCAAGTGATTCCCCTGCCTCTCAGCCTCCCAAGTAGCTGGGACTAAGGCGTGCGCCACCACGCCCAGCTAATTTTTTGTATTTTAGTAGAGACGGGGTTTCACCAGGTTGGCCAGGATGGTCTCGATCTCCTGACCTCGTGATGCGCCCGCCTCGGCCTCCCAAAGTGCTGGGATTACAGGCGTGAGCCACCGCGCCCGGCCTGCTTTGGTATTTTTTAAGAGCAAGTTGGTAAATGGAGGCATTAGACGGAGAGTGCTCGAGTATATATAGCACAGGTTAGAGCAGCATGCCGGCAACTTGAAAAGAACACGGGCTTTTCCACTCCAGTCAACACTGGGACTTTTCTGTTTTTATCTTGAGTTTGAGGCTGGGCTTCTTAGCAGACCTCAGTCTGAAACTGAAATAAACCTGGACGCAGTGTACCCTTGAATCGCAGGAATGCCGCATTCAGTGTCTGTCCAGAGAAAAGCATTCACGCCAGGCTGTAACGAAAACATTTTTTGAGAACTCATGACGTTTATTCCTTGGATGAATCCATTATATTTATTTAGTGTCTCAGGAAGGATGATGGGCATATTGCTTGAAAAGCTGATTTGAATCCTGATAGATTCCACTCACTTTTTTGTCTTTTTATTTTGGCTGCCTTCTTCGAGAATGGCGTCAACCCTTAATAACACCTAGCCTTAAGAATCCCTGGGTTGATTCCCGACCTCGCCGACTTTGTGGGGCTCCCGCGACTTGCCGGCATTCCCTGGCAGCCCCGCGGCTTCGGGCAGATGGAGTTTCCGGCCTGCGCTCAGCGGTCGCCCGTCGTCCGCCCGCGCTCCTTGAGGTCAGCGGCCCCGGGCAGAGCGCGCCGTCTGCCCCAGTATCCGGAGGCCAGTTCCGCGCCGGGCCCACGCCCTCCTCGCCCGCCGCTGCCTGCGTGCCAGGCCGGGTGGCGGAGCTCGCCGCCGCTGCTCGGAGCTTGGGCCCTCCCCCGGGGCGATTGCAGCTTAGAAGGTGGAAATGCGGAAGTTTCCAGCTCCGACTGACAGATGAGGTTCGCGCTTGGCTGGGCATGTTCCGCGGCTACTCTGCGGCACGCCAGGCCCCCGCTCTCCGCACCCCGCGACCCTAGAAGCCACCGAACCGCCGGCGGGCCATGGCCACTCTGCCGAGCGCAGAGCGCCGCGCGTTCGCGCTCAAGATCAACAGGTAAGACGCCCCCCGCGGCGCGCAGGTCGCGGCGGGACCGCCCAGCACTGCTGTGGCGCGGAGCATCGCTGCAGCGGCCGAGGCCGGACGAGTCCATCCGCGTCCGCGGCGGGGCGCGCCTGAGACCTGGGGCGCCCGGTTCCCGAGGCTGCGGCGGGGGAGCCGCTGGACGCGCGGTGGCTCCTGCGCTGGGCCCGGCTAGGTCCTCCCCAAGAATCTCGGTGCTCCTGGGTGTCCTCAGCCACCGGGGATCCCTTCCCCGAACAACCTCGCCCGCTCCGCCCTCCAGGTTCTTACAGGGGGCCGGGTCCCAGAAGGGTGACGGGCGCCAGGGTCACCGTGTTGGGCACGCCACGGAGTGTCTCATAAACGGCTCCTTCCTTTGAGGCAAGTCTGAGCGGGGTGGGGGGGGAAGTGAAGTGGCTGAAATTAGAGTTGCGTTTGAGGCAGGCTGCAAGACTTCTGTTGTCCTGAGCAAGGCTCTGTCCTCGCCTGCTTCATTATTCCAGAAAGAGTTTGGCTCCTGGTGGCATCGCTATTTTTATACCCTGGTCCAAAGGAGCCATGAAGTGGAAAAAGTGATTTTTAAAAAAATCTCCACTTAAATAAACCAAAAGAAATGGCCTGTGGCTGACATTTTGAGATTTACAGAACTCCAGCAAAAAACTAAGGACTGGGGGATCCCAACTCACCATCCAATTCCTAATCAAAGTTGCACAAACTAAATGTAAGCACATTTACTGCTCAAAGTTCTCAGTAAAGGTGCTTTAACTGCAGTTTTTCCTCCACTGAAAACTGCTGACAAGCAGTTGGGACATTTTTGTCTTGCCCTGAGAAAGCTAGACTGTCTAGTTAAAAGATAATAGGGAACTCATTCTAAAGTGTCAACTTATTCTATTGCCCACAGGGCTGTCCGATTTGTTAATCTTCACTTAGCTGAGCCTGTGAAAGGTGGATTGCACCGTAGGTTCATCTTTGTGCTGTTAGTGTGTGAAGAGGTTTGAACAAGGAATTAAAAGCCTAGAAAAACAAGGCGGTAAGGTCTTCCAGAGGGCATATCGAGCTTTATTGACGATTTTATTTCCACTTGATATGTAACTGCCAGCAAACTGTTTCTCTTACCTTGCTATTTCGTCATCTGTAAAATGAGTTTAATTATTTATGTATATTGCATATTAATGTTGGAGGCCAAAAGGTACTAGTCAAAAGGCATAAAGAGGCTGGGTGCCATGGCTCACACCTCTAATCCCAGCAATTAGGGAGGCCCAGATGGGAGGATTACTTGAGCCCAGAGTTTGAGACCAGCCTGGGCAACATAGTGGGACCCCTGTGGCTACAAAAAAGAAATTTTTAAACATTAGCCAGGTGTGGTTGCATGCACCTGTAGCCCCAGCTGTTCAAGAGGCTGAGACAAGAGCATCGCTTGAGCCCAGGAGGATCACAGCTGTGATCATGCCATTGCACTCCAGCCTGGGTGAGAGAGTGAAACCCTGTCTCAAAAAACAGACCAAAAAAAAAAAAAAAAAAAAAAAAAAGCAAAAACAAGGCATGAAGTATATCAGGGATCTCCCTATGGGAATTTTTTTCTACATTAAGGTTCATAGCTGTTGCATGCCAGGAGGGGTAATTCATTCAAGGAGTATAGGGAATCAAACTGAAGTTACTGATGGGTGTATTATTTGCTATAGCTCCTGATCCTCTGTCTTTGTGAATTTTAGATCAGGAAGTGTGACTTGGGCAGAAAGATGTTAGCAACTATGGGGTTGGGCAGGGTTGATCTGGGGTGAGTGGCCAAGACCAGGACTAATCCTACAGGCAGTCTTGCAAGCAACTGCGGGGTCGGTGTCACCTGGGGGTTAATAAAGGCCCTGGTTAGTGTCTGATCTGCTTGCAAATTGGCTCTCTGCTACAAAGTCACTGTGCAACACTGGACATGTTACTTAACTTCTCTAAGCTTTGGTTTCTTTATGTGCCAAGTAGAGATGATCATAGTACCTACTTCTTATGACTGTGGGGAGGATTAAATGAATAATAGGTACAAAGTCTGAATTGCCAAGTGCTGGATGTGTAACATACACATTGGAATTTAGAGACAGTACAGAAAAAATAATGCAAAATGTCTTGTTAATGATTTTCATGTTGATTGCATGTTGCTTGTAGTGTCTGGCTCAGAATAAATGGTGAATAATTCTTAGTTGCCATCATTAACATTACAATCAGCTTCACTGCTGTCATCATCTCCATCATCACCATCTTTGAGAGCCTAAGATAGAAAGGTAGGAAGGAAAGCTGAAGTTGGAGAGCTTCAGGCAGAGATCAGTTTGGGTTAGGTATGGAGATGCCAGTGGCTGGCTGGGAGCTTTCTTGGGGCCAATGTTTCTCCGCCTGTGCCTTCCATCTGGTGCTGAGAACACAAAACACATTCAATGGAAGAAAATATGTGATGAAATCTGATCAAGAAGAGCCCCCTCAAGTTTAATAAAGTATAAAAGGTTCTATAATCCTCAGGCAAGAAAATGGATTGGAAATTCGTATTCTTAGAGTTCTGTTTTCCTTTTTGAAGCACTCTGTGTATTGTGTGGGAGAGTTATGCTAAGGAGCTTGGCAGCAATTATTACTCAAAGGAGTAGATTAATAAGGACATACCTAGTATTCATATATCATTTAATTTCACCATTTATTGTTTACTTATTGTGTCCCAGACACTATATTATACAGTTAATGGATTTTATGATTAAATTCTCACAAAAAGCCTATCCAGCTCATGAAGTCTTGTACAGAAGAGGAAAAGGAATCTTGGAGATACAGCTGCACAAGGCCATGTAATTTTTTCAAGACCATACAACCAGCAGTGGCAGAGCTGGGATTGCAAACTGCTCCAAAGACTGTGCTCTTAATTGGGCCGATTGTTATTTTGATGCATGTATCCCAAGAATTTCCTTTAAAGCAAGAGGGGAATTAATTTTTAAAAAATCATCATTTTGGTAGCAGCATTGGCAAAGTGTTCTGTTTCTGATTAGTGTTTAATATATAAACATTAACAATGTGATGTTTTGCAATGTTGAAGGTGGAAAAGAAATGTTTTCCCTTGCGTGCCCACGTATTATTTTTTTTAAATAGGCCAAATTCCGAAAGTAAGACTGTGTTGAAATATGGCCATTAGTACATTCAGCATGTGCTCATGTTTTTCACCTTACTACTCAGAATAGTGTAAACTATCCCTTAAAAATATTTGTGGGATAAAACCAGTGTGCTTCCTGTTAATGAAGTATTCAAATCTGATATATTAAAAATATTATTTGTAAAGCGTTCAGTTCTGTCCACACCAGTCTCCAGAAGGAGTGAGCAGACTATCTCACAGTCTCAGAAGAAAGGTGAAATTAATTTTCTTGTAAGTGCTATATACTTGTCTCCATTTCCATTTTATTGTTGCTGACTTGCGTGCCAAGGAAAGACTAGATCTAAGTTAGGCGGTTCGTAATAACGCTTGCGTTTGGGATTTCAGGTGCTGCTGCATTAAATGTCATAACATGGTACTTGTGGGAACATCTAGTCTTGTTAATTGCCTTTTTTCTTACTGGAATTTAGTGCCTTTGTAGATTATAAAAATTATTACTAGTACTCTGAAAATTTATTAAACAAAATCTTAGTGTCTTTCAAATACAGAATAGATGTAAAATTTGATCAAATATTAAAGTAAAATAAGAACCTTGGATAAAGAGGATGAAAGTGTAGAATGCAGAAAAAAACATTAAACCTCTTGTGGATAGTCAGGATTGAAAGGAAGAAAAATAATGGCTTACACTTCTAGAATGCTTTCTATGTGGCAGAGACAGTTCTAAATATTTACATATCATAACTCATTCACCTCCATGAGATAGGAGCAATGACTATCTCCGTTTTACAGATGGAGAAACTGAGTGCAGAGAAGCTATAGAAATTGTCCAAAGTCACAAACAACAAATTAAGGTCACAGCTGAGATTCAAATGCAGGCAGCCTGGCTCCAGAATCTTCTCTTTTAATCATTATACCATGCTGCCATCTCAGTTTTATTTTAAAATAATAATAGGTAACATTTATTATTTAGTATGTGCTACATATTGTGCTAAGAACTTTATATACCTTCATTTCGTCCTTTCAGAAAAGGAACAAACAGAGCTGGGTGCAGTGGCTCACGCCTGTAATCTCAGCATTTTGGGAGGCCAAGGCGGGACGATCACCTGAGGTCAGGAGTTCAAGACCGGCCTGGCCAACATGGCGAAACCCCGTCTCTACTAAAAAATACAAAAATTAGCCAGGTGTAGTGGTGTGCACCTGTAATCCCAGCTACTTAGGAGGCTGAGGTGGGATAATTGCTTGAACCTGGGAGGTGGAGGCTACAGTGAGCTGAGATGTGCCACTGCATTCCAGCCTGGGCAACAGAGTGACACTCTGTTTCAAAATAAAATAAAATAAAAAATAAAAAAGGAACAAAGTATTAGGCATAATAATCATCATCAGAGAGTGATTTTATGAAAGACAAAAACAAGGTGGCAAGAAGAGAGAATAAAGTTACATAAAGATAGCATTTAAGAACAACCACAGGCTGGGCATGGTGGCTCACACCTGTAACCCTAGCACTTTGGGAGGCCTAAGCTGGTAGATGGCTTGAGCCCAGGAGTTCGAGACCAGCCTGGGCAACATAGAAAAACCCTGTCTCTACAAAAAATACAAAAATTAGCCAGCTGTGGTGGCTTGCACCTGTGGTCCCAGCTACTTGGAAGGCGGAGATGGGAGGATCACTCGAGCCCAGGAAGTTGAAGCTGCTGTGAGCAGTGATTGCGCCACTGCACTGCAGCCTGAGTGACAGAGCGAGGCTCTATTTCAAAAAAAAAGGAACAAACCCAATAATTTTGGGCATAACGACCAGAGCACAATGAGCTACAGAGAGCTTTCTGAGAAGTATTTGCTAATTTTATCTGCAAAGATAATACAAGCATAAAAATATATGTATTCAAATGTATAGATGTGTATCTGTAGTGAGAGCAGAGCTGTTCCTCAGTAGTGGGGGTGGCTGGCAGAGTGAGGTAGTGTGCTTTCAGGAATTGCTTTGTTTGTCTGATGTGTTCTAGACCAAAGACCAATAGAGGGGCTTGGGCAATCAGACTCAGAATTTTTGGTCTTTCACATTTAGAATCGGTTCCTTCCAGATTCTTGGAAAAGGTCCATTTGTGCTTTAGGCATCTAGTGCTATTCTGAAGATGCCTTACAAAATGTATGCTGAAATAACCTTCTACCAGGGTGAATTTTCTTCATTTGGAGTTCTTTGAGTTCTGACCATTTACGTATATTGATGAAGCTAATGTTTACTTCTTCATAGACCAGTGGAAAGAAAACGTAGTAACATGTAGTTACCCAGGGAAAGATGAAGAACTCAGGGGACCAAGTCTCCCATCTCAGCTCCCCATAAAGGTAGTGATAGAATGGGATGATGTTAAAAACACCTCAACTTTCCGTCCTCTTTAAGGGACCATGAGAAGGTAGGGATGTTACCATACTCAGACTTCTTGCTGAGAAAGCTAAGAAACAAAAGCATTTAGTTTTTTTCAGTGGCAGGTGCTTATTAACGTTTGGCCTATTTGATAAAGGGTTAAAGCAACAGGAATGTGCTACTGCTGTTCCCACAAGCAGTAGTCTAATTTCTTTCTTTTTTTTTTTTTTCTTTTTTTGAGACAGTCATGCTCTGTCACCCAGGCTGGAGTACAGTGGGGCCATCTCGGCTCACTGCAACCTCTGCCTCCCAGATTCAAGCGATTCTCCTGCCTCAGCCTCCTGAGTAGCTGAGATTACAGGTGCGCACCACCACGCCTGGCTAATTTTTGTATTTTTAGTAGAGATGGGGTTTCACCATGTTGTTCAGGCTGGTCTAGTCTAATTTCTTACCTAGTCAGCAGCAGAAAGGCTCTCTGGGCTCTAGGTAAACACATGAAATTTATATAGTGTGTTTAAGTGTGGTTCCTGTGCTTCTGGAGTCGGCACAGTAGTGGTACCATTTGCTGTATCGACAACAGTGGGGGTATAGATGAAAAACAGATTGACATCTCTGAAAGTATATATGAACACATGTCGATGCAGCATTTCTGGTGAAACTAAGCAAATTGATAAAGTTGGCCTAGGGTACAAGACATTATGTCATGTCCCACTGCATTATGATTAAACACAAGATTAGAAAGGAGAAATGATGGCAACAGAACCAGTTTCTCCAGCTGTCTATTCTCATGTTCATCATCACAGATAGGAAAGTGCAGCCGGTCCTCCGCATCTGTGGGTTGCACATCCCTGGATTCAGCCAACCACAGATCAAAAATATTTGGAAAAAAATGTAGATAGTTGCATCTGTACTGAACATATACAGACTTTTTTCTTGTCATTATTCCATACATAATATAGTATGATAACTATTTACATAGCATTTACATTGTGTTAAGTATTATAAATAATCTAGAGATGATTTAAAGTATACAGGAGGGCTGGCCACCGTGGCTCATGCCTGTAATCCCAGCACTTTTGGAGGCCAAGGTGAGTGGATCACTTGAAGTCAGAAGTTTGAGACCAGCCTGGCCAACATGGTGAAACCCCATCTCTACTAAAAGTACAAAAAAAAAAAAAAAAATTAGCCAGGTGTGGTGGCAGGTGCCTGTAGTCCCAGCTACTCAGGAGGTTGAGGCAGGAGAATCGCTTGAACCTGGGAGGCGGAAGTTGCAGTGAGCCGAGATCGCACCACTGCACTCCAGCCTGAGTGACAGAGTGAGACTCTGTCTCATTAAAAAAAAAAAAATCATGAACAACTCTGCATGTAAATCAATACAGAGCTACATTATAATTTACGTAGGCTGTATAACATCCTGTTGATTAGATGTAAAATGATTTATTAAATTAATTTTCTATTATTGGGCATGAAGATAGATTCCAGTCTGGGCACAGTGGTTCATGCCTGGAACCTGCCTCCCGGTGCTTTGGGAGGCAGACACAGGAGAATCAGTTGAGCCCAGGAATTCAAGACCAGCCTGAGCAACATAGTGAGACACCAGCTCTACAAAAAGCAAACAAAACATTAGGCAGACAGGGTGGTGCATGCCTGTGGTCCCAGCTACGTAGAAGGCTGAGGTGGGAGGGTCACTTGAGACCAGGAGTTTGAGGCTGCAGTGAGCTATGATTGCGCCACTACTCTCCAACCTGGGCCACAGAGTGAAACCCTGTCTCAAAAAAAAACAAAAAACCAAAAGAGATAGGTTCTAACTTTTCACAATAGTGTATAGAGTTTGATGGAGCAGTCTTATACATACTTTTTTCTGTGCTAGTGCAAACACCTCCTTACAAATTTCTAACAGTATAATTGTTTGGTCATAGGAAAGAAACATTTTTCAAGCTTTTGATTGCCAAATTGACTCCCAGAAAAGGTATACCTGTTTCTGCTCCTACCAGTGGCCCTAGGAATGCTCCTTTCCCCACATTCACACCCCCACCGAGTTTTATCATTCTTTCATTCTTTTAAATCTTTATTTGCCAGTGTTGACCTCTTCTCTTAAATGCCTGTAACCTCTTCCTGTTTAGCTTCTCTCCTAGGTCAGAGAGTGAACTCTGAAGTCATTCTTTAGGGATTAAAATAGTCTTGCATTTCTCCTTTTTTCTTTGCCTTACATGCAACCGTAAATGGTGAGAACTTCTATCTTTTTCACTTTCTGCTTCTGTTCCTTTAATAGGTGGATTAATGATAAAGGTAGATTGTTCAAACAACTTAGTTATTTCTTAATTTTGTTGTAAGCTCTAGTTGCCAGACTTTAAACTGTGCTTTTTACTTTGCTTAACAATGTAATCCAATCTACCCCCTCCTTTGGGTGCCTAAGCCATAGCCCTTTTAAATAAAATAGCAAATGGAAAATCAGAATCCCTTTCTATCGCAAAATAAGAGTCCAGATTACATAACTCATTGTATGTGTTTTCACTTGGATGAGAGAATAGAGAGTATGGACCTCTTTCATACTTTTTTTAAAAATGTTCCTTTTCCTCTAGAATCGGTTTCTGGGGCTAAAAGGAAACAGTAGTACCACTCTGCTCAGAAACCTCAAAAAACTTCGACTTCTGTCATTCTCATCAAAGGGCAAAATTCATTGTTCTTCTGTGATAGAGACCAAAAATACAAATAGCTAAACTGGAACTAAATTAAGAAAAACAGAAGTTAATACACTCCACCGCCTGGTAAGTTAGTAGGCTTGTAAGTCCTAGGCTGGTTAGTTCATTCATCTATTCACTCATGCCAGCCATGGAGGGTTATTGTAGGCTGGTTAGTTCATTCATCTATTCACTCATGCCAGCCATTGAGGGTTATTGTAGGCTGCTTAGTTCATTCATTTATTCACTCATGCCAGCCATTGAGGGTTATTGTAGGCTGCTTAGTTCATTCATCTATTCACTCATGCCAGCCATTGAGGGTTATTGTAGGCTGGTTAGTTCATTCATCTATTCACTCATGCCAGCCATTGAGGGTTATTGTAGGCTGGTTCATTCATCTATTCACTCATGCCAGCCATGGAGGGTTATTGTGCTCTAAGTGCTGTGCTAAGCCCCAGAAATACAAAGACAAGTGAGTCATGGGCCTGCCTGCAAGGAGTGAGGAGATTTACTCAAAATCGAGAGCTGGAAAAAGAAACGCACTTTCCCTGGCCTCATAGCCCTCCGTGACTTCAAAGTGTTCCTCTCTGGGGTCATGC
Source organism: Pan troglodytes (assembly GCF_028858775.2). Taxonomy (NCBI): domain Eukaryota; kingdom Metazoa; phylum Chordata; class Mammalia; order Primates; family Hominidae; genus Pan; species Pan troglodytes. Next base: position 115,711,888 of record NC_072409.2, on the reverse strand, counting down.
CACTAGGGATAATAGCATTATCCAAAACATTTTTGGAAATCCTTTTAGAATTATTCTCAGGGACTGGAGTACATTTATTTTTAAAAAGAAACCTGGTGGTTTAAAATCTTTTTTTTTTTTTTAGGGAGAATCTGCTTTATTATTTGAGAAGTTTCAAAAAATATAGAAAATACAGATGATAATATGGCAAGTATCTAAAGGTCTCCACTTAACAGAATTAACATCTGTTAACATTTTGTCACTTTTGCTTTAGTTGTTTTTTTTTTTAATTAAAAAAGAGAACATTACAGATAAATGTGAAGTCCCTGTTATTCTGTTGCCCATTTCTGTTCTGCCTGCTGCTCCCTGAGAGTACTAACACAAAGGTGTACTTCTGGGGTGTGTGTGTATATGCATATCCATAAACAATATATGGTATAGCTTCTGGAGGGATCCAAAGTCATTAGCACTCAAGCAAGCCTATTAAATAAAATAATATCAGCTTGAGTTAAAGATAACATATAGCTGTGAAATAACGGAGCTGATTTTTAGGTACCTTCTCAAATAGTTCTGAAAGTAATTGCAAAGAGGAGTTCCAAAAGTGAGTTCAGAAAGACAGCTTTATCAGAATAAATTGCATGGTACTGCATACAGGAAACTATAAAGAACAACGGTTATTTAGAACTGTTCATTCTGACAGTGTTTTTCAATTACTCCTTAATATTATAACCACTTACTCATTTCCTGAAATCACCAGGAAATTTTTCAAAAAGATTTTTCTCCCCCAATGAATGTACCCACGATTTGCATTTGACCCAAGATAAGCAGTTGAGTCGATAACATGTTTATTTTTAAATACATGGTTTTAAAACACAGAATAAAAATTCTACCTCATTGCTTGGAGACTCAATTAAGGAAAGTATGCACATTAGCAAAAAGGAGATGTGATATTTGCTCAGAAGTCTTGAAGTGGATATTTTGGCCTTCGTATGACTGAATGGTCAAGCTTGACTCTCTCGTTTGCTCAGGGAGGCCCAGTCCCTCTGCTGCCACGGGTAGAAATACTTTTTCCTAAATCGCTGCTTCTTCTCAGTGCCATACAGAGCAATATTCAGGACACAGCCAAAACCTTCTTTGGCAGACCTTTTTGAGTTCTCTCTACTCAGCTTTCTGCTGTGTAATATGAGCACTCTAGAGAAGTCGGGCTGTCCTCAGGAAATTACACTTGGGGTCTGTGGTTCCCCAGGAAGGCAAACTGGAGCTCCCTAAGGGGTACTAGTCATCATACGGCATTTATACTAGCATTGCAGTCCACTTTCACCTATGCAAGTAGAAAAACTCAGGCTCAAAGTCCACTGACAATGCAGGAGTCCCTTATCTGCTGGTTAACATAAATGTTGTTTTAAGATGATGGCCATCTGTTGTCTGTGAGAACAAGACTATCACCCACCTGTTGACATGCTGGCTGGTTTAATATCTTACTCTTTCATTCCAAATAACTACCTGGTCTCACAGATCCCTTTAGATGGGGTATCCAATTTACCTCCTGTACCTTATTCTCTGTCCAATAATTTCATTCAAATCAACAAGATATTTTATTGCCTATGACTTTCTCTAGGTATTACGGGAGATTCAAAACGCAAACAGACAAGCAGCCTATGCCCTCAGAATCCAGCTGGGGTGAGTGGGTGACTATAAATGCAAAAGTTAGAGAGCATGGGGAACAGTGTTTGATTGTGTGGCTGGGGAGGGGTAAGGACAAAAACTCAGAGAGAGAGAAGCCTGTAGCCCTGGCTACAGTAGGGCAACACCTCTGAGGAGATGAGTCTCAGCTGGGCCCTGAAGGGAGGTGACTCACAGATGAAACAAACCTGGTGGGAAGAATAGTTAGCAGTGTGCAGAAGGCATTGGAAGGGATTCCAGGGGAGGAGTGAGGAGGGAGCCACAGTCATTCCGATGTGAGGTAGTGAGATCTGGGATTAGACTGGGTCATCAGAATGGAAAAAAAGGACCTGCTTCTGCAGACAGTTTAAAGGAATCAGCTGGATGTGGGAAGCAACTACATACTTATTCATTCATTCATTTCATGCATATTGCTTATAGCCTACTATGTGCCTAGCACTATTCTAAGTGCTGGGGATAGAGTCATGAATAAGATAGACAGGGTTCTTATTCTAAAAAAAGTAATATACCAGTGGGGAGACAATGAAGAAATAAACCAGTAAATAAACAAGGAAACATCAGATAAAATAAGTGTGATACAGAGAATGTAAACGGGCCATTGAGAGGGCATGGATTCTTTAGATGGGATGGTCAAGGAAAGCATCTCTTAGAGAAAAACCTCTGAGCCAAGATCAAGCACATGACTGAGGCAGGAGTAAGTTTGATGTGTTGGAAGAAAAGCAAGAACTGGTCTGTCTCTAGTGGAGTGAATGAGGGGAGAGGGGGAGAGCTGAAGAGGGAAGTTAGCAAAGAACGAATCACATCAAAGCCTTAAAGGCAATGGAAAAAATTTAAATGTTATTCTAAGTGCAATGGTGTATTAGTCCATTTTCATATTGCTATGAAGAAATACCCAAGACTGGATAATTTATAAAGAAAAAAAGGTTTAATGGACTTACAGTTGCACATGGCTGGGGAGGCCTCACAATCATGGCAGAAGGTGAATGAGGAGCAAAGGCATATCTTAAATGGCGGCAGGCAAGAGAGCGTGTGCAGGGGAATTGCCCTTTATAAAACCATCAGATCTCTTGAGACTTATTCACTATCATGAGAATAGCATGAGGAAAAACCTGCCTCCATGAGTCAATTATCTCGCACAACATGTGGGGATTATGGGAGCTACAATTCAAGATGAGATTTGGGTGGAGACAAAGCCAAACCATATCAAATGGGATGGTTTATGGAGCAGGGCATGATGCGATTGACTTTTGTGTTTAAAAGATCTATTGTACAAAGAAGAAAGGAAACCAGCTGGGAGGCAGTGGAGAATCCAGGGGAAAGATGACGATGGCAAAACTAGAGAGCAGAGCTGAGAAGGAGAGAACCAGGCAGCTCTGGGATAACATTCTGGAGCTAGGGCTGACGAATTAGATATGGGGTGGGGCAATGAAAAAAAAAAAAGAGAAATCAAGATGTCTCCAGGGTTGGATATTGATGCTTTTAACAGAGATTGAAAAGACTGGAGGAGAAGCAGGCTTTTAGGGTGAATCAAGGGTTTAACTGGGGACATATGGAGTCTAAGATGCATGTTAGACATTCAAGTAGAATTACCTACTATGCAGTTTTATTTAGGAATCTGAAACTCAGGGGAGAAGTCAAGGCTGGATATTTAAGTTTGCAAGTCAATACCAAACATATTTTTACATAAGAAGGAAAAAATATTGATATGATTTTGATAAGTTTTTAATAACCAGAAAGCTATATGCATAATATGGTATCATTTTAATTAAAAAATAAATATATGCATAACTCTCTGCAGAGATAAATGATCAATACATATAACAAGGAGAGAACCAGAAGGACATACGCCAATATGTCATGAGTGTTATCTCTGGGTAGTAGAATTATTGATGACTTTTGTGTACTTGGGACATGCATGTATGAGTGTATGTATGCATGCATATTTTGCAAGTTTTCCTCAAAGGATGCTTTTGTAATTGGAAGAAGAAGCAATTATAAAATAAATGGCGCAAGATTTCCATCCTGGTCAAATGGAATAAGGATGATGCCAATGAGAAATTATGAAAATTGGAAATTAGAGTTAGTTTTGGGGGGATGATTTTTTACTTCCCTCGTAGAGGTTTTGTTTAAGACGATGTAGTAGACTGTACCTTTACATATATTTGCTGTCCCTCCCGATGGGAGGATTTTACTTTTCACCTGTTGAAGGTGATGCGGTCACTTGGAGGTGAAGAGATAGCCTGGACTTTGTCACATTATCTTTCTCCTATTCTAAACAATCTGCAGCATTCCAGGTGGTGGATGATCTGTCATCCTGCATCCTGGAGTAAAGATGATTAAAGCAGAGCTGCAGCTGCCCTCTGAAGGTCTTTGTTTTTATAAACCACTGAGATTTTTGAATTGTTTGTTATCTCACCATAACCTAGCCCACCCTAACACAGATGAACATAAAATACAGAACATTTCTATTGGGCGGCTTGAAATACAGGCTTGGGGCATCAGTGGTAGGTCAGGATGGAAAATGTTGATTAAAAAGTCATCTGTGAGGTGGAGATTGGGACTGAAGAATGGATAAATTTTCTGAATGGAAAGTATAAGGGGAAGAGAAGAGGAATGGGCCTAGAGGAAGAGTCACTGTCAATCCATACAAAAAGAAGAGATACGAAAAGATAGGAGGGGGGATTTGACCAACAATGGCAGACCGTTGTAGTATCAGAAAAGAGAGCTAGGAGGGTAGTTACAAAGATCACAGGCCAAATTATGAGGGCAAAGAGCCATTGGATTTGCCCTGAAGGTGGTCATTGAAAACCTCTGAATTAGCAGTTTTAGCGGAGCTGTGGGGAAGGAAGTCAGGTTTCATAAGGTTATAGAGGGAGTCCATGCAGAGGAAATAGAGGAAGCTGGTGGAGGCCACTCCTTTAAAAAGCCTGGATGACGCCGAAGAGAAATGGGACAAGTGGTAACCAGAAGGCCCCTACAAGGCTGTGACTTTTACACAAATATGACATACAATGCTGAACAAAGGATGTGCTGATCTTACAGAGGAAGGATGTGTTTTATTCCCAAAAAAAAACTCTTACATATGGGTAAAGTTATTCAAGAGACCCTATGCTGTCTAATATGCAACAAGTTTTTCTTTGCACCAGCATTAAGACTTCTAACAATAAGTAAAATATTCTATTTAGATACTTTTTACAGGAGATTTGAAACTCTGATGACACTGACATACTACCTTTCAGAACATGGTACTGTTTAAAATTTTATTATTTTTATATTTATCTTCATATGTTTAAATTTGAAAAATTACAGGAAAGAGTACTTTTATAGTTATGTTTTTCTATTTACAAACCACCTCCTGTGTGCTGAATTTTGCCTCCCCAACATTTTTCAGGGGAGCATGGCCCTACTCGCACTTTGAGTTCAGATTTCTGGCCTTCAGAACTCTGAGAAAATAAATTTCTTTTGTTTTACGCTATCCAGTTTGTGGTAGTTTGTTACAGTAGTCCTGGGAAACTAACAAACCACCCCAAAGTTTAGTGACTTAAAACAGCCATTATTATTTCTCACAATTCTGTGGGTTGGCAATTTGGGCTGGGCTCAGCTGGACAGTTATTCTGCTGGTCTTCCTGTAGACATTCATATGGCTGCCATTATCGGGTGGCTCAAGTGAAGCTGTAGGGTCTAAGATGGGCTCACTCACAAGTCCAGGACCTTGGTGCTGACTGTTGGCTGAGCTTTCCCTCTTTGCATGGTCTCTTGTTGTTCAGAAACCTAGCTGGTCTTTTTTGCATTCTTAGCTGGTAAAGGGAACATTCTAAGAGAAGGAAGGTGGAAGCTGCAAGGCTTCTTGAGGCTTAAGTCTAGAACTCTCCAACGTCACTTCCACCACATTCATTGGTTAATGCAAGTCATAAGGCAACTCAGCTTCAAAGAGTAGGAGAATAGAATCAACCTATTGAAAGGAGGGGCTGCAAAATAGTTGGTCATTTTAACCAACCACAGCATCCAACCAAAAAAATTAATACTATCCCGTTTCAAATTTCAGAATGTTTAATCAGAAGGCCTTGTCTTTCCCTACGTATATCACAATACCCATTTTAGTGGCAGAGAAACTGAGACCAAATAAAACTGACTCCTTTAAAGTTACCAAGTGAGTCATGCTTTGTGAGAGACATGAAGACAACTATATGTCTGGAAGAGCTAAACATAGTCCTGCCTGGAGGCAGGTATATGAACTTAATAATCCCTTGAGATGCTGTTAAATCCCATAATTACACTGATGGACTCCAGATTGCAGAGCTGTCTGGTCCAGAGATAAAGCAGCGGTTTGAGAGTATCAGAGAGAGAAGGTGCCTGAAAATTGCCACATGTCCCCAAAGGCAGGATTTGAGGCTAAATTAAATGATAAAGAGTTACCAAGCTCTTTATTCTCAAGAGTTACCAAATAAGCTTAGAAACTCAATGACTGCTGCTGTCTAGTGTTAGTTCTGGAATGGGAGAATTAAAAATGAGTAGAAAAAGAAAATAGAGACAGAGAGACTAACATATCTGAAAGATAGGTGCTGTGGGCAGTCTTAGAAGGATCACCCCTATATCAATTAGGATTGCTTTTAGCTGCTGCAAGTAACAGCCAACCAAACCATCCAATGCTTTAAACAAATTAGGGGTTTATTTTTTTCTTTTCATTTATTTATTTATTTTTAAATTTAATTTTATTATTATTATTATACTTTAAGTTTTAGGGTACATGTGCACAACGTGCAGGTTTGTTACATATGTATACATGTGCCATGTTGGTGTGCTGCACCCATTAACTCGTCATTTAGCATTAGGTATATCTCCTAATGCTATCCCTCACCCCTCCCCCCACCCCACAACAGTCCTCGGTGTGTGACATTCCCCTTCCTGTGTCCATGTGTTCTCATTGTTCAGTTCCCACCTATGAGTGAGAACATGCGGTGTTTGGTTTTTTGTCCTTGCGAGAGTTTGCTGAGAATGATGGTTTCCAGTTTCATCCATGTCCCTACAAAGGACACAAACTCATCATTTTTTATGGCTGCATAGTATTCCATGGTGTATATGTGCCACATTTTCTTAATCCAGTCTATCGTTGTTGGACATTTGGGTTGGTTCCAAGTCTTTCCTATTGTGAATAGTGCCGCTATAAACATACGTGTGCATGTGTCTTTATAGCAGCATGATTTATAGTCCTTTGGGTATATACCCAGTAATAGGATGGCTGGGTCAAATGGTATTTCTATTTCTAGATCCCTGAGGAATCGCCGCACTGACTTCCACAATGGTTGAACTAGTTTACAGTCCCACCAGCAGTGTAAAAGTGTTCCTATTTCTCCACATCGTCTCCAGCACCTGTTGTTTCCTGACTTTTTAATGATCACCATTCTAACTGGTGTGAGATGGTATCTCATTGTGGTTTTGATTTGCATTTCTCTGATGGCCAGTGATGGTGAGCAATTTTTCATGTGTTTTTTGGCAGCATAAATGTCTTCTTTTGAGAAGTGTTTGTTCATATCCTTCGCCCACTTTTTGATGTGGTTGTTTGTTTTTTTCTTGTAAATGTGTTTGAGTTCATTGTAGATTCTGGATATTTGCCCTTTGTCAGATGAGTAGGTTGCAAAAATTTTCTCCCATTCTATAGGTTGCCTGTTCACTCTGATGGTAGTTTCTTTTGCTGTGCAGAAGCTCTTTAGTTTAATTAGATCCCATTTGTCAATTTTGGCTTTTGTTGCCATTGCTTTTGGTGTTTTAGACATGAAGTCCTTGCCCATGCCTATGTCCTGAATGGTATTGCCTAGGTTTTCTTCTAGGGTTTTTATGGTTTAGGTCTAACATTTAAGTCTTTAATCCATCTTGAATTAATTTTTGTATAAGGGGTAAGGAAGGGAACCAGTTTCAGCTTTCTACATATGGCTAGCCAGTTTTCCCAGCACCATTTATTAAATAGGGAATCCTTTCCCCTTTGCTTGTTTTTGTCAGGTTCGTCAAGGATCAGATAGTTGTAGATATGCGGCGTTATTTCTGAGGGCTCTGTTCTGTTCCATTGGTCTGTATCTCTGTTTTGGTACCAGTACCATGCTGTTTTGGTTACTGTAGCCTTGTAGTATAGTTTGAAGTCAGGTAGTGTGATGCCTCCAGCTTTGTTCTTTTGGCTTAGGATTGACTTGGCGATGCGGGCTCTTTTTTGGTTCCATATGAACTTTAAAGTAGTTTTTTCCAATTCTGTGAAGAAAGTCATTGGTAGCTTGATGGGGATGGCTTGAATCTATAAATTACCTTGGGCAGTATGGCCATTTTCAGGATATTGATTCTTCCTACCCATGAGCATGGAATGTTCTTCCATTTGTTTGTATCCTCTTTTATTTCCTTGAGCAGTGGTTTGTAGTTCTCCTTGAAGAGGTCCTTCACATCCCTTGTAAGTTGGATTCCTAGGTATTTTATTCTCTTTGAAGCAATTGTGAATGAGAGTTCACTCACGATTTGGCTCTCTGTCTGTTATTGGTGTATAAGAATGCTTGTGATGTTTATACATTGATTTTGTATCCTGAGAATTTGCTGAAGTTGCTTATCAGCTTGAGGAGATTTTGGGCTGAGACTATGGGGTTTTCTAGATATAAATCATGTCATCTGCAAACAGGGACAATTTGACTTCCTCTTTTCCTAATTGAATACCCTTTATTTCCTTCTCCTGCCTGATTCCCCTGGCCAGAACTTCCAACACTATGTTGAATAGGAGTGGTGAGAGAGGACATCCCTGTCTTGTGCCCGTTTTCAAAGGGAATGCTTCCAGTTTTTGCCCATTCAGTATGATATTGGCTGTGGGTTTGTCATAGATAGCTCTTATTATTTTGAAATACATCCCATCAATACCTAATTTATTGAGAGTTTTTAGCATGAAGCGTTGTTGAATTTTGTCAAAGGCCTTTTCTGCATCTATTGAGATAATCATGCGGTTTTTGTCTTTGGTTCTGTTTATATGCTGGATTACATTTATTGATTTTTGTATCTTGAACCAGCCTTGCATCCCAGGGATGAAGCCCACTTGATCATGGTGGATAAGCTTTTTGATGTGCTGCTGGATTCAGTTTGCCAGTATTTTATTGAGGATTTTTGCATCAATGTTCATCAAGGATATTGGTCTAAAATTCTCTTTTTTGGTTGTGTCTCTGCCCGGCTTTGGTATCAGGATGATGCTGGCCTCATCAAATGAGTTAGGGAGGATTCCCTCTTTTTCTATTGATTGGAATAGTTTCAGAAGGAATGGTACCAGCTCCTCTTTGTACCTCTGGTAGAATTTGGCTGTGAATCCATCTGGTCCTGGACTCTTTTTGGTTGGTAAGCTATTGATTATTGCCTCAATTTCAGAGCCTGTTATTGGTCTATTCAGAGATTCAGCTTCTTCCTGGTTTAGTCTTGGGAGGGTGTATGTGTCGAGGAATTTATCCATCTCTTCTAGATTTTCTAGTTTACTTGCATAGAGGTGTTTATAGTATTCTCTGATGGTAGTTTGTATTTCTGTGGGATCGGTGGTCATATCCCCTTTATCATTTTTTACTGCGTCTATTTGATTCTTCTCTCTTTTCTTCTTTATTAGTCTTGCTAGCGGTCTATCAATTTTGTTGATCCTTTCAAAAAACCAGCTCCTGGATTCATTAATTTTTTGAAGGTTTTTTTTGTGTTTCTGTTTCCTTCAGTTCTGCTCTGATCTTATATATTTCTTGCCTTCTGCTAGCTTTTGAATGTGTTTGCTCTTGCTTTTCTAGTTCTTTTAATTGTGATGTTAGGGTGTCAATTTTAGATCTTTCCTGCTTTCTCTTGTGGGCATTTAGTGCTATAAATTTCCCTCTACACACTGCTTTGAATGTGTCCCAGAGATTCTGGTATGTTATGTCTTTGTTCTTGCTGGTTTCAGAGAACATCTTTATTTCTGCCTTCATTTCATTATTTACCCAGTAGTCATTCAGGAGCAGATTTTTCAGTTTCCCTGTAGTTGAGTGGTTTTGAGTGAGTTTCTTAATCCTGAGTTCTAGTTTGATTGCACTGTGGTCTGAGAGACAGTTTGTTATAATTTCTGTTCTTTTACATTTGCTGAGGAGTGCTTTACTTCCAACTATGTGGTCACTTTTGGAGTAGGTATGGTGTGGTGCTGGAAAGAATGTATATTCTGTTGATTTGGGGTGCAGAGTTCTGTAGATGTCTATTAGGTCCACTTGGTGCAGAGCTGAGTTCAATTCCTCGGTATCCTTGTTAACTTTCTGTCTCATTGATCTGTCTAATGTTGACAGTGGGGTGTTAAAGTCTCCCATTATTATCGTGTGGGAGTCTAAGTCTCTTTGTAGGTCACTAAGGACTTGCTTTATGAATCTGGGTTCTCCTGTATTGGGTGCATATATATTTAGGATAGTTAGCTCTTCTTGTTGAATTGATCCCTTTACCATTATGTAATGGCCTTCTTTGTCTCTTTTGATCTTTGTTGGTTGAAAGTCTGTTTCATCAGAGACTAGGATTGCAACCCCTGCCTTTTTTTGTTTTCCATTTGCTTGGTAGATCTTCCTCCTTCCCTTTATTTTGAGCCTATGTGTGTCTCTGCGTGTGAGATGGGTTTCCTGAATACAGCACACTGATGGGTCTTGACTCTTTATCCAATTTGCCAGTCTGTGTCTTTTAATTGGAGCATTTAGTCCATTTACCTTTAAGGTTAATATTGTTATGTGTGAATTTGATCCTGTCATTATGATGTTAGCTGGTTATTTTGCTTGTTAGTTGATGCAGTTTCTTCCTAGCCTTGATGGTCTTTACAATTTGGCATGTTTTTGCAGTGGCTGGTATCGGTTGTTCCTTTCCATGTTTGGTGCTTCCTTCAGGAGCTCTTTTAGGGCAGGCCTGGTGGTGACAAAATCTCTCAGCATTTGCTTGTCTGTGAAGGACTTTATTTCTCCTTCACTTATGAAGCTTAGTTTGGCTGGATATGAAATTCTGGGTTGAAAATTCTTTTCTTTAACAATGTTGAATATTGGCCCCCACTCTGTTCTGGCTTGTAGAGTTTCTGCCAAGAGATCTGCTGTTAGTCTGATAGGCTTCCCTTTGTGGGTAACCTGACCTTTCTCTCTGGCTGCCCTTAACGTTTTTCCCTTCATTTCAACTTTGGTGAATCTGACAATTATGTGTCTTGGAGTTGCTCTTCTCGAGGAGTATCTTTGTGGCGTTCTCTGTATTTCCTGAATTTCAATGTTGGCCTGCCTTGCTAGATTGGGGAAGTTGTCCTGGATAATATCCTGTAGAGTGTTTTCCAACTTGGTTCCATTTTCCCCGTCACTTTCAGGTACACCAATCAGACGTAGATTTGGTCTTTTCACATAGTCCCATATTTCTTGGAGGCTTTGTTTGTTTCTTTTTACTCTTTTTTCTCTAAACTTCTCTTCTCACTTCATTTCATTCATTTCGTCTTTCATCACTGATACCCTTTTTTCCAGTTGGTCGCATCGGCTACTGAGGCTTCTGCATTCGTCACGTAGCTCTTGTGCCTTGGTTTTCAGCTCCATCAGGTCCTTTAAAGACTTCTTTGCATTGGTTATTCTAGTTATCCATTCGTCTAATTTTTTTTCAAAGCTTTTAACTTCTTTGCCATTGGTTCGAATGTCCTCCTGTAGCTCGGAGTAATTTGATCGTCTGAAGCCTTCTTCTCTCAACTCATCAAAGTCATTCTCCGTCCAGCTTTGTTCCATTGCTGGTGAGGAGCTGCGTTCCTTTGCAGGAGGAGAGGCACTCTCATTTTTAGAGTTTCCAGTTTTTCTGCTCTGTTTTTTTCCCATCTTTGTGGTTTTATCTACCTTTGGTCTTTGATGATGGTGACGTACAGATGGGTTTTTGGTGTGGATGTCCTTTCTGTTTGTTATTTTTCCTTCTAACAGACAGGACCCTCAGCTGCAGGTCTGTTGGAGTTTGCTAGAGGTCCACTCCAGACCCTGTTTGCCTGGGTATCAGCAGCAGTGGCTGCAGAGCAGCGGATATTGGTGAACCGCAAATGCTGCTGCCTGATCGTTCCTCTGGAAGTTTTGTCTCAGAGGAGTACCCGGCCGTGTGAGGTGTCAGTCTGCCCCTACTAGGGGGTGCCTCCCAGTTAGGCTACTCGGGGGTTAGGGACCCACTTGAGGAGGCAGTCTGCCCGTTCTCAGATCTGAAGCTGCGTGCTGGGAGAACCACTCCTCTCTTCAAAGCTGTCAGAGAGGGACATTTAAGTCTGCAGAGGTAACTGCTGTCTTTTTGTTTGTCTGTGCCCTGCCCCCAGAGGTGGAGCCTACAGATGCACGCAGGCCTCCTTGAGCTGTGGTGGGCTCCACCCAGTTCGAGTTTCCCAGCCGCTTTGTTTACCTAATCAAACAACTAACTCAGCAATGGTGGGCACCCCTCCCCCAGCCTTGCTGCCACCTTGCAGTTTGATCTCAGACTGCTGTGCCAGCAATGAGCGAGACTCCACGGGCATAGGACCCTCTGAGCCATGTGTGGGATATAATCTCCTGGTGTGCCGTTTTTTAAGCCCGTTGGAAAAGCGCAGTATTAGGGTGAGAGAGACCCAATTTTCCAGGTGCCGTCTGTCATCCTTTCTTTGACTAGGAAAGGGAATTCCCTGACCCCTTGCACTTCCCGAGTGAGGTGATGCCTTGCCCTGCTTCGGCTCACCCATGTTGCGCTGCACCCACTGTCCTGTACCTACTGTCTGGCACTCCCCAGTGAGATGAACCTGGTACCTCAGTTGGAAATGTAGAAATCACCCGTCTTCTGTGTCGCTCGCACTGGGAGCTGTAGACTGGAGCTGTTCCTATTCGGCCATCTTGGCTCCTCCCCTTATTTATTTTTTTCTTACATAACAAGAATGCCAGTGGTTGGCCCTGCAGGCTTGGTGTCATGGCCCCCAAGGTACCACTGGAGACTCCGGTTCTTTGTGTCTTTGTGTCCCACCAACCTTAGTGTGTGGCTTTCATCCTTATGGTCACAGGATGACTCCTAAAACTCTGTACAGTGAATCAGTATTGGAGACAGGAAGAAGAAAGAAGGTAAAAAAGACATGCCAACTAACTTTGCTCCCATTAAGAAGCTCTTCTAGAAGCTCACATAGTTACATTTGTTTATGTATTTCATTATTCAGGGCTGTGTTAGCTCTGTCTACAAGGGAGATTGGCAAATGTAGTTTTCATTAGCCCAGCACATTGTCACCCCCAACAAAACTAGGGTTGAGTTAGAATGAAGGGTCTAGTGCATATTGATAGACCACTAGTAGTTTCTGCACAGCCTCCAACAATTGCTGTGGATGTAGATTAGTAACAGAACTTCCACTATGGCATCATAGCACCTCTATCCCACTAGTACCTGTAGTAGGTCCAAATCATCTAATTCCAGGAGCCTGGCTTAAAGAAGAGGAATATTGAGGCTTCTAGGTCCAGTATTAATCAAGGTAAGCTAGCTGTGAGAACAAACAATCTCAAAATCTCAGTGAACGAAACCAACAAAAACTTATTTCATGTTTATATCACAGTCTGATGCAGATCGAGTGGTTCTCCTCCAAGCAGTGACTCAGGGACCCAGGCTGCTTCCATCTTACAGCTCTACCATCTTGTGACTTTCAGATTATGTTGGCATCATTCAGCCAGTGACTAGGAAGAAGAGAGAATGAAAGATTGTGCACCCAATTCTTAAATACCTCCACTCAACAGTGGGACACATAGCTTCTACTCACACTTCCCTGGGGAGGACTGCTTACAAGATTCATCAATCTGCAAGGAGGGCTGGGGGAATATATTATAGTTCTTGCCTGGCGGCACTTCCAGCAGGAACACTTCACTATGAAAAGGGAGCACAAGTCTTTGGGGGACAGCTAGCCTTCTGTGCCACAAAAGCCCGGTCACAAAGAAAAAGCCATTACCAAAATGTTCCATAAACAATGTAGACCTACTGTGGTTTGCTGTTGTCTGATAGATAAAAACTGTGTTGTTTTAGTCACAAGGATTTGGATGTGGGAGCTGCAAGGAAAGCAAAAGCCAAACAAGTACAGCTGAAGCACCTGAGATCCTAGGAGGAGACAAGAAGAATACAAGGTGTCATTGTCCTATCAGCCAGGCAGAAAGATGGTAGGAAACAAGGCCATTTAAAATCTAATTGCAATTGCAGGGGCTGGGTGCTGTGGCTTACGCCTGTAATCCCAGCACTTTGGGAGGCTGAGGCAGGTGGATCACTTCAGCTCAGGAGTTCAAGACCAGCCTGGGCAACGTGGTGCAACCTAGTCTCTACAAAAAATACAAAAATTAGCCAGGCATGGTGGCAGGCGCCTGTAGTCCCAGCCACTCAGGAGGCCAAGATGGAAGGATCAATTGAGCCTGGGAGGTTGAGGCTTCAGTGAGCTGTGATTGTACCACTGCACTCCAGTCTGGGTGACAGAACAAGACCCTGTCTCAAAAAAAAAAATAATAAAATAAAATCTAATTGCAGGCAAGGCCACAGGAAGTGGCAAGTGCAACTAAAGACTTCCTAGAAATCCCACGCATTGATAAGCAGCCGGGTTGTTCAGCCAGTTTTTTTTTCTGAGAACAACCAATTTTAAAATATTTTAGGAAAAACCACAATATTGAGATATTTTTAAACAGCTTATATTTAAACAGCATATATTTAAACAAAGTGATTAATTTAGAATTAATATTTTATTTGAGAAAAAAACAAGATGTTCCTGGTCTGGCAGATGACATTGTAAATTGTTCACTCCCACTTGTGGAATAGCTGAGTTATAGTCCAGCCCCTCCTCTGTAGAGGAGGATTTATAGGAGAAGACGAGTCACGTTACTTTTTGTGACTATTTTTCTTTGCGTTTGTTGACTCCTCTTGTTTTATTCACCTTCTAATCATTGAATAATCTGTACAATCAGACTGCCTTATTCATGTTGGCAGTTGTTTTAATAATAACAATGCACAGAGCCATTGCTACTAACAGAAAGCAGGGCAGACCTTTGAGTCTGAGTTTGGGGATACAAGTTTGATTCCATCCCAGCTCCACTGATTCCCAGCGAGATGTGGTTCAACATCATAGGACCAAATGAAATAAAAAGCATGAAAATGCTACACAAATCGAAGAGTGCTAAAGACATATTAATGAAACATCTGTAAAATGGGAACAAGTACCACGTTTCTGAGGTAACATGTAATACAACTGGCACAGGGTTCCACACTTGGTAGATACTCAAAAAAGAAAATAAAAAGTTAACATGGGCAAAGTAAAATAAACTGGAAATAGGAGACGGAGAAGTGTTAAAACAACAGCCGCCATAATAATGTAAAGTAGGATTTCAGCTCCTTTACAAGCACAGAGGTTATATGGTAAGTCCTCACTTAATGTTGTCAGTAAGTTCTTGGAAAGAGTGTCTTTATGTAAAACAACATAAAGCAAAACCAATTTTGCCATAGGCTAATGGATATAAACAAGAGTTAAGTTCCAGTACATACGTGATGGCATATTTCCAGTTACAAAATATCACCAAACTTCTAAATAAAGACCAAAAGACTCCTAATATTAAACATTGAAATAAATGTGAGCTATACTTGCATATAAGAAAAAGTAATGCAAACAAGTACAATAATTATTTACTGAGTTATTCCAGTTCGGGGTCGTGGATGGCCAGAGTCTATCCCAGCCGTCCAGGGCCAAGTTTGGAACCCACCCTGGCCAGGACGCCATCCTATCACAGCTTGCACTCACACACACTCTCACTGGGACCATTTAGGCACACCGATTCACCTACTCTGTGCATGTTTGGGATGTCAAGGAAACCGGAGCACCCTGAGAAAGCCCACATGG
The DNA here is from genome assembly GCF_028858775.2 of Pan troglodytes. Classification (NCBI taxonomy): domain Eukaryota; kingdom Metazoa; phylum Chordata; class Mammalia; order Primates; family Hominidae; genus Pan; species Pan troglodytes. The sequence continues at coordinate 115,696,368 of NC_072409.2, read as the reverse complement.
GAGAACATGCACACTCCACACAGATGGTGGCTCCAGCCAGGGATTGATTTATTTTCTCATCAATGTTATAACCAAATGACTTTGAATGAAACAATGTTATTTGATAACCTGCTGTATTTAGAGTTCACAAAATTTATCCCTCTGAAACACATACACACATGCATGGCTGCACATACACATGCACACACACACTGCACACAATTAATGCTAAACTTGAAAGAGATTTAAAGGCAAAAAGGAAAGTTGGACTTTAAATTTCCCCTGGACGTCACATTTTCTGGGTACTGAAAGGTATGGTAGATACACATGATTGCCTTTTCCAAAAATAACTTCTATGGAAAATCCTGAGAGTTATAAGAGACTACAAAGGTGATTTGATAGAGCCACTTAAGTAATGTATGCAATATGATCACCAGGTATACTTGTATGAGAGATGGGAAAGAAAGGAAATGTTGAAAGAGCAGAACCATGAAGGAGAAGAAGCAATTGATCCTGAAGAATAGCAACTGTAGTCAGGGATTGGAGACCTGTAAACAAGTTTGCTATTCTTTTCAAAAATGAGGAATAGCTTCTTATTACAAAAGCTGTATGTATAAATTATAGAAAAGTCAGAAGTGCAGATAAGCAAATACTTTAAAAATAAAAATTATCTCTAATTCTTTGACTTAATCATTTTAACAGCTTGATTTATATTTTTTCAGATACACACATACATACATACTTCTACAAAACTGGAAGTATGCTTATATATTGTATCATAACCTGCTTTTTTATTTTAAAAATATCATGAACAACTTTTCATGTCATTAAATATTCTTGCGTTACATTTCTAATGAATGCATAACATTCCATTGTAAGGATACAGTGTAATTTAACTCAGTCTGTATTGAGCTACATTGATTTCCAGTTATTCACATTAGAAACAGTACACCACTGAATAAATTTATGCATTCATCTTTGCTTACCTCTTTAATGATTCTTCACGATAAATGCTAGAAATAGAACCACAGACTTAAAGGTCTCCATTGATATGTGTGGCTCCCTTGTTTTCCTTTGCAAGGTTTTGTGTGGCATCTGCCTTTAAAAGGTTAAAGATATTTTTACTTATAACATCCCTGAACTTTACCTCAAGTCTTGGGGAAAGTTATTGAAAAGTAGTTTGTGTTCAAATAAGTACAAACTGGCAAGGTCAATCTTTTATACATGTTATCAGAAACAAATCAACTTCATAAGATGGAACTAAACCCATTATTATGATTGAGTCAGCAAACCTAAAGATGTATTTGGTTTGGACAAGTACTATTAATTCCTTAAGTTCCCTGTGGCCACAATTTTTTTTTTTAAATGAATGTTTTTCTGAGTAATCTTGGTCCTATTTGAGGCCATCTTCATATGCACCACCAATATTTCCAGCTATACCCAACAGGTAAACTAGCCCTCTGTAGGCAATTAAATGTATATTTTCCTGAAGAAAGTAAGATTATATAGAATATAAGTATAAGGTCACCTAGAAGAGCTATTAATGTATTATGGACAATTTCTTTTTATTGCCAGAGCTACATGTTACTTATATTTAAGTCTGATATTTAATTCTCTATTATATTCCCTTAATGAATTAATTAATTCATCCATTCATATGACAGATATTTCTTGAGCACTTACTTGTGCCAGGCACTGTGTTAGACTCTGGGGATTTGGAAAGACCCTGCTGCCCTCATTAAACTTACATTCCAATGATGGAAACAGATCATCTGTAAGTGCGTAAACTAATATATCATGTCAGATAATGTCTCATTTCCTTATCTCTTAAATAAAAAAATATTGTATTCCATAGGGCTGTTATGAGAACTGAGTGAGACTATGTGGAAATTACCATACAGATGTTTAAAAAATATTATTTCTTTTTCCTCTTATCTTTTAGAAAAGGGAAAATGATTTGTATAAATCATTAAATACTCCCTTGATATTACAAAACTAGCAAATTGTTTTTTGATTTTATTTTTTAAATTGTCACATAATAATTGTACATATTCATAGTGGTACATAGTGATGTTTTGGTACATATAGTGATCAGATCAGGACAATTAGCATATCCATCATCTCAAACTCTAATCATTTCTTTCTATTGGGCATGTTCAATATCCTCCCTTTAAGTATTTGAAACGACACAATACATTATTGTTAACTACCTCATCCCACAGTAGTATAGAGCACTAGAACGTATTCCTCCTATGTAGCTGTAATTTCGTATCCCTTAACAAATCTCTCCCATCTTTCCCTTCCCCCTACCCTTCCTAGCCTCCAGTAAACTCTGTTCTACTTTTTGCTTCTATGAAATCGAAGTTTTTTAGCTTCTGCATGTGAGTGAGAATGTGAAGTGTTTAACTTTCTGTTCCTGGCTTATTTCACTTGGTGTAATGTCCTCCATTTCCATCCATATTGCTGCAAATAACAGGATTTCATTTTTTAATGGATACCATTCCAGTGTGTATCTATCCCACATTTTCTTTATCCATTCATTTATTGTCAGACACGTAAGTTGATTCCATATCTTGGCTATTGTGAAAATGCTCCAGGAAACATGGGGGCGAAGATGTCTCTTCAATATAATAATCTTTTCCTTTGGATAAATTCCCAGGAGTGGGATTGCTAGATCATATGGTAGTTCTAATTAGCAAATTCTATATTCCATATTAAAGGAAGGAATAGGTAAATTTTTTTCAAATTTTTTATTTTGTTAAAGATGGAGTGATCCTCCCACTTCAGCCTCCTGAGTAGCTAGGATTACAGAGGTGAGCCACAGCACCTGGCATGGGATAGGTAAATATTTTTTAAAATGTTTGTTTTGTTTCAGGCAAAATTAGGTATCAACTGTTTCTCCACAAAGAAGAGCAGCTTAAGCCTTCACAGCACATAGTTCTGATAATTCAGGTCTTTTGCCATTTCTCAAACATAGCTATCTTGTGTTGCTACATGCAATCTGCAGGACCTTTTAAGAATCGTACATTTCATCTCTCTGGGCCTCAGTTTCCTGAAGATGAAGTTATGTTATATGGTTCGTAAAGTTCATTTCAGGGCTAACTTCACTTTGTCCTTGTAAAAATTATTTCCCTGGTGGATTCACTCCCCACCCCACCACCCCCCAAAAAATGACTGCTATGCTCCAAGTTTCTTCTTTGAGAAGAAATTTGGGACCCAAGCCAATCAAAAATGATAAACACTTGACCATGATTTTTTTCAAGACTCTGTTTTACAGAGAAGTGGAAAGATCTACTGTGGAATGCTTATATTTTAATTTGTCCTCATTGATAGGAGAGGACAAATGTAAACTAGGAGAAATGGAAAAACCAGTGATACATGTCTTGTTATGTTAAAGGAAAAAGCTAGAGACAATATGATTATTAATAATTATTTTTTAAAATTAATTCTTGCATTTATTGAGCACCTGCTATATCCCTCATATGCATTACCTTGTATAAGTCTTGGAACAGCCCAAAAAGTTAAGAGTGTTCTTATTCTCCCAAGGATGCAGATATGGAAACTGAAACTGAGTACGGTTATGCAGTATGTGAGTGGCAATGCTGCCATAGAAACTCAAGTCTAGCTGAGACCAAACCCATGTTTTTAACCACTTGCTTCTTGCCTTTGCCAATCATTGCCACCAACGAGTCAAAACTTACTTGTTGCTGGAATATGGTTTCATCCTGGCCTTCCACGGAATCTGTTGAGCTTGTTTTTTTTTTCCATATGCCTTAATATGTTTAGTTTCACCTCAGATGAGTCAGAGGATTTACTTTCAAGAAAGATGGACCCTGTCCACTCTAAACAGTACCAGAGGTAGCCTTATAGCATCAGAAAATCCTGTGGTAGTATCTCTTCATCGGAACTTGGAATATGATTTTAAGAGTTTTTTCTATCTTTTCATTAGAGCAGGCCAACACTGACTTGATTTTTCTCTGAAATTAGCTGTGGACAAAGATTCCTTTTCAAACTAAAGATTCTAAGCTTATTTTCCCCCATCACTTTATCAAAACTAGAAACAGTCCATTAAAAACACTGCCCAGCCTTCAGGGGCTTAATCAACTCAGTGGTATAAAGCATGAAACTTGATTCTGAGATCCAGGAGAGAATATCTGGATTGCCGGGAGGTGATCTTTATATATGTTTCTTTACGTGTATAACAAATACATTTCAATTCGCGTCTAGCCCCTTAAAACCAGCGCATGTTTCTGACCCTGAGTGCTGCTGACATTGTGAATCGCACTCTGCAAACAGAACATGGGTCACTGTTGTTTTCCTGATCTGGGAAGGCATCATGGTGTGGTGAAAGGGACACTGCGCTGCTGATCAGACTTGGGTTCTGTCTCTCCTCTGCTACCAGTGAAATGAATTTCGGATGCAAAGTGGAAAGATCAGTTGCTTCTTGGCCTCTTTGCTAAGATCAAGGGAAGAAGAAAGATCAGATTAGTCCCGTGACAGTCCAATATTTACTGACTGACCCATGTTCTGTTTCATCTCAAGATTTCCAGGGGGCTCCAATTTGGACCACTGCAGCGGTGCCAACTGCCAACCTATGTTTTCCCTTCTTCCCTACCTTTCCCCCTGCAGCCTCAAGTGGTTCCAGATACAGTGTTATTCCGTGTATCTCACTGTCTGAATCTAGAGGACTCTGATACCCAAATGTGTTTCTCGGAGTATGTCAATGAAAGGGACTCTTTGGCCCACATTCCGCCTTTCTCTTCACAACTCCATCATCGGCATCCTCAAAGACAATCCGTGGTGCCTACTACTCCTCATCTTATTGACATCATTTTAATGTGAGCTCTCGCCGGGCGCAGTGGCTCACGCCTGTAATCCCAGCACTTTGGGAGGCTGAGGCGGGCGGATCACGAGGTCAGGAGATCAAGACCATCCTGGCCAACATGGTGAAACCCCGTCTCTACTAAAAATACAAAAAAAAATTAGCCGGGCGTGGTGGCGGGCGCCTGTAGTCCCAGCTACTCGGGAGGCTGAGGCAGGAGAATGGTGTGAACCCGGGAGGTGGAGCTTGCAGTGAGCGGAGATAGCGCCCCTGCACTCCAGCCTGGGCGACAGAGCGAGACTCCGTCTCAAAAAAAAAAAAAATCTTAGCTCTCAAAGTTTTCCTCCACATTCCATGAAAATACACTTTACAGTCTAGTATTCCCCCCACCACACACACACACACACGCACACACATATATACTGAAACGAAACCATATCCAACTTCATTTCCATTTCCAATTCATTCAACATTTTCTGTTCTGTTCTATTGCATTTAAAAAACGCTCGTCACAAGCCACTAAACTGATCTCAGATCAGACTTTAATAAATCAGACTCCCCCTTTTATACACACAGAGCACTCTCTACTGTTTCTTCCTAGTACTTGTCACAATTTGTAAGTCCTAAATCATGTGATTGCCTACTTAATGTCTCCCCCAACCTGCCCCTGGTGTTCTGTAAACTTCAAGAGGATATGTTTTGCTCACCTTTGAATTTTTAGAGCCCATACAACACCTATCATATCATAAATGTTTAATAAATATTTATTAAAAGAATTAATAAATGAATGTGGCCAACCCTATTCAGGTCTGCATGGTTCCTCCCTAGAGTTCCATCACACTTCACAGATCTAAAGTTTGCTCCCAGCTGTGGAGATTTGAAGCTCAAAACTGCTGGAGGTGCTTTCCACCATAGCTCGTGAAGGCCCCATTGGTGTTTTCTTCCTAGTCCGTCTCTAGTTGATCATGACAGATGGGCCAGTATGTTTTGAAGAAGACTGGCTGCTGCCTCACCAAATTCTGGGGGCAGGTGCCTTTCTCCAGGGGAATTCATGAAGAGACTCTCCAGGGGCAGGGCAGACCACTGGGAAAAACAAGACCCTTGGGTTTTCTGACCACTGGCCACTTGTTTTTCCCACATCAGGAGAGTTTATCATCCGTGCTCATCCACCTCCTGAGGTTGCTTTGCTGGTGCTGATTTCAGGTCCTAGGCCCCTAAGGCCTCACACTCACTCCACAAGCCACCTACACAGCTGTAGTTATTTTCAGCTGACAGCTAGGTTATTTTGCCTTCCAAGATATTTTCTTTTATTTATTTATTTATTTATTTATTTATTTATTTATTTATTTTTTGAGATGAAGTCTCACACTGTCACCCAGGCTGGAGTGCAGTGGCACAACCTCAGCTCACTGCAACCTCCACCTCCTGAGTTCCAGTGATTCTCCTACCTCAGCCTCCCCAATAGCTAGGATTACAGGCAAGCACCACCATGCCTGGCTGATTTTTTTGTATTTTTTTGTACAGATGGTGTTTCACCATGTTGGCCAGGCTGGTCTCGAACTCCTGACCTCAGGTGATCTGCCCTCCTCAGCCTCCCAAAGTGCTGGGATTACATGCATGAGCCACCATGCCCGGCCAATAGTTTCTTTTTTGATAGGCAGCTCTTAAAGCCCTCAGAATACATCTCTAATGATGAAATCATCAGGCAACTTGACAAAGAGTGAAGAAATTGAAGGGTTCTCTCAATAGCATCCCAAGGAGGCTGACCCACACCCTACTGCCTACCATAGGCTGGCTTCATGTGCTCTAGTGCTGTGAATAAAGGAAAAAACTAATATGTTGAAGCATTTGTTTAGTGCCAGGAGGCAGGTACTTTCTCAGATAACCTTTTTCTTCTCACATAATTCCAGGTCATTGGCAGAATAGAGATGCAAACCAAGAACTTGGGCAGCACCAAGATGTAGATGCTAAAACTTTAAACTTGCTGGACAAAATGATATGGGACTTTGAAATAATTATTCAGACAATTTAGGCAAGCAAACAAAAGCAATTAAAAATTGGGCATCTGGCTGGGCATGGTGGCTCACGCCTGTAACCCCAGCACTTTGGGAGGCCAAGGAGGGTGGATTGCCTGAGCTCAGGAGTTCAAGACCAACCTGGGCAACATGGTGAAACCTAGTCTCTACTAAAAATACAAAAAATTGGCCAGGCATAGTGGCGTACCTGTAGTTCCAGCTACTTGGGAGGCTAAGGTGGGAGGATTGCTTGAGCCTGGGAGATGGAGCTTGCAGTGACCTGAGACTGTGCCACTGCACTCCATCCTAGGTGACAGAGTGACACCCATCTCAGAAAAAAAAAAAATGGGCATCTGGCCAGGTGTGGTTGCTCATGCCTATAATCCCAACACTGGAAGGCCAAGTCTGGAGGATTCTTTGAAGCCAGGAGTTTGAGACCAGCCTGGGCAACATAGCGTGACCCCATCTCTACAAAAAAATTAAAATTAAAATTAACCAGACATGGTTGTGAGCACCTGTAGTCCCACCTACTAGAAAGGCTAAGGCAGGAGGATCATCAAGGCTGCAGTGAGCTAAGATCGCACCACTGCACTCCAGTCTGGGTGACAGAGTGAGACCCTGTCTCAGGAAAAAAGGAGGCATCCAAAAAAATGTTCCCTTAGATCCATTTTTTGTGTGACAGAGACAGGAGAGGTGATGAAAGGGAATGTAAGAGTATTTAAGGGATTATTTCTTTATGGTAGCAGAAGGACAAAGACATGTTTGAAAATTTTTTAATATTGTATAAAATGATGATATTTTCTTAGTGGTCTTGTTGTTGAATCCAGAGATTGTGGTCATGTAATTCATAGGTAATTTATCAGTTATTATTTATTTTTTAAAGCTTTTATTTATTTATTATTTATTTTAGAGATGAAGTCTTGCAGTGTTGCCCAGGCTGGCCTAGAATTCCCAGGCTCAACTGATCCTCCTATCTCAGCCTCCCTAGTAGCTGGGACTATAGGCACACACCACTGTGCCTGTCTAATTTATCAACTTTTAAATGAGATCATCTGCAAGTTCAAGAAAGTTAGATAAAGGGTGATACCACAGAAAAAAAATAAGATTTTTCTCTTTAAGATGAATATTGAATTTAGAATTCCTTAATTAACATTGAGGATCACATGCGAGCTACAGATAGGGAATACTGAGTATTTAAAGCGTTCTGAATGACCTGAGTGTTTTCTTTCTGATGCTTATTAAAAACATTTACCACTTACAGCTGAATTGGAATATAGTTCTACATAAATTGTTATTTACACCTGATATACAGAAAGAAATGTGTTTCCTTATTTATCATACTATTAATTTGAATGTGCTATTCTTTTTTTAATTGCTTTAAAGTCAATTGGGGAATCAGATTATGAATATCTATTTTACTGCTTCCACATTTCCTCAGTTAATCAAATACGACAAGTTAGTGAGCTTGTGGAATTTACTTGAATTTCCTAATCTTTTAACTGAGAGGGTATTTTCGACAGCAAGTATTTTGTAGCATCCATTTGTCATTTTTTAAATATTCAAACTAGTTTTTTTTTAAATAATGCCAAGTACACTTAGTGCCTAGTAAATGCTGGCCACTGTTATTGCTGTTGTCATTATTCTTTTTTGTTTGTTTGTTTGAGACGGAGTCTCGCTCTGTCGCCCAGGCTGAAGTGCAGTGGTGTGATCTCGGCTCACTACAAGCTCCGCCTCCCGGGTTCACGCCCTTCTCCTGCCTCAGCCTCCCGAGTAGCTGGGAATACAGGCGCTCACCACCACGCGCGGCTAATTTTTTGTATTTTTTTTAGTAGAGACAGGGTTTCATCGTGTTAGCCAGAATGGTCTCAATCTCCTGACCTCGTGATCCACCCGCCTCGGCCTCCCAAAGTGCTGGGATTACGGCAGAGAAATGTTTGTTTCAAAAGTGTGGTAGTCTCTAAGGAAATGAATACTTCCAGACTAAATTCTGTTTATAGTATTATCATTAATAAATAAACTAAAACATTACTTCTGTTTCATTGCCCCAATGTATATTGTATTAAAATGTTCTTTTCTGATCTTCTCTAAGTTAAAAAAAAAAAAAAAAGAAACAAAGTTGAGTAAACAAGCTGAGCAAACTTTGTGTTGAAACTTTAATATGTCCGAGGAAAACAATCTTGCGTTAAGTCCAATACAGAGAGTCTGATAATTTGGTGGAGCAGAGAGCCTCATGTGAGGTGGCTTTTCGTGAACACCATCTCTGAGGTGTCACCTCCTACCACAGTCACTGTCCACCCTGGGCTTTGCCTCTCAAGCACCAGGGCTCAGCTCTCTTGTTTTGCCTGTTTCTCCCTATAGTCTCCCTGGCCTGTGCCTTTTAGACAAAACAGATTAACATCACCTTTAAGCCGTCAACGCTGAACATTCTGTCTTTATAAGGCCTGACTCATGACCAATTTTATTTGGTCAATTTTACCTTCCTTCCTTTCAAAGGAACACCATTTGCCTATGTCAAGTGTTCTCTTTCTCTTATTTTTCCCTTCCTTCTGTCTTTCTTTCCTTCCTTCCTTCCTCCCTCCCTCCTCTCTCCTCTCTTTCTTCCTTCCTTGCCTCCTTCCATCCTTCCCTCCCTCTCTCTTTCTTTCTTTCTCTTCCTTTCTTTCTCTCTGTCTTTCTTTCTCTCTTTCTTTCTTTCCATCTTCTTTTCTTTCTATCTTTCTTACTTTTGATGTAGCTGTCACGACCTAATGAAAATAGTGGCATAAGTGATGCCACCTTTAGATTCTCCACCTTCCTGTTCCTGTCCTATTCACCAACATGAATTGGTTTGTGGCTGTAAGTACTTGGTGGGTTATTGCTCATAGATTCAGTTGCATTTTTGCTGAGATAGTGCTGTTACCAAAAGCAGGGGTGCTGCTTGAAGAAGCACACCTAACTCTGAAAAATAGAGACTCTCCAGAAACATCATAATCTTAAGGATGGACATTTGTGGCCTGTTATTGTTACTTCATTCTAGGTGACAGAGTGAAGTGAGTGAAGGCAAAACTGACTGCACACTTATGGAAAGAGGGCTGCCTCCACCACAGACAGGTAGTGGGAGGTCCCACTCTTCCAGATTGAACCCAATATCCTATCTTATCCTTCCTCTCTTGGTACCTGTTGTTGCTATTGTAAACACTTCCCTCACCTGGGACTGCATATAGATGAAAGATTGCTGGGGAGTTTCCCAGGATCTTGGGCCAGTGCCAACAAATGGCAAACTTTCAAGTCTAGAGATGCTCCTATGGCATGACTGGGGGACACCACTTCCTTCACCAGAGCATTCACATCCTTCCCAAGGTGCCATGCCCAGTTCTTTTGTCCAACAATAAACTCTGTGAAGTGGAGTGAAGTCATCACCCAAGCCTTAGCCTGCCTCTGACCACAGCCTATTACTCCACAAAGATAAATGAAAAGAGGAAAGTCAGTGATGTTTTATATACTGTCAGCAGCAATCTCACAGCCTCAATAAATTTTCTTTCAAAAGTTTAATATGTAATAACTGGCATTTCTTCTTCATTCCTAGTTGCTTAGACTGCATCACATCTGCCATGCCAAACTATTAAGAGTAATACAATTCTTACTCTTAGTTTATTAAGAGTAAAAACTATTACTCTTAGTTTATTAAGAGTAAAAACTATTACTCTTAATAGTTTAGCATGCTATTACTCTTTTTTTTATTTTTTAATTTTTTTACTTTTTTATTTTTTGAGATGGAGTCTCGCCCTGTTGCCCAGGCTGGAGTGGTGCAGTGGCACAATCTTGGCTCACTGCAACCTCTGCCTCCCAGGTTCAAGCGATTCTCCTGCCTCAGCCTCCCAAGTAACTGGGATTACAGGTGCCCACCACCATGCCTGGCTAATTTTTTTTTGTATTTTTAGTAGGCAAGGGGTTTCACCATGTTGGTCAGGTTGGTCTCAAACTCCTGACCTCAAGCGATGCCCCCGCCTCGGCATCCCAAAGTGCTGGGATTACAGGCGTGAACTGCTGCACCTGGCTGACATGCTATTACTCTTACAGCATCTGGACAATCCCTAACAGTCTGAAAGCTCTATAAAGTTGCAGGTAGTCCAAAGGCCCTATCCCTTATTCTAGAACACAGGCTTTATAGCACAGGCTTTGGCAAGTCTGTAACAGTCTGAACTCCTCCACTGTATTCCACATACTAGGGATCTTTTAAGTTGTCATTATGTCCTGGCACAAGCATTTATCATATTTCTGGGAGCATGTAGGGTTCAAGATGCGAGGGCAAGAGAGGGCTGAGTTGTTTGTTATTAAGCTGACAGGAAATGGCCAAGGCTCATGTGCTACTGCTTGCAGTTGGGCAAAAGAGGATAAATTAATTGCTTTGTAGAAATTCCTTTCTGTATTCTTTAGGGAAAATTTTTCCATGTGAGCTAAATGAGTCAAAGGGGGTGGTTTTGGGCTCAACAGCTTTGACATTGTCCCTTCAAGGAACGAAACAATTAAAGAAACTGATCTCCTCTGAGAAAAAGACCATTTACAATAACCTATCTACTCTACATCAAATATTCCCAGTAGACTCATCAAAACAAGACCCTCTGATACCACACCATACTGGGTTTTTCCTTATTGGGATTCCCCCGTGTTTTTTCTTTAATGCTTCCCCATGTTTTAGAAACAGATTTGCTTACCTGGAACCTTCCACCCTCAATTCCAAATTTATCGTAGTACTATCATTTGGGAGTAAACAACATGTAAGGGGCCTACACGGGTGGAAAGCCCATTCAAGAAACTGAGGATGATCCAATAGTAGAGTTGATAGTATGTGTATAATCCCAGGGAGGAGTTTCATGATGGATTAGAAGGTCAACAGTGCCTGACGCAGCCGAAAGATCACATTAAAACAGGACAGGAAGGAAGTCCTGGCTGTCCAGCAAAAGGTCTTTAGTGGCTGTATCAAGAGAAGCTTTTACAGAAGGGTGAGGGTGGTAGCCTGCGAACATTGGATTAGGAGTGAGAGGGACTGAAGGAAGTAGGAACTCCAGCTCAGGGGAAGGGGAGAGAATGAGCTTGAGGAAGGCCCTCTGATGAAGGGAAGGCTCTTTTCTGATGCCAGTGAGTTGAGCAGACTTATAGGAAGCAAAGAGGAGTCTAGGGACAGACAGGGATTGTCCAGGTAATGTAGGAAACATTTGACAAGGACAGATCTCGAATAAAAACATGAATGCAATTTCTGTTTCAGATGTCTCCTTTGCCTGCCCCATCCCACATTCTAGAAAAATATTTGGTGCATTAACAGATTTTGGACTTCACAGGGCTTCACTTTTATTGTGCTTAATATTTGTTCCTTGGTGAAACACAAAGAGACAAACTACACAAAAAGAGAATCATAGTTGATGAAAAAAATCAATGTTTAGAAGTTGCTCTTAAATCTTTTACCCATTGCTAACATGGGTATTTGGATGCCCTTTGGAATGTATTCCAGGACTACTTATCCATGAAAGGATTAATGATATTGGAGCCAGGTTCAAAGTCTCAGCAACAAGCTAAAACCTGCTCTTTTTAGTAGTCAGGGGTAAAGCTTAGTATCCTTTCTTCTGGAAGCTTTCACATGCTAAGCTTTCCATTGCCAAGCCCCCGGGAAGGAAAATACCAGAAGTTTCACTCCTATAGCAACTTTTTCTGAGATGCGCCTGGTGATAACATTTTCCAGTAGGGCTGTCTTCTGTCTCCTTCCTTCTCTGTGTGTACCAGTAAAGTCTTGTACAAGTTTCTTAACCTTTCTTGGCTTCAGTTTCCAAATTTGTAAAGTGAAGATAATAATACCTCCCTCATAGAGTTGTTGTGAGGACTACATGGGCTAATGATCAGACAGAAAGCACTCATTAAGTGTGACTAGCATTGTTAATTGCAGTAATAGTAGTTCTAGTAGCAGGCTTTTCCAGGTTATAAGGATTAAAGATATGCTCATGTTACCTAAGTTAATGGTGCATTATTTTAAGGGTACACCAAAAAGTAAGAAGAATGGGAAAGTACTTAACCAGCACATGGGGTGCAGAAGCGAGAGCAATTGTGTTTTCTTTTTTTTTTTTTTTTTTTTGAGATGGATTCTTGCTCTGTTGCCCAGGATGGAGTGCAGTGGTGCGATCTTGGCTCACTGCAACCTCTGCCACCTGGGTTCAAGTGATTCTCCTGCCTCAGCCTCCTGAGTAGCTGGGGCTACAGGCATATGCCACCATGCCCGGCTAATTTTTGTACTTTTAACATAGACGGGGGTCTCACCATGTTGGTCAGGTTGGTCTCGAACTCCTGACCTCATGATTCACTGGCCTCGGCCTCCCAAAGTGCTGGGATTACAAGCGTGAGCCACCGTGCCCAGCCCCAAGGGAATTCTTATAGCCTGACAGGTTTGGGACTCTGAGTCTTTCTGTGTGTCTGTGTCTCTGTCACTCCACCATATGTTTAGCAGGGTTAATTAATTTGCCCAAGATCACACAATTAGTAGATGATTATGCAAGATTTGAACCAGTTGTTATTCATTGGAATATGATTACTGTGTAAGTTAGCATGAGAATATTGAAAATAAATATCTTGTTAGATTCATTTATTTTTTTAAAAATTCCTATGTAGGTCGGGCACAGTGGCTCACCCCTGTAATCCCAGCACTTTGGGAGGCCGAGGCGGGCAGATCACCTGAGGTCAGGAGTTCAAGAGCAGCCTGGCCAACATGGTGAAACCCCATCTCTACTAAAAATACAAAAAATTAGCCGGGCCTGGTGATGCATGCCTGTAGCCCCAGCTACTTGGTAGGCTGAGGCAGGAGAATTGCTTGAACCTGGGAGGTCGCAGTGAGCCAAGATCACACCACTGCACTCCAGCCTGGGCAACAGAGCAAGACTCCATCTCAAAAAAAAAAAAAAAAGTCCTATGTATACTTCTTCACATCAATTTAGGCAGGCTTTATTTGTTAACTTTTTTTGGTAGCCAACATGCATTTAAACTACTTATTATTGTCCTAATCTAAGAAAAACTGAGAAATGGATGAAGTTGGTCCTAGGGTATCCCAAAGCACAGAGTGTTTTATTCTGTCCTTGGGACAGAGGTTTGATTCAAAATGTTTTTGTGGAAACTAGCTTTGAACACCTAATTTTATTAATATTCTTTTTACACTCCATCCCTCCTGGAAAAGGACTGGACCCCAATTCCCACCATTGCTTTTTTGGGACCCATTATCTTCCTTAGCTTCCTATGCATCTACAGGGTAGTCTGGGCTTCACTTCCTCAGTGTCCCTGTATGAAATTAGGTGGATATAGATTAGTCTGATGTAGGAATATCACACTGTACTAAGGTTTAGTTTGTATGTTATTCTCTCAAGTAACTGATCTTTCAATCCAACTAAACACTTCCTATGTGCTTTAAGGTGGTGGGAATCACAAGCATAGCAAGTTATGATTGGTCACGGATTTCTTTCCTCTTTAAATGGTGACCTACTGCCCATTGTACCTACTCAAAGCAACTTTCTTTAGGAAAAAAGACCACAGTCTACTTTCCTAAGCATAAACTCAGTTCTCATTCCACCTCTACCACCTGCAAGATTTGTTAGGCTTAAGCAGTCCCTTAACTTCTTTGAGTGTTTGTTGCCTTGCCTACTTCATTGGAAGTAAGGCTCTGGAACAGGGAAGGTTTGCCTCCATAAGACTAAAAGTTATGCTAATATAAGAGACTAGCAAAGGGAGACATGTTCAGCTCTCTTCTTGTGGGGAATACCTTGCCCTTGACCAAAAGCCTTGTCCCAGAAAGAGCCATGTGGCTGTTAGCTTTGTGCCCAACATGTGGCTCCCCTGCCATGATTGATGGCTTCATTTAAGAAACAGGTTTTAGGATTTTTTTCCCTAAAATCTTATCCCTGTTAATTATCATGGATCAACTTTACCTTAGCTCGTTTAATACACAGTCACCTGGTATAAAAGCATGTGAAACCCCCAGGGATCGTAACCACATTTATGCATTGAGAAAAGAGAGTGAGGCCAAGATTTTGAGATGTGTTCAAATGCAAGAAGCTTTTAAAATGCAAAGTATTCTAAAACTGTTGAAAGTTGAAGCTAACTGTTGCTCCCTTGTTGAAGGTAAAAAGTAAAGCATTTTTAGGAAAGCACTTTTCCTTATGTGTCTAATATTTGGGAACTGCATAGGAGAACAGTTTAATAGGAACCCTGCTATCGACAGTAAGATATATTCTTAATGTAGTAACCAGACCCAGGGCAGAATTTGCAAACCCATGGTAGGCATACAGGTGGCTGAAGAAGAATCGGGACAGCAAGATCTCACTGAGATGCAATTCCATTCCTCCATTTGATACAGATTAAGATTTCGGAAAAAGACCATCCTTCTAAACCCTCATGGACTCTGCAGATAATATGAGGCCAGAAAACGAATAATTCCCAACTCTTGCTATCTCGTTACTGGCCAGTGTGTCTGGCTTAGCTGAGTGTGTGCCTTCTGAAGCATACCCTATAATTATTCAGCAGGTATACTCCAGTTCGTCCTACTTACTTTAGCAAGATTACCTTTCTTTTATTTTCCCTGTGAAAATCCTTCTCTTCCATCTTTCCTCCTTTCTCTTTCCTCTTTGTTAACTTTTTAAATCTAAAGTGCCTTGAAAAACTTGTTTACATAGTAGTAAGAAGGAAAATGTTGACTTGTGCTATCCTGGGAACCTTGACCTTCCTGCATTATGGATAAATCATTTCCCTGCAGGTGGAAGTGGAAAATTGCAGATAGAACAACATTGACTCACATTCTTCTTCTACTTCCATTTGAGTGAGCACCAAGTATGCATCACGACTTGAGATTATCAAGTTGGCTTAATGATGAGACAGGTTTCTCGGTCGGGTTTTCCATTGGCTCGAAGTTCACAAGGCAGTTGTTGCTTGTCTCAGAGTGTCCTTAGGTGGACTGCATCTGAACCCTTGGGGTTATGATAATGCAGATTCTAGCAGTGCTCAAACCAATGAATCAGAATCTCAGGAGGGTGGCGCTCAGAAATCTGCATGGTTGATCAGTTCTTTAGCAGATTCTTATTTTTGTACACTAAAGTTTGAGGGTCACCACTGGAGAGATTCCAGAACAGGGTCTGCAAGGGAATTGTTCAAAGTTTGCTCAAGTTAACTTTGTTGTTACAGCATTAGCTTGAATATCAGGAGGTTTTGTATTTAAGTTCTCTAAAAAAAGAAAAAGAAAAAAGAGAACAGTCTCAATATATAAAAGGAAAGGTTTTCATATATGTGCCCAATTATAAGTATCTTGAGTATTCTAGGAGTCTAAACAAAATGTCTTTAGATCATCCTTATAACGATCCTGAGACTCTTTTGACTGTTTTGAGTTTAAGACAGGTAATAAGAAAGAAATCACCAATTAATGCAGAAGGAAATAAATTTCTGTATATAATAATATTCACATTTGCCATGTCTCTTTTAAAAAGTCCAAATAACAGGCAGAGCGCGGTGGCTCATGCCTGTAATCCCAGCACTTTGGGAGGCCAAGGTGGGCAGATCACCTGAGGTCAGGAGTTTGAGATCAGCCTGGCCAACATGGTGAAACCCCATCTCTACTAAAAATACAAAAATTAGCCAGGAGTGGTGGCACTTGCCTGTTGTCCCAGCTACTCGAGAGGCTAAGGCAGTATTATCACTTGAACCCAGGAGGTGGAGGTTGCAGTGAGCCGAGATCGCGCCACTGCACTCCAGCCGCCTGGGGGATAGAGCAAGACTCCAACTCAAAAAAAAAAAAAAAAAAAAAACAGCTCAAATAACTTTACCATACATGTCCTCTAGTCTCTTATCATTTCTTCATATGAAGAATAATTTATACTCATTGATGTAAATTTTGCTATATTTTATACAACAAACATAGTATTATTTTAATATTGCACATAGAGAAAAATACCTCTTCCCCTCAAAATTAGAAGGGTTGGTATTTTTATTCAGGCTTATTGATTTAAAATACCTGCTTGATCCGTAATTCAGGCCATACGATTTCACCAAAACAAATATCCTAATAGTTGTCATCTTGAATAACTGTTTAGTGCACAGAATGTAGTCTCATTTATTAAGAAGTGATTTAAGAGATTATTACTTCTGCATCTATCACACTAACATGACCAACTCTTTAGTAAGGGAAGAGTAAGGGAACTTATTTTATATCTAGATAGAAATTTTATTAAGGATACAGTATTAGGATTCATACGGGAAATAGTGGATAGATCACAAGAACGAGGCTCTTTCTGAGCCCTGCAGGAAAGAATATTTGCAGAACAATGAAGGACATGGTGGCTTCCTGGAGAATGTTGGCCGAAGACTGAGCCTTACTTCTGGAAAAGGCTCAGCGCTAGAGCCAAGTGAGCATCGATATGCCAATACAGGCAAGAAAATCCTGCAAGAGGCAGACTTGGTTCTTAGGTCGGAACAGGCTCTGCTTCAGAACTTGATCCGGTATCCAATTCGTTTCTGCTTCAGCTTCTTTTTCTATAAAATGAGGGTAGTACTTATCCCATGAGGGAGCTGTTATGAGAATAAATTTGGCTTTATTGAATGTGCGTGATTCCTGGAACCCATAAAGATGTCAAATTTAGAAGCCTCAGAGAGATTTCCTTTGCTCTGTGAATAACTAAATTTGGTTAGCTGGGGTGGGGTCTGGGTACTTTTCCTTGTGAAGAATTTTTCCCTCATTCTGGTCATCTCCTCCCCTCCTATAGAGGCACCATATATTTTTCTTGTCTCAGGTACCTATAGTGATAAAACACCCTGAGCTGAAAGGATCGCTGGACAGGGCAGTCTCAATACAAAAGAATGTGGCAGAAGCTCAGGCCTCAGTGCACATCAGAATAGAAGCTTCAGGAGGGCAGAGGCTTTTGTCTGCTTTCCTCATTGCAGTATCCCCAGAACTTTGAGCAAGTGCACACTCGATAAATACTTGAAAGAATAAATCAATGTCAGACATCTGGGCTTATGTCTCATCTTTCTACTGTTCTCAACTAAGAGATTCTCGTCATTCTACAACTTTCCTGAGCCTGCTCTCCTTCTCCAAATATTCACCCTTCCAGGCACTGACTCCACCTCCCACATCAGAGCTTTTTCTTAAAGTAAATAACAGTCAACAATTAATAGCTTCATAACTTTGGAACAGTGCAGTTTCTTTGGTTTAAGAAGCATTGTTTCCATCCTCCAAACTAAAATAAATTTTGAGAAAAGATGGAGATGGTTTGGGACTGGGGAAGAAGGGAATGGAGGAAGTGATTATTTGAGGGCACATTAACTATTTGTACAAAGTAGAATATCTTAGTTAAATTTGGCTACATAGCAAGCAGGTATCATTAAATGGATGTCTGTTAGAATCTTGATTTTCAAATTAACTAGATAGTCAGCGTTAGTTAGACTGAGGAAGGGTGATTACAGTCCTATGTCACTGAGGGAGAATGGTGAAAGGGCAAGAGAAGGCTGGCAGGTAGAGCTGGAATTTGTCTGCCAGCAATAGACCAGTGGTTCTCAAATGTAAGCCTGCAACAGAATCATCTGGAGGGCTTCTTTTTTGTTTGTTGTTGTTGTTTGTTTGTTTTTGGTTTTGTTTTTTTGAGACAGAGTCTCACTCTGTCGACAGGCTGGAGTGCAGTGGCGCGATCTCGGCTCACTGCACCCTCAGCCTTCCAGGTTCAAGCGATTCTCCTGCCTCAGCCTCCTGAGTAGCTGGGATTACAGGCATGTGCCACCAGCCCAGCTAATTTTTGTATTTTTCGTAGAGACAGGGTTTCACCATGTTGGCCAGGATGGTCTTGATCCCTTGACCTCATGATCTGCCCACCTCGGCCTCCTAAAGTTCTGGGATTACAGGCGTGAGCCACCACACCCAGCCAGGAGGGCTTGTTAAAACACAGATAGCTGGGCCCATCCCTAGAGTTTAGGATTCAGTAGGTCTGGCGGAGGCCTGATAGTCTGCATTTCTAGCTTGGCCAGGGGATGTTGATGTTGCTGGTCCCAGGACCACATTTTGAGAACCACTGCAATAGAGGGTGTGCATGAAGATACAACAACAACTACCTGATGGTCCTTAGCTTAGTTCAGTTGTCCCCCACAGGTTGAAGCAGTGTTCAAGGGCAAACAAACTTTCTCTCTCAGCCACCTCCATAAGTTCCATAGTTTAACAAAGCAAACTCACAAAAAAGGAGGAAGTTAGAACTGCTCCATTTCCCCTTATAGCAAAGGCATGTGTATTTCACAACTGCAATCAGCGTGAATAGCAGAGGCTGGAAGGCTCTCCATGTCTTTACTGAAGTCACCTCACTAAGTCACACAGACATGCTGCTAATTCACTGCCTTGGCCAGCACATCTGAAAATAAATAGCACCATTATAGGCCCTTTCATGAATACACAGCATGTGGCCTCTAAATTGGCCAAGGAGCTGGCTATGCTGGGACAAATAACTTAGTTAAATCACAAATCAGAGTGGAGAAATGAGGTGTTTTTAATCAACAGCATCCAACAATGTGTGTTGAGTTTAACTGAATCCAGGTAGAAGAGGAAGTGGGTGCAAGAGCTCAAAGTATGCTGAGAATACAGGTTTATTTCGAAATTCCAGGAGACTTAGAAACAACGTGGTAATGATGAAAGGAGCCTGAAGAGACTCTTTTTTTTTTTTTTTTTGAGATGGAGTCTTGCTCTGTTGCCCAGGCTGGGGTACAGTGTCACAATCTCGGCATACTGCAACCTCTGCCTCCCGGGTTCAAGCAATTCTCCTGCCTCAGCCTCCCGAGTATCTGGGATTACAGACATGTGCCACCATGCCCGGATAATTTTTGTATTTTTAGTAGAGATGGGGGTTTCACCACGTTGGCCAGGCTGGTCTCGAACTCCTGACCTCAGGTGATCTGCCCGCCTTGGCCTCCCAAAGTGTTGGGATTACGGGCGTGAGCCACCATATCTGGCCCTGAAGAGACTCTTAAGATACTTCCATAATAGTTTAAAAAGCTGTGTGTGTGTTTACAATTTCTGTCATAAATCTATGGTAACCACAGCACAAACATTTTAGATAAAGAAAAAAAAAACAACTCTAGGTTGAGTGTGGTGGTTCATGCCTATAATCCCAGCAATTTGGGAGGCTGAGGCAGGAGGATCACCTGCATCCAGGAATTTGAGACCAGCTTGGGCAACATAGCATGACCCATCTCGACATAAAATTAAAAATTAGGTATGGTGGTACATGCCTGTAGTCCTGGCTACTCTCAGGGGACTGAGGTAGGAGGATCTCGTAAGTCCTGGAGTTTGAGGCTGCAGTCAGCTGTGATCGTGCCGCTGCACTCAGCCTGGGTGACAGAGCAAGACCCTGTCTCAAAAAAGAAAAAAAATTCTATTTTCCTACCTCTCTAACATAACTGTGAATAGTAATATTTCCTTCTAGTTTTTAAGTACACTATTTAAAAACATGGAAGGTTTTCAAATAATGTACTTAGATTTAAATGCATTTTTAAGCTTATACTCATATACTAAGCATAGTAACTAACAGAATGTTCTTTGGAGTCAGATAGTCTTGGGTTCGAATCCTCCAGACATTTCCAGCCCTGGGTTTTGCATTTGTTAAATAGGGATGATAAACCTGGTTCATAGCATTGCTGTGTGGATTCACTGAAGTGCTTATCAAGTGCTCAGCACAGAGCCCTGTGTCATGTAAGCACTCAGTAAATAGTGGCATCATTTTGTGTTTTCACACACAAAAAATGAGTCGACCTTCTACAATCCTAATAATCAGTAAGTTCTTCTTAATGGCCATAAGTATACCTATTTTTAGTCTAGGCATTTGGCAAAATTTCATTCCACAAATTGTTTGGTGGTCCCAGGAGCTGCTTTCAAGATCTTCTCTGACCAGCTTGTTGAGAGCTTTTGTTATCTGTGTTTTCCTCAAAGATTAGACTCATCAAAGATGTGTGAAAGCCAAAACAAAGGAATGACCACTGGTGCTCAGAGTGAGAGAGATTGGTTTAGTTGTTTAGCCAGGCTATGTGGCTTTGTTCCCAGACCACAGATTACAACCACACCATTGTGGGCACCACATATAGCCATTTTGGTAAACTAGATATGGGTTGCTAGGGACATGGGCAAGAAACCATGGGTGGGGAGGTGTGGACCTCTCAACCCTGCCCTCTCAAGCCTGGCCAACTTCACATCTGCAACTGGGACTTTGTTTCTGTTCCAGACCTGTTTATCCAACTGCCAACTTGACATCCACTTGGAGTCCTCATGAGAACCTCAAACTTAGTATACCCAAATGAAATTTTCAGCTCACCAGAAGGTAACCATACTGTCTTGAGTCTTACAGTTACCCTGTAAACAAAGGGATTAACTTTACTAGATAGCAACTTCCTGCCCATAAAGTTAAGAAAAGAGCCCCTCAATGCAAATGTTGGTTTTGCTTATCAAATAAATGGATTCTTGGTTCTTCAGGATAGTTACAGATAACAATGGGCAGAATAGCCAGTAAATTCAGTAACTCCTTAAAATTGTTGAAAGTATTTTGTGCACTTTCTTTATATCGCTGCTTAGAGTGTTAATTGGTAAAATACTCTGAAGGACTAATACACAAACACTTTCACCCAGCAATTCCAATTCTAGGACTTTATTCCACAGATATATTTATACATGTATGAGTTCACATGTACAGTTTTCTGAATTTTTTTGTGCTGGCAGAAAACTAGAAACAACAGAAATGAATGAAAGAGACTAGTTAAGAAATTATTGCCCAGTTATATAGTAGAATACATATGCAGCTGGAAAAAAAGAATGAGGGAATTATTATGTATTTATCTATTAAGTGAATAAAGCAAAATGAAGATCACCAGCAAACAGATAAACAAATTGTGGTATTCATACAGTGGAATACTCCTCCATAATAAAAAGGAATGAACAGTGGGTGAACACTACAACATAGATGACTCTCAAGTACTGTATTCCCATTTGTGTAAATAAAAATGTGGGAAAGAATGTATACATGTATTTGCTTATAAACTCTATATGCACAGAAGGAAACACAAGAAATTATTACCCCGGGAGGCAGAGCTTGTAGTGAGCGGAGATCGTGCCACTGCACTCCAGCCTGGGCGACAGAGCAAGACTCCGTCTCAAAAAAAAAAAAAAAGAAATTATTACCTAGATTGTCTCTGCAGAGGGAACTGGGTACCTGGCAGACAGGAGTAGGAGGGAGACATTGTACAATATGCTTTTTTATACTTTTTATATTTAAAATTGCAAAATATCTTACATGCTCAAAATAAAAATAGAATAGCTTATATAACTAGGTCTAAATATTACATGTAGTTTTCTTCTCTGGCTATTTTCTTTTTGGTTTTCATATAATTTTTTAAAATCCACTTACTTAGCCCAGGCACATAAATGGAAAGAAAGATATGCTTAAAATTATGTCATTTGCAAAAACAAATATTTAGATGTTTTAGAGCTAGTATGTTTTTGTTGGTTTCTAGTTTAGTTCTACATGGCATCATACTAGCTACTCTATATGATTTCTGGACCTTTGCAATTTGTTAAGATTTGTTTTATGGTCGGGGATATGGTCAATATGTAAATGTTTAATGTGTGCAAGAAGAATGTGTACTCTGAAGTTAGGCATAGTGTTTTCTGTATATGTCAATTAGCACAAGTCTGTTTATCATGTTCAAGCTCTGTGTATCTCTGGGTTTTTTTAATCTGCATGATAGAACAGAAGTATGTTTGAAACTTTTACTATAGTTGTGGATGTAATATTTTTCCTCTACTTTTGCAGTTCTTGCTTTATATATTTTGAGCCTATATTACTTGGTACATACATATTTAGAATTGTTGTGTCTTCCTGGTGGATTGCCCTTTGATTATTTAGGAAATGTCTCTCTCTTCGGTAATGCTTCTTAAAGTCCATTTTGTCTGATAGTACTATAGCTACCTCAGCTTTCTTTTGGCTAGGTTTCATAACTTTTTAAATTCTTTCACTTTCAGTCCTTTTATGTCCTTATATTTAAAATGTGTCAAAAGAAAGAAGGAGAAAGAAAGAAAGAAAGAAAGAAAGACACCGCGATTTACCTATGTTACAAACATGTATATGTAACCCTAAACCTAAAATAAAAGTTAAATATAAATAAATAAAGTGTGTCTCTTCATGAAAACTTGCTTAGCATCATTAGTCATTAGGGAAATGCAAATTAAAAACACAATGAGATACCACCACATACAACATGTCTAGTATAATGGCTAAAATTAAAAATACTAACAACACCAAGTATTGTTGAACATATGGAAAAACTGGAACACTGATTATGGGAGTATACAACCACGTTGTAAAACACTTTAACTGGTCATTTACCCAAGAGGAATGAAAGACTGTATCCATATAAAGATTTGAACACAAATGTTTACAGCAACTTTATTTGTAATAGGTAAAAACTGAAAACAACTCAAATGTCCATAGACAGATGAATGGATTTAAAAAAAACCATGTTATATCCATACAAAGGAATACTCCTCTATAATAAAAGGGAGTAAACTACTAATACACAGTGCAATATAGATGGATTGCAAAATAATTCTGTTGAATGGAAGAAGCCAGACCAAAAAAAAGATATATTGTATGATTCTATTTATATAAAATTCTAGAAAATGCAAAGGATCTACAGTGACAGAAAGCAAATTAGTAGTTACCAGGAGAAGGAGGGTAAAAATTAAGAAGGGGCATGAAGAAACTTTTTTATTGTAGTAATGGTTTCATGGGTCTATACATATGTCAAAGCTTATCTAATTGTATACTTTAAATATGTGCAGTTTATTGCCAGCTAATTATACTCAATCTGTTTCTAAAAGTAAAATGTGCTTCTTATAAGTAACAATTTTTTAAAATGTAGTCTGATGACCTTTGTCTTTTAATTAGAGAATTTAATCTGTTTACATTTAATAACTGATATAGGCAGGGCGTGGTGGCTCACGCCTGTAATCCCAGCACTTTGGGAGGCCGAGGCGGGTGGATCACTTGAGGTCAGGAGTTGAAGACCAGCCTAGCCAACATGGTGAAACCCCGTCTTTACCAAGAATACAAAAATGAGCCGGGCGTGGTGGCAGGTGCCTGTAGTCTCAGCTACTCAAGAGGCTGAGGCTGGAGAATTGCTTAAACTGGGGAGGCAGAGGTTGCAGTGAGCTGGGATTGCACCACTGCACTTCAACCTGGGTGACAGAGGGAGATTCCATCTCAAAAGAAAAAAAAAAAAAAACCTGATATATTTGGGTATAAATGTTCAATCCTACTGTAGGTTTTTTTTCCGTTTTGCCCACTTGTTTCTTGTTGCTATAGTCATTACAACAATACATGTTTGACTTATTAGAATCCTAGTATTAATTAGTACTTTTACCATTTCCCAGATGATATAATATGGGCTTTAAAACACATGAAATCCGTTTACCCCTCATACCTTTTGTGTATCATTGATGTTTTAATTCTATGTATATTTTAAACTTCACATTATTATCATTATTATATTTATATTGTACAGTCACTGTCATTTAGATTTACTTATGTTTACCCTTTTGGTGTATTTCAATGCTTTCAGCACTTCTGTGTTTCCCTTTGGGATTGCTTTTCTTCTGCCTCAAAAACTCTCTTTACTATTTATTTTAGTATGGCTCTGCTGGTAATAAATTCTCTCCATTTTTGTTTATCTGGTAAAATCTTTTTTCCTTCATTACTTATGAAGAATATTTTCACTAGGTAGAAAATTCTAGATTGTTAGTTATTTTATTTCAGCACTTTGAAGATGTCATTGCATTGGTTTGTGGATTTCACTTTTTCAATTGAGAAGTTAATTGTTGGTTGCATTATTACACTTTGAAGGTAATGTTTCTTTTCCCTGGATGTTTTAAAGATTTTTCTCTTTGACTTTCAGTAGTTCTACTATGATGTGTCTAGGTTTGATTTCCTCTGTATTGATTCTGATGGGCATTTATAGAACTTTATGAAGTTCTGGTATTTTTGCCAGCCAGTATTTCTTTAAATATTGCTTCTGCTCCAGTTTCATCTCTCCTCCTCCTTTGGGATCCAGCTTACAAAGGTTACATCTGTTACTTTATGACTCAACACACTTTTCTGGAAAGACTCTCTTTTCTTTAAACACAAGACACTAAATGGTTACAGGTGTTCTTTTAGGTGATTATGCTGCTTCATCAGCAGATGGTGATTATATCAAGAAGGAAACTTATATGATGATATATAAAAGCTGGGGAGAGGAGATATCTCTGAAGACAGTGAGAAATCCTTCTCTAGTCTTGCTGCTGGAACCCTCAAACACTTAAGTCATCTAATAAACATTCTACTGTCTTCAGAGGAATTTTCTAAGTGAAAGGGATTTGGGACTCCCCTGTGAGGAAGAAACATAAGTTCCATGCCTTCCTAATAAGGGGCAAACTTTTCTTTGTAGTCATGTTTCCACCTGTTGAATCCGTTTTATGGAAGTTGTACAGTTATGGCTTGTCTGTTTATGAGAAGAGATAGAGAATATGAGAAACAATAAAACCTGAAATAATCCATTGTGAGGCCACAGGCTGAAGAACTTACAAGGAATTTATTCTAGACTTTATGGCTGAAAATATGTATGCATATATGTATATGAGTGTATGGAGATACAGTTATGGATAGAGATCTATAGATATATGTGTAGATATATAGATATATAAAGTTTGCTACAGAAATTCATTTTGTACACTTTTAAAAGTGCACTTTACTAAAAGCATCCAAGAATGCATCTCAGAAAAAGCCTTAGATTTCTTTTATGTGGTCAACTCCAGGAACTACTCACTCTTGAGATAGATGTGTGTTTTCAGACCTTATCCATGCCATGCACAATGATCTAACCCTTTGATAGCTACATCATTCAAAGTCAGTTTTTCTACATGCAACAAATTTTTAAACCTTGATTTTTATTTATTTATTTATTTTGAGACAAAGTCTCGCTCTTGTCCCCCAGGCTGGAGTGCAATGGCATGATCTCAGCTCACTGCAACCTCCACCTCCCAGGTTCAAGTGATTCTCCTGCCTCAGCCTCCCGAGTAGCTGGGATTACAGGCACCTGCCACCAAGCCAGGCTAATTTTTGTATTTTTAGTAGAGACGGGGGTCTCACCATGTTGGCCAGGCTGGTCTTGAACTCCTGACCTCAGGTGATCCCCCCACCTTGGCCTCCCAAAGTGCTGGGATTACAGGCTTGAGCCACCGTGCCCGGCCTGAACCTTGATTTTAAAAAAATACTACCCTGCCCTAACCTTGTGACTTAGGAAGTTTGGGGAGAGGGGTGTGTAACAACCTTTCACTGCTTATTTGATGTAAATCATTTCTAGTCCTGAAACAATGGCTATTTTGCAAGGTTTAATTATACTGTATGTTGTGGTTGCAGCCACATGTACACCACAAATGTCTGTAATTAGTACTTATTACTAGCTTTGTACTTTACACTGTATTCGTGGAGTGTTTTACAGTCGTTTGTTACCAAGAGTAAATTATATATTTGCTTTTCTTTACCCCACCCCTTTCACTATTGTTTAAAACATGTCAGATTCAGGAAAACCTCAAGAGACCCAAACCTCTTTCAATACTTATAGACAAAGTTTTTTTTCCTTAAATCAGTTTTAAAATCCATCCAGCCATTTTGGCTGCCGGCCATACCAGCAGATAATGAAAGAATTTTCCTTGAGGGTCGAAAGCCGGGGAGAAGCCTTCCAGGGCTGTTTGGTTTCCTAGCACAGCTGCTGGAGTAGCTCGTGGTGCTGACTGATCTGCTTGGAGATTCTTGTGCATCTTCACCTGTTAGAGCTGGAAAGATGCTCAGGACTATACAGCCCAGCCCTTCTGGTTTACATATAATGAAACTAAGGCCCACCTTAGTCAACTAATGTGCTTAAACTCAAGCAAATGGCAAATGGCAAAACTCAGGACTCTGTCAATGAGTTTTCATTCTTTTTCTTTATTCTTCTAGACACATATTTTATAAAGAAATGAGGCAGCATGATGTTTAAAATACTTAAAGTGAGAATGAGAAAAACTGTTGTCTACACATCATGAAATGGTTAAAAAGTTTAAAGTGCATTGTCTTCTCCATTAGAACTTCTTTTACTAATTTTTTTCTCAAAATCTGGCTCAGAAATCTTGTTTTAAAAGCTCCCTAAACATTCCTAGACAGAATTAGTAACGCCTTCCTCTTTGCTAACAAGGAACTGTGCATATTCCTGTAATAGAATACTTACCATATTATATTATAAGTATTAAATTATTCATCTGCCCTCCTCCCAACTACCCGCTGGATCAGGCTTCCCAGGAACAGCAACAGAGAGCCCAGCAATTTGTGTGTTCTCAATGTGGAATGAATGAATGAATGAATGAACCAACCATTCCTTCACAGTCTTGCACTATCAGTGAATCTTATGCTTTATTGAACATAAAAATCACCTGGAATTGCTGACTTAAAATACAGTTTTCCAGGCTATACCACAAGAGATGCTAATACAGGACTGGGGTAGGTCCAGGAATTCGAATTTTTATCTAAGTAGCTGATGACTTAATGCAAATGATCCAGCAGCCACACTTTGCAAGCTCTACGCTATGATTAGTTGTGGTTTGCAGCCCCAATTGTATATCATAATTATCTGCTGATCTGAAAAAAACATAGAGCTTCTCTACCCACTCCTTACCACCAATCCATCACCACCATTCTGACTCCTTAGTCACAATGGGTATTGACATTTTAAATAAATCCCAAGGCTCCCTTCCGGGAAAATAAAGAAGATAATATTTATAAACTATTTTGAGTTCCTTAGAAGAAGGGTATCTTAGCTCATTAAGGAAATATTATCATGATATAAATCTAACATCATGAAACTTATCTTGGACATGTCAAATTTGGTCTAAGAATCAAATGTAGAGGAAAATAAAACCCACACACAGTACCTGCATGGAAACAGAACCTGTGCAAACACCTGCTTTGGCTTTGTGCCTTTTTGTGGAGACAGATGTCCCCCTTCACTAGGACCAGGGTAGAGATGAAGAAGGTTGATTTGGACATTGGGGTGCTATATGTTCTTTTGGGACTGAAGTTCCATGTTAGGAAACTTAATAGCTGACATTTACATAACTTTTAAACATCCCAAGTAGTACGCTCTGTCTGCACACTATTTTATATGTATGCAATTTGTTTGTTTTTGTTTTTGTTTTGAGACAGGGTCTCACTTTGTCACCCAAGCTGGAGTGCAGCAGGCATGGACACAGTTCACTGTAGCCTCAACCTCCCAGGCTCAAGCAATCCTCCCACCTCAGCCCCCTGAGTAGCTGGGACTACAGGCACACACCACCATACCTGGCTAATTTTTGTATTTTTTGTAGAAACTGGGTTTCACCATGTCGCCCAGGCTGGTCTCAAACTCCCGAGCTCAAGTGATCCACCTGCTTTGGCCTCCCAAAGTGCTGGGATTACAGGCATGAGCCACTGTGCCCAGCCATATGGATTTTTTTAAAATTGTGAACTTACATAACTTCACAGGAGACAGACCTGAATGAGGTAGTTATAAACTACTTTCTGACTATGGAAAGGATTTCTGATCCTTGTAGTATATTTCCACGTATTTTGTTATATTGTTGTCTGTTTGTATTTAGTTGCTCATACTATTTTTCACTGTAGCTTACTTTATATGCAGGTTTCCATGGGTCAACCTAATTTATATTTTTGTCATTTTAAATGGAAAAATGATATCCCATATATTTTATACTATTATTTGTTCAGTGTTCTTTCCAATGTGGGATGCTTTGGTTATTTCCAATTATTTGCTATCATGCTATCATATACAGAATTCTTATGTTCATTTCTGCTCAAAATTATATTTTTGTTTGTATGAATTCCATGGTGTATATTTCCCAAAGAGAGATAGTTAGATAAAAGAGTAACAGCAGTTTCATAGTTCTGGTTGCATATTACAGTATTACTTTCCAGACACACAGAGCCAATATACAACCCCACCAGGGGCGTGAGGCATGCTGGTTTTCCCACAGCTTGACCAACATGAAATTTTATCATTCCAGCCTATTTCTGCTAGCTTAATAGGTGTGTAGGGCCTCACTAGAGATATTTTATTTTGAAGTTCTTCAAATGATATGAAGCAATTCTTTTCCACGTGGAATGATTCACTATTTTCATTTTGAGGACAAACCATTCGTTCATATTTGACAGTTTTGAAGTGACAGGTTTAATTGCCTTCTGTATAATTGGTTCTGTAGGGAGAGAAAATAGGCGTGCTATTAGGTATTGGGTTAGGCTCAAAGTGTCAAGGAAGAAGATTAGTTGTGTAGTTCTGAATTTGGAAACTTGTACGTGGACGACTGGAACAGAAACACCAGTTGACCCTGTTTAAGAAGGGCTAGAGAGCAGGAACATTCTGATTTCATGATGACAAAAATACTAGAGTTTTGACATAGGACAACAGATCTTGCTTCAAAATGAAAGCAAGACCCTATCCTTCCTGCCTGTTTGATCCTCTCACAGTGCCACTTTCTTTCCTGAATATTTTCAGATATTCTTATTTCAGATAGACCACTCTGCTGTATAATAGGACCAGTTTTAGAGTGGCCATGAAGCTAAGACCTGTTATTTGAGAGCTCTTAGGGGAACACCTGGACACAGCAGTCGCAGGAGAAGTCAGTCTCATCTGTAAAAAGGTCAGCTGGATCACAAAAAAGGGCTTTGGCTTGGTGGTGTTGGCCCTCCGTGGCTTATGATCCTCTTTCAAGTAAGCAAATAAATGATTGCAGTGTTGGTTTGAGTCCTATGGTGCCAAACACAAGACACATCGTTGCTCGTGCAATATAGACCTTTGTCTTGGACAGTCGTCTAATCTGCTGATTTTTAAATAATTGGTGACTGTCCAACTTATAATTAAAATCAGTCTATCAAGCAGTTGGAGACAAAATCTGAGGTTATCCTTTCATTCCTAGTTGTCACACTAATTTTTTGCCTTCACTTTTGTCTCTGTAGAATATTTACACGTACACCTATCTATATCTGTTTAGATATAATTTATATACTACAAAATTCACGCATGTGTACAGTTCAGTGATTTTTAATGTATTCACAGTCATCACTACAATCAATTTCAGAACATTTTCATTACTCCAAACAGAAACCCCAAACTCATTAGCAACCACTCTCCATTTCTCTACAATATCCCCAACCTTAGGTGACCACAAATCTACTTTCTGTCTGTATAGATTTTGCAATTCTGGGCATTTCATATAAAGAATCATAGAACATGTGGTCTTTTGGTTTAGCTTATTTCACTTAGGATAATGTTTCCAAGGTTCATTTATGTTGTGGTGTATATATGTACTCTTTTCCTTTTTATTGCTGAGTAATTTTCCATTGTGTGGATATACAACTTTTTGTTAAGTCATTCATCAGTTGATGGACGTTTGGATTTTTTCCATTTTTTGGCCTTTATGAATAAGGCTGCTATGAACATTCATGTGTAAGTTTTTGTGGGGAAGTGTGGTTGTCTTTTTTTTTTTTTTTTTTTTTTTTTTTGCAACAGAGTCTTGCTCCGTCACCCAGTCTGGAGTGCAGTGGAGCAATCTCAGCTCACTGTGACCTCCACCTCTCGGGTTCAAGCAGTTGTCATGCCTCAGCCTCCCAAGTAGCTGGGATTACAGGCACACGCCACCACACCTGGCTAATTTTTTTGTATTTTTAGTAGAAATGGGGTTTCACCATGTTCGCCAGGCTGGTCATGAACTCCTGACCTCAAGTGATCTGCCCACTTCAGCCCCCCAAAATGCTGGGATTACAGGTGTGAGCCACCACACACTGCCAGAAGTTTGTTTTCATTTCTCCTGGGTAAAACCTTTGAGTGGAATTGCTGGGACACATGGGAGCTCTGTTTAAATTTTTCAGGAACTGCCAGATGGCTTTCCAAAACGGCTGCACCATTTTATACTCCTACCAACAGCATATGCGTGCTCCAGTTTCTCCGCATCCTTGCAAACACTTGTTATTGCCCCTCTTTCTTGTTATAGCCAGCCTAGTGGTTGTGAAATGGCAACTCATTGTGATTTGCTCTGCATTTCCCATTTCCCTCACGGCTAGTAGAATACTTACTTCCTATCCTAGTTTTTCCTTATACTTTTAAAAAATTAAATAAAGAAAATTCTGTAGAAAATTAAGGAGCACAATGTATGCTTGCAGCTACAGCTTCCTCTGGGGTTTCACACTTCCTTGCCTCATCATGTAACGGGCCACCACTAGGATGAAGGTGCTCCAGTCTTATTCTTCCAATCTTCTCTCCATTTGTCATTCAGAATCCTGGGAAAGAGAGA
The DNA here is from genome assembly GCF_028858775.2 of Pan troglodytes. NCBI lineage: Eukaryota > Metazoa > Chordata > Mammalia > Primates > Hominidae > Pan > Pan troglodytes. The sequence goes on along the minus strand of NC_072409.2, from coordinate 115,665,128 downwards.
CACTTGTCCTGCCGTGAGTTATGTGCCCACTCTTTTGATTTGTGTTTCTGCCTAGACAGTGCACAGCATGAGTGTTGGCATCTTGAAAGGAAACTGGGGTGCTCCTGAGGGAGAGTAGATGCCAAAGTTGGGACAAGAGCCCATTTTCCTGCCTTTCTAGGTGTAACTCATTGCCAAGGTCGGGAGCAAAGCAAACCATGTAGGAAACCTCATCATGCTGGGTAGTTAATAAGTATGCCCTAGCACACATTTTCACAGAGAAAACATAATACGCTTCATTTGTAATATTTAAGTATTACATCTAAAGTTACAATGTTTAAAAATTTATATATACCCTTGTTGGATACAAAGCATGTTTAAAATATGTGACCTCATTTGATCCTCAGTAATCTCTGTTAGTTTCTAATTATATTCAGTAGTGGTATTGGTATTGTATGTTTTGGCCTCATTGTGGTTTAAATACACTTGTGTGAACTAGCCTGAGAATCCAACCACCAACATAATGATGTAATGAGAAAACGTGCTCTGAGTTCCAAACAAATGGCTAACAGATAAGTGCTCAGAAGTCAACCTTTTTGTAAGCTGGGGTATCACTGGCCAGCAGTCACATGCCAGCAGGTGTGAGTAGACAGTGGGGAACAATTTCCTCTCATGTGTATGGCTCCCTAAAGTGTTGGCTGAGCATTGTCCACATGGGTGATGCCAAGGATCACTCCACTAGGAGCAGTTGGGAAAAAATACAATCATTGGGAATTCCTGTAGCATCGAAGGTGCCTACAGGGAGGGAGAAGTATTCGTATAACAGTTCTCTGGTGTTCTCTGTTGTAGCAGCCAGTCAGCCAGAAGGGTTCAGCTGCTTGAAATGAGAATGGCTGGATCAAAATGGCAGCTCAGGATTTAAAGGATTCTAGTCAGATACCAGACATCCTCACATAGAGAAAACTCTGAATGGCTGGGGGAGAAGGAGTCAAATGCCCTGGATCTTTTTCTTGGGCCTCAAAGTCCTCCTTCTGTCATCATCCTTCCAGTATTGGGCAGGACCCTGACTGCAGGCATCATGGCCTCTGTGAACTTCTCAAGGGTATGTATTATCCGACAAAAACTACGATGTCCACTAACAGGCCACTGAGAAGGTATCTTAGTCAGTTCTGCTCATCGCCCAGCCAAGGCCTACGTTTTATAACATGATATCAAAGATTGCATCTAAAATTGTGATGATTTCCTAAAATAATCATTTCATTTAGATTTTTCTATTTTAATCCAAGGTATTCTTCAGCGGAAATAAGGAAACAGTTTACTCTCCCACCAAACCTTGGCCAGTACCATCGACAGAGCATAAGTACCTCTGGCTTCCCCTCTCTTCAACTAGTAAGTATGAGTTCCAGGTTTACTTAGCGATTGGTCAAGTGCAAAAGTGCCCAGGGTATGTGTTTGCCTCCTGTTCCTTAGATCTGCCTACCGTCACCTCACATTCTCCAGTCACCAGATCCTAACTCTGTGACTGTGTCTGGACATCAGACAATATCCCTCTCTCTCTCTGCCAACCGGTACTTAGGGTACATAATAGAACCTCTGGGAGCTGTGGTTTTGATGTCTCTAGACTAGGTGGGCTTCCAGGTGACTCAGTCTCATCCAAATTATGGTTCATATTTGGGGGAGAAGGGCTAGCTTGAAAACTTACCACCATTTGTAGTATGCATTTTTTTGGAAAAGCATATTCCAAAATCTGAAATGCCGAGTTACAGACCTCCTTTTTGTAAAATAATTTTCTTGCTAGTATAATTTACATATCATAGAATTCACACATTTTAGGTGTACAATTTGGTGAATTTGGGCAACTTAGAGTCACTCAACCTTTCCTCAGTCAAGATATAGAACACTTCTTTTATCCTAAAGCGTTCCTCAGTGCCCTTTTACAATCTCCTCTCCCCAGGCCACACCCTCCAACTCACGCAATCTCTGATTCACTTCTGTCACCATAATTTTGCTCTGTCTGGAGCTTCATATCCTGTTACAGTATGTACAAACCTTCTTTTTTTGAGACAGCGTGTCAGTCTGTCACCCAGCCTGGAGTACAGAGGTGTGATCTCAGCTCACTGCAACCTCAACCTCCCAGGATCAAATGATTCTCCTCCCACCTCATCCTCCCAAGTAGCCGGGACTACAGGCGCATGCCACCACACCTGGCTAATTTTTGTACTTTTTGTAGAGACAGGGGTCTCGCTATGTTGCCCAGGCTGGTCTTGAACTCCTGGGCTCAAGCGATCCTCCTGCCTCAGCCTCCCAAAGTGCTGGGATTACAGTGAGCCACTGCACCTGGCCCTAAACCTTCATTTTTAAAACACGTTTCCTCTTAAATTGAAGATTGCCTACATTTTTATATCAATGCCAATTGTTGAGTGTGCCTATATGTGTTACATTATTTGAGCACTAAATGCCAGATGTGTGCCAAGTGAGATAAATCTGACAAATGAGATGGTTTGTAAAACGAGAAGTGAATATTCACTTCCTTTGTGAGAGAGCTCCAGCCCTCCTGTACTCACTTCCTCACACAGCACAGCAGCACTCTCTTGCTGCTTCTGGTGGTTATCTTGAAGAGGTTAGGTTATTTTTCGTTTCTACTTATTACTTCAAAACCACTTCTGCTCTTAGAAATTTTGTAACCTTCCACTCGGTTTCCGGTAACCGCCATTTTGTCTCCTGTAACAATTTACACGCCGTGTAACTGTGAATCTTTCAAAGGTACGTTTTACTGGAGTGATTTCTGGTTATTTCAGAAGGAAAATTTGTGTGTTGCGTCATTAATGAAATAGCAGTACTAAAAAACCTATAGCATCTTTTACTGCAAGAGGTAACTTTCCATGCCATTTTTTCAGAAAATCTACTTATGACTTCGGTGGCTTGCTAGACTGGCCTTTTTATTTCTACTTTTCCTGTGTTTCAGAATTGCAGAGTATAATAAAAGCATGTCAAGTGCATGTTGTGTCCATTTTCAGGTATATTAGATAAGCTTTACACCAAGATAAATTAGATATGCTTATTGGTTTAATTTGTGCTAATATATATTTAATTGAAAATCAAAAAAAATTTTTTTAATTGACTGAAGTTGTATTCCAAAATATGCAAAATTTAGTTTAGAATAGATTGGATACACTTTTAAATTTTAAACAAGGTAGAGGGTTTAGTGCTTTGCTTTTTTAAAAAGTAAATGAAGGCTGCAGCTTTCTGCAGTAGTTGTCTTGGGAAGTAGTGTGGACATCACTCCTAAGAGACCTTAAGGAAGTTTAGCTAACAGGCTTTAACCCTTTCTCTCCATACCAGCTTTTACTCTTTTTTTTTTTTTTTGAGATGGAGTTTAGCTCTTGTCACCCAGGCTGGAGTGCAATGGCACCATCTCGGCTCACCGCAACCTCTGCCTCCTAGTTCAAGCAATTCTCCTGTAGTTCAAGCAATTCTCCTGCCTCAGCCTCCCGAGTAGCTGGGATTACAGGCATGCACCATCACATCTGGCTAATTTTGTATTTTGAGTAGAGACGGGGTTTCTCCATGTTGGTAGGGCTGGTCTCTAACTCCTGACCTCAGGTGATCCGCCCGCCTAGGCCTCCCAAAGTGCTGGGATTACAAGCATGAGCCACCATGCCCGGCCACCAGCTTTTACTTTAATGCAACAGCCTTAAATTTCCTTTCAGGAGAAATTATTTTATGTAAAGTTACAAAGGAAAATAATGCTTAATATCTGTAAGCATTCGTTTGGTAGTTTGCTGCCTCCTCAGTAAGTTTTGATGAAAGTGAATTTTGATGAATTACTACATTAGCTGGGTAGTGAAGTTAACATGTGGCTTAGCTGTCCATTTTCTAAGATATCAAGAAACCAGCAACAATAAGTAAAATTGTTAAGTTATGCAAGAATCACGTATTCCTACCTGTCATCATTTAGTCTTGGTTCTATTTGCATGTGAATATTCTTTAAAATATATTACTCCCAGTTATTCCGCTTTACTTCTCTGAATCTCTTTTCCCATCTCTTGACTTCAACTTCAGTATATGTCTCTTGTTCCTTCTACCTGGAGAACATAGGCATGTGGAAGCCCAGAGGATTGAATTCTTTTTTTTTTTCTTTTCTTTCTTTTCTTTTTTTTTTTTTAGATGAATAATCTGCTTAGGAAATCCATCTCCATAATGTTTACCTGGTATCGTGTTGTAATGTCAGAATGAAGTGGCTGTTCTTCCCCTTGAGTCATTGTCCTGAATGAAGGTTCCCCAAAAGAAATCATCAACTTACATGGTGATTTCCTTTTACCTTTAAAAAAAAATATTTCTTTTCATGGAAAGATAATGGAACATGTCAGTAAGATTAATTTCTAGGAAGGCAAAGGAGAAGTTTATCATCTAAAGACTCTCAACCTAAAGCTGTTTTAGAAAACTTTCCTTAAAATGAGAAGCCGTAGGTTTTCGTTGCATTATTTTGGCTAATTGAAAAATAAGACCGAGTGCGTTCTGACCTTCGTTTCTCTTACCTTTATTTTTACAACCACCATTTCAACGGCCCACTTGCTGATACAAATGCTTGTTTAATTCTAAAAAGCATTTAATCGAAGTCAAGTTATTTAGAACCTAATCATTTACACGTCTTTGTTGTTGCTGCTGTTTTGCAAGAGTGAAGAGCTTGGAGTCAGGTGAATCTGGGATGAAGTACAGTTGTCATTTATTAGTCATGTAATTTGTGACAAGCCACTTAATCTCTCTGAAGACTTCAGTTTTTTCATTTGTAAAATTGGCATAATAATGCGGTCCCTAGTAGGGAATACAGAATTATGTAATAGGTCCTTTGTATATATTGGCTGGTATTGCTCTCTTATGATTTGGCACCATGGAGACCCTGTGGGAGATTAAAAGAAGATGATGAGTAAAAGGTGACTTCAGCTCTGAAGGGCTTTATGATCCATTTGGGAGAACAGGTAATATAGAGTATACTGGCTTCAAAAGTGGCAGGTGTTTAGAAGAGAAAAGGATACATGATGCAATAGGAGGCAAAGGCTTGATTGAGAAGGCTGAGAAGACTTAGAGTAAGAGTTCTCAGCCCTGACTGGACATTAAAATTATCTGGGAACAATTCAGTCAGAATTCCTGGGGGTGGGGACAAAGCATCAGTATCTTAAAGTTCCCTGGGGACTTTAACTTGAAGCCCAGGTGGAGAATCATTTAAACAACTCTGTTATTTATTTATTTAAAATTTTAATGTATTTTTTGAGATGGAGTCTTGCTCTGTCACCCAGGCTGGAGTGCAGTGGTGCAATCTTGGCTCACTACAACCTCCGCCTCCCAGGCTCAAGCGATTCTCCTGCCTCAGCCTCCCAAGTAACTGGGACCACAGGCGCACCATTGCGCCTGGCTAATTTTTGTATTTTTTTTTTTGTAGAGACGGAGTTTCTCCATGTTGTCCAGGCTGGTCTTGAACTCCTGAGCTTCAGTGATCTGCCTGCCTTGGCCTCCCAAAGTGCTGGGATTACAGGCATGAGTCATTACACCCGGCCTATTTTCTGATTGTTCAAAGTAGAAGCCAGGCACAATGGCTCATGGCTGTATGTAATCCCAACAATTTGGGAGGCAGAGGCAGGAGGATAGCTTGAAGCCAAGAGTTCGAGGCCAGCCTAGGCAACATAGTGAGAACTCATCTCTACAACAAAGTTAAAAAAAAAAAAAAAAATTAGCCAGGCATGGTGGCACATGCCTTTAGTCCCAGCTACTTGCGAGGCTGAGGCAGAAGGATCACTTGAACTCAGGAGTTGGAGGCTGCAGTGAGCCATGATTGAGCCACAGTACTCTGGCCTGGGCAACAGAGTGAGACCCTGTCTCAGAAAAGAAAAGAGAAGAGAGGAGAAGAGAAAGAGAGAGAAGAGAAGAGAAGAGGAGAGAAGAGAAGAGAAGAGAAGAGAAGAGAAGACATACAAAAGAAGAGTAACATACAAGAGAAGAGTTAGGAGACCCTGTCTCAGAGGAAAGGAGGGGAGGGGAGAGGACAAGAGAAGAAAGAGTTAGGATCTATGCCCTAAGGAAGTGAGGAGGATTTGAGACATTGTGTAGGTGGTTAATAACCTTAAGCTACATATTTTATGGAGGGAAAAATCCTATTTTTAAAAGTGAGAATAGAAAAATTTTGAAGTGAAATGGAATGAATTAGCTGGACCATAACGGCTCTGACTGAAGAAAAGGATGTAAAAAGCCACATCCTGAATATTTACCAAACACCATGGTTACATGGCATGTTTGTATATGTAACATTTATTTTTAAAAAAAGTCTCATAGCTTAGAAGGCATTTATTTTTGTTATGTGTATAGGCTTCTGTGCAATAAAGCAACCTTTTTTATTTTACAGCTCATGATGACTTAAATGGTTAATTGCCTGATAAATATGGTCCTCTTTTATTCTTCTGATTCTATTGTTCTTTTGCACTTCATCTTTCAAGGAGTTGGCCTATTCTTAGGTTTCATTGATTGCACTGGAAGGGGCATGATGGAAAATGAAGATCTCAAGATAATTTTCATGCAAATTCACAATGGAAGATAAAATGAAAGAGTGGCAGGCATTCTGCACACAGAGCAGGCATTTCTTTATTGTCATTGTTCAGCAGAGGAATCAACTCAGCCTTGGTGAAACTAGAGTGATGCCCATGGTGGCATGTCAGCATCTCCCTCTTAGTGGCATCAGTGGTAGATTGTTGTTGGTGGAAGCAGGAAAGTGTTTAGTCCATAAAGTACAGAACTTCGATATCACAGAAGCTAGAAGAACTTTACTGCCTTCAGCTTCGTTTAAAGATAGTAGAGAGCTTACTCATTCATTTAAGAAATATGTATTGGGTCTCTGTGTCAGGAACTGCTGGCACAGCAGTGAGATTGAAGATACAACAGTGAATACAATAGAGGGCCTATCCTCATAGAGTTTGCCTTTCAGAATGAGGGACAGACACAGACAAATAGAAAATGTCGATTGTGTCAGGGAGTATTGAGGGCTTTGAAGAATGAAATCGTGACCCAGAAGAGATGCTTTTAGATTGGATCATCTGTGAAGGCCTCTATTTAGAAAGGAGACACTTGGGCAGAATTCTGAATGAACTTGACGGATATCTGAAGGAAAAATATTCCAGTCAGAAGGAACAGTACGTGCAAAGTCCCCAAGACTTCGATAAGTGACATGCTCCAGAAGCAGCAAGGAAGCAGAATGAGGCCTGAACAGAGTGGGCAGTAGGAAATGCAGTCATAGAGAAAGCAGGGCTGGGTCACAGGCCTCAGAGACTGTAGAACATTGGCTCCTACCCTAAGACAGGAAGCTGCTGTGAGCATTGAGGTTAGGCGTGGAACCATTTGACTTTTTATGAGGATCACTCTGGCTGCAGTGTGGAAAATAGACTGGACGAGGGAGGGCAGTTAGGAAGATGTCACGGTAACTCAGGAAAGCAATACCGGTGCTTTGGACGAGGGTGGTGGCAGAAGAGAAGGTGAGAAGTATTCTGGAAATATTTCAGAAGCAAAGTGGATAGGATTTTCTGATGGGTGATATGTAGAGTGTAAGAGAAAGAGAAGAAGCAAGATTGACTTTAATGTTTTCCACCTGGGCCTTTGGTGGACTGGAATTGCCACTTGCAGAGGTGTGGAGGTACGGAAGGTATGGGAAGAGCAGATTGCCAGGAAAGTTAAAAGAGTTAGTTTTGAACTCATTGTGTTTGAGAGGCCTGTTAAATGACCGAGTAGTGATGTTGAGGTGTAATTGGAAAAGTCAACCTGGAATTTATGGCAGAAGTTGAGGCTGCAGATATAAACTTGTAATTTTAAAAATGTATATTTAAAGCCATGGGAGTGAATGAGATCATTTGAGATTGAATGCAGATTGAGAGGAGATTTAGAATTGAACTCCAGGGCACTGCGTAGCAGGAGGAAAACCTAGTAAAAGTGGTATCTGTGAAATAGAGGAACGAACTGTCACAGTTTGCCTGGTACTGAGAATTTTCTCAGTACATGAGACTTTAAGAGACTGGGACACCCTGAGACAATTGGTTGCCTTCCATGGGAAGAAAGTATGTCAAGAGGGAGAGAGTGAACAACTGTGTCCAATAAACCAGGACTGAGCAAAAACCATTGAATTTGGCATCATGAAGTCTTAGGTGACTTTGACAAGGCTTGTCTGTTGTGAACAGCCAAGTAAATGTGAGGACCACTCTCCAAAAGGTAAATAAACATGCATGAGGACACAGGTGCGCCACCTGGAGACATCATGCCTCTTCCCTGTCCCCACCAGGAGTGGCATGAAGCCTCCCCAGTGCTGTAACGAGGCAGCCAGGTCCTGGGTGACTGCACATGTGACTTGGGGCAAGTCATTTAACCTCTCTGTTTTCACTATCCTATTTGTGAAATATTGTTTAGATTTGTGGTTTGAGTCAGCTATCTGTATGCTATCTGTATACTACACTGTGTTAGGAGCTATGTAGATTAATTTTCAACAGATATGGTTCTGGGGTTGTAGGAATTTTCAATTTCAGAACAAATTGAATCTTACCCTTGGTCAGGAGAAATAGCCTTTGACATGTGTTAGGGGGCAAGGGAAATCTCAAACTTGCTTAATTTTAAAAATGAATATTTGGTTGTGGATAATTTAAGCTTTGGTGATATTTCTAATTATTTTTTGTGTGTTTCTAGTCTACTGACCAGAAGTCTGAAAAAAACAACTAAAAAGAAAGACTGCATAAGCCTTCACTAGAGAAGTATTGAAAATTGCTTGAGGGAAGTGACGGTTTCTTTAGCCTAGTGTCTGTAGGACCCCAGTAGTGTTTGTTGAATGAATGAAAGGAGGCGTATCAGTCAGGTTCACTCAGAGAAACAGAAGCTGTAGGAAATCCATATGGATGTGTATGAAGGTACTGGCTTGCCTACTGCTGGTGTGTGGCTAAGCGAGCTTAAAAGTCCACAGGGCAGATAGTCAGGAAGGAAATATTCCAAACAGACTGAGCTCCCTTGGGCACAAGCTGAAGCCTGGAGTCTGAACTGCCAGAGAGCCTCTGCCTTCTTAGAAAAGGCTTCAAGTCAGGCCCACCCAGGGGAATCTCTCCTTTGATTAACTTAAAGTCACCTGTTTACAGACTTTAATTACATTGGCAATAGTCCCTTCACAGAAGCACCTAAATGACTGATTACGTAACTGAAAAAAGGTGTGTGTATGTTACAAAATGGCTGCAGTCTCCCTTCTGTCCAGCTCTTGCAGGAGAACTCTCTTGTAGCTCACCCTGTCTGAAAACATACTGGAAAGGAATTCAAGGAAACGTAGTTCAGCCTAGCCACGTTGACACATCATGAAGCCATCACAAAAGGTAAAGCCTGGTTTAGGAGCATTTGCATTTGCAGTCTTAAGTATTTTTGTCTTATTTTTCAAAAGGGGTTGGGCACGGTGGCTCACGCCTGTAATCCCAATACTTGGGGAGGCCGAGGTGAGTGGATCACTTGAGGCCAGGAGTTTGAGACCAGCCAGGCCAACGTAGTGGAACCCCGTCTCCACTAAAATGACAATAATTAGCCAGGCGTGGTGGTGCATGCCTGTAATCCCAGCTATTCAGGAGGCTGAGGCACAAGAATTTCTTGAACCCAGGAGGTGGAGGTTGCAGTGAGCCAAGATCCGGCCACTGCAGTCCAGCAACGGAGTGAGACTCTGTCTCAAAAAAAAAAAAGTTGTTTTGGTTTTTAATTTTTGATTTTTTCTTATGTTATTACATATAACGAATGATATGCATACTCTGAAAAATCATGACATAAAGGTGACCTTGAAATTACTTTGATGTTCATTTAAACTAGTCTTTGGTCTCCACTGGCTAGGAGACCACATATAGCAGAACAGCAGAGAAAGCAAAACAGTTAATTTTCATGTTTGGCTTTTGAGCTTCCAGGGACCCAAGTCTTGCCTTGAACTGATCTTAGGAAATTCCTCATTCCCTACCCGACCCTGTTTCTAAACTGCATCCCTGCTGAAATGCAATGCCACTGTAACTCTCTCCAATATTTGTTTTCTTCTTTGGCTTACCACTAGATGTATGTATATATGTTTGTGTGCTTGTGTGTGTGTGTGTTGACTGCCTCATAGTAAAGCCTACTCTTGAGATTAAGACTCCTGATAGTTTAGAGAACAGAAATCTTTTTTAGTTCCTGGTTATTACTTGAATTTGCAAGAGGAACAACTGCTAGGAGGCCTAGTTAACAGCAGTTAGGGTCTCCACCCACTTGCCAAGGGCAAGACTAGTTTACACCACATTTGGAATGACCAATTTCCTCCCACTTTAGTTTCAGTGTAGAAAGAGCAGGGGAGACAAACTATTAAATGTCAACTTGGGTGTAGTGCTAGAACCGTACTCAATAATGCTATCATTGCCGTTTGTGCTTACCAGCTCTTCAGTACTGGAATAGATTCAGACCTCGAGAGTTTATGACTTTATCATCAACTGGGTGTGTTGCCCTTGGCACATTGCCACACAGTGCTTAATGATGATATATGTTCTTTATCAAATTCCCCCCACCAAATAATGGCATTATTTACGTGTGAGAAAGTTGCACATTTCACCCCCTCATGGTTTATTAGAGTGCACCTCCATGAGAACAACTGCCTGTGATCCTCTGTATACCCAATGGCCAACTCAGGAGCTCAGTATGCCCTACCCAGTAGATGCTCAGAACATCATTGCTGAGTGAGGAAGTCAGCCATCATTTTCTCCCTGGATAGTCTCTCCTGTAGGTAACAGGGGCCGTTATCAGCCAGGTTTTTCATCATTTGTGGCTTTGAATTTCAGGGACGTGACAAGTTTGCTTTTTGTTTTGTTTTGTTTGGTTTGGTTTGGTTTTCTAGAGACAGGGTCTTCCTGTCACTCAGGCTGGAGTTCAGTGATGTGATCACAGCTCACTGCAGCCTCGAACTCCTGGGCTCAGTGTTTCTCCCACCTCAGCCTTTGGAGTAGCCAGGAGTATAGGTGGTGTACCACCACACCCATCTAACTTTAAAAAAAAAAAAAATTATAAAGAAAGAGTCTCACTTTTTTGCCCAGGCTGGTCTCATACTCCTGGCTCAAGCAATCTTCCTGCGTTGGCCTCCCGAAGTGCTGGGACTGCAGGTGTGAGCCACCTTGCCTATCCAACATGACAAGTATTATTCTCTGGCAGGAAGTGAATTTTTTTCTCACTGATGATTGCACACAAATGTCATATCTCCATGAGGCTTCTACTCACTAGTTTTACGGCTCATGTCACCTTGCGTCAAACTATGCTTCAGTATAATTTTGAAGTATATATTTCCATTGCCTCTCCTTGAGTAATTGATATTCTTCACAATAAGTTTACATTTATTATCACTTTTATTTACTTACTATTATTACTCTGAGCAGCCAATCTTATGAGAAGCTCAGAGTGGAACGTGTGGGTCATGGTAAATATATTATTTGACTCACTTCCAAACACACTTACTATTGCCTGGTGTTTTGATTATTTCAAAATATACAGATTTCTTGAAAGGCCTGCAAAAGAAAACAATCAAAATTATAGCGGTTAAGAATGTGAGTCTGCCTTGGTTTGAATTCCAGATGGGCCAGTCCCTAGCTGTGTAATCATGGGAAAATTATTAAATCTCTAGCCTCGCTTTCTTCATCTGTAAAATGAGCATACAGGCTGAGCATCCCTAGTCCAAAAATGCAAAATTCAAAATGCTCCAAAATCTGAAACTTTTTTTGTGCCTCCATGACGCCACAAGTGGAAAATTCCACACCTGACCTCACGTGATAGGTCACAGTCAAAACATTGTTTCATACACACAATACTTTTTTTTATTTGTATAAGTTTAAGTGGTACAAGTGCAGTTTTGCTACATGAATATACTGCATAGTGGTAAAGTCTGGACTTTTAGTGTCTCCATCACCCAAATAGCGTCCATTGTATTCATTAAGAAATCTAGCATCCCTCACCCCCTCCCGCCTTCCCCCCTCTCCAAGCCTTTCATGTCTAGCATTCTGTGTCCATGTGTACACATTATTTAGCTCCCACTTCTAAATGAAAACATGTGATATCTGTCTTTCTGTTTCTTAGTTTTTTCGCTTAAGATAATGGCCTCCAGTTCCATCCATGTTGCTGCAAGAGACATGATTTCATTCTTTGTTATGACTGAATAGAATTATTCAGGCACAAAATTATTAAAAATATTGTATAAAATTACCTTCAGGCTATGTGTATAAGGTGTATATGAAACATAAATTAATTTAATGTTTACAGTTGTGTTCCATCCCCTGGATGTCTCATTTTGTATATGTAAATATGACATGATATGAAAAATTCAAAACTCTGAAACACCAATTGAACTCAATTTGCAGTAAGAATGCATACCTCACAGGGTTATAGTGAGGATTGAATGAGACAATCCTAGTCCAATTTCTTTGCACATAGTAATGCTCAATAATTATTACTTAAATGGGTATAAACTTTATAGTAATGAGATTGGGGCTGGAAAAAATGCAGTTTCATAATTTCCTATAGAAGTCATTCAATCCTGACTCTAAACTCTGTATTCCATGTGGTGGTTGGGTGGGGTGGGAGAGTCCTCTTTATCCTGTGGGGTTGGTCCTATGGAGGTGTCTGTGGCAGATTGGCAGATGCATTTGTCTTGTGCATAGATGGTGTCTGTTGTTTCCTCTGGCAGAGTTCACCAGTGTCCTAATGCAAACTTAGTCCTCATCTGGCTCCTGCACAGGCTGATCTCTGGCTCCTTTAGCCCCTCATGGTTCCTGTTGTTTCATTTTCAGAGGGACCCTTGTAAGGACTATAGTCCTCTCTTCAGCTGACCTTCAGGTCCCCAGTCAGAACCAAGGGAACCGACTCTGTCCCTTCTCATAGCACCTGGAAACCCTGGGAAACGAGGGGAATGCTTTGCTCTCAGCTACTGAGGTTGTCCTGTCACCTTCTCTTCTGCCCTCCTTTGCCATGGCATAGGATAATGTAAGTCAGCAATCTCATTACTCGGTATATAGCCAGAGGAATATAAATCATTCTACCATAAAGACACATGCGTGTGAATGTTTATTGCAACACTCTTCACGATAGCAAAGACATGGAATCAACTTAAATGCCCATCAATGACAGACTGGATGCAGAAAATGTGGTACATATACACCGTGGAATACTATGCAGCCATAAAAATAATGAGATCATGCCTTTTGTGGGAACATGGATGGAACTGGAGGCTATTATCCTTTGCAAACTGACGCAGAAATAGAAAACCAAATGCTGCATGTTCTCACTTATAAGTGGGAGCTAAATGAGGAGAACTTACCAACACAAAGAAAAGAACAACAGATACTGTGGTCTACTTGTGGGTGAAGGGTGGTAAGAGGGAGAGGAGCAGAAAAGATAACTATGTGGTCCTGGGCTTAATACCTGGGTGATAAAATAATTGTACAACAAACCCCCATGACATGACTTTAGCTATGTAACAAACCTTCACGTGTACCCCCAAACCTAAAAGTTAAAAAAAAAATCCCAGACAGGAAGTAGGGCATATTTTGCCTAATTTGCAGCTTCATCCTCACTCCCTAACTTACATCACTCATGTCTCCTCCATCATCAGGGACAGCAAGAGTGGGGAGGGGACAAGGCCTGCCACATCTCCATTCTCTGATCTTATTTCCTCTTGCCTCTTCAACAGCGCTTTGTCTCTCCTCTCCAGCTTGAAGCCCTTACTCTGGTATATGATTTCAAAGGGATGAAAAACTGGTTTCGTTAGTACTTCCCTTGGATCTGCCCTTGTCTCCCATCAAGGCAGTGCAAGTAAAGAATCCAAGATATTTGTTTTGTTGGTCCACTGGAGGGTAGAGATAGAGAAAAACAGTAACTTCCCCACCACCCCCAACCTCCCTTGGGCTGATGACTCCAAAGACTGCCATAAATGAACACTTCATAGAGCTGCTATTATTATGACACAAATCTACTTGATCTAAGGGATTCTTTTACTTTCTTAGGGTGGTCATTCCTAAGTCTTTGGATTTCACAGAAAAGAAAATATATTTTAATTGAGGACTGACAAAGGTTGCCAACTTTTTATCAATTATAAGAATTGTTTTTGTAATTACCATCAATTTCTATTATTTCTTTTACTCCCCCTCTTTCCAACTGTGGAAGGTAAAATTGAAGAGCAAAGAACACTTATTTCAAAGTGAGTAAATTTAGCTATATGAAAACTCAACAGATTGCCCTGAGTTTGCTTGCGTAGCTGCAGTCCAGTGGAAATTTCTTCCAGACCAGCACCAGTCACCCCAGTGACATTTAGAAATCACTGCCCTGGATTGTTTCAGCCACCGAAACACTCGGTGTTCACTGTCAGCTATGATTATATATGAAGTGCTTTCGAGAACCAATGTATAGCATAACTTAGGCCAAAAGAAACACTGTGCCTAAACACTCAGCCAAGGAGTGTTGAGTTTGCCTGGATTTCTGGAAAATTGTCTCCATTCCCTAGTTCACTGTATTTGGGTAAACAAAACATGGCCTCGGAGAGCTTTTGCGGGAGAAATTATAAAAATTCAGCGAAGCTTTGTGATCTCATTTTGGATCTCCTCAGGATTCCTCATCAAGTTGCAATTAAGGAGAGAAAAATTCCGCCTTGGGGTGTGATTTTAATTACTCATCATGTTATGACTTGACTTTCTGTGCTGCATTTTTTTCCATATCACTACTTCTGTGTTTGACAGCTCCTCCAAAGAGTCGCTCCGTTTTATGCCAGGAGCGAAGTACTTACTAAGTCAAAGGAAAGCACGGCAAACATCTCCTATTGCCTTCGTGCTTTTACCAGAAAACTGGGTGAGATCCTCCTTTTCCTTTTCCCTGCCCCTCCAGCCTCAGTTTTATGACCCTGTGGAGCCAGTGGACTTTGAAGGACTTCTGATGACACACCTGAACAGCCTGGATGTGCAGCTTGCCCAGGAGCTCGGGGACTTCACTGATGATGACTTGGACGTGGTGTTCACGCCAAAGGAATGTAGGACTCTGCAGCCCTCTTTGCCGGAGGAAGGGTAAATAGTTTTCTAAAATGAAGATGCGATTGGGATTGTCATGATTGTTTTCAATAAGTGGGTAGGGGAGATGCCTTCAATCTGAACTTAAAAATAAAATAAAATTACTCAATCCATTCAAGTGTGTGGGACAGCTATATGATATCATCATCTAAGTATAGATAGTTTTTAAGTTAGTTTGGCCAGAGCTTTTGAAAAGCTATGTGGAGACTAAGCCAGTGCAAGGGATGCAGGAGGACCAAATGAAATGCTCAAGAGGAGGTTAAAAGTGCAGGCTCTGGAGCCAGACCCCCTGGCTGCCAGCTCAGTGACCTTGGCTGTCACATGACCTCCCAAATCCTCGGTTTCTCCATTTGTAAAAATGTCAAGATTTTTAATGATAATTACTGAAATGCCGCCATCCAGAAGCATTTTAATTGCTTACAGTTATGAGACTGGATCAAGTTAGAAACATAAGGTAAAACCACATTTATTGAGCATCTACTATGTTCTGGGTACTGAGATAAAAAGATGAATAAGTCAAAGTCCCTCCTTTGAAGAAAGTGTCATGCAGTGCTAAAACAGTGGGGAGAGCTCTGTAGAATAAATATGTGAATAGCTAATTAGGGCTTGAGTTTCTATAGTTGGCTCTTCTATATGTTTATAGGCATGGGCATTAGTTTTTGGCATCAAACTAACTGTGGAATTGTAGCTAAATGAAACTCCTGTTGCTTCTAAAATGTAAAAAAAAAAATGTCTCTTTGGAGGTTTAGGATAAACTTTTAATTACATTTATTTTAAAAGCCAAATTAAGATTCATATCCTCCTGGACAGGTTCCATCTTCTCATCTTCCCCAGAAGGTCCCAGAAAGAAGATCCTGACACACAGCCCCTGCCCTCTTTACTCTGAGATATTCTAGTTCTATTGTGGATTTTATTTCATCACTGTTGAAGGAGGTTGGATGATAATGGGCTGGTATTATTGTGAACCCTTGCTCTCTTGTTCAGACAGTCCTCACTCACATAGGAGAACTGACCATATGTGTAGCTCTGATGTTTTAAAAATACACACTTCCCAGGAAAGAAAAACATTGTCATTTTTGGGAAACCTACTCCCCCATTTTCAGTCCATTTATTCAGGTATGACTTTAGTATAAGTTAACACCTACTATTTCATCTTTAGTGGAGAATCATTTAATTTATTCCTTTATGTAAAATTTATGGATGTTTCCAAATATGGTCAGAATCTTGGAAAAAGCTGTTTAAAATGCTTACAGTAGCCAGTCACCCCAGCTTGTTCCTGTGGTCCCAGCTACTTGGGAGGCTGAGGCAAGAGGATCACTTGAGCCCAGGAATTTGAGTTCAGCCTGGGTAAAATAGTGAGACCCTGTTTCTTACAAAACAAAAACAAAAAACAGTACAATGAATTTAGAGGAAGGAGGAGTTTGGGTTTTTTTTGAAATTTGATAAGGAAGATAATTTCTTTACTTAGCATCCGTTTTTTAGTATACTGTTGCCTTGTCAAAAGAATTTATAGGTAACATACCTGTCTGATGACTTTAAGACGACTTTAAGACAACCTCTACTATTTCAGTTGTTGCCAAAAAGTCTTCTGTATAATTAAGGCAGGGGAAGGTATCATCATCACACCAGAGTAAACAATAGCTGACTCCTGTTAAACAACCTGTGCCTAGCCCAGAACTTTATGTTGAGCTGTGATGGCGTGGTAGTGAAAAACATGAACGCTACAGGTGAGCTGCCTGGATTCAGGTCCCTGCTCCACCACTTGCTGTGTGACTTGGAACAAGATCCTTACCATCTCATTTTTCTGCAAAGTGAGAATAATAGTAATGCCTGTCCTATGGTGCTGATTGAGAATTAACTGAATTAATACGTATAAAGTGATTGCCTCAGTGCGTAATGCACAGTAAATGCTACCTAAGTGTAAACTATTAATATCATATATGCGTCTTTTTGTGTGCCAGGCAGTCTTCTAAGCACTTTGCACACTAACCGATTTAATCTTCATCAAAGCTGTCTACTAAAAGGGGCACTCTTACTACTCTAACGGCTTTAAGGAGAGGAAACTGAGGCACAGAAGGGTTGAGTGACTGACTGGCTTATGGTCACATAGCTATAAGCGATGAAGCTGGGATTTGGGCAATTAGGGCCCAGAGACTGCATGTGTAACCTTTACAATATTTCATCTAATACTAACAGCATGTCTCTGTTCTTACCTCCTTATCACAGATGAGAAAATTAAGGCTTGTAGCATTTAAGCCTGTTTATTTCTGGTACTAATGCATTTGCAACAATAGCAAAAAGCTTTGCTACAATTGTTATTTTTGATTTCAAGACTCTGAAGCACTTGAAGAGTATTGCTCATGGTGCATTCCTTAAGTAGACATGACAGGAACCAACTGAATTAATGATCACCAACAAAAGCAAGTGTTTGCAATTTCGTCAAAGCATAAGACAACTGTTCTTTTTCCTGGCTTTCAAAAAGGAGAACATGCGTGTCCTAACAAGGTTACACATGCATAAAAAATATGTCCAAATTACCCTGTCAGAGATAAGTATTTATACTTATTTTCCTTGTTTTGTATTCGATTACAGCTAGTTCTACCTGTCTTGTGTCAGAATGCCTTCAGGGATAGTTATAATTTAACATGATTCTGTATAATAAAGAAAACCCACAAAGCAAAAAATGCCAACATGTTTGTCTCATCAAAGTAAAAATGTTTATTGCCCCAGGAATACTTCAGACATTTGGAATGATTGGGCAAGAACATCCTAAGCATTCTCACTGATAAGGATTTAAATTCGTGTCATGTTCCTTGCTCATGATAAGGGATTGTTTTGTTGTTTTACCCAGTAATAACGTGTTTATTTCATTTTCTGCCTCATTAGGGTTGAACTGGACCCTCATGTCAGGGACTGTGTTCAGACCTACATCCGTGAGTGGCTAATCGTGAACCGGAAGTAAGTTACTTTTTTTCCGCTTTTTGTATATAAATATTAATTTTATATTGTTAGTTTTTAAATATTTCTTAATACTTTGAACAGTTCTAGGTTTACAGAAAAATTGCATGGCAAATAGAGTTCTCACGTACGCCTTCCTTATCCCCACTCCATATCACACACACAGTTCCCCTATTATGAACATCTCACTTTAGTGCGGTGCATTTGTTACAGTAGCTGAGCCAATATGGATATGTTGTTATTAACTAAAGTCCATAGTTTACATTAATGTTTACTTTTTGTGTTGTATATTCTATGGGTTTTGACAAATGTGTAATGACATGTATATGCCTTTACAGTATCATACAGAATTGTTTCACTGCCCTAAAAATCCTCTGTGTTCCACCTGTTCATCCTCCCTCCCTGGCAACCACTTTCCTTTTTTACTGTCTCCATAATTCCACCTTGTTCTTCAATGTCTTTTTGTGTCTTGATAGCTCATTTTTTTTATTGCTGAATAATCTTTCATTGCATGGCTGTACCATTGTTTATTTATCCATTAACTTACTGAGAAAGAAAGTTGTATTTTAAACATAAAGAATAGACTGCAAGGTTGCCCAACCCCCAGCCCGTGGGCAACATGGAGCCCAGGATGGCTTTGAAAGTGGCCCAACACAAATTCATAAACTTTCTTAAAACATTATGAGGGTTTTTTTTGCGATTTTTTAAAAGCTCATTAGCTATTGTTAGTGTTAGTGTATTTTATATTTGGCCTGAGATAATTCTTCTTCCAGTATGGCCCACGGAAGCCAAAAGTTTGGGCACCTGGAATAGAGCCTTTTTGTTGTCTTCTAATTCTGATGAATTCCTAGGGGGTAAAAATTAAGTGAATTGAAACCTGGCCTCAGATTCAGAGGTGGCGTTCGAGTTTATGACCAAGAAATAAATTACTTGCTGGCCTTCCAGTAAGGGATCTTTCTCTCCTGGATTAATCAAACCGTCTGTGACATTGTTCTGAGCTTTTTCTCTCCATGCCATGGACCTGGACAGCACTTTCTCATGAGAAACATCTATGCATATTGAAATTCTCAGCCTGCATGGGTGTACATGTTGGGGAGTGAGATGTGGACTGTCTACAGATTAGGGCACACCCCACTAGAGACACATCACAGAACCTTTGACAAGACATTAGTAGTTTAAAATTCTGATAGCCTCACTCCTCCTATAACTCAGTAAGAATTACCATTCTATGGGGTAAATGATGAAAGACTTTGAGGATTGGGTTTTATCTAGCTCCTGGAAGGGTGCCATTGAGTTTGTGCTGAGGTTTTCTGGAGTAATGTCAATATGCACACATTTTCAGCAGCAGAAAAAGAGAAAGCATTGATTATTAAAAGTTTTTAAGAGAAAGTTAGATGCCAATCCATCATCTGTTCTAAAATGAATGGAAAACAAAGTTTGCCGGGCAGTCAGATAAAATTATGGTTTGCTGATAATAAATAAAAGATGTCAGAACAAGTTGTTCTCAAGTTTTTAAATGCTATCATTAGAGGTACTTTCTGGACATTAAAGATCTAAAAAAAATCTGAGAAGGAACAAATAGAAAGATCCATTTTGATACATTTGGTTTTCAGATTTATTTTCTATTTCGGGCTTGTCCACTTTTTCATTTCTCATGGCAATGCAAGCTTCTTGGAGTAGTGATTTTTCTTGATCTTGCACAAATGTAAGAGAAAAAAAATGGACTCTTTTTGGAATACTCGTTGAAATTTTAGAAATAATTATGAAACACAAACCATGAACATTTGATGTCTGTCCTTTGAATAGTGTTGGGTTTTTTTGGTATATGTTTGTATGAAAACTAAATAAGATTATAATATCATTTTTGTAACATGCATTTTCAGTTTTCACAGTAAAGAGTGATTCTCTTCCTTTGCTATTAAATATGCTTCCTCAATACAATGATTGATGATTGCGTAATATATTTATACCAAAATTTATTTAACCAATTTTAATATTTAGGTGATTCCTTACTTTTCAGTGTTGTGCTTAAAATGCAAAAACATCCTTCTCAGGAAAAATTTGTACATATTTATGATTTTTTTTCTTTGGAATTAATTCCTACAAGAGGAATTTCTATGTCAAAGGATATGCACAAATTTAAAGATTTGGAATACTAGATCAAACATTATGCTGGGCGCAGTGGCTCACATTTATAATCTTACTCAGCACTTTGGGAGGTTGAGGTAGGAGGATCACTTGAACCCAGGAGTTCAAGACCAGCCTAGGCAATATACAGAGACCCCACCTCTAAAAAAATTTTTTTAAAAATTAACTGGGTATGATGACATGCACCTGTAGTCCTAGCTACTCGGGAGGCTGAGGCAGGAGGATCACTTGAGCCCAGGAGGTCAAGGCTGTAGTGAGTGATGATTGCACCACTGCACACCAGCCCAGGCAACAGAGGAAGACCCTATCTCAAAAAAAAAAAAAAAAAAGGCCGGGCACGGTGGCTCATGCCTGTAATCCCAGCACTTTGGGAGGCCAAGACGGGTGGATCACCTGAGGTTGGGAGTTTGAGACCAGCCTGACCAACATGGAGAAACCCAGTCTCTACTAAAAATACAAAATTAACCGGGCATGGTGGTGCATGTCTGTAATCCCAGCTACTCGGGAGGCTGAGGCAGGAGAATCACTTGATTCTCTAAAAATAGCTAAACCGGGAGGCAGAGGTTGTGGTGAGCCAAGATCGCGCCATTGCACTCCAGCCTGGGCAACAAGAGTGAAACTCCGTCTCAAAAAAAAAAAAAGATTATTGACACTACATGCATGAATCCTCAAGAATATTAGATGTTATAATTTATCAACATTTCCAATTTTATTTGATAAAAGGTTGTCTTTTTTTCATTTTCTTTTACTATTAGATTAGGCATCTTTCTTCTATATATTTCTTGGCCATTTTTTATTTTTCCTGGTGCTCTGCTTATTCGTGAAATTTGTGCATCCCTATTAATGTATTTGTCTAGTCTGATTTATTTTTGGAAGCACTTTATTTGTTAAAGATATTAACCCTTGTCTATTATGTATTAAAAATGTCTTCCCCAGTATGCCTTTTGTCTTTTAAAGTTGTTTTTAATTTTCAACATTCAGAATTATTTGTCATTAAATCTATATTAATATTTTTCCTTATATTTAATTTTGGCATCATGCTTAAAATTTGATTCACAAACTTATTATTATTTTCTAAGAGTATGGGATTAAAGCATTAATCCAGATCATTAGCCACTTGACTGTTGCTTCTGTTCCCTTATGTGTCTCCATTTGTTTTTATCTTTTCTACAGAAGCAATGGTTACCCATATATTTATTATATGCAAGTTTTTGCATCTTGTTCCCCTAAAAAAGAAAGGAATATCTGTTTTAATTTTATGTTTGGCAACATTCTAGGGATGGGATCACCATTGGCCCAGTTCTCTGCACCCCTGTGTAATGGAGCAGTTCCCTTCTTAACGGTCACCTAGTGGACAGGGAGAAGTGTACAACTTCAGAACTCATTGTCAGTTTCTGGCAAGCTTTCTTGTAGAAAAATTGCATCTCTTTCTATCCCTCTGCCTCATTCTCTTGCACTCTGAATCTAACACTCTGCCCATGAAAACTAAAATTCCTAGCACACACTCCTCCCAGGGATCATTCTGTCTCTATGTGCACCTGTCGTATTTTATCTGTGGGGAGAATCCAGTACACTATTGCCAGATGCCCTTCATCTCCCAACCTCACACAGTTTTAGCTTGTTGTTTTCTGTGAGTTGTATCTGTATTGTTTTAGAATAACCAGCTGGAAGCTGTGATGCTTTCATAGAGAAGCCACTATTATGAAGAAGGAGAATTCAGATTTCTGTATAGACACTGACCAGGGACTCGTGGGCAGGAAGGTGTGCAACACCTTCTTATCTTTATTCAGTGAGTTCCCCTTTGGGGAGACAAAGTTTGGTACATCCTTCTCTTTCCAGCTCCATCTGATCCACAGAGGTTCTGTCCAGATTCAGGCATTAAGTTATCTCTTCATTTGGATGAGTTTCCAGTTTTTCTGTGTCTTCATAAGTGGTTTACTAGAAAGTCGGAGGAGGATGCAATAGGGGTTGCTGGCCATTTGTTAATTAGTGATTAATTATTTAGCTCTCCTTTAATTGGTTATGTGCCAAATAATGTATGATTGTTTTGAAAGAAATCAAGTAATATGGAGGTGCATTAAGGAAAAGGCAAATCTCATGCCTCACTACTTACCAGTGTCCTACCCTTCCCTTAACTCACTCTTCACTGCATAAAGCCCAGCTGTGTAGCTTCCAGATCTTTTCATACCCTCACAAAAAATATTTGCCTATTTATATTTTTCACATAAAGATATATGTATTAATGTATGTGTTTATATATTACAAACATTTCTTTAAAATAACTGTCCATGTCAGAGCTATATCCCATTCTACTGAAATGCTGCCTAGTATTCAAAGGGTGAAGGAATGTGTCATAAGTTATTGAAACTAAATGACCATTTTGGTTGTCTCCATTTTTCATAATTGCAAATAATACTGAAACAAACATATCTGCACATTTGCCCCTACACATGTGTGTGAATATTTCTGAGGGTAGAAATGAAGCCAGTGCACATGGTATACTCTGATAGGTACTGCCAAATTCTTCTCCAGAAAAGTCGTGCTATTTCATTCCGTTACCAACTGGGCATGAAACTGGCGTGTTCCCATATTCTTGCCAGTGCTGGGTATTATTTATTAAAATAAAATTTCTATTCCTCCAGTCTTCTTTTAGTTATTATTTTAATCTGGAAGCTATTACACCTACTTTCTGAATACAGTTTCCTATCATCAAGTTTCCTTTCCTTATGTGTTCTAAAATCCCAGTTAAATATGCACTTAACCATACAACCGTAAGTCCCACTCTTGAGTATTTACATAAAACCTATGTGCAAATATAGCAGTTTAGCAGTTTTATTTGTAATTGCCAAGACTGCATAGCAGTTTTATTTGTAATTGCCAAAAACTGGAACAAAACCCAGATTGTACTCAGTTGGGTAGTAGATAAACAAACTCTGGTAAATCCATACAATGGAATACTACTCAGCAGTGAAATGGAACAAACAATTGATATATACAACAACATGGATGAATCTCAGATACAGTATGCTAAGTGAAAGAAGCCAGACAAAGGCCGGGCATGGTGGCTCGTGCCTGTAATCCCAGCACTTTGGGAGGCTGAGGCAGGTGGATCACTTGAGGTCAGGAGTTCCAGACCAGCCTGACCAACATGGTGAAACCCCGTCTCTACTAAAACTACAGAAATTAGCTGGGCATGGTGGCACGTGCCTGTAGTCCCAGTTACTCAGGAGGCTGAGGCAGGAGAATCGCTTGAACCTGGGAGGCGGAGGTTGCAGTGAGCTGAGATCATGCCATTGTACTCCAGCCTGGGCAACAAAGTGAGATTCTGTCTTAAAAAAAAAAAAAAGAAGAAGAACCCAGACAAAAAAGAAAACTGCATGATTCCATGTATCTGACATTCTGGAAAAGATAAAGCTACAGGGATGGAAAACAGGTCCATGGTTACCAGGGTCTGGAAGTGGGGAAGGGGGCTGACTACAAAAGGACATGGGAGTGCCCTTTGCGTGGTGCTGGGACTGTAGTGCCCATGATGTAAAATCTGCCTTGGACCATTACATTAGAAGAAATCAGTTCCATTTATCCCAAATATTCCCTCCAAGTGAAATACTTTGGTAGCATATATAATAATAATTCAATAAATATTAGCTATTATATTTATTAAGTAGTACATATCAGAAAACATACTTATATTAGCATGTCAAAGGAATGAACACGAAATTCTCTCCCATATATTGAATGCACCGTGGAGAGGGGGACCTGCCTTCCTCTGGAGGACCATACTTAGTGAAGCCACTTTGCCTTATAAGGACATGCCTTTGTTATCCAGAACCATGCAGTCAAACACTGATTTAGTTAGCTCCTTTATTTCTCAATTATCTCCTGCTGATATTACGTTTGTCCATAATATCTAGAGATAGGCTTTTATGTCCTTGCTAGCTGTGGTAATGGTTTTGAATCCTACTTAGGGGGTAGAGGAGTAGAGTAATGGCCACTTGTGTTCCCTCCCACCCTCATCATTCTACAGGGCATTTGCCACTCAAGTACTATAATTGAGACATTTAAATCATACAAATAATGCTGCCCATGAAGGATAGAGGAAATTTTTAGATTTCCTTTTAAACCTAACAGAGAAAGATTAAGTTACATAAAAATGTAAAATACATGATCTCCAGTACATTGAAGGAAATGTATTTTCTTACTTGAAATGTTTGTGTTACTTAGACTGGAAGATTTATTAAACGATTTCCATTCTATCATTCATGTCTACAGCACCAAATTTGGTGTCCTTGTTCTAAAAACAATAGTACTTTTCTCCCCATGACTTTTGAAAATGATTACTGGTTTACTGATTAGCATGGCGCCATGTTTGCTTGTTTGTCCAACCTTTTATCTGCATATTTTGATAATGTTGTGTGGATTAATATTTGATCACATCCTTTGGGTGATATTAACGATTTTAAGCTTTATTTCTTCTGTCATTTTCTCTAAATGAACCAAAGAGGGATAAACTTCAGAATGTTTTTGATGCTTGGTGGAGAGCTGAACTCTTAAGAAATTACACTTGTTTACATACTATATTTATTCTTGCCGCAGAGACAGTGAAACATTTCATGAGTGTTATGGGCAGCATCATAAAAGCCTTTAGATTTTGTTTTTCATCTGGGATGATTAAGGTAATTCTGAAGGAAGGTTGAGCTCAAGGAGAGCTGAGATATCAAGGAATGGGGTATCATCTGTTTTATTACTCCATATTTTACTCCCAGTGAAGTAGTAAACAATTAAAATTCAAACACATCAGTGCATATAACTCAGTTATTCCCAGAACACCATAAAAATGTCTCCCTGATCAATAATTGCTTATTATGACATGCATTTGTTGTGCTAGCTGTCAAGGTGCTTAGCTATTTGCTTTCTAAAAGTATGAAAAGCACGCCCGGCTCATCAGCCTATGTGGTAACAAAGAGCAATCCAGCTGTGGATGTCACAGAGCCACTCTTGACCTGTTATGCGTAGACTCCTTCCCCACAAATCCAAACCCACTAAGACTCTCCAGGCTCTGTTAACACACACCAGCCCGGTTCAGCTTGGATGCCCTCCTCACACCATGTGGGTTCTGATTTTCCATGCCAGGCAGTCCATCTTAAATGGATGCATCCTCACCATGTTTGGGCTTCAACTTCCTATTCTGGACCTCCTCGGCTACTCCCTACCCCAAGGCATGGAGGGCTGCCTTGTTCTGATGCACCTTATGATTTTAGCACCAAATTGTACAGGAAGGGAGAGAAGGGAAAGGAGAAAGAAGATGTGAAAGGGAAGAGAGGGTAGGGAAGAGGAAAAAGAAGATGAGGAACACATATTATTTTCTAATCCTCACAATAGGTCCTCAAAATGAGCAACATTTCCCCCTATTTCACACTTGAGGAAACTGTGACTCAGAGAGACTAAGGCACTTGCCCAAGGTCTCTTAGTACATTAAGGAGCCAGCATCTGCACCCAGTTCCTTCTGACTCTAGAGCCTGGATTCTGCCTGCTGCACCACACTGTCTTTAAAGAGAACGCTCTCAAAACGTGCTTGGTCTTTGGATTGTCTCAAATGTATTAGAATAGTGTTTTAAGAAAAGGAATGCAGATCTCCTGGGAAGCAATAGGTCGAGTTCATTTCATGAGAATCATTTTTCTAGCCATTGGCCTACTTCCCCATTTTTCTCCTGTCTGCATCTAGGTGCAACAGGAACTTGGCTTTATTTGACTCCATTGCCAGGGTGGGGTAATGAGGCTGGGACTCTCTTGTAGCCAGTGGCAGTGAGCCAGCAGTCTCCCTACCCAGTGATGGTTCCTTCCATGGCCAGCACTTCTGGAATGAGTCATCTTTACATGTTTGCCAACCCTTGTCCTCTCCTCCCCAGCCAGGTTCACCCTTGCTGCTGTCAGGGAGCTTTGAGACTTTCTGAGATTTTTAAATGGGGAAGTAGATGTTAAACCTAGTATGAGGAAGAGAGGGAAAGTTTGCTCTGGTTTCAAACACACAGTCATAGAAGATGCTAGTCTTAATGCTTTCCATAGCAAAAACCCTGAAGGCTTAGAGTGTACACATTGTGAACTGAACTTTTAACATTATTGTGTAACTCATTTGTTAATGCCTATTTGTCATTGACTGTGGGGTCCATGTGAAAAACTCCCACAAACACTCTAACAAAATGGAAAACAGAAAAGAAAGCAAGCATCATTTGTGTACAATAGCCAAAGAACAATAGCCAAATAAATTTGATGGTCTCAAAAGTTAAGCATCTTTTGAAGAGAAAATTTGATTTTAGGGCCGGGTGGGGTAGCTCATGCCTGTAATCGCAGCACTTTGGGAGGCAGAGGCGGGTGGATCACCTGAGGTCAGGAGTTCGAGACCAGCCTGGCCAACACAGCAAAACCCCGTCTCTACTAGAAATACAAAAATTAGCTGGGTACGGTGGCGCATGCCTGTGATCCCAGCTACTTAAGAGGCTGAGACAGGAGAATTGCTTGAACTCGGGAGGCGGAGGTTGCAGTGAGCCAAGATCATGCTGCTGCACTCCAGCCTGGGTGAAGGAGCCAGACTCTGTCTCCAAAAACAAAAACAGAAAAAAGAATTGATTTTGATTTTTTCGGACACAGTGCATGAACTTTTTATCATAAGATGTTAAAGCTGGGGAAAATATCTTAGAATTCACCTCATGTTCATGCTTTACCCTATGAAGAAACAGAGGCACAGAGAGAAATAACTTGAGGATAATGGAAACAAGCACACATCTGTAAGTGTGTGTGTGTGTGTGTGTGTGTGTGTGTGTGTCAGAGAGAGAGAGAGAGATGTTCCCTTGTAAGTAAACACTCTTGGAAATAGCTGCATTTTATTATAATACAAAAAGTAATGCTAAAGCTGATATAGTTCTGGTTGCTAAGCTTCACACACAAAAGGTCTTTAGGAAGCTGCTTCCTAATTTTTATTTCTGTGGCCCAAAAAAGTCTCCTTGTAAACCTTCGTGTCATGTCATACTAAACCTTTGACATCAATACCCTTTAAAATGTACAGGTCCTTAAAAAAAAAAAGGGCAAAGGGCAAATACTAATGTGGGAAATTTGAATTTTAATTAACTGTTTCAATGTTAGGATAAATTAATGTTAGATAAATTCTTTGGTAATTTTTCCCCCTAAAATTGGATTTTTCAAGAAACATCACTGGTTCAGTATATTGTTATTTGGGGTAGCATAATTTTAGGGGATAACTTAATATTTGCATATATTTGTCACTACTTTGAGTTGGTTTTTGACCCCTGACCCCCAGCCAGGATGTTAGATCACACAGATTTTTTTTTTCTTTGAGCCCTTAGGGAGAGTCCAAAACAGTCACTTTATGTACTAGGAAAGTTTACCCACTCAGCACACACAGATATGTTGTTGCCTACATTTATATTTGTGAGAGTGACTGTTAAGAAACTAGCAGGTTTATGAAATCCGTGTGAGAATTTCTCTCAAATAACTGTTAATGGACAATCCAGCAATCCTCCCATCTCAGCCTCCCAAGTAGCTGAGACTACAGGCAGGTGGCACCATACTTGGCTAATTTTTTGTGTTTTTTTGTAGAGATGCGGTTTCACCATGTCACCGAGGCTGGTCTCAAACTCCTGGGCTCAAGTGGTCCTCCTGCCTTGGCCTCCCAGAGTGCTGGGATTACAGGTGTGAGCCACTGCACCCAGCCTGTACATTTTCCTTGAAATCGTTTTTGGATGTTTAGTCTTATTTCCTTATTCAGAGTTCACCTTGTTTATTTTTTTTTTTATTTCCCCAATTTAGCCTGCTTTTCACCCAGCCCTAGCAATATAGGTTTGGGTCAGAGAAATTCAAGTGGCCAGGGGACGCTAAAGATAACCCATTATGGCCGGGCACGGTGGCTCACATCTGTAATCCCAGCACTTTGGGAGGCCGAGGCAGGCAGATCACAAGGTCAGGAGATCAAGACCATCCTGGCTAACACAGTGAAACCCCGTCTCTACTAAAAATACAAAAAAATTAGCTGGGTGTGGTGGTGGGCACCTGTAGTCCCAGCTACTCAGGAGACTGAGGCAGGAGAATGGTGTGAACCCGGGAGGCAGAGCTTGCAGTGAGCAGAGATCGTGCCACTGCACTCCAGCCTGGGCGACAGTGAGACTCCGTCTCAAAAAAAAAAAAAAAAAAAGATGGCCCATTGTGGTAAGCCTTGACTTGAATTAGTCACCAAGCTAGTCTTATCTCTTTTCTAGGCTAATTCTTGTTTTTTTTTGGCTCAAAACAAATTGTTTGTCTTCAGAACACAATAAAATCCAGGGAGAGTGTCCTGTTCTTCCTACAGACGTCACTGGGACATCTTATTCTTTAATTAATTCAGTCAACTAAAATTGGTCAAGTACCTGCTTTCTGTGCCAGAGTTATAAACTTTGTATTTGTATAATTGCTAGTAGCTCTCTTACATTTCTTACTTTATGTATCTGGCATTTGATCTACCTAATACCTTCCAATATCACCTCATGTCCCTTTACCAGCTTGGTGGTTTTTCTATAGTTCAGGAAATCAAACAAAATGGTGTGTGACCTGGAGGTACTAGAAAAACAATAGCAAACCAACTCCAAAGCCAGCAGAAGAAAAGAAATAACCAAAATCAGATCTGAAAAAAATTAAAACGTGAAAATCCATACAAAAGATCAATGAAACCAAAAGTTTGTTATTCAAAAAAAAAAAACAAGGTTGATAGACCACTAACTAGATTAATATAGAAAACAAGAGAGAAGATCGATCCAAATAAGCACAATCAGAAATGACAAAAATGACACTACAACTGATGCCTCAGAAATATAAAAAATCCTCAGAGACTGTTATAAATACCCCTATGCACACAAACTAGAAAACGTAGAAGAAATGGATAGATTCCTGGAAACACACAAGCCCCCTAAAATTGAAGCAAGAAGAAATTGAAATCTTGAACAGACCAATAATGAGTTCTGAAATTGAATCAGTAATACAAAACCCACCCCAAAAAGCCCTTAATCAGATGGATTCACAGCCAAATTATACCAGACATACAAAGAAGAGCTAGTACCAATCCTACTGAAATTATTTCAAAAATTCAAGGAGGAAAGACTCCTCTCTCTCATTCTGCAAAGCCGGCATCATTCTGATACCAGAACCTGGGAGAGACACAGCAGAAAAGAAAACTTCAGGCCAATATCCCTGATGAACATCGACACAAAAATCCTCAACAAAATACTACAAACCAAATCCAGCAGCACATTGAAAAGTTAATTCATCACAATCAAGTAGGCTTTATTCCCGGGATGCGAGGTTGGATCACCATACACAAATCAATAAATGAGACTCATCACATAAACAGAATTAAAAACAAAAACGACAGGATAATCTCAATAGACACAGAAAAGGCTTTTAACAAAATTCAACATCCCTTCATGTTAAAAACCCTCAACAAATTAGGCATTGAAAGAACATACCTCAAAATAATAAGAGCCATCTATTATTCAACTATCCACAGCCAACATCATACTGAGTGGGCAAAAGCTGGAAGCATTCCTCTTGAGAAGTGGAACAAAACAAGGATGCCTACTCTCACCACTTATATCAACATGGTACTGGAAGTGCTAGCCAGAGAAATCAGGCAAGAAAAAGAAATAAAAGACATCCCAACAGGAAGAGAGGAAGTCAAACTAGCTCTGTCACAGTGCAGGCAATATAATTCTGTACCCAGAAAACACTGCAGACCCTGCTAAAAGGCTCCTAGAACTGATAAACAACTTCAGTAAAGTTTCAGGATACAAAATCAATGTACAAAAAGTCAATAACATTTCCACACACCAATAATGTCTAAGTTGAGGGCCAAATCAAGAATGCAGTTCCATTTATTTTATTCTTTTGAATAAAATACCTAGGAATACAGCTAATCAAGGAGGTGAAAGATCTCTACAATGAGAATTATGAAACACACTGAAAGAGATCAGAGGTGACACAAACAAATGGACAAATATTCCATGCTCGTGGATAGGAAGAATCAATATTATTAAAACAGCCATAGTGCCCAAAGAGATTTTTAGATTCACTGCTATTCCTATCTTAATTAGCAACATCATTTTTTCACAGAATTAAAAAAAAAACCAATTCCAAAATTCATGTGGAACCAAAAAACCTGAATAGCCAAAGCAATCTTAAGCAAAAAGAACAAAGCCGGTGGCATCACACTGTGTGACTTCAATACTACACTACAAGGCTACAGTGACCGATACAGCATAGTCCAGGTACAAAAACAGACACGTAGACCAATAGAACAAGATAAAGAACCAGAAATAAAGCTGCACGCCTACAGCCATCTGATCTTTGACGAAGTTGACAATAACAAGCCATGAGGAAAGGTCTCCCTATTCAATAAATGGTGCTGGAGCAACTGGCTAGTCATATACAGAAGACTGAAACTGAACCCCTCCCTTTAATCATATACAAACATTAACTCAAGATGGATTAAGGACTTAAATGTAAGACCTAAAATTACAAAAACCCTAGAGAAAAAAACTGGGAAATACTATTCTGGCCATTGGGCTTGGTAAAGAATTTATGAATAAGTCCCCAAAAGCAATTGTAACAAAAACAAAAATTGACAAATGGGACTTAATTAAACTAAAGAGCTTCTGCACAACAGAAGAAACTGTCAACAGAGTAAACTGATAACCAACTGAATAGGAGAAAATATTTGCAAACCGTAAATCTGAAGAATGTCTGATATCCAGAATCTATAAGGAACTTAGATAATTCAACATGCAAAAAACAACCACATTTAAAAATGGGCAAAGGACATGAACAGATACTTCTCAAAAGAAGACATACATGTGGCCAAAAAATATATGAAAAAATGCTCAACATCACTAATCATTAGATAAATACAAATCAAAACCACAATGTGATACCAACTCACAACAGTCAGAATGCCTGTTATTGAAAAGTCAAAAAATAGACTGGGCGTGTGGCTTATGCTTGTAATCCCAGCATTTTGGGAGGCTGAGGCAGGAGGATTATTTGAAGCCAGGAGGTTGAGACCAGCCTGTGCAATGTAGCAAGACTGTGTCTCTACAAAACATCAAAATAAATGGAAAAGAAAAAGAAAAAGAAAATTAACTGGGTATGGTGGCGTGTACCTATACTCTCACCTACTGGGAGGCTGAGGTGGGAAGATTGCTTGAGCCTAGGAATTCAAGGCTGCAGTGAGCTATAATCACACCACTGCACTCCATCCTGGGTAGCAGAACGAGACCCTGTCTCAAGAAAAAAAAAAAGGCAAAAATTAACATGTTGGAAATTAGTTCAGTCACTATGGAATGCAGTGTGAAGATTTCTGAAAGAACTTAAAACAGAACTACCATTCAACCCAGCAATCCCACTACTGGGTCTGTACCCAAAGGAAAATAACTTGTTCTACAAAAACGACACATGCACTCGTATGTTCCTCACAGCACAATTCACAATAGCAAAGACGTGGAATCAACCTAGATGCCCATCAACAGTGGACTAGATAAAGAAAATTTGGTACATATACACCATGAAATACTACACAGCCATAACAAAGAACAAAATCATGGGGGTTTTTTTGCAGCAACACGGATGCAGCTGGAGGCCATTATCCTAAACGAATTAACACAGGAACGGAAAACCAAATACCACATGTTCTTATTTATAAGCAGGAGCTAAACATCGGGTAAACGTGGGCATAAAGATAACACGGTAGACACCAGGGATTACTAGAGAAGGGAGGATGGAAGCAGGTGCGGGTTGAAAAACTGCCTGTTGAGTACTGTGGTCACTGTGTGGGTGACGTCAGGATCATTCATACATCAAACCTAAGTGACATGCAGTTTACCCATGTAATGAATTTGCACATGTATCCCTTGAACCTAAAGTAAAAGTTGGAAAAAAATAAAAGATAAGATATCCTGTATCCTCAATAAAAATAAAAATGGCGTGTTTGTGCACTTGACTTTGCAGCAAGTTTTCCAAAGATGTCTTTGAGTCATAAAAATGGGAAATACACATGTTGGTTTCTCTAGTCATCACTTGACAACTTATATGTTTTACCTTTCTTATGATGGTCTGTCTCATTTCTTCAGTGACAGGGCTAGACATTCTGTTTTAAACTCTTTCCATAGCTGTATATTATTCAACACAACTTTAACAGAGTTCATAGAGTGGAGATTTAGGATGGTTGCAAAGATAAATCATTTATTTTTATTTTTTCTTAACCATGTCCCGCCTGCTTTATTCATTATTAAGAACATTGATGTGAAGACTAAATGGTTTTCTCTATTTTTATCTTCAAACGATCTCTATCTGTGGCTTCTGCACATTGCTAGATTTATTCCAGCCACTTATACACTAGGGTCATAGTTTAGCTTCAGCTCGGAGCCAAATGCCCCGCAGCTGAAATGACCGCACCTCTGAAGTGGCATTTTCCCAGGCCATGCCTCCCTTTAATAATGAGCCAGCCAGGGGGTAAATTTGTATCTCGTTACAACAGAGCCTTGTATTAGGCCTGGAGTATAATTAAATGTGAGGAATTATAATTGCTTCCCTCTTTGAAAGCTCTCTCAGCACCATGTCTACACTGAAGCCATTACTTTTATTTTTAATCTAATGGTTTGCCGCTCTCTCTCCCTCTTTCTCTCTCCAAATTAAATATCAACCATAAAAGAAACCAAGGAAGTCCAGAAATCTGTGGCTTTAAAAAGACTGGATCTCGAAAAGATTTTCACAAGACGCTTCCGAAACAGACGTTTGAGTCGGAAACCTTGGAGTGCAGTGAACCCGCTGCTCAGGTATTTCCTGTCAACAAACATGGTTACCAGGTTACTGGGCTCTTCTGCCCAGTGCATGCTGTCAATTTTACCAACTAGAATAAACGATAGACTCATAGAAAGTTTGAGTAGGAGGAACTTTACCATCTGAGTCAGTGATTTTTTTTTTCAAACTTATTTGTAGCTATAGAAATTGGTGTTCAAATGAAAACCCAGAAACCCAATGATTAAAATAGAAAAAAGTGGAAAAGCTCTAACTGGGGGACAGAGACACCTTGGGCACATCCCTACGACAGTTCCTGCAGAGACTCTTGGTGCCCCTAAGGCAAACTACAGAGTAATGAAAAGCTCTATGCTGAGGCCAGAATACCTGCATTCTCCTAGTGATTCTACCATGTACTAACTCTCTAACTTCAAGCAGGATAATTAAACTTATTGGGCTTCAGTTTCCTCCCCTGGGAAACAAGGATGGTAATACTAACTCATGAGGTTATTTGAGTATTAAATGAGTTAATATCCATAAAGAATTAGAATAATGCCAAGTACACTTAGTGCCTAGTAAATGCTGGTCACTGTTATTGTTATTGTCATTATTTTTTTTTTTTTTTTTTTTTTTTTGTTGAGACAGAGTCTTGCTCTGTCGCCCAGGCTGGAGTGCGGTGGCACGATCTTGGCTCACTGCAAGCTCCGCCTCCCGGGTTCACGCCATTCTCCTGCCTCAGCCTCCCAAGTAGCTGGGACTACAGGCGCCCACCACCGCGCCCAGCTAATTTCTTTTTGTATTTTTAGTAGAGACGGGGTTTCACTGTGTTAGTCAGGATGGTCTTGATCTCCTGACCTTGTGATCCACCCGCCTTGGCCTCCCAAAGTGCTGGGATTACAGGCGTGAGCCACCACGCCTGGCCAGTTGTCATTATTCTTATAAAGTAATTACAGTTTAAAATTCAAGTTAAAGTGTACATATTGTGAAATGAACTTTTAACACTATTCTGTAACTAATTTTTTAAATGCCTGGGGTCATTTGAAGAACTCCAGCAAACACTCTAACAAATAGAAGACAGAAAGAAAGCAAGCCTTCATTTGCATAAAACGGCCAAAGAATAATAGCCAAATAAATTCCATGTTTCCAAAAGTTAAGCTCTATACACCTATGTTCACAGCAGCATTATTCACAGCAGCCAAAAAGTAGAAGCAGCCCAAGTATCCATCCATAATGAATGGATAAACAAAATGTGGTCGCCAGGGGCTGGGGGAGGGAGGAGTAGGAAGTTATTGTTTAATGGGTAGAGTTTCGGCATTCCAAGATGAACAGCATTATGGAGATGGATGCTGGTGATGGTTATGCTGCAGTGTGAATGTGTTTAACACTACTGAGCTGTCCAACCTGCCCATTTTATAGATGAGAAAAATAAAATTGAGAAGAAAAAATTGGTTCAAGTTTGCACAGAACTTCTTGTAAACTAATATAGTTTTCAGCTTCCATGTGTCTTCATAATACAGGAATCTCACCATGCTGGAAATGATTCGAGGTTTTTAAATAATACTAATTTTTCAGACAAGGTGGTCCCCCTAAAGCAAAGCCCACTACTTACTTGGAGCTTCACAGTAGAATCAGCCATCATTTCCAGCGCTAAATATGACAGGCTTACTGAGGGATAGAATACCTGGATGCTCTGCTCTATGCGAGATTTGAGGAATTTTTCATCAGTAATTTTGACTAAATTCCATTTTCACCCTACATGCTGACCAATTAAATTGTTCCTCTTAATGTTAGTCAGACAGAAGCCACGGTAGGTATTTCAACAGAAGAAATTTAACACAGGGAATTGATTAAACCGGTTTTGGAGGTCTGAGAGAACCAAAAGGGAAAAATGGAGGCTATCGTAAAGTCGTCATTATGGAAAACAGCACACCACCCTGGGGCTGGGGTATACGGCAGTGGTTCTCCACTTTAGCTTCATCAGAATCTCCCAGAGGGTTTGTTCACATATAGGTTGCTGGGCCCTGTCTGCTGGAATTTCTGATTCAGTAGGTCTGGAGGGTGAACCTCATACTTTTTAATTAGCATTTCCTAAGTGATGCTGATGCTGCTGGTCCCAGGACCACAATTTGAGGACTGCAGGTCTAGGGGAAGATCTTGGAGTTGTCAGAACGTAGAAGCTCAGAAGAGGAGCCTGAGAGCAAGGACTGAAATCCCTGAGAAGGCACTGCCCAGCTGGTGGTGTTATCTCAAGATCTCAGAGGGAAAAACCTCATGGAGCCTGGACTCACACCTCACAGGAGGAGAAATTGCCCGGCTGGTGCTGATACCTTCAAGGAGGTAAGATAAGGGTGATTCTGGAAGTACCAAAAGAACCTGAAGGCTAGAACCAGCTGTCACTACGAAGGTGAGAGGAATAGCAAGAGGAAGGAGCCAGGCCCTTTGACCTCCTTGAACCATCCGGTAACCCTGTAGCGCTCCCTATTGACAGAACCTAAAGGGAGCAGCAGACACAGCGGAAATATGATTTGCTGACCCAGCATCAAAGAACAAGGCATAAAAGGGTGAATTTGGAGCCCAGAAACAATAGGTGAAGACCAGCATACACACAAAGCACACGCTTTCCGGCAGCATACTAGCAGAGAACTCAAGTCACTGTGTTGTGTTGTTTTTTTTGTTTTTTTTTGAGATGGAGTTTTGCTCTTATTGCCAGGCTGGAGTGCAATGGCATGATCTCGGCTCACTACAACCTCCGCCTCCCAAGTTCAAGCATTCTTCTGCCTCAGCCTCCCGAGTAGCTGGGATTACAGACATGCGCCACCACGCCTGGCCGATTTTGTATTTTTAGTAGAGACAGGGTTTCTCCATGTTGGTCAGGCTGATCTCGAACTCCTGACCTCAGGTGATCCACCCACCTTGGCCTCCCAAAGTGCTGGGATTACAGGTGTGAGCCACCGCACCCGGCCCACTGTCTGTGTTTAAGAGCCAACTTGATCATATGATCCAGCAGTCTCACTACTAGATATATGTCCAGAGGAAAGGATATCAGTATATTCAAAGAGACATCTGCACTCCCATGTTTATTGCAGCACTATTCACAGTAACCAAGACGTGGACTCAACCTAAGTATCCATCAACAGAAGAATGGATAAAGAAAATGTGGCATGTATACACGATAGAATACTATTCAGCCATAAAAAAATGAAATCCTGTCATTTGCGTCAACATGGATGAGTCTAGAGGATAAGTGAAATAAGCCAAGCACAGTAAGACTAATACTGCATGATCTCACTTATATGTGGAAGATAAATAAGTTGATCTCATAGAAGTAGAGGGTAGAAGTGGTAACTAGATGCTGGGAAGGATGGATGGAGAAGGGAATAGAGAGGTTGGTTAACGGTTACAAAATTATAGCTAGATAGGAGGAATAAGTTCTAGTATTTGATAGTACTGTAAGGTGACTAGAATTAATAATAATTTATTCTGTGTTTCCAAATAGCTAGAAGAAAGGATTTTGAATGTTCCCAACACAAAGAAATGATAATTGAGGCAATGGGTACAATAGTTACCCTGATTTGATCATTACACATTGTACACAGGTATTGAGATATTACACTGTATTCCATAAATAGGTACAACTATTATGTGTCTATTAAATTTTTTTAAAGAGCCAAATTATACAAAAGTTGTTTGTTTTGAAATATTGGAATAATACTCATCATGGAGAGAATCTCAGACTGCGAGATGACAGCAATGTTTTCAATTCCACTCTCATTCTTGTGCACCTTCTTATTGAGTAGAATGGTGAGGCCACATAGCTAGATTTATAAAATTTAAACAAGTATATGATAAGATTCCTTGGTACACGTAGATTTTATAAAAATTAGATTATATTAGGCATAATATTGCAAAACTTCCTTTTTCATATTAGCAATATACTGTGATTATCTTTCTCTTCCAATTAATACGTGTTCTTTCTTTTTTAGAGACAGAGTCTTGCTCTGTCGCCCAGGCTGGAGTGCAGTGGCACGATCTTGGCTCACTGCAACCCCTGCCTCCCAGGTTCAAGTGATTCTCCTCCCTTAGCCTCCCGAGTAGCTGGGACTACAGGCATGTGCCATTACACCCGGCTAATTTTTTGTATTTTTAGTAGAGACGGGGTTTCACCATGTTAGCCAGGATGGTCTCGATCTCCTGACCTCATGATCCCCCGGCCTTGGCCTCCCAAAGTGCTGAGATTACAGGCATGAGCCACCGCACCTGGCCAGGTTCTTTCTTTTAATGGCTACGTAACGTTCTATTTTATGAAAGTTCCAAAATCTCTTAATACTTCCTTTTTGGGGGCATTTAGTTTACTTCTGTTGTTTTGCTATCACGAACAGTGTTTCAGAGATGCCCTTGCCCTCACATTCTTGCACACTTGCCAGTTATACCCTACGGATAAATTCTTAGAAGTGAAATTTCTAGATTAAGGGATGAGTAATGTTAGATTTTTTTTTACTTGTATGCATCTTGACGTCCTTTTAAATAAATTTGGGAAATTAAAGTCATTTTCCTTAAACTCTTATAAATTTTAAGAAAAACAAAAGTATTAATAATCGAAGTGTTAATATTGATTATTTCTAGCACATTCAGTTTGGGGAAAGTTTATGATCTAGGAGAGCAGTACTTTTGTGAGGTGGATGTCACAAAAAATGTGTAGTATGGAGAAACTGTCCGGTAGTATGTCCATTTAGTAGAATTTTGAGAATAACATTTTGCCATAAATTTTATAGATATTTACCATTAATCCATGTGTAGTCCTACAACATATAGTTGATTACAGTTATACATTTTTTGCTGAGTCTTTGGTTCAAGGCATGGAGTTCCCAATTACAAAGACATTCCTAATGGAATAAAACATCCACTTTGTGACTGATTTAAGGTTGTTTTCTTAAAGCACACCACAGCCAAAAGTGGACACAGCTTGAATAGCAATTTTTTTCCTTTTTGTTGTTGTTGCTTCATCTAATAAGTGTTACCAAATTCCCGTAGAAAAGTGTTGCCCACTCCCACATCGACCTTTGGAAGCATAACATTCAGCTTTGCTGTTTATACACAATTTAATTTGGAAGGTCCTCACAAATCATCTTATTTTCCAGTTTCAAAAACCAAGTTCTGAGTGGAGATTAAGACAGGGTCTCTTGATTTCCCAGTGCAGTCTCCTATCTATTTATTTGTGAATGAATGAATTAGTTAATTAATGAGCCAGGGTTTCACTTTGTCACCCAGGCTGGATTGCAGAAGAAGTCATCGTGGCCAAGCGTGGTGGCTCATGCCTGTAATCCCAGCACTTTGGGAGGCCAAGGCAGGCGGATCACTTGAGGTCAGGAGTTCAAGACCAGCCTGGCCAACATAGTGTAACCCTGTCTCTACTAAAAATACAAAATTAGCCAGGCATGGTGGTGCGTGCCTGTAATCCCAGCTACTCAGGAGGCTGAGGCAAAAGAATCACTTGAACCTGGGAGGCAGAGGCAGCAGTGAGCTGAGATTGCACCATTGTACTCCAGCCTGGCCAAAAAAAGTGAAACTCCGTCTAAAAAAAAAAAAAAATCCAATCTTTCCTATTGGCTTTATTAAATACACTTTAACTTTAGAAGCTTAGAAGCACAATAATTAGAACTGGCCTAACTTTAAAAAAAATTTTCACCAAGAAATTAGTAACTTGTAGGGTCATTTGTAATCTTTTTCTCTGTTGATTTTTACAGTTTTAAAAAGTTAATACAATAATTTATTTACTTATTTTTTGAGACGGAGTCTCGCTCTTGTTGCCCAGGCTGGAGTACAGTGGCACAATCTCGGGTCATTGCAACCTCCGCCTCCCGGGTTCAAGCGATTCTCCTGCCTCAGCCTCCCAAGTAGCTGGGATTACAGGCACCCGCCACCATGCCCGGCTAATTGTTTTGTATTTTTAGTAGCGATGGGGTTTCACCATATTGGCCAGGCTGATCTTGAACTCCTGACCTCAGGTGATCCGCCCACCTCGGCCTCCCAAAGTGCTGGGATTACAGGCATGAGCCCAATATTTTAAAAATAGTACATTATTACAGAAGCTAGATGTGCACTTTAAATTATTATCAGAAAATTAGTATGGCAGACAAATTCTATGGTTGTCCCATCATCTGGGCCTGTGACGTTCACACCTTTGTGATGTTCATCCCCGACTGTGGGTGGGACCTGGGACTTGCTTCTGTCAAAACAATATGGCAAAGCATGAGAGGATGTCACTTGTGATCATGTTACATAGCAGCCAAAATGGATTAAAGACTTAAATGGGGCCGGGCGCAGTGGCTCACCCCTGTAATCCTAGCACTTTGGGAGGTTGATGGGGGCGGATCACCTAAGGTCAGGAGTTTCAGACCAGCCTGGACAATATGGTGAAACCCTATCTCTACTAAAAATACAAAAATAGCCAGATGTAGTGGCGGACGCCTGTAGTCCCATCTGCTAGGGAGGCTGATGCAGGAGAATTGCTTGAACCTGGAGGCGGAGGTTGCAGTGAGCTGAGATGGCGCCATTGCACTCAAGCCTGGGTGTCGCAGCAAGACTCGGTCTTTAAAAAAAAACAAAGGTAATCATACCTCACTGCAGCCTTGAACTCCTGGGCGGGGTTCAAGCCGTCTTCCTACCTAAACCTGCCAAGTAGCTAAGACTGTGGGTGCACGCCACCATGCCTGGCTAAGTTTTGCTTTTTTTTTTTTTTTTTTTTAAGAGACTGAGTCTCATTGTGTTGCCCAGGCTAGTCTTGAACTCCCGGCCTCAAGCAATCCTCCCACCTTGTCTACCCAAGTACTGGGATTAAAGGCATAAACCACTGCACCTGGCCCAGTCTCCTTTTTGTTACAGCTTCCTCCAGCTCTGTTTTGCGCTGGCGTGAGACATGAGCATGGTTCATTAAGAGGCTTGGCCCCCACCCAGCCCCAGGAAAGAACAAGCCAACAACCGATAGGAATGTAGTACTGTTTTTAGTGCTTTCCTCAGGACTGGTTTGTCTGCATAAGATGAGTAACTACCTGCTTCCAGGTGAGAAGAAGACTATTGTCCAGCCAGGAAGCTGAGATGTCATTCTTGTCAAATCCCCAGTTTCTTCAGAAGACTTGAGGCCTGGCTGAGATTCTGTAGTCCCAAATTGGAGCCGTCTTGAGACATCCAAGATTCTTCAGTTCTCATTTTAGACTTGCTGTCTCTCTCACAAAGACCCACTGTTTTCTCTCACAGGCAGGCCCCCGCCACTTAAACGTGCTGTGCGACGTGTCTGGGAAAGGCCCCGTCACTGCCTGTGAGTTTGACCTCCGCAGCCTGCAGCCTGACAAGCGGCTAGAAAACCTCCTGCAGCAAGTGAGCGCCGAGGACTTTGAGAAGCAGAACGAGGAGGCCCGGAGGACCAACAGGCAGGCCGAGCTCTTTGCCCTTTACCCATCAGTGGACGAGGTGGGTGCCACTGTTTCCACACTGGAGAATCTCAGTGAAGACTCTGAGAGTCATGTGGACAATTGTGTTGTTCATTATTACTGTATAGCAGCCCATGATGTCAGGGCTCACTTGTATGATTTCTGGGGCCTCGTTTTTCACTCAGGCAAGCCTGTGTGTCATAGCAGAGCCATTGTTGATTATCATACAGATGGGATTCTGATAATAATAACAACTGGAATTTTCATAGCACTTTACAAAATAGGTTCACTAAGAGCATCTCATTTAATCCCCAAATGTTTCAAGGGTCTACATGTAGTAATCACACCCAGCAAGTCAAACCATCCTGTTATTTGAGGGGATGTGTGGTCACTAATCCATTGAGACAAACATTACTTAAACTTTGATGTTCTTTAGTGCTTTGTTACTTTCTTTTTAATGGTCTCTATGAGCAACCGGAGAGACCTGCTTTGAAAACATTTCAGGCTAGGATAATCACAGCCCATGCTCCCAATGTATAGAACTTTGGGATCTTGATTGTTTACTTCTTCATTTACTGGAGCTGACTGACAACAATAGGATAATGTAGACTTTGCCTGTGGTCACTGCCTGAGGCACTTTGGATGAAATGAGAGGTGACGATTATTCAAGCCTTGTGTCTGTTTGAACTCCTTATACTGTATAGGAGGCTCTCAGTTTTCCCCTCTGCGTGAGGTTATCTACACTTCTGGGTCTTGCCAGAACAGATTACTGCTATATCTCTGCTGTCCAAATTGTATTGAAAGTTCATTTGGAAGAAACAGGATTTGAGGAAACTTTGCATAAAAGATATTCTATCCATCCATGCCTCTAAATATTTGAAATTCGATCCTTGGGTTAAGTGAGACAATCAGAGAGCCTGATACCCCCACCCTTCTGGATTGTGTTTGTTAACCTGCCCTTCAGTGAGTTCACCACTGGTCAGCAAGGAGGACAATAAAGGAAACAGCAGTCATGAGATAGGATATCACGTCCACATGGAAATACTATTGTTGACATTGACCTACTCACCATCTAGCACCTTCCTCTTTGATGATCTAAAGGGCAATTAGCCTTCACATCTTCAGAGAAAGAAGAAGCACGCTTCTGCTGAGATAATACAAACACTTAGAGATTGTGCTCATTTTGTAACTAACTCTCTTAAATTCTTTACTTAGAGCAAACTTCTGTCCACCTTCACCAAATGTGGCAACTTAATGATTGGGGTCCTGAATTTACTCCAGCTTTCTTTTCTTTTCTTATCCTGATTTTCTAAGCACCTTGGTTTCCTCATCTATTTTTATTTTATTTGCAGTTTTTGTCAGCAGTCTCAAATGGTCTTCTGAATGAGGCAGAATATAAAAATAAATTATCTCACTTATATATAGAATCTAAAAAAGTGGATCTCATAGAAACAGAGTGGAAAGGTGGTTCCCAGGGCCTGTGGGGAGAGAGAGAAGGTGTTGATCAAAGGCTACAAAGTCTCAGGCTGGAGGAATACGTTTTAGTGACCTATTGCACTGCATAGTGACCAGAGTTAATAATAATGTGTTATATATTTCAAAACTGCTTTAAAAAAGGATTTTTAATGTTCTCATCACACACACACAAAAGGTAAGTTGGTGAGGTGATAGAGATGTTAATTAGCTTGATTTAATCTTTCTACAATGTATGCATAGATCAAAACATTACTTGATTTAATCTTTATACGATGTATACATAGATCAAAACATGACACTGTACCCCATAGATGTTCACAATTACTACTTGTCAATTAAAAAATAAATTAATAAAGTATGAATAATGTGAGCAATATCATCATCTCCTTTCCTCAGATTAAAAAGCAACAATTAGGCTAAAGAGCTTTTTCAAGATTCAACAGAT
Source organism: Pan troglodytes (assembly GCF_028858775.2). Lineage (NCBI taxonomy): Eukaryota > Metazoa > Chordata > Mammalia > Primates > Hominidae > Pan > Pan troglodytes. Next base: position 115,622,766 of record NC_072409.2, on the reverse strand, counting down.
AAATTAAATTATAAAATGGGGCCCTAACCTGCTAACTACAAAGTTCGTGTTCCCTTGTTTATGTATCTACATACATATGACTACCTGGCATGTTGGGACACATAACTGAAATCCAAATATGATATTTTTAAATATCATGTAACTTTTTAGTTTCCATCCACGACATTAAGACTTTTTACCAGATTTGTCAAAACATATTAAATCACACTGATTTGGCCTTTACTTTCCTTCCTCTTCCTCTCAGTTCTGTGATGGAGATGCCAACATGTAATAGAGGGACCCAAAGTGGATGCCAGAAGAGAGAGAACAATTAAAGGATGCAGAGAATATGTCCAGTGAGACATTTGCTTGTCAGTGTCTCCCTGGTGGTATTAGATGGGAGAATGTTCCATCTGAACAGATTAAAATAATGAAACATAGCCTGGTTTTAGAGGAACTTTGTTTTATGATCTTTGAAACAATGCAGACACTCCATTGGGACTGAATGTTATAATCTAGGAGCAGGCCTAATGGGGCCTGCTTTTATTGAGTAGAGAGAAGTGCTTCGTAATTAGTGTTCCAGTTATGTGTAAACTGGCGTGTCTAAAGTGCTTGAGGGCCTCTATACCAGCCCTTTAATATTTTGAAGCTGTTGTCACAGAAATTGCATTTGTACTTATAATTTGTGCTTTCTCCAAAGAAAGTTCTATGGAAGAAAGGTAAATTTCTGCCTACTCTGACATGATTACAAATGCTGGTTTTTTCGATGACACAATCAGATTTTTAAATATTATCATTACTTGATTTCCCTGTAAGGAAAGTTAGAAGAGAGGTAAACTAGTATATCCAAGTTATGGCTGAGTCTACAGGAGAAGCAAAAGTTGGACTTAACCACCAAGCTTCTATAAGGCAAGTTCTTTCCCTAATTCATTCTGATTCTACAAAAGGTGGTTATTCTACAAAAGGCATTCTATGTCAATCCCTAAGAAAGATTCCACTAATACTCCAAATTATAGAAACGTTTGCTGAGGCTGTTGGTTACAAGTGACAGAACCCAACTAAAACCAATTCAGAAAAAAAGGCTGGGGGAGTACTTCTTGGCTCACCTAAGAAAATCACAGGTAGGCAAATGTGGAGTTGACCTCTGGATCCATTGGGACAGTAAATGAAAGAATATCATCTCTCTCATACTATCTCTTTCTCTCTCATTATCTCTTTCATTCCGTTCATTTATATATATTTTTAGGATGATGAAAACAAGAGGTATCCATTAATGTTTCACATTTCCACTTTCTGTTTGCTTGGGAATTAGTTGCCATTTCAGTTAGCTATAAAGCCTGAAGAAATTCATATAGCTTAGAAGAGACTTAGGAAATATATCACCCAAATGTCATATGTGGACCTTGTTTGGATCTTGATTTAACAAAATAACAGTAAAAACAAATTGAGACAGTCAGGGAAATTTGAAACTGACAAAAATTATTTAGTGGCAATAAGAAATTATTAATTTTTAGGCATAATAATGGTATTGCTATATGTTTTTAAAAGTCTTTATCTTTTAAAGATATGTACTGAAATATTTATATATGTGTATGGTCTCTGGGAAGTTGCTTCTATGTAATCCAGGATTGAGCGAGAAAGGTGGTAAGTGGGTAAATAGATGAAACCAGAATGCCCCTGAATTGAACTTGTTGAAGCTAGATGATGGGTGAATGGTTCTTCATTGCATTGCTCTCTCAACTGTTGTGTATGTTTAAAATTTTCCCAATGAAAATCTTTTTTAAAAGGATTTCAAAAATTAAAATCTAGACCAAAGGCAGTCCCAGAAATCCATGAGTGTCTCTACCTTCAGGTTGTTTTCCAGTTAGGGAGATCTTCCCTTTAGATATGTCTGTTCCAATGATCCTAAAAGGTCCAGATTGCCCTGAGCGAGTAGGCGTCAAAACAATGTCTCCTCTGAAATAAACTCAGCCGTTCCACCCAGCAACATGGCCAACCATAACCACAAGGAATGGGGACCACAGGGAGAGGTTGGAGTAATGATGAGCTTACCACATTGATCATTCCATCAAAGTGGGTGCATATTTACCAAGAAGGTGACTTTACTGCTATTTGCAAGAATGTTAAGCTTGCTGTGGGGTATTCACTGGAAAGCTCCCAGGAAAAGACAGTGAGATGTGACCCTGTTCTTTGGACCCTTGCGATCGGCAGAGCACTCACCAGTGTTTGGAAAGCATACTGCAAGAGTGGGAATTACTGTTTTCAAGGATTTGCACTACTTATTTTTGCATACATGAATATAATTAACATAGAATGATAGTTCAGATACAGATGTTAAGGTTACAATAGGGGCTTGATATTTCTCTTTAAGTCTTTAGTTTCTGTGCGGTAAAATAAACAGGTAGAGCTCTTAATTTGTCATTACTAAATTTCATATACCTAGCACTTTAGGAAGCTCTAACTGCATAAGCCTGTCTAGAACTTGTCAATTCAACCCCAAGTCTCTATCATCTGTTTAAGAAAACAGTGAACTGAGAAAGTGACTCTGTATTATAGGATCAATGGTTTACAGCCTTAAGTGAACCATTCTGACTCAGATTTCACATCTGAAACTCACATACTTACTAGTAAAGCCCTTGACAGGAGAAATATTGCAAATGTGTAATTAGAGTGGGCAAAAAACACACAAAAACATCAACAATAGGTATAAGATTTTGCAATGCCATCTGGTGGATGTTACTAAGCCATATCCGTGTTCACATTTCCTTCCTTCCTGCTTCAGTCTCTTTGTCTTGAATGCTTGGGTTTCTAAAAGGAGAAACTGTTTTGCTGCAAATGCTGGCTTTGAGGTTGGGGGTTGGAAGAGAAACTTTGTTATAAAAGGCAGAGTGTTAGAAAAAAAGCAAATCTAAGTTAACTTGAGCCGTGGAGGGTAGCCTTCCCTTCCCTGGGTTAACTCTAATTGGAGCCCCTCACAGAATTCACTGATGATTTCCTTACGATGTGATTAAAAATAGGAGGATGCTGTGGAAATACGTCCAGTACCAGAATGTCCCAAGGAACACCTGGGCAACAGAATATTGGTCAAGTTGCTGACCTTGAAGTAAGTATCAACAAACACACTGTCACTACTTTGAGATTTATCTTGCCTTTTACATACAAATGTTGTATTTATTATCAGAGCTTGAATCAAAGCGGAGCTCCCAAAATACTTTCAACAGTGGGCAGCTGTGGAGTAGTAGAAAGGGCACGTTTGAGTCCATTCCTGGATTTTTTTCCTACCAACTTCTTGACGGTCATTCTTCTACAATAGAGAAGGCAAACACACGTGTCTACTAAAGTTAGGCAGGTAAGGTAATTGAGTGAAATGACCTACATTAAGAAAAATAGCACTTAAGTCGGCGGTGTGCTGGAGTCGACTGTACTGACTCATGAGATCTGACAGCGCATATCTCTTCCCGTGTTCAGTGAAGTCACATTGGTAACTTTAAATTGGCCATGGCGAAAGTATTTACGATGTAGAAATCAGCCAATGCTACACGTTTGCACCACCCTCAGCACCCGGAGATTATTTGTAAAACATTTACCAGTATGCCGCTGTTGAAACACAATGATAAATGCAACGGAAACTCAGTGCCAGGGGGCAATAGGGAGTGGTGGGGACTGTAGTAACCTATGTTAAGGGGGCACTCACTGCCAGCAACAGACTTTTGCCATCCAAATAAACAGGCCCATTTTTGTCAACTGTCTTTTCTATTTTTTCAAGAGAAGCTGAAAACCCAGATTTTTGTGCATAATATACCGACTCCCTAAACATGTTCTCATTCCCTTTATAAACACCATATAATTAAAACACAACTACAGTCTGGTTTCATCTTGTGGGCCAATTATTTGCCACATCTACTTCAAAGTAGTTGCATCCAAACGTTTCAATTGTATACTATGGTAGCAAAAAAAAAATCCTCTATAGACATGTATTAATTTTGTACTTTCATATTAAAATATTATCTACATTATAAAACATAATGGAAATTTTAAAGAATGGACTAGATAAATCTATATAAATTCTAGTATTTTCTTCTTCCACTGCAATAGATTGTCTTGTGTACCCTCGGAGTGCCTCCGTGCCTCTCTTCGTCTCTGCAGACTGCTATTTTCAAGAATTAGTTCTTCTTCAAATCCACAGATGAAAACTTTAAAGTTGTACATATTTTACCTAAGCAAAACTACAGAAGCGTAACATTTATTTATATACTGTTAGATGGGTCATCCATCTCTCAAAGTCACTTCATGGGTCCCTTCAGCAGCCCCTGGTTTGCAGTGAGAAGGCATCTGGATTCTGGATGTAAGGCTGGGTTTCAACCCCTGGGAACTTCCCTGGGATTTTGAGTTCTTCCCTATAAATGAAGTTGACAGACCTTATGGTCTCAAAATTCCTACCTACCACAAACTTCTGTGATTCTAACGCATAGCCTCTGCCAACTTCTTCTGCCTCAGAGAACAAGCCAGCAAGTCTGCTCACACAGCTATGGGTGGTGTCTTGATATCATAGTCTCCTCCCGCTGGCCAGTTCTACCAGAGGGTCTTCAGGGCCTTTTGTACGGAGAAATGAGCAGCCCATAAACCAGCTGAGTGTCAAGTAATGGGCACAGAAAAGCAAGCCCTTGCCCTTGCAAACCAACCTGGCAGTGGGAGCTTCCTCATCTGTCTGGTTGGCGGGAGGACTGAGTGGAAGTGGCTCTTCCCCTCTGCATTGTTTAGGAAGCCTTCACTATTGTCTGAGGGACCCACCTGCCCCGACAGGATGCATCATCAGGCTACTTTTAGATGCAGCGACCATGTCATTTGAGATGGCAGAAATTCTCCTCTATGGTGCTCATAGCCAAGCTTTCTAGACGTCTCCAGTGAATGAGAGGCAGCTGTTCTCACAGGTGGGAAAACATGGTCACTAAGAGAGATATGTGTTATTTTTAAAAACTGTTAATGGAGGCCAAGTGCGGTGACTCACACCTGTAATCCCAACACTTTGGGAGGCCAAGGTGGGAGGATCACTTGAGGCCAGGAGTTTGAGGCCGGCCTGGGCAATATAGTGAGACCCCGTCTCTACCAAAAACTAACAGATGTGTTAATGTTTAGCCCTAGCTACATGGGGAGGCTGAGGTGGAAGGATCGCTTGAGGCCAGGAGTTCGAGGCTGCAGTGAGCTATGATCATGCCACTGTATTCCAGCCTGAGTGACAGAGTGAGACCCTGTCTCTAAAATTAAAAAAACAGGAGTCACTTGAGTATCTCTTAATGAAAATCGTAAAGTGCAGTTTCTAGTGATGTCCCCGCAACTGCCAAAGCAGAAATTAAGTCGAACTGACATATTTGCCAGGTGCACTTGGCCTGCTCATGTGTTTTAAATAGTATCTATACTAACCTATAACTGCAAGAGAAGAGATAGACCAAAAAGACAGCCCTCGGAGTAACTACTTAGAGTAAACTAGACGAAAGAAAGAAACAAATTCTTATAGGTAAGCCTAGAATGTGACAGTATGAGTAGTAAAAATATAAGGGTACTATTAATGGCAAATGTTTTCCCATTTACGTTGATATGTAGGATTCTATTCATAATACTACATGTTTTAGCCCCTGAGGAATTTGTTTAAAGTTGTAGACATCTGTAACTGTCTCTGTATTGCTTTTCAGAAATATAGAAACCCTCAAAGATACAGAAAGAATTAGGGTCCTGCCAATTCTGCAAGTGTTTGTAACAGAAAAAAAAAAAAAAAGAATGACAACAAAGTATTTTTCTGTTTTGTGTTTTAAATGGAGAAATATTTTAAGATTTAATACCATCTTATGAAAAGGAATCTCAGCTCTTAGGAGTCTTCTTGATGTGCAGAAAATTTCCCCGGGCAGTTTCTTTTAAATGCAGATTTTGGAGGGCCTCGCATAACAGTCTCCCTCAAGAGATTCTGGTCGAGTAGGTCTCAGGTAGGATCAAGAAACCTGCATGCTGGCAAACTTCTCTTGCTTCAAAATGCCAGATTCTGGGGACTACACTTAAAGAACAAACACTCCTAGAAAAAGCCCAGGTTCTGTGATCAGAGATGGCTGGGCTCAAAACCTGACCGTGCCAGTTCCTAACTGTGCAGACTTTGGCAAGTTCCTGATTCCCTGGGAACCTTGGTGTCCTGGTGTATTAAATGCAGATCATATCTGCATTACGCTGTAGTTGTGTAGAGTAAAGAGACTGATGTGTGGAAAGCACTTATTATAACACAATTTTAAGTCTTTAATAAATGTCAATTCTCTTTTTCTTTCTCGGAACCACAGAGGACTTACTACTCAGTACCAACCTAAGTATATCACAGCAATATTCAGGCCCTTTGTGTAGTAGGGAGTAAACCATTAAATATAGATTGAGCATGCCAGGCAGCAGCTGGTGAGCCTAGGCCCAGGAAAGTCTCCAATTGGCCTGGTGTAGTGGCTCACACCTGTAATCCCAGTACTTTGGGAGGCTGAGGCAGGTGAATCACCTGAGCTCAGGAGTTTGAGACCAGCCTGGACAACATGGTAAGACCCCATCTCTACTAAATATACAAAAATTAGCTGGGTGTGGTGGCGCATGCCTGTAGTCACAGCTGCTAGGGAGGCTGAGGCAGAAGAATCGCTTGAACCTGGGTGGCGGAGGTTGCAGTGAGCCGAGATTGCACCATTGCACTGCACCCTGGGTGACAAGAGCAAAACTCCATCTCAAAAAAAAAAAAAAAAGAAAGCCCCCAATTAATGTGCAATTACCTAATAATAGAAAGAATAATCATAGAAATCCTCAACACTGGGCTTTTTGGTGGTAAAATGTATGTAACATAAAACCTACCATCTTTTTTTTTTTTTTTTTTTTGAGACAGAGTCTCACTCTATTGTCCAGGCTGGAGCACAGTGGCATGATCTCGGCTCACTGCAACTTCTGCCTCCCAGGTTCAAGTGATTCTCCTGCCTCAGCCTCCCGAGTAGCTGGGATTACGGGCACTTGCCACCACGCTCGGCCAGTTTTTGTGGTTTAGTAGATACAGGGTTTCACCGTGTTGACCAGGCTGGTCTTGAACTCCTGACCTCATGATCCACTTGCCTCGGCCTCCCAAAGTGCTGGGATTACAGGCATGAGCCACTGCGCCTGGCCAAAATCTACCATCTTAACCATTTTTAAGGTACAGTTCAGTGGTGAGTACATTCACATTGTTCTGCAACCATCACCACCATCCATCTCCAGGAATTTTTCTCTTCCCAAACTGAAACTCTGTACCCGTTAAACAATAACTCCTTATTCTCCCTACTCCCCAGCCCCTGGCAACTCCCATTGTACTTTCTGCCTCTGTGAATTTTACTACTCTAGGTGCCTCATGTAAGGGGAATCATAAAGTAACTGTCTTTTTGTGACTGGCTTCTTTTACTCATAATGTCCTCAGTTTCATCTATATTGTAGTATGTATCAGAATCTCCCTCCTTTTATGGCTAAATAATATTCCATTGTATATATGTAGCATATTTTGTTTTGGCCTCACATATGTATCTGTTCATGGACAAGTGGGTTACTTCCACCTTTTGGCTATTGTGAATAGTGCTGCTACTTGGCATTGTTTTTAAGATACATTCACACACATCATTATACATGATCCTCACAACAACCAGGAAAATGGAAAGGCAAGCATCCTTACCTTATTTTGCAGATAAATAAATGGAATTCAGAAAGGTAAGTAACCTGATTAGGATCGCAGAATTAGCAGATGGTGGAAGAGGGACAGAGTCCAGGTCTCTGCCTGGGTGCCCTGTGAGTCTGCCATGATTCCAAATTGCCTCGTTTCCAAAGGCGCCATTTGAGCAAATAACCCTTTTTGTCTGTGCTCATATTCTGTCCAAATATTCTTCTAAAAAGTCCTCTTTTGAGACAAAGCTATCCATTGATGAGGACATCTTCTCACACATACCTGGAGACAAAACTTGACTTTATTGACATGATGTCTGAGGTAATGGTGGACTGGGGCCCTTTTCCTGGTGCTCTCTGCAGGTAACATCCAAAGCCATGGGACATCAAGCTGAGAAACTTGGAGACCTTCACCAGTGTTCCATGTGCACCTGTAATGTCCACCAAGATACTAAAGGCAAATAATGCACCAGGATTATGCTTTGGGATTCACCGTTTTGAGGGGAATTGGCAATTAGGGCCAATATGAGGGCTCATCTTTCTAGCTCTCATGGGCCCAGGCACCTCAGTGTTTATCTGCTGTGCTCAAGCCCCTCCCTGACCTCAACTCGGCAACTCCCCAGTAATGGAGTTAGGAAGGGCCAGACATTCATCCCCATCAAAACCCAGCCTTCTTCTGACTGTCCCACTACAAATCTAAGGAAAAGCAATTGAACTTTTCTTTTGTTGCCATCTGAAAAGCCCCATTCCTTAGAATTGAATAATACAGATTCTATCCTTTAAATTTGTTTATTTCAATGGCTTTAGGGTAAGTGGTTTTTGGTTACATGGATGAATTGTATAGTAGTAAAGTTTGAGATTTTAGTGCACCCGTCACCCAAGTAGTGTACATTGTACCCAGTATGTAGTTTTTTTATCCCTCATCCCCCTCCACTCTCCTGCTTCTGAGTCTCCAAGGTCCATTATACCACTCTGTTTGCCTTCGTGTACTCATAGCTTAGCTCCCACTAACATACAGCATTTGGTTTTCCATTCCTGAGTTACTTCACTTAGAATCATAGCCCCCAGCTCCATCCAAGTTCCTGCAAAAGACATTATTTCATTCTATTTTATGGATAAGCAGTATTCCATAGTGTATATATACCACATTTTCTTTATCCACTCATTGGTTGGTGGGCAATTAGGTTGGTTGTTGGTTCCATATCTTTGCAATTGTGAAACAGATACTATCTAGCAATAAAATGTGAAATGTGAACAAGTCCATTACCTCAGACAGAAAGTCTACCCTCTGAAAACACAGTAGTTACAATAAGAAGATGAATCACACTAAAGGTCCATTCAGCCCACTCTCTCTTGCAGTGAGTGAGTGAATGAGTGAGATATTCCAAAAATATCCACCATGCTTTTGTAATGTCCACCATGATCTCAAATGATGAGGAATTTTTCACAAACCTCCTATATTTCTCTATTAATATCCCAGTGCGATTCTCATATACTTGGAGTTTTCCAAATATTTCGGGAAACTGCTCGTATTTTTAACCAGTTTATCTATCTAGGTGTTTTCAGAAAATTCAAAATTATCTAACTCAAAGCCACATAGATTCTCCTTTCTTTCTATGGTAGGTTCGAGGTTGAAATTGAGCCCCTGTTTGCCAGCATTGCCCTCTACGATGTTAAAGAAAGGAAAAAGGTAAGAAAGCAAAGAAAAATCCATCCCTAAGGCAGATATATTGTTCATGATTCTTTGCATGTATGTTGTTAAATCTTCTTCGCAGCAAGAACCTATCAGATTTGAAAGCAAATGATCTTTGATGGGTCCAGTTCTGTTGCCTTTGCAATTTTTCAAGCAGTGCTCTGAGAATGTAGTTTATGATCTTTGAAGAATCTTAGAGGGAGAGGCTACTGGAGGTGCTGGCCTGGTTGGAATGGAGAAAGAATGAAATAGCACATGGGCTTATGTATAAAACAAACCCATTTAAATACATTTTTAACAAGCTTGGATGCGCATGTAAAGCTTCCTCAGTTTGAGAGTTCTTTGCACTGTGAAATAGGCTCATGACTGAAGGGCATCTTACATGGTGGAGGTCTCAGTTTGTCACGGAGTTCAGACCTTACCAACTGTAATGTGCTTTTAATGAAAACAGTGACCAAGACCTCTCGTGTGTTTTTAATGTTTAGTCATTTTGTGACTCCTAGAAGAGGACAGCAATAGCAAATCCAGAGTAGGATGGACACCTCTGCCCTTCTTTACCCATAATCCTTCTGTATTTAAGGAAACAAGCATCTCCTGCGTAAATATTAATAATCACTGAGATTTGTAGGATAGGTTAACTGCTAAAACAAGCAGAACCCCAGTCTCAGTGGTTTAAAGCAGTAGTTCTCAAGCTTGAGCGTGCATCACGCTCTCCTGGAGGACTTGTGAAAACACAGATTGCTGGACCTCACCCACAGAGTTTCTGATTGAGCAAGTCCAGGTGGGGCCTGAGAATTTGCATTTCTAACAGTCCCCTGCTGATGCTGAAGCTACCGGTCAGGGGACCACATTTTGAAAACCGCTGGCCTATAAGCAAGAAGTTGCTATCTTTGTTTCTTTAACCATCCAGGGTGGGAGGAGGGACCCGTCTGTTCCACGCAGCCACTCAGAAATACAGGCTGGCAGTGGCTCCTCCATCTCCAGTATGTGCTCTCCCCAAATTACTCTTGTCACTGCCATTGCTGCCCCTGAAGAAGAGAAGAGAAGGATGGAGGCGGCCTGGAAGTTTGACACATTGCTTCTGCTAACAATTCACTGGAGAGAATTCAGTCACATGATCACCCCTCATTGCAAAGGAGGCTGGTAAATGTAGTCTCTGCCTGGGCAGCCACTCACCACTAAAACTCTCTTGGTGATGAAGGAGAGAACCCAACCATACAGTGGCTCTTAAGTAATACGACACTAAGAGAGCCAGGAGCACTGTTCACATCATGCTCTTGCTCAGAATCTTCACTAAGATTCATTCCCTACAACCAGGCTTTCTTCCTGATGGCATTCCTCTACCTTCTTTCCATCCATAGTCTATGCAGAGTCAAGCTAGACCACTGACTAAGCTTCCCCCAGCCGTTCAAGCCTCTGAGATATTTATTCATACTCTAATCTCTCCCTGGTACATCATCACCTTCCACCCCTGCCTATCAGAATCTTCTAAGGCCCATCCATCTGCAGTGCTGCTTCCATGAGAAGTTGTCCTTGTCACCCAACAGCAAATGGCCTGTCACTCTGGAACTTCCACAGTGCTTCTTTGTATGCTTGTGGTGACTTGTATTTTGCTTTTACTGTAGTTAGTTACATGTTTACCTTTTCCCTCACCTTTTTTTTTTTTTTTTGAGTCAGGGTCTCACTCTGTTGCCCAGGCTGGCATGCAGCGGGGCGACCTTGGCTTACTGCACCCTCTGCCTCCCGGGTTCAAGTGATCCATCCTCCCAAGTTGCTGGAACCACAGGCACATGCCACCGTGCTGGCTAGTTTTTGTATTTTTTGCAGAGGCAGGGTTTCACCATATTGGCCAGGCTGGTTTCAAACTCGTGAGCTCGAGCAATGTGCCCGCCTTGGCCTCCCAAAGTGCTGGGATTACGAGTGTGAACCACCACAGCCAGTCCTTCCCTCATTCTTGATTGTGAATTAATTGGGAGCAGAGGTCCTGCTCTTCTGTAGTGAAGTAACTGAGACTCAGGAAATACCGGTGGGTTAATAAACATTTAAATGTTTCAAGGAACATCTCTCAAATGGCTCCAGAACACCTAGACATTGTGACAAAACATCTGTCAGATTTATCCAGCAGCCACTTTCCTAAACCATGTCTGTGATTATTACACTGACTCCTTCAGCAAAATTTCTCCGTGGTGTTTTTACTCCTTTTTAACATGTTTAAACCATGAATGCAACAGGTCTAACTTATATTTCACTTCGCTGCTCCTTTACAGATCTCAGAAAATTTTCACTGTGACCTGAACTCTGACCAGTTCAAAGGATTTCTGCGAGCTCACACGCCTTCAGTGGCCGCGTCAAGTCAGGCGAGATCTGCAGTCTTCTCAGTCACCTTCCCGTCCTCAGACATCTACCTGGTAGTCAAGGTAATTCAGTACGATCTGATTTGCCCAATCTGATGTTTTCATTGCTGCGTTGTTCCCAGCACATGTTTGGGGTGCACGAAATCTCAGAATGTGTCCACATATCCTCTGAGATTCGCTTTGTTTCCTTCTCAATTTACCCCTTTTCCCTTCTGAGTAAACTGTTTCAGATACTAGAAAGACTAGGTTTTGGAGACATACAGACCTAGGTTTGAGTCCTGGCTTTACAACCTAGTAATTAAATGGCATTGGCAGTTTCCTGGTCTTTCTGAGACTGAGTTTCCTCATCTGTGAAGTGGAGATAATCACACTGACCTCAGCGGATAGTCATGGCTACAGAATAAAGCTTGGCACATCTTGGGCACCCTTCTCCTAATTAAGGAGAGTTCCCTCAGTGACCTGGTGCAAAGAAGCTGCTGTGGAGAAAGGAACAAAATCTCTGGGCTAGAGTTTCCTAACGATGTTCATGTTGCTCTAGAGATGCATAGTTACGTGTTCCCAAGTCCAGCCTCTTACAAGCTGAAGCGTGGGCTGTGGTTTTCAACTTTCATCATCCTTTTTTTTTTTCTTCTTACCATGTCACAGACTGTCTCTAATGAGAGTTGAAATCTACGGGGCAATTATAAGTAGAAGAGCCTTTCATTCTAGGCTATACTCTTTGCTGTTGTAAGAAAACCAGATCCTTTCTCTGTACACCAAAATGGCTGGTTAGAAATTAACAAACATCAGGTATTTTACCTACCTTAGGCCAGATAATTGGTCTTATTGATTCTTTTTTTTGTTTTTTTTGAGCGGAGTTTCGCTCTTGTCACCCAGGCTGGAGTGCAGTGTCACCATGTCGGCTCACTGCAACCTCCACCTCCCGGGTTCAAACGATTCTCCTGCCTCGGCCTCCCGAGTAGCTGGGATTATAGGAGCCCACCACCCCAAACCAGGCTAATTTTTGTATTTTTAGTAGGGACAGGGTTTCACCATGTTGGCCAGGCTGATCTCAAACTCCTGATCTCAGGTGATTCACCCGTATTTGGTTCCCAAAGTGTTGGGATTACAGGTGTGAGCCACTGTGCCCGGCCATAAAATCATTGTAAAAACAAAACAACAAATTCAGGTGTCTGATTTCATGTGCCCCCAGCCTCTTAGGTTTGGAACATTATCTAGTTAGTACAGTGTTTTATGTCTGTAGTCTCAGTGATCGCCCCATGATCTCATGGATTCCAAATAATTCAGGTAGCTTTGAGGTCACTTAACAGATGGCAAATGTCTTTTCACTCTAGCTTCTTTAACACCATATAACAAAGATTATGAGAGGTTACTGTAGCTTGAGGGGAACTTATTTAAGCTTATAGAAAGTATAGTTAAAATTATATTGCTGAAAAGACACTTCTGTTGTTGTCAAACTTTAATGTGTCTCCTTTTCGTTGCAATATTACTTAGACATACAGGAAAATTAAAGCCCACTATGGTAGCCCTGTAGGTAAGTTCACAATTCTCTGTCAGCCTAGGAAACTGAAGAAGCCAACACTAGTTCTATAGAGCCAAATTTTATCTCAAACTCTACTTCCCAGTGGATGACTTTCTCTTGATTAATCCGTCATATTCTGCCAAGTAACAGTGGTTACCCATTGGTTCCTATCACTTACTGAATATGTTCCAAAATTTTCAAATGTATAAATGTGTTCATTTGGCATAACAAACATACTAAAGTGTTTGGATAGATTTAAGAAATTGAAATCTACTCAGCAAGGCAGCCCCTGCTTGGCTTTCTGTTTGCTTTTCTTTATCGTAATGCCATCATTGTTGCTTCTTTCCCTTTAAATATATAGTAAATGGTGTTAAACTATTTAGCACATCCAGGCAGACATTATTTGGTAAGAGGGGCTTCTTTCTTTTTTGTTTATGTTCCCAGGCTGAACATCAGGGTCTTTACTGTATTTTAGGTAGCGTCATCTAGTTCAGATGTTGCATATAATACGGCTTTAAGGGATTGTTTCCGCTTAAAAGTTTAATTCAAGATTTTGTGAAATTTTTTTTTAAAAAGAATTTGTTTTACAATCAAGGAAAGAAGAGTGAAAATGGGAGTGAATTGGAAACTTTTCAAAAATTGTTTAAAAATAGGTATGCCGTGCCCAATTTAAATATTTCATAAGTCGCGATGGGCCTATCCTTATGTGAGAGCCACATAGTTTGAGAAAACACAAAGCAGAGAGCCTAGCACTTTAGAAGTCTTGCAGATGTTAAATTTCCCATCTTAAAGAGTTTACAATCCAGTTAAAAAAACAACTTGGCATTCAAAGAAATGGGTTCAGATTCCTATTTTGCTACATTTGCTGTGTATGGTAGCAAGTTTAGTCTCTCAGTCTAATTGGACAATGATCCCTGTGCCTGAGTGGTTTTGAAGAAAATTGAAATAATGTATGTAAAAACACCTACCCTGTACCTGACATACCATAATTAGGTAAACAATAAATGGCCATGAAATATGAAAAAAATAGGTATGCCAAGTGTTAATCCTACCCCTTCTGAATAGAGCAGAAAGTAGTCTCTTCCCTTAAGAAAAGTTTTAGGTTAATCTGATAGGCTTATTTGCCCTACTTTCCATGGTTATGAGGAGTCATGCATTTCATTACACACTTTTGCATAAATCATGAAGGAACAAACAATAGGTTCTCATGTCGGCCTGCAGCTCCTTCTTATGAAGTACCTGGAGTTCTCCTTGCCCGCTGCAGCCAGGGCATAGTATCTGCTGGTCTGGTCAAATCTGACTTCTCTTGCTTCCTGTATGTTCCATGATACACACTACTAGTGCATGAAGCTGTGGCATTCCGCTTCCTTGCTTCAGGGTCCTAATTAAGAAGTTCTTCATCTCTGTTCAGAATTTATTCTAAAGACCACATTTTTAATCCATTCACTTCATGGAAAAATTAGCTTCCTTCCAATTTGTTCTACAAGCTCCTGACTATGAGCTTCAGGAGAATAGGGGCAGTGTTTATCGCCACCTTATCTCCCAGCTGCTACCATATAGAAGGTACTCAACAATAAGTAAACGATTGCTGATTAGCAGGAATACTGGTCAGTTTCTAGCTCAAGTGTTATGTGCTTATGTTTTCAGTGTGGTGCATCTCTCAGTGGGATTCGCCTCCTCTTCATGCTGTGGCAGTGGGAGGGGGTTTAGAACTTCTTTGATGAGAAGAGAGACTTCCTGCTTGGAGTCCTCCCTGAAGCAGATATTCATTGAGTAGCCTCATGCTGCTTCCTTTGAAACCCCATAAATGCCCCTGTATCATGGGTATTGTTAAATACTTTGTGCCTAACTCACAGCACCTATTAAGTATGTGTCCCTTTTGGACTATGTTGACCCAAATTCTTTCTTCAAGGATCATGTCAACTGATGGGACTAAATCCACTGGTTTTACTCTTCAACATCTAAGTTAAATTTTTTTTGAGCAGAGAGTTAGGAAATTTCAAATTTCTCCTTGTCTTTCTTTTAAATATGGTGCCCAAATTTATGACAACTGGCCAGCCAGTCACTTTACCTGAAGCAAGACAGAAGACACTTCGTTCATTCTTATTACCAGCATTCATTCCTATCAACAGCCAGTTAGCAAAGCAAGAAGCTGCACACCCCAATGCTTTTGAGTTTCTTTCCAAGTCTGTTAAATCCAGAAAATTAGCCCTAATAGGAATTACAAGGGAGACAATTACAGATAATTTATTCGGTTCAGTCGTTCATTTTGTGGAAGGTTTTAGTCCCGAACCCAACTTTCACAGAGACCATATCTCTTTTTTACATTGTAAGCAAAATAATAAAGAAAATGAGTTTTCCACTTCCTGCATATGTCTCCTGGGTTTTGTTTTATAAAATAACTTTTATTGCTGTTTTTATTATATACATAATACATGTTTATTGTTTAAAATAGAAAATACACATAAGCAATGGGAAGAAAATAAAAATCACACATAATCCCACCATAGAAAGATAACTACTATTAACACTTGCTGCATTTGCTGAGTATCTACTGTCACCCTTTTAATATGCCTTTATGATTTGTTAAATAAAATTGTATGCTATTCTTTATATAAACTTTTTAATCAAAAAATATGTATCACAGATAGCTTCCTATGTCATCAAATATTGTCATAAAATGTAATTTTGATGGTTGCATAGATTCCTTTTTATGGATGTAATTTATGTGCCTTACTTTAATATTCTTTTTATTGGTAGATTGAAAAAGTCCTGCAGCAGGGAGAGATTGGAGACTGTGCAGAGCCCTACACGGTTATCAAAGAAAGTGATGGTGGAAAGGTATGGTAATTTGAGTATTGTTAAATGGAGACATCTTAGAAGAAGCAGGTATTTTCAGAAGTGTTACACAAATAGTTAATGGGCTTTAGTCCCTAATGTGTCCCTATATAAGACGCTACTACATTTTAATTAAATAAATGAGGAAAAGAAAACTGGTCACTGATGATGACTTTTTTTTTTTTTTTTTTTGAGGCAGTGTCTTACTTTATCTCCCAGGCTGGAGTGCTGGAGTGCAATCACGGCTCCCTACAACCTTGAACTCCTGGGCTCGAATGATCCTCCCCTTCAGCCTCTTGAGCAGCTGGTACTACAGGCACATGCCACCATGCTTGGCTAGTTTTTTATTTTTTTTTAGAGATGGGGTCTCACTGTGTTGCCCAGGCTGGTCTCATACTTCTGGCCTCAAGTGATTCTCCTGCCTCAGCCTCCCAAAGTGTTGGGATTACAGGCATGAGTCACCATGCCCAGCCTGATGATGATTTTTTAGAGAAATAAATCCTTGAATTTTCTAATGTTGACATACAGCAAGGTCTGACTGCATAACTTGATTGGGGCAAGGCCACCCCCTGTTGTCTTCATTCTGAGGCTCTGACTCAGCTGGTTGGGAGGTCCGTGGAGATCCCAAAACTAAACAGTGCCAGAGCTCTCCTGGCCTTCCTCAACAGCATGGGCCACTGCCCTTTCAGGTATGCAAATAACTGGGAATTGGCCGCCACTACCATGCATTATATATTCATTAGCACAGCATAGGTGTTTAGCCTATGAAAAGGATATCTTTTCTCAGCAGCAGTTTGCAAAGATTCCCAGTGTGATTTTTAAAACATGGCCTTGGCCGGGCCTGGTGGCTCACACCTGTAATCCTAGCACTTTGGGAGGCCAAGGCGGGCAGATCACGAGGTCAGAAGATTGAGACCTTCCTGGCTAACACGGTGAAACCCTGTCTCTGCTAAAAATACAAAAAATTAGCCGGGCATGGTGGCACGTGCCTGTATTCCCAGTTTCTCAGGAGGCTGAGGCAGGAGAGTAGCTTGAACCTGGGAGGCGGAGGTTGCAGTGAGCCGAGATCGCGCCACTGCACTCCAGCCTGGGTGACAGAGTGAGACTCTGTCTCAAAAAAAAAAAAATAGCCGTTCTGGAATAAGACTTACCTTATTAGTATTGTACTCTACAGAGTCATAAATGTCAAGTAAGATTTATTGAACTCAAGGCATTTTTTTTTTTTAATCTGTCTTTTATTCTGAACTCAGAAAGAACACCTTGGAAGTACTGTAAACTTCCTAAGGAGTTGTTAGGAAACTTTTTAGAAGTTTTTGGAGTTTTCCAAGGTGACTTTTGGAGAAACAGGTTCACCTGGGAGCTTGGTAGATGATATACTAAACTTGATTTCAAGATTCTTTTGTGCAAATCCAAGTCACATAGCTAGCCACCAAAAGAATTGATAATCTGATGTAATGAGTCTCTTTTTGTTTTCGTTAGCTAAAAATGTATTTTACTAATTAAATGTAGCCTTTTTGTAAACTCCTCGTTTTTTAATCTTTATTTCCTTATCAGCTAGACTTCTGGCCCAAGTGCATCATTTTTCTGCCTATTCACTGTTTTTATTTTTTAGTGGGAAGATATGTTTTTACTCTTTGTAATCAGTAGGGTTTGGATTTTGGAGATGGCTGTCATATTCAGGTCAGAGGCAGTTGACTTGGTGCTGATGCTCGTTTCAGCTTGTTTCTTTCCATTTTCCTCCAGAGTAAAGAAAAGATTGAAAAACTAAAACTCCAAGCTGAATCCTTCTGCCAGCGTTTGGGGAAATACCGGATGCCCTTTGCCTGGGCACCCATAAGCTTATCAAGCTTCTTCAATGTCTCCACCCTTGAGAGGGAGGTAACTGATGTGGACTCTGTGGTTGGTAAGATTTTCACCTGCAGTGGGAAAGGGAGGGCTCCCCAGTGTGCGCTGCCCAGGTCCACAGCTTACTAGTGGGGACTGGGGGCACAGTGAGGTGTGGGAAGTGGGTAGGAAGAAGGAGATAAATAGAGTGAAACACTATTATGACTGGATTACGTATATTTGGACAGCGATCTCCAAAAGAAATTATCATGAACATTGGTGAAGATTAAGTATACTCTTATAGTAAGATTTTCTAGATGATATGACACTTTAAAAAGCTGATTTTTGCTAGCCACCCCCTCTCAAAAGTAAAACTTAAACAAGAAAATGTAGTAACCATCTGTAGTGTGTTAAGCAGAGACACCACGGTCGACTCCTAAACCTAAAAAAAAAAGCCTCTGTTACAAAGGCTTCAAAAAGCAAAACTCAACAGGGCGCGGTGGCTCACGCTTGTAATCCCACCACTTTGGGAGGCCGAGGTAGGCGGATCACTTGGAGCCAGGAGTTCGAGACCAGCCTGGCCAACATGGTAAAACCCTGTCTCTACTAAAAATACAAAAAATTTGCTGGGTGTGGTGGTACACGTCTGTAATCCCAGCTACTCGGGAGGCAGGGGCAGGAGAATCGCTTGAACCAGGCAGGCGAGGTTACAGTGAGCCGAGATCAGGCCTCTGCACTCCAGCCTGGGCAACAGAGCATGACTCTGTCTCAAAAAAAAAAGAAAAAAGAGAAAAACTCAAGTTTCCCAGCAAAATTTCCAGTTCGTTAAAGTTTACTTTGCCAAGTGCAATGAAAAAATGGGCATCCAAAGAATATTTACTGTTTTAGTTTATTTAGCATATTTCTTTTTCATCATCTCACCCTTGATCTGAATCATTCATTCCTACACTGCTTGGTCTAGAAATTTTCAAAAGGGTTGCAAAGTTTCAAGTAGACCCGCCCATATCACCTGTGGTGGGGTTTCTCTTTCCCTAAATGCTTTTGTATCCACCAAATATAGAAGTCCATGTTCACATTTTTTCATGCATTCCTTAAGCTAAGGCTTAAGCCACTTCTGAAATACTACCTTGGTCAGGGAAGTGGAGGAAAGGGCATTTTGTGATTGCTGCTGCTATTTTGGAGTTACTGGTACATAATCACCAGTCAGAACTCCTGGGTTATTTCTGGTTCGTCAATAACAAACCTCACTTTACCACATCCTGATCTTCCTGCCACAGCTTTCTTTAATGCCGTCTGTGTAGACCCAAGTAACTTATTGATAAGAGTTATGTATAGAGCTTAGAGGGCACACAAGCTAGGTAATTCAGGATAGGGCATGCTGAGGCCTCAGTCATCTCTAGGTCAAGGATAACCTGACAACAGAGACTGATTCTTAAGGAGCAACCAGAAGATGCAAAGAGGTCATGTATTATACTGAGGCAGAATGGCAAGTTTAGGTGGGTAGAGGTAGCAAGAAATTCTAATTCAACATCATGGTAAGAATTAAGGATAAGAAGATACTCAAAGACGGGTTGGAACTGCTCTAGTTCTAAGCAATTTGATTATTTACAAGAGAACCCATGAGTTTTTGCAATATAAAAGCAACAAGATCTCCACCCAGATCCCAAAAGGGGATAAGAAACAACTGGGCAAACTATCAGGGTCCCAGCCCAAGTCTGAGTGTGATTTGGGGGTTCTGATTCCCATTGGGCAGATCACCCAAGGCAGAAACTCAGTCTTGCTGCCTGGTCCACATAATGAGAGCAGAGGAATGCTGGGATTCAGAGTGTACACAGGCTGACCCCAGCATGTTTGGGTCACAATCCCAAATGCCTTCAGGGGCATTTGAGTACATGCCTCTCCCAGTGGAATGCAAATATAGAAATAAAAGAAAAGCAAACACTGTGCTGACTAAATAAAGCTTATCAGGAGACCCTGTTCTGGCTATAGCTCTGGACTCTTGCTGGGTGGCATTTGGTCTACCCTAATTTCCATGTGGGAGGGGCCCATGGCTGCTCCTGGCCTCTCTCCTCTGGTCGGAGGAGGATTAAGGACACCAACAGGAGGACTAAGAAAGGTAGGGGCCAGTGGAAGGACATTTTCATTCAAAACAAGGATGGCCATATTCAGTGTTCCTGATGAGTGACTTTAATCATACATATTGTGAAGTTAATAACTGCTGTGTGTTTGAACAGAAAGGCATACTTTGGAGTGACGATTGTTTTTCTTAAAGGGAGAAGCTCAGTGGGTGAACGGAGGACACTGGCCCAATCTAGAAGGCTTTCTGAAAGAGCCCTCTCCTTGGAGGAAAATGGGGTTGGATCCAACTTCAAAACCTCCACTCTGAGCGTTAGCAGCTTTTTCAAGCAGGTATCTCTTCACATTACAGTGTGTCTGGATTTTCCCCCATACTGGCATGGTATGGGGATGGCACTGGAACCCACAGGAGGAGGATATGTAGTGATTAAGAGAGCAAATTAGTTAAGCTCACTGTCTTAGTTCATTTTCTGCTGCTTATCATAGAGTATCTGAAACTGGGTAATTTAAAAAGAAAAGGGATTTGTTTCTTTCAGTTTTGAAGGCTGAAAAATCCAAAGTTGAGGGCCCACCCTTGGTGAGGGCTTTCTTGCTGGTGGGGCCTCTCTGTAGAGTCCTGAGGTGGAGCATGGTGAGCAGCTGAGCATGCTAGCTCAGGTCTCTGTTCCTCTTCTTATAAAGCCACTAGTTCCCCTCCCATGATGCAGATTAATCCATTAATCTGTGAATGGATTAATCCAGTCATGAGGGCAGAGTCCTCATGATTCAATCACGTCTTAAAGGCTCTACTTCCCAACACTGCCACCATGGGGACCAAGCTTCACCATGAGTTTTGAAGGGGACATTCAAACCACAGCATTCACAAAGCCTCAATTTCATTAGCTAGAAAACGGGAACAATAGTACTTAACTTCATGTGGCTAGCAGGAAGGTCAGGTGACATGAGACCTGTCAAGCTCTTCTTAGAGTGCCTGGAATACGGTAAGTGCTCAGTGAATGTGAGCTATTTTAACTGAGAGAAGGGTTAGGTTTTGTTCCTTGTGATACAAACTATCCTATTTGAACTATCTTGGCCAATCCATTCATTAAGCTATGACAACAGTCTGGCTGGGACATCTCCTTCCCGGTGGATCTCAGGGTTTCTTGGCCTGGCTATTCATGTGCAAGTTTGCACTTTCACTACTGCTTGATGTGCAAGTTTCCAGGGCTCCCTGCTTGCTCAGAGAGGGTGACCATTCCAGATGGTACTCTTTGTTAGCTCAGTAAACATCAAGACTATTTAAAAAAATAAAAAACTTCCTAGACTTGTCAAAGGTATAGAGACAGAAAGTAGAATGATGGTTGCCAGGGTCTGGGGATAGAGGGGATGGGGAGTCGCTGGTTAAAGGGTACAGAGTTTCAGGTTCTTTTTGCAAGACAAAAGCATTCTGGAGGTTGGTTGCACAGCAAAGAGAATGTGCTTAACACTACTGAATTGTGCACTTAGAAACAGGTAAGATGGGCCAGGCGCAGTGGCTCATGCCTGTAATCCCAGCACTGGGAGGCCGAGGCAGGTGGATTACGTGAGGTCAGGAGTTCGAGACCAGCCTGGCCAACATGGTGAAACCCCGTTTCTACTAAAAATACAAAAGTTAGCCGGGTGTGGTGGTGCACACCTGTAATCCCAGCTACTTGGGAGGCTGAGGCTGGAGAATTGTTTGAACCTGGGAGGTGGAGGTTGCAGTGAGCCGAGATTGCACCACTGCACTCCAGCCTGGGTGACAGAGTGAGGCTCCATCTCAGAAAAGAAGAAAAAAAAAAAAGAAGTAATATGGTAATTTTATGTTAGTTCTATTTTGCCACACTTAAAATAAACTCGCTTGGTCTGACTCTGTTTTGGAAAGTTTTCCATAGCTACGCAGTCTTCGTGGAGCATTTAAAGGGGTTACATTAACAAACTGAAATGCAAAAGGGATGCTGAGGGGGCCTGTGCACCGTGCCACATAATAGAAATAGTAAGGGTCTGAAAAGGTTTCTATTCAGCATACATGTACCCTCCCCAGTCTTATGACCTTGGACGACAAGGTACTTAACTAAGTCTGGATGGTCTCATTGGGGATAAGACGTATCTACCCACTTACCTTACTGGGTTGTTGTAAGGATTGGAGATCATGCATGTGTGCTCCTGACCCATCTTGGGCATATGTGGGGGTGGACAGCATTTATGCTTAACCGTGTTCGAGACAAATGTGAAGAAAATGAGATGGAAAGATGCTTTCTCCACCTTCGAACATTTGAAGAAGAAAGTAAACGTATCCTGTATTGTTCCAGGGGGGTAATACTGGCATCAGAGGGTGAGAGTTATAGGGGGAAGCTTCCGGCCTGGTTTTCTAGTGGTCAGACAGGCTTCCTTAGAATACAGCAGATGCCCCATCCCCAGAAGGACTGATAAGAGGCCGAGGCACAGTGAGTCACAGTGATCGAGAAGGATTTAACAAGAAGTGGAGCTCAGTGATTTCGGAGCTGTCTATAATCCTAATTTCTATGAAAGACTTGTGAGAATAAAACTTAAAGGTAAAAATCTTCCCAGAAATCGTTTGTCCCCAACCCAAGAGTCAAAGGTGCATCTCCATTAACTCTGACTTTTCTCTTGGCAGGAAGGAGATCGCCTTAGTGATGAAGACTTATTCAAGTTTTTAGCTGACTACAAAAGATCATCATCCTTACAGAGACGAGTCAAGTCAATTCCAGGTGTGAATGACTTATCTTTATCCTCTTCAGCTGTGCCAAAACTGCTTCTCCTTAGACACAGTCTTTGTCTAATGCCAGAATTTATAAAATCATGTTTGCCAAGTGAAATGTGAGATTTTGTGTTAGGGGTTAAGAATCTGAATTGTTTTACGTTTTTGGCAAACCTATTAATGTTTTTTTAATTTTCTTAAAGGATTGATTTAGTAAACAAACTTTGTGTTTTAGATCTGGTTTCTCAGATAATGAGATAATTGTTTAAACAGAGGAGCCCCTTTAATCAAATAAAATATTATACTTAGTATTAAAAAAGTAGAGAAATCGGATGGTTGCCGTGTCTGTGTAGAAAGAGGTAGACATGGGAGACTTTTCATTTTGTTCTGTACTAAGAAAAATTCTTCTGCCTTGGGATCCTGTTGATCTGTGACCTTACCCCCAACCCTGTGCTCTCTGAAACATGTGCTGTATCCACTCAGGGTTGAATGGATTAAGGGCGGTGCAAGATGTGCTTTGTTGGACAGATGCTTGAAGGCAGCATGTTCGTTGGGAGTCATCACCGCTCCTTAATCTCAAGTACCCAGGGACACAAACACTGCGGAGGGCTGCAGGGTCCTCTGCCTAGGAAAACCAGAGAACTTTGTTCACTTGTTTATCTGCTGACCTTCCCTCCACTGTTGTCCTGTGGCCCTGCCAGGTCCCCCTCTGCGAGAAACACCCAAGAATGATCAATAAAAAAGAAAAAAAGTAAATAAAATAAAATGGAATCAGGGCTTATAATTTTAACCCTCTTAATTGAAAGAGATTTATCTCTGTGTGTTACATTTGTGTACATGTATTGTCATATGTGTACATGTATAGTCATATAGTTTGTTAAAGAAATAATGCATTTATTGTTAATATTGAATAAAAATTTTCAAAATCCTCGATTTCCCAAAAAAAAAAAAAAAAAAAAAAGTAAATGTCAGATGCTTTGGTAGAAGGCAAAGGCATCTTCCTTATCCTCACTCGGCAGCCCTGGAGGTACTTCTGTAGCATCCTCAGGTCCAGGGAAGCCAGTTTGTGTTTGTTTTTGTTTTTTTGAGATGGAGTCTTGCTCTGTCACCAGGCTGGAGTGCAGTGGCACAATCTCAGCTCACTGCAACCTCTGCCTTCCAGGTTCAAGTGATTCTCCTGCCTTAGCCTCCTGAGTAGCTGGGACTACAGGTGCCTGCCACCACGCCCAGCTTATTTTTTGTATTTTTAGTAGAGACAGGGTTTCACCATGTTGGCCAGGATGGTCTCGATCTCTTGACCTCGTGATCCACCTGCCTCGGCCTCCCAGAGTGCTCAGATTACAGGCGTGGGCCACCACATCCGGCTGGAAGACAGTTTTAAAACTCCCAATTTTTACTGCTAGCAATGCAGGGAAGTTACTTAACAATGTAAAATTATACTGTGGTAATTCAGGAAAGAACTTTAAAAATCCTCTAATCCATTCCTTCTCATTTTACAATTTCTTGCTTTTTATTTTATAGAGGCTAAATTTCGAAAGTTATCATGACACACTTTTCTCGAGCTGTAGGAAATTAGCTCCAAAACTTTTTTATAGTACTATAGTTTGTTCTTATTTTCATGAAAGAAACACAGTGCAACAATCTTTCTTGATTCCCTCATAACATGACAGTTTCTTTACTAGAACATTCCTATTTTCTCTCTTTAGGCTTGCTCAGACTGGAGATTTCTACAGCTCCAGAGATCATCAATTGCTGTCTGACTCCTGAAATGCTGCCCGTGAAACCCTTTCCTGAAAACCGGACACGCCCGCACAAAGAGATTTTGGAATTTCCAACACGAGAAGTATATGTCCCTCACACTGTGTACAGGTAAGAAACACAGGCTGGGGCTGGGCGTGGTGGCTCACACCATAATCCCAGAACTTTGGGAGGCCGAGGCAGGAGGATTGCTTGAGCTCAGGAGTTTGAGACCAGCCTGGGCAACATGGCAAAACCCTGTCTCTACAGCATATACAAAATTTAGCTGGGCATGATGGTGCATGCCTGTAATCCCAGCAACTTGGCAGGCTGAGGCAGGAGAATCGCTTGAACCCAGGAGGCAGAGGTTGCAGTGAGCCAAGATTGCACCACTGCACTCCAGCCTGGGAGACAGAACCAGACTCTGTCTCAGAAAAAAAGAAAAAAAGAAAAGCAGGTTCTTGGAAAACCATTGAGCTCACATTCTGAGTTTTATTTGAATAACGTTTTCTCATCCTTCGACCTGTCTTCCTACTTCCTAAGTTTCAGGGAAATGAAATGTGATATTTATGTAACCGTAGGTGATTGCCAAATCTCTTTCTAAACATAGTTTACCTAATTCTCTTTAACAAGAAAGGGTTACTTCAGATGTAATTGTAGTTTAGGATTATAGTGGACATATGTTTTCCAGAGATTAAAAAAAAAATCTGCTGTGCCACCAGTACAATAGCCACTAATCACATGTAGCTGTTCAGCATGTGAAATGTGGCCATTGCAATGGAGGAACTGAAAAATTGATTTTAATTAATTTTAATTTAAAGTCAAGTAACTGTATGTGTCTACTATATTGGAGAGGATGGAGCTAGACACTAAAGGCCTAACAGGTTGGGCTGCCTTGGTTTCTGAATCACTTATGGTGGCACCTGACCTATTCCATGGGGTCTGGAAGGAGTGCTTGTCCACACACATCTGCCAAAGGCATTAATGCTCATGCACTTCTTTATTTTGAGACTGTTTCCTTTAATGCAGAAAAGGATGCCGTCTATAAAAATCATCTCTTCCGCGCCATCCAGAAATGACGTTGTTTTCTGTGTTTTTATATAAAAGAAATACAGTCGATTCAGTTGAAGTCTTCTTTTATCCCCAGTCTCCAGTCACAGACTTTTACCTCACCTCCTAGACTTTTATCATCATGAAATTATGTATGTCCTATTTTTTCTCCTTTTACACACACTTACACACATATCTGTGAACACTCAATGGCATTATCTTCATATTCATTTAAAATGTACGCAAATGACTTCACACTCGAGGTCAGGGGTCCCCAACCCCCGGGCCATAGACCATTACCGGTCCTTGGCCTGTTAGGAACCAGGCTGCACGGCAGGAGGTGAGCAGCGGGTGAGTGAAGCTTCATTTACAGCCACTCCCCATTGCTTGCATTACCACCTGGGCTCCTCCTCCTGTCAGATCAGCAGTGACATTAGATTCTCATGGGAGTATGAATCCTATTGCGAACTGCATATATGAGGCATCTAGGTTGTGCGCTCCTTATGAGAATCTAATGCCTGATATTCTGTCGCTGTCTGAGAAATACAAACAGCTATTCACACGGTTAGGAATAGAGAGTTCTTCTATACAGTATTCAGGAGGTACACACTCTTTACAGTATTCAGGAGGTACACACTCTTTACAGTATTCAGGAGGTACACACTCTTTACAGTATTCAGGAGGTACACACTCTTTACAGTATTCAGGAGGTACACACTCTTTACAGTATTCAGGAGGTACACACTCTTTACAGTATTCAGGAGGTACACACTCTTTACAGTATTCAGGAGGTACACACTCTTTACAGTACTCAGGAGGTACACACTCTTTACAGTACTCAGGAGGTACACACTCTTTACAGTACTCAGGAGGTACACACTCTTTACAGTATTCAGGAGGTACACACTCTTTACAGTACTCAGGAGGTACACACTCTTTACAGTACTCAGGAGGTACACACTCTTTACAGTACTCAGGAGGTACACACTCTTTACAGTACTCAGGAGGTACACACTCTTTACAGTACTCAGGAGGTACACACTCTTTACAGTACTCAGGAGGTACACACTCTTTACAGTATTCAGGAGGTACACACTCTTTACAGTATTCAGGAGGTACACACT
The DNA here is from genome assembly GCF_028858775.2 of Pan troglodytes. Taxonomy (NCBI): domain Eukaryota; kingdom Metazoa; phylum Chordata; class Mammalia; order Primates; family Hominidae; genus Pan; species Pan troglodytes. The sequence continues at coordinate 115,596,161 of NC_072409.2, read as the reverse complement.
CTTTACAGTACTCAGGAGGTACACACTCTTTACAGTACTCAGGAGGTACACACTCTTTACAGTACTCAGGAGGTACACACTCTTTACAGTACTCAGGAGGTACACACTCTTTACAGTACTCAGGAGGTACACACTCTTTACAGTACTCAGGAGGTACACACTCTTTACAGTACTCAGGAGGTACACACTCTTTACAGTACTCAGGAGGTACACACTCTTTACAGTACTCAGGAGGTACACACTCTTTACAGTACTCAGGAGGTACACACTCTTTACAGTACTCAGGAGGTACACACTCTTTACAGTACTCAGGAGGTACACACTCTTTACAGTACTCAGGAGGTACACACTCTTTACAGTACTCAGGAGGTACACACTCTTTACAGTATTCAGGAGGTACACACTCTTTACAGTATTCAGGAGGTACACACTCTTTACAGTATTCAGGAGGTACACACTCTTTACAGTATTCAGGAGGTACACACTCTTTACAGTATTCAGGAGGTACACACTCTTTACAGTATTCAGGAGGTACACACTCTTTACAGTATTCAGGAGGTACACACTCTTTACAGTATTCAGGAGGTACACACTCTTTACAGTATTCAGGAGGTACACACTCTTTACAGTATTCAGGAGGTGCACACTCTTTACAGTATTCAGGAGGTGCACACTCTTTACAGTATTCAGGAGGTGCACACTCTTTACAGTACTCAGGAGGTGCACACTCTTTACAGTATTCAGGAGGTGCACACTCTTTACAGTACTCAGGAGGTGCACACTCTTTACAGTACTCAGGAGGTGCACACTCTTTACGGTACTCAGGAGGTGCACACTCTTTACGGTACTCAGGAGGTGCACACTCTTTACGGTACTCAGGAGGTACACACTCTTTACGGTACTCAGGAGGTGTACACTCTTTACGGTACTCAGGAGGTACACACTCTTTACGGTACTCAGGAGGTGTACACTCTTTACGGTACTCAGGAGGTACACACTCTTTACGGTACTCAGGAGGTACACACTCTTTACGGTACTCAGGAGGTGTACACACTCTTTACGGTACTCAGGAGGTACACACTCTTTACGGTACTCAGGAGGTACACACTCTTTACGGTACTCAGGAGGTACACACTCTTTACGGTACTCAGGAGGTACACACTCTTTACGGTACTCAGCAGGTACACACTCTTTACGGTACTCAGCAGGTACACACTCTTTACGGTACTCAGGAGGTACACACTCTTTACGGTACTCAGCAGGTACACACTCTTTACGGTACTCAGCAGGTACACACTCTTTACGGTACTCAGCAGGTGTACACTCTTTACGGTACTCAGGAGGTACACTCTTTACGGTACTCAGCAGGTGTACACTCTTTACGGTACTCAGGAGGTACACACTCTTTACGGTACTCAGGAGGTACACACTCTTTACGGTACTCAGGAGGGTACACACTCTTTACGGTACTCAGGAGGTACACACTCTTTACGGTACTCAGGAGGTACACACTCTTTACGGTACTCAGGAGGTACACACTCTTTACGGTACTCAGGAGGTACACACTCTTTACGGTACTCAGGAGGTACACACTCTTTACGGTACTCAGGAGGTACACACTCTTTACGGTACTCAGGAGGTGCACACTCTTTACGGTACTCAGGAGGTGCACACTCTTTACGGTACTCAGGAGGTGCACACTCTTTACGGTACTCAGGAGGTGCACACTCTTTACGGTACTCAGGAGGTGCACACTCTTTACGGTACTCAGGAGGTGCACACTCTTTACGGTACTCAGGAGGTGCACACTCTTTACGGTACTCAGGAGGTGCACACTCTTTACGGTACTCAGGAGGTGCACACTCTTTACGGTACTCAGGAGGTGCACACTCTTTACGGTACTCAGGAGGTGCACACTCTTTACGGTACTCAGGAGGTGCACACTCTTTACGGTACTCAGGAGGTGCACACTCTTTACGGTACTCAGGAGGTGCACACTCTTTACGGTACTCAGGAGGTGCACACTCTTTACGGTACTCAGGAGGTGCACACTCTTTACGGTACTCAGGAGGTGCACACTCTTTACGGTACTCAGGAGGTGCACACTCTTTACGGTACTCAGGAGGTGCACACTCTTTACGGTACTCAGGAGGTGCACACTCTTTACGGTACTCAGGAGGTGCACACTCTTTACGGTACTCAGGAGGTGCACACTCTTTACGGTACTCAGGAGGTGCACACTCTTTACGGTACTCAGGAGGTGCACACTCTTTACGGTACTCAGGAGGTGCACACTCTTTACGGTACTCAGGAGGTGCACACTCTTTACGGTACTCAGGAGGTGCACACTCTTTACGGTACTCAGGAGGTGCACACTCTTTACGGTACTCAGGAGGTGCACACTCTTTACGGTACTCAGGAGGTGCACACTCTTTACGGTACTCAGGAGGTGCACACTCTTTACGGTACTCAGGAGGTGCACACTCTTTACGGTACTCAGGAGGTGCACACTCTTTACGGTACTCAGGAGGTGCACACTCTTTACGGTACTCAGGAGGTGCACACTCTTTACGGTACTCAGGAGGTGCACACTCTTTACGGTACTCAGGAGGTGCACACTCTTTACGGTACTCAGGAGGTGCACACTCTTTACGGTACTCAGGAGGTGCACACTCTTTACGGTACTCAGGAGGTGCACACTCTTTACGGTACTCAGGAGGTGCACACTCTTTACGGTACTCAGGAGGTGCACACTCTTTACGGTACTCAGGAGGTGCACACTCTTTACGGTACTCAGGAGGTGCACACTCTTTACGGTACTCAGGAGGTGCACACTCTTTACGGTACTCAGGAGGTGCACACTCTTTACGGTACTCAGGAGGTGCACACTCTTTACGGTACTCAGGAGGTGCACACTCTTTACGGTACTCAGGAGGTGCACACTCTTTACGGTACTCAGGAGGTGCACACTCTTTACGGTACTCAGGAGGTGCACACTCTTTACGGTACTCAGGAGGTGCACACTCTTTACGGTACTCAGGAGGTGCACACTCTTTACGGTACTCAGGAGGTGCACACTCTTTACGGTACTCAGGAGGTGCACACTCTTTACGGTACTCAGGAGGTGCACACTCTTTACGGTACTCAGGAGGTGCACACTCTTTACGGTACTCAGGAGGTGCACACTCTTTACGGTACTCAGGAGGTGCACACTCTTTACGGTACTCAGGAGGTGCACACTCTTTACGGTACTCAGGAGGTGCACACTCTTTACGGTACTCAGGAGGTGCACACTCTTTACGGTACTCAGGAGGTGCACACTCTTTACGGTACTCAGGAGGTGCACACTCTTTACGGTACTCAGGAGGTGCACACTCTTTACGGTACTCAGGAGGTGCACACTCTTTACGGTACTCAGGAGGTGCACACTCTTTACGGTACTCAGGAGGTGCACACTCTTTACGGTACTCAGGAGGTGCACACTCTTTACGGTACTCAGGAGGTGCACACTCTTTACGGTACTCAGGAGGTGCACACTCTTTACGGTACTCAGGAGGTGCACACTCTTTACGGTACTCAGGAGGTGCACACTCTTTACGGTACTCAGGAGGTGCACACTCTTTACGGTACTCAGGAGGTGCACACTCTTTACGGTACTCAGGAGGTGCACACTCTTTACGGTACTCAGGAGGTGCACACTCTTTACGGTACTCAGGAGGTGCACACTCTTTACGGTACTCAGGAGGTGCACACTCTTTACGGTACTCAGGAGGTGCACACTCTTTACGGTACTCAGGAGGTGCACACTCTTTACGGTACTCAGGAGGTGCACACTCTTTACGGTACTCAGGAGGTGCACACTCTTTACGGTACTCAGGAGGTGCACACTCTTTACGGTACTCAGGAGGTGCACACTCTTTACGGTACTCAGGAGGTGCACACTCTTTACGGTACTCAGGAGGTGCACACTCTTTACGGTACTCAGGAGGTGCACACTCTTTACGGTACTCAGGAGGTGCACACTCTTTACGGTACTCAGGAGGTGCACACTCTTTACGGTACTCAGGAGGTGCACACTCTTTACGGTACTCAGGAGGTGCACACTCTTTACGGTACTCAGGAGGTGCACACTCTTTACGGTACTCAGGAGGTGCACACTCTTTACGGTACTCAGGAGGTGCACACTCTTTACGGTACTCAGGAGGTGCACACTCTTTACGGTACTCAGGAGGTGCACACTCTTTACGGTACTCAGGAGGTGCACACTCTTTACGGTACTCAGGAGGTGCACACTCTTTACGGTACTCAGGAGGTGCACACTCTTTACGGTACTCAGGAGGTGCACACTCTTTACGGTACTCAGGAGGTGCACACTCTTTACGGTACTCAGGAGGTGCACACTCTTTACGGTACTCAGGAGGTGCACACTCTTTACGGTACTCAGGAGGTGCACACTCTTTACGGTACTCAGGAGGTGCACACTCTTTACGGTACTCAGGAGGTGCACACTCTTTACGGTACTCAGGAGGTGCACACTCTTTACGGTACTCAGGAGGTGCACACTCTTTACGGTACTCAGGAGGTGCACACTCTTTACGGTACTCAGGAGGTGCACACTCTTTACGGTACTCAGGAGGTGCACACTCTTTACGGTACTCAGGAGGTGCACACTCTTTACGGTACTCAGGAGGTGCACACTCTTTACGGTACTCAGGAGGTGCACACTCTTTACGGTACTCAGGAGGTGCACACTCTTTACGGTACTCAGGAGGTGCACACTCTTTACGGTACTCAGGAGGTGCACACTCTTTACGGTACTCAGGAGGTGCACACTCTTTACGGTACTCAGGAGGTGCACACTCTTTACCGTACTCAGGAGGTGCACACTCTTTACCGTACTCAGGAGGTGCACACTCTTTACCGTACTCAGGAGGTGCACACTCTTTACAGTACTCAGGAGGTGCACACTCTTTACAGTACTCAGGAGGTGCACACTCTTTACAGTACTCAGGAGGTGCACACTCTTTACAGTACTCAGGAGGTGCACACTCTTTACAGTACTCAGGAGGTGCACACTCTTTACAGTACTCAGGAGGTGCACACTCTTTACAGTACTCAGGAGGTGCACACTCTTTACAGTACTCAGGAGGTACACACTCTTTACAGTACTCAGGAGGTGCACACTCTTTACAGTACTCAGGAGGTGCACACTCTTTACAGTACTCAGGAGGTACACACTCTTTACAGTACTCAGGAGGTACACACTCTTTACGGTACTCAGGAGGTACACACTCTTTACGGTACTCAGGAGGTACACACTCTTTACGGTATTCAGGAGGTACACACTCTTTACGGTATTCCGGAGGTACACACTCTTTACAGTACTCAGGAGGTACACACTCTTTACAGTATTCAGGAGGTACACACTCTTTACAGTACTCAGGAGGTACACACTCTTTACAGTACTCAGGAGGTGCACACTCTTTACAGTATTCAGGAGGTACACACTTATTTCCCCATTTAATCCTTCCTGGAGCAGCTCTGCATTTTCAATCCTCATTCCTTACATCTAAACTTAGTCCCCACGTCTCCCTCCTAGAGGAGATAAGCATTCTCAGCATGCAGTAGTTTCGATTCTCTATTCCTTAGAGGAAGATGACGGCATGAAAATGTTTGCTTATGGATGCTTTGTATCTTTTTAGAAACTTTATCCTATAATCGGGAAAAAATGCTTGTGGCATTGGAAGAGACTTGCATCCAATGAATTCTGTAGTTATTCAACTTGCCCTCAACATTTAATCACCCACAGGTGGCATTTACAATGTTCTGTACTCCTTCCTGCAAACATTATCCCTTAATTACATCACAGTGGGACTTAGAGTGCATTAGTGCACCGAAGGATCCAGAAATGTAGGAGGGCGTAGGAGGGCAAAGAGGACAAGTCTGGACGGATCACAATGGACCCAACTTGTCATCATGAGAAACAGACCCGCAAATACAGAGTTAATCTTCTTGAGCTGTACTGGGCACTGGAGAAGTGCCAAGGACACCCCGTTAGAAATGCCAAGGCCACCCTGTTAGAAACCAGGTCTTGGGGAATGACAGAAGAGATTTCTCTCCAGTTTGGTTGTGGCCCCTTCTCTTGGCTCACAGTTCTTCTCTGTGGCTCTCAGGCCACCATATTTTATAGTCTATTTAAGGAAAGAGAGAGATAATGAACTTGGTTCGGAATCTTACTTCATGAAAATTTCACAGAATTTAGGAAGCATCTTGTCTAAATCTCTTGTTCTAAATTTTTAGTTTTCTTCTCCAGTCCTTGTGTGCTGTAGAGTGGTTTTGATTAGATTGGGCTTGACAGTTACCCAGTCCCAGATGAGTGTCCCCTTTCCTGCACCTCCCCCCATCCACGACATGGAAATGGAAAGAATTGAGTGAGGTCTGAACCCCAGGTAAAATTGGCAAGCTGACTAAGTTTGCCTTGGGTGACCTCACCTTTTCATTTCTGTCCATTTTCCTCTCTTTTTGTTCCTTGCCATCTCCCCATATCTCAAAAAACCTGGACCTTGTGGCTTTTCTATACTGGCCCCCAAAATAAAAGTCTCTTTTCAAGCAACGATCTCTAAACTCATTTGCTATGGTATTGATAACAGGTATGGATTAGTCTTATCACTCCCAAGAGTATTATCATTTTGGGCCGGGTGTGGTGGCTCACACCTATAATCCTAGCACTTTCGGAGGTCAAGGCAGGTGAATCACCTGAGTGAGGTCAAGAGTTCGAGACCAGCCTGGCCAACACGGTGACCCCTTGTCTCTACTAAAAATACAAAAAGTACCTGGGCGTGGTGGTGGGTGCCTGTAATCCCAGCTACTCAGGAGGCTGAGGCGGGAGAATCACTTGAACCCAGGAGGCAGAGGTTGCAGTGAGCTGAGATCCTGCCATTGTACTGCAGCCTGGGCAACAGAGCAAAAAAACTCTGTCTCAAAAAAAAGGTATTATCTTGGCAGGGACAGCAGTTCCTATTTCTTAATTGAAGAAATCCAGATTTCTTCTCATTCCCAGAGTCTGTCAGGTAACTCTCACTGTTGATGTTGCTATTTCCATGCCAATCAATAATCCTGGTCATAGCTGTATCCCTTAAGGAAATGAAATAACTGAAAATGAAGATTTGTGGGGCAGATAAATTCAGGAATATTTCTTCGTTTATAGAGGATTCACCTCATGAATTTGAAATATGGCTTGACTTATAAAAAGTTGGTCTACCTGGAGCTTGTAGATAATACCTCTGTCGGGCCAAACAATAAATGCTTACACTGAGAAAGCCGGGTTTGGGATTTCAAATTAATGTGCCCTTAACATAAACTGCAGAGCCCCCCTGGGTGGAGGGAACTATTACCTGGTTCTAATAGCAGATGTTTTCTGGCCTTCAGTGCCAGTGGTAACCAGAGTCCCACATTTTAGGATTTTGGTATTGATGAGGGTTTCAGCTGAATATTACCTGAGTTGAACTCCAGTTATCTTTACCTCTCTTAAAGGAGCAGCTGCCATAGTGCCTCAGGTAAAGTTGGCTTGGGATAGGCTGGCATTGCCTTCCAGTCCCCAGCCTCACCTTCCTCCCACCTCTTCACTGCCTCTTTTCTTTGCCCTGCCCCTTCGGGTGTCCTGTGCGGGGCACCATTCGAGTTGCATTCTAGTGTATTAGGTTGGTGCAAAAGTAATTGCGGTAATGTGTGCGTGCTGCCCCGTGTCTCTCCCTCATTCAAGTTTCTTTAAGGAACAGCTGTAGATGGCTTCTGGTAGAACTGGGTAGTGCTCCCAGAAGTATCCCCGTGGGTCCGTGAGGGTTGGGCATTCACAAAGTAAATGCTTGCTCTAACGATAGAGACCAACTTCTAGAGCCAGAAGTGCTCATCCCAGGAATGACCAGGGGCTCCCAAACCAGCGGCCTGGGCCCTCTGCAGTGCCATGTGCAGCCTGTGTGGGTTGGAGGCATGGAGCTAGAGCAGGGTCCTCTGAACCAGAGCCAGGCAGGACACTCTGAGAAATCACGGGCAGAAGGACAGCAATTCTGAAAGCAGAGCAGAACAGCTGGAAAAACTGAGCTGATGAAAAGGATTATCCAAATCCAAGCTTGGCATTCCTTGCTCTGTGTCCAGATTAAGAAAATGCTAGTGGTTTGCCTAGGAACACATTTGCACCAACTCCTGGCTTATTTTCCATGTGACCCAACAGCTGGTACTAGAGACACCAGCTGCTTTCTGGTGGGGGCAGAATGAAAACAGCATGCGCTGAGGCCAAGGCCCAGCAAGGTCTTCAAGGGCATCCTATCCTGCGGCCGCCAGAGGGGTATGTGCGGAGATCACAGGCAATGAGGTTGTAATGAGCTGTTGAGCTCCCTGCCGTCCCTTTAACTGGTGATTACAGTAAAGAGAGCCACATAAAGTACGTTTTCATCTCTCACTTCAGCCCCCGAGAGCCTCTGAGGTCTTGTTTATCCAATTATCAGACTTGCTGTGGAGGACTGTGCTTGCTGAGAACAAGTATATCAGTTGGAACATGATTTCTCTGATGGATAATTAGCTGTTTTCAGGACTCCTCCTATTCAGCTGAATGTTCTCAGACCAGAAGTCTGATCTGGCCTAACGGGGATGTGCTCCCATATCGCAGTGGAGTCTTAAGGAGTGCTACCCACCTTCTCTTCTGCGGGGGAAAAGGAATGGCATAGCATGCATGCAGGACCTGACCGGAAGGAATGTCTGCGAGTTATGATTTAGTGACTAGAACTTCTAAGGAAAGAAATGAACCAGAAATAACTCCAAACGAAGTGGTTAGGAAGGGGGGCAGGACATGGGGAGTATCCTTGAAAGGGACTTTATTTCATCCAAGGAAATAGGTTCCCAGTTTAAGCCCAGTTAGCTCTGTATTCAGAGTGGATCTTCTCAGTGCTAGGTGAAGGAAGGGTGGTTGTGCATCAGAGTAAGTGTCCAGCCCCACCCTGAAGACTCCCATTCAGGTGGTCTGGGATGGGGCACTGGTGGTCTGACACTCTCTTTTGTTCAAAATCAAAGCTTCCCCCTCCTTCTCCTGGAAGGGAAGCTTCCACCAACCCTTAATGAGTTCCTCTACTATATGGAGTTGTCCAATGCTCCATACCGGGCACAGCGGCTCACACCTGCAATCCCAGCACTTTGGGATGCCGAGGCGGGAGGATCCATTGAGCCCAGGAGTTCAAGACCAGCCTAGGCAACATAGCGAGACCCTGTCTCTACAACAACAACAACAAAATTAGCCAGGGGTGGGGGTCCACACCTGCAGTCCCAGTTACTTGTGAGGCTGAGGCAGGAGGATCGCTTGAGCCAGGAAGGTCGAGGCTACAGTGAGCCGTGATCATGCCACTGCCCTCCAGCCTGGGCAACAGAGTGAGACTCTTTCAAAAAACAAAAACAAAAAACTCTGTCCTAAGTATAAGATGATCCGGAAGCCCAGTCCTTGGTTTTACTAGGCTTAGCAAGCAGTTGCTTATGGAACAGAAGCTTTTATAAACAAACCATTTACTTAGGAAGGGCAGTGGCAGCCCAGGCAAAATCTAGTCATTTGAATTAGCCAAGGAATGGAGACAAAGACAAAGTGAATTTCTGGTGCTAGTTGCAACTTGGTCTCGATAATAAATCAGGAACACAATCCCCACATTCCTAATGCCTTGCTCCAAAACTCAGCAGTCCTCCTATTTGTAAGAACGAAAAAATTCAGGAGGGAACCAATTGCCTAAGGTTATGACAGCAAAGCTACCGTTCCAGTATAATATTCAGCCACTAGAGGACACAATTCACTCACTTTCTAGATTCAGACACACGACTACCTTTTTCGTTACAAAACATATGAAGTCGTGATTTATGAAAGTAGGACACACATTTTATTTTTTGCCCTTGAAGTGCAAGACCAGGAAAAACTGAAAAGTATTGCAGCGTCCTACGAGATCACCGTTGTCATTTTTTCGCAAAGGATTTTATTCTAGCCTGTCAGTTTCTGCCTCCTTTCATTAGTAAGTCCTGACCTTAGACATCTGGCATTTTTTTGGAAGGTGTAGTGAGGAGGGGGACCAAGAGATGCATCCCTTAATGTAGCTAAAGATCGAAATCTTCTCATTTTGGGGAGAGTTGCTTACTATACATATTTACACATTCACCAATTTTGTCTCCTATGTAAACCACAGAATGTGCCAAATTTTCCTAGAATCATGGTTGAGGCAGGTAGGAGTAAGGAGGTGCTGTGTACGTTAGTGTCACTGATTCCACCGTTCGCAACTCCATATCACTCTCCTTATTTTATACTCTTGAGTCCACAGTGCTTTGGTGTTACAGCCCATATAGAACGGTCCTACCTAAAAGTCCTGCTGTCGGTTTAACAGTGACGAGTGTCATTTTTCCACTGTCCTTTACATAGAATTCAGCAGGAAGCTTCATGAGGCATCCTGTTTCTACATGAGTTGCCCTGGTTGGTGCAGGCAGAAGCAATGGAGAAGTGGTGATGAAATTAAGTCAAAGTTAGGCTTGCATTTGACCGTGATCTTGAATAGTTTGTCTAGATTAGAGGGAGCACCTAAAATCCAAAAGCCTTTTGTCTTTGTTTTCTATACTTTTGTTAGTTTTACAAATTATTATTTAAAATCAGTCCTTTGAAGTGGCTTGTTCTCTTCTGATGGGACAGCTTTGGGAAACTGTTTAGTCTTATTTCTTCTGCGATTGGGAAGTTGTAGGGGATGCTATTTTGTAGCTTTTTCATCCTCAGTTCTGACCTCCTCATGTGCTTTACAGATGCCCCCAAAGGTCAGCATTCATCCACCTTTCACTGAGAGTGTTTGGCCATCTCTAAAGCCGAGGTATTTTAACAGCTCTCCTTAATGGATGTCCTGTGGTTTCAGGCCTCAGACAGGCTGCCCTTGGGCCCTCAGCAGAAGTCGGGAATCGTCTTATACTTCCAGATCGTCTTATACTCAGGCAAAATATGAGATGCTGCGTCAGGGTTTCCCAAGGGAAGAAACTGAGTGGGAGGTGCAGGTAAACCCCACAGTACAAAATAAAACAGAGCTGTGAGTAGTTGAAAGGACTGTGTTTTGACAGCGTAATAAGGTAATTGTTTAAAACCATGGCTAATTCATCAGATGTCATGTGTCTTTTATAGTTAAAAGATGAAATTTCTTTACCCACTGGTGTAAACAACAGAAAGATTCTAAAACTTTCAAAAAATGTGCCAGTCCTGGCTGCTTTGTTTCATGTTCTTTGACAACTTTCAAAATGTAAATTGAGATTCATGTAACTATTAATGGAAATATAAATATCATGGCTTCATAAGGATACAGTTAGAGGAGCTCAACATAATGGCTCATTTTCATGATTTCTAAGGGGTCTCCACGCCCAGGCTAATAACTGTACATTTAGCAATAAGAAAATCTCAAAGCCTATTTCTTACCTTTCCCTGGAGTTACAGCTTTTAAACCCAAGCTGGTCGTTCCTTTTGTACCACTCCACTCACTTGATAGGGGTGACATGGGCTGAGCTTTCTCTCCTATCAGGGCTGAAAGACAAGTTTAGCAGCGTTTCTAAACTTCTGTCAATCAGCTCACAGGACAGAGACCAGTTTCGTTATCCTATTAACAGATTTACATTTCTGTTCTCTCGAAGTGTCAGTTAATGTCCTTAAAGGTAATATACACAAATGTACACAATAGTCTCTGAATTTTTCTCAGAAGACAAACTCAGAAACCTTAGAATTCTGATTCATTCTCTTTGGCTCAGACTTGGATGAATTTGCTTCTCAGAGTAGGGACATGAAAATTATTCTTAATTTATACTTAATGTAATCTGTTTCTTCTTTCTCCCTCCGCCGCCCTCCAACAGCTCTTCCGAGCTTGTGTGTTCTTCCCCTTACTCCCATTGTTGAAAACATGGCCTCCCCTCGTTCTCACCTTTCCAGGAATCTCCCTGTGCTCCTCAAGCTCGGCTCATCGCAAACTTGGAGTTCTGTTTTCTCATGCCCTTCTTGCATTTTCTTCTTTTAAGAGACAGGGTCTTGCTCTGTCTCCAAGATTGGAGTGCAGTGGTATGATTCTAGCTCACTGCAGCCTCAAACTCCTGGGCTTAAGTGATCCTCCCAACTCAGCCTCCCAAGAAGCTAGGGCCACTGTTGTGTGTCACCACACCAGCTAATTATTTTATCTTTTCTAGAGAGAAGGGCTCACTCTGTTGCCCAGGCTGGTCTTGAACTCCTAGCCTCAAGCAATCTTCCTACCTCAGCCTCCCAAAGCACTGGGAGGTGCTACTCTTCTTGTGTTTTTTACCTTTGCATTTATTTCCTGGTTACAATACTTTTAACTTAATGGCTGCTGAACTAGATTCTGCCAATGTACGTGCCGTCCAGGACACGTTCATGCCACTTTAATTTTCTTAGAACCTCAATGAGATAGTCTTACTAGGGAGAGATAAAGGGCAGGGGTTTGGTTTTCTGGCAGGTTTTCTTTCATTTTAATACCCAGCCAACCCACGGAGGAAGGAATCGATTGATGGCTGCTTCCTCTTTTGTAAAGAACAAACATCAAATTAGTGGTTTGTCCTCACTTTGCGGATAAGCAGAATAATAACACCTGTGCCTCTCCCTGCATTATTTTGAAACCAATATAATTTTGTTTGGACGGAACATAGATAGCAACCTTAATGGGGAGGAATGTGGAAGAGGAATTACTGAAGGGGGACCAGTCAGCCTGTCAGGCAGCAACTCTGGTGCCAAAGAATGGACACAGGATCAGAGCTGTGGACCCCCGTCCTGTTTGTAAACTTCCTGAGGGTGGCAGAGATTCATACCGTTTCTCCCATCAGGACAAAAATCCGTGTGTTGGAGCTCACTCAGGAAATGCTCTTTGGGATTGGCATGGGAAGGGGATGAGGCCGATTGACAATTAGCCTAGTTCACTGGGATTTTGTTGTAGGAGCTGGGTGGTGGCACCATATGGCCAACAGGAGATGCCAGCGACATCCCTAATTTCTCTAGCTTCCTGATAGGTCCTGGTAGGGTCGGGGGTCCACCGGGATTTGCCTAGTATGGTCTACCTCTGACTGAAATTAAACTCTAAGTAGGTAACTGGGGAACGCCTTTCTCCAGAGAGAAGGTTTTGATGTGATCTCATCATCGGGGACTGGATTGGACCTGGAGAAATCAGTTTTTCTATAGTCTTGTTTCTAGAGTGGCACCCTGGTCTTGGGCAGGTCAGAAGGACAGATAGTTGGTCACCATCTTCAACACAAATCGTGGCTGGAAAAGGGCCCCAGTAGGGAGTGCCTTTCTCACTCACCAATCACCAAGGCTGGAAGATAGTCTGCAGATTCTTTCAGATGCCACAAAGCTGTGATTAGAGCTGCCCATTGGCAAATCAGGTACTAGTTTTTGTTAATCACATTGCAGTCTTCCTTCACTGTTTCTTCCCCTGGTCCCGGAATTAAGGCTGGGCTCCATTTGACAAGTTATCTTCTGTGCAGGTAGAGCAGCAGGCTGTGTTAGCTCACAGCATCTACTCAGTAGGCACGGAAATATCCACTGAATGGGACTGGGAAAGTGGAATGGGAGGGGAACATGTGAAGAACAGGAAGTTTTCCTCTTTATGTCCAAAGTCTGTCTACTTAGAGCAACAGGATGGTGATGATGCTTTCTGGTTAAAGATGTCATGGCAACAGTCTTCCCTAGACAGCTCTCTAGCAATAGCCCGTGGCATGTAAACCCTGCATTTTTGCACTGTATCCAGTGTTTCCAACTCCCTTGTAGAACTTTCCCTGAAGTCAGCAAGAACCCTGTGAGAATCAGGATTTGTCTAGAAATTTAGCATTTACCTAATCAATGATTCTCTAAACATGTCAGTACCTCCAAGTGATTCATATGCATGTTTGGTGGGCGTCGAGCATGTGGCAGTTTGGAGAAGGAAGTGGAGAATGCAGCAGCAGCAGGAGAAATGTTTGATGTTGCTAAACATCAACCCCACAGCAAGCCTAGAACTGGGGGAATGGGAGGCATGGTGCGGGTAGCTGCTGACACACAGCTCTAGAGATAGCTGCCTGCAAAGCTGGATGGGACTCCAGGCAATAGGCTTCAGGGCCTAACTGCTCTTTCAAGGTCACTGATTGTTACAGGAGCCATGGTCTGCAGCATTGAGCATGGAATTATTATTACTATTAAGCATGATCCTCACCATGATGCTCTTGGGGTGGAACACAAGAGCCCAGAGAGAATATGCTTATTTTATGCAACCTCTAATGTTTCCTCCCAGGCTTGTGATGAAACTGAACCAAACTCTGGCATGAGAATCGGCATCCCAGGCCAGCAGCCAAAACAAGTGGTGACACTTGGCCAGGCACGGTGGCTCATGCCTGTAATCCCTGCACTTTGGGAGGCCGAGGCGGGTGGATCACAAGGTCAGGAGTTTGAAACCAGCCTGGCCAACATAGTGAAACCCCATCTCTATTAAAAATACAAAAAATTAGCTGGGCATGGTGGCGGGCACCTGTAATCCCAGCTACTTGGGAGGCTGGGGCAGCAGAATCGCTTGAACTTGGAGGCGGAGGTTGCAGTGAGCCAAGATCGCGCCACTGCACTCCAGTCCAGTGACAGTGTGAGACTCTGTCTCAAAAAAAAAAAAAAAGTGCCGATACTTTATATATCTAGCTCTGAAAGAAATGAAGTCTGTAAGAAGGACTGTTAACCCTCAGAATGGTCTGGGGATGCTACATCCCCTTGTGGACTTGTCACACTGGTGTGAGTGTAGGGAGTGGGAACACTTCTCAGCTCCTTCCTCACCATGTGTCATTCAGGGACAAAGGGAGCAGAATATCTTCCCTTTGAAAAATCTCATATGCCTGGCAATAGTCGTCAGCCTGTGAATAATGGTGATGCATTCACCTAACCAGTATTATTAGCCCCTGCTGTGTGTCAGACACTATGCTTGGTGCTGAAATAGACAAGGAGGGGTGACTGCCTGTCTTGGAAGGCAAATCCCAGTCTCCTAAGAGACACTAGAACCACAGGCAACCATGCTGATCTATGCAATGACATGTAATGCAACTTTGTTCTGCAACCACCTTGAGATCTTTGAAAGTTCTCCTACCTCCAAAACTCAGACAAGTCCTCTCTCTTGCCAAGTGCCTAAAGCAAGGATATGTTTACAGAGGCAGCTGGGGGCATCTGGCCAATTTATTTCCTGGCAGACCTGCTGTTTCCCCCGATTCCAATACTTTCTTCCCCAACCCAAACCAAGGCATCTGGCAATGTTAAAAACATCAAGAATGATAAAACAAGCATTTTAATGAAGATTATTGATTTATTCATTGGCTGTTTCTTTAAATGGGTAGAGAACTAATAAAGGATCTACCCCAAATAACCAAAAATATCAGCCTCAGCAGCAGCAGAAATTGGAAGCGTTCTGGTATTTATATGTGTTTTTCTCAGCTGGCAGATTTGTTTCAGGAAACTATTTGCAAAGCCTGGGAAAAATGTGCTCTCTCTGTCTGTTAAAGGAACATGCAGGTTGGTTGGTGCTGGTTCTCCATCTGACAATTCTGTCTGGTGGCCTCAAAAAAAAAGAAAAATACAGCACAGTCCAGATTTGGACTATGCAAATGGTGTCTTTAAACTTAACTTTTAGGTCTTGAGCAAAGCCAAGTATTATTGAAATGTTTATTTTGTTTTTATCTGCAGGAGGTTTTCATTCAAAATGTGTTGCTTTGGGGGAAAAGGAAGGGTGTTTGTACTAGGTACTTTTCAGCATTCTTCTTCTTATCTGACCTATCACAACCTCTTCAGGAGACATTAATTAATTTAGTTCATATAATCAACACTGGAACCAAGGAAAAATTATTTATACTTCTAGAAATTCTCATGTTCTTATACTTCTTTGGAGATTGAATTGACTCCAAAGAGACTATTTTGTGATTAAGAATATTTTTGTGGCCGGGCACGGTGGCTCACGCCTGTAATCCCAGCACTTTGGGAGGCCAAGGCAGGTGGATCACCTGAGGCCAGGAGTTCAAGACTAGTCTGGACAACATGGCAAACCCTGTCTTTACTAAAAATACTAAACTTAGCCAGCCGTTGTGGTGGGTGCCTGTAATCCCAGCTACTCGGGAGGCTGAGGCAGGAGAATCACTTGAACCCGAGAGGTGGAGGTTGCAGTGAGCCGAGATCACAGCATTCCACTCCAGCCTGGGTGACAGAGCAAGACTCCGTATTTAAAAAAAAAAAAAAAAAAAAAAAAGGAATATTTTTGTGCAGGGAGTCATTATATTATGTCCTTAGACCTGGAGGTCCAATTGAGGCAGAAATTTTTGAAGTAAAACCATTTTTTTTGAAGGAAACACATATTTAAATATCAAAGAACACCTGATGTATACTTTTTAAAATTTACATACTTGTGTTAGTTATCTATTGCTGTATAACAAAACCTTTGCAGCTCAAAACAACAGTCATTATCTCACAAGTTGATGTAGGTTACGCGGGTGCAGCTGACCTGCTTGGTCTGAGCCTTCGAAAAGTGCAGTGAGGATGTCAGCCTAGGCTGC
Source organism: Pan troglodytes (assembly GCF_028858775.2). NCBI lineage: Eukaryota > Metazoa > Chordata > Mammalia > Primates > Hominidae > Pan > Pan troglodytes. The sequence continues at coordinate 115,579,568 of NC_072409.2, read as the reverse complement.
CGTCACCTCAAGGGTCCCCTGGGGGTGGATCCACTTCCAAGCTCACTCATGTGGCTGTTGGCGGGATACACTTGCTCACGGGTTGTTAGGCTGAGGGCCTCGGTTCCTCACTAAGCCAGAGGCTTCCTTAAGTTCCTTAACATGTTTTCTCATGGGGGTAGCTCACAGTGTAGCAATTGGCTTCGTCAAAACAAGCAAGCGGGAGGGTAAGGGACAGAAAGCAAGACAGAGGCCAGGGTCTTTCACAGCCTAATCTCAAGAGCAGTACCTCACCACTTTTGTCCTATTTTGACAAACGTCGTATTGACTTTTGTCACTCCATCAGAAGCGAGTCACTAGGTCTAGCCCACACTCAAAGGGAGAGGATTTCACAGAGCAAGAATATCAGGAAGCAGAATCATTGGTTATTTCATTAGAAGCTGCTAGCACAGTTCTTAACGAAGCTACAAAACATTGAATTGGGAGGAATATGGGGGTAGGAGGGTGACAGGGAGGGCAGGTTAATTCTGTGGATGCTGAGGACAACGTGCCTCATGAAGTGTTCCCATCAGACTGGTGTATTTCTTTTTGTTTTCTTTTTTTTTTCTTTTTTTGAGACGGAGTCTTGCTCTGTCACCAGGCTGTAGTGCAGTGGCACAATCTCGGCTCACTGCAACCTCCGCCTTCCTGGTTCAAGCGATTCCCCTGCCTCAGCCTCCTGAATAGCTGGGATTACAGGCATGTGCCACCATGCCCAGCTTATTTTTTGTATTTTAGTAGAGACGGGGTTTCACCTTGTTGGCCAGGATGGTCTCAGTCTCCTGACCCTGTGATCTACCCACCTTGACCTCCCAAAGTGCTGGGATTACAGGCATGAGCCACCGTGCCCAGCCCAGAATGGCATATTTCTAGGACATCTGCAACGCATCACTCTCTAATAAAAGAAAAAAAATAGCCACTTCTTGACAGATACTCAAAGGTGTGGAGTCCCTTACTAAACCACACTCCAAAGAAATAAGCCTGCAAAATAGGGAAAAGTTGTTTTTTACCTAGAAAGCAGATTCTCTGCATTTTCTTATTTTCAAATAGTGGGGAGAAACCCTAAGCTGTACATATGAAGAAATGGATTCATTTCTCCTCTTGCACAGCACCCCGGCACCTTGTACACCCTATTCCTCCCTAACTCCCAGCCACACACTCACCTCCCAAGCATCTGCAGATCTACATGCATATTACCAAATGGACAGAGTACTGAGTGAAATGGTCACTGTACCTATGGAAAGGTGAGATTTGCAGGCTGTCTGAAATGTTTCCTGCTAGAGTAGTTCCAATCCTTCCCCCATTTAGAAAAAAATACATTCTTAGTAAATGACTTTCAGGCAGAAAAAGAAAACCACACTGGAAACAGGATTCTAATAAACCAGCATGGGGCTCGAGCTGGTGAACACATTTCTGAGCCATCCCTATACAGAAACCACAAGACAAATAAGAAAAAGTAAATCCAGATCACTTAGAGCCTTCAAACCACATCCTGGGTTCCAAGGACAGTGGCTGCGAGTTAGGAAAGATACATTTATCCAGTGGACCTTTTGACTGTCTTGTCAATCTTAAGTTTAAGAAAAAAATGTAGAGTAAAAAATTTTGGCCGGGCGCGGTGGCTCACGCCTGTAATCCCAGCACTTTGGGAGGCCGAGGCGGGTGGATCACGAGGTCAGGAGATTGAGACCATCCTGGCTAACACGGTGAAACCCTGTCTATACTAAAAATACAAAAAAAATTCGCCAGGCGTGGTGGTGGGCGCCTGTAATCCCAGCTACTCCGGAGGCTGAGGCAGGAGAATAGCGTGAACCCGGGAGGCGGAGCTTGCAGTGAGGCGAGATTGCACCACTGCACTCCAGCCTGGGCGACAGAGCCAGACTCCGTCTCAAAAAAAAAAAAAAATTTGGTTTGGGTCCCTTCCCACCTCCCGTTGCTTCATCACTTTCCTTAAGCCTCTAAGCATCCAGATCTTCCCGAAAGCAGTGCTTCCTAGTCAGTGATTACCCTATCCTCTCTTTATTCCTTTTCTTCATGCACACCTTCAGTCCATAAATCCAAGCTTTTTGTAAGGAGGGAGGGTGAGTGAACCAATTCATACTAAGGTGAGAGTGAATTATATATAAACCTCTTAATATATTAAATCTACCAAGCAGTGTTTCAGAAGGAAATTTGCTAACATGGGCATCTTACTTGAAAAAAATTTCAGTTGGTTCAACAAAGTATGGTTTAGAAATCATTTTCAATCAGGATCGGGGAGAGAATTTTTTTTTTTTCTTAAAGCAGTTAGGTTTCCCCAGCAGATTTCGAATGCTTGGATATTTGTGATTCTTTTCTATGGGAATCTGATCTGGATAAGACCTAAGACCATAAACACTCTAGCTTTCCCTTTGGGTCTTTGCTATTGAAAACTAGTTGGACTTAAACAAGTGAAGTGGGTTTTAAGGATGGCTCCTTTCACCCATTTCTAAAAGATAGCATTCTCGAGGGTCTGCTTTATTTAGCAGAAGGAATGCTGGTTTTCCAATCTCTCACTCAAAAGGAACTTTTACTTATCTCATAGAAAAGAATGGGATGGAGATTAATGTAATAGAAAAGGTATTCTACAGATATCATAGCAGCTATATTTAATCAATTCATGTTCAAAGATCAATTAGTAGTAATAAGAGTTGTGCTGTATAAAATCACCGTATCTCATATTCAAATTGCAGATCATCAGTTGAAAAAGCATGGATTGTTTTCTCACTGAAAGAAATCTTTAAAAGTGGTACCATAAGAGACATTAAGACTGGCTATTGTTTTATTTCTCTCTCTCTCTTTCTCTTTCTCTCTTTCTGTCATTTGAAATCCACTTTCAGTGGATTTTTTTAACATTACAAAATCATAGAGAAAGAATATTGGACCATTTATTGTAGCGTTTTTAAACAATTTGATACCATTTTTTTTTTTGGCGTCTTAACTGCATTTGCTGTTTGTGAGGGGTGTAGAGGCCCCTGATGTTCAGAGTACAGTACCAGCATTTATATGAAGTATTGCAGCCTGGCCTGTGGAGGGCAGGGGTTACTAAGGGGCAAGCTGCTGCTTGCGATAACAGCGCCAGTGCCTCCTCCTAATCTTGCGCCATTTCCCAGGGCAGACAGCCTTGTGGGGCTCTGACTGGTGCCCTGGAACATGTTTTACCTTCCATTTTTCTTGCTCTGATTTCTGAAGACAGAATGTTCTCTTCACCCTACACATCAGGAGTTTTCCTTCTGTTTTCATTTTTCTCTGGTTCCTTTGTGAATTTGCACTTTTATCTAACCTAAAACATTGGAAACAGGAATAAACACAAATAATGGCATGAGGCCTTGGCCACAGAATGACAAGACAGGACACAGCAAATGTTTTGGTTTTTTTTCCACATTTATGAACCTTCTCATTCTATTTATTTATTTATTTACTTACTTATTTCTTGAGACAGGGTCTCATTCTGTCACCCAGGCTGGAGTGCAGTGGCGTGATCATAGCTCACTGCAGCCTTGAACTCCTGGACTCAAGTGATCTTCCAGCCTCAGCCTTCTGCGTAGCTGGGATTACAGGCACACACCACCATGCCTGGCTAATAAAAAAAAAATTCTGTTGTTCAGATGGGGTCTCACTATGTTCCCCAGGCTAGGCTAGTCTCAAACTCCTGGCCTGAAACAGTCCTCCTGCCTTGACCTCCCAAAGTGCTGGGATTATAGGCCTGAGCCACTGTGCTCAACTCCTTCCCATTCTAAAAAGTGTCTAAGGCAGTTATAGAGGTTATATAGCAAGGTATAAAATTTCTGAGTGAAAGGAAAATAAGGAGAGAGAAATAAATCTAAGTGTCTGTAAGGTTAATATGTACACAGAATGTTTATTAAGGCTTTTGACAGTTCCTTTAAAAATTACCTGCAGGCCAGGTGCGGTGGCTCACGCCTGTAATCCCAACAGTTTGGGAGGCCGAGGTGGGCGGATCACTTGAGGTCAGGAGTTCAAGACCAACCTGGCCAACATGGTGAAACCCCGTCTCTACTAAAAATACAAAAATTAGCCAGGTGTGGTGGCATGTGCCTGTAGTCCCAGCTACTTGGGAGGCTGAGGCAGGAGAATCGCTTGAGCCCAGGAAGTGGAGGTTGCAGTGAGCTGAGATCGCGCCATTGCACTCCAGCCTGGGTGACAGAGGGAGACTCCATCTCAAAGAGAAACAAACAACAACAACAACAAAACCTGCAAATTTGAGCTGCCTAGCAGCCAAGCAATAAAGGGAATCACAATGAACGATAAGATTCATATATCTGCCAATTTAAAAACAAACCAGTTCTCTTGGGTCAGTGCTTCTCAAACTTGAATGTACATTTGAGACACCTGGTGCATTGTTAAAATGTAGGTTCTGATCTAGCAGGTCCATGGTGCATTTCTAACTGGCTCCCAGGCAATGCTATGCTGATGCTGATGCTGACGCTGACGTTGATGCTCCTACTCGTTGGACTGCCCTTTGAGTAGTAAAATTTTAGCTCACTCAGAAAAACCTCATAGTTTATTTGGAGTAACATCCCTTTAACCCTTGGAGATATTATAAGACGACATTACAATAAAGTTCTGGTGAGTCTAATTGTTGACCAGAGAGATTGTTTACTTCAGAGCACCTGGATTTGAATTGCAGTGTGCCACCTGCTGCTGTGTTACCTGGTACAAGTTAATGCATTCTCTTCACACCTCAGTTTTATCGTCTTCTGAATGAGACTAATAGTAGTACCTGTCATAGATGCTTGTAACAGTGCCTGCATAGAGTAAGAATGAAATAATGTTAGCTATTTTTTATTATTACATTTAAAATAGATTTTGCTGGTAGTGAAATATGAATGATAAAATCATCTCCTCAGCTGTTTTCCTTGCATAAGTACCTTAAAATAATGTATCTAGATTTGCAATTTCCTTCTGAATCCTTGAATAAAAGACACCAGATAATCAGAAGATGTTACTGACATTAGTAGGCATTTGAAGTTCACTCTGATGGGATCAGTCTATTTACAACAAATTGCTATAGAGAGTAAAAAGCGCCAACCTTTTCCTGTACTTTTTGAATGACAGCATCTTTGTTCATGCAGTTGGCTTTGCTGCATTTCCACTTCATCAATTTTTTGGCTCTGTCTTTGCAAAAAAAAAAAAAAAAATTTACAGAGGGAGAATTTTAAAACACAAATGAAGAAAAAGAAATTACTTTGAAATTGCCAAAATTGTTTGGCTGAAAGAGCTTATTTAGAAAAACAGAGCTTTTTATGTATAAACCTGTTTCAGTGGTGTTGTATCAGAATTGCATGTTGCTAGTAGTTTACTATCAAAACAACACTTGTGTTTCAAGCTGTTAAAAAATGAATAAAATAGGCCAAGTATGGTGGCTCACACCTGTAATCCCAACATTTTGGGAGGCCGAGGCGGGCGGATCACTTGAGGTCAGGAGTTCGAGACCAGCCTGGCCAACATGGTGAAACCCCATCTCTACTAAAAACACAAAAATTAGCCGGGCCTGGTAGCATGCTCCTGTAGTCCCAGCTACTCGGGAGGCCGAGGCAGGAGAATTGCTTGAACCTGGGCAGTGGAGGTTGCAGTTAGCTGAGATCATGCCACTGCACTCCAGCCTGGGCAACAGAGCAAGACTCCATCTCAAAATTAAAAAAAAAAAGAATAAAATAGAAACACTGATTTTTCTGGTATTTTATACCCTCCCCCAAATATCCATACCCAAGGCATTTTTAAGATTTCCCTAAGCTGGAAGCACCAGACCACATGTTATTTAAAACATATTAAGATGTACCTACTGTATTATGTATACTTTGTATATAATTTTATAACAGTCTGAAAAGTAGCAGGAAAAAATTTTTGCCTTCAGGTTAAACTCAGAAGAGTTGCCATTGGCTAACTGAAAAATTTTGCATTTGGTAAGCATTTAATTAAAAATTAATTAATTTCGGTTTTGAGGTTTTACTTTTCATATTTTTAGAGCCAATAACTTCTGGAATCTCAGACATTTTTGTGGAATCTTAAGTTGTTCATAGATCCTAGGTGCTGTGTTTGTCATCCTGAGAGCTTAAATGGCCCTGTCCAAACCTCAACCTCAGCTCAGAGTAGGAAATTGTCAAGCACTTGGTAACTGGTAAGCAAATGGATTTTAGTCACTAAAAGGAGCGGGAGGAATGGAGTGCTCCCTCAAAAAGAGCATTTCAGCTGGTCACAGTGGCTTGGGCTTGTAATCCAAGCACTTTAGGAGGCCCAGGCATGAGGACCACTTGAGCCCAGGAGTTCGAGACCAGCCTGGGTAACACAGGAAGATTTCACCTCTACAAAAAGTAAAACTAAAAAATTAGCCAGGCATTGTGGTGCCTTCAATCTGTAGTCCTAGAAACTTAGGAGGCTGAAGCAGAGGATCGCTTGAGCCCAGAAAGTTGAGGCTGCAGTAAGCTGTGGTCACGCCACAGCACTCCAGCCCAAGCAACAGAGCATAGACTCCATCTCCAAAAAAAGAGGCTGTGACAGAGGAAGGCAGGGGGATGTTAATCAGAGAGCCATAGAGACTGGGAGAGTCTGAAGGAGAGGCAGAGAGACATACACAAATTAAAGACACAGACTGAGAGAAATGGAAAAATGAAGAGAGGATCCCAGACAGATTGATTGACTTCCCAGGTAACATATAATATCTTACAATCCTGCAGAACGTTTAAAGTTGCATTTTAAAAGGCACTCCGTTTGTTCACACAATCCTGGTAAGAAGATCATCTTAATTAGTATCATACTTTGCAGCTTTCAAGCAGTTCTTAGGCATCATTGCGTTTAAGACCTGGCTCCAGCCGTTTTATTACAGATGAGGAGATTGACTTGTTCACCTTACATTTGTAGAGCATTTTGCAATTTTTTGAAGGACATTTCCACCCATTATCTAATCACAAGTCTCCATAAATCCCATCTCCCCTGGTATAAAAGCAGCTTAAATTACAGGTGCTACTGAGATGCAAAATGCAGCCCACAAAATCAGCAAATATTTTTTCTTTGTTTCCTCCTTTTTTAAAAAAGGCGTAGATTTCATATTACTACTTTGTTTCAGGCCGTATATTGAAGTAATAAAAATAAAACCAAAATTGACACCAATTTTATTTCGAAATAAAATCTACTTTTTTCACTTTCCCACATCATTTTCTAGCTGCTAACCTTCATGCATATTCAATTTTTGCATATTTACAGCCCTGTCAAAGATAAAATTTTATTTTCTGCATTTTCACTCAACATTATACACTGAGTATTGGCCATTTCACTCATCTCAGTGCCACTTTCAAAGAGATACCCAGGAAAAGCAGCAGCAAGGGTTGTTCGACCTTGAACAACTACAGATAATACTTTGGCTCTCTTTGAGATTTTTAAGGCCCTGTAAGTAAAATATTTTCAGATTACAGAAGGCTTGGGATTCTGGCTTTATCACATGACTGACTGGTCCTCCATGTTCTCCTTGGCAGATGTGGGTATCAGTGACCCAGTGTTTTTTACTCAAAACATGGTTTAGCTTACCAGTACCAGGAATGGCCGATGCATACGCATTCTCATTGTGAAGGTTTATTTGCACCTCCACTCTTCTTAACCAGGCTATTTTCACAGAAGAAATAACCCCAACTTCATGAACCCTATTCCCATGACCTATTTGCCAATCTGTTAAAATAATGGCCAACTCAAATGATCAGTAATGATTGACTCACCATGACATCATCCATCACCTTTGTCACTGGAAGCCCGCTTGCCTTAAAGGGTGCAGCATCTTCCAACTTTGCTCCAGCAACTTCAGCTCCTCATTAAATCCCTCCCTGCAGGTCATCCCTGCAACCTGTTGACACTGGAGCTCAGCAGCCGGCTGATGGGGGCCTCCACTCCTCTCGTCGAGCTGCTCCTCTCTCCTCTCAAAGCCCTCTTTCCTTCTCTCCTGCTGGCTGACCTAGAAGCTCAGCTAAAGAGGTGTTCAAAGTGTCCAGTTGCTTAAACAGGTGGCCAGTGTGCTTTCTGCTGTAACTCCTTGCTCCTTGAGCTCAGCTCCAAGCTGTAGAAGGCCATGGGAGAGCACATTGATGTCATCTTGGGAATAATTAACAGGGTCAGGTTTTTCTGTTCGTTTCCTTGCACCAGATGAAGAGTAGGATAAACTTGGGAGAAGCCAAAGTGATGTTTTTGTATTGTGGCTTTGAATGATTTCAAGGTCCCTTGGTTAACCTATTCTCAGCAAAGGAAATAGAAGATGGTCCCAAGATGGTAAGAGCAGAGTGTTTGGTTGATAATTTGATCTAAAAATGACCAGATTCCACAAGTTAACCCCCAGAGCTGCTCAATTACAGCAGTTTAAAAATAAGTTGAGGATTCGTTGCTAAATCAGTGGAAAGAATTTGGAGTTTCCAAAATAGTTTGTAATCAAGAAAAGCCATCTGAGGGGGCCCTGGAGGGAAAATTGCTGATGAATATCAAATGTCCAGTTCTCAATGCGGTGGTATATGTGACTGAAAAAAACCACTTTTGTCCACATTTGGGGAAAGATAAGATTATACTAAATGCCTGGCATATACACTGGACCTTCAGTTACCTAGAAAACTTTCAAAATAACTTTGCCATAACAAGTGGCAAATTATTAAGGTCATGGGCTGTCTTCTCAAAATTACTTAGATAACATGATTCTCTGGCCAGTATGAGACCCTTAATTTATCACAAAGGAAGCATATGAGGCTGTTTATCCATTCGTTAATAATTATTTTTATCTGGCTTGGGCTCTGGGTTACTGGCCATGCAGGCAGATCTTCCCTTCCAAAAGGAAACGTTATTATTCTCTTGTATTCGTTTCTTTAAAAACATGCAGATTTAACAAAACATATTACTTAGCACTCTTACTGATTTAGAAATATGATGACCCTTAGGAAATGCATCTCCTTAAAAGAAATTCTAGGCAAACTCATTTAACGTTTCTGGGAGTTAGTTTCCTGACCTTTAAAAAATGGGATGTTGGACCAAATTATCTTGAAGTTTCCTTCCAGCTGTGTGCTCGGTGGGGAGTGCTGGCAGTGTGGGGCAGGACACTGAATATCTGTGGTGGTGATGTTTGGATGCAGGGGTGAGCAACCCCTTTGGAAGCAACATGCAAAATTGCTGAGCAGTGGTGGGGGTGCATGGGAATGGGTGGCGGTGCCCCTGTATTGGAGTGTAAGAGACAAGTGTGGTGAGAGCAGTCTGGCAGGGCTACTACTGTTATGATTTACACAATCCCTTTCATCCAGCTACTTCAAAGCACCTTCACAAACTCTGGCTCATTATTCCTTCAAACACAGCATTCAAGAAGGGTTGATTGGCGTCTTTTAATTAATTCAAAGATGATGAAGCTGAGCATTACAGAATATAAGGGGATTCTTCCAAAAGTATCTGCACTGCAGAGGGGCATGATATATAAAGTGTTCATCACAGGTTTCTAACTGAAACAAGGAAGTGACCTGAATGCTTATTTTTAGAGGAGACCAGTATATATTATGGCATATTCAGAATATGCAATACCATGCACCCATTAAAATCATGTTTATTAAGATTAGTCACATTGGGGAAATGGTCATAACTGAACAACATTTAGTGGCATAGAAAAAGATAAAGCTTTGTACATACAGTATGATAAAAATGTTTAATGTGGCTGGGCGTAGTGACTTGTGCCTATAATTCCAGCACTGTGGGAGGCCAAGGCAGGAGTATCACTGAAGGCCAGGAGTTCAAGACCAGCCTGGGCACCATAGTGAGACCCTGTCTCTACAAAAAATTTAAAAATTAGTCAGGTGGTCATGATGCATGCCTACTATTCTAGCTACTAGGGAGGCTGAGGCTGGAGGATCACTGGAGCCCAGGAGGTCAAGGCTGCAGTAAGCCATGATCATACCGCTGTACTCCAGCCTGGGCAACAGAGTGAGATCCTGTCTCAAAAATTGAAAAAAAAAAAAAAAGGTTTAATGTGTAGAGGGGAAAAGGCTAAATGGAAATGTGTTAAAGTCCTAAGGGTGATCTTCCTCGGAGCAATGGTATAGTGGGTGGTTGCTGTTCTTTTCTTTATACTTTTATGTACTTTTATGTTATGCAAGGTTGAAAAAATGGGCACATATTGCTTTCATAATCATTTCTGTTAAGATAATCATATGATTATAAAAGAGGGAGTGTGTGTGTGAAAGTGGAATGGACCAATCAAATAGAACGGTAGGAAGACCTCAGAAGATATGACACATGAGCTCAACCCCAAAGATGAGAAGAACCAGCCATTTAGTGAATGGGGAAGCCCTCTGGGGAACAGAAGGCACGAAGGAAGGAATAAGTTTGGAATGTTCTAGGTTTTGAAAAAAGGCCAGCATGGGAGAATGATGAAAGATAAGGTCAGAGCCATTGCCAAGGGCAAGGAGGTCATGTAGGACCCATGATAAAAAGTTTGGGAAACCCTTGTAGGGGCCTGACATAATTTATGTTACATTTTTGAAAAATCCTTCTGACCAATATATGAGGAACATTGTAAGAGGCAAGTGTAGAAGTCAAGATCTATTGAGAAGGCGTTGCAGGGGTCCAGGTGAGAATGAGGGTGGTTCAGAGTGGAGAGACAGGGACAAGGTAAGTTGGAGTGTGGGTCTGACCTGTTAGCCATATGGAGGAAATAATTATCATAATAACTATCATGTATGTTTTTAGGGGGCTATATAACTTCAGTATGTTTTCAGTGTTCACATTTGTAGGTTTACAGAGTTTGTACTTGATAAGGTACAGAAGTAAATCACTTCTCAAAAATCATGCCTTTAGAAGCATATATCATGCTTCTATTATAGTAATGATAATAATAGAAGTCTACTGCTAGTTATAAAACTTTTCTGTTCAGAGAAGTCTTCTAGGTTTCAGTTGTTGCTCATTAATGCTCACCACAGCCCTTTGAGGTCGATGCAATTATGCTTTGGAAAAGCTAAGTAACTTGCCAAAGGCCATGCAGCTAAAAGAAGAACACCCTCAATCCCGCTTAACAGACATTAGCTCTGCTTATTTGATTGGTGGCAGTGGAGATGAACAGAAGTGAACAGTGAGCAGAGAGGGGTCTGTACCCCACACACATCCCTGCACCCCAACTGTAAACTGCCTTCCATCATCATTTACTATATCCATGTCCACTCCTGACAGCATCAGTGGCTCAGTCTTATCTACCTGCATCAGGGTTTTAGGCTGCCTCTGTTTAGACAGAGCAAGATTTGGGAGGTGCTGCTAAGACAGCCAGTGGTTGGGTAGAAACAGCACTGTAGTGGATCTCTGCCTGCTCTGTGGCTCATTTATCACGTGTCTCATCTTTAAAAGTTGGGGCTCAGTCTAGGTGCCTCCTGGCCTGAGCACCCCAGAATTCTATGCTAATCCCTTCATTGTGACATGGCCTGTCATCTACTCTTCTGGGAAGACCATCTGCACCTCACTGATATTTGAAGCTCATTGAGTATTGTCATATATCAGCCCGGAAAGTCACAGGGTACAGCAACTCATACTCGCTCCCAGCACCAGGCCAGCCCCATTCTGCCTCCAGGGAGTCACCCAAAATAGAGAGATGAGGGTAAAATAAGACCTAGGAATACTATTTATTTGCCTCCGTGGCCTTTGAACTTGCACATTCAACGTAATGGCTCCTGTGTGTTCTTGATTGTTCCAATTATCATTTTTCCTCTCGAATACCTGAGAGCATTCATTATTTTGCAAGAGATTTGAGTAGAGAATCCCTGTGCCCTAACTTTTCTTTCCTTGATGTGGGATGTTCTTCTGTGACTAGGTAAGTTTATCTCAATGTTTCCCCAAATAATTTCTCAGAATGTTAAATTCATAAAAGCTACCATGAAAGGATAAATAAATGGAAGGAGTTCTGAGGTCAAAACATTTGGGGAAAGAAGAGTCTTTCTCCTTCTGAGGCATTCTCAGTGCACGGTAACCTGTTTATCTCGCTTTGCCTTGCTCTTTCCCAAGCACATTTGCTCAACGCCCCCTACCTTCCCCATACACTTGTTAACACTTTGCAGAACACTAGGGCTCTGTGGGACAGGCTGGGAAATGCAGGTTGACATGCCACTGTTAATACCTAGAAAATTAAGGCAAACTTGTCCCTGAGAGATGTCAGGATAGCACAGTATGAAAAGGCCATGCTTATCAGGGTTCTTATCTGAGAGAATACAGTGGTTATGAGCATGATGGAACTAGACAGTCTGGGTTCAATTCCCCGCTCTGCCATTTAGTTATATGATATGGGGTGTATTACCTAACATCTCTGTATCTCATTTGTTCCTCACTTGGGACATGGGGATGATGACAATGATAATAGTACCTACCTATAGGATAGCTATGAGAATTAAACAAATTAATAAATATGAAGTATTTGGAACATGGGCCTGACTCAGGATAAGTCCTGTTTAAATGTTAGTATCATTATTATTGTTTCTTCAAGCCAGGAATATACTTCATCAATTATGTATACACTCATTCCTTCATTCAGCAAACACTTACTTAATACTACTGTGTCCTAGGCACTATTCTAGCTGCTGGAGATACATCAGTGAATCAAAAACATCAGAGAAAAAGCCCTGCCCTTGTGGAACTTACATTGTAGTGGAATCTACTAGTAATAATGCAAATAGAAAGAAAAATATATGCAAGTTACCCAGGCACTGGGTAGCCTAGTACCTGTCCTATAGTTGTCAAATGGATGGATATATTCTTCTTATTGTTGTTGTTGTTATACAGTAATTGAGCTTGGAGGTTTGAGCTGCCATCTTAGATAAGAACAGAAAGCTAAGCCAATACGAGTGCCATGCCAGTAAGAAAAGGAAACTATTACATAAAGATTAGGAAGAAAAAAGAGAAGAATGACAATTAGGCCATTATCTATGGCCATGAGTTTTATTTAAAATGAGCTGGACCTTTTTTGCCTTCTTTATCTGTGTATCAGATATACAATTACCTCTAGGCAGATTTCCACATTCCAAGACATGAAGACTTTCTAAGCTGCAGCAGACACATCTTTACTTGTAGCAAAACAGAGAGCGATGGGGGCTATTTTCAGATGACTGTAGCTGAAGAGGAAGAATCAAGTAATTCACTCCCCCCAATAATAATTCACTTCTGAGAGGAAAAACTTCTTTGGAAAAAGCACCCCATGAATGGAAGTCTCAGCATTCGCTGAAGAACTTAGTTAAAATCAACTCTACACCTTTTTCATTGATTCTTTATCTCTTCTTTTCCAGAAACCTTCTCTATGTCTACCCACAGAGGCTGAACTTTGTAAACAAACTAGCATCAGCCCGGAACATTACCATAAAGATCCAGTTTATGTGTGGAGAAGATGCTAGCAATGCGATGCCGGTAAGGAGGGAAACGAACATTTGCCTCAAATCAGGGTGGGCTGCTCACCCCTGTCACTTCACACAAGTCCGGGACTGATCAGTGTACAAAGTCCGTCTATTCCAGGCCAATACTGCTCAGTGTGTGCAAGGGCTTCTGTGCCCAGGATATCAGTGGGGAAACAGGGTCAGTCTTACTTGACGATCTCTTTCTCGGCTTATTCTGTAGTGAGCTTGGAACATACAGATCATTTTAGAGGATTAAAAAAAGTCATAAAGTCTTTCCATACTGCCCATAGGACCACCCCACTCTAAAGGCATACAAAGTAAAGAGATGGCTCAACATGTGCGCCATGTTTGCTGAGTGTCTTCCGTGCACAAACTGTACACACTGTGTTATACACACACGGTGTTACACACTTACTCAAGCCTCGGACCACAGTGCTGATGAATACAAAGTACCGCCTAGTAATTATAAACACACACCACCTCCACACCTTCTAGGAGTGGATCTTTGTTCTGAGGCAAAATATAAATCAAATTATTCATATATATATATAAAATGCAGTGTGCTCCAAGGAACTCAAAATGCCAGAATTTATACTTTTTAAACCATCTCCTTCTAAATGAGATGGTGGTTAGCTATTACTATTTCCCATAAGTCATAGAATTCAGTTAATATAACTTTCTTTCTTTTTTTCTTTTTTTTTTTTTTTTGAGACGGAGTTTCACTCTTTTTGCCCAGGCTGGAGTACAATGGCCGCAACCTCCACCTCCCAAGTTCAAGTGATTCTCCTGCCTCAGCCTTCCAAGTAGGTGGGATTACAGGCGCGTGCCACCACGCCCAGCTAATTTTGTATTTTTAGTAGAGATGGGGTTTCACCATGTTGGCCAGGCTGGTCTCAAACTCCTGACCTCAGCTGATCCACCCGCCTCGGCCTCCTAAAGTGCTGGGACTAAAGGCGTGAGCCACTGCACTCAGTTAATATACCTTTCTAAAGAGAAAAAGAAAAAAATCCTTTCTCTTAATGTCCCACCCAAAGAAAAAAAGAAAAAAAAACCTTTCTCCTAACGTCCCACCTGTCTTCCCAGTGCAAGGTGTCTTAAGACAGTGGTGGGGTCCTCTTAGTCCTCCCTGCTCAGACCCCTGGCATGCCACTGCCAGGAGTACAAGATATGCTTGTGCAGATCCTGTGGCAGCCAAGATGCCCAGGCAAGAGTGATTGTGGGCTAAAGTCCAGCCTGTTCTTCATTCACTGAGCCATGGGTTCTGGTGCTGGGATGACTCCATCTAGAGGAAAGAGCTTTTTTTCTCTGCACAAAGGTGAGTGCACTTGTTCATAATGCATCCTAAATGCTGCTTCAGGCCCAAGGAGGCATCTTTTTCTAAATGGCACAAATGTGGATAAGGCAGTGGAGATTCAAATCACCTAAGTGAGTAGGTCTGTATGTTTGAGAGAGAAGAACCTGGAACTGGGGATTTCTCACTCAAGACAAAAGTATGTAACTTTGGCCTGTTGGATAGACCTCTAGGCAGTGAGGCAGAGTGGAGAGAATACTGGTTTTCTAATCTCACAAACATGTGGCCTTTGGTCACTAATATAGCCCCTTGGAACCTCATTTCACCCTTCATAGCCAGTTCCTTTGCACTGGTGTGCTTGGGCCAGTTGTAGTCCCAGCACTTTTTTTTTTCTTTTTGAGACAGGATCTCACTCTTGCCCAGGCTGGAGTGCAATGGTGCAATCTCGACTCACTGCAACCTCTGCTTCCTAGTAGAGGAAGCACTCAAGCGATCCTCTTGCCTCCGCCCCCTGAGTAGCAGGGACTATACGCATGTGCCACCACGCCTGGCTAATTTTTGTATTTTTTTTGTAGAGATGAGGTTTCGCCATGTTGCCCAGGCTGGTCTCCAACTCCTGGGCTCAAGCCGTTCTCCCACGCCGACCTCCCAGAGTGCTGAGATTACAGGTGTGAGCCACTGCTCCTAGCCAACCCAGCACTCTTAATTGTACAAAATGCAGCTCTATGAGACCAGAACATTCTGTTGGCCTGATGATAGTCAATTTGATATACCCAAATGTTACTGATAATTTGATCTTTTCTCTACTGGTGAACAGGTCATCTTTGGAAAGTCCAGCGGGCCTGAATTTCTGCAGGAAGTGTACACAGCTGTTACATACCATAATAAGTAAGTCTATTTCAGCATTCTAAATATATGTCAAGATGGTTTCATCATCTCCTGGTTTTTCCAAGTCCCTTGGGTGGTTCCTCCTAACTGTTTTTATAATTCAGGGACTGAGGGGCAAAGGAAATCCATGCCAGTTCCATGACTCTGTGTTGAAGATGTATAACTTTGCCATTAACCAAGACTGAGAGAAGAATGTGTCTTCAAGAATCCAATATAGTTTTGACTTTTCCGGAAGCTTCTATTCTAGTATGATGCAAAGAGGATGTATTACGTTAATTAAGGAAACACATTTCCTAACTTGCTTTGAGACCCTGGAGGGGACCAGAAGCACAGTCCGGCTCCCCTTGCCCTGTGTGTCCCTGTTCGTTCCACTTGACACCTGCCCCACTGTCTGCCTAGGCTGACCAAAGGAGAAATGGAACACTCATTATTCCACCGGCAAATGGAGTCATGGGATAATGCCTACCCTATTATTCATGTTCCACAGGGAAGGGAGAGACATCTGCACAGTGTTGGACGGAATTGGGTTTGATCCGGGCCTGATAACCTGGGCCTAATTAAGTCCTTCATTTAAGCACATTCTGGGATTGGGATGAGGATTAAGTGAGGTAATGTACATTACATACCTACATTACTTTACAATGTACATAATGTACTTCGTAATTAATGAAGAATCTAGGGCTTCATAATGCAGTTAAATCGGTTCCTTTTTCCTCCTGCCTCATTCATTTGCTTCTACTCTTTGATGAGTGCAGCTAGGTGCTAGGCTTGGTTCCTTGGGTAGAAATGGAAAAAGGAGGTCACAGCAGGAGTCCAAACCTCATCCTTTCTTCAAATTAAGTTGTTGGAGTTTTCCATTGTGTGGGGGAGTTTTTTTTGTTTTTTGCTTTTTGTTTTTCCTGACAAAGCCTTTAGTTCATGAACAGTTTTATGTAAGGGAAGTGTATCTAATAACATAAGCTTGGTCTCAGGGACTTCCAGCTTCAGAGCAGAGTAATGTAAAATGAAAAGCAAAACACCAGGCAAATTCTGAGGAGCAAAGGGGCTGTGGCGTTTTACAATCGGAGAAGTCATCATTCTTGCTAAAAGTTATTTGTGTATAATGTGCTTTTGAAACAGGTCTCCTGACTTTTATGAAGAAGTGAAAATTAAGCTCCCCGCAAAGCTCACAGTAAATCACCACCTCCTGTTCACCTTCTACCATATCAGCTGTCAGCAGAAGCAAGGAGCCTCCGTGGAAACTCTCCTGGGATATTCAGTGAGTCGTTTCCAGCCTGCTGACTCACACTGCAGTTGTTGGTGCATCTGAGGTCCCTGCAGAGATAAACAAACAAATTCTATTTACTTGATTTTTTCCAGTCAGAAGTAGCAAAACATGCTAAGCCACATTATAGCAAGAGGCAGAAATGATTTGCCTTAGCAAATGTCAAATTTCAGGAATGGAAGGCTAGTGGGTGATAGATGTTGGAAGAATACTCATCTGTTTTTTAAAAAGCATTGCAGTGTTCACTGTTTCCAAATTTAATATCCATGCTTCACGTATAGAACTAGCTTTGTCCCCCAAGAAGAAACCATTTTTTTCTTTAAAAGATATAAAAGGTGAAATAAACATTGATGTTGTTCAGACACACACAAACATTGGCTACAGAGAAAAATGCTACTGCTTTAGCTCCAAAAGCAATAAATCATCAATATTACCATTTCAGGAGGTCTCGGAGATTTAAAATGCAAAGAACTGGACAGAAATTACTGCCAAAAAGAGTACTGGTCAATATCTAATCACCGTTTAGTTGCATTTGATTATTGCGAGCTAGATAAATTATCAGAATTATATGCTGTAATAAATACCACTTTATTATTTACATCATCTGTTTCAGTGGCTGCCAATTCTCTTAAATGAACGTCTTCAAACTGGATCCTACTGTCTCCCAGTTGCCTTGGAAAAATTGCCACCCAACTACTCCATGCATTCCGCTGAGGTAATTGGCAAGCTGGCCATCAGCTGTTTCTTGTCCAGCTGTAGTCTTGGACCACCTTCCCAGACCCACTTTTCATTCCCCTGTGGCCATGGATGTTCATCGTGTTCTCAGAGAGCACATTGTTCTGATAGGATGGGAGGAATAACTGACTGTGAAACCTCATTCTTTTAAATGCCACCAAATCAGAATGTTTAGTAGATGCAACCTACACCCAAGGCAGCATAACCTTGCATTATCTACCACAGAGGGATTCCCAGAATAATGTATTATAGAAGAGGAGGCAAACTAAGGCCATTCATAATAAACAACTGTTCCCATCAAGGATCCTTATGAAAGATTCCCAGGCCAGATTCATCCGTTTCTTTCTTGGGTCAGTTGTCACAGCCCTCCGGTAGATACCAAGGTATTTATTCTCCTGCCAATCCCAATGCCAATAGCCTTTCCCACTTCCTGTTTCTGGCACTTTCTCTTGCTCATCCACTCTGCTGCAGTGCACCCATTTAAAGAGAAGCCCAGGTGGATCAACTGAGGTCAGGATTTCAAGACCAGCCTGGCCAATGTGGCGAAACCCCATCTCTACTAAAAATACAAAAATTCGCTGGGCCTGGTGTTGGGCACCTGTAATCCCAGCACTTTGGGAGGCCAAGGCAGGCAGATCACTTGAGGTGAGGAGTTCAAGACCAGCCTGGCCAACATGGTGAAACTCCATGTCTACTAAAAATACAAAAAAATTAGCCGGGCGTGGTGGCGGGTGCCTGTAATCCCAGCTACTCGGGAGGCTGAGGCAGGAGAGTCGCTTTAACCTGGGAAGTGGAGGTTGCAGTGAGCTGAGATCACACCACTGCACTGCAGCCTGGGTGACAGAGTGAGACTCCATCTCAAAATACATAAATAAAAAATAAATAAAGGGAGCCCAGGGGACTGTCCACCCTGACTGCACCAGCTGTCACACTGCTAGCCCACTTCTCAGTTCCTTGCATAGGTTTACATCAATAAGTATTATTTTGAAGTAAATCTCGGACATCATATTTCATTTTTGTCTGCATCTTAAAAGATAAGGGATTTGTTTTTAACCATCACAATACCATTGTCATACTTTAAAATTTTAACTGTAATTTCTTAGTATCATCAAATATTCAGTCACTGATCAAATTTTTAATTATTCCACTAATGATATATTTTTGATGCTTGCTTTTTAAAATTGGTATTCAAATAAGGTCCACACACGGCTATTGATTGTTACATCTCTGGAGACGCTTTTAATCTACAGATCCTCCATCTCTTTTGCTTTCCTTGCAATTTTAAGTTGAAGAATTTCGCAGAAATTTGAATTTAATTTCAACCATTCCAGTCAACTTTCTTCTCTGTTCTTTCGCCATCTACCGTCTCACTTCCGGCTGTTTTCCTCTTATTTTCTTTTTTCCTTAAAGAGAGAACCAACTTTTGCCCTGGACCACAGGCATGTGTCTGGTAAACCAAAACTTCTCTCATCAAAGCCATCTAAGGGGCAATCCGAGTATGTCCACAGACATTTCCCTGATTGGTCTTTATGATTTGGACATCAACACCTTTCAGTAGCCCTCAAAACCACCTTCTCATCATCAAGTTGCACACTCTAATTTCTTAGAACCCCCCATTATCTTTTTAAGCTATAGGAAAGACCTGAGTGTTGGAGAGAGACAAATCTGTGTCCAAAGTCTAGATTCTGCCACTCCCTAGCTGTGTGAATGTTGGTGAGTTGCTTACCGTCTCTGAGTCTCGAAGATGAAACTGAGCCCATATCTGCATATCTGCCTATAAGGTTGCTATAAGCATTAAATGAGATAATGCTTGCCAAACAACAAACTCAATTCCTAAGTAAACATTAATTCCTTTTTCTTACTTGCGCTATGCTGTGTTTATAGATATACCCTTAGCCTCTCTTAGTATCCTTTAAACCTGCACTGTCTGATAAGATAGCCACTAGCTGCATGTGGCTATTGAGGAAAATATGGCTAGTTCAAACTGAGATATGTGCTATAAGTAAAATATGCACCAGATTTCAAAAACTTCATGGGGAAAAATGTGAAATATTGTATTAATAATTTTTTACATTGATTACATATTGAAACAGTCTTTAGGCTATATTGAGTTAAATGAAATGTTACTTTCACATGTTCCTTTTGTGTTTTTTTTTTTTTTTTTTTTAGAGACAGGGTCTTGCTCAGTCACTCAGGCTGGAGTGCAGTGGCGTGATCACAGCTCACTGTAATCTTGAACTCATAGACTCAAGCAATCCTCTCACCTCGGCCTCCTTAGTAGCTGGGACTATAGGCGTGCACCACCATGCCCAGCTAATTTTTTTTTTTTTTTTTTCGTTAGAAACAGGGTCTTGCTATGCTGCTCAGGCTGGTCTCAAACTCCTGGCCTCATGTGATCCTCCCACCTTGGACTCCCGAAGTCCTGGGATTATAGGTGTGAGCTGCCATGCCCGGCCCCTTTTTACTTTTTTAATGTGGCCACTAGATGATTTTAAATCACATATATAGCTCACGTTATATTTCCACTGGACGGTGCTATTTGAGATCACAGATGGCAAACTCAAGTGCCCACAGGATCCAGATGAGTAACATACATGAATGCCTTGTTCTGGTGGCATCTGTTCACTCTGGAGATTGTCTCTTCCCCATCTGAAGGTCACAGCTGTTCCCTTCACTCTGCAGATTGGTGACATGCTGGGATATAAGGCCAATTTTTTCATTTCTTCCAGTACTCAAATGAAGTTAGAAAAGCAGTCTTTTATAGGAAATTTTCAGGCTTTCAAATATTGGTAACTAATTTTTTAAAGTTCCTAATACTTCAAACAGAACGTGTGTGTAGGTAGAGCCCACTTTGGGCCCCAGCTTTTGACCACTTCAGATAGCTTTAAAGGTCTCCATCCCCTGTACACATCTACCTTTCATTACAATGAAAGACACGCACACCTAGGCGAGGCCCTCCTCACTCAACACTGCAGGACATCTCTAAAGGAATGCAATTTCAATGGGAATTTAAGGCAAGAAACTGTCTCTAAGACCTACGAAGGTATTGATATATAAACGTATAAAAGAGTCACTTTGAGTAATTAAAGCAGGAGCCGAGCTGGCCTAGAAACATGTTGGAAACACTGGGAAAAACTGTGGTGAAAGGGAAAGTAATATCGGGTACTCAAAAGTATTAAAATTTCATGTCTTGTAAAGATATTCTATGCTTTGTCCTGACAATTCTGATTAATGGGGAAATTGCTGGGATCTTAATTTATTTTAATTCCTAGAATCCAGAATCATCAATGCTGGTTTGGAACTTAGAGACAGATTACACCCTCTTCTCACAGCATGAGAACAGAACACTAAGGCCCAGAAAGTTTAGTTGAGTCGTCTAAGTAAAAATAACTAGTTTGAAGCGGGGCACAGTGGCTCACACCTGTAATCCCAACATTTTGGGAGGCTGAAGTGGGCGGATCCCTTGAGCCCAGAAGTTTGAGACCAGCTTGGGCAACATGGTGAAACCGCATTTCTACAAAAAATCGAAAAATTATCTGGGTGTGGTGGTGTGTGCCTGTAGTCCCCGCTACTCCAAGACTGAGATGGGAGGATCATTTGAGCCCAGGAGGTTGAGGCTGCAGTGAACCGTCATTGCACCACTGTACTTCAGCCTGGCGACAGAGTGGGACCCTGTCTCAAAAGGAATGAGTAAATACATAAATAATAACTAGTTTGGTGTAGAATTGAAGTTGAATCCAGGGCTCCTGACTCCAAGAACAGTTAGATTCGTTTTCAAGAGAGTTCTGTATTTGTATAACCCTGACATTTCCAGTCAAGTTGCTCTGCACTGCTTGTTAGTAATCAGAAAAGGGAATTGGATTGCTAATCTTTTTTTTTTTCTTTAACACAGAAAGTCCCATTACAGAATCCTCCCATTAAGTGGGCTGAAGGACATAAGGGAGTATTTAATATTGAAGTGCAAGCTGTTTCTTCTGTGCACACCCAGGTAAGGAATGTCAAGGTTAATAATGAAGGTAAAGGTGCAGCAGAGGAGCCTTTGAAGGACAGGCCAATAAAAGATCAATGAAAATCCTTGTCTACAGATAAATAAAAAATAATCCTTTAGTTCTTTGTGGGGACATGCAAACCTCTTTAGGTTTCATTTGTCATTGGAATAGAAAGACCTTACAAAACCGCCGAGCACCTAAAGGAAAGAACCTAGTATCTGCACTGTTGGTTGAGGAACTTTGCAGGGAGACTTGATTTGGAACTCTCATCTGCTGTTACTTCTTTTCCCTCTGTAACTCTGCCACTTTGCCAGCTTTTAAAAAGAAATTCCGTACTCTCTCCTTTACCTGCCACTGTCTGAGTTCTGCATCTGCTGAGACCCCTCTCTTGGCAGTATGCTTACCTGGTACGCTGACCTCTGCTTACAGAACATGTCAGAGCCTAAATTATTTCTTCTTTAGCTAATAATTATTGAAAGGTTCAACTTCATGCACCACATTCTACAAAGAAGTTCATAGCCTCGGTCTGAAACATCATGTCTTAGACCTTCTGGTCTGAAACGCTGGATAAGAGGTTCTACCCATAAAGAGCTATTCGATTGTGTTTGTGAATCCACTGGTGAACATTGATGGTATAAAACCCCATGAGGCCTGCCTTCTCCCTTCCCAGGACAACCACCTGGAGAAGTTCTTCACCCTCTGCCACTCCCTGGAGAGCCAGGTGACCTTCCCCATCCGCGTGCTGGATCAGAAAATCAGCGAGATGGGGCTGGAGCATGAGCTGAAGCTCAGCATCATCTGCCTGAACTCCTCCCGCCTGGAGCCGCTCGTGCTCTTCCTGCACCTGGTGCTGGACAAGCTCTTCCAGCTGTCCGTGCAGCCCATGGTTATCGCTGGCCAGACAGGTATGAACCTGCAGGGCTGGGCTGGGAGGAGGCAGGAGCAAGCAAGCATTGCCTTCTTTAATGAAAAATGATTTCCAGAAATCCAGAGACAATGTGATCTTCCTTTCCACTGATGATGTGTGTTCAAGGGAGGCCAAGTCTTATGCTATTTTTTTTTGAGACTCTCTGCATGTTGGAAAGAAAAAGAAACATTAAAATAGGGTTCTTAATATTATAGCTTTTTGTAAACTTTATTAAATGATTATAGGCAGTCTTTAAAATTCCATTTCTGGTAATTGATGAATTTATTTTACCTTGAAGATATTTTTGTTTTCTTGACTAACAGGAAATGGAACATTTTAAGGTAAGACAACCTGTGTTAAATGGAGGGAAGGAACTCTCTACATTGAAATGCAATGCAATCAATTTTTAAAGTTAAAACATAAACTCACTATTTTAAAGTGTATAGTTCAGTGGTTTTTAGTATAGTCACAAGGTTGTGCAATCATCGCTACAATCTAGTTTTATAACATTTTCATCACCTCCAAATAAAACCCCATACCCTTTAGCAGTCACTCCCTATTCATCCCTCCCCCTAGAACTCATCCGTTCTCTCTTACAGTCTATTTTAAATGCTTACTTTTAACAAATTAACACTAAATACAATGTGTACATTTTCCCTTAGAAATAATCTCAAAAGCTTATCCTGGAGGCATGACCAGAGTCCAGTGGTTCTCCTAACTCTTCCAGGGTAGACTGGCTGGTATAGGGCATCTTTATTTGCCACCATTTTCAGCTGTGCCTATATAGCTCTTTGCTTTCCAGTCCAGCAGACGTCTTTTGGGTACCATCCATATGCCCAGTACTGTACTAAAAGTTGTAGGCTTTGTGACAATAACCAGGAGCATCTCAGACCTCAGAGGACTTATAATATGGCAAAGAGTCAGCAGCACAGGACAAGAGTCCTCAAAGGGACACAGCTAAATTTTGCAGTGGTTGTGGGGAGGGTGGTATCAAAGGAGAGAGTGAGAAAACATCCATCTGGGAGGATGCAGGAGGTCCACATGAAGAGATGGCCTTGAAGAAGGGATAGAGTGAAAACCGACAGAATAGGGGCAATGAGATGAGTGCAGCCCTGCAGAGAACCAGAAAAGTGTGGGAGTGTCAGGAAGAAAGTCAATAGCACAGTTGGTGGTGGAACAGAAGCACGTGTGGAAGTGGGCTGGGACAGTGAAGTGAGAGGGCTTTTAGAGCCAGGGAGGGGCATGTCCTCTTAATCTCCCACTCTGCTTTGCACCCTGATATGCATCTTTTGTGGTTCCACAGATCAAACGTCCTGTGTTGGAGGCTAACTTTTCATCCATGTAGCAGTCGCCTCTCCAGCTAGATTCTTGCAGAGCTCTGCCCTCCTTCGATTACTTTCTGTGCCCCCACATATGTGGCACACTGCTTTGTATGTTCCAGCTAGTCAATACAGACTTGTTCACCAGACAAAAATATTTATATGTTTTGAGCAGCTTCTCCACAGCAAGTTGCCACCTTGTGGTGTGAGGACCACAGGGTGTTGGCATAGGCAGAATAAGTGGAGGTGGCGAGTCTACAAGCATTTATTCAGAACCTATTCTGTGTCTATGCAATGGAAAGCACAGTGGGGGCACAAAAATGTGAGAAATGCACTTTGCATGGGAAGGATTCCAGCTTTCACAGGCAGTTTACCACCAGACACGGCTGGAGAATCATGTAACTCAGTTTCACTTGAGCCCTGTACTGTGTGGAGTCAGACGGCTTCGTGGAGGAGGTGGGACTTGTGCTGAGATTCACAGGGTCGGTGTGATTTTGTGGATAGGAGTGAGGAGGGCTTCCTAGGCGGGGACAACAGCATGAGCAAAGTCTCAGAGGTAAGAGAGCAGGCATGATGGGACAATACAATGACTGCCTCATTTTCAGGGATGTCGAACTGAGCCAAAAAGGGTACAAGGTTAGATAAGTATATTGGAGCCAAACTATAGAGGCTTAGGGCACCAGAACAAGAGGGTCTATGCCGTAAATCAAATATGTATGGGCCCACTGTGGGAATGACTTGATATGCAAACATTTTTAGGTTAATCTGTACAAGAATCAGGGTTGTGCAGCACATCTCAAATCATAGTGTCCACAACAGTCACGTGGGCATCTTGTAAAGATGCAGAACCTGATTAATACACTCTCTGGGGTGGGGCCTGAGATTCTGCATTTCTTAGTAGCAAGCAGGTGATAGTGGTCGTGTGTGTCCGCAGCCCGCACTGAGTAGCATCAGTTTACAACCTGGCTTAGAGAAGGGGGACGTCTGGACAGTCTTGTGTCTTTGTCATTAAAAACCATCAATGCTATTCAGTGGCAGGAGGAGGAAGGTCAAAAGAGGGAATGTGGAGGCATCTGTGGTACTCAGAGCCAGCATGCCAGAGCTCACCAAAACCATTTACCCTTCCCAGGCCTAGTTAAATTGGTCAGCGGTCAGGACTCATTGTCACTGTCCTGGAGAAACTTCCACCTCGGGCTCCTTAAGGACCAGCTGTGGGACTACCCATTTTTCTCTTGGTTCCTCAGCCAACTTCTCCCAGTTTGCCTTTGAGTCCGTGGTGGCCATCGCCAACAGTCTGCACAACAGCAAGGACCTGAGCAAGGACCAGCATGGGAGGAACTGCCTGCTGGCTTCCTACGTGCACTACGTCTTCCGCCTGCCAGAGGTGCAAAGGGATGTGCCCAAGTCAGGTAGAGTTACCCTGAGTGTGGGACTCTGGTGGGCAGGGCAACGCCACCTCCACCCCACTGCAGTGTAATCCAAAATAAAACATCCTATGCTGGGTGCAGTGGCTCAAATCTGCAATCCCAGCACTCTAGGGGGCTGAGATGGCAGGATCACTTGGAGCCAGAAGTTGGAGACCAGCCCAGGGAACATAATGAGACTCTGTCTCTACAAAAAATATAAAAATTAGCAGAGCGTGGTGGCACATACCTTTAGTCCCAGCTACTCAGGAAGCTGAGGCAGGAGGATCATTTAAGCCCAGGAGTTGGAGGCTGCAGTGAGCTATGATTGCACCACTACACTCCAGCCTGGGAAACAGAGCGAGATCCCATCTCTTCAAACAAACAAACAAACAAACAAACAAACACCCTAAAATTCCATTTTCGTTTTCAGGACAATACAAAACTTGCATGAATGCTGAAATTATGTGTTTCTTTATAGATCTTTCTTCCTCCCTCCTTGCCTCTTTTTATGCTCTAAACACTTATTTTGTCTGCTCATTTGGTAATCCCTCACTGGTCTTTACCCACTTGCTAATTTTATGATTCAGCTGAGAATCTCTTTTTTAAGATGGAGAAGTGGTGACTGATGCCTAGGATTCTAGTATAATAAAGGAAATAATATATATCCAATGGCAGTGGTTCTTAAACTTTTTGTTATAAAAAAAAATCCCTTTTCACATTTCCCTCAAACTGAACTATTGAAACAATGGTAATGCATTTCCCCAACTCTTCTTAATTATTTACATAAGTAATAATCAAGTAGAACTTCTTGTCAGCATGATATAAAAATTAGTGTCAGTGAGTTCACAAAATTGCAGGCCCAAATAAACATGACACTTTTGTTGGTCTGCGCAGCCTCATTTCTAGTAAATCTGAAAATTTGATTGAGTTTTAAAAAATACTAGTGATGTGGCTGGGTGCGGTGGTTCATGCCTGTAATCCTAGCACTTTGGGAGGCCAAGGTGAGCAGATCACTTGAGCTCAGGAGTTCAAGACCAGCCTAGGCAACGTGGCAAAAGCCCATTTCTATAAAAATTACAAAAATTAGCCAGTCGTGGTGGCGGGCGCCTGTAGTCCCAGCTACTCGGGAAGCTGAGGCAAGAGGATTGCTTGAACCTGGGAGGCAGAGGTTGCAGGGAGCTGAGATTGTGCCACTGCACTCCAGCCTGGGGGACAAAGTGAGATCCTGTCTTAAAAAAAAAAAAAATTAAATAGTAATATCTCATAGACTTCCATAACCGCTTGTGAAAACATGTCAACATGTAAAGATGAAAAACAGCGCTGTATACATCATACACCGTAATCCTCACAAGGTTCAGATGACTCTATGGATTTTTGAATCTGAGAAAACCTCACTGCATGAATTGTAAAGTTGTCATTTAAATATTGATAAATTAAAAATATCCACATTTTTAGCTTCTCATGAGAAATCAGAAGCTCTAGCAACCCTGGGGTCCATTTCCCGATGGCAGTAATAGACTGGAGCCAGTAGTACCCCCTGCCTTTGTAAGAGGCATGTGTTGGCTGTTTACCATGATCTCCACCACTCCCTGGTGCCTTATGCCCCATCTACTTCTGTCCAAAAGATTGCCTCCTACCCCAGCCGGGATTTGTTAAGAAGACCCTAATTCCAAGGCCTAATCCAGTGGCTTTTCATCCACCCCTATCCCTCTTCAATTCCTTCTTAAACTCAGTAAGTAACTCTGTTCCCCTGTCTGTTGACATGTCTCTGCCTGGTGGGGTGCAGGCGCTCCCACTGCCCTCCCAGACCCTCGGAGCTACCACACGTATGGCCGCACATCAGCTGCTGCTGTGAGTTCAAAGCTGCTGCAGGCCCGGGTGATAAGCAGCAGTAACCCAGACCTCGCGGGGACACACTCCGCAGCAGACGAGGAAGTGAAGAACATCATGTCTTCAAAGGTAGGAAAGGTGTCAAACCCTGGAAGGGGACACAGGCTTTTGTATTTTTTAAGTAAAACTTGGAGAAGTAACACAGAAGCAACCACTACTGCTGCCCACCATGCTGGTCAGATGCTTTAATGCTCAGCTTTGGAGTGATTAACGTTCTTTAGAATAGATTAAGACCATTCTGACAGATGCAGCAGCAAGACCAGCGTCTGAGGATTTGCTGAGAACTACTTAGCTTGGGTAGCAAAGTTTTAAAGCATCAGGGGTTTAGCCACATGGAGTCATGTGGCTAAACCATGCATTTTATTTTCAAGGAAAAAAAAATAGCTTTGACTTTTGATACCTGGAAAGGTTGCCTTTAATTTAGTTTTGTTTCTTTAATACCTACCTCTTACGTTCATTAACATCCACAGATTGATTATCTCACAAAAAAGTCCAAAGGAACAGCTGGGCGTGGTGGCTCATGCCTGTAATCCTAGCACTTTGGGAGGCCGAGGCGGGCGGATTACTTGAGGCCAAGAGTTCAAGACCAGCCTGGCCAACATGGTGAAACCCTGTCTCTACTAAAAATAAAAACATTGGCCAAGCACGGTGGCTCACACCTGTAATCCCAGCACTTTGGGAGGCCGAGGTCGGTGGATCACAAGGTCAGGAGTTCGAGACCAGCCTGGCTAACATGGTGAAACCCCGTCTCTACTAAAAATACAAAATTAGCCAGGCGTGGTGGCACATGCCTGTAATCCCAGCTACTCAGGAAGCTGAGGCAGGAGAATCGCTTCAACCCAGGAGGCAGAGGTTGCAGTGAGCCAAGATTGTGCCATTTCACTCCAGCCTGGGCAACAAGAGCAAAACTCTGTCTCAAAAAAAGATACAAAACATTAGTTGGTCATGGTGGCGGATGCCTGTAATTCTAGTTACTCAGGAGGCTGAGGCAGGAGAATCACTTGAACATGGGAGGTGGAGGTTGCAGTGAGCCGAGATTGCACCATTGCACTCCAGCTTGGGCTACAAGAGCGAGACTCCGTCTCAGAAAAAAAAAAAAAAAAAAAAAAAAAATCCCAAGGAGCAATGCCAAATTTTACAAGCATATAAAAACTGACATCCTGAGAGTGTTGATGGCTTGCCCTATGTTGTTTTTCCCTCTATGAATTCTTTATTTTTTTCATGGTAAAGCTTTACTTTCAGAACAGTTTTAGAGTTATGGAATTATATACTCTATACCCAGTCTCTCCTTTATTAACATTTTACATTCGAATGGTACTTCTGGCACAATTAGTGAACCAATATTCATGGAATATTATTCATTAAGTTCGTCTTTATTCACACCTTCTCAGTTTTTCTCTAATGTCCTTTTTCTGTCCCAGGATCCCATTCTGGATGCCATATTACATTTTGCAGTCTTGCCTCCATAGGCTCCTCTTGCTGGGAACAATTTCTTAGACTTTCTTTGTTCTTCATGACCTTGACAGTTTTGAGGAGTAATGGTCAGGTATTTTGTAGATTGTCTCTCATTAGGAATTTTTTAAAGATTATGATATTATTCACATACCATAAAATTCACCCTTTTTTAAAAGATGGAGTATACGATCCAACAGTCTTTAATCTACTCACAAAACTACCACAATGAATTCTTAGCCTGAATTTTTTCTCCAATGATCTGTGGCCTCAGGGTGGCTGAGCTATTAGAGTAATATCATTTCCCCTGATAAAGAGAAATCAGAATCTCTAGGTTTAGACACAGACACAGTTTCACCCTTACAAATTCCACCCACTTGACACAGTGTGGTATGAGGAAGGAAATCTGGAGACCAGGGTTTGGGGCTGGGCGCCAATACTGCCCCGCTGTGTGGCCACGGGAAAGTCAATTAACTGTGCTGGGCCTCATGTCCTCATCTCTGCAGAGGTCCTGGTCCCTGGATGAACTTAAGAACCATCTACCCTGGATCTTTTAAAAACACTGGATTTGGCCGGGTACCGTGGCTCATGCCAGTAATCCCAGCACTTTGGGAGGCTGAGGTGGGCAGATCACGAGGTCAGGAGATCGAGACCATCCTGGCTAACACGGTGAAACCCTGTCTCTACTAAAAATACAAAAAATTAGCCGGGTGTGGTGGCGGGCGCCTGTAATCCCAGCTACTCAGGAGGATGAGGCAGGAGAATAGTGTGAACCCAGGAGGCGGAGCTTGCAGTAAGCCAAGATCGTGCCACCGCACTCCAGCCTGGGCAGCAGAGCGAGACTATGTCTAAAAAAATAAAAAATAATAAAAAATAAATTTAAAAACCACTGGATTCACCCCCTGAGATGCTGTGTAGCTTGAGCCATCAGGAATTATTCATATTCTATCCTTTTTGACTTAAAAATCAGTTCAGGGATGTGCTGGAGTGAGCTCGTACCTGTTCCCAAAAGCTGATTGCTTAGTTTTCCAGAATTTTTTGAGCCAGTTTTGAAACAGACATTGTTAAAATTAAATCGTATAAACTTAAAATTAAATAAGTTATATTAAAAACAAAGGTAATCTGAATGCAATGTGGTATGCTAGATTGTATCCTGGAACAGAAATAGGACATGAGTGCAAAAACTGGTGAAATCCGAGTCGTTCGTGTTTAGTTAATAGTAACATATCAATGTTAGTTTCTTAGTTTTGACAAATGTACCTTACTATAAAAGATATTAAGAGAAATGCAATGAAAGTCATATAAGAAATACTACCTTTGTAACTTCTCTGTAAATCTAATAATAACTATATAACTTATACTTCAAAATTAAAAGTTCACTTTAAAAAGGTAAACCTAGTCCCTTCCTAATAATTTCACTATATGCTACAATATCTAAGTTCTTCCTTCTTTACGTTTACTGTGTCTGTGTGATGGAAATATTATATAACGGTTTGCTACCACACTGCATTTCTATGACATCGTGTTGGTAGATTGAAATCAGTTATGATGAAAGTATTTGTGGCACAAAAATTGGCAAATGCTACAAATTACCCCTACCCCCCTGACAACTGGTTGTTAAACATTTGCCAGCACGACACAACTCAGCCTCATATTGAAAGCCCCTTTCAGCAATACCACTTTCTGATCACCCAGGAAAGAAGTGGTCTGCAGCTATTACTGACAGCCTTGATCTTTCTATTTTTCTTTAATAAAATGAAAATATTAAATTTTTATGTGGACAGGGTTAGCAATTTTCACATTATTTTGTAGCATGGGGAGAAAATGTCTGATGGAGCATGAGCACCCCACTTCCTTTCAGAGGTAGTTTTTGACAATGTATTGGTGTTTAGGAGACAGCGTGGTGCAGTACCATACTAAACCACAGAGAGACACTGTTCCCACACGTTTTTTCCTGGCGTCCCCTGAAGTCACAGACTCCTAGAAGGGACTACTCAGCAGCCCAGATTCTTAAATAGTTTTTAACTGTAGGTTGCTACACACAAACTATTAACGGGTGTTCTCTCAAGAGCAAGTAAAATTAGGTATAACTTCACTGTCTTTGCTTTGTTTTATATTTACTTATAGCAATTGTTTTACCTTTGTAACCAGGAAAAAAAATATGTATTAAAAAAATGAATTCTGAGGTTGTGATTTCCAGATGTCTGGCTTACCTTTCCATGGTTGGTTGACTGTTAAGCCATGGTTTGTGTGTTTTAGATCGCCGATCGCAACTGCAGCCGAATGTCTTACTATTGCTCTGGCAATAATGATGCTCCAAGTTCAACTGCAGCCCCAAGGCCAGCCAGCAAAAAGGTACTGAAGAGAGCAATGTGAGGTTTATCCCAGGATAAGAACAGAAGGATTTCCTCATGCCCTCACACTGTGCTTGAAAATAGTCAAAGTGCTCCCCTGCCTGTTCCTGCTGTGCTAACACACACACACCCCACACACACTTTTGCAGCCCTGTCCTTTACGCCACATTTGACCACCTAACTGCCCATTACCTCAGTGTTTCTCCCACTTTCTCATGCATCAGAAGTACCTGGAAGCCTTGTTAAAACTCATCGCTGGACCCTACCTCCTGAGTTTCTGATTCAATAGATCTGAGCTGGAGGCTCAAGAATTTGCATTTCTAACAAGTTCCCAGCGGATGCTGGTCCAGGGACCACATTTTGAGAACCACTGCATTAGCCTCCTTTTAGTAGAGGGAAAGCTGGGCACAAGTCATCCTTGACAAAAGTGAATGGCAATAATTAGGTATCATTTGTTTCAATACCATATAAACTAATATGAAATGCTTCCTCATAATTCTTCACAATCAGCCTTACCTATGAGTTCAGAAACTTTAAAAGCTGTTAAACTGCTTACCAGGATTTTTAAAGCAACAAAATTCCCCAATCATAGTCCCAGCCTATGTGGTCTGGGGGATGGAGGGAAAAAAAAACTGTCTGCCCTAAGTTTCCTCTCTTCTAGGCACTCAAGAATCTCACCATTATAGTAGCTACTTAAGTTTTTAATGTCTTTGAAGACCTGTATTAAAATGTAAATATGGCAGGGCACAGTGGTTCATACCTGTATTCCCAGCACTTTCGGAGGCCGAGGTGGGTGGATCACCTGAGGTCAGGAGTTCGAGATAAGCCTGGCCAACATGGTGAAACCCCCTCCTACTAAAGATAGAAAAACTAGCCGGGCATGGTGGTAGGCACCTGTAATCTCAGCTACTCAGGAGGCTGAGGCAGGAGAATCACTTGAACACGGGAGGCAGAGGCTGCAGTGAGCTGAGATTGTGCCACTGCACTCCAGCCTGGGCGACAGAATGAGACTCCATTTCAAAAAAAAAAAAAGAAAAAAAAAGTAAATATGCTTATTGCAAAGGATAACACAGGAAGCCTTTTGCAAGAGCTAACATCACAGGGAAATGTTTATTAAACAGGCAAGGAGGGAATGAGCCTTCCCAAGTCTCCCTTTGGACTGGATGAGGGAAAGACCAAGTGTGGGAGGGCCGGGGCCTGGTGCTATACACTTTGCAGTATTCCAGGCAGCATATGTCTAGTGAGAGGTACCAGGATTTAACTATAAAAGGAAAAGTGAAAAAAGATATGGTTAGGCTAAAAACAAATTAGTCCACTTGCTCTAAAATTTAATATTAGGCTATCACAGGCCCTATGCAGTGACTGGTTATAAGTATTATACCATTTTCCTTTCTTAAAAACCATTATTTGCCTACAGCCTGACTTCTTTAACCCATGTCCTGTTTGGTTTTGCAGTTGCCATGTTTTGACTTGAAATGACCAGAATAGAGACATTTTATTTCAAAGGGAAGTTTGGCCAATATGTTTCCTTAATACCTTAGCAGACAGAGTTTTGCTGCTTGGCTATTTTATATAACCTCCAGAGCAAGATGTTCTTGTAATAATGCTGCCCAGAAAGCAGCATGAATTACTTTAAGAAGCAGCTTATCCTTGTCTAATCTCTTCTTGCCATAAGACCCTGGCAGACAAACTGACCTATTTTCTAGAGGCGACCTTTGAAGCTGGGGAGCATGTCTTTCCCACAATGAGAAGATCAAGGTGTAGTCCGGTTATATCATGTTTTCTAGAGGCGACCTTTGAAGCTGGGGAGCCTGCCTTTCCCACAATGAGAAGATCAAGGTGTAGTCCGGTTGTATCATGTGCACAGTTAGACCACCTGCTAGATTAAAACTCAACCCCACGCCTCTCTCAAGTGAGACAGCTTCACTTCAGACTCACAACAGCAAACAAATGTGTTAACGTGTATTAAAATTATTAAGGTTTGACTAACCTCACAAAACGAAGTGAAACCAGTCGATAAGCTGAAACACCTAAGCATTCTCCATTCATCACCACTAACCCACTGGGGATCCAATTGGTTAAAATACCCAAGCATGTATACAGAGATTTTCCTTTTGTCATCTGTTAGTTTAGCTAAGTAGCTCTCAAATTTTAATGTACGCAAGAATGAGTACATTGGGTTGCATGCGTACTGGACTCTGTGGGTAATTTTTTTTTTTTTTTGAAACAGAGTCTCACTTACTCTGTCACCCAGGCTGGAGTGCCGTGGTGCAATCTTGGCTGACTGCAACCTCTGCCTCCCAGGTTTAAGTGATTCTCCTGCCTCAGCCTCCACAGTAGCTGGGATTACAACCGTGAACCACCACATCTGGCTAATTTTTGTATTTTTATTATAGATGGGGTTTCACCATGCTGACCAGGCTCCTCTCAAACTCCTGACCTCAAGTAATCTGCCCTCCTCAGCCTCCCAAAGTGCTAGGATTACAGGCCTGAGTCAACACACCTGGCCCTCTGTGGATAATTTAAACGACTGTCAAGAGCAATGTTTGCTGTAATCAGTTTTTGCTTTAGGTGTTGACTTTAAAACTTAATTTGCAAATAAGGATATGATATTAGGGTGTTCAAATAGCTTTAGCTTTCTTACCTACTTTCTTACCAGAAAAAAAAAAATGAGTTTATCTACATTTATTCCAGGTTTTGTGGGCATAAGATGAAAGAAAACCACAGAAAATTCCCAGACATCATTTTTGGCATTAATTAGGGTGACCAACTGTTCTCATTTGCCCAGGACTGAGGGAGTCCCCAAGATGTAAGGCTTTCTATTTTAGGACCAGGACATTATCAGGCACACTGTAATGGATTGATTGCCCTACCTTTAGTCTTGAACTTCTTCCTCATTGAAATGATTGTCAGGAATATGAACACATAGCCAGATATGCTGGAGAGTGGAAAAGGTATAAGTCACCCTGTGTGCCATTTGCTACTGAGCAGTAGGTGACTTGAAGGGAAGTGAAGACGCAAAGTGGAGCTGGGGGACTTTCCAAGCATCTGGCCCTGGGACATAGACATTTAGATGTTGTGAGTTAAGGCTGATACTACTATGCCTTTCAGAGCCCAAGATCCTCTCATAAACCCCACGGATCCTGTTTCCCACAATGCCATATGGGCATTATGAAAACAAAAATTATCCAGTCTCCTAGAGAGTTTAGACACCATCTAGACAGTGGTCCCTAAAGTGTAACCCTGGACCAGCAGCAGCAGCACCCAGGAACTTGTTAGAAATGCAAATTCCCAGGCTATTGAATCAGAATATCTGGGGGTGGGGCCCCCCAGTCTGTGTTTCATCAGGCCCTCCAGGAGATTCTGATACACAGAGGCCGGGCGTAGTGGTTCACACCCGTAATCCCAGCACTTTGGGAGGCTGAGGCGGGTGGATTGCTTGAGCTCAGGAGTTTGAGACTAAGTGGGCAGCATGGCGAAACCCCATCTCTACCAAAAAAAAAAGAAAAAAGAAAAAACTAGCCGGGCTTGGTGGTGCACGCCTTTAGTCCCAGCTACTTGGGACTAAAGTAGGTGGGAGGATGGCTTGAGCAAGGGAAGTTGCAGTGAGCGAGATTATGCCACCGCATTCCAGCCTGGGCGACAGAGTGCAGCCCTATCTCAAAAAAAAAAAAAAAAAGTTTGAGAACTGCTGCCACCAACCAACTGATTTTATGGATGAGAAAACTGAGGGTGAAGAGAGGAATGGCTTGCACATGGTCACGCAGAGAGTTTTCAGCAGGACCCGAGAGGAAAGTAAGACAGTACCAGTTTTAATGGCTACCCAGAATGTTTCCCCCGTAGAACAGAGTTTCACTCCCAGGCTGAGTCCACTCCCTCAAATGTGTCTGTCCTGGGCAGCCCTGACCCCAGCCTTCTATGCACCGAAATGTCCTCCAGTCTCAGGTGACCTCAGCACTGACTTTGCCATCCACCACTTACTGCCTAGAACATCTAAGACACATGCTTCAGGAACTAACAAGCTATTAAATTGGGGGGAATAAAAGCAAAGAAAAAAAGTGTTGGTGAATAATAATAGCTTTTGTCATCACAGCCTAATTTTTGTGGTTCTTATTTAGCATTTCCATGAGGAGCTTGCCCTTCAGATGGTGGTCAGCACTGGAATGGTGAGAGAAACAGTCTTCAAGTATGCCTGGTTCTTCTTTGAGCTTCTGGTGAGATTCTTGCGCGTTTGTATCTGTGCTCAATAGGCCAAGAGAAGCACACAGCAGAAAGGAATTGACATTTTGTTCACTGAGTTGCCCCTGCTGAAAACCTGGGGTGGTTTCTTGAAATCTAATAATCTCTCACCCGTCCCATCCTTATTCCACTAAATTGTGTTGCTTCTACCATGAAAATCTGTCGCCGTCCTGTGAGTTCTCATCACCTTCACCGCTCTCCACCTGGCCACACACCATCATCTCTCATGTGCCTCTCACAGTGACATCCTCTTTTTCCTGCCTGTATCCATTTTTGCCCTTGGCCCACCCATTCTGCACATGGCAGCCAATAGTAAACAGAGAATGCCACGCTCCTTTTAAAAACCGATCGATGATTTTCGCTGCACTGAGAAGAAAGCACAAATTTGTATCATGACCTAAAAAGCCCTCGTATGATTCTGTTGTTTTCCTCCCTCTCTAACCTCATCTCACGCCACCTTCCCCCGTCATTCAGCCACATGGTCCTCTTTTGGTGCTTTGAAGATGCCAAGGCCATTTTGGCCTCACAGCCTTTTCCAGATTCTCTTCCTGCTCCCTAACTTTCACCTCCGCACCCCCGACACACACAGTTTCTATTCTTCTCTGTAGATTTCAGCTTCAGTGGAACCATCCCCAAGAGGCCTTTTCTGACCACCTAATACTGTATATGTAATATATCTTCCTCTGTTATTCTCCTTCTGAGCACCCTGTTTATTTCTTTCCTAGTGCTTATCACAATTTCTAATTGTTTTTTCTGTCTCAACGGTTAGATTTTCAGGATTTGGGTCTCTCTTGTGTATTATCCCATCTCTAGCCTCAGTACACTGCTTGGTACCATGCAAGGCCCAACTAATATCTGTTGGAAAACAGAATGAAATTTGTATATCTGTTTATCCTAAAACTTCTACCATTACTTGAGCAGAAAAGCAAAAGGTATAGCCATAATACCTTAATTTTAAAATAAGGGGAATAATAGTGATAACTATTTTTTTGTTTAATTATTAATGGAAGCAAAAGGATTTTCCCATAGAGGCACTAAAAATAAACATTTTCTCAATGTTGATAAACAGAGATGCATAAATGAGATGATGTTGAATGAAAGAGATCTAAAGACATAGACACCAACTATATAAAAATACATATGCAAACAATTCAGAGGATTTGGAGTAGGCTGAGATTTAGTGATAATGTTAGCTTTATATTCATTGGGTTCTTTCCCCTGTCCCATTAAGTGAATCTTTTTTTTTTTTTTTTTTTTAAAGAGAGTCTAGGCTGGGCGTGGTGGCTCACACTTGTAATCCTAGCACTTTGGGAGGCTGAGGCAGGCAGGTCACTTGAAGTCAAGAGTTCGAGACCAGCCTGGCCAACGTGACAAAACCCATCCCTACTAAAAATACAAAAATTAGCTGGGTGTGGTGGCGGGTGCCTGTAATCCCATCTACTCAGGGGGCTGAGGCAGGAGAATTGCTTGAACCTGGGAGGCAGAGGCAGCAGTGAGCTGAGATTGCGCCAATGCACTCCAGCCTGGGCAAAAAGAGCAAAACTCCATCTAAAAAAAAAAAAAAAAAGAGAGAGGGACTAAAGAGATGGGAGGGTTTCCACCTAAGCTCTAGTTTTTATATGTAAGTTGAAGCCCACGAAAAAGGGAGAAATGCTGAACAATAGGACACAGAGAACAAAGGGCAAAGGAAACACATGAAACATCCACTGGGGAGGAAATAGGAAGCAATGTGGAATAGAGTTCAGAAGAATTCAGGTTCATGCCACAGAAACACACCCAGGATTCAAATCCCCTGAAGTTTTGCCAAGTCCCGACCTCTGTTTTGAGAAGGGTCCCAAAGCCTGGTCCCGAATCCTTGCCACAGAACCACCTGGAGGTGCTTAGTGAAAATAAAGCAGAGATTCTTTCTCAAAGCACTAAAATTAGGAGGCTGGAGGCCAGCACTGTGCATTTACCTGTCTTCTCAGGTGACTTCTAAGCCTGTTAATGATCCACTGGTCTACACCACCTCTGTTCTGTGAATCCTATACAGAGCTACAGGTCTTTTGGAATTTGTACTCAGACAACACCAGAATTTTTTTTTCATTCCAAAAGCCAAGCTAATTAAGGTGGTGGCTGCAGCTCACAAGTCTTGGGGCAAGAGCATTAACAATGAGACGTGAGCTCCATGCTCTGGCAGGAAAGGGACTGGGCCATAAAACCCATTCCCCTCTTGTTTCTTGAGGCATGAGAAGTATCAAAACCGTCACCCCATGCCCTTTATATCCTGCTTCTATTTACACATCCCACCCACCATCATGTCTCTCCATAAAGAAGATTCACTCAGCCTAGCTCTGCAAAAATGAAAAAATTACCTGGGTGTGGTAACATGTGCTTGTAGTCTCAGTTACTCAGCAGGCTGAGGCAGGAGCGTCACTGGAGCCTAGGAGTTCAAGGCTGCAGTGAGCCTTGGTCATGCCATTGCACTCCAGCCTGGGCAACAGATTGAGACCCTGTCTCAAAAAAAAAAAAAAAGAAGAAGAAGAAGAAGATTCACTTGAGTCATAATCCAGCTATGGATAATTCATACAAATAATTGATTCCCAATGCGGAATTCAGCGTTGCTTATTCTGAGTGGTTCCATGTGGCATCTTAGAGCTCTCTTTCCAAAGGAAGTTTGCATTCTCTGCAGGTGTAATGATGTCTCTGTTCTTCACAGAATCCCAATAATAGTTGGCATACCAATGGCATACCAATGGGAGAAAGAATAATCACATCAAAACTACTCAGCATCTTACTATATATGTGCCAGGCAGTGTTTTAAGCATTTTAAAGCATCATCTAATGTAATCATTATGCAATCTTGAGGCAGGAGGAACTTTTATTATCCCAAATTTACAGATGGGGTTGGAGGAGGGGTGGTGGCCATAAAGAGAGTCTCCAAGTCAGCCAAATGCTTCAGCAGTACCACTTCACTGCCCCTAACTGCTTTTGGCCTTGCACATTTATTTACTAGGGCTTCGTTGGCCCAGGAGAGAAAGCATAAGCTAAAGCACATGGCCCATCTTACCTCTAGGAAGTCCCTCATGGTAAACAGATGAAGTTTTTTGGGAAGAAAGCCCCTGCTAATCTAAGCATATTGCAGGGGTTTGTCAACATGCAGATCACCCAAGACACCAGTTCTACCAGCAGCCTAAAACCTAAGTCTGTCAGGTTCTGGCAGGACAGAGTTTCCGTTGCCCAAAAGGGTTAACTGAAAAGCATTGATCAAAAGGACTCTGCTCAGCATGTATGGGAGGTTCAGGGGCCAATGAGGATTGGTGAGAGCCCCCAGGGTACAGCAGCTGGCAGAAGCCTTTCTCTATGCTAGCTCTAAAGAATCAAGAGTATAGCAGAGTAACTGGGGCCTAGAAAAATCTGGAGGCAGATGAGACAATCTTAGAAAAGGAGCCTGGGGCCTTAGAAAAATGTTGCCACTACCAGGACCTCACTGCAGCAGGGATGAGGGCAGTGGAAGTGAGTAACTACCTGGGCCTCTCTGTTCTCCCACCTAATGATCCCCTTGTTTGTGCTCCTGTTGGCCAACTCCAACTGGAAGCCAAAGGTTAAGGGGGCCTGAGTGATGTGGTCCCTGGAGACCCCCTTCCCAGCATTCAGAGACAGACAGAGAAGGACAAGAAATCCATCAGGGAGCTGGGGTAGGGGCAAATGGAAACTATTATCCCCCAGCCAGAACTTTGCAAGGAAATTGATCTCAGACTCAGACAAGGTGCCCAATTCTTCATACATTGTTTATGCATTTGCCTGACCAATGCCCAGGAAGTTATTTGAAAACCAAAACAGTTTTGTTTTGTTTTTTCCCAAGAAGCTTGAGAAAGACAACAGCTTCCTTGGCCTTAGCCAACAACCTGGGCAATTTAACACCCTCTAGTTGTGTCAATGCCCAAGCGCTAATGAACAACCACTTTGGCGTTAGAGCTGTTAAACACAATGCTTGGGCGACTTTCACACTTGCTAATGAATAAAATCCCTGTGCTTCTAGAAACTGCTGAGCCAGACCTTGGAGAAATAGAGATAAATGGGTGACCTAGTTTACTCACTCAGGACATGAAGTTCCACATTAAGGGGTTCTTTAGAGGTGCCCTTACTTCAAATGGGCCACAAAGGCCCATATAGGGGGAAAGATTTCTGTGCCTCGCCCCACTCAACAGGGCCAGGCCTCCACTAGTGTTTCTACTGGATGTTCTTCTCTGGAGATCTGGAGGACACAGTAGCTGGCAAACTGCTGACAGTCTGGAAAGAGGCCATTGGTTGGAAGTATGGTATTGTGAGAATTATTTATTTGGTTGTAGGATGGCCAAACTCAGCAGACAGGAGCCAAATACAGCAGTGAGTTCTGAAAGCCTTAGTGCTGGGATGGTTAGCCTGCCCAGAATCAGGATTGGCATTGCCCAAAACAAAGAGGCCTTATCTTCTTAAGTCCTTTGTTAGGAGCATAGTGAGAGAGAGGCTTTTTTTGGACAAAAATGGGTCCAGTTCGCACCCTTTATTCGGGTCTTCTCACCAGGTGCATGCGGCCCTGTGGGTTATGAAGCCATCTCTGTGTCCCAAACCGAAGAGGATGCCGCCATGAGGAGAAGCCATGGTTTCTGTACTGAGCTTTAGGATTTGATGTCCTTAGGTCTTCCCTGAGCTGGCCATGGCATTATCTGAAAACATGAAACACATAAAGCCTGTGTCTCTGGTTTTTTCTTATTTTGCCTTCCCTTTGTTTTTTCTATTTGTTTCCATGCTAACAAAAATTGCCAGTGCTGCATGCATCCTTAGAAACTGAATTCTGCTGTTAGTGCATTAACGTTCTCTCATGTAGCTCCTGGGAGTCGAAGTCCCCTCTTCTTCCAGTCTCAACACAGAGGGCAAATGTGGGTGGTTCAACTTCCAGTGCCATTATTAGTAGTAGTAGTAGTAGTAGCAGTATTGCAGTGGCTGTCTGACTAATCTAGATGCATACATGAAAATGATTTCAGAGTGTAGGGACCCAACCACAAGACCTCCTAGTCTTCCCCATGTTCCTAATAGTGTAAGCAACTTCCAACAAGGATAAGACTCACCTTCAGATGGTGTCAAGGGGGCCCATATTGACCTGTGAATCTCCTGGCCCCAAGAAGATGTCCAAAAAATAAGCATGATCTTGATTTAAAATTGTGGTAGGCATTGAGATAGTATTATTCTAGTTATAATGCAGACAGTCACCAATTGACAGAAGGATATCTATATATAGATACGATATGTGTATGTATGTATATCCATATAGATATATCTGTATATAAATATCTTTGTGTCAGTTGATGAATTGTTTGCATTATATATGTAACCACAGTATACACCAGTTTGTGTCAATTGGTGACTTGTATTGACACAAAGGTATCTATATAGAGATACTAGATATAGATAGATAATCTGTATATATATATATATATATATATATATATATTTGTGTCATTTGGTGACTGTCTGCATTATGTAACTAAAAATTAGACTTAGGGAACTCAAAATTTCCCCTAGAGGTAATGTTTCCCCCGGAGGCAATGTTCTAAATAGTGGTTCTGTTTCCAGCTGGCCAACATTTCCTGCTCAATATATAATATAGCTAAAATTTACAGGAGCAGA
Source organism: Pan troglodytes (assembly GCF_028858775.2). Classification (NCBI taxonomy): domain Eukaryota; kingdom Metazoa; phylum Chordata; class Mammalia; order Primates; family Hominidae; genus Pan; species Pan troglodytes. The sequence continues at coordinate 115,538,764 of NC_072409.2, read as the reverse complement.
AGATAACTGCTGGAAACTATAGAACTGTTTCTGGAAAAACTGTGCTCCCTCAAGAAACACTGAAACTCAAGATAGGAGGAACATTTCTCCCATGTTCTCCTTACTATAGTTTCAGGAACAGAAAAGACTTTAGTTCTCATCAAGAACCTTGTGATAAACTGTTCCTTTCTGAGTCATGTGTTCTGTCCTATGACAGAGGACACCTCGCTGGTTACGGGAGCCCAGCTCAGGTCTGCCTTCCAGGATGCAGGCAGCTGAGAACACTGTAGCTAAAGAATTAAGCTCCTGGCTTTGTCAGCAGCAAGAAGGGAGCCTCTGACTTGGGGTCAAAAAGAGGACACCCTTCCCACCTCCCGCCGCCATGGTAACCATTGGTGTGTCTGCAGCATTTTAGTCCAGAGCTTGCTCGGGCACCACCAGCACAGATAAAGTGTCAGAAAATCCATTGTTAGAGAGCATTTCTGTGAGTCTTTCCCCCTTTTCTGCATTGTACAAGCAGGTCACCAATCTCCATGTTGACATTTCCCCCATCCCCCTCCGTAGGTGAAAAGCATGGCCCAGCATGTACATAACATGGACAAACGGGACAGTTTTCGGAGGACTCGTTTTTCTGACCGTTTCATGGATGACATAACTACTATTGTTAATGTGGTCACCTCGGAAATTGCAGCTCTTTTAGTAAAACCACAGAAGGTAACTGTATTTTACTCTTTATTTTCTAAGTTGTTTACCTGGAACATATATTACTTTCATAATCAGAGAAAAATAAGCATCATTTTAAAACAATAATTAAAATATAACTAATGACAGTTAAACGCAGTATGTTATACTGGACTGGACCCTGACGTGGGGCTGGAAAATTGTTATAAAGAAATTACACACATGAGGCCAGGGGTTCGAGACCTGCCTGGCCAACATGGTGACATGGTGAGACCCTGTCTCTACTAAAAATACAAAAATTAGCTGAGCATGGTTGTGCATATCTGTAATCCCAGCAACTGGGAGGCAGAAGCAAGAGAACTGCTTGAACCCGGGAGACAGAGGTTGCAGTGAGCCGAGATGGTGCCACAGCACTCCAGCCTGGGTGACAGAGTGAGACTCTGTCTCAAAAAAAAAAAAAAAAGAAATTGCAATATGGACTGTGGTTTAAATTATCATATCAGGCTGGGTGCAGTGGCTCACACCTGTAATCCCAGCACTTTGGGAGGCCAGGGTGGTCAGATCACTTGAGGTCAGGCATTCGAGACCAGCCTGGCCAACATGTTGAAACCCCGTCTCTACTAAAAATACAGAAAATTAGCCGGGTGTAGTGGCACGTACCTGTAATCCCAGCTTCTCGGGAGGATGAGGTGGAAGAATCGCTTGAGCCCAGGAGGCGGAGGTTGCAGTGAGCCGAGATGGTACCACAGCACTCCAGCCTGGGTGACAGAGTGAGACTCCATCTGAAAGAAAAATGTAGGTATGAAAGATAATATTTTTGCTCTTAGGAAATACACCTTGAAGTGTTATGGGGTAAATGGGCATGATATTTGCAACCCATTCTCAAATGGTTCAGAAAAAAAGTTTTTATGTTCGTAGAATGATAAAACAAATGTAGCAAAATGTCAAGTATTGATAAGCTTTGTTAAAGGGTATACAGTAGTTCTTTGTACTATTCTTGCACCTTTTCTGTAAGTTTGAAATTGTTTCAGAATAAAAGCTAAAACATATATAAAATGAAATAAATCAAATGTTTAAAAGGCAGCTACAAAAATCTTAGGAAGCAATGTTTATTATTAATCGCTTTGTCGTTATTGAGAATGTGCATAGTACCAAGTGCTCAGGAGATTTTCATTCGGTTATTCCTCATGGCAAACTTTGTTGGAACAGCATGGTATCTCCACATTGGCAGGTGTGAGAATAAGGCACAGTGAGGTTGATAAATTTTCCAAAAGTCACACACAGCCAGCAGTAAAGCCAAGACTGGAGATTTTAAACCCGGATACTGAGTCACGTAAGGCACCCAGGAGGAGTGGCCACGTGGAGAATGCGGAGAGAGTTCGAGGACCTCTCAGCGGCACGGTGGCAACCTGTTTATCAGGTCCCCATCCATCCCAGTGACTTGACTGGTCAGCATGGCCTGAATTTGCAAATTGCATATTAACAAAAGCAAAATAGTTTCAAACCATATTTTTAATAGTGTCAAAGGAAATTGATTTGTCATTCTGAGAATAAAGGACATAAACATGAAAAACTGAATCCCAGGTTGCTCTGAAGCACTGTAAAATCCCTCATAAACAGGAGCACTGAGAAATAATACAAATTAAAAATTTTAAAAATAGGCGTAGCTTATTAATTGGGATTCATGGAGGAATTTACCCTACGGAGTGAATACACCCTGTGGAGTATGACTCTGACCTCTCTTAGGCTGGAAATGCTGCCTAATTGGGGAATAAATTTCTTAGGTAAAAACTAATTCTTTTATCCTGATTGGATTTTCTGTAATAATCCTTAAAAATTAAGAAACTGTCTCATTGAAAACAGTAAGTATTTTTCAAGTCAGTTTGCCAAAAAAAAAAAGAAAATAGTTACAAAAAAAAAATAGTTACCAGGATATTAAAAAAAAATAGGATCCAACATAGTATATGGAGAATGAGCTTAATTATACACATATAAATATGCACGTAGAAAAAAAGAGTGACTGGAAAGAAATGCACCTAAATATTAACAGTACATGAATAATTACTTGATTCAACCTCACAGTCATGGCTTTAGTTAAAGGAGACTCAACTACTTTGCCCAGTGTCACCCAGAAGGACAGTGGCTGAAATAATAGGACCTGTCTCTCCCAGTTTTCCCACCAGTGACCTGGAAGTTCAAATCCACAGTGTACCACAAAATGATTTGGGTGTTTGTTTGTTTTTAAGGAAAATGAACAGGCAGAAAAGATGAACATCAGCCTGGCTTTCTTCTTGTATGACCTTCTCTCCCTCATGGATCGGGGCTTTGTGTTTAACCTCATCAAACATTATTGCAACCAGGTGAGTGTCCCCCCCACCCCCCACCCCCGAGCGAGCCATTTTGTTCCTTCTCATATAATGGGATGTTCGTTGCCATGGTACGCTGTCTTATTCATTACTGAGTTGGCGTGAATCCTACACATCCTGTGTTTTGCAGCACGTCCCCCATGTCTGTGCCATGGACATTCGTCAGACATGCTGGTTTACCTTGATTCCTGGAGCATTTACCGACAGTGTAGAAGGGTCAACAGATTCATCTGTGGGAATTAAAATTTGTGATATGATCTGAATCTTCAATTTGACATTCAACAGAAAATTAACATGGCTATACAGTACTTTCAGTCTTTGACAAGTCCTTGCGCTCCCAGTCTGAGGTCTCTTTTCACATATTAGGGTAATTAATTAAATTGCTGTTGTGATGCTCCGACTTGAAAGAACTTTTAAAGTGTTCTTAAATAAAATCATTCAAAGAGATTTAATTTCACTGAGCACATAGCAAATATTTTATAAACCTCTATCAGTGCCATCCCCCCAAATTTTTAAATGCAATTATTCATGTGCTGTCTCCCTCAAACTACCCTAACGATAGTAATATAAATAGCAGTTATTGTTGCTGCTCCTCTCCTTCCATATCCCTAATCTAGCCACTAGTACCGTCATTACTGCTACTACTACCACCAGCCACCGCCATTCTCATTACTCCCATGCCCACTGTCACCACCTTCTCCACCATCACCACCCCCTACCACCTCCACCATCACCACCACCTCCACCATCACCACCACCTCCACCATCACCACCACCATCACCATCACCACCGCCACCATCACCACCACCTCCACCATCACCACCAGCTCCACCATCACCAGCATCTTCACCACCACCACCACCTCCACCATCACCACCTCCTTCACCATCACCATCACCACCACCACCACCTCCACCATCACCACCTCCTTCACCATCACCATCACCACCTCCACCACCACCTCCACCATCACCACCAGCTCCACCATCACCAGCATCTTCACCACCACCACCACCTCCACCATCACCACCTCCTTCACCATCACCATCACCACCACCACCACCTCCACCATCACCACCACCTCCACCACCACCAGCATCTTCACCATCACCACTACCTCCACCATCACCACCACATCCACCATCACCACCACCTCCACCACCACCACCACCTCCACCATCACCACCTCCTTCACCATCACCATCACCACCACCTCCACCACCACCAGCATCTTCACCATCACCACCACCTCCACCACCACCACCACCTCCACCACCACCACCTCCTTCACCATCACCAGCACCTCCACCATCACCACCACCTCCACCATCACCTCCACCACCACCACCTCCTCCACCATCACCAGCACCTCCACCACCACCACCACCTCCACCATCACCATCTCCTCCACCACCACCACCATCACCTCCACCATCACCACCACCTCCACCACCACCACCACCACCTCCACCATCACCACCTCCCCCATCTTCACCATCACCATCACCTCCACCATCACCACCACCACCACTTCCACCATCACCACCTCCTCCACCATCACCACCACCTCCACCACCACCACCTCCTCCACCACCACCACCACCTCCACCATCACCACCTCCTCCACCACCACCACCATCTTCACCACCACCACCACTTCCACCATCACCACCTCCTTCACCATCACCATCACCACCACCACCACCACCTCCTCCATCACAACCTCCTCCACCATCACCATCACCACCACCACCACCACCTCCTCCATCACCACCTCCTCCACCATCACCACCACCTCCACCATCACCACCTCCTCCACCCCACCACCACCTCCACCACCACCACCTCCTCCACCACCACCACCTCCTCCACCATCACCATCTCCTCCACCACCACTGCCACCTCCACCATCACCACCTCCCCCATCTTCACCATCACCATCACCTCCACCATCACCACCACCACCACTTCCACCATCACCACCTCCTCCACCATCACCACCACCTCCACCACCACCACCACTTCCACTATCACCACCTCCTTCACCACCACCATCACCACCACCTCCACCACCACCACCACTTCCACTATCACTACCTCCTTCACCATCACCATCACCACCACCACCACCTCCTCCATCACCACCACCTCCACCACCACCACCTCCTTCACCATCACCAGCACCTCCACCACCACCACCACCTCCACCACCACCACCACTTCCACTATCACCACCTCCTTCACCATCACCATCACCACCACCACCACCTCCTCCATCACCACCACCTCCACCACCACCACCTCCTTCACCATCACCAGCACCTCCACCATCACCACCACCTCCACCACCACCTCCACCATCACCATCACCACCACCACCACTTCCACCACCACTGTCACCACCTCCTCCACCACCACCACCATCTTCACCACCACCACCACCGTCACCATCACCACCACTTCCACCACCACTGTCACCACCTTCTCCACCACCACCATCTTCTCCACCATCACCACCATCGCCCTGCCCACCTCTAGCAATATTATCACCTTTCCTATCACCTCCAATATCACTACCTCCTCCACCATCACCACCATTAGCTCCACCATGACCACCTCCTTCACCTCTACCATCACTTCTTCCACCATCACCATTGTCACCATCATCACCACTACCCACCTCCACCACCATCACCACCTCTCCCGTCACCACCACGTTCTCTGTGGTTAGTCACTTAGTGACTTTAGATAAGTTTTTCCAATTTTATGGGTCTTAATTTCCTCAGTTTTAAAATAAGAAGGGGAGGTTTGAGAGATTTGAGGGCTGATCAAGGAAAAGGATAGGACCATAAAAAGCAGTGACATACAAGCTTCATTGAGCAGCACTTGGACAGGGTTACATAAGAGCGGAAGCCCCTCCCAGCATGAGAACAGCCATAGGCCTGCAGTGAGGAGGAGACCATCCGGAGGAGCAGGGGAACTCCCGGGGGGAGGAGGATTAGGGCAGAAGCTTATAGATCTGGATGAGGCTGCTCCACAGCACAGTAGGGAGTCTCGGGGTCAGAGAGCTCCAAGGGCTGTAGCAGCTTAGGGCCCTGTATCTGCAAGGCTCTATCTTATCATTAGGAAACAGCTGTCCATCGAGATTTTATGGGGTCTGCAAAGAAGGCAGGCACTAAATGGATGAAAATCTGCTTATTTGAGCTATTTTTGTTAATGACTGGGCATGGTAAAATTTGAGTTAGGTATGAGCCAAGGGATCAGCACCAGTCTACAGTGAAGAAATAAACAACCGAGGGGCCAATACACAGAAACAATCTTTGACTTGTTTACATAACACCTCTCCTCCAAAAAAAGAAAAAGACATGACTTTTCTAAAGGAAGTCCTGTCTACAGCCATACCACCCTGAACACACGCAGTCTCGTCTAAGGGAAGTCCTGATAAGGAAGCAGAATAATAAAAAAGAATCCTAAGGAAACATCAGAAGTCCCCAAGCATCCCCATCCCAGGCACCCTGACCCCTGCCCTGCAGCGGATCTTCTGTCCCAGGACCCACCAGAATAGAATGGCAGAGGGACACTTCACTCCTCCTTGCCCTCCCTCTTCAGTATTTAGGATTCCAGGTTAGTCTGTTTTCAAAACTTTAAGATGAGTGTATGAAAGATACCCTAGATCACCACTGCAGACCCAGGCTTAGCTACTCACATGCAGGCTATCTTCATTCCCAACAGGGAAATAAGGCAACCCGAGGTAGATGTCTGCCTTCCCTGCAAAACTCATGTTTTTATTTTCTCTTTCTCTTTCCTTTCTTTTCTCTTGCTCACTATCTTTCTCCTTAAATTCTTTCCTTTTCTGTTAGTTACCTTTTCTTTTTTTCTTTCTCTCCTTGACTCAAATGCCAAAGACCCCTAGACCGGGAGTCAAGAAGCCTGCGTGCTGATTCCTGGGACACCATCAATTACTTCTGTGATTGGGAGCATCAGCCTTTGAGGCATTCATTTCCTCATCTGCAAAAAAACTAGGCTGGATTAGATTTATCCACTGATTCTGTGGTCTGTGTCTGTCGGTGACATCCACGGATGTTACTTAGCACCATTAGTGGCACTCAGGCCTCAAAAGGTCACTGACCCCCATTCGTGGTGATTTAATTCATTGATCCCAGCTCTCTAGATACAGGATGAACTTCATACCTTAAGCAAGTTGTATTCTTACAAAGTCGTCTGACTTTATCATTTTGCATAACCTATTACGTTTTCTGCCATCTAAAGATTTTGTGGCAATGGATATAACCTTAGTCTTTTTTAATAGTCACTAAAAATAGACAAATCCATTTCCTCAATTACTGTCTGTCACTTACAATGAGCCACTAAGCAAACACCCATCCCTTGGGTAGGGGCATTGTGGGTCTTGACCTTTGGGAAGGATGTTTTTGGAATGCACCTTACTCCTCTTTTCAAAACATCACTCAAATTATTTTTGAAATGTCTATTTTTTTTTCTTTTGAGATGGAGTCTTACTCTGTTGCCCAGGCCAGAGTGCAGTGGCACAATTTTGGCTCACTGCAAACTCCGCCTCACAGGTTCAAGCGATTCTCCTTCCTCACCCTCCCGAGTAGCTGGGATTAGAGGTGTGTGGCACCACTCCCCGCTAATTTTTGCATTTTTAGTAGAGACAGGGTTTCACCATGTTGGCCAGACTGGTCTTGAACTCTGGCCTCAAGTGATCTGCCTGCCTCTGCCTCCCGAAGTGCTGGGATTACAGGTGTGAGCCACCACACCCAGCCTGAAATGTCTGTCTTGAATGATGTCTCAAGGGACCTATGAAAGATACCCATAGTGGGGCCTTCTTCAAGTGCCAGTGTGTTGTGGGTTCAAGTTCTGATAGCCGGCTTGACCCGACACCTGTTAATGAGTAACCTAAGTGACAGGCACATGACCAAGTTCTAATCCCTTCAGTGTGCTGGTGGCTCCACTGGTCCAAAGTCAGCCAGGAGTGCACATCAAAAGGTTATGGGATCTGGTAACTGTGCTTACATAGAAGTCATATATTTGGTTTTAAAATGATATATAATGGCATTTACTTATTTTAAGTGGATGTCTAACTATGAATTAATTCTGTAGGCAATATGTCCCACCACACATTGGCTGCTTGTAAAATGGCTGAAAATATGTGTTCATTTAAATTATATTGTTTAGTCTGTAATCCCAGCACTTTGGGAGGCCAAGGCGGGAGGATCACCTGAGGCCAGGAGTTCGAGACCAGCTTGGCCAGTATGGTTAAACCCCATCTCTACTAAAAATTCAAAAAATTAGCTGGGCATGTTGATGCGCACCTGTAATCCCAGCTACTCGGGAGGCTGAGGCAAGAGAATCGCTTGAACCTGGGAGATGGAGGTTGCAGTGAGCCGAGATCATGCCACTGCGCTCCAGTTCAACAGAGCAAGACTCTGCATCTCTCTCTCTCTCTCTCTCTCTCTCTATATATATATAGTTTAAAAAACAAACTACTCTTGAAGTGAGTGAAGAGGAGGCACGTCCATCCCAAGGATGATGCTTCATATTTCTGTGCTGGGGTGGGGGGTGATAATGATGAAATACTGAGGAGCTCAAGGTGCATCAGCGCCCCTTCCTTCCCCTACTTTGCCTTTAGAGGAGCTGCCTCTGAGTCTGGGTCTTTCAGTTGTTCACCTTGCCTGGGGGGAGCAAGGGGTCTCTTCCAGACAGTCACCTTTGTCTGCTTTTCACTGCTTGCTTCATGGTTTATTTTTTAAAGGAAGATTTTTCCTAAAAACTCTTCTAGCTTTGTTTCTCTTTCTTCTCCGTTTCATCCTCTCTCACTCTGGGACAAGCTCCTGGAGTTTTTTGCAGGTACTATGTACTTTCCTAAACAGTTCGATGCCTTTCTCTAGGGAACTGGTTCTACAACTTTCCAATGGGGCCTTTAATTAGAAACTACGAGAGAACACTTGTAGCATAAAAGTCATCTAGTCATATTCTATTAGTTTCATACAGGCTCATGTGAGGTCAACTCCTTTCATTTAGTTTCTCGAACATAGTAGAGTTTTTGTAAAATTAATTATGTTACAGTGAAGTTGTACCTCAAGATTTTCAGCACAGGCTTCCCATGGTATTAAAGATTTGATAAAGTGGAGATCGGGATAAGAATCCTCATTCTGGACAGCTACTAGGCTAGAATCACTAAGGGGAACAGTAATGAATGAAAATTTATTAGACCTCTCTGTAATGCAGAATTTACCATCTGTTGCACTATCCCATTAGTTTTTATTAAATTGATTGCCTTAACCTGGAGAGAAAGGATATTTTTGTGTCTGCCAACCTCAGCTCCACTTACCTTGTAATAAATGTTTCATTCCTCTTTTCATTTTTCTTCCCAGCTGTCAGCCAAGCTCAGTAACCTTCCAACGCTCGTTTCCATGAGGCTAGAGTTCCTGAGAATCCTCTGTAGCCATGAACACTACCTCAATCTCAACCTTTTTTTTATGAATGCTGATGCTGCTCCAGCATCTCCTTGTCCTTCCATATCTTCCCAGGTAATAAAAGAATTATTTAACTAAAAGAATTATTCAAGCTATTTCATTTAACTAGCTCAGTTTAATCATGTATTTCCTATAAAGGTTAGTCTTATTAATTTGACAAAAAATCAAACTATTCAAACCAGATCAAGTATGCTACCCTGAAGTTACACCACTAGCTAAGAGTTAACAATCTAAGTAATTGGTTTCTCCCCAGGCTCAAGGCTCCCTGATCAGGTTAAGTAAAGCAAAGAATCCAATAAGCCCTATGAAATTTAGAAACTCATAGAAAAGTCTCAAATCTTCCTTTGTCTGACATTAGCCAATTGTTATATTATGCAAATAGAGGATTCCAAAGTAAAGAAGTTTTGGAAACCATATATTCACCAGGTTTCTTTGCAGTAGGCCCTCTAAGAGGCTTTAACTTGTTCATGTCAATTGCAAATGCAGGAGAAGCAGAAGAGGAGATGGGAGGAGGAGTGCATGATAAGCAGTGATTCCCCGAGTGATTTAACATGGAATCCCCACCCCACTTCGTACACTTTTTGAAATGTTTCTCTGGAATAACTTTAAGAACATGCTGTTTGATAGTCACATTCCATTTATAGGGAACACATCAGTAGCTCAGAGCATCAGGCAAAATTTCTCATGATTAGGTTATATTTCTGTTGCATATTCCTTGATACTAGTACAAAAGTGAAGGCTTGTCTTACTAATTGAAAAAAAAATCTTAGCCATATATGCCATATGGCATGATCCAGATATTAGCTACATGACCATCTTACTGTGAACAGGGAAAGATCTGACTCACAAGCAGCAATTCAAAATGTATAAACTTTTTGCTCCATCCTGCCCAGCAGCTTAAGTCCTAAAACTTCCCTGGACTAAGCTCACCCTAGGTTCTTTCCCACATTCCCCTTCTGACTGCCCCAGGGAGTGGCCAAACCCAGGGGCCAGGCTCACAAAACCAGGAAGGATTTCTAAAGACACTTTAGATGCTCTTAATGAAATATAAAGTGTGCTCCCAGGATACAAATACAGGACAGGAATTACTGAGGACCGGTAAATCTAATACTTCCCTCCCTGACATCACTTGTAGTTCCAGGCCAGCAAAAGTCTGACAATGTGCTTAAGCCAAATTCAGAAGTGTAGCTGAGGCCGGGCACGGTGGCTCACATTTGTAATCCCAGCATCTTCGGAGGCCAAAGGGAGTGGAATACTTGAGGCAGGAGTTACCAGCCTGACCAACATGATGAAAACTCATATCTACTAAAAATACAAAAATGCATCAGGTGTGGTAGTGTGACTGTAATCCCAGCTACTTGGGACGCTGAGGCGTGAGAATTGCTTGAACCCGGGAGAGGGAGGTTGCAGTGAGCTGAGACCATGCCACTGCACTCCAGGCTGGGTAACAGAGTGACACTCTGTCTTTCAAAAAAAAAAAAAAAAAAAAAAGGTACCTGAGTAAGCAGGGCCTTAAACAAAGGGGGCATTTGGTTACAGAGGAATTGCCTGTTCCCAGCCCCAGGACTGGGTGAGGTTCTTATTTCTCTGTCCAAATTTTATCCTAGGATTTTTATCTTCAGCTTTTGATTTCAGGTGGGAAAGGGAGCGTCATGCATTTTTCAACAGACCCAGGGTGCTTTATTTTCATCTTTCCTGCTGGGCAGTCTTCTCTCTGTGGGTATGGGAAAGTGCAGTAACCACTCTGTGCCTCAGTTTCCTTATCCGCCTTATCTGGCACCAGCAGTACCTACCTCACTGGGGAGGGCTCACGAAGCCTGGCTGGGGCAAGGACTCAGTAAACACTAGCCATTGCTATTTTCATTCCAGTTCCTGTGGCTCATAAAATGGCTCCTTACGTTTCTGTAGAACTCAAGCTCCTGCTCCAGTTTCCAGGACCAGAAGATCGCCAGCATGTTCGATCTGACTTCCGAGTACCGCCAGCAGCACTTCCTCACCGGGCTCCTCTTCACAGAACTGGCTGCTGCCCTGGATGCCGAAGGGGAAGGGTATGTTTCTGGCATTTAAAATGGAAGATGAAGCCAAAAAAACAGATGTTCTTTAATAAAATTTGCAGTCTAGCTTCTCACACTTGGTAAAAAACTCTACTGTAGTCGACCAGTTCTGAGGAGTAGAAACATCTGTCTTGAGAAAATGGTACCCATAGGCACAAGGCACAAGAAAGGCCTTTCTTGTGTAGAAGGCACAAGGGATGGGTAAGAACTACAAAATGACTTTTCTTGGTCAACTATTTCGGTGGAATTTACCAGTTCTGCTATAGCAGGTTTCCCAAGGGTGCTTTGATTAGTGAACTCCCTAGGAACAAAGCCATTTTTAACAAAGGGGATAGCATGCAGAGGCAACCACAAGATGTCACTTGGTTCAAAGCTGATGAAGGAAATAATGGCTGCTGAGAAGGCAGCTGTCCCATGCCCAGATTAGGTTTCTTGCAGACAGTGCTTCTCAGGCCAAGAGACACCACACATCCAGGGGTTCTGAATCCTTTTACCTCTTATCTATCTGATTACTCAGGGACATGTGGCAGTATCTAGCCTAGAAGTCAACAGACAGAGAGAGAGGTAGACCACCCCCTTCTTTCCTTCTCTCCCTATGCTCCGTGAGCTCATGGAATCAGAAACCCACAGCCTATCTGATTGGACTGAAAAAGATAATGCCTTCTAAAATATTATTCATTCCGTTCAATAATTATTGAATGCCTTCCATGGGACAGACACAGGTGTTAGAGTACATCAGAGATATATCAGTGCACAAAACAGACAAAATTCGCTGCCCCTCAAGAGCTCACCATCCAGGCACTCAGATTCAAAGATGGTTAGGATTGCAAAGTAGTTGAGATTCAACACTTCTGGTGTTTAGATTAGGCATACAGAATTGCAGGAGCTTGCCCACTATTCCATAACAGAGAACGAAATCTAAAGCCATGGTCTTCCCAGTCCCTTCCCAGGACCCACTCTCCTATACCAAACCATCTCCCTGCACAGGGAACCTGTTCCCATGACTCCTATGCTAAAGAAGTTTCCAGAATAATGTTTGCTAATTAATGGTAGCATTGCTGTATGTTATGGATGGATTTTTATCTAAATGGAATTTCTCAAGTTCTCTCAAAGTGCTTACAATTTAGTGAAGGAAACAGGAGGTTCCTGCATGAAACAAATACAGGAGCACATCGAGTTCGTGCAACTGCAACAGTCACATGCGTCCCAAGCGATGTACCCATGCTGACACCGCTTAAGTGACTCTATGTCTGTGTCTCCTGGCAGGATAGTGTGGGGAATCTCATGCTTTTAGCTCTCAATTCTGCCTCCTTCCAGATAACCTGGCCTGAGTATATCCTTTGAGAACTTCACTTTCCATGGCTTCAATTCTATCTTCTCTTCTCAACTCTAACTACATTTCTCCCAATTATCTCAGTAGAATATTCTACCCTACAACTAACATAAATTTCCACAGCAACAAAAAGTGCACCGAACACTTATGCTAATAAGTAAGATACTGAGAAGAAAGTTTGAACACAAAGAAAATTGCCTTCATGCACAAACACGTACATACATTTTCTTAGTTGTCCTTTAATAGCAGTACTTTAAGTGATTTCTAGAAACATCTTTAGTATTTACAATAGCGTAGTTTCTATTTTCTGTTTTCATTCTAGCTGGAAACAGCCATGACATTCTGTTCTGGATTCCTTGTAAAATTGTTGCTGTTATATTACTAGCAACAAGGTAGAGTATATTCAGAGATAATCATGTAATTATGTTTAATCAGGTAGATACATTCTTCAAACACACACACACACACACACACGCACGCACACACGCACGCACACACACACACACACAGTACCCTTTCTCCCCCAAAAGAGTAATTAACAGTGTAACTCCTTTGGCAGCACAGTAATCCCTGATTGTTGGGTTGTCAGTTACTCTCCTGGAAAGTCATTAGATACACTGTCACAACTTCATCATGTAAGCTAAAACCTCAGAAAAATGTCATGCTTCAACAATACTTCCTATTGATCAGCACTTTTTTTTTCTTTTGCTTCCAAGACAGTTGGTAGACTTGCCAACACCTGTACATCCATGGGGCAAGGGCCAGAAGGATGCATCTCAGTACCTGAACCCCTAGGGAGCTACAGCTCCAGTTTCCACTGGGTTTCCCTTGGATCTCTGACACCTGGGTATATCCACATCGTTAAATCCACAGTGTTTTCCAAGCATTTAGAAATTGTCTATCATCTTTGTGTTAAGCCAGCAAATTGCAATGCCTAATTCAAAACACAACCCATTGCCGGGACCACAGACTAAGAACAAGAACAACTTTTGAAATGCAATTTACAATTATCTTACTTTAGCCACAGTGCAAGAGTCTGAGTCATTTAAAATTTTGGTTAATATTTTCTATATAACGTTGAATTCTGATGTAGCCTTATTTTGTTTGAAAGAAAAAAATGTATATATATATATATACATTTTTAAAATCTGGATTCTTTTTTTTATTATTATCATACTTTAAGTTCTAGGGTACATGTATACAACATGCAGGTTTGTTACAGATGTATACATGCGCCATGTTGGTGTGCTGCACCCATTAACTCGTCATTTACATTAGGTATATCTCCTAATGCTATCCCTCCCCCCTCCCCCCACCCCATGACAGGCCCAGGTGTGTGATGTTCCCCACCCTGTGTCCATGTGTTCTCATTGTTCAATTCCCACCTATGAGTGAGAATGTGCGGTGTTTGGTTTTTTGTCCTTGTGATAGTTTGCTGAGAATGATGGTTTTCAGCTTCATCCATGTCCCTACAAAGGACATGAACTCACCCTTTTTTATGGCTGCATAGTATTCCATGGTGTATATGTGCCACATTTTCTTAATCCAGTCTATCATTGATGGACATTTGGGTTGGTTCCAAGTCTTTGCTATTGTGAATAGTGCCGCAATAAAAGGATTATAAATCATGCTGCTATAAAGACATATGCACACGTATGCTTATTGCAGCAAAATGTATATTTTTAAAATTGAACATCTCTGACTAGGTTCCAGATACTCCACTATATATTTTATTTACTTTTTATTATAGTATAATTTATATAAAGGACCTGAATCCTAAATGTAAAGTGCAATTAATATTTCCTGTGAATATATTTGAGTAATCACCAGTCAGATAAAAAATATAATATTCCATTATCCTCTCTCAGTTACAGGCCCCCCTCAAGTAACCACTATTCTGACTCTTATTATTAGAAATTAATATTGCCTGTTATTGAATTTCATAGTCTTTTGCTGAATGTTGTGGCTGTGACATCCTTTAGTGTGGTCGCATGTGTCAGTATTCATTTTTTTTCAACTGTATGTCATATTCCTTTGTCTACTATAATTTCTCTTCTGTAAATTGACATTTGGGCTGCTTTCTGTTTGTGGGTATTGGGTATTATGAAAACAGCTGCCGTGAACATGCCTGTGCATGGTTTTGGGTGGACGTTAGAACTCATTTCTTTGGGGCTATAAATACAGCCTATTTTTTATTTTAATATACTGCTCTTGAATAGTTTAATAAATATGTGTACATGGTCTTAACAAAATGTCAAAAGAATATACTCTGAGCTAGGAAAAGAAGAGCAAACAATTCAAAGCAGGAAAATGGCAGGGAATAACAAAGGTGATAGCCAAAATAAATGAAATAAAGAATAGAAAAACAATCACGGAAATCTGCAAGATGAAAAGCTTGTTATTTGAAAAGAGCAACAAAATTCACCAATCTTTAGCTGAGCTGACCAAGAAAAAAGGAAGAAGACTCAATTACTAAAATCATAATTGAAAGATTCAACACAATCATATCACAAGAGACCTTACAGAAATAAAAAGGATTATAAAAGAATACGATGAACAATTGAAAGCCATCAAATTGATAACCTAGATTAAATGGATAAATTCCTTAAAAGGTACAAAGTACTAAAATTGACTCCAAGAAGATATAGAAAATCCAAATAGACCTACAGAAGTAAAGAGATTGAGTTAGTAATCCAACTTCCCACATACACCTACTATGTACCCACAAAAATTAAAAATTTAGGCTGGGCGCAGTGGCTCATACCTGTAATCCCAGCACTTTGGGAGGCCAAGGCGAGTGGGTCACCTGAGGTCAAGAGTTCAAGACCAGCCTGGCCAAGGTGATGAAACCCCATCTCTACTAAAAATACAAAAATTAGCTGGGTGTGGTGGCAGGAACCTGTAATCCCATCTACTCGGGAGGCTGAGGCAGAAGAATCATGTGAGACTGGAAGGCAGAGGTTGCAGTGAGCCAAGATCATGCCAATGCACTCCAGCCTGGGCAACAAGAGCAAAACTCCATCACAAATAATAATCATAATAATAAATTTTAAAATTTAAAACTTCCTACAATAAAAGCTCAAACCTGGGGGACTTTACTGATGAATTCTACCAAATATTTTTAAAAGAATTAATTCTAATTTTTTACCAACTTCCAGTCTTCTCTTCCAACGAATGGAAGAGGTGGAATACTTCCCCACTTGTTCTATGAAGCTGGCATTACCCTATACTAAACCAGACAAAGACATCGTGAGAAAACTACAGGCCAGTATCTGATGAATGTAGATGTAAGACCCTCAACAAACACTAGCAAACTGAATCCAACAGCATATAAAAAGGATTATACACCATGGCTAAGTAGGATTTATCTCAGGAATGCAAGATAGGCTTCATACCTGAAAATCAATTGTTGTACCATATTAATAAAATAAAGGACAAAACCCATACAATCATCTTAGTAGATGCAAAGAAAAGCATTTAATAAAATCTAATAACCCTTCCTGATAAAAACACTCAACAAACCTTTTAGGAAATAAGGGAACTTCCTCAACTTGACTTAAGGGCCTCTGTGAAAAATCCACAGCTAATGTGACACTTATTAGTGAAAAACAGTGCTTTATCCCTAAGATTAGGAACAAGACAAAAATGTCTACCCTTGCCACTTCTATTCAACATATTAGGAGTTCTATCTAGGGCAATTAGGCAAAAAAAATAAAACAAAAGACATCTAGGCCAGGCGTGGTGGCTCACGCCTGTAATCCCAGCACTTCGGGAGGCCAAAGTGGACAGATCGCTTTGAGCCCAGGAGACTGAGAACACCCTGAGCAACATGGCGAAACGCCATCTCTACAAGAAATACAAAAATTAGCTGGGCATTGGTGGCTTGTGCTTGTAGTCCCAGCTACTTGGGAGGTTGAGGCTGGAGAATTGCTTGATCCCAGAAAGCGGAGGTTGTAGTGAGCTGAGATCACGCCACTGCACTCCAGCCTGGGCCACAGAGTAAGACCCTGTCTCAAAAAAAAAAAAAGAAAAAGAAAAAAAGAAAAGAAAAGAAAGCATTTAAATTGGAAAAGAAGTAAAACTATCTCTATTCATAGGTGGCATAATCTTGTTTATAGAAAACCATAAGGAATCCACAAAAAACTCCATTACAACTAATAAATGAATTCCAGCAGTGTTGCATGGTATAAGATCAACATACAAGAATCAATTGTGTTTCTATACACTTATGATGAGCAATCTGAAAATGCAATTAAGAAAACAATTTCATATAAAATAGCATCACAAAGAAAAAATATTTAGGAATAAATGTAACAAAAGAAACACAAGAGTTATACACTAAAAATGACAAAACACTGTTGAAAGAAAGAAAGATATAAATAAATGGGGGATATCATATGTTCATGAATCGGAAGACTTAATATTAATAAATACTCCCCAAACTGATCCATAGACTAAATGCAGTTCTTCTCAGAATTCTAGCTTGCTTTTTTTTTTTTTTTTTTTGGCAGAAATTAGCAAACTGATCCTAAAATTCGTGTGGAGATTCAAGGGACCCAGTATAGCCAAAACAACCTTGAAAAACAAGAACAAAATTGGAGGACTCACACTTCCCAATTTCAAAACTTACTACAAAGCAAAAGTAGTCAAGACTATGGGGTTCTGATGTATGATAGACATATAGATCAATGAAATTGCGTTGAGTCCAAAAATAAATCTTCATATTTATAGTCAATTGATTTTTGACAAGAGTGCCAAAACAATTCACTGGGGGAAAATAGAATTTCCAATAAATGGTGTTGGGACAACTGGGTATCCACACTCAAAAGAATGAAGTTGGACCCTATATTACACTATAGACAAAAATTAACTCAAATAGATCAAAGACCTAAATGTAAGAGCTAAAACTATAAAATTGTTACATAAAATTATAGAGGTAATCATCATAGACTTAGAAAAGGCAGTGGTTTCTTAGATATGACACACTCAAAAGTATGAGTAACAAGAAAAAAATAGATAACTGGACTTCAGTAAAATTAAAACTTTTGTGATTTATAGGACACCATCAAAAAAATGAAAAGGCAACCCACAAAATGGGAGAAAATATTTGCAAATCAAAAACCTAATAGGGGACTTGTATCTGGAATATGTATTTTAAAATCTTACAACTCAGCAATAAAAAGACAAATAACTCAGTTTTTTAAAAGGCAAAAGATCAGAATAGACATTTCTCCAAAGAAGATACAGCCATAAGACCATGAAGATGTTCAGCATCATTAGCCATCAGGAAGATGCATATTAAAATCACAATTAAATACCACTTGATACCCACGAAGATGGATATAATAAAAAAGACAGGTAATAAAGTGTTGGCAAGAATAAAATGGAGTCTTCAGACACTGCTGGTGGGAATGTAAAATTGTGCAGCCACCATTGAAAACAACTTGCTGATTCCTCTAAAAGTTAAACAGAGGCTGGGCGCTCGGTGGCTCACGCCTATAATCTCAGCACTTTGGGAGGCTGAGGCGGGCAGATCATTTGAGGCCAGGAGTTCGAGACCAGCCTGGCCAAGATGGTGAAACCCTGTCTCTACTAAAAATACAAAAATTAGCCAGGTGTGGTGGCAGGTGCCTGTAGTCCCCGCTACTTGGGAGGCTGAGTCAGAAGAATTGCTTGAACCCAGGAGGTGGAGGTTGCAGTGAGCCGAGATCGTGTCATTGCACTCCAGCCTGAACAACTCCATCTCAAAAAAAAAAAAAAAAGTTAAACAGACAGTTACCATACAAGCCAGCAAATGTACTCTGAGGTATGTACCCAAGAAAAGTAAAACTTAAAACTTGTATACAAATACTCATAGCAGCATTCGTAAGTCACAGTAGCTCAAAAGCAGAAACAATCCAAATGTTTATCAGTTGATGGATGGATAAAATTCACCAATGGAATATTATTTAGCAATAAAAAGGAATGAAGTACTGATGCTACAATATGATAAACTTAAAAACATCATACTAAACAGCAGACCCAGGGTTAGAACACAGGCAGTCTATTTCTGGATTCTATATAGTTCTATCCTATATTGCTTGGTTTTCACAGTCACCTCATTGCTTAGGAGCGTTTTCATCACTCTTGACTGTTTAAGAGCTCTGTAGTCAATTTCCTTTCACCATAGCCTCTTGATTCCTGTGTTGTGCCAACAGAATCAGCAAAGTACAAAGGAAAGCTGTCAGTGCCGTTCACAGCCTGCTAAGTTCTCACGACCTGGACCCACGCTGTGTCAAACCAGAGGTGAAGGTCAAAATCGCCGCCCTTTACCTACCTTTAGTCGGCATCATTTTGGATGCTTTGCCACAGCTCTGTGACTTTACAGGTAATGGCCCTTCTGTTTTCTTTCTTGGATTGTTGGGGCCCCTGCCAAATGCCCCATCCGAATGAGATCTCTGTCATTCGTTCCAGTGCTGATATGTTCATATGAGCAATTCCTCACAAAAATGGTCTCCAAACCTCTTTAACACTGGCCCCAATCAGTTAAAAAAACAAAAAAAAGTCACATAGCCCCATATGTGTTTTTGTTTAGAAATTATTTACTTGTTTCTTCATTCATTCATTTATTCATTCATTGATCTGCTATATGGAATGAACTTTATAAACCATACACCGCAAAGGATGAAATAATAACAAGATTACTCCCTTTGGAAATCATGCTCTAACACCTTGAAATAAAGGTGTTCCTTCCCTTTTCTTTTATGAATATGTAAGCAAAAAAGCGGTCTCAAATGAACCCAAATAATTGTTCCATGCAAAAAAAAATCATGGCATATGTCAATATTAGAAAATTCTATCATAGCAGAGAAATATTGCCCTTGGCACTAAGTGGCTAATTTTGAGGTTAATATGTCTAGATTAGCAACAAGAGGAAAGGATAAGTTGTCTTAAAGGGGTTTTGTGAAACCCCAGAATCTATTTACAAATTACATTGTGGATTAAGGAATGTAGAGGGAAAAAAATCCTCCCAAATAGAAGAACTTCTTATGTTGACCTGAGAAAGGCAGTCCATTGGCCTACCCTCTCCACAGCGTACATGTGTGTGCACGTGTGTGCGCGCGTGCACACACACACACACACACACACAATTCCTATCCCATCAGAGTAGTTCTTGCTTTTCCTCCAGCTCAAGGGAAGTTTTGGAAATGTCCATGCTGCTCTCTTGGCAGCTGAAGGGTGCTGGGATCTGGGCAATGCTTCCCTGAGCCAGCCTCTTTCTAGGCAGTCATCCTTGAAATCTTGGAACCATCCAGGTTTTCCCACCTCCTCCAAATGGAAAGTGTCATGTGTGACTAAATTATTTATAATATTATTACGGTGACAAGTATTTAGTTCATGAAAATGGGACCAAACGCCTATAGTCTTTAATTCATACAAATCATAAAATGAAAAGCAAGTATTCCTGTGGAAGTAATTCTCTCCTTTCTTGAAAAAAATCCTCTAGCAAACTGCTAATGGAGTAACTCAGAAGAGAAAGGTTGAGACAGGGGTTAGGGTTTGTAGAGTTCTGTTGGGGCCAGAGTGCAAGGAAATGATAGAAACAAGCTCAGCACACAGGGCTGAGCAAGCTGCACCATGAGGTCAGCAGCTTCCTCTAGCAGCGCCTGATTGCGGGGAATTGAAAATGGAGTTGTTTTTAACATTTACAGACATAATGCAGAGCATGGCGTGTGACTTGTAGCCCATTTTGAGAATCCTTGATGGAAAGTTTCTAAAAAGTTCCATTTCAAGAGCTTGCTTGTTCCCAAAGCCAGGAACCACTTTAGCACACATTCTCCAAAGTTTTCTTGTCAATTAGAATATTCCATATCAGTGACTCGGAATCAGAACTTTTCAACATTTGGTCTCCAAGCCTTTTAAGCCTCAAAGAATTCTTTGTATATGCGTTGAACTTTATGATCATGATGTAGCTGATGAGAGAAAACAGTGAAAAGTATTTTATTGTTATAGGTTACATAGTACATCTATTAAATATGGAATCTTTAGGTTGATAAACTCATAAGAATATAGTCTTTCAAAAAGATGCATCTGAATTCAGATTCCAGCACCATTTATTAATATAAGTGACCTTTGAAAGGCTCAACCTTTCCGTGCCTTCCTTTCCTCTGTAAACTATAAAAATGTGATAACGATGTCTACCTTTTAGGGTTATGATAAAGGTGAAACTAGAGAACTTCTATAAAAGCATTTTGCACAGCACATGTTTGTATCTTTCCCGATTTTTCTTGTAACTATAACCCTCTGGCAATTAAGGGGAAATAAGAATGTGTCTCTATGTTAGTTGTGATAATGTTATCAGGTCTTGCATAATTTCCATGTGCTATTTATTTAACCATTTGTTTAAAATCCCAATGGCCTTAATAAGTATTTCTAAAAATTGGGTTTTGGCTCGGTGTGGTGGCTCACCCCTGTAATCCCAGCACTTTGGGAGGCCAAGGTGGACAGATCACTTGAGGCCAGGGGTTCAAGACCAGCCTGGCCAACATGGCGAAACCCTGTCTCCACTAAAAATACAAAAGTTAGCCAGGCGTGGTGGCGCACCTGTAATCCCAGCTACTCAGGAGGCTGAGGTAGGAGGATGGAGGGGCAGAGATTGCAGTGAGCAGAGATGGCGCCACTGCACTCCAGCCTGGATGATAGTGTGAGACTTTGTCTAAAAATAAATAAATAAACAAGCAAATAATAAGAACTGGGTTTTGTTTTCACAACTTTAGTAGAAGAAATGTTATTTACACTCAAATTTTTCTAAATAATTGAAGGCCCAGATGGCCGTAATGTCAACAGCTCTAGAAAAACATGAATTTTTAGGAAAACATGAGTGAATCAATCAGTTGTGAACGTTTTACCACACTTTCCCCAGAACTACTTGAAATATTAATAGTTTTTGATTGTATACTTGGTAGCATTCTTAAAAACCAGACTTTTAAATGGTTTATCCTTTTTTTGCTTGCATACATCTAGACCTATCTATAAATATGGATATGTCTATATTACATAGATACAATAAATTGACATTCATTTTTTTTTTTTTTTTTTTTTTTTGAGACGGAGTCTTGCTCTGTCGCCCAGGCTGGAGTGCAGTGGCCCGATCTCAGCTCACTGCAAGCTCCGCTTCCTGGGTTCACGCCATTCTCCTGCCTCAGCCTCCCGAGTAGCTGGGACTACAGGCGCCCGCCACCACGCCCGGCTAATTTTTTCTATTTTTAGTAGAGACGGGGTTTCACCGTGTTAGCTAGGATGGTCTCGATCTCCTGACCTCGTGATCCGCCCGCCTCGGCCTCCCAAAGTGCTGGGATTGACATTCATTTTAAACATTTGAAATATGACAAATTATTGCTGAACTTGTAATAGCTTATTATTCTATATAAGGTAGTTGCTTAATTCTGTAATTGTAGGTGTCTTCTATTTGGTCATTATTTAAAATAATGCCAATTATTAGAATAGAGAATGAAGTTTAAAAAATTATGTTACAGGAAACAATTATGGAAGGTTTGAAAACTTTTTGTTCACACAATTTGAAAAATTAATTTCTAGCCTAATCTTGTGCTAGACATTGTCTCTTAGCCTGCTGTGTTTTCCTATAGGTGATAGCAGATACATAATGCTAAACATCAGGTTTAAAAT
This sequence comes from Pan troglodytes, assembly GCF_028858775.2. Classification (NCBI taxonomy): domain Eukaryota; kingdom Metazoa; phylum Chordata; class Mammalia; order Primates; family Hominidae; genus Pan; species Pan troglodytes. The sequence continues at coordinate 115,516,187 of NC_072409.2, read as the reverse complement.
TACTGTGCTGACTTTAGTGACTAAGAAGTATCAGTCTCTTATTGGGTAGGGGACATGGGGAAATGTCATGTTTGACTTGACATCACAAACGATGTTTTCATTGCAGTTGCAGATACTCGCAGATACCGCACCAGTGGCTCGGATGAAGAACAAGAAGGAGCCGGTGCCATTAACCAGAATGTGGCTCTGGCCATAGCAGGGAATAATTTCAATTTGAAAACAAGTGGAATAGTGCTGTCTTCCTTGGTATGTTGGTGCACATGTGTCTGGTTGATTTTTCATTTCGTGTCTTCTGTCATCTCTTTTGTTTTGTTTGTTTGTTTGTTTTGAGACAGAGTCTCACTCTGTTGCACAGGCTGGAGTGCAGTGGCGCAATCTCAGTTCACCGCAACCTCCACCTCCCGGGTTCTTCATGCCTCAGCCTCCTGATTAGCTGGGATTACAGGCATGCACCACCACACCTGGCTAATTTTCTTTGTATCTTTTAGTAGAGACGGGGTTTCGCCATGTTGGCCAGGCTGGTCTCAAACTCCCAACCTCAGATGGTACACCCACCTCAGCCTCCCAAAGTGCTGGGATTACAGGCGTGAGCCACTGTGCCCAGCCTCTTCTGTCATCTTCTGATGGGAGAACTCAGCTTAGAGCAGGCATTGATTATTTCTGCCTCATTTTGCTGGAAAGAATCATTGTGAGGCTGGCAGCTGAGGTGCACACAAGTCAGAAAGGGTTCTGGCAACAGCAAGAGATGTGCAGATCAGATTCAGGCAGTCCCAGTGGTGCTGAGTTCAAGTTCAAGAAACCGGAAAAGAGGAAAACTTGGGAAATCTGAAATCGTTGCAAAGGAGATCAAACCAAGGTTCTCTGAGGGTGGAGGCTTAGGCTGTGTTCAGTCTATGTGTGTGTAATTCATACAGTGTAATGCCTCCAAAAAAAAGACTGAAGGAGGCTGGTAGCTTAGCATAAGGGCTTCTTAAACAAAAGACTGGAGCTTTTCTAGGACCCCAGGGAGCCTAAGGAGGGTTGTTTGGCTCTGTCCTTTTGCATGGACTCTGTGGGCTCAAAGAGGGGCTCCTCTGGGAATGTATCCTCTGATTCAGTTGAGGTGGGATTCATCTCTGTTCATTGATGAGCTCTGACTATCCCTTGTGAAGACAGCACTGCATCCTCCAATGTCATTTACTTTCACATTTCAATGTAGGGTATAGATGTGCAGAGAATTTAACTTTCTTCTCCCGTGAGAAAGCAGCATCCTGACCTAACTCTTCTTGCTGGATGACTTTCTTCTCTTCCTTCCAGCACTTAGCAAGCCCCATCACCATGAGGACTGGGGGGACAGTGAGGCAGGAAGATGAGACAGAGAAAAGACATTTGAGATTTGACATCACTGATCTTACTGTTGGAGAAATATTGTGTTTTATGACCTCCTCCACCCTTCTAATATCCATCTTACCAAAGTTAGCTGCTTGAGGTGGTTTATGCCTTTTACATTATTTGCCTCTAAGGGAAAAACTCAAAAGCCCAAAGTTCACCTGTTAGAACATAGTCCTTGTGAGGTTGTATCTCAAGATTTCCTTTATTCTTGTCAACAAACTCAGAATAACTGAAGTTAAAGTTGCTTTATAACCTCTATTATTTCCATCCAAAACTAACATTTCCCTCCCATACCCACAAATTCCTCATAGCAATTTCACCAGTACATTCCACTGGATATTAGCTACGCTGCATGAACCAAGGGTGCAGCCTCATTATTGTTGTTTGTGTTGATGAGATGAGTAACAGAGAGTGCGCTCAGCACTTTAAAATGAATACTTGTGGCCAAAATATTAAAGCAAATAGCCTGAACCCCCACACCCCAGCCCCAGGCAAACATAAATTATGGTTAAACTTCCATTACAGAGAACTCCACAAACATGGATTTGATTAATTTGCTGAGCAGTTCATGACCCTTATGTTATACTTTGCACTATGTAACAAAGAAGCTAAATCTTGAACAGCAAGGTTATTCATGGCACCCAGCCAGTTTCCTTCTCCCCTGTAAGTCTAACCCTCTGCTGCCCAGCACGAAGGAGAAATACTTGGAGATCTTAGCAGCATGAAAGCCCCTTTGTATCACTGGGATTGCAGCATGCATGATCAAGGCCCAGGGCTGATCACCAGGCCACACGGCTCCTAAGACAGAGGTACTCAGATACGTGGCTGAAAGCCTAGCTCAAATACTGCCCCAGGTGAGCCTCTTTGCTGAGTAGCCCTACTCAAAGAACACAGCTTCCCCTGCCTAGGGAAGGCAGGGCTACTGGAAACAGATCTCCAGCCTAGCAATGATGTACAGTCGTGGTATTTTAAGAGAACACATTGAATTTTTCTGTTGCTTGACTGTTAAGCCTCAAATTTTTCTGTTGCTTGACTTCTTCCCTGGCCTCCATCCCCCAATCTGCCTCCCTTCAGCCCTATAAGCAGTACAACATGCTGAACGCGGACACTACTCGCAACCTCATGATCTGCTTCCTCTGGATCATGAAAAATGCTGATCAGAGCCTCATTAGGAAGTGGATTGCTGACCTGCCATCAACGCAGCTCAACAGGATTTTAGATCTACTTTTCATCTGTGTGTTATGTTTTGAGTATAAGGTAAGTCTGGAGTGGCACAACTTTATACCAGCTCTTATCTCTCAATTGCAATTCTGTCTTCTTACTCATCCCCTTTGTTTGGGCCATGGAGGCATCATTAATTTTTCTCATTTCTGTATTCAAATGCATAACCCATTTGTAGGTATAGATATGATCATTTCACAGGGAAAGGATCTCTGCCTTCTGCAGAGAGAACCCCATTTCTGTTTACAGAGTTTTGGCCATGGGATGCTCCAGAACGGCTCCTCAGTGTAGCACATGTGAAACTTAGCTGGCATCACTGTGGAGTGAACTGTTTTGGTAACTCTCCACATCAACGGAGATCTCACCAAAGGACATGTCCTCCTACCTCTGTCTTGTCCAGGGAAAACAGAGTTCTGACAAAGTCAGTACCCAAGTCCTGCAGAAGTCAAGGGATGTCAAGGCCCGGCTGGAAGAGGCTTTGCTCCGTGGGGAAGGGGCCAGAGGGGAGATGATGCGCCGCCGGGCTCCAGGTGTGTTGAACTGGCCCTTCCCTGCTCTCTGTCAAGCAGTTTTTCACTGTTTGTTGGGGAGGAATGTCCTCCCAACATGATTAGACACCATTACTTTCTTGAGATATTTACGGTAGTGTCAGAGACAGCAGATTCTGGGAGTGTGTGTGTGACATTTGTGTTAGCCCTGTGCCTGTGAGGGAAAGCGCTGTTCTACAATTGTAGGAACCCTGAAAACAGCACCAAATGACATCTTTTAATTAAAACTTGTTGATGGTAAAAGGTCACCTCTAAGAATGTCAGTCATGGATGAGGTGGAAGGTGTTTCCCTCAAGGCTGAGGCCTTTCTATGTGACATTTGGCGAGTCTATCCGGAGCATGGTCAAGAAACTGAACAGTTCTGGGCCCAAGATCATCTTCTTGATCATTCAGGGCACTATTAGAATGGAACCAGTTCCCTGAAATGGCTTCAGAGTGTCCCAGTCATTCAAAGATTCCACCACAGGAGGAATGATCTCAAAAAGGCTGAGCTTGAATAGAATGAAATCCCCAGGTACCCTCAGTCTTATTCACCATGCTCAAAGTAGAAGAGTGACAGCTTATTGTATTCGAAGGGACACAGTGGCAGGGAACTTGGAGGGAGCTCATAGTTTTCAGTGGTGGTCAGGCACCCTCATTTGACACCCATACTTTCATACCCAATAATTCAGTAAGCCCCCAGAGTTTCACAGGAATCCTCTGCTCATGAGAAATGTCTCTCTGACACTCAGAAAGGCAGAGGTTCTTCTTATATTCTAGTCTATCAATCAAAGAGCGGGCCAACTTGGACATAGGTGTGGCGACTTTGTCTCCTACCAGCAACCTGCATGGACTCTAATTAGCCCGAGAAATGGTGCTGAGGCCTCTCAGTTGAGGTTGTTATGAACTTCTGGTTATCTTGGAGGGTTTCATGCTAATCAAATTCCTATCATGCATTTCTTAACTCCTAGGGAACGACCGATTTCCAGGCCTAAATGAAAATTTGAGATGGAAGAAAGAGCAGACACATTGGCGGCAAGCTAATGAGAAGCTAGATAAGTGAGTCACTCAGCAACTTTCTGCTACTTTTACCTAAAGTCCAAAACTATTTTTCCCAGGCTACTTGTATTACTGAAACAACTGTATCCTTCCAAGGGTTAGAAAATGAAACATCATTATCTGTGTAAATACAGTTCATCCAGGGACCCAGGATAATCAAAGGTATAGGGAGTTGTGGTTTCCAGCTCTTAAAAATTTGTCACATTGATAAGCATGTAAAGAAAACTAATATTTCTTTAGCAACCTCAGATGGCTTAATAAAAGCAGCTGATTTTGCAGGGAGGGTAGCAGGGAAATAGAGAAAGCAGGACATGGTGCCTAGGACCGTATACTTTCAAATCGATATTTCCTTTCTGGAAATGTGTACAAGATATACATTCAGATATATTTATGTCAGTGCTCCTTAAAGTTGTTTTTTAAAATTGAAAACATTCTAAATGCTCCAGAATAGAAAAATATATTTAAAAGTTGGATTGCCATCAAAATGTTTTAAAATCATTTTAATGACATGGGGAAATGCTTATGACATAATGTTAAATGAACAAAGGCAGGGTAGACACTTGGTTTTCGAGTAGTGTGTGGCTCACGCCTGTAATCCCAGCACTTTGGGAGGCTGAGGCTGGTGGAACACCTGAGGTCAGTAGTTCGAGACTAGCCTGGCCAACATGGTGACACCCCGTCTCTACAAAAAATAGAAAAATTAGCTGGGCATGATGGCAGATGCCTGTAATCCCAGCTACTCAGGAGGCTGAGGAAGAAGAGTCGCTTGAACCCGGGAGGCAGAGGTTGCAGTGAGCCAAGATCGTGCCATTGCACTCCAGCCTGGGTGACAGAGCAAGACTCCATCTCAAAAAAAAAAAAAAAAAGAACCTCAAATCTCTGATGACATATAGTCAATGTATTTTTTAAAGGCTGGAAGGAAATTTACCAAAATATTAATTGCGGTTTTCTCTGGGTGCTGGGAATATCGGTAATTGGTGTTTTCTCTTTTATACTTTGCTATGTTTCCTACAGCAGATGTGTATTATAATATATATTGTTACCAGAAAAAAAATTATAAGCAAATGAAAGAATAAAAAAACCTGTTTGGATCAAAATCTATGCTATAGATGAATAGATATATTGATGTGTATTGCTATATGTGCAACAATTTAGACATATGAAAGCTAAAAGTATATATGTTTGACTAGATAGCACATGTTTCCGATACCGTTTAGCCACAGGTAGCCTTATGAGTCCCAGGGTTTGCTGAGCAAAATGTCATAGAGCTAAAATCACCCCTCACACACAGTTGACAAGGTAGGATACCCCGTGGGTGATGAAGCACCCATCAAAGGGGGTATGGGGAAGACTTGATTAGCAGTGCTGTTTTGTAAATAAATGTGAGTTAGTATCTTTATTGTTACCACAAGAATGAATCATTCTGGTTAACTTATGGGACTTTGGGGAGTCACATTTATTTTAAAACATTAAAGAAATAAGTATATTTTTATTATAGATGTGACTTGGAAACCCAGTTGTTGGTATCATGCCTATTTGCTTTGGGTATGTTATTCTTGCACTAAATTCCCTGGACTGATTTATAAAATACTTGGATCGGAGAGTCCATACATTCTACTTTGGGCAATGAACAACAACTACAAAATATGCATGCCTTGGCTGCTAGAGAATTGCTGAGGTGGTTTAGCTCATCTACTCTACGAGATTAAAAGAAGACCCCTAAGTAGGCCTGTTTTGCCTGGGCTGTGTAAACTGGTGTTTTGGAAAACCTTTCCCTTTTGCTTGCAGGAGCAACACAATATTGGTCCTTACCACGCATGGCCTACCGGTTTGCTCTAGGTTAGTTCTCAGCCCTGCGCTACCTGGTGGGCTGCTGGTTGTCAGAGCTAATGATTCACATCTACAAATTCTCAGGCGCTTTGTGCTTTTTTTTTTTTTTTTTAAAGGGAAACCATAGTAAAATTATAACTGTTCAACCTACCTACCTGGAAAATTTATAATTATAATAATGGTGTCTTTCACCCTCTTTCTGATCATTTTTCGATTATTTTGGCTCTGTTTCTTTTAGAGCAAAGATCTTCAATGTAGGCTGCACATTAGAATCACCTGGGGAGCTTTAAAACCTGTCAGTGCCCAGCTGCACCCTAGACTACTTCAATTGGAAACTCCAGCAGGACCCAGAAATCAGTATTTGGTAAAACTTCCCAGGTGATTCTATTGCCACCAAATCCATTGTTTTAAAGGAATAGATGGTAAGCTTTTCTTTTCTTTTTTTTTTCTTTTCTTTTTTTGAGACAAGGTCTCACTCTGTCGCCCAGGCTGGAGTACAGTGGCACAATCACAGCTCACTGCAGCCTTACCCTCCTGGCCTCAAACAGTCCTCCCACCTCAGCCTCCCAAGTAGATGGGACTACAGGTGTGTACCACCACAACTGCTTACTTTTTGTATTTTTTGTAGAGACAGGGTTTCACCACGTTGCCCAGGCTGGTCTAAAACTCCTGGGCTCAAGTGATCCACCTGTTTTAACCTCCCAAAGTGGTGGGATTACAGGCATGAGCCACTGCGCCTGGTCAGATGGTAAAGCTTTTAAAAAACCAGATTAGTGTTAGTGATGGTTGCACAATATGAATGTACTTAACACTACTGAACTGTATACTTACAAATGGTTGAGATGGTAAATTTTTATGTTAGGTGTACTTTATCACAATACAAAAATTTGGGAAAAAACAGATTAGGACACTGTAGATTTGTGCTGTCCAAGACAGTAGCCATTAGCCACATGTGGCTATCAAATGCTTGAAATATGGCTAGTTCAAATTGAGATAATAAATCAAGATAAGTGAAAAATACGCACCAGATTTTGAAGGCTTATTGTGAATAAAAGAATAAAATATTTCACTAGTAATTTTTATATTGCTTACATGCAGACAGTATTTTTTATCTTTTAGGATAAACAAAATGTATTAGAAATAATTTCACTTTTTCTTTACTTTTTTAACGTGGTTACCACAATGTATAAAATGACATATGCGGCCCCCATTGTTTCTGCTAGACAGCATTGCTCTAAATTTAAAACTAAACTAGCAGTCAATTAATTAAAAAGGATGATAAGGGGCCGGGCGCGGTGGCTCACGCCTGTAATCCCAGCACTTTGGGAGGCCGAGGTAAGTGGATCACGAGGTCAGGAGATCGAGACCATCCTGGCTAACGCGGTGAAACCCCGTCTCTACTAAAAATACAAAAAATTAGCCGGGCGCGGTGGCGGGCGCCTGTAGTCCCAGCTACTCGGGAGACTGAAGCAGGAGAATGGCGTGAACCCGGGAAGCGGAGCTTGCAGTGAGCCAAGATTGCGCCACTGCACTCTGCACTCCAGCCTGGGCGACAGAGGGAGACTCTGTCTCAAGAAAAAAAAAAAAAAAAAAGGATGATGAGGTTAAAATGGTAAATTTGATGTTATGTGTACTTTATCACAATATAAAAATTTGATGGCTCATGCCTGTGGTCCCAGATACTCAGGAGGCTAAGGCAGAGCATCGCTTGAGCCCAAGAGTTCGAGGCTTCAGTGAGCTATGATAGTGCCACTGCACTCTAGCCTGGGTGATAGAGCAAGACCCTGTCTCTAAGGAAAAAAAAAAAAAAAACTTTTAGATTTCATTTATTTTACACATATATTATCACTTGGAAAATGAGAAAAAGTGTCAAGTAGCTTGGGACCAGAGAGCCTATCCTAAACATGAAAACAAGTAAAACACACGGAAGTACTTATTTTTTGAGTCCTCAGTGGTATGTAAGCAGCTGCAGTGCCCCCATTATTAGGTTAATGGGACGCAAGAACAGGTTAGTGGTAACCCTGGTCCAGGACATAGGAGCTGATATAATGATGCCCCAACCCCATGGTAACATCTTGGCTACTGAGGCATCTTGGTAAAGTCAATTCTTCATACCTCCCTTTCCTTGCAACTAGATTTGGATGATGATACAAAATATCCCTTTACAGCTTCACTTAGATTTCATAAGAATGGATGGGCTAGCAAAAAAAAAACCATTCTGATTCCTTAAAGTGAAACCTGATAGAGGAGCGAGCACCAGGCAATTTCCCATTCCCTAGTGGGCAATGACCAGTAATGTCCGGCAGGATATTAGATCACCTGCCCTACAGGAATACAGTCTTGTTTCCCAATGGAAAAGGACGAAAGACCCCACGCACTTGGCTGAGCAACCTCAAGGTGATCTTTGGGAAGTTAAGAGGCTGACTCTCCCCTGACTTGGCTCTGAAGCTCCACCCTTTCCTAACCCAGCCGCATCACTGCCAAGTTCACATCACATCCAGTCTCACTCTCTCTCGCATGTTGCAGGGGCTTCCCCTTACTCAGATCTAGAAATGGTTTTCATGCGTGAAATACAGCCATGGCCCTGAGGCTTTAGGCAACAATCTGAGAGGGGAGCTTAATTGCTAGTAGCAACTAATAACTGCTTCTCTACCCATAGTGTTACTTTTATAATTGTCCTCATCATTATTAATAATAGTGGGGATGAGGATGACCAGGAAACCTTACCTAGACAGTTGTTTCAACAAGACATGAATCACAGAAGGCACCTGCACTCTAGTTACTCAGGGCCGGTTGCTCTGTTTTCATTTCAAGGTTGACTATTTTGGAGATTTCTTTACACCTTGGTGTATAGATTGCCATCATGGGAACCTGGCCAGGTTTGACATGCGCTTTAATTTGACCTCTTGTTGTTTCCTAGAACAAAGGCAGAGTTAGATCAAGAAGCCTTGATCAGTGGCAATCTGGCTACAGAAGCACATTTAATCATCCTGGATATGCAGGAAAACATTATCCAGGTGAGGAAAACAAACACCCAATCTGATTTGTTGGCCATGAATATGTTTACTAGAATAAGGACTTCTTTATGCAAAATTATGAAAGACATAAATGTGATCCCATAGTACCTTTTTAAAAAAAATGAAGTTGAGAAGTTTACTATTTACAACAGTGTCTACCTTATAAATTCCAGAGATACCAAACATTCTTCTGGCTTCTTTGACTTAGGGCTTACTTGGAGAGGGTTAGGTGTTTGGCCAGCTGACCCTCTTGGTTAAATCTGTGTGAGTATGTACCAAGTGTATAATATGGATGTTGGGTTTATCGTTTAGTTTCTAGAACAGTAGTGGTAACTAGGATTTTTTCTGATGGGTCAATTCCAGTTGAATGATGGTCACTGTCTGATATGGGAGCTATGATTATGACTAGGCTAGGTAAAAAGAGTGCTAAATTTGATAAATGATGTCTTCTTTGGACTTAAATTTGTTAAGGAAAGTCATTTGTACCATGAATTTGCCATCCCTGCTGTAGAAAAATATAGCTTTGTGAACTTTGTACCATACTAATTTTATCTTCTATGTGATTATTTCCACAAATTCCCAAGCTGTCTAGGTAATAATGAGTTTTTAATTACCCTGAAAAATGAGTTCTTACATGTTTCCATTGAGAAGTCATTCATTAGAGTAGGTCCAGGATTGCTTTTAGGGCTAGAAGAAATATCGTTGAAACACAGTGAAATCTTAATTCTCTAACTTTTGAATTGTCTAAAATCAAAGTAATCATCATACAAAAATAAACACAAAAAGTATGTGATATTTTTGTTGACTTTAATATCTTTGATAACTTAAATGCTTGGTATCACATTTACCTTATCTTTATATAGCACAATATTAGGTGCCAAATATCTATACTAGCCCCCAAATATATTTGCAGTTTTCAAAGAAAGCTGAAACCTTTTGTTATTATCCTTGGTGTTGTTAGTCCTTCTGTAGGTGATAAACAAGCTTCTATTTAGAAACATTGCTGCCACCAAGCAGCCCCTGTTGTACTGGGAAGCCCACAATTGTGTTTTGCATCCCATAAGGAAAGCTATGTCTTGTATACAAAGAAAGAACTTTCCAAAAGATGTGACCCAGGATGAGGGAGATGGGCCTTATACCTTCATTTAGGAACCCAGAATTAGGTATAAATCCCAAACTCATTGGAAGCATTGAAATAAAGCCATTTGGAAATAGGTCTTCAGTTCCCATGGTTAATGGATGATACCCATGGTGGCTCACCAAACTCTTAAGACTCACCACTGGACATGGAACATCAGCATTACTGAGCTAATTGTCAGGAACATCCAGTTCATTGGCACAGTGCAGGGATTCAATGATGCTGTTCTTCCATTCCCCCAGGCGAGCTCGGCTCTGGACTGTAAAGACAGCCTGCTGGGAGGTGTTCTGAGGGTGCTGGTGAATTCTCTGAACTGTGATCAGAGTACCACCTACCTGACTCACTGCTTTGCAACACTCCGTGCTCTCATCGCCAAGGTAAACTTGGGATGCTTGTTTTCTTCCTCTTAATTAAGAGTAAGATTCTCATCTGGCTTCATACTTCTCTCTTCAGGTGGACCAAAAGTCACAGAGCATATTAAGTGGCATCACAGTAAAGGTCTTAAGTCTTCCTAGGAAGAAAGCAGATGCCCTGATTCTGTGGGAAGCCACCATGGAGAGGAAAAGCAGTGGCTCCCATATTTGAAGTGTGGACCTAACTCTAGAAGTTTAAAATGGCCATTCGCTGAAGGTCTATGACGTGAGAACAGAGATCAACTGAGTGACTTAGCAATTTCACTCTTTCTCTGTAATACCTCCGCTGAGTGAGATTAAATCCTCTATGTGATGCCCATTAGTCTTACAAAATGTCATGCCATAAAATGCCAGGAAGGTCAGAAATGAATTTCTCACAGCCTGAGGAATGAGGATTATCCTGGGGTAACATGCAGATTATTTTTCCCTTTATTTATTTGTTTGTTTGTTTGTTTGTTTATTTATTTATTTTTGAGACTGAGTCTCGCTCTATCGCCCAGGCTGGAGTGCAGTGGTACCATCTCAGCTCACTGCAGCCTCTGCGCCCTGGGTTCAAGCGATTCTCGTGCCTCAGCCTCCTGAGTATTGGAATTATAGGCGTGTGCCACCGCACCCAGCTAATTTTTGTATTTTTAGTAGAGACAGGGTTTCACCATGTTGGCCAGGCTGGTCTTGAACTCCTGACCTCAAGTGATCCACCTGCCTCGGCCTCCCAAAGCACTGGGATTACAGGCGTGAGCCCCCGTGCCTGGCCTATTTTTCCCTTTATTGAAGATCTCAATTGGTGCCTTCTACATGGGGTCTTTTAAATTTAAAAAGTAAAATTCTTCTGCTCATCCTTCTCAGGACCATTTTCTCTTTCTTCATCACCAGTAATTTCCCAGGAACCCAAGAAACTCAGGTTTCCTTCCATCATAGTTGTGATTTCACCAGTGAATGCGACCTGGCTCACAGTGCAGTTAATAACACAGCTCTGACCCTTTTAGCTGGACAGTTCATTATTAAATCTCAAGTCTACTCCATTGCTTAAATCCATCTTCTGATTCACATAGCTCATTATCTTTATGGAATAATGCGTTAACTCTTCTAGGCTTTTTGCTTGTCCAAATGGACATTTGCATATTTCAACGGTCCAGAAAGTGTATCAAACTGCCAAGTGATGCCTAATGGCCCCTTATGTCTCTCCTAGTTTGGAGACTTACTCTTCGAAGAGGAGGTGGAACAGTGTTTCGACCTGTGTCACCAAGTCCTGCACCACTGCAGCAGCAGCATGGACGTCACCCGGAGCCAAGCCTGTGCCACCCTTTACCTCCTCATGAGGTTCAGTTTTGGAGCCACCAGTGTAAGAGTTCAAAGCAGCTGAGTGACCTGGAATCAGCAGAGAAAAATTGATGCAAAGCATCAGCCGAGAAAAAAAAATAAGGAAATTTTACAGTATTGCAGTTTACTTCTGTCCTGTGAGAAAGAAACAATTGAGTATGTAGATAGATAGCAGCTTCCATTTTAATTTGCATCTGAAAGTGAATTCATCCGATAAATGCAGTGGTCTCTATCAGTGTGTTTCTAAAATAGACAGCCAGGGGCCAGGAACGATGGCTTTCACCTATAATCCCAGCACTTTGGGAGGCCGAGGTGAGTGGATCATTTGATGTCAGGAGTTCAAGACTAGCCTGGCCAACATGGTGAAATCCTGTCTCTACTATAAATACAAAAATAGCCAGATGTGTTGGCGCATGCCTGTAATCCAAGCTACTTGGGAGGCTGAGGTAGGAGAATTGCTTGAACCTGGGAGGCAGATATTGCAGTGAGCCGAGGTTGCCCCATTGCACTCCAGCCTGGACAACAGAGTGAGACTTCATTTCAAAAAGAAATAATAATAAAATAAAATAACCAGGTGCAGTGGCTCATGTCTGTAATCCTAGCACTTTGGGAGGCCAAGGCAGGCAGATCATATGAGGCCAGGAGTTCAAGATTAGCCTGGCCAACATGGTGAAACCCCCGTCTCTACAATACAAAAAATTAGCCGGGTGTGGTGGCACACACCCCCGTAATCTTAGCTACTGGGGAGGCTGAGGCACGAGAATCGCTTGAACCCAGGAGGCATAGGTTGTAGTGAGCCAAGATTGTGCCACTGTATTCCAGCCTGAGACCCTGTCTCAAAAAAAAAAAAGAAAGAAAGAAAGAAAGAAATGGAAGAATATTTTAGATTAAAAGTTATCATCTGTGGGGGAAAAAATACAATAGACAGGTTAGAATTCAGAAGAGTGTTTCCTGTTTCTAAATTCTTACTAGCTAGTGCCAGAATGACCTGTGGAAGAGAATTTTAAATGATCGGTGTCATCTAACCTGAGTTTTATTTTAATATTTTATTTATTTATTTATTGAGACAGTGTCTTGCTCTGTCACCCAGGCTGGAGTGTAGTGGCACTATCAGAGCTCACTGCAGCCTTCAACTCCTGGGCTCAAATGATCCTCCTACTTCAGCCTCCCATGTAGTAACTGGGATTACAGGCACGAGCCACCTTACCCAGCTAATTTTTTTTGTATTTTTGTTGAGACAGGGTCTTGCTGCGTGCCCAGGCTGGTCTAGAACACCTGAGCTCAAGTGATCTTCCCTCCTCAGCCCCCCAAAGTACTGAGATTATAGGCATGAGCCATCCTGCCTAGCCAAGACTTGAGTTTTATTCAAAGCTACGAAGACTTTGGAGTTCAGCTGTATTATAGAACAGTCAAGTTTGCTTTAGTTTGTCTAGATTTTGATACATTCTTTGGAATTTCCATCTGTGGCCATGTTAATAAGTGTGTTCAAGTGATATATAAAGATAAATTGGCCCATGGAAAAAGTCAGCCTCCTCCAAATGTATTAGGGATGATTATTTAAAAGACATTCCTCAGGGGACCTTGAGGTAGCCATGTTTTTCCATGGGCCTGTAAAGAAAGAAGAAACAAAACCTTGTTGCTCACCCAGAGTTCAAAATCTCAGAAATGCTGGCCACAGAAGTCCCCTTATTTATTTATTTAGAGACAGGGTCTCGCTCTGTCACCGTGGCTGGAGTGCAGTGGCGAGATCTTGGCCCACTGCAACCTCTGCCTACCAGGTTTAAGCAATTCTCCTGCCTCAGCCTCTCGAGTAGCTGGAATTACAGGTGTCCACCACCACGCCCAGCTCATTTTTGTATTTTTAGTAGAGATGGGGTTTTGCTGTGTTGCCCAGGCTGATCTTGAACTCCTGACCTCAAGTGATCCACCCTCCTTGGCCTCCCAAAGTGCTGGGAGGCTGAGCCAGAAGTCCCTTTCTTTTAATAAAGTTAAATAAAGTCCCAAGAAGAAACTCTTGGCACAAAAGGATATACCGTATTCTTGGACCCAACTTTCTAAGAATCTTCCAGCTTGCAGCACAAAGGCAGCCCAGTCCTCAGTGAAAATTTAAAGGGAGCCTGACAGATTTATGTGAGAGCAATGTCCATTTAAACCATTTAAACAGCAATATGAATCTTGTGCACAGTGTAGCTCCCATTTCATTGAGAGAAGAGGAAATAATTAAGACGGGGTAAAGGAAACACTGAGGAGTTGTTTGTGTCTGGCCATGCTGCTTTCAGTTATCTACTGCTAAGTGTGTCTTATTTACTTCATCTTTTTTTTTTTTTCACTGATGCAGAATTTTGCAAGAGTAAAGATGCAAGTAACCATGTCCCTGGCATCTTTGGTGGGAAGAGCACCAGACTTTAATGAAGAGCACCTGAGAAGATCCTTGAGGACAATTTTGGCCTATTCAGAAGAGGACACAGCCATGCAGATGACTCCTTTTCCCACCCAGGTACACCGAAGCACATACCTTGTCTCATGCATGAGTTTGGGATCTGCCAACTATTGTGTATGTATGTATGTACATATATACACAATTTATATATAAATATATAACATTTGCAAGTATTTATTGTCCAATATGCATGTGCTCTCAGCACTCTGAGAGGTTTTAAAAAGAAATACATCCACCACTGTCCCCAGTCTCAATATGCTAACAGTCTATTTGGAGTGCTCAGTCTCAAAACAATTAGGAGGCAGTACAAGACAAGTGATACATAAGTGCAAACTGTGTGGTAAGGAGCTAAATGCTATGTAAGGTTAGAGGAAGAGAGGTCGTGATCAATAAACAATCTGGTGGCCAGGAAAGCCTGCAGGGAGGGATAAGATTAAAGGCTGGGATAGGATTCAGCTAGGCAGGGGAAAAGTGAGGGGGAAATTGTGAGTAGTTGAAACAATGAATTATTTGTATCTGAAGGGATGGTAAAGGGACCAGCTTGTCTGGTGAGGGGTAAGGAAGGGCCAAGTTTGAGAGAGCTTGTAAACAAGGTTGTCCTAAGGAAATGTGTAAGGACAGTAATCTCTTCCATGTCTATTACGATGACCACGGAACTCCAGCCTGTCCCATTTGTCTTTTAACTCCAGCTCCTAGCCTGCTCTATGGTAGGGTCTTAATTAAGTGAGAATGAATGAATGAATGTTTTCTTTTATTCCCTTAGTCTGAGAACCCTATTTCCGGAGTCTGTTTTGCCCTCTCAGGCAATGTTGCATCCTCATTCTCAGAATCTTTTTCCTCTCCTCTACATCAAATCGTTCCTCTCTCATTTCATCTTGACCATACTCCTTTAGTTCCATCATTTATATAGAGGTATTCACCAACAAGACCAATCAAACTATGGGCAGTTTAATAAAGGTCTTCAGTGCCTTCACCCAATGAAATGACTCTAGTGGTAGAAATTTTAGGAGCCCTGGCAAGCTGGCGGAGGGGAAGGGGGATAAGACAACATTCTGTGGCTGAGTTGCCTGCCAGGGTCTACAGATCAAGCCCTAGTCTCTCCCTGTTTTCGTACTGCAGGCTCCCCTGGACCTCCACTGTTGGTTTTATAATTAAGAATAAATGATTACAAGAGGTTCTAAAATCTCTGAAGCCCTGGGAAGATCCAGGAGGCTTCTGAGACATGGAACTCAAGCTGAGGTCCTAAGCTGCTTCCTACTTGGTATAAAAATCCCTGATATTCCAGAGTAGAGTTTAGAACTTTTCAGGTCACAAATAACTGAAACTGGTTCAAACTAATTTAAACAAAAATGTTAGAGACAGAGATAGTATGAGGATTCAGGCAGATTTCTGGATCTCAAGGGCCAACACACATCCAGGTCTCATAAACACCTGGGCTGGCGAAGAAGAAAACTACAGAGTCAGGTCTAGATGACTCCGCCATCCCTAGTCTCTGCTGCCCTCTGATCCAGCCCTTCCCGTGGCTTCCCCTTGCATTTCAGTGTAATCCTAACTCTTCACCTGGGACTACAAAGCTAAGATTATTTTGAGGCTTATACTTTTTGCAGGTGGAGGAACTTCTCTGTAATCTGAATAGCATCTTATATGACACAGTGAAAATGAGGGAATTTCAGGAAGATCCTGAGATGCTTATGGATCTCATGTACAGGTAAGCTTTCCTGACACACTCAAGGGACACCATTTGGGGGTCGAGGATTTGTCACTGTGGAGTTCTTACTAATGTAGTGATCACAGCTAACATGGATATAGTGATTTGGATGATAGCCAAATAATATATAGAAATTGAACATTCAGAGTAGGTTAATTCATATGTAAGTTTTCAGAAGGATCTCCCTAATTTAAAGTGAGGCATAATAATGTTATTAAATATAATAACATTATTAAATATAATAACGCTATCTTCTACTTACCACAGAATCAGAGAAAGAATAATTAACTGTTATAGGAATTATTTTCCATATGCTTTTGTTCCAATTATATTCAGACATACATATATAGTTTTACTTTAGAAATCATTTTTTACGCGTAGTTTAAAAGTTGGTCTTCCAGTCCTTGTTCAGGAGAAATGACTTACAGAGGCAAAATTGTTCTGATGCAACATCATACAAAGGGCAGTACTTTTGTCTTCTGTTTTATTTTGAGAGAAAGGAAAGAAAAGGCAGAAATTTGCCTGAGAGCCATTAAAATAGACATCATGTTATCAGGTATTTTTTCCCCATAAGGCTTTTACTAAGTACTATTTCTTGGAGGTCAGCACAGCTTAAACATGGAATAAAAATAGTTGGACTAATAAATGTTTTCTTCTGTCTCGTTTTCTGGAAATATAGGGCAAAATCTCAGGTGGAGGGGTACAGGGAACTCTTGGGGAGAAAAAAGAAAAGGTCACACAAAGTAGAAGAACAGTGTCATTAACCCACTGTCCTCAAAACTACTTCTCACTCAATCTGTCTTCAGAATTGCCAAGAGTTACCAGGCATCTCCTGATCTGCGGCTGACCTGGCTCCAGAACATGGCAGAGAAACACACCAAGAAGAAGTGCTACACGGAGGCTGCCATGTGCCTGGTGCACGCTGCTGCGTTAGTGGCTGAGTATCTGAGCATGCTGGAGGACCACAGCTACCTGCCCGTGGGCAGTGTCAGCTTCCAGGTAGGGTGTGTGCAGCTTTTCCCTTACAGCAGTGGTTCTCAACTGGGGCGATTTTGTCCCCCAGTCCCAGGGACATTTGGCAATGTCTAGATACATTTTTGGTTATCACAACTGGGATGGGTGAGTAGGTGCTACTGGCATCTGACTGGTAGAAGCCAGGATGCTGTGAAACATTCTGCAATAGGAGAGCTCCCCTGACAAAGAATTGTCTGGCCCCAAATGTCTGTAGTGCTAAGGTTGAAAAATTCCAAGTTCATACATTATATTTGCTTCTTCTAATTGCCTTCCCATCGTCGTTGGTTTTTTTTTTTTAATTATTGTTTACGATAATGGCACCTAGCCATTATTAATAGCACTTTAGGAGACATTTGCAAACACTTTCACATGCATGGCTTCATTTGAACCTCCCCGTAAAGCTGTGAGGCAGGTAGGTAGGGAAGGTGGTTGGTTATTACTCCCACTTCGCAGATGAGAGAACTGAGAGCAAGTTTTCTAAGGTCACTTAAACTCTTTTTCAAAGACTTGTAGTTGACACAGTATACTGACGTTGTGAAAGTCTGGAAAACATTGGATAAATGATTTTCCTCCTGGCCCATTCATTTGATTCCACTCTTCAACTTTACAGGGTCCCACTCTCCAATCCAAAAATCAAGAAAGAATCAAATTGACCTGAGAAGGGAGAGAAAAGGCTGAATCAGTACCTTCTTAGGATAAGCTGAAAATTACCCACATTTGGCAAAGGGAAATTGTCTGCCAGACCTAAAAGCTGGCTGGGATGGGGATGCTCAGTGGCCACTTAAAGTGTTCTCACTGAATAGTTTAATAGTCTTTAGAGAGAGAGAAAATAAAAAAGCACAATGTTGGGTACTTTTTTTGTAAGAGACGTAGTTTGTAGAGATGACCATCCCTGAAACCATGAACAATATAGCTACAGTGATAGAGTGTTTTTCAAGCCAGACTCACGAAGTCATTTACAAGGGTTTTTGTTATTCTTGTTTGAATTTACATGGCTGATTTTATGAAAAGCTTTGTTCTTGTTATTGTTCTTCAACACAATTTTGTGATGTTGTATGAACCAGAAAGAAAGAACAATTCAAAGTAGCTTCCCCAGGCTTAGAGAATAAGTCACTGAAACTATGCTGGTGCAGCCAGGAGCTTCTGGTTTTCCAGAACACAGCAAAGCTGGGTATTGCCTCCTATGAATAACTCCTCCTTTCTTATGGTCCTCAAGAACAAAAATAGTTATTCTGTGATTTCATGCTTGGCAAGTGAATTTTCTTCTTAATTCAGAAATGTTTGTTATAAAAGCTGATAATTAAATCTCATCCAAAAGCATAAAAATAACACCTGATTTCAAATCACATAGAAGTGCACAAGAAAGTTATAAAAATTATTTTAGATGTATTTGCTTCTTTTCTCAAATTTATTTTGACCATTTGATACTATCAAGAATAAATATTATAGTACTACTCTTTCAATTCCCAGGAAATTGTAAGGCTTAGCACTTCATATTGTTTCATTTACTAAATTATTTTATAATTCTTTTATTCCTTTTCCCATGACTATATTTTATTTAATATTTATCACTTAAATATCAATTGCATTTCATTATTGACTTTTATATTTAGTAAGCCTTACTATTCTAATTTTACCTAGAATTCAATTGATTTGCTAATAATGACATGCCAAAGTGAATCATTATTACACAATCAACAGAAATTTTCCACATTATCCCAACATGGGGGCATACAGCTCTATCTGTTCACATATATTTATCCATTGATTCCTTCTTTTAGAGAATATTTATTGAATACTTACTCTGTCCTCATGAACATTACATTCTAACCAGAGAGACATAATATAACTAATTATTCCAATCTTTGTTCAGTTATAATTATGAGAAATACTGTTATAAAGAGGCACAAGATATTGTGAGCATTTATGGTCCAGGCCCTGTGGGTCAGGGAAGGGTGAAGAAGGTGAAAAGGAAGGCAGAAGAAACTGAAGTGTGAGGGCTTCTTGATGTAGAGGAGGCAATGAGTTAGGTGTTCTCAGCTACAGAAGAGAAGCCAAATTATATTAATGTGTATGAGTGAATTCTTACTTCTCTTAAATGGGACATACCAAATCAATTTGGAAATGTAGCTGGCAAGTGAAAGCACACCCAACCCAGACTGACAGAAGGTAAAAATGGAATTTATCAGCCTGTATGAGGAATGTGAGCCTGGAGTAGCACCTGCCATACTGGACCTAGGGGCCCAAACAATGTCAGCAGAGCTCACTGTCATCACCACTTCCCATCTCTGCCATCTGTTGTGTCAGCTTCATTCTTCACAGGCTTCCCACACCACAGTTTAGGTTTACATCTCTAGGTTCAAGTCTAGGGGAGAAGAGAGATGCCTCCTTTCTAGCAGTTGCAGAGAAAGCCTCAGTGCATCTTACTGATCCTGTCTGAACATCTGATCCTGTGCTCATCCCTGAACCAGCCATACTGGCCAGAGAAACGGAGTGCTCTGATTTACTGACCCCGGGTCATGGGTCCACACCTGGAATTATGGGTGATTTCTTCCCCTAAATCAGGATGCTTTACTTTATAGAAGGAGGAAAGAATTCTAGACAGCATTAACAACAGATGTCCAGTGTTGATTTTGCAAATGCTCTGTGCTTTAATTTTCAACCTTGTTCTGCTCCAATGAAATAGAGCTTTTGGAAAAGATTTATAAACTAGAGATAAATAAATATGTGCAAGAAAAATAACTTTGAGGTCACTGAATTCCAGGAAACTGAGATCACTGAAATTCTGTGTCCCAGAGTGCAATATTTATTTCACAACTGTAGATACGGACACATTCTTAGATACTGCTGTTACTTGTACCTCCCTGATCCTGAAGCCAAGAAAGTCTGCAGAATCCTTTTCCTCTGACTACAGCTAATGAGGCTACATAGCTTCAAATCTGTTCCTCTAATGTGGAAAATTGCATACATTCTAATAGTATTAGTATCTTGGGTTATTAAATGCTTTCAACTGAATTTCTTGGATCTTCTGTTGTCACAGAAACATCATAATACATAGGGCAGGTTTGGAAGAAAGACTGGCCACAAAGGCTTTGAGAGCCTCCTCCTATATTCCTAAAACTACGTTACAGTATTGCATGTGAAGAGATAGGGCTATCTATGACAACTATGTCCTGACTGATTGCTAAGGTTGATTCACATGATCTTGTTAACCAGGCAAGAAGGCAGACAGCTTTTAGTTCACAAGCCAACTCTGATCAGTTAGTAGTGGCTGACTAGAGAACTATGCTTAAGAATTTTGAGACTATATCCAAGCTCTGGGGAAAAAGTGCTACAGTTGATTAGTTATGCCTGCCATGATTACAGCAATAGGAAGGAGTGGCATGTGTGCCACCTGTTTGTAATCCCTAAACTGGGAAGGTTTCCCATTTCTTCTGTTTTTCATATGCATTTCTTCCATAGCTGTGAGCTAGGAAGAAAATGATTCTTGACCTGTCACATATTCACTGCCAGGGCCAGTGCTAGGGTGAAGAGGCACTCACCCTCAGGGTCAAGCGGGTACAAGATCAGTACTTCCATGGCCCTAAAAGCGAGTACCTCTCTAAATTTTGTCTTGGGTTTCTCATTTGGTTCACCCCAACCATGGTCTCTGCATGCTCTGCTAGAGGCTCTAAATGCAATAGTTTATGTAAAGGAAACAAATGCATGGAAACAAAATGTTCAGGAAGAAAAAAAACACACACACAGTAACTGCTGCAATGCCATGAAAACTTCCTTAATGAAGACAGCCTCACTTGCTGTTGTCATATGTCATGGCTGTTTATCTGAGTCAACTCCAGAGCGGCAACATACTTCAGAAAAACACCACTGGAAGTCAGAGGTCCACTCGGTGAAACAGGGAGCCTAGTTAATGTTAATTGGGTCTTTGCCTTTTGAAAACCAAGACACCAGCCCTATGTCCCTTAGGGTTGTTTCACTAAAGTAACTCAGCTGTTGTGACATTGAGGTAAGTGTCCTTTATACAAAATCTCCTCATGGTTAAAAGGAAAAACGTGAGGTTTGAAGAGCAGTTGCTCAGTGCGCCTCTTCTGAATGAATGGCAGACAGATCCTCTCGGGGTAGAATTACAGACCTAGTTTAGTCACAGCCTGGGTAAGGATCTGCACACCAGCCTCCTCATTTCCCCATTCGGGGTTCCTGTGTTCTCCTGTTCTCCAGGCTTATACTGTGGTCTCTTTCAGAATATTTCTTCCAATGTGCTGGAGGAGTCTGTGGTCTCTGATGACACCCTGTCACCTGACGAGGATGGGGTGTGTGCAGGCCAGTACTTCACCGAGAGTGGCCTCGTGGGCCTCCTGGAGCAGGCTGCGGAGCTCTTCAGCACGGTCAGTGCCCAGACGGCATCCCGGGGCCTGGCCTCCCGTACTCCAGCTGGACTTGGGGTGCTGGGAACACCTGGTCTTAATGGCCCAGTCAGCCCCACTTCCCGAGGACACATGCCAGGGTGTGCGGGGCAGGGGATGGGCCCGGGGAGGACTTTGATGTATGCAAATTGCATGAGCTTCCCAAGGGAGCTGAGATAGCCTTTCATCACAGTGCTGGTCTGAGCTTCACTGTATGCTCATTGGTTGGGCAGCAGTTTCACAGTATTATTTCTATTTAATAGGGGTGGAACTAAGCCACAGAGAGGTGAAATGGCTTGCCCAGGGTTACACAATACATGATGAGGCATGTTTTCACTCCCTTATTTTTCCTCTCAGAGAGAAAAAAATTAGGGAGGAACCACTGGGAGGAGAGAGGAGGAATACACAGACAGTGTCTTCCCTCCTAGCCACTGTGCAGTCTGAAGGACCATCACAGACCAGGACCAGCTTACAGAAATGTGGGCACAGAAACCACTGAGACTCCTCTGGTTAACTTAATCTGGATCTAAACACTCCTAGTATATATACTAGAAAAATAGAGAGAGAGATGAAGTCATTGAGATTCAGGGCAAAGAGGAAACACTCTTGTCTATTTTCTTTTCTTTTTTTGAGAGAGTCTACCTCTGTCGCCCAGGCTGGAATGCAGTGGCGCAATCATGGCTCACTGCAGCCTCTGCCTCCAGGGTTCAAGCAACTCTCCTGCCTCAGCCTCCTGAGTAGCTGGGATTACAGGTGTGCACCACCACACTCGGCTAATTTTTTGTGTTTTTAGAGGAGACAGGATTTCACCCTGTTGGCCAGGCTGGTCTCAAACTCCTGGCCTCAAGTGATCTGCCCATCTTGGCCTCCCAAAGTGCTGGAACTACAGGTGTGAGCCACCACACCCGACTTGTTTTCATTTTAATAATCTCCCTCCTTTAAATTTTAAGCCAAGAAAGTATTCAGTACTTTACTGTATTTAGCTGACCCAATTTTGTTTTCATCTATACTATACTCATCCTTATTTTCCAGTTTTTATTTCCAAGTTTCCTCTCTACAATTTTATTTATTTTAATTATTGTTTTAACTATCTTCTCTCTATTCTTGCTTTCCTTTTCAAGATTCAGAAAATGTCTAATATACTCTAATTTTTCCTCAAACTCAACAAAATGAATTAGAATCCTACTAACTCTTTGGAGGCATACATGTAGCATCTGGCTACAGGAGAATCTCTGATGAAATGTAAATACACTAAAACTGCCTTTCTGAATTGCTGTTAGTCCCTGCCACCAAACTTCTCTCCTGTTTTTTTCTTTTTGTTTAGTTTTGTTTTTGTTTTTGTTTTTGAGGCAGAGTCTTGCCTTGTCACCCAGGCTGGAGTGCAGTGGTGCAGCCTTGGCTCACTACAGCCTTGACCTCCTGGGCTCAGCCTCCCACCTCAAGTAGCTGGGACTACAGGAGCATGCTACCACACCTGGCTGATTTTTTAATTTTTTTGCAGAGATGGGGTCTCCCTATGGTGTCTAGGATGATCTGAACTTCTGGGTTCAAGTGATCCTCCTGCCTCAGCCTCCCAAAGTGCTGGGATTACAGGCATGAGCCACTGCACTCAGCCAGTATTTTTTTTCCCCCGAAAGCTCTTCTCCCTACTTATCGCCATACAGGACTACTTAGCGAGGTGTCTAGTTCAGTTTGAAGGCTACCACTGTCCCAGAAGTGCTCAGATACCCCTTCTTGCCCTGTGAAACACTGTGATACAACAATAAATTCACTCTCCAGCACATTGTTTGGGCAATGACCTCTGGTTGCTCTTCTTAAGTTTCCAGTGGATTAAATTCTCTCTGATGCTCTTCTCCTCTTTCCAAGGGAGGCTTATATGAGACAGTTAATGAGGTCTACAAGCTGGTCATCCCCATCCTAGAAGCGCATCGAGAATTCCGGAAGCTGACACTCACTCACAGCAAGCTGCAGAGGGCCTTCGACAGCATCGTTAACAAGGTAGCCGGGGAGCCTGGCTGGCAGGTCTTGTTACCTGGTGGCAGGTGACCCTGTCCTACAGATGCTTAGCCATCCTTCCTCTCCAGGGAGTGATTTATCTTTAGCACATTGCTTTTGCTCTCACCTGACAAACAGAAAAGGGCTGAAATTCCTCTAACAGAGGACCAAAATTCCAAATGTGAAAACATACAGCTTAGATTACTTTATAACCAGGAAATGTGAGAAATTTTTAAGTTTAATTAAAAGAAGGCCCAGAAATCTTTCATGGGATTTCTTTTGTTGTTATTTCTGAAGTTTATTCCATAAGCATTAAATTTTTTTAAGGAGTAATTTCTGTTTACATCAGCCATGGGAGTAAAATGCTTTGTTAACACAATGAGAGACGCCTGCCCTTTGCAACTCAGTGGCTCCTCAGGATGACATAACTAAGGAGAGCTTTTTATATTTTGTTCCTCAGGATCATAAGAGAATGTTTGGAACCTACTTCCGAGTTGGTTTCTTTGGATCCAAATTTGGGGATTTGGATGAACAGGAATTTGTCTACAAAGAGCCTGCAATTACCAAGCTTCCTGAGATCTCACATAGACTAGAGGTAAGAAAAGTGATTCTGTGCGCCTGACCTGGTACACTTTACAAAAACAAGTTAGAGTGGGTCATTACCAAAAATAAACAAATAAAGAGTTATGGATTCATCATTGATCTCTACATAAAGTTTTCCCCTTTGCATTTATAAAAGGCAAAGTAGAAAGGTATTAGGTGAGATCATGAGGTGATGTAATATTTTGATAGTTTTTCCCTAAGACTCTGTGTATGCTTTTCACAGTTTGTAATTTTATATGGTGAATATTTATTTTCAAGTCCGTGCAAAATTCAATCAAGGTCATGTGCTTTCTTATCACCCTTTCCAAATATTAGTAGTTTATACTAGTAGATAGAGAGTAGTAGAGTTTTTCAACATGAAGTTTAGCATCTTGACTTTGAAGTAATCTAGCCAAATGACTGAATCACCCCTAGATAATGGTGAGGCCATCCTTTAGGTATCACTGGATGGCACCTGGGGTCATTCTGATGTGGAGCTACTCAGCTGTGGCCAGCCCGGCTCCATCCTGCCAGTGAGTGACATTTGGTCCATAATACAACAGAAAAGTGTAGCATGTTGTTAGAAGCAAAGCTGAAAGCATGGAGAAAAAGAGAAACAGCCTAGAGAAAGGTCAGGACAAAAGAAACACAGGTTGCAAGGGCCAAACACTAAGAACTCAGTCAAAGGTGCCTCCCCGAAAAAAACCTTCTCAAGCACATTTGGGGCTTTGGATGAACAGGAATTTGTTTACAAAGAGCCTGCAATTACCAAGCAGGACTGGGGTCCTTTGAACTGCTCACAATTAACCAAAGATTCACTTCTTAGGCTTTCATTGCTTTGAATTTGTGCCCTCCTATGAGTGTAAAACTTAAAACATTTGTGTTGCCTAATGGCTTCTTACACTCTCCATCCATGCCAAAAAAGACAAGAGGGTTTATCCTTACTTGACTCAAAGAAGCCATTGCCCAGAGTGGCTGGGTGAGTTGCCCCAAAATTGTTTAGCACATGTTAAAAAGAGCTAGAAATTGACCCTGGTCCACTTGGTTCCCTATATTGTTTCCCCTACTTAGAATTAGAGGTATATATTTTATCTTCTTGTGCACTGTGATTTGCCACAATATGGGAAGCCTGGTGACTTCCAAGTTCCCAGGGTACAGAAGGCGAGAAGTAAAGAGTGTGATACCCCAGGAGATACCTCAGCAAATATAACGATGTTAGCTGAATTAGAGGCCAAGCATACATCTTATAGGGAAGCATATACCAGTTGACAGTGCTATTTTTATTTTTGTCTTAGGAAATGCTGAACTTTGCTCATTAGCTCAGAGGAACTCTCAATAATCAGTGAGCATCATTCTACCTTGCACTTGCTCCAAACTTATTTCACTTCCGAGAAGACAAAGAGTTGCATTATGTTAAAATAACCTTTATAAACTATTGGTTCTTCTTACCTAGGCATTTTATGGTCAATGTTTTGGTGCAGAATTTGTGGAAGTGATTAAAGACTCCACTCCTGTGGACAAAACCAAGTTGGATCCTAACAAGGTATACAAAAATTTACAAAAACTAACCATCAAGCTCTAAGTCCCTTCGTTCTCTACCCAAGAATACATAATGATCTCATCTATCTGGACTCTCCAAGTCACTTAAATGCAGTCAAAGCTTTTCGTCTAGAGTTCAACTACTAATTGGTCAGATCTTAAAGAAAATATAGTCAAAGGCAGGAATCATAATTGGAGCTACCATTTATTAAGCACCAACTGTGTACCTGGAACTGCATTAGGCCCTCTACATACATCATTTTATTTCATCCTGCAACGACCCCTGGAAGTAGATTTTGTCATTCCTATTTTAGAGATGAGAAAACTGAGACCTGGAAGAGTCAAGCAAGTTTCAAGGTCGTGCAAGCAGCAGAGCCAGTACTCAGACTTGAGGTCTGTTGCTTCTAAACCCCTACTCTTCAGCACTGCTCTTTACTGCCTTTTTATAAAACCTTTAAACTCTCCATTTCAAACTCGACAACAGTTAGTGGCTTCCTTCTTTAGGCTGCAAGTATTCCTTCCATCCAAGTCCAGGATCACTGTGCTGTTGGGGGAATGGTAAAAACGGCTTGGGTTTGGGTTTCCTCACTTTCACAAGAGGGTGTGTTCCATTTCACCCCAAAATGGGTGTACAGTTCTGATGCTAACACGTGGAGGTGGTATCAGCTCCCACAGGGTAAAGGCTCAGTCCTCCTCAAGACTGCCCTGACTTCAGATGCCAGCTTCAAGAGGGACCCCCAGGCCAGCAACGCTTCTGATCAGCCAGCTACAAATTTGGGAGTTTCTATAACCTGTTAGCTTGAAAACAGGAGAAAACAAAGCAAATAATAATAATAATAATAATAATAATTTGGGAGTTTCTATGATACCTGTTAGATTAAATAATTCACTACAATGACTCACAGAATTCCAAAAAGTACTCTGGTTACTATCAGAGTATTATGATAAAGGGTGAACATCTTTTTGTGCCTCTATTTATGGCTTCCTGGCTCATCAGTGTGTTCTCCAACCAGGAAGCTCCGCCAAGTCTCAGTGTCCAGAGATTTTGTTGGGGTTTCATTATGTAGGCAAATTGAATACAATCTCCAGCCCCTCTCCTGTCTCCAGAGGTCATCCAGTTCCTACCCTCTAATCACAGAATTGGTCTTTTTGGTGGCCACTTGGCACCCTGAAGCTATCCAGGGGCCCAGCATGAGTCACCTCATTAGCATCACAAAGACACCCATCACTGAGGAAATTCTAAGTGTTTCTAAAGCTCTGTGCTAGGAAATGGAGACAAAGGCCAGACATATTCTTTATTATACCACAAGCTGATGCTGCCCGCTCAGCCCAACTCACATGTCCATGAATGAGCTTTCTAAGTTACTGGAAAAAGTGCAAGTGCAAGGTATCATTAAGGGCCCTGGGACAGAGGACCATTCACCATCTAGCAAACCTATAAAATGAAAGGTCCAGGATATGAAGAAGGTAATGGAAGAGGGGAAGAATTGGCCAAATTGAAGAGTGTTTTTCTACATTTTTCAGAACGCTTTCTCACTTAAGACACATTCCCTAGCCTAGGCTTGAAAGCAGTGACTGTGGTAAGAGTTTAACCAATCTTCAGACACACATGTCTGGGAGATGGAGTTGGCCGTGTGCCCACAGCGATCTGTACATAGCACAAGCTGTGTAAAATGTGACCTCCCTCAGCCCAGGTGCCCTTTTCCCCTCTTTTAAAATTCCCAGGGTAGGTTGTGAGAGTTTGGAATGAGAGTCTGAACCCAGAGTTACAACCAGATTTCATTATACTAAGTCGTGATTTACAGTCTGAGGTCAGTGACCCCACCCATCCCTTTCAGTGGGTGAGTGTCCCAGCATCTGAACTCATGGTCACTTTTTTTCCTAAGAGATTGTCTTCTTTAATGAGTACTTGTTCGCTCTGTGTTTGAGGGTGGAGGTGATGTGAGTGTGTGTTTCAATGAGGCCTAGGCAGTAAAATTCAGTTTTGGTGTTTAGTTCTATGAGTTTTGACAAACACATGTGACTACCTTCATAACCAAGATATAGAACAGATCCACCACTCCAAAATACTTCTCGTGCCCATTGGTAGTCCATGTTGCAGTAGTTCCTTCCTTTCCATTGCTGAGTAGTATTCTATTGTGTGACTACCTCACCATTTGCTTGTTAATTCCCCACTGGAGTGACATTTGGGTTGTTTCTAGTCTTTGTCTGTTATGAATAAAGTTGCTGGAGACATTTGTGTACAGGTTTTTGTATGGACATAAGCTTTCATTTCTCTCATGTACACACATAGGAGTGGGGTTGCTGGGTCCAATGGTAGTGCAGTTTAACTGCATAAGAGACCGCCAGCTTCTTCTGCAAAGTAGCTGTGCATTTTGCATTCCCACCCTCTGTGTATGACAGCTCTAGCTGATCTCCATCCTTGCCAGCACTTGATATTGTTAGTTTTCTTTAGTTCGACCATTCACGCTTCCTCATAACTGTGAGGTAGTCATTGTCATTCTGAAAAGGAAAGTTTGTCTCTTTGGAATAGCAGTTTGCAAACTCTCATACCAAGGCTTCCACTGTGGATCAGTTTGCTCTGCTAGGAAGGTGCGGCCGGTGGCCCTGACTCTCCCCACAGGCACATTCCCCTCTCCCTCCTTGCACCCCCTTCTCTCCTTGGGGGTGGAGAGGAGGAACTTCTGCTGGCCACATTCTCCCCTGCATCTGTAGCTTTTCCGCACTGGGCAGGGCGGTGCTGGCACGCCGTGTTCCTGCATGCCCCTGCATTGCGTCAGGGATGACCGTTTGCTGAATAGCTCATTTTCTCCCTCCCTGCCTTTTCCCCCTTAGGCCTACATACAGATCACTTTTGTGGAGCCCTACTTTGATGAGTATGAGATGAAAGACAGGGTCACATACTTTGAGAAGAATTTCAACCTCCGGAGGTTCATGTACACCACCCCGTTCACCCTGGAGGGGCGGCCTCGGGGAGAGCTGCATGAGCAGTACAGAAGGAACACAGTCCTGACCACTATGCACGCCTTCCCCTACATCAAGACCAGGATCAGCGTCATCCAGAAGGAGGAGGTAATGCACCCAAGGGATTGGCCACCCCTGGATGAGTGGGCTGGGTGGCCTCCCAGAGGGACCCACAAACCTCTTTCACAGTGGGTTGGACTGAAAACAAGGAGGGATGCACTTGAAATATGATCATATGGTTGTCCTTTCACTCTCATGGTGCCAGAAAATCCTATTTAGGCAGCTACATATTTTATAGCACTATTGTATATTAAATATTTAGTATTTTAAAGTTATATCTTTAGTATAAGTGTGTTTATGTATTTAATTATAATATTTAATATATATTTCAATTATAAACTTGTACAACAGATATATTTACATTTTAAATATTTTATATAAAATTTTTCTATATTTCAAAGCTTAGAGGTGATTCAAGCATAGTCGTGCTGTTAATTATTGGAGACGGGACCTGCACATGGGCAGCCCCAGTGAGTCGGTGGTGTGCTTGGGAAAGGGCCATGTGAGGTAGACAAGTTCACTGACTAGCTTCTAGTCCTAGCTTCCTCCTGTGTTTTTAAACAAGCTACGTACCTTCAGTTTCTTCATCTATGCATTAGCAGGAAACACCTCTAAGTACAGTACAAGATTATACTCATTTTATTAATAAAAGGACTGGTCAAGAAGGTCTCTCAAACCACAGAATTGTTCAAAATTCTACACACCATAAACAACTTATTATTCTTTAAAACACATATATATACACTTGTTTGTCGTCCTTTTTATGCAGGGCCACAGACTTCTCTGTGACTGTGGGTTTGCTGATCACAATTCAGCATTTTCTTTTATCAACCACACCCGTAGTGCTTTGTCCATGATTTTCAGTTTTGCTTTGTGTAAGCAGAGTGAGAGCTTAAAGATCCTTGTTAAACAATTTGAGAGCAGAAGCCTTCTGGATGTTTATGATGTTTTTCTCCCCGAGACTTTGACAGCAGTCTTGTGCACACCTAATATGACAGGAATTTTTATAGCAACTCACTTTCATAATATCTTGTCCAACCATTTGGCTTGGTTTTCATAGAAAGAAATCTTTCTTTCCACACCCATAGTTCATCAGTTTCTCCATTATCTAATTAGATTGGGTCATTAAAATAACAAGTATAACAGGCATAATCAAGTTGGTGAACAAACACAGATGAATTGTGGTGAATATATACCTCGTCAGGCAGAAGCAGAAATAGCTGAGCTAACTGGAGAGTCATCCACCAGGTAGTGTTCAGCCGGGTAACCACGTCAGGGTGTGGGTTTCACAGAAGCTGAAGAAAGCCTGAAGCCGTGACTCAGTCAGGAGGAGGTGGGTTTAGAAGCCATCTGCTGTACCTCCTATACTTCTTGATTTGGACTTTGGAACACTGAGATGTTCTAGGCATAACACAGATGTAAACTCATAGTGCCCAAAAGCATTTCAAAACCTTTTCTTTTCTTCATTCCTGCCTTCCTTTCCTTTCGTTCTTCCCTTTTTTCTGTGTCTCTGTCTCTCTTTCTCTCTTTTTCATTTTTGAGACAGGATCTCCCTCTGTTGCCCTAGAGTGCAGTGGCATGAACATGGCTCACTGCAACCTCCACCTCCTGGGCTCGAGCAATTTTCCTACCTCAGCCTCCTGTGTAGCTGGGACTACAGGCTTGTGCCACGATGCCCAGCTAATTAAAAATATATAGAGATATATATTTTGTAAGAGACAGGGGTCTTACTTTGTTGCCCAGTCTGGTCTCAAACTGTTGGCCTCAAACGATCCTCCTACCTCGGCCTCCCAAGGTGCCGGGATTACAAGTGTGAGCCACTGCACCAGCCTGAACTTTTCTTGGCCTTCCTTAGTTCCCCAACAACCTCAACAACAGTTCTCAGCTGTTTGCTAGGGCTGTAGAACAAAGTGCCATAGACTGGGTGGCTTAAACAACTGAAATTTACTGTCTGCACAATTCTAGAGGCTGGAAGTTTGAAATCAAGGTGCCAGCACTGTTGGTGCCTTCTGAGGGCTGTGAGGAAAGGGTCTGTTCCAGGCCTCTCTCCCTGACTTGTGGACAGCCTTCTTCTCCCTGTGTCTCTTCACATCATCTTCCCTCTGTGTTCGTGTCCAGATTTCCTCTTCTTGTAAGGACACCAGTCATATTGGACTAGGGCTTACCCTGCTGGCCTCATTTTAACTTGAATGCCTCTGTAAAGACCCTATCTCCAAAGAAGGTCACATTCTGAGGTACTGAAGGTTAGGACTTTGACATATACATTTTGGGGGAACACAATTCAACCTATAAAATTCAGAAAAGACTACCCCAAACCAGCAGAACTTAGCAAATAGATTGATTGACCCTTAAAAGAATTCCATTTACTGGAAATTCACCCTCAGTTGGAGAAGGCACAGGTGATATCAAAAGCCTGTGTTATGGTGGGGGAGAAAATCTTGAGTGCTGTGCTTCTAATACAGCTTTCTGCATTGTAAGTTGAGTAACATGAGGCTGTGTGTGGTGGCTCTTGCCTGTAATCCCAGCACTTTGGGAGGCCGAGGCGGGGGGATTGCCTAAGGTTGGGAGTTTGAGACCAGCCTGACCAACATAGAGAAACCCCGTCTCTATTAAAAATACAAAATTATCTGGGTGTGGTGGTGCATGCCTGTAATCCCAGCTACTTGGGAGGCTGAGGCAGGAGAATTGCTTGAAACTGGGAGGCGGAGGTTGCAGTGAGCCAAGATCATGCCATTGCACTCCAGCCTAGAAAACAAGAGCAAAACTCCATCTCAAATAAATAAATAAATACATAAATAAGTTGAGTAACTTTCTCACTAATAGGAAAGGCAACCTGACGGGGTAGAAAACACATGGACTTTGAATATAGACATACTTGTGATCGAATTATGACCTCCTCCCTTACTACCTGTGGCATTTTGTGGAACTTAACCTTACAAATCCCCCTTTGACTGTAAAATGGAGAGTATAAAGAGGTTGTTGAGAGGAATAAATGCTAAATGTATGTAAAGTTCCTGGAACATAAGGAATCAAGAAATGTTAGGCCCATCTTTCTTTTTAACCTGTTAAGAGTATTTTAAATTACTCTGAAAGTCTTTCCCTAGCTGCCTCTTCAAATTCAGGTGGCCTCTCTGTCGTAGCTCCAGGCTTGTCCATAGCTTATGAGACCAGACAGTGACTTCCCTATGTTTACGTCTCATGTTCAGTTTGTTTTGACGCCGATTGAAGTTGCCATTGAAGACATGAAGAAGAAGACCCTGCAGTTAGCGGTTGCCATTAACCAGGAGCCGCCTGATCCAAAGATGCTTCAGATGGTGCTGCAAGGCTCTGTGGGAGCCACTGTAAATCAGGTAAGCAAAGCCAGAGGTGGCAGCTCCTCTGGTTCTTATTATTTAGGTTGTCATTATACGTCTGCACCCTCCTTCCTTGGGTTGATGAGGACTTTGATCCATAGACAAACACAGAAGTGTTCCTACACTTAGCCTGAACACCTGTAAGGTTTGGAAGACTTTTAGGAAGCCTCTTCCCTTTCATGTAACAACCCCAGGTAAAAAAGAAATCCTAGAGATGAGTGGACCAGGCTTTAAGGAGTACCACTCTCTCAGAGGAGTCTCCACTTCGGGGCCAGACCTGACAATAAGATGCAAATCTGGAGTCATGTTGAAGAATGCTTAGTCATGACCAATTCACGCAGAGTAATTGCAGGGCTTGAGACTCACCTACAAATGCCTGTAGGAGAGAAGGAAAAGGATCTAGAACATCCAACTCTTGGGTCAGTCAGCAGATGAACCCAGCATGCCAAGGACCTTGACAACCAGGAATGACCTGGGACCTGACTTCTTAGGCCACTTCAGACAAGACTAGATCTTTCTATCAGACTTATTAGAACCCTGACTCCCAAGTTCAGCATGGTGCTCAACCAGTCTCAGATGAAGGGAGGTACCAGCCTAATACCTCTGTCCAGTGGGCCTCCTTAATTCAAATCTAGATCTGCTCTTGTCCACACTTCCACGCCAAATATTCAGTGAGCATCATGAGTCTTTTCTCATTCAGCATAATTGGATTTCCCCACAAAAGTTCTGAGTGTACTTGACATCAAGAGAACAGAAATAGAGAAGAGAAATGCCTATTACATTCCCAAGATCAGGAAAAAAAAATGAGGAAACGTTTGCCTTTGTAAGTGCCAATCCTTTGATAAAATGGAAGACTTTCCAAGCCGACAACCATGGTCTATCTGTATACTATGGATATCTCTGACTCAATCCAGGAGTTCTGCAAAATGATGTTTGCCATGAAGGCAACTAGATAAGTGAACAAAAATGAATAGATCAAGGCAATCCTAGTTTTTAGAAAAGCAACTCAAAGCACATACCATTTGATGTAGTTGTATTACACTTACATATGAATGAAAATCTATTATTAGTAGTATTTGATTAATAAAATAATATTCGGCGCCAGGCTCAGTGGCTGATGCCTATAATCCCAGCACTGTGGGAGGCCGAGGTGGGTGAATCACTTGAGGTCAGGAGTTTGAGACCAGCCTGGCCAACATGGTGAAACCCCATCTCTACTAAAAATACAAAAATTAGCCAGTGTGGTGGCAGGCGCTTGTAGTCCCTGTATTTGGGAGGCTGAGGCAGGAGAATCCCTTGAACCCGGGAGGTGGAGGTTGCAGTGAGCTGAGATTATGCCACTGCTCTCCAGCCTGGGTGACAGAGTAAGACTCTGTCTCAAAAACAACAATAAAAAAGAAAATAAATTTGGACTGTGTACAGTGGTGCACGCCTGTAATCCCAGCAATTTGGGAGGCTGAGGTGGGTGGATCCCTTGAGGCCAGGAGTTCAAGACCAGCCTGGGCAATGTGGCAAAATCCCATGGCTACAAAAAAATACAAAAATAGCCAGGTATAGTGGCACACAGCTGTAGTCTCAGCTACTTGGGAGGCTGACATGGGAGGATCACTTGAGCCTGGGAAGTGGAGGCTGCAGTGAGCAGAGATCATGCCACTATTCTCCAGCCTGGGTGATAGAGCGAGACCCTGTCTAAAAAACAAAAACAAAACACACACACACAGGGAAAATACATTTATACTTCTGAGTGTTCCTCTAAAACTTCAGATTCCTCCTAAGAAATCAAAATTTCCTGAGATGTCCACGACCTTCCTTGTTTTCTTTTTTTTTTTGTTTATTTCAAACCAACTACAAAATTAAATGTTCTAACTAAGAAGTCACTCCAATATTTTCTCCCAAGCAATTTAATTTCCTTCATATATATATGAATATATTCATATATATGTGCATATATATGAATATATTCATATATATATGTGTGTGTATATATATATACATATACGTGTATGTATATGTGTGTGTGTGTATATATATATATATATATATATATTTTTTTTTTTTTTTTCCACCAGGGACCGCTGGAAGTAGCCCAAGTGTTTTTGGCTGAAATTCCTGCTGATCCAAAACTCTATCGACATCACAACAAGTTGAGGTTATGCTTTAAGGAATTCATCATGAGGTAAGAAGGAAAATGGCTGGGAATTTCAGTAGAGCAGTGGTTCTCAAAGTGCAATCTTAGACCGGCAGCTTCAGCATCACCTGAGAACTTGCTAGAAAGACAGAGTCTCAGGCACCCTCCAGACCTGCTGAATTGGAATCTCTGGAGGTGTGGCTCAGCAATGTGCATTTTAACAAGCCCTCCAGGTGATCCTGATGCACACTGAAGTTTGAGGACCACTGCAGCAGAGCAACACTACTTGAACTACTAATGAGTAACTAACATGTCAACTATAAAACGCTTTTGTGGCTAGCATCCCGTGTGCCTCACAATCACTTGTTGTAAAACAAGTATCATCATCTGCCTTATTTTACAAAAGAGGAATCGGAGGTTCAGAGAGAGGAGATAATTTTACTTAAGGTCACACAGACAGTTGGCAGCAGAGCTGAGCTCAAACCAGGTCTTCTGAATCCAAATAGTCCACATGTCCATCAATGTGCTGATATTCTAGCATTTGTGAGGTTAGAGATATCTCCTCCTTCACAGGCTTTTGCGAGAGGTCCGCAATTTTGCTGCATATACAGGAGACACACTGTGCCCTGCAGTGAATCACAGCCGCTTGGTAATAGGATGTTTGTGTGGCTTTGCGTGTTTGTATTTGTGCATGTGTGTGAACATACTCACAGATTATCATGGTTAATGTTTTGATATTTGAATTGTTTCCTGTATTTGACAACAATTCTGACAGAAAAACTAGTTGTTGTTGTTGTTGTTTTTTCAGTACATAATACATATCTTTTAAAAGGCTAGAAAAATATTTGGGGAATTATTTTATTATTTTATTTTATTTTGAGACAAGGTCTCACTCTGTTGCCCAGGCTGGAGTACAGTGGCATAATCTCAGCTCACTGCAACCTCCACTTCCCAGGCTCAAGAGATTCTCCTCCCTGAGCCTCCCAAGTAGCTGGGACTACAGACGTGTGCCACCACACCTGGCTAATTTTTGTATTTTTGGTAGAAATGGGGTTTCACCGTGTTGGCCAGGCTGATCTTGAACTCCTGACCTCATATGATCCACCTGCCTTGGTCTCCCAAAGTGCTGGGTTTACAGGCATATATCACCGTGCCCGGCCCTATTTTTTATTTTTTGTGGAGACAGGGTCTCACTATGCCGTCTAGGCTGGTCTTGAATTCCTGGGCTCAGAGATTGGGGGCTTAAAAATTTTTTTTTCATATATTTTTATTTAAAATTCGTTATGTTTGAATGCTTCCAAAGTTGACAATGCCCCAGGACCTCTAAAAGGACCTATGAAATGTTTGAAGAGCACTCACTATATTCCAGGCATGATATTAGTTATGGGAATACAGAGATCTGGCTTGTTCCTCTGTTCTTAATGACAGGACATAGCCCTGCATGGCTGAATAATACAATGCAGCATATGCACAGAACTTTAAGAATGACTAACTACAGGACTATAAAGATCAGAAAAGAGAAATCAGTTTCAGGCTGGAGCATTTGTGGGAGGCGTTATGGAAAATCACCACTTAAATCTTGTCTTGACTATATACGTGGAAGAAAGGCGCTAGTGGGGAAGAGGGAGCCAGGACAGTGGCCCTGCCTGATCCAAGGTATCATTTTCAGCTGCTTTAGTTACCCATGGTTTGAAAGTATTACTTACAATATGATATTCAGAGAGAGAGAGAGAGACCACATTCACGTAACTTTTATTTCAGTATATTGCTGTAATTGTTGTTAATCTCTTACTCTATCTAATTTGTAAATTAAGCTTTATCATAGGTATGTATGTATAGGAAAAAAACATAATATATGTAGGGTTCGGTACCATCCGCAGTTTCAGGCATCCCCTGGGGGTCTTGGAACCTACCCCCGAGGATGAGGAGGACTGGGTACCAGTGAGTGGACCAGCAGGACCACGAGACTCTGTCAGGAATGCCTGTGATGCACCGGCTTCCTCTAAGTCCAGCTGGAGCAGCGTGTTCTCATGAGCATGCTAGGACAAGGGGGAAAGATTGGAAATACGATAATATCAGTAAAATGAGGCTCTGAATACAATTTGAATGTTTAAGAAAACTTGTCAAGAGAGTGATTTTCATTTACTTCAGTTTGCCTCAATTTTTTCTACTAGTTACAAATCTTGCAATCCAGTATCTCATGGGTATGATCCTTTCCATGACGCCACCTAGGTCAAATGTACTTACAAAATCCCTACTAAACATGCGATTCTCATTAGCTCCCAGCC
The DNA here is from genome assembly GCF_028858775.2 of Pan troglodytes. Classification (NCBI taxonomy): domain Eukaryota; kingdom Metazoa; phylum Chordata; class Mammalia; order Primates; family Hominidae; genus Pan; species Pan troglodytes. The sequence goes on along the minus strand of NC_072409.2, from coordinate 115,479,817 downwards.
CCAGGAAAAGTTACTCCAAAAAGAACCAGGGCCCAGTAAAACTAGTCCCAGGCAAGAGATGCAAGAGGAAATGGACTTTCCTAGGGGTTGCTCCTTTAACAAAGTCATGCATTAGAGTTTCAATAATGATGCTATCATTCTCCCCAGATGGCCTGCAGAAATGTTGGATTTTCAAAATCAAATTCACCACTTTAAATGTTGTTCTCCTACCCTTTTAATGGTGATTCCACATGGGAACCAGTCCCACCTTTCTCCCCGCTGGCTGGGCTGCTGCATTGTTCTAGGAGGCCAGGAGACTGTCCGTGCTTCCCAAACTTCACTGTTCTTACACATCACCTGAGGATTTGTCAAAATGCGGATTTTGGCCTGATGCAGTGGCTCCGCCTCTAATCCCAGCACTTTGGGAGGCTGAGGTGGAAGGACTGCTTGAGCCCAGGAGTTCAGGACCAGCCTGGGCAACATGGCGAAACTCTGTCTCTTTAAAAAAATACAAAAAAATACAAAAATTTAGCCAAGCGTGGTAGTGGTGTGTGCCTGTAGTCCCAGCTACTCGAGAGGCTGAGGTGGGAGGATAGCTTGAGCCCGAGGCGGTCAAGGCTGCAATGAGCCATGATCGTGCCACTGCACTCCAGCCTGGGTGACAGAGAAAGACCCTGTCTCAAAAAAAGAAAAACAAAAATGCAGATTCTGATTCAGTAGGTCTGGGGTGGGTCCGGAAGCACTGCATTTCTAACAGGCCCCCAGGTGATGCTGCTGCTGCTACACTGGACCAAACTTTGAGTGGAGAGCCTGCAAAGATTGCTGAATTTCCTCCCTCTCACATTTCTCCCTATTACCTCTCCCTCCTTCCCTGAGGGCTTAATCTCTTAGGCCATCCTTGTCATCATTTACCACTTTTGCCGTCTGCTTCCTCCCAAAAAATAAATAAATAAATAAGTAATAAAATAAAATTTTAATGGCAAAAAAAGAAGTTGTAAATCTCAATAAAATTATGTGAGAACAAAAAAAAAAGCAAACATGCTCGAACTGCTGCACCTTGAACCAACTATAGACGTCAGTTCATCCATTCATTCAGCAGTTATTGAGCTCCTACTTTGTGCCAGGCACTGTGCTACATATGTGTAAGGATGAAGTCCCAATATCAGTAGGACAAGGCCACAGGCAAAACAGTACTGCTGCTCATTATTCATCTCTATGTGCAAACACGACAGTTGGCCTGCCCTCCACTTCATTCTACAGAGACCAGAAGTCGTGGGTGAGAGTGTGCTGATGGTGCACAACTGTGTAAATTTACTAAAACTCATCAAACTCTACACATACAATGGGTGAATGTTACGGTATGTAAATCATACCCTGAATACAGATAGTAGACGAGGTGCCTCTGTTGCTTAATTGCTTCTCAAGTCCAATCTGGAAGTTACAGCTTTTAATGAATAGAGTAACTATTTTTTCGCATTGTTTGTGCTGGTGTATTTTCTCCTCCACTCTGCTAACAGACAGCAGAGGTGACGCAGAAGTGGAAAATGTTTGGGGCTTGAACAGCTCTCAGGTTTCCCCTTTATTAAGCTCCAGCTTCTCAGCAGACTTGGGCTGTAGATCGATAAGCCCAGATTTCCAAGGTGACCATAAATGAGTCTCTGTTGCTGAGAGCTAATAGCGGAAACATTTGCTTGCCAGGTCCACTGCGTCTAGTGCCACCACTGGGCAGCGACCTTTCTGACTCAGCTGTAGTGGAAGCAGAAACAGCCATAAAGAATCCTGGCAGCCTGACTTGCTGCAGCCAGTACTCATCCAGCCAGTCCTGCAACTCTTCAAACTGTTACCAAGCTGGGACCTCAATCAGCTTCTGTCTTTTCCTGCAATAATAAAAACCATCTCGAGTTCAGAAGCCAAGACAAGAAGATAGAGAGATACAATCTCTCTATCTTCCTCTTCTGCTCCCCCAAACACCCCGACCATTTAGGTTTTTACATTTTCTTCTTTATACTTATCTGGACTTTCTCATTCTTATAAAGACTAAGTGATGTTAAATTTGTTTTTAATTTAAATAAAAGATAGTAGTACTCATTGGCACCAGTTAGAGCTTGCCTTTAAGAGAAGTAGTTTCAGATACACCCTGAAAGGGTTCTGCAGCATATATGTGGTCATAGGCTCAGAAAACAGGCTGTTGAGTGGTGGTGTTTTTAAACTGGAGTTGGGGTCTATGAAGAGAAAGGAGAAGGAATTTGTCCAAGTAGCCAAAGGACAACCAAATGTGTAGAGTGTAGGTGGAAACAGAAGCAGTAGTTTTAACTTGAGACCAAGGCCATATGCCTGGCTTATAGCTGGAAATGTGGAAATGGCTTTCCTAGGCAGTATATGTGGTGCTGGGGTTGGGAATATGGGCACTCAAGCCAGATTGCCTGAGTTCAGATCCCATTCTGCCTCAACTAGATGTGTGACCTTGAGAAGTTACCTACCCTCGGTTTCCCCAGATGTAAAATGGGAATAATAATTGTACCTCTCCCTTGCAGTTAGTGTCAGAATAAAATGAGTTAATACATGGAACTTAGAATAAGACTTCATACATACTAAGGGATCAGTAAGTGTAACATTGTTCAGTGGGGCAAATAGGGGACTGATGGATTTGAGTGGGAAATAGAGAATTAATCTGACTTAAATACGGAGATTGTCTATCCATGATTTGTCTGTCTCTATAAAGTTTGAATCATAAGACACAGTGATGCTGATGAGACATTGGCCTGGGAGCAGCAGGATTCTGGGTTTATATCCAGCTGTGCTGTCCCACAGGTATGTGACTGGACAGGGCACTTCACCTCTTTGCATGTTAGTTTCATCAACTATGAAATAAAGAGACTAGAATACAGCATCTCTAATAGTTTATCATTCTCATATTGTACAAATAGTTCATTTACTTAGCCTGGGTCTGTCAGGCATAATAACGCTACCATGTGCTCTGGCTTCAGCTGTGTGCAGGGACTCTTCTGAACATTTGATATGTTTCAACTAATTTAATCTTTACATTAATTTATGAGGTAGGCTCTTATCACCCTCACATCACAGATGAAGAAACTGTGACATGAAGAGGTTAAGTAGCTTGTTTAAGGTTGCAAAGACAGTAAGCAGCAAAGCGGGATTCAGAGTTGAGCACTCTGGCTCCAGAGTCCATCCTCTTAATTGCCATGCTGAGCTGTTCCCTCTAGTGACTATATTCAGTTGCTAGTAACAGAAGGAAGAGTAGCTTAAATAAGAAATTTATTTTTCTCTCACATTAAATAAGATTGGAGGTAGTCAATGTAGAGCTGTGTAGTGGCCTCATAAAGTCATCAGAGACCCTGGTTCTTTTCCAATCCTTTGCCGTGCCATCCTGGTTCTAGTGTACCCATCTCGTGGTCATGATATGGTTGCTAGGGCTCCAGCCATCATGACCACATCTAGGCAAGTCAGGAGTAGAAATGAGGAAAGAGCAAAAAGATGTGCCCATTTCCCAGTGCCTTCACCTATATTATCAGCTATCCCTACCTGCATGGGAGGCTAGGAAATGTAAGTTTTCAGGTGGCCACACTGCCTGGAGTTCTGCTAGTAGGGAAGAAAGAATGGATATTGAGAAAACAACTAACAAATGTTTGTCTGCCACACTGAGGAACCGATGTATGGGCTGTGCTGAAAAAGGGGGGCCAAGGCTGGGTACAGTGGCTACGCCTGTAATCCCAGTACTTTGGGAGGCTGAGGTGGGCGGATCACTTGAGCTCACAAGTTTGAGACCAGCCTGGGCAACATGGCAAAACCTCGTCTTTACAAAAAATACCAAAAACATTAACCGGGTGTAGTGGCGTGCCTGTAGTTCCAACTGCTCGGGAAGCTGAGGTGGGAGGATCACTTGAGCCCAGGAGGCAGAGGTTGCAGTGAGCTGAGATCATGCCACTGCATTCCACCCTGCATGACAGAATGAGATCCTCTCTCTAAAAAAAGAGGGGGTACCAAGAGATGCAGGGGGGGTGAGGGCAGCATGACTACTCTCTCTGTAGGAGACCTTAACTCTATAAATGGAGGCCCCAAAATGTTACTGCCATCAAAAGCCAGGAATCCTTTTCTGGAGGCGTAACTTCCTGCCCTTTCTAATCCCTATCAATCTGGTTTCTGTAGAACTGTGACTGCTAGAAAACCTCAGGCATATTTGTTCTAAGAAAATACTTGTGTTCGGTGAATTTACCAACAAAGGGAGCATCAGAGGATGTGAGGGAAGTCTGGAATGGTTGTATCACTAAGTGAGAGCAGCAGAGATGTTTGTGGACCTATTGAGAATGTTACAGATAAGACCATTTTTAAAAAGTTGTTTGCAGTGTCATTTTATGATCTTGTGTACATTTTCCAAGAGATGTGGCTATTCTGTAGGAGGGATATTTAGCACATGGCCCTCTTTAGCTTAGGGATTTAAATTAACATAGCAGAAATTATTTCAATTTTAATCAAATAACCTAGAGAATATAACCCAAATGACTGAAAGGAAGAAATGTAGAAAAAGTATATAAAATAATTTTATGCATTATAAAAGTTTAAAGACATAAAGTAATATTACTACATAAAATCTAATTTTTTCACTCCAGCTATTAATATGTTTTTCTTTATAAAACACCACATTTATTAATTGCTGTGTAACAAACTACCTCACAATTTAGTGGCTTAAAAGAAAATTTAATTATTATGCATGTGGTACATAATAATTTTTGCTTTCCTCATTTCTACTCCTGATACTTGCCTAGGATGTGGTCATGATGGCTGGGGCCCTAGCAGGTGTATTGTGGCCATGAGAATGGTTTTGCTGCAACTTGGGGTTGGCTGGGCTCAGCTAAGCGGTTTTTGCTTGGAGTCTCTCAGTTGCACTGAGACAGTGACTAGGACTTGAATTACCTGAATGCTTCCTCACTCATGTCTGGTGTCTGGGCTGAGAATACTCAAACAGCAGGGGCTCCTCCTCTCTCTAACTCTCCTTCTCTCCACATGGTCTCTCCTGCATGACAGCTTTAGGGTAACTAGACTTGTCACAGGATGGTTCAGAACTCTTACAGTACAGAACGAGAGAGAGACAGAGGCCATGTTATCTTTTATTAGCCAGTCACACAGTGCCACCTCCACCACATCCTATTCACTGTGGCTGTCACAAAGAACCATCCACCTCCTGATGGGGGCATGGGCAAGGTTCTAGGAGAGCACATTCTTGTGGCCATTTTTAGAAATACAATCTGCTACACTCCAGAAGCATCTGTCTGCCTTATTATCATAGCTTCTGATTTAATTCTCCCAGCAACCCTAGGAGATTATATGAGCTTATTATCCCCATTTTCCAGATGAGAAAATTGAAGATTTTTATGGTTAAGTCATCCTGCTAATGAGTAGCAGCTTGTTTCAACCGCAGTTGTCTGCATATAACACATTTAACTCAGTCAAGGGCACATGGTAAGGAATCAGAAGGTGTTAGCTAGCTACTACTACTTCTGCAAACAAAGACTAAGGAGAGTTTAGTTGATTTTACCAAAGTTGTCGGAGTAGACTTCCCCAAATTAGCTGTTAGCTTTGGCAGGACTCATCCCACCTCCTGTAGCCTGCCAATGTTATAAACTTGGGCCTTGAAGTCATCCTGAAACTGATCTTATTTTACACATGGTGGTAATTGTAACTGTTAGTTAAGAAGCAATAAAAAAAATAATAAGGGGTGATATAGATTTCTCAGGATTCAAAGGCCATATGCCTTCCCTTCTATTTCTTCCCTAAAACCTTTAATTCATAACCTTAGGTATCCTATAATTTGCTTCAATTAATGACAAACATAAAAGATAGGTGAAAATCCAGTTAAGGGAGTTCTTTCAGATTCTGTGTGAGTTAAATCAAGTCCTTCTTCTATAGCAGGCTAATTCCATGATGAAGCTGTGGTGCTAAGTTTATTTTTGCCTAGGCAGGTAGCTCTTCCTTGCCACATGCTATCCTCTTCCTCTTTGACTGTCATCCTGAAAATGTGTTCAGTGTTAAGAGGATTTGATAACAATGTCTGGGTGTCTCCATAACTTAGTCCAAATCTAGTACCACTGTTAGGAAAATAATGTAAGCCATATTGATCACCCACGTCTTATTCATTTGAAGGATAATATAGTTATTACTAATTATTGCGTGTTAGGTAACATACAGCCATTATTCTGTCCCTTTAAGGTTTATTGATTTGTAAGTTCCCTTGGGTAGAAGAGTACAAAACAAAAGGCAAAACTTTATCATGTTTAAATAACATGATTTCCTTCTTTGGTGTGTACCGTACTGTGTAGGAGACAGGGAAAACACCAGGTTTAACGGTCCACAAGCCAGATAACCATGATGAGTTCTAAAGATTTTCTCTGTCTTTAATGTTCTTCAGTTTTGTCATGAGAAGACTGGATATAGATCTGTTGTTGTTCATTAGAGGATTTATATCTCTCTTCAACTCTAGAAAATTACCAGCTGTTATCTCTTTAAATATTGCCTCCCTCTCATTTTCCATTCCCTTGGAGATTCTATTAGATGTGGGTTGGATCTTCCTTATATCTCTATGTTTCTTAACCAATTTTTTCATATTTTTTATTTTTTAAATCTCATTGGTGATTTCCTTGGATCTGTCATACATTTACTTCTCCAATTATGTCTAGTCTATTATTTAACCTTTAACCTTTCCATTGAGGTTTTTGTCTTTTAGCAACTGTATTTTTTCTTTTTTTTTTTTTTTTTTTTTGGTGAGACAAGGTCTGGTTCTGTCACCCAGGCTGGAGTGCAGTGGCATGATCTTGGCTCACTGCAACCTCCACCTCCCAGGCTCAAGCCATCTTCCCACCTCAGCTTCCCAAATAGCTGGGGCTGCAGTCACCTGCCACCATACCCAGCTAATTTTTATATTTTTTGTAGAGGTGGGGTTTTGCCATGTTGCCCAGTCTGGTCTTTAACTTGTGAGCTCAGACCATCCACCCATCTTCGCTTCCCAAAGTGCTGGGATTACAGGCATGAGGCACCACACCCAGCCTAGTGACTGCATTTTTCTTTTTTCTAGAAGTTCTGTTTGGTCCTTTTCTGAACTTTTCCTGGTCTCTTTTTTCATTTTCCCTGTTTATTTGTTTTTATCATGGATTTTATACCTTTTATTTATTTTCTTTTTTTTTTCTAGTTACATGGTTACTTAGGATTTTATACATTTTATTACCTCTCTATATTAACTTTGGTTTTTTACATTGTTTTATTATCTCTAATTCTTATTGGACTAATTCTTTTGTTTGATGCATCTGTTAGTTTTCCCTCGTGGTGGTTGGTTTCTTCATATGGTTTGTAATTTTTTATTGTGAGCTCATCTTTGGCGAGAGTGGCTCATATGCCCTGATTGAGAATGTGTTCCTTCCGAACAACTTTATGTTGGTTTGTCTGAATCCTAGCAACTTCAGTAATCTTGGACTGGCTTTTAAGTTATTCTCTCACCTTGAAGCACATACAGTCAAGGAATGTACATTTGTAACTTATACTATGTGTGGTGCAAGCCTAGAATTTCCATTTCTCAATATGACTTTCTTTCCCATAAATGGCCCTAAGCTGATAGCAAGTTTTCATTCTGCCTCTCTGGACATCTTGCAGCATTTTTCTAAACCCTCTTTCATAGATGGGATAGCTTTTCAAGGCTCTGGACGATATGCAGGTGGCATATGCAGAATCTCCCTTTGCCCTGGCCAAGGCCACATCACTAATCTTGTGTGAGCTTTGAAGCCCCTTGCCCTCAGCCCATAGACCTATACACAGTCCTAAAATCTTCATGGGCAGTCCTACTGACAGCTGCCTTGTCACCAGCTCCTGTGATCATTCTAGCTTTGATTTTTCTCTTTCTTTCTGGCACCTGGTGTTCCCCTTTCTCTTTCAACAAGTTTTTGCTGTGCTTTCCTAGCACTTCCATATGTGCGTAGCAGGAGGAGGCTGAATGCCATCTGCTCTGTCTGCCATGTTGCTGTAAATCACAGTGAGTTTTTTGTAAGTGTAACAGCTTCCATTCTGCAGTGTGTTTTGAGTCTGACTCTTAGATCCATCACTTCCTCACAGTGTTATCTTGGGCAAGCATCCTAACATTTCTGAGTTTCAGAAACAAAATAGAGATAAATGCTGACTTTTTAGGGTTGTTGGGAAAATTAAACAGATAATGCATGTAAAACTTCTTGAAACTTCTTCTGGCACATAGCAAGTCAGAGGTTCTCAATTCTGGCTAGGTTGGCTTCAGTATCCCCTGGGCAACTTTTTAAAATTAGACATTTCTGGGCCAGAAGCAATGGCCCACACTTGAAGTCCCAGCTACCCAGGAGGCTGAGGTAGGAGGATCACTGGGGCCCAGGAGGTCGAAGTTTGCCATGAGCTGTGATCATGCCACTGCACTCCAGCCTGGGTGATAGAGTGAGCCCCGTCTCAAAAAATAATAAAATAAGGTAAAAAAAAAAACAAACACAGAGATTTCTGGGTGCTACCCCTCAGCAGTTATGATTCATTAAGTCTGAGATAGATCCCAGAAATCTGCATTTTGAAAAGCTCCACAGGTGATCCCGATATGCCACCCAGTTTGAAAACGCTCTTAAAGTTATTCGAAAAATCGTAAGTAATTTCATTGTTCTCAGATTTCTAAGCACTTCAAAGTCATTTATTTCTCCCACACTGATATTTTCATCTCAGATGTGGTGAAGCTGTAGAGAAAAACAAGCGTCTCATCACGGCAGACCAGAGGGAATATCAGCAGGAACTCAAAAAGAACTATAACAAGCTAAAAGAGAACCTCAGGCCAATGATCGAGCGGAAAATTCCAGAACTGTACAAGCCAATATTCAGAGTTGAGAGTCAAAAGAGGTAAGAACAGGGCAGAGGAGGCCTCTTCCGGTGGGATACAGGGCAGCGCATGGGGCCTAGCACCTTGGGGCATGCTCTGCTGCACTTGGGGAGCTGCAGAACCTCGAAAGGGTGGAAGAGGGTCCCACAATCAGAGAGGCTACCGGAGTGTGCTTCATTCTGCCTCTGTCCTCCCCATCCCTGCTCCTTGGCCTCTCCCAGACGCCTTGGTGTTGGTCTTGTACCAGGGTACTCCCAGGGCTGAATGGTGGCCTGTGTTGGTTTCTTTGTTTGTTTGGTTGGTTTGTATGTTTGTTTTGGCACAGTGTGAAGGGGTCGCAGACCTCTCACTTATTATTTGCTGAGTTGTCCATGACTGATGTCCATTTCTACTGGGTGATCCACCCCCAACCCTTTCTAAAAGGCTAACTGATCTTTTCTTGCTTCTGTACGCTCTCTTTCCCTCTCCTCCCTCTCTTTTCTTAATTTCAGGGACTCCTTCCACAGATCTAGTTTCAGGAAATGTGAAACCCAGTTGTCACAGGGCAGCTAAGAAAAGCCATCTTCATTCGTGGAGACTGTGGCCCTGCAACCCTGGAGAAGGACTTGCTGGTACTTAAAAAATGGGACATTTGCCACCCAGGACTGACTGTGCACTCCCCGACCAGCCGACATTTGCCACCCAGGACTGACTGTGCACTCCCCGACCAGCCGACATTTGCCACCCAGGACTGACTGTGCACTCCCCGACCAGCCGACGTTTGCCACGCAGGACTGACTGTGCACTCCCCGACCAGCCGACATTTGCCACCCAGGACTGACTGTGCACTCCCCGACCAGCCGACATTTGCCACGCAGGACTGACTGTGCACTCCCCGACCAGCCGACATTTGCCACGCAGGACTGACTGTGCACTCCCCGACCCGCCAGCACTCGGGAAGCTTTGGGATCCCAGGAACCATGGAGTTATTCCCAAATGGACTCTGACCAGATTTTTGCCACACTGGGGGGTGGCGGGATGGAGGATGGGTACTCAGGCATGACTGCGTATTTATTAAAGTGTGTTTTTCCACAACGTACCAAACAAGGCATAAGCAGCTTCTCCTGCTGACTGGCCAATCACTGCCCATCTGAGAGATGATTTCCTCTGGCCCATATTTGAATTTATTGGAGTAACTCAAATTGCCTGAGGAAAAATGGAAAAATTATCCACCAGTCGATTCAAACTGAATTTCACTCTTTATAGGAAGGCAGGGCAAACTTGTAGGAGTACGAAACATTTTCAATAAATCTACAAAGGGAAGCCTTACTACAATTCCAAAAATCATCATGGTTGGAAATTTGGGAGGAGATTATTTGTGAACTTGTTACCCTTTTGGTAATGGTGGACTAATTGCTGTATAGTTATTTTTGTTTTATTATTACTGTTACATTAATTTAACATGCATTTATAGAAGAATACATTCAAAGCACTGATGTAGGAGATACACGGTACGTGGAGCAGTCAGCCAGAAATCACAGATACTGCTTTCACTTAAATGGAAACAATTCTCCGATAATGCTTTGCTTTTTTTCTTATGTCACTCTTGTGTACTATCTATTTTTCTCCTCTCTGGGACCAAGTTTCTTTTTATAAAGCAATAATATATCTGTTTTCATTTCAGAACATTGTGCTGTCTGTCAGCATATGTATATCAGCTACAAAATATATTCAACTTTGACTTCTTTTGACAAAGGACTTTAGGAAAAAGAGGAACAAAGACATTATCTGAGAATTAAATTATATATTTTTAATATGACTGTGACCTTGACTGATAATAAAGATGTAATAAGAATTGCAAGCTAAATGTTTCCCTTTGCAACTCATGTTTTGTGTTTTGTTTTGATGACCTACTCGTAATGTTTTGTAAGGCACTTCAGAGAGAAGACAGATGCATCATCCTGGCCTCCATCAAATAACACTATCCAAGGTGGCACCTCTTCTGCAATGTTTAACCCTGCTAGTAATGAACGATGACTTAGTTCGGATATTTCAGAACTTTTTGTTTATACCATCAGGTATGCATGAATTTATAATCTGAAAGAGGACTTAAAATAATAATTAAAACTTACCAGCTTAAGTGCTAAACTTTTTATTTTTTAGGTATTTGGGGAAGAAGTCTTTTTAAAGTATACACCTAACTGCTTTTTAAAATGAGTACACATGACATACTTTAATTCCATATGTATTCCCCTAGTCTTTGGGAGACACTGTGTCGAGACCAAGGTAAAAAAACATGGTCACCGCCCTCCAAATCGTCTCCGTTCCCTGAGGAAGATCATATACCTGTGTAGTAGCCACAGTACAAAACAGACTAGAACACAGCCCATAGCATGTAACCTTTTCCTGACTAACTCAAGGATAGGCCAACACCTATGGTATTAGATTCTGCCCTAAAACAATAAGGGTTAGATGCTAAGTTATATAGTCCTGGACCTTAACTCAAATAGCCATAATAACCCTAGTAACCTAGAATATTCCTGATTAAATATCCCCTGCTTTTAGATACCTGTTGTCCATTTGGGTTTGTTTTTTACAGTCTCTTTTGTACCACAGTGGATACATTTGCTTCATGAGTGCAGGAACCGTGTTCACTGCTGCATTCTTATCCCCTAGCCCTGCACCAAACACACAAAAGATACCCAATAAATATTTGTTGATTCACTAAATGAATGAATGAATGATGAGTAGGCCTGCTTCTAGAAGGGCACTGCCCATAAGAATGTAATGCAAGCCACATATATAATTTTAAAAATTCTAGTAGCCATATTAAAAATAATAATAGGCCAAGTGCAGTGGCTCATACCTGTAATACCAGCAGTTTGGAAGACCAAGGTGGGCAGATGACTTGAGCCCAGGAGTTTGAGACCAGCCTGGGCAACATGGCTAAACCCTATCTCTACCAAAAAAAATATAAAAAATTAACCAAGTGTGGTGGCATGTGCCTGTAGTCCCAGCTACTCGGGAGGCTAAGGTGGGAGGATCACTTGAGCCCAGAAGGTTGAGGCTGCAGTGAGCCATGATCGTGTCACTGCACTCTAGCCTGGGTGACAGAGTGAGACCCTGTCTCAAAAAATAATCAGCATCATAAAAAGAAACCAGCAAAATTAACTTTACTAGTATATTTAACCCAATGTATATAAAATATTATTTCAGTATGCTTCCACTATAAAAAATTATTTTACAGTCTTTTTTTTTTCCATATTAAGTCTTTAAAAATCTGATGTGTAGTTTGTACTTACAGCACATTGCAGTTAGGACTGGCCACATTTTAAGTGCACAGTAGCCACAGGGGGCCACTGGCTACCGTAGTGGATAGTGCCATTCTAGAAGCTTTCAGCTTTTTCAGCTGGATGCCTCTGATTTGTGGGCTCAGAATATAGATAACCAAAGAAGTGGGACTAGTGTCTGAAGTAAGAATGACAGGGTATGATTGAGAGCCCCATGAGCTTACCTAGGAGAGAAACTTGTGGGGTTGCAGAATAAGGATTTGTCAATATTGGCTCTAGCTGTTCACACTATTTCTGGGCTAACTCCCAGATCATTTCTCAACTCCAGATAGTTAAGTGGGGAGCATGGCTGCACTTTTTAAAGTGATGGCACAAAAAAGGATACTGAACGTTGGTCCTCTGATTATATATTCTAAATATGCAGTTAGAAAAGAGGCCTTTTAAGAATCCCTAAGAGTAAAGCAAATTAGTATCTTTGTTTCCTGAAAATTAGAGAAACTTGATATGCCATGATAGCCCTCTTCATTTTATTTGGAAAACTCTTCTATGAAAGCTTATTAGAGAAAATTTTCTGATTAGCTTCATGCCTCCCCTCCTTCAGCAAGGTCAAGGGTGCAGTTGTCACTATCACATAAGAATCTCATAAAAATTAAACATGAATATACTGCACAGATCTGATTGGGTTTGTCATGCCACACATTGTTTTAAATTCCATAATTCTATTCTATAAAGAGTGCTTTCTATGACAATAGATCGTTTAAAAACAAACAAACAAACAAACAAAATTTAGAGTTGTCATTGGTAATTGTGGTTGCAAGTATGCTTTCAAAGACCAGAAACCTTTATTTTGCTTTGAATGTATTTTTTTTCTTTTTTCTTTTTGAGACGGAGTCTCACTCTGTTGCCCAGGCTGGAGTGCAGTGGCACGATCTTGGCTCACTGCAAGCTCCGCCTCCCAGGTTCACGCCATTCTCCTGCCTCAGCCTCCCGAGTAGCTGGGACTACAGGCACCCGCCACCACGCCCAGCTAATTTTTTGTATTTTTTAGTAGAGACAGAGTTTCACCACGTTAGCCAGGATGGTCTCGATCTCCTGACCTCGTGATCCACCCGCCTCGGCCTCCCAAAGTGCTGGGATTACAGGCGTGAGCCACCGTGCCCGGCCTTGAATGCATTTTTAAATGTTGTTCTCACAAATGCTGTAAAACTATTACTGATTATGTATCATTTTGCAAACAAACAAACCTAAAGGTTATAAATATATTCTTAGAATTCAGGGTATGGCCGGGGTATGAACATCCTGTACATTCTTTTTTGTGCTTAAAGCAATACTTCCCATTGCCTTAGATAGGTAGGGTTCAACTGGCAATCTTTTTTTATAAATGATAGAAAACCAAACTTGAACTGGCATTTTTAAAGGAGGTGGTAGAGTTTAGTAGTTCACTTAGCAGAATAATTCAGAGATAGCATTGATTCAGACCCAGCTTGATTCAAGATCATATCCCAAGCCATTTGCCATCTCTGCTTCCTCTTGGTTGGCACTCACCCTCAGGCTTTCAGCAGTGCTCCCTGGAAATTCTGGGCTCATCCATTATGGCAATAGCAGCGCTGAGCTTCACAGTCCCATACCACAACTCCCCACAAAGAAGAGACCTTCTATGTCCCAGAATTCCCATTGGAATTCCTTGGGTTCACTCTGATTAGAATGGCTCGTGCTAACTGAGGTTCTTCCCTCAAGCTACAAGTTGGGTCAATACTGAAACCATATGGCTGACAATAGGGGTACTGGGAGTTCCTTGGTGAATTAAGAAGGGGAAAGACAGTTAAACCACAAGGCTCACTACAGGAGGTTTTGCTTTAAAGCAGATGCAGTCAGAAGAAATTTATGTAGAGACAAAGATTACAATCTATCTAATTCATATAATATTCACCATCACTGGCCTTGTAGGACCATCCCCAGTAGAGGATTTGCAATATATGAAGAAGGAAGACTTAGGGTTTATATCCTGATGAAGGGTGGGGATTGGAATAGGTGGGTGGGGGGAGGGAATGTCTCACTGTACCAGTAATTCATTTTCTGGAGTGTCTTACCAAAATGGTGCAAATGACCAGGATGGAGTTGGGGGGGCGGGAGTAGGAGAAAAATGAAGGCAACAGAAAAACAGGATACAATTATGTTTCAACAGAAAAAGCTAAGCATCAAAATTGTGTCTTTTCTCATCATTGTATCCCTAGTACCTGGCCCAAAGTGGGTATTCAATGAATGTTTATAAGTAACCAAAGTAATGAATGAAGGTAGCCGTCAGTGATGATGTCTGCCAGACTGCACCTTTTCTGTAGCTCTAAGGTAAAAGCAGCTCCTAAAGGAAATTAGACAACAGGGATCACTTGGTCCCAGAGGAATGACTTTCCATTCACTCTTGACTTTTCCTATTATTAATGCATGGGCAAAATTTAAGAGAATTTTTCCCCTTTCTACTGCTTTCCCTCAAACGTAGATGATAGCTTCAATATTATTATTATTATTATTATTATTTTTGAGACAGAGTCTCACTCTGTCAGCCAGGCTGGAGTGCAGTGGCACCATCTCAGCTCACTGCAACCTCCACCTCCCTGGTTCAAGCAATTCTCCTGCCTCAGCCTCCTGAGTAGCTGGGATTACAGGCGTCCACCACCACGCCTGACTAATTTTTGTATTTTTAGTAGAGATGGGGTTTTACCATGTTGGCCAGGCTGGTCTCAAATTCCTGACCTCAGGTGATCCACCTGCCTCTGCCTCCCAAAGTGCTGGGATTACAGGCGTGAGCCAAGCTTCAATATTCTTAAACCCAACCTCACACAGCCTGATTTAAAAACTAAATTTCTGCCGAGCCCGGTGGCTCACGCCTGTAATCCCAGCACTTTGGGAGGCGGAGGCGGGCGGATCACAAGCTCAGGAGATCAAGACCATCCTGGCTAACACGGTGAAACCCCGTCTCTACTAAAAATACAAAAATAAAAAAATTAGCTGAGTGTGGTGGTGGGCGCCTGTAGTCCCAGCTACTCGGGAGGCTGAGGCAGGAGAATGGTGCGAACCCGGGAGACGGAGGTTGCAGTGAAGCCAGATTGCGCCACTACACTCCAGCCTGGGCAAAGAGCAAGACTCCGTCTCAAAAAAATAAATAAATAAATAAATAAATAAATTTCTGGCCAGGCACGGTGGCTCATGCCTGTAATCCCAACCCTTTGGGAGGCCAAGGCTGGCAGTTCGCTTGAGCCCAGGAGGTCGAGACTAGTCTGACAAACATGTCAAAACCCCGTTTCTACAAAAAATACAAAAATTACCTAGGTATGGTGGTGCCTGCCTGTAGTCTCAGCTACTTGGGGGGCTGAGGCATGAATCCAGGAGTTCAAGGCTACAGTGAGCTATGATTGTGTCACTGCACTCCAGCCTGGGCAACAGAGTGAGACCCTGTCTCAAAAACCAAAACAAACAAAAAAGAAAGCAAAAACTAAATTTCTGATAATCACTAAGTTTTTAATTATGAAATTACTAGAGGAAATGCAGCATCACCTTGGTCGAAAAACATTCGGAGAGCCGTGCACATTCCTGATCCCTAAGTCCTTGATGTTGCACCCATCTTGAGGAGCAGTGCTCTCTCTGGACCGATGTTACTGAATCCAACCCAGTTCCTACTTGATTTTTGTGGCATTAGCCTGGCAGCTAGTTTTTACCTTTACTATTTTTACTACATATTAGGAGATGGCAAATTACTGATAGCCAGGATAAGGGAGTGATTTTCAAGGCATTATAGCTCTAAAAAACAATTGAGAAATCAGCTCCCTCATCACTTCCTTAATGCAATGAGAGAACACGACACGGATGAACAAACTGTTCTGTTATCCAACAAGATTATCAGAGTTATTAGTGAGATAATAAAAAAGTATATGTGACTGCCAAAAGTCTCCAGACTAAGGACCAGAAGACCTGGTTTCTTGTTCTTTCACTTTCTAGTCCTGCAATTCTGGCGAAGTTACTATACTGCTCTGAGGTTCAGGGTTTTTTCACTGTGAAAGAGGGTGCAAGTTCCTCCACATTCTTCCAATCTACTGAGGAAACCCAATGAGATAATGCATGGGAACATGTTTTGGAAACTCAAAAGTGCTGCCCAAAATGTAAGGTAACACTGTTTACAATGGACACTTCCAGAAAGTTTAGCCAACACCCCCATACATTGCATCCGCTTCTGACAACGTTAATCAAAATCAGGCCAAAGGTGCAGGCAGGACAGAGGCCTGACTTACCAGAAAATAAATGTCTGGTCTATTCCACTTGTAGTGCCAGTTTACATTGTCTGGCGAGAGCCAACTACCAGGGCCTCCGGGTAGAAGAAAGAAAGGGTATCAGTGGAACTGAGAGTGTATACAGTGGCGCCTGAAAACCCAACCTCGCCAGGCTTCCCTGTCTCCTGTGTGCAGCATGTTTGCAGTGCATTCCTCTGGAAGGTAAATACACGGAGTCCCGCAGCCCACCTGTGTCCACCTAGCCTGTAAGTGCCCCCTGAGGGTATCAAAGCACGCGGACTTCCACTAGAAACAAAGCCACCGGGCGGCAAGTTTCCCCGTTAACAACAACGAAGAAAGAGAGGACTTGGCAGCTATGACGGATCTGCAATAATTAAACTGACGTTGCTGTTTAGAAGCCTGGGGGTTGCCTGCAGCCTCCCAGGCTCCACTCCATCGGCTCCAACTCTGCAGGCGGGCCGTGAATGTCTCTAGATGCATATTAAGCAAAAAGTTTCTAAAGAGGATCGCGTGGAACCCAGCAATTGATTAAGAATCTCAATGGCCCTAATCCACTGAGAATTGAACTAAGGGCTCCCCAGCAAACACAGCGCTTTCAATGGGGCCTAAAGAGAGCAAGCACTGCCGGGGGCGGCGGCGAAGGGCAGCGGGTGGTGGGACGGGCGGGGTGGGGTGGGGGGAGAGTTACTGAGCATGCGTCCCAGGGTGTTTCGGGGAGTGGGGGGGGAGAGTTACTGAGCATGCGTCCCAGGGCGTTTCGGGGAGGGGGGGGAGAGTTACTGAGCATGCGTCCGATGGCGTTTCGGGGAGTGGGGGGAGAGTTACTGAGCATGCGTCCCAGGGCGTTTCGGGGCGTCCGAGGGTGTTTCGGGGAGTGGGGGGGGGGAGTTACTGAGCCTGCGTCCCAGGGCGTTTCGGGGAGTCGGGGGAGAGTTACTGAGCATGCGTCCCAGGGTGTTTCGGGGAGTGGGGTGGGGGGAGTTACTGAGCATGCGTCCCAGGGTGTTTCGGGGAGTGGGGGGGAGAGTTACTGAGCATGCGTCCCAGGGTGTTTCGGGGAGGGGGGGGGAGAGTTACTGAGCATGCGTCCCAGGGCGTTTCGGGGAGTGGGGGGAGAGTTACTGAGCATGCGTCCCAGGGTGTTTGGGGGGGGGAGTTACTGAGCATGCGTCCCAGGGTGTTTCGGGGAGTGGGGGGAGGAGAGTTACTGAGCATGCGTCCGAGGGTGTTTCGGGGAGGGGGGGAGAGTTACTGAGCATGCGTCCCAGGGTGTTTGGGGGGGGGGAGTTACTGAGCATGCGTCCCAGGGTGTTTCGGGGAGTGGGGGGAGGAGAGTTACTGAGCATGCGTCCGAGGGTGTTTCGGGGAGTGGGGGAGAGTTACTGAGCATGCGTCCCAGGGTGTTTCGGGGCATCCGAAGCAGACGTGTTCCAGCCGATTCAGCAGCGAGTGGTTGGAAATTAGCAAAGTGAGAGGGTAACTGAGGGACTCCGGGAGGCTGAGGGTTTTTTTTCTCAAAACTGTGAAGCTCAGGGAAAGAAGTAGAACTGGGAACCAAGTGAAGTAAAATCGTGGCAAGTGGGCATAGACCTGAAATCTCCTTCGTGGGGGCCCTCCAGCTGGGAACCCAGAACGTGCAGCTCAATGTATGTTTGGAACGAATAGGTGAAAGGAAGCAGGAGGAGGAGGGAGTTCTAGCGAAGACTTCGGAGGGAAGCAACCCATCCCCTGCCACAAGAAAGCACCGCCACTCCAGTGGGAACGGACACGCGTGCACACAGCCACGAGTGAGGTTTGAAAGAGGGCCCACCCTCCATTACACCTGTGCTCCACCGTGGCCCCCAGCCAAGTTTAATCTCCCATTCGGCACTTACTTCTGGAAGCTTCTTTCCCTTTCCTTCCCACCACTCATTGGCCTTTCACCCCCTAGTTTTTTGTCTGTGTATGGGACTGTCTTCCCCCACTCCCCCTTGACTGAAGTTCCTTGAGAGCAGCAGCCCTCTTTTTATCAGGGAAGAGATTTGAAGCTCAGGACATTCTTATCCAAGTAGATGCTAGCCACCTGGGTAGTCAAGACAGGGCCCTGCACAGTTAATGTGAATCTTGTCATAATGCCAGGGTTATTGTTTTGCAAGGAGCTGGTCATAGAACACTAGATTGCATTGTCACTGGGAAATAAGCTCATTCTATTAGCTTGTTTCTCAGCTAGCTTATGTAGAAATTTGCCACAGTTGTTACTGCTGGGCACCTGCCCTGGATCTGATCATCAATTATATCATCTCTTCCATCTGATGGACTGCACCTCACCCCTTGCTTTTTCAGAGCTGGCGAAGCTGGGCCAAGGAAAGCGATAGTGCCAGCTGAGTGGAATGTGCAGGAAGGGACCGAGGAGGGGCACTATGTACTGGAGAAAAGAGATGGGGTCTCCAGGACAGGGGTGAGGACACTAGACTGAGGGCACAAAGGAAGGAAACCACAAGGAAGTAGAGTAGGGAAGTGGGGAGCATGCTGAGGAGAGAGGTCAAGAGATGGTGACCGCTTTCTGCATGCCCCAAGGAGATGGTGATGACACTCCCAAGTCCATGTGGGAATCCCTCCTTATGCGGGCCTCAGTCTGTCATCTTCCTTGGAGCAGGACCAAAGTAAATAAGATAAAGTCACAATTTCTCATCCTTCTTCACTCAACTTTTCTTTGAGGTGAGTTGGCATTTTTGTAAAAGAATGCATTCTCTGCCAGATGCGGTGGCTCACCCCTGCAATCCCAGGGTTCTGGGAGGCCAAAGTGGGAGGCTTGATTGAGGCCAGGGCTTCGAAACCTAGGCAACATAGCAAGACCTCCATCTCTGTAAAAGAAATTAGCCAGGCATGGTGGTGCATACTTGTAGTCCTAGCTACTTCGGAGGCTGAGGCGAGAGAATCATTTGCACTTAGGCATTGGAGATTACAGTGAGTTAAGCGTTCTCCTGTACTGCCATGGTAGGTGGGTGTTGCTAGCCACATGAGGATATGTGAGCCGGTCACCAGGGACTGCGGCTGACTCCCCGAGCACAAGGACAGTAAGAATAAACTTCTGATTATTCCCCTGCCCCCAACCCCAACTTCAATTAAAGAGATATACCCTTATGTGACTGACAAAAAAGAGCCCTGCTCTCCCAGAGTCACATCCCCATAGGCCAAAACACTCTTACATATAATTATTGGTGCTTCATAAATGGCTGATAAAAAAACTTTTCTATCAGGGGATACACCCTACCTTATTCACAGCCTCTTACAGAGAGCTGGCCTGCCCACAGTCTCTGTAAGGGGCAGTTGTCTCTTCTGAGTGACATTTCCCTGACCTCCCCTCAAGCCATGACTGACCAAGGAAGTCAATGTCACCACTGAGAAGCAAGGCGTAGCCTCAGACTCTGAGTTTCTAACTCTTTCCACTTTCCTAAGATGGGGTTATGCCTCATTTCTGAGATATTTCCAACCCTCTGCCATATATTCCTCTTTTTGTGAGGCCACTTGGGGAGGTGTCTGCTTCTTAGCACCAGAAAAGCTCTCTCAGGACCCAGTTGCTGACCCAGTTGCTGCAAATGCTGAAAGTAGGAAATGGAGGTCATGTGTAGGCCATAAAGATTTTCCCACTCCTCCTCTTGAATCAGGGATGGCCTTGTGAATTACTTTGGCCCATAGAATGCGGCAAAGTGATACTGTACCGGTTCTAGCCTTGGTCTTAAGCCTGCCAGCTTTTGCTTTCACTCCCTTGGAGCCCTGAGCTAGTGTAGAAAGAGATTCAGCTGCAAGGACTCGTTACACAATTTGCAGGGATTAGTGTAAAAGGAAATGCAGGTTTCCTTGTTTTAAAATTATTCCGAATTTTAAGGCGGTGACAACAGAGCCCTATACCAAGCAGGGGCTTGATCCGAGCTGGTGCAGGCATCACAGCCAGGCTTCCTGATGCACGAGTGATGCTATCTTGGATTTCTGGCCCCAATTCAGCCTCCTAATGGTCAGCATGAGAGTATGAACTACCCTAGGTGAGACCAGTAGAAGAACCCAGCTCAGATTACAAAACTATGAGCAAACAAACGGTTGTTATTCAAGTAAAGCTCACTAAAGCTCTTCATGACAAATGGGTATAGTCATGGGGGCTGCTAAGGCCTGGGTTGATATTTTATATAGCAATAGGTAACTGAAGCATGAAGAATAAGGGTTTGCAGTGAGTGGTCACCTACCATATGACAGGCCCTGTGCTGGTGCATTGCCTGTGCTAGCTCACCTGATCCTCATAACACCTTTCATAATTCCTTTCTACAGGAGAGAATACAGCAGTTTCAAGGACAAGGGATTCGTACCACTGCTCCTCACTCAGTAAATAGCAGAGACAGAATTTGAATGTGAGTCTGACTGATTCCAAAACCCATGTAATATGCCTGCATTGAAACAGAGGAAAATCCAAGGAAAGTGCACACAGCTTGGAGACTATTGGATAGGGGTCTGATGCAGTCTTTCCTAAATTTCCTCACAAATTTGCAGTTGAAGTATCAGGCAGAGAAATGATAACCAGGTGAAAGACCCCAATGGGACATCATCACATCACAGCTCTGTGATCATCAACCATAATCCCTAGAGGGTCACCTAGAGGTATCCTACAATGAGGCTTACTTGGGTTTTCTGATAGGTATAATACTGAGAAAATTTGCTATGGTTAGCTATGGGTATTCACCACTTATTTTGGTGTATATTATCCCCCAACAAACCACAGGCACCTGTGATCATCTGGGTATGTGTTCAGGAACTATCTTGCACCCAGAAAGAACAAGAATTTTTTTTTTTTTTTTTTTTTTTGAGACAGAGTCTCTCTCTGTCACCAGGCTGGAATGCAGTGGCACAATCTCAGCTCACTGCAACCTCTGCCTCCATGGTTCAAGTGATTCTCCTGCCTCAGCCTCCCGAGTAGCTGGGACTACAGGCATGTGCCACCACACCTAGCTAATTTTTGTATTTTTAGTAGAGACAGGGTTTCACCATGTTGGCCAGGTTGGTCTCGATCTCTTGACCTTGTGATCTGCCCACCTCGGCCTCCCAAAGTTCTGGGATTACAGGTGTGAGCCACTGTGCCGGCCAAGAATTAATTTCCACATTAGACTCAGCCAGAGTTAATGAAGAAGCTTTCCCTACATGATGGCACCTCACAAGAAATACTATCTATTTATAATATTCATTGGCTTTACTTGTCTTTACCAAGCCTTCCTGAGTGTCGTCAGTGGGTGAGTGAGTGTGTGGATAGGTACCTGCCTATCTGTCTGCCCATGGTGATGAACACATCACTGTAGGTCAGCAATGACATTGAATCTAAATGCTGTTGGCCGTAAGGAAAATAGTGACATTCCCTGGCTCAGAGGAAATGCTGGTAGGAAAGCCATATGGACTAGTATTTATAAGTACAAGCTCAGGGGTCAACGATGCTGAAGTTCAGTGCCTTGTCCTGTCTCTTACTAATTAGTGATATTGGACATATTGATTAATTGTATAAGTATGTTTCTCACTTATCTATAAAATGAGATGTATGAGGGCTAAATGAAATGATGCATGTGAAAAACTGAACAAGGTGCCAGGCCTAGGACAAGGGCTCAATAAATGTCAGCGATTATTTTATTTGATGAACAAAAGAAGGCAAATGTTCTTTCTTTGATGCCCCCTATCTTTTCCCTGTGTCGTTTCTCTAAAAAAGTATATGTGTGTAATTTCTATGCCTTCCCTCCACTCTCCCATTATCTACCACTTCATCATCCTCTCACTAGCCATGGCCACTTTCCCTCATTATCTTTTCTATATTTCTTCCCTCCTCCCCTGAAATGGGGTTGAGCAGGGGTAGATCAGAGGATGAGAAAACGCAGGGAGACATTGGTGGCAGGGTGACAATGGAGCGCCACAAGCTGTCTAGGCCATCTAGACTTTCCCTGAGGACACTTTGGTATCTCTGAGAATACCATTTTCTCAGGACTCCTCACACTGGGAGAAACCTTAGCAATCATCTGATGGTGTACTTGTTACAGTAGATAGGCAGACATGTGCAGTGCAGGAGAGGGCCCCCCACCCTGACCAGGAATGTCAGGTGACCATCAGGTGATGGTCACATGGTTGTTACACTGTCTCTCTCAAATAATAACTGGTTGCAGCCAGCACCAGGGAAAGGCAGTCTCCAAATAGATAGGAAAAACCTGAAAGTGACAATTAGCAGCTTCACAATAAGATCTCAGGAATTGGGCAGGTGGGCTCAAGCACGTGCACTAAGAGGCAAAGTGGCGGAGTTTAATTGGTAAATGACCTTCCTGTAGGAATGCTACGCTGGTAAGGGAAGAACGCCTCGAGAAAGCATCTGTACCATTCCAGCAAATACACTGTGCATGCTCCCCTCCCAAATGCTAGCAGGCCACTGCACATATGGAAAGCCCACCCCAAGGGAAGAATTGGGAGAAGTAACCCAAGACCCCGAAAGTATGCCAGCCTGTAAGACCGCAAGTCAAAGGTCAAACTGTGCACTTGACCTCACAAGGTGCCCACTCGGCCCTCTTCCAAATATACTCTACTTCCTTTCATTCCTGCTCTAAAGCTTTTCAATAAATTCTCACTCCTGCTTGAGGACTAAGCTCTGATCTTTTCTTATCTTCCAAATTCCTATCTAAGGGGTCTGGGGAGTTATGCCCTACAAACCAAAAATTCTCATCAGATGGGTTCTATGTAACCCTGTATATTGTGACTTTTTAGTCTGACTCTGGCGTAATATTACATGACAAGAAAATCAAAATGTTTTATCCCATAACATGCCTCTTTGGCATATTTGGAAATGGCCTGCAAAACCATCCTTTGTACGGGAAAATTTGCATCTGTAAAGAATCTCTGTTAACATAGCTAGATATTTTTCTTCCAGGCCCTCCCATCTGAAGAGATTAAGAGTCTAGCACCTTTTAAAAATTATTTATTTATTTATTTATTTTTGAAACAGAGTCTCACTCTGTTGCCCAGGCTGGAGTGTAGCGTTGCCATCTCAGCTCACTGCAACCTCTGCCTCCTGGGTTCAAGCCATTCTCCTACCTCAGCCTCCCGAGTAACTGGGATTACAGGTGCCTGCCACCATACCCGGCTAATTTTTGTATTTTTAACAGAGACAAGTTTTCGCCACATTGACCAAGCTAGTCTTGAACTCCTGGCCTCACTGTGATCCACCTGCTTCAGCACTCCAGCCTGGGCAACAAGAGCAAAACTCCGTCTCAAAAAAAAAAAAAAAGTTAGAAAACTAAACTACAAGGTCCTTAAATGCCTGCTCCGCAGTATTAGCCAAACATGAACAAGATCCCAGGTGTTAGGCTGGGCGCGGTGGCTCACGCCTGTAATCCCAGCACTTTGGGAGGCCGAGGTGGGCGGATCACCTGAGGTCAGGAGTTCAAGACCAGCCTGATCAACATAGTGAAACCCTGTCTCTACTAAAAATACAAACATTAGCTGAGCATGGTGGTGCATGCCTGTAATCCCAGCTACTCGCGAGGCTGAGGCAAGAGAATCGCTTGAACCCGGGAGGCAGAGGTTGCAGTGGGCCGAGATCACGCCATGCACTCCAGCCTGGGCAATGGAACAAAAGACTCCATCTCAAAAAAAAAAAAAAAAAAAAAAAAAAAATCCCAGGTGTTCTGGATTCCCATCCAAAAGAAAAGGGGAAACCAAACCCCCTGCTTCCATCTCACCCGGGATCTCCTGTCTTCACAAAGCACTTTACTGTCTTTCCTGCCCAGCTGTTGAAATATCAAACTGTACCAAGATTTTGGCCATGATGGACTCTGTTCTCTGCACACTAAGATATTTATCTTCCTGGTCATCAGTAGAAATATTAATAAATAATATTGGTTGCCATTTATTGAGCAGTGTGTTAAACATCCATATTATTTAATGGATGTTTTTCTAGCTGTGTTTTAAAGTTTTAAAGTTGCAGCATTTGAATGAATGAATGACTTCTGAGCCAAAGTGAGAAAAAGCAGACAAGACACAAATGAGTTTTCTAAACTATTTTTCTCCCCGAAATTAGCTCTGCTGCTTTGCACAAGTCTCCTTTCCTAAGATCCCACTTCTCATCTGTTCAATGGGGATATGAACATCTACAAGTTTATGGTAAACTTTAAAAGCACATTTGTCTGATACTAAGAGCCAATAAACAATCGTTACTGTCATTACCCCAGTTGGCAATTTGGGCAGGGCTTGACAGGGAGTTTGGGTGACAGGCGATAAAGTAAAGGACATTATGGAAAGTCTGAAAGAATGTAATAAGGATAATATATTTTAAATGTATTTTTCTCTTTTATATTTTGTGAATGACTTTTCCCCTAGTTAGCCTAAGGTGATTCTTATGACTCAGGGAGGTTTGAGATTGTTACAGCAGGAATGCAAATAGAAAAAAAAAAAAAAAGATCTAGCTTTTGATTTCCAAATTTGAGTTCCTAGAATAACTGTCTTTAAAATTCAGAGGTTAGAGATAAAGAAAAGGATTTTCTAGATTCCTATCACTTCCATTAAAATACCGAGGGTCAGAACAATGAACCTGAATTCTAAAGCTATTGGTAGAGAGAAATGACCTTTGATGTAAGAGGTGTCCCTACTGCCCAGAAAAGATGGGGTGTTTTTCCTTTCCAAACCAAGGGAATGTCAGGGGAAGAAAAGATAGAGATTAAAGGGGAAAAGTGAGTTTTGTGTATCTTTGCTTCTCCATTCAGGGCTGATATCACAAGTAGTAGATAAATTGAAAGAAAGGAATCCCAAAAGAAGAAAAAGACTGTGTTCTGCTCCTCACTTAAAACTCAGTAAAAGGGACCCCCACCAAGTGGTCCATGCCAATATGTAACACAGAAAGGAAAACCAACAGCATGGGCCTCTTGGCTTGGAGGAAGCCAAAGTGCACATTTCTTCAGTCATACTACATCTGGGTTCATCTAGCCACCTCTGCCATGCTGCCCAAGTTCAACCCCAATGAGATCAGTCATATACCTGCCAGGTGCCCTGGTGGAAAACTGGGTACCATGTCTGCCCTAGCCCTTAAGATCAACCCTCTGGACCTGTCTCCAAAATAAGTTGGTGATGACATTCCCAAGGCCACAGGTCACCAGAAGAGTCAAAGGATTACAATGAAACTGACCATTCAGAACAGACAGGCTCAGACTGAGGTGGTACTTTCTGCCTCTGCCGTGAGCATCAAAGCCCTCAAGGAACCAGAGACAGAAAGAAGCAAAACAATCAAGCACAGTGGAAATGCCATTTTTCATGACACTGTCAAGATTGCATGACAGATGCAGCACCAATCCTTAGTCACGGAACTCTCTGGGACCCGTAAAGAGATCTTGGAGACTGCCCAGTCTATGAGCTCCAATGTTGATGGGCGCCAGCCTCCAGACATCATAGATGACATCAAATCAACAGTGGTGCAAGTAAATATCCAGCTAGCTATGAGCTACGAAGGAAAAAATTTCAATAAAGGATCATTTGACAACTAAAAATAAAAACACAGCATGGTTATGACATAGGGTCTGCATGAGTGCCTTTGTGCCTCCTTGAAAAAGCCAGTTTCCCCATGCACAGATGTCAGTAGTACAAGTCAACCAGGTATCCAGAGACATTGCTAAAAAATGTCAATACCAAATCTAATCACAGCATAAGGACCAGTGTATACAAATCTAAAGCCCACTTTCTCCTGCTCACTCCTAAAGCTCACTTTCTCACAACACTGCCACCCCAATATACCAAGAAACCATCTAGAAAGGAGGGCAGACAATAGCCACTTACCTTTAAAAACAAAACCAAACTCTTTACACCAAAACTTCTTCCATATCCAAAGAGTCTAAAATACAGTTAGTGATGAATGTGGATGTGGAGCCAATGAGTAAGATTTGATCAGTTACAGAAAACAAGTGAAGCCACATTTACTTTGCACAACCAAATGTAGTTTGCTAAGTTTTTGACCCCATTATATGAAGAAGACAAATCATCCATAACTCTACCACGCTAAACATCCATTACTTTTTTTTTTTTTTTTTTGAGAGTTTCGCTTTGTGGTCCAGCCTGGGGCACAGTGGTGCAATCTTGGCTCACTGCAACCTTCGCCTCCTGGGTTTAAGCAATTCTCATGTTCAGCCTCCTGAGTAGCTGGGATTACAGCCACCCATAGATTTTTAAAATACTTCTCTTTCACTTGTCTTGCATAGGCATGATTATTGCAAATAACTGCAATGCATATCAGTCACAGTTTTATATCATGCTCTTTGTAAAATTCATCAAAATTCCTTTTCCATGCTGCTGTGTGTTCTTCCTGGTTACCAATGTTAACAGACACATAAGCTATTAGTCAAAACTCTTGTCATTGCAAGTATCATAAAGCCAATTCCAACTCAACTGAAGAAAATGGGTATTTAATGGAAGAACACTGGAGTTGCTCATTGACCTACAAGAACCACGCAGCCCTGGGGGCCTAAATGCAGGGGACAGGGGCTTGAAGTCACCAGAGTTCTTCACTGCTCATTCTTCCTACAGACATCTCCACATAAATGTATTAGGCATTTAGCCATGTTAGGTCATTTTCATTAGCCACATTTTCCAAATGGGGAAGGAGGGACTAAGGGAGTTACATGACTCACTGCAGGTGATTCAGCTGCTAAATGGCATTGATTTGAAAACCAGCATCTTGATTCAGATTGGTGGATCCATACAAATTGCAAGGGACAAAACTTTTCAAAAATATGTAAGAAGAGTCACATAGGATAAGAATATATTTGATTTTTGTGAGGACTACAGCTGAAGGAGAAGAGAAACATGCAAATGGGCTTCCATTTCCCACACTAGGGCAGCTTCTGTCATCTCAGAATGCCCACCTGGCATCTTCCTGACCCTTGGCTCGCCCACAAGGAAGTTCATGGCAATATTGTTTTCAGAAGCCAATATTCTCCTGTCTCTACTTGCAAGAAAATAACTGGGCCCCCCAGTAAGTATAATTGGTGCGAACAGTGATTTATTATACGCCCAGTTCTGCAGATGGCCTTTCATATGGAAATGATTTTTCCTGAAAACAGAAAAATATGGGTTTTTTCCCTTCTCAGCAGGTTATAACAGGTTTACAATCCACTGCATCAAAACTAGCATCAAAAACTTTAACGGAGTTCCCTTAAAACAGAAACACAAAAAACACGTTCCATCTGGTAAATAATTGCCGGAGTTGCATTCCTGTGCATTCAGGCACAAGCTAACTGCTGTACAGCATAAAGCTGTGAAAATGTCTAGGCTTAATGGGGAAACATGAGATAAGATCTACTTAGGTCTATCATATACTCAAATTGCAACCTTCTGGGATGCTGGTTCATGCCAGACTCAAATCACCCATAATCTGATGAGCTAGACAGATGTGTAAGATTATTCCAGGATATCTGAAAATCTCACATGTGAGTACAAAAGGCTAGGTGGACACGTGCAGCCCTTATTCTATGTGAATGAAGGGGAATGTTTACCAAGAAGGTCATTTTCAGATGACCATAGTTGAAGAACAAAGTCAAATGTGGTTCTAAGTGACATGTCCTCTGCCTAAATAACAGATGAGAAAGTATATCTAAAAAGGCTTATATCATCCTGTGATGGAATACTTAAGAATGGGGAAAGCATTTAGCAGTAAAAAGTAAGTTACCAAAAGGATTTAATGTAGTTAGTATGTAGCAGGTTAATTTCAGTAGATGACTCTAAGTTATGATTTTCATCCAGAAAGAATTATTTTAGTCAGCTTTCCACCAGTGGAACATACTTCCTCCTAAGCTCCCTGCCTCTGAAAGCATAGGCAGGGGAGCCATGTATTACAGATGTTGTGGGGAAGATCTACACATTTGGAAAGCTGAAGATCTGCAAATTAGGGATGACACTCAAATTCCTTAAGGGGTTGGGCAGATAAATTGTGTAAAATGGTAAGGCATTAGAAAGTGGACCAAACTGCAGAGGACTGGAGAGGCACAGCCCACCTAAAGACATTCAAATTTGATACAGATGCTTCTTGGCTTACCATGGGGCTACTGTGTCCCAATAAACCCATCTAAGTAAAAAAATGCATTTAGTACACCTAACCTATCAAACATCACAGCCTAGCCTAGCCTACCTTACACATGCTCAGAACACTTACATTAGCCTACAATTGGGCTACATCATCTAACACAATGCCTATTTTATAATAAAGTGTAGAATATCTCATGTAATTTATTGAATACTGGACTGGAAGTGAAAAACAGAATTATTACACGGTACTTGAAGTATAGTTTCTGCTGAATGTGTATGGCTTTCACGCTATCATAAAGTTGAGTAATGATAAGTCAAACCATTGTTAAGTTGGAGACTATCTGTATTTAAAAACAAAACAAAACAAAACAAAACCCAAAAACAAAAATAGACTGGTCTGGCCAAATAGACCACTTTGGAAGGATTTGGCCTATGGATCAAGAGGATATTTGCCGCTCCTGGACTAGCAAATCCTTAAGCCTTCTTTGCCTGCTGAGTTCTGTGATGTGTATAAAAATAATGCACTTTTATCTAATAAGAGCCAAACACATTAACCTCTGTGGTAGGAGAAAGTGGAGTTGAACAGAAGTATTGAATGTGGTCTCCATCCTCAGAAAACTCAAAAATACTTTAAAATAAGATACGTCCATACAAAGACAGCCAACAGTGGCGGGCAAAAAGCTTATGACGGCTCATTAGGAAGCATTTCTAACTTTGATCTAGATGGGTTCAGAAAGAGCCACAGAATAGGCAAGGCTTGAGTGGGGCTTAAAAGAACAAATAGGTCTGACATAGTGGCTCACACCTCGATCTCTACTCGGGAGCATCATTTGAGCCCAGGAGGTTGAGGCTGCAGTGAGCTATGATCACACCACTGCACTCCAGCCTGGGTGACAAAGCAAGACCCTGTCTCTAAAAAAAAAAAAATAAAGGATGAACATTCAGCTAAATGGAGAGTGTATAGGAGGATAGAGTTGTTAGGTAGTAATAGGACAAACAAGAAGCCCAGGGGCGAGGAGGAGGGTCATGCTTGGATCCTTCTGAACCTCTCAACTTCTTCCTCAGATCCTAAAATTGGCTTCCTGTCACCTATTCTGTTCTGAGCCTCCTCCTCAGCCTCTGGACCTCTCCCTTCTTATGAACTAAAAGGTTTCTTAGGGTCACAGTTCCCACAGCTGGGCCCTACCACCTGCAGTCAGAGCCCTTAGCGCTCCCCTTGTATTCGCCTGGTCCATATCCCAGCCTCACTGCCTGTTTGCAGACTTGTCAACACAGTCATTGGGCTACCTCTTGGACAATCACCCTTGATGCTAAATCACCCAAGCAAATTAATTGAATTTTCAAGTGACGAGGGTAATCCTAAGCACTTAATGGTCAGAAGTGAGGGGGCACAAACTATTTTTGGATTCGAATTTGTCTTTATTATGTGGTGTACACCTTTGTTGGGGTACTAAGTGCCATCAGTAAATAGCTAGCAGCAATTGGTGGCTTACAACATGCCAGAATCTGTGCTGAGCCCAGTGCATGCATGCCCTCCCTTGCCAACTCAACCTCCAAAATGGGGCACAATATTTTCCCCTCTCTCGAGATGGGTAAACTGAGGCTCAGGGGTTAAATAACACATGCAAAGTCATACAACTAACAGGGGCATGGATTCAAACCCAAGTCTTCTGTCTCCAAAAACTGACTACAATCACATGTGGTTGACGGTTATCACTGCATGTGATTGTACCATTCATATGGATGTGTAAATGCACACTCAATGGCACAGAATCACCTGCTGGCCTATCATCGGATGTAAGCAGCTGCCATCTCCCAAACAATACACT
Organism: Pan troglodytes; assembly: GCF_028858775.2. Lineage (NCBI taxonomy): Eukaryota > Metazoa > Chordata > Mammalia > Primates > Hominidae > Pan > Pan troglodytes. The sequence goes on along the minus strand of NC_072409.2, from coordinate 115,449,519 downwards.
CATTTGATGTATGAATTTGTATCGCTGACTCTTCAGACACAGTAGTCCTCCCTTATCCAAGGTCCAAATATATGAAACAGAAAATTCCAGAAATAAACAATTCATAAATTTCAAGTTGTCCGTGTTCTGAATAGCATGATGAAATCTTAGCCATCCTGCTCTGCCTGCCGGGGTGTGAATCATCTTTTTGTCCAGCGTATTCACACTATAGAGGCTCCCTGCCTGTTAATCACATAGTAGATCTGTTGGTTATCAGGTCAACTGTCGCAGCATCACAGTGCTTGCGTCCAAGTAACCCTTATTTTACTTAATAATGGCCCAAAGAGTAATGAGGTCAGAATATTGTTTTATTATATTATAAGTTGTTATCCTTTATTGTACCAAATTTATAAGTGAAACTTTATCATAGATATGTATGTATAGGAAAAAAAAATAGTATATAGAGGGTTCAGTACAATCCATGGTTTTGGGCATCCTCTGGGGTCTTGGAACATACCCCCTGTGGATTAGAGGGGAGTATGATAATGCAGCATTCTCACCACATTTGAATCATCTGGGGGCACTAATAAAAAAGCACTGATGCCTTAGCTTCAATCCCCAGAGATTTAGATTGAATTGGTTTTGGTTTGAATCAAACATTGGAATGCTAGAGGAGCTTCCCAGATGATCCTAATGTGTAGAGAACATAGGCAGTGAATAGTGGCTAGGAGTGAGGGCTTGGGGTCTGATTTCTGTTATCATAGGCCAGCTATGACACACCTATGAGTCTTAGTTTTCTCATCTATAAAATGGGAACTACAGAACTGTGTACTTTATAGCACTGATGCAAGGGTTAAGTTAGATGGAAACAATGGAATGCAAAAATGGTAAGGTTCCTGGTGCCATCCCTAAAAGCCTCATTGATCCATAATGAAATGGAAGTTTATAGTCTCTTAGGCAAACACCCATTGGTTACATGAGAAAATGTATTCTCCTGGCTTTCTACTCAGACTTTCTGACACCTCAGGGTAGAGGAGAGGGCTGGACAGGCACTCTTGACAACCTGCTAGCTCTTTCAGAGATGTAAATGCAAAGGCCTTTCAGAGCTAGACAGCTGACATACAGATGTGAAGTAACTGGGATAAGCTATCAGGGCTATTTAAAAAAAGGGAGACAGAGCGAGCAGGTATGATTTGAAGAGAAGATACCCCATAAAAGGCCTTAAAGTTCATTAAAAATAATAATTACTACCAACAAAGTGCTAGCCAAACAAATCCGTCTGTCCCCACATGCAGCAGGTAGGGTGCCAGTTTGCACCATGAGTAGTTCACACCTTCAGCTTTAGAGATTCAGGTCAGTGGCTCCTCCCTGCTTCTGCACTTGTGAGCTGAGGGCAGCTACTTCCCCTTCCATTGGAAGCCAGGGGGTTTCAAGGACGTGTCGGTGACTATGAAGGGGCTTGCAGATGACAGCCAGATTTGTTAAAGGCAGACAAGCAGTTATTTGTTTAAAAGTTCCCACCTTACAGAGGGCCCATCTCTGTTTCAGGCTAGCTGTGTGGCCTTACCTAACTTCTCTGAACCATTGCTCACATGTAAAACATGGAAAAAATTATCCACTTCTCAGGGATGTTGTGAAGATTAAAAGAACAAGAGATGTAGAGTGCTCAGCACAGTGCCTCTGCTCTGGGAAGCACTCCAGATGTGTCTGCTTTTGTTGTGATTTTGCCATTCTTCAACAAAGTTAAAAGAGCCTCAAGCACTGTAAGCATTGTTTCTCCCCTTGCCCTGGAAAATTATTTAAATGACATGGTTCATTCTAATACATTATCTCATCCCTCCTTTGAAGCCACAGTCAAAAGCACTGACAAACAAGTTTGAGAGAGATAAGGAGAGGCGAGATAAAAGATATAAAGTGACCAAAAAAAAAAAAAGGTAGATAATTTGTTCCTTGTCTGTTCTCAAGGATCACAGGTCTGGTGGCTTGCTGAATGGGGTACGGAGAGGTAACACAGTACACCTCCCACATCTGTGGCCTGCAATGGCCCCAGTGAGCACTGGGCAGCACCCAGGCAGAGAGAAGGGCTTTCTGGATTTCTCTGGGGATAGTTACTCTCAGTGTTTCCAAGAATAAGAATCCAGCATGGGATTCATCCCACCTTCATTGCATTTTGCTTTGCTTTGACATCTGCCATGGAGAATGCAAAAAAAAAAAAAAAAAAAAGTTAGGCCTCATAAGACATAAATGTGTCCATGCTTTGGCCTATCCAGGCCCAGATTTGAGTTCAGAGAGGCCCTGGAAGCCTGGACTAGGCCTAGACCAACTTTGGTTCTTGGGCTTTAAGAAACAGCATTCATTCACCTGATTTTCAACTGGGGAACCACCCTCCACCCTCACTGTCAGTCACTGTGCTTTGGATGAAACTGACTTTATCCCTGTCTTCAGGTAGTGGGTGTGATATTCAGGCCTGGCCAATCAGAGCATCACATTCCTCTGATCCAGTGATAGATAGTGACCCATTGAGAAATGGGCATGTGAACCCCTCAGAGTCAGAGTGATACAAGGAAATTGTTTTTAAGGGCTTTGTTGAGGTATAATTTACATACCATAAAATTCACCCATTTAAAGTATACAATTCAATGATTTTTAGTAAATTTTCAAAGTAACCACAAAAATCTGGTTTTTGAATATTTCTATAATCACAAAAAGATCTCTTGTGCCATTTGTAGGTACAAGGAAACTTTAGCAGAGTTATTGAGGAAAATTCACATGTTCCTTTTGTCTGGGTCTGTTTGCAATAATGATTACAAGAGCCTGGATCTACATGGAACCTGAGAATAAAGCAAAAGCTGCTTAGTAAAGAGATAGGCTGGGCACAGTGGTTCACGCCTGTAATCCCAACACTTTGAGAGGCCGAGGCGGGCAGATCACTTCAGGTCAGGAGTTGGAGACCAGCCCGGCCAACATGGTGAAACCTCATCTCTACTAAAAATACAAATTAGCTGGATGTGGTGGCGCATGCCTGTAATCCCAGCTACTCGGGAGGCTGAGGCAGGAGAATCGCTTGAACCTGGGAGGCGGAGGCTGCAGTGAGCCAAGATCGTGTCACTACACTCCAGCCTGGGTGACAGAGCGAGAATTGTCTCAAAAAAAAAGAAAAGAAAAAGAGAGAGAGAGATGTAGAGAAGCTGAGTCCGGAGGTCCCTGGTTGAGGCTCTGATCAAGCTGAACCTGAAGTCAGAGCTTCCCCTAGACTTCTTCAGTTCCATGAGCTGAGAAGTTTCCCGTTGTCTTTAGCCAGTTTGATTTGTGTTTTCCGTCTCTTGCAATGGGATGAATCTCGCCTGACTCCAAAAATTTTTGACCAGACTCTAAAGATTAGAACTGGAACCTTTATTAATTGAATATCAGACAGGAAAGCAAATCTCCAGATCTGCTGTAATCAAAGGATTATTTTACATATGATCATAGATGCCATTTTACAAATGAGGATTCAGCCCTGCAAAAGTCAATTGCTTAACCAGGATACATAGGAGAAACTGGAGAAGTCCTTGTAACTCTGAATTTGATTTTGTAACCTGATTTTGAATTTGTAACCCTGAATTTGATCCTGTCTTTCCTCTTGAAGAAATCATCATCATCATCATCATCATCGCCATTACCTCTTACAAAATGTTTACTATGTGTCAGACCTATGCTGAGTATGTACTGTGTAAATATTAACTCATTTAATCTTCACAACTGCCTTATGGGGTAGGTATTATTATTATTCTCATTTTACGGATGAGGAAACTGAAGTCTGTAGAGGTCACATAACTTCTCCAAGGTTATATAGCCTGTGAGTAGCAGAGGCAGGATTTGGATGCAGGCACACTGGCTGCAGAGGCCACACTCTTAATCTGTGCACTGTCCTGCCTTTTATAAATAAAAATTAATCTAACATAAGCTTGTAATCAGTGTTCCAGTGGTCTTTCAGCTGGAGATACTACCTTTTTCTGAACTTATATTTCCGTCATAAAAAAATAAAAAGCAAAAACCTCAAATATTTTGTGTATTTTAAGACTTCAATTATATAAACAATTTTTATCTGATTTCAAGTAGTCATAAACTTCTGTGCTTCTTACAACTTTGTTCTGCTCTTCTAAACACAGTAAAAGTAAAGTTTAATCATGGCAAAAGTCTAATTTTTATGTCTTCTTGCAGTAAAAAACTAGATGACTGCTCTGCTTTATTGATATTTAATATGATATGGTAATGATATTTAATGTAATTTAATATGAAATTTTACATTTTATATCAGCCAACTGACAAAAAAGTAAGACCTGGAAGTTATTTTTATGTAGAAGAAAGATATGCTGAATTTTAGGAAATTCAGCCAGTGGATATATACAAGATGGTTGAGGAGGGGAGCTGCAGGCACGGAGAACAGCTTAGAAGGCTGTTCCTGCAAATACAGACAGTTGCCAACTTACAATGGTTTGGCTTACGGTTTTTCAAATTTATGATGGTGTGAAAGCCATACGTGTTCAGTAGAAACCACACTGCAAGTACCCCATAACCATTCTGTTTTTCACTTTCAGTGCAGAATTCAATAAATTACATGAGAAATTCGAACTTTATTATAAAATAGGTTTGTGATGATGATTCTGCCCAACTGTAGGCTAAGGGAAATGTTCTGAGCGATTTAAGGTAGGCTAGGCTAAGCTATGGTGTTTGGTAGGTTAGATGTAAGTGCATTTTCAACTCACAATGTTTTCCATTTACAGTGGGTTCATTGGGATGTCATAACCTCATCGTAAGTTGGGTATCAGTACCTCAAATATATTTGTTTAGTATAGGGAGTCTGTACAAGTTACTTGGGATTGACTTGGCTCCTGGGGCAACAGAACTTTGTTCTAAGTTCTAATGCCATTGTTAAAATCAATGAGTTATCAACAGGGCACTAGACATAATTGAGAAGCTGCCCTCTTGGGAGGGGTAGATAACTAGAAAAACAGCAGCATGAAGTGTGGATTGGAGTACTTAATGGTGGCACCTGGGCAAATTATTCTAGGCATGTCTGCACAGACCTCAAATGATGGAGGTGGGTTAGAGTTCGGCTTCCCAAATCCTCTGTCAGTGATCTCTTATTGCAGAAGGCAGCCTGGTACCCATAAGAGTCTAAGACACAGCTTCAGCAGCCCTTTCCAGTTTTCTATTTAAAATTCTTGTGGAATTTGTGTTTCACTCCCTAAGAAAGCATATGTCTGCCTTCGGGATATGTGAAAATTTGACAAGAAGTAAACACCTTCCCTGTTCAACATAGGCCCCACCTTCCCAAGCTCTCATTTCTAGGTTTCTTGTTCTTTGGTCCATATTCATTGTATGAGGAGATGGTCAACATGGCTACTAACTCCACATGAACTCAGTATTAACTGGTTAATCTACTCCATGAATCCCTACAAATACGGGAGCATGTTGGGGTATGGTTCTTGGGTAATGTGTATGCATTTTGATTGAGGCTGAGGTTTTTGCTGCAATCAGTGGTCTAGCCTCACAATATCCAGTGTGGTGGGAATGTGTGGCTCAAAGAGGACAGGAGGATGGAGCTTCTGGAGAAGGAAAGGCTTTGGAGCCAGCAGGGATATTCGAGTCTAACAAGTAACCGCAAGTTTCTTCCACTTTTGTGTTCAACACTTTGTTGCTCATTCATGCTGGAAAAGAAGACAAGAAACAAGCCAAAATTTTCATTCATCCTCAGATTGTCTTATTCTAACTTGGAGACAAAATCTGGATTTGAACCTTGTTTCTGCCATTTATGAGTTGTTTGAACTCGAACACATCAACTAATCTCAATTACCTCAACTGCAAAGGAGCAGTTATGATAACATCCTTCCTGTCTCATTCACAGGGTTACTGGGGGAATGAATCAGTCAATGTAATCAAAATGCTGCATGCAGGCAGTGTAAACTGTGACTGTCTTGTAAGAGTCAAGTGTCAATAATGACTGTCACTTTCATTTGGGGTCAGGATTCACTCTTACTGCTGCCTGTTATGTACAATCTCAAGCAGTGTTGTTTATTATTATTCTAAGAATAGCATAGCTTTTGGGTCTGTATTTTACAAACCAAATATTGTAATTTTAGGGATAATGGAATATTAGGGGCATAATGGGGAAAGTTCAAAAATTATGGTCAGTGGAGAGATAGTTAAAAAGAAAGTACTGGAATAGAAGTTAGGAGACTTCACCTAGTACCTCAGTGATCTGGAGTCATCATGGCACCACGCTGGGCCTCAGTTTCCTCGATCTGTAAAATGAGGATGCTTGATCCATTGTTTCTTAACTAGGAGGAGTTTTGGAATCACCTGGAAAATCCCCAAAGGTAGAATTTTTGTTTTGTTTCTTGCTGTGTTTCCAAGGCCTGGAAAAGTACTTGGTGTGGGGAAGCTACTCAATAAATACACATATATTTTATGAATGAATAAACTTTTTCAAAATTCATAGGCCTGGTTCCACTCTGAAATCCTCATGCAGTTTGGGGTAGAGCCTACATGTGTATTTTGGAAAGGCCTTTCTGATCATTTTGCCAAGTGCCCCTGGCTAATTAATAACCACCAAGAACCACTAAACTCAACAATCTCCAAGGTCCCTTCACATGCAGTTGCCACATTTAGCAAACAAAAATGCAGAGCATCCAGCCAAATTTGAATTTCAGATAAACAATGAATAATTTTTTAGTGTAAGTATAGGTCATGCAGTATTTGGTTGTTGCAACTTAAATAAACATAACCAGATAAGACTTCTGCTTAGACTGATAGTTTGGGCCAGAGAGTGGCACCTTGAAACTGGCCCAGATTTGAAAATCAGACAGAGATAGTCTTGGTTTGAGTCTCTGCCCTGATCTTAGCAGATTGCTTAACTTCACTGGGCTCCACAACTACAGTGTCTACCCTGTAGAGTTGGTGAAAGTATTAGAGATAATAGAGGTAAGATGCCCAGCACTTAGCAGGCATTTAATAAAGCTTAGCTATTATTACTATTTTTTATCTGCTCCATGGGGTTTGAAGAAAAATAATAGTATCAATGAGACTGTTATTGGCAATACTGTTTACTCGTAAATTGGCACTTGAAATAACCAAGATTATAGTTAACAGTTCTAGGTAGAGCTTGGCAAAGGTAGATTGAATGCTGACCTTGTATTAAACAATACCTCTATGTCTGGGGGAACAAAACCGTACTAAGTACAGATCATCCAGAATAAATAAAGGAAGGAAGTACTTTCATTTCATTCATTATGAAATGTCATTTGCTTAACTGACTTTTTTGACGTTAAAGATAAATATTTGTTCAGGTTTTATAGGGTCACTCTATGGGGAAATAGGCTATTACTTGGCCAGCGGAAATACTTCAATCCTGACCAGATTTTTCTGACTTCTAAGTTAAAGGCATCTTCTTCTTCTAGAGTTTTAGTTGTTTCCAGACATTTTAAATACATCTCCACTGGTTAAACAAATAGACAGGCACAGCAGTTCACACCTATAATCCCAGTACTTTGGGAGGCCAAAAAAGGTGGGAGGATTGCTTGAGCTCTGGAGTTCAAGACCATCCTGGGCAACAAAGTGATACTTCATCCCTACTAAAATTAAAAGAAAAAAAAAAAGCCAGGCACGGTGGTGCACACCTGTTGTCCCAGCTAGCTGGGAGCTGAGGTGGAAGAATTGCTTAAGCCCAGGAGGTTGAAGCTGCAGTGAGCCATGATTGTGCTACTGCACTCCAGCCTGAGAACAGAGCAAGACCTTGTCTCAAACTAATAATAATAACAATAGACAAACATAGCAGTAAACATAAAATGTTCATTTAAAAAATTATCTCCAGAAAGATCTATTTGGACAAAATCTTTAGATAATTTCATTATCAAATTTAAAAAGAGATGGCTGGAAAATAAATTGACAAAGTTTCAACTGAGCAACTCTGATATTGGCAAAAATACTTTAAGCTCCCTATGTTTACTTCATTGCTCATTCAACACATATTTATTGTTGAGCACATATTATATACCAGACAGTGTGGTAAGTGCCAGGGACTATGAGTAAACAGAACAAAATTCTTGCTCTTGTGGAGCTTATATTCTGACACAGGAAAATAAATATAAACATAATAAATGAATTAATTAGAATATAGATGGCAATAAGTGCTACGAAAAAAGATGAGGAGAACAAAGATGAGACTATGTGAAGGGCCAGAGTGGCTTTTTTTTTTTTTTTTTTTTTTTTGAGACAGGGTCTCATTCTGTTGCCTGGGCTGGAGTGCAGTGGTACAACCATGGCTCACTGCAGCCTCAAACTCTTGGGTTCAAGGGATCCTCCTGCCTCAGACTCCCAAGCACCTAGGACCACAGGCATGTGTTACCATGCCCCATCTAATTTTTAAACATTTTGTAGAGATGTGGTCTTGCCATGTTTTCCAGGCTGGTCTTGAGCTCTTGGGCTCAAGTAATCCTCCTGCCTCGGCCTCCCAAAGTGCTGGAATTACACATGTAAACCACTGTGCCCACTCCTGGAGTGCATTTTTTTTTTTTTGAGACAGTCTTGCTCTGTCACCAGGCTGGTGTGCAGTGGCATGATCTCAGCTCACTGCAACCTCTGCCTCCCGGGTTCAAGCAATTCTCCTGCCTCAGCCTCCCGAGTAGCTGGGACTACAGGTGTGCATCACCACGCCCAGCTAATTTTTGTATTTTTTAGTAGAGATGGGATTTCACCATGTTGCCCAGGATGCTCTCGATCTCTTGACCTCGTGATCCACCCTCCTCGGCCCCCCAAAGTGCTGGGATTACAGGTGTGAGCCACTGTGCCCAGCCTGGAGTGCAATTTTAAATAGCATGGTGATAGTGGGCCTCTCTGGGGAGGTGATGTTTGTGGATAGGAGAGAAAGAAGGAGCATGCTGATTTGGGGCGAGAAAAGGGAAACGTCAAACACAAATCACCTAAAGCAGGAGTGATATGGTTTGGCTGTGTCCCCACCCAAATCTCATCTTGAATTATAACTCCTACAATTCCCACATTTCGTGGAAGGAGCCCGGTGGGAGGTAATCACATCATGGGAGTGGGTCTTTCCCATGCTGTTCCTGTGATAGTGATTAAGTCTCACAAGATCTGATGGTTTTAAAAATGGGAGTTTCCCTACACAAGCTCTCTCTTTGCCTGGTGCCATCCAAGTAAGACGTGACTTGCTTCTCCTTGCCTTCCGCCATGATTTTGAGGCCTCCCCAGCTACATGGAACTGTAAGTCTATTGAACTTCTTTCTTTTGTAAATTACCCAATCTTGGGTATGTCTTTATCAACAGCGTGAAAACAGACTAATGCAAGGAACATACCTGGAGTGTTCCAGGAACAGCCAGGAGGCAACGTGGCTGGACAGGAGACAGGGAAGAGGAGAGTAGTAGGAGAAAAGACAGAGTCATTATTGTCATCATAATTGTGACAGAACTCCACAAACCTAACTTCCAGTTTTGAGTCTTAGTTTATTTACTCTGTGACTGTAGGGAAATCCTTAACTGCTTAAATAGAATGATAGTACTTAACTTGCAAAGCATCGATAGTTAGAGATTTATTTCACAAAACTGACTAGAGAGAATCAGTATAGCTTAGCCATGCTGTCGGTACTTACGTGGGTAGCTCTGGGTTTATATGCTGATTTACTTACTAGATGTGTGTCCTTGGGCAGGTTACTTAAACCTCTCTGTGCTTCAAGTTTCCTTTCTGTAAAATGAGGCAACTAATAAATGCATCCTTTAGAGCTGTTGAGGGTTGCCTGGACAACTGTGAGGCTGTCTGTGAGAGACAGTCTCACATCACATGCTTAACATAGTGATTGGCATATAGAAAGTACTAAGTAAATATCGTTATTTATTATTATTTGAAAAGTTTAAGATTAAATATTTTGAAATATGCATTTAAACGTATATTTGAAATATATATTTAATAACCAAAACGTGCTTTTGAGAAAAAATATCTTATTGTTATTAATAGTTGTGGTGGCCAGGTGCGGTGTCATATGCCTGTAATCCCAGCACTTTGGGAGGCCGAGGCGGGCGGATCACCTGAGGTCGGGAGTTCGAGACCAGCCTGACCAACATGGAGAAATCCCGTCTCTACTAAAAATACAAAATTAGCCGGGCGTGGTGACCCTTAGCTGTAATCCCAGCTACTCGGGAGGCTGAGGCAGGAGAATCACTTGAACTCAGGAGGCAGAGGTTGCGGTGAGCTGAGATCGTGCCATTGCACTCCAGCCTGGGTGGGCAACAAGAACAAAACTCCGTCTTAAAAAAAAAAAAGAAAGAAAGAAAAGAAAAACAGCTGTGGCCTGGTGGCCGGCCTCCCTGTCTCTGAATATTCACATCCTTGTACAGTCCCTTCCCATATTGTACCAGGGTTGGTTTGTGCGACCATAGAATATGGCAGACGTGATGGTATGTCACTTCTGAGATTCGGTTATAAAAGACGTTGCAGCTACCATCTTGGTCATTCTTCTTGTCTTTCTCTATCCCCACTTGCTCTGGAGAAAACCAGCTGCCATGTCATGGGACAGTTCACGTGACAAACCTTTTGCCAGCAGCCATGTGAGCTGCCGAGCCTCCTTAGAAGCGCCAAGAAGCCTTCTCAGAAGTGGATCCACCAGCCCTGGTCAAGGTTTCAAATGACAGAAGCCCCCAGTGACATTCTGATTGCAACCTTCTCAGAGACTGTGAGCCAGAACCATCCAGTGAAGCAGCTCACTGGATGGTTCTCAGGAACTATGTGAAATGATAAACATTTATAGTCTCATGCTGCTAGTTTTGGGGTAATTTGCTTTTTTTTTTTTTTTTTGGAGATGGAGTCTAGCTCTGTCACCCAGACTGGAGTGCAGTGGGGTGATCTCGGCTCACTGCAACCTCTACCTCCCAGGCTCAAGCAATTCTCCTGCCTCAGCCTCCCATGTAGCTGGGATTACAGCTAGACACCACCACGCCTGGCTGATTTTTGTATTTTAGTAGAGACAGGGTTTCACCATGTCGGCAAGGCTGGTCTTGAACTCCTGACCTCAGGTGATCTGCCCACCTCAGCCTCCCAAAATGCTGGGATTACAGGCATGAGCCACCGCGCCTGGCCGGCAATTTATGTAGCAATAAATACTCATAGTTTACATACATTTTTTTTCTTTTGAGATGGAGTCTTGCTTTGTTGCCCAGGCTGGTGTGCAATGGTGCGATCTTTGCTCACCACAACTTACACCTCCCAGGTTCAAGCGATTCTCCTGCCTCAGCCTCCTGAGTAGCTGGGATTACAGGTGTGCACCACCATGCCCCACTAATTTTTGTATTTTTAGTAGAGATGGGGTTTCACTATGTTAGCCAGGCTGGTCTAGAACTCCTGACCTCGTGATCCGCCTGCCTTGACCTCCCAAAGTGCTGGGATTACAGGCATGAGCCACCGCACCCAGCAATACATTTTAAGTTTTCATAAACTTTTGAATATAAAGAATTTATTGGGCTCAAGCCCAATTCTATCATTTTTGATCTTTAAAGATCTTCACTGATCCTTGGTAATTTACAAGCATTCATTTTTTATATAATTGTTATCAGTGTATACATCCTACTTCATATCTGATTTTTCCTCTTAGAATTATTTCATGTGTACCAATAGAGTACAAGATTCTTAGCATCTATACTGACTGTATAGAATTCTCCCCTGTTACTGTGTAACTACGCTACCTCCAATAGTCCCTTTTGTACCTGGTTTGGTCTGTGTGATGATAGAATATAGCAGAAGCAATGGTATATCACTTCTGAGATTAGATTATAAAAGGCATTGTGCTACCATCTTGGTCATTCTAACTTTCTCTATCTCCCCACTTGCTCTGGGGGAAACCAGCTGCCATGTCATGGGCAGCACTATGGAGCAATACACATGACAAGCCTTTTGCCAACAACCATGTGAGTTGCTGAGTCTCCTTAGAAGAGCCAAGAAGCCTTCTCAGAAGTGGATCTATACTGGCTGTATAGCATCCTGCCCTGTTACTGTATGTCACACCACCTCAAACAGTCCCTTTTGTTGGAATTTAAATTCCAGTTTTTCAAAATAATAACTGGCACAATAAAAATAGTGCAAATTAGCTGGGCAGTGTACTGAAAGTTAAATAGATCAGCTCTCTTAGGTACATAAAACACAGATAACACAGAAGGGGCAAGTCCTCTTAAAGTACATAGACCGTGAACAAATATTGAACACATGCATTTGTTAAATAAGTGAGCAAATACAAGGCTAACCTAAGACAGCAAGTGCAAAGTAACTAGGTGAACTTACTTGTTTAGATAATAACTTTCTAGAATTCTGTGTGTTTCCTAGAGAAATACAGGAATGACAGCGGACAATAAAGCTTTGGAAAAATCCTGTGAGTAATTGCCTTGGCTCCAAGTATCAAAGCAGAATTTCAGAGAAGGCCCTCCTGCACTAGTCATTGTCCCCAGACTATGAGTTTCTGCCTCCTTCTCTTTCAGCATTCTCCTCCCCTCCTCTGCTGTCCTTCATCAGACTCTACAATCATGGCTAGAAGAAAAAAGTTGACTTAACCGTTCTTTGTTGAAATTTGGGACTGTGTTAGAGATACCAGGTCTCAATCAAATACAGCCTTCAATAAAAGACTCTTACGTAACCAGATCCTATGAGCAGGGAGCCGTCATGCCTCCAACTTAGTTTCTTCAGATTGGCTGGTTTTGGTGCTCAACTGTTGACTTTACCCACCTTCCTGACAAAGTGTTGAGGACCACTAGGTAAGCATGCTATCTTCAACGTTTAAAAAAAAATCATGATTGAAGGCAGCTGCACTTCATATATCAAGGAGCATTGAATATAACTAACTCTAAAACTTCATCAGGTCATGAGGTTTTCTTGACATCAGTGTATTTGGCTTCAGCTGTGATAATCATGTGGTGCAGTCTCTTTTCCTCCCCGCAGTGCCCTGCCTGCCTTGGAAGACTCCCTCCACCCCACCCCAGCCCCATTCAGCTTCGTTCAGAAAAACCTTCATTTTTATCTCCCATTAAAGTTTGTTTGATGAAAAGGCTCTGAGGCTCAAATGACAGCTCAGTTGTTTGAAACCTACTGGGTTAGAGAATGGTGCTATAAGGTTAAGATCAAAAGGTCACCAGGTCAGGGTTTCCTTGCTGAGGGAGAAAAGCTTCAGTGACAGTGACTCAGTGTAAAGTTATCATCACTAGCATAATTAAACACACACACACACACACACCACAATGCATACACTGTCCCAGCTGGAAGGGGTCAGGGTGGACTTCTGGCTCTGGCCTCCAGCAACCTGGGTTCAAATTCTGCCTCTACCACTTGGCACTGTGGCTTCTTGCAGCTATTTGAACCTCTGTGAGCCCCCTTCTTCTTGTCTGCAAACTGTAGATAATAATCATGACTACCTTACAGGAGAAGTAAATTGGTTCAGAGAACACACTTAACTACAGTGCCAAGCATGGAAGTAAGCTCTCAATAAGAATTATTGATTATTAAAATTATATTCTTGGCCAAGTGCAATGACTCACGCATGTAATCCCAGTACTCTAGGAGGCCGAGGCGAGCAGATCACTTGAGGCCAGGAGTTCCAGACCAGCCTGGCCAACAGGGTCAAATCCCATCCCTACTAAAAATACAAAAATTAGCTGGGCATGGTGGCACATATGCCTGTATGTGCCAGCTACTCGGGAGGCTGAGGTGGAAGAATTGCTTGAACTTGAGAGGTGCACGTTGCAGTGAGCTGAGATCGTGCCACTGCACTCCAGCCTGGGCAACAGAGCAAGACTCCATCTCAAAATAAATAAATACATAAATAAATACATAAATAAATAAATGAAAGAAATAAAATTATATTCTTGTTTTAGTTATAACAACATTTTATATGTCTCTCAAGCCAAAGTCTAATAGCATTACAAGTTATTTTTGCACATGTATCATCTCCCTTTAAAGGACAGGTAGTTTCTTGGGATTATTCATATTTTTGTCCTTTATGAAGCCTAACCCAGCACTTTCAGCACAGCAGGCCTTCAATAAATATTTGGTAAATAAATAAATAAATGTTCTAAATAAAGTGGATCTGCAGGGACAGGTTTGTACACATAATCCCTCTACTTAGGATCCTAGTAGAATGACATACACATTCTGAATGCTCTATAAATATTTTATAATAGTAACAATGATATAATAATTATAATTATGAATGAAGATTACTCTTAGTTCAATTTCCTGAACTAGAATTGTGTCCATCAGCCACGGAGAAAATGTATTCATACAGGGTTCCAGCTTAATGTAAACAGAATTGTAACTTGATTTTTAAAATAACTAAAGCAAATGAACCAATGTGTCCTTTCCTTTCCTTTCAAACAGTTGTTTCCAGGAACCAGAAGTGTGGGGCTATCATATGCAAGTTGTGATAAATTAGGTCTTTTCCTTCAACATTTAGTCTCAGAAAAAAGAAAAAAAGAAAAAGAAGACTCCTTAAGGGCAGTATGACCATGGGCAAGGGTGAGGGAACACGCAGCTTTCCTTAGTAAATCTCAAGCCTCCAGGGTTGGCGTTGGAAAGGATCTGCAGGCAGCAAATCCAGCTGTCCCACTCTGCATACCCTCCCCAGTTCACCTTTTCTCTGAGGGAGACTCATTGGTGCTCAGGTATGCACGTGACTCTTAACACACACACACTCACACTCACACTCTTGCCACCATGACTTCCCTTTAATGTTCAAGAATCCTTCTCTCACAGCTCTGTAAAATATTTGAGAAGGACAAAAACTTTCAAAAAACCCTTAATTATAACTGTAGTATATAACCATTTTTTTAAATGAAATTAAGGAGAGTATAAATTGGAAGGCTGAGGTGGGCAGATTGCTTGAGCTCAGGAGTTTGAGATCAGCCTGGGAAACATGGCAAAACCTGTCTTGACAAAAAATACAAAAAATTAGCCAGGCGTGGTGGCGTGTGCCTGTGGTCCCAGCTACTTGGGAAGTGGAGGTAGGAGGATCAGTTGAGCCCGGGAGGTCAAGGGTGCAGTGAGCCGTGATTGTGCCACTGCACTCCAGCCTGGGCGACAGAGTGAGACCCTGTATTAACCCCCCCACACACACCCACACACACAAGAGTATAAAGAAGAAAATTACTTCTAGGGACCACCCCAGTTCCATCCGTCCCAAGGGTCTGGTATGACTTCGGGGATCTCTCGCTGGGGTGTCTTCCTTGATCCCTCCTGACTTGCTTCCTTGCTGCCATATACCCTCTTAGGCCCTGATGGGAAACTCAGGGCACGAGATTTCTACCTGCAGCATACCCAAGGCTCATTCTGATCCAACTTACTCTGTGAGGTTTGATCCTTACTGCAACTTAATGAAAGAGGCACAGGTAGGTATTACTGCCATTTTACAGACAAGAAACTTGAGGCTTGGGGAGATTCAACAGTTGGCTATTGCTATTTGCACACAATTCCAAGTATTTAGCAGATAACTAATTGCACCACACGAAGGTCTACTACAGAAATGGGCTGATGGGGTGAAACTCGGAACCAGGGCAGATGCTCTTTAACTACAAAGCTTGTATAACGCGTGGTCATGTTCAGTATTAATACTAGATTAGCTTAACTGAATTCTGAGACAGTGGACACAAGACAAATTAGATTTGATGAGAAAGGAGGGAGAGGAAAGGTTCTAAACATGGGCATGCTATCAGTAGGATAGTCCTCCTTGTGACCCACAACTGACAGAATGGAGGAAAATATTTTAAATCTTAGATAAAGACTAGTATCACTTATCAGATATGAATAAAGACTTCTTACAATTCAATAATAAAAAGACACATAATGTAATTTAACAATAGACAAAAGATGTGAATGGACATTTCTCCAAAGAAAATATACAAATGGCCAATACGAATTCTCAACATAATTAGTCTTAGAGAAAAGCAAATTAAAGCCACAGTGAGATACTACTTCATAGCCACTAGGATATCTATAATCAAAGAGAGGATAACAACAACTGTTGGCAAAGATTTGGAGAAATTAGGACCCTTATACATTGTTAACAGGAATCTAAAAGTGTATAGCTACTTTGGAAAACAGTTTGGTAGTTCCTCAAAAAGTTGAACATAGAGTTGGCTGGGCGAGGTGGCTCACGCCTTTAATCCCAGCACTTTGGGAGGCCGAGGAGGGTGGATCACGAGGTCAGGAGATCAAGACCATCCTGGCTAGGACAGTGGAACCCTGTCTCTACTAAAAATAAAAAAATATTAGCCAGGCGTGGTGGCGAGCGCCTGTAGTCCCAGCTACTCGGGAGGCTGAGGCAGGAGAATGGCATGAACCTGGGAGGCGGAGCTTGCAGTGAGCCGAGATCACACCACTGCCCTCCAACCTGGGCGACAGAGCAAGACTCTGTCTCAAAAAAAAAAAAAAAAAAAGTTAAACGCAGAGTTATCATATGACCAAGAAATTCCATTCCTAGATATATACCTAAGAGAGAGGAAAACATGTTTATTCAAAAACATGCACTTGAATATTCATAGCAGCATTATTAATAATAGCCCAAAGTGGAACAACCTCAATGTCCATCAAAGGATGAATGGATAAACAAAATGTGGTACATCCATACAATAGAATATTGTCCAGCAATAAAAAGGAAAGATGTACTGAAGCCCCAGGAGCCACAGCCCCAGATGAAGCTGGCATCCCTGGGCCCAATTCCTGCTGCCACAGTTCCACTATTGCCAGCCCCCAGACCTTGAAGATGCTCCACCGCCGACAAGGCTGCTACCAACTGCCATCCTTGCAGAGGGGGCTCCTGCTAAATCATTTACCTTGTACTTGAAGCAGGGGCCAGGGAAGAGGACTCTGGAAAGGACATCTGGGCCTGAGACACTTTAAAAACAGGAAAAGCCCTGAGGAGCACGAAGGGGAAACTTTTTTACCTGTACCCTTTTGGGGACTTTTGGCTAAAACTGAGAATTAAATTGACATAGATCAATAGGAGAAATGCATACGAATTTAACACAAGTTTTGTGTGGCATAGGAGACTTTACAAGGAAATGAAGACCCAAAGATGCAATTAGAGATGAACATGTATATACTGATTTAGACAAAGAGAAGTACATTATGAAAATGTGACAAGGAAAAGGGGCTTGCTAGTTAATTGGTGAAGAAGTGGTGAAGAGGATAAGGATTAGTCTAACAAGTTTGTTTGTAATATTTCCCTCAGACTCTTCCCCTCCTTGATGATGATAATATTTCCTTCTGGTAGAGAGAGAACATCTTTTGCATGGGAATTTTATCTGCTGCTTTTAAGAAACAGAAGGAAGGGTAGATTGATCTTCTTGCACCTGCTGTTTTTTTAAGCGCCTTTAACTCAAAATGGTCAACATGCTAGAGTAGCATATTTTTAACTCCTTCAAGCAGCTATAACAAAATGGGGAGAAAAAATAGTTACAACTGTGGCAGTAACCTACATGTGTCAAACATCTCTCATGAAGCAAAATTAACAAGAATAATAAACAAGTGACATGTCAGTTATGGAATTATCCTCTTACTGAAAGAGATCCCATAGATAATAGGAATTTCAAAAAATCTGTAATGGAAACTGGCTTTAATGTAACTGGTAACTCCATAAGGCTCTTCACTCTGAACCACTCATTAACAAGTGCTTCAGTTGATGAGCAAGTTGGTTCTTATCCTGGACTGCAGATGCCATTAGGTCTCTGCTGGCCCTATGCTGATGAAGACTTTTTTAAGGATGAAAATGAGCCCCATGTTAATTCATGTTCAACTACAGAAAACAACAAGTGAAACTCTGTTTGCTCCAAATTGGAAACTGAAATATGGAAACAGCAGTGTGGAAGGAAATTTAACATATGAAGGTGATTTATCAGAAAACGAAAAGGCAAAGGATACTTTATTCAATTATATTTAAAGGAGGGACCTAAACTGAAAGCCAGAAACAACAGAAAATGTTGTAGAATCTTTCACAGAGGAGCCAAGTGAAGTTTTTCCATACCCTGATTTTCTCCCTCCTACGGAGCTTCAATACCCTGGACTTGCACAGATGAGGCCCTCACAAAATCTGAAAATTGGAAAGCAACAGGGGAACCTTCAGAAAGCTCTATTATTGGCAATGGAAAGATTACAACATATGACTATACAAAAAGAGAGGTCAAAGTTACAAACTACTTTCTGTACTCCAGCAGTTACTGAACGACTTTCTGCCTCCAAAGCTATACTGAGAGTGGGACAGCCAAAACTTTCTGATTCACTGAGTCTTCAGACATCTCGTGTAGATAAAAGTTGAGAAAAAAGAAAAAAAAAAACCCAATTCTGGTTCTTTCAAGCTTGAGCAAAATGCTTCAAAATGGATTTGGAGCAATGCTGGAAAATATAAATGAAATTCTAGACCACCAACTCTAAAAAGTTCATCCACCACAAAACAGTTGGTTGCAACTTAGGACTTTAAAACTCTTAAAAGTTCATTTTTAAATCCGTGGCAAGAACTTACAGCAAGGACCAAACAACGCACTGACTGGTTAAAGTGGCCTCAATAAGGTGTCTGCCCCCAAGGTTTTCAGTACCAGTCTCCATCTTTTCTTGAAAATGAGAAGAAATAAATCAAGGCACCAAGAACCAATCACAAACTTTATTAAAAAAAAATAGTGTTGAATAGACCATTCTATATTTAGAAGCTATTTGTTGCCTTCATTTATAGCTAAGGGCTTATCTATTGACTAAAAATAATTCTTTTCTTTCATATATCTCAGTGTGAGCAAATCTTTTCCAAGAAGCCCAGCTAAAATATGGTTCATCGTTCCCAGATACAGGTATTCGCGCACGCACAGACACACACACACACACACACACCCCCCAATTGCTTGATATGATATCGATTGGAATTTGTGAAAATTACTGCTGAGAGTATTTTAATTTTCTTAATTGTTACTTTTTAAAAAATAGAGATGAGGTCTCACTTTATTGCCCAGGCTGGTCTCAATCAAATTCCTGGGCTCAAGCTATCCTCCTGCTTTGGGATCTCCAAATGATGGGATTATAGGCACAAGCGCCCAGCCGAGAGTCTTTATATAAATCCAAGGGCTTCTATGCCGACATGTTTGACAATCTTTCGCATGTTATATTTCAAGAAATGTTTCACTTAGTAAACGGTTCTATTCAAAGATTGTTCTTTTGTGACAGTTTTCCAGTATAAGTCTATCATCAGTAAATGGTATAATGGGTAGGGGGAGGAAGAAAGTACTGAAACATACCACAGCATGGGTGAGCCTTGCAACTATTACGTTAAGTGAAAGAAGCTAGTAGCATGTTGTTATGTTCCTAGTTATATGCAACGTCCAGAATCAGCAAATCCATAGAGACAGAAAGTAAATTAGTGGTAGCCAGCGGCTGGGAGTAGGGAGGAATGGGGAGTGACTAATGGGTATGGGGTTTCTTACTGGGATGTCAATGTTCTGGAATTATGGTGATGGTTGCGTGACTTTGGGAATATATTCAAAACCACTGAATTATACATTTTGGGAGTAAATTGTATGGCATGTGAATTGTATGTCAATAAAATAACTAAATTAAAAATGAAATTTCAAGTATAAATCCACTAAAAATTCAGAATCTGCCATACTTTTGGTTGATTCGTTTTGCTTACTCTTGAGGGCCTATCAATGTTTACTGACCAAATGCAAAGAGGGAGAAATAAAGGAGAGGTGAAGGCTGGGAATTCTGGGGATGGAGAGCACTTTTTTTTTTTCTTAGACAGAGTCGTGCTCTGTCGCCCAGGCCGAAGTGCAGTGGCATGATCTCGGCTCACTGCAACCTCCGCTTCCCGGGTTCAAGGATTCTCCTGCCTCAGCCTCCCGAGTAGCTGGGATTACAGGTGCACGTCACCACGCCCAGCGAATTTTTTTGTATTTTTTAGTAGACATCGGGTTTCACCATGTTGGCCAGGCTGGTGTTGAACTCCTGGCCTCAAGTGATCCACCCATCTCGGCCTCACAAAGTACTGGGATTATAGGTGTGAGCCACCGCACCCGGTCGAGGGCACTATTTATTTATTTATTTTTGAGACAGGGTCACACTCTGTAGCCTGGACTAGAATGCAGTGGCTCAATCTCTGCTCACTGCAGCCTCGACCTCCAGGGCTCAGGTGATCCTCCTACCTTAGCCTCCAGAGTAGCTGGGACTACAGGCGTGCGCCATCACGCCCAGCTGATTTTTTTTTTTTTTTTTTTTTTTTGGTGAAAACAGAATTTCACTGTATTGCCCAGAACTCCTGGGGTCAACTGATCTACCTGTCTCGGCCTCCCAAAGTGTGAGGATTATAGGCCTGAGCCACTGCGCCTGGCCCACGAGCACTTTTTAAATGCAGGAGTCTTCCTGCCTCTGATATCTCATCCCTTATCACCGTGGAAACAATTCTCCTTTTCATAGAAGAGTAGACATTTGGGGCGGGGTGGTGGTGGGGGGGGATTTTAGAAAATATCTACTGCATCCAAATGCCCTACTCTACGGATGAAGAAACAAGGCCCAGGAGGAGGAAAGAGTTTGCTTACTGCCACCCAGTGAGCTGGCAAAGGGGCTGAGACTCAACATGAGGCTTCCTGCCTTCACGTGTCTTCCGGCTGCCCTTTGCCTATTCCCTCAACAGTCAGGAGCCATCAAGTTCAGGAATTTGCAGGTGTGCTTCCTTGTGAACTGTGGAGAAGCAGCGTCTTCTCCCCAGAGGCAAGCAGGTCGCCTTGTGAAGTTTGATGGCTCTTCACTTGCACACTTACAAAAAAGACTGAGCGTGTGTAACGCCCTGCTGGATGTGTGCGGTGCTGGAGAGCTTGGGGGTGAGGGGAGGGCTCTCTCCCTTAAGAAAATCAGTTGACTGGAGAGCTCACATTGTTTTTAAGTAATACCTGGTTTTCATAAAGTCGCTCCTTCCGTTCCCAAGCTCTTCTTCTGTTTATTCAAGCCACCTTCAATTTGAAAGACTAAAGTCACAGCTTCTCAATCCCTACTATTTCTCATGGACCTACTGGATTGCTCCAAATGGAGTATTTGGGACTGAACTAGGAAGCCAGTTCAATCCTGAGCCCCCGAGGCAGGCATTGGGTCTTCCGTGGAGTCCCCAGAGACCCGCAACCTTCTGAACACGCATCCTCCCCTTTCCGCCGAGGACTGTCCTGCAGCCGAGCCAGGGCGAATGCACGGAGGTCACAAGGGAGGTGCCCTCGGAGGCGGGAGGTTTCTGGCCGCCGGGGCGACCGTGCTGATGAGGCACCTGCAGGAAACAGAGCTCTGCACGCTCCAGTCCCCCTCACCCGGGGAGGGAGAGGAGGTACAAAGGCGCTGGGGGTGGACGTCGAGCAGGCCAGCCTCGTTGCCGGGACCCCCGCCCCAGCCGGAGGTGGGAGGACCGCACCGTCTCACAGGGGGTGGATTTCTTTTCCCCTTGCGGGTGTGTGTGCGAGGATGGAGGTGGTAAATACGGGTTGGTAGAAGGAGCGAACCGGGGTGGAGGAAGTTCTTCTGCTTAGTTCTCGCCGCGGCGAGGCCCGCGGGCCGGGCGAGGCGACGAAGGTGCACGAAGGTGCCTGGTGGGCCTGGTGGAGTTGCAGCGGCGCGCAGGCGCACTGGGGTCCGCCCGCGGCCGGCTCCGCGGTACAAAGAGCGCCCCCCGGAGAGCCGGGCGTCCTGTGGGCTGAGGGAGCAGCCGGGGCTTCGCCGGCCCGCGCCGTTCTCCTCACGCGCCGCCCCGGAGCGCAGCCGCAGCCGTCTCCCACCCCGGGTGAGAGGCTTGCCGGTCTGCCCCGGCTTCCCCGCCCCGGCAGCGGCCGCAGAGCCCGGCGGCTGCTGTGCGATTCAGGGTTTAATTCTGGCGCTTGCCAGCCGGGGCCGACTCCGCCCCCTGCGCCCCGCCCTTCCCCGAGCTCCGGGTCCGCGGCGGAGCGAGCGAACGGCCGGCAGGTCGGGAGGAGCGGCTGAAGGTGAGTGCCGCGGTGCGGCCGTGCTGCGCCCCGTGCCGCGGCGAGGTTGTCCCGGAGCGCAAGGCCCCTACCTCTGCCTCGGGCTGGCCCCGCGCGGAGCCAACTTGGCGCGCGCCGGGGTTGCACGGCGGCCGTGGCGGTGGCGGAGGGCAGCCCCCGCGGGCTCCCGCGCGTCCGGGTGAACCCGGCGGCCTCGGGGCGGTCCTAGGGAGGGGTCCGAGAGGTGGCGTCGGCCCCGCGGCCGTCGGAGTTTGGCGCGCTCGGCAGCGGCGGAGCTCGGCCGGTCTGGAAGAGGGAGAGGCGCGCCGGGCACAGAGCGGCGAGAAAGTTCGGGCTGGGCCGGCCGGCGGGAAGGTGCGGGCGCCTGCCTACCCCGGCCCGGCGCTCTGGCCCTTGGATGCCTCTGGGCCCTTCCCTAGCCCAGGGTGGAATGGGGGACCCTCTCGGAAGCGGCTCTCCGTGGAGTTCGATGTTGCCCTTTGCAGGAGGGAGTGGCGGTCAAGACCCCTTTATCCTCGGCCCCAGAGGGGCAGGTGGCTTCGGGTCGCCCTCCGCCAACTCCGAGATGGCTTCGGCCGGGGTTGGAGGGCGGGGAGGTGGGGGAGGGCTGTGGGCGCTGCGGCGCTCAGGGCCGGCCTCTGGGGGCGGCCCAAGCCGGCGCGGACAGCGTGGGTTTCGGAGGTCCCGCGGTTCCAGGTCGAGGGAGGGTGTAGGGGCCCTCAAGCGGGCTTGTCCCCGAATGTTCCGTTTTCTGTGCCGCTTTGGGCAACACGCAGTGGCGCTCGCAGCAGCCACTGCTCCTTGACCGTTCATCTCCTTCACCTGGGTCCCGTGGAACTTTCAGAGGCAGCTGTTGTTGGTGGCTCTTGCAGGTCAGCACGAGCCGTGCTGCACGAGCATGACCTAGTGAAGGCCTTGGCCGTGTTAGCGTTAATAGTTTATGGCGTCCGCCAGCGCTCGCTTTCTGCACATGGCCTCTGCAGAGGGTCAGCCCATCTTATTAAATAATGGATTCTATTAGACCCTGATACCCGAGACTAATAAGGAAGCTTAATCATCCAGATGTAGAATCGTGCAGTTCCTTTCCTCACCTTCATTGCCCCCCACCTCTGGAGCTGAATGGAAATTAGGGTCTGTTTGCTTATATTGAATTCCTGAGTGTATTCAAGTTCATTTTTAGGTGGCGTAACAGCTAAGTAGCTGTTCATCTGCCAGTTTCTCCTTTCATCCAACTTTCTCTACTAAAATGTTGAGCACGTTTTATTTAAAAAAAATTGAAGTGTAATAAACATATAAATTTACTCTTCTAAGGTCAAAATTCAGTGGTTTTTAATATATCCGTAAAGTTATGAAATCATCACTACCATCTAATTCCATTTCGTTGCCCCCAAAAAGAACCCCTATACCGATTAGCAGTCATTCTTCCATCTCCCAGCCCTTCTCCCTCATTTTAAGGCAGCTACTTAGGAAGTTTTTCTAAGATAGAGACTGAGTGAGAAAACTGAGAGATGATTAACTTTGATCCTTTTTCTGTTACTAGGTTTGGGGAAAGGTGCTGCTGAAGCAATGGAAGAAAAATTAAGTATTGGCTGTCCTATGGGGAGGTTAAAATGAATAAGGATGGAAGAGAAGCTGCCAGTAGAGGAATAATTGCCTCCTGTAGAGACCCACAAGTTGGGAATACATTTTATCCCCTTAGGGCACAGGGATGCTTTCTGGGCTCTAGACTTGCCTAGTCCATAAATCACTCTAGTCGAGGTTCTGCCTCAGCGAAAGTGAGTTCTGGGTGTGTGTGTGTGTGCGTGTGCGCGCGCGCTCGGCAGGGAATGTTAGAAGGAAAAAAGACTAGGCTTAAAAATAATTTTTTAAAATATCCAAACTGGCCCCAAAGAAAGAAACCAAAAAAACCACAGGCAGATGGCCACTGGAATTGATACATTCAAGACTAGTTTCATTTCATGAGTATCAGTTCACAAGTAGTTCTGAGTTAATGTGTGCATACATTATTAACTTTTTATCCCAGGTGGGAGGAGGAGGATGGAAAAGGATCTAGTTGGGGGCAGTGCAAGGAACTGGGAAGAGGAATGGGATAATGGCCGAAAGGGGCGGTGCTTGTGGGAGCTGAGGACTGTTGAGATGGAGTAACTATAGGGTGAGCAGATTCTGAAACAGCAGAGTGGCTCTGTGAAAAGTTGGACACTTCACTTTGGCTTTTTGTTGGATAATGTGTGCATGTTTTAAAAATCATTTTTAGTAAGGAGAGTTGAAGCTATCCAAATTATGCAACATCCACTACACTTCTCACTCACCCTTCAATACGAAAAGTCAACTTGTTTTCAAGTGTTTCGGGAAGTTTTAGGCCTGTTGCATGGGTGACAGCTTATGCCATCTTTTTTTTTTTTTTTTTTGGTAATGTAGAACATTGACATAGCGAGACTCCGTCTCTACAAAA
The DNA here is from genome assembly GCF_028858775.2 of Pan troglodytes. Classification (NCBI taxonomy): domain Eukaryota; kingdom Metazoa; phylum Chordata; class Mammalia; order Primates; family Hominidae; genus Pan; species Pan troglodytes. The sequence continues at coordinate 115,425,071 of NC_072409.2, read as the reverse complement.
AAAATAAAAAATAACCGGATATGGTGGCACATGCACCTGTAGTCCCAGCTACTTGGGAGGCTGAGGCAGGAGGATTGCTTTAGCCCAGGAGTTTGAGGCTGCAGTGAACTATGATCATGCCACTGCACTCCAGCCTAGATGACCGAGCAATATCCTCTCTCAAAACAAGATGAGCTGTACCATAGGTATACATATCCCACACCCCCAGCCCTGCCGACGGAGTTTTGCTCTTGTCAGCCAGGCTACAGTGCAATGTCACAGTGTCAGCTCACTGCAACCTCCGCCTCCCAGGTTTAAGCGATTCTCCTGCCTCAGCCTCCCAAGTAGCTGGGATTACAGGCACCTGCCACCATGCCCGGCTAATTTTTTTTTTTTTTTTTGAGATGGAGTCTCGATCTGTTGCCAGGCTGGAGTGCAGTGGCGCGATCTCAGCTCACTGCAACCTCCGCCTCCCGGGTTCAAGCGATTCTCGTGCCTCAGCCTCCCGAGTAGCTGGGACTACAGGCACCGTGTCACCACACCCAGCTAATTTTTGTATTTTTAGTAGAGACAGGGTTTCACTATGTTGGCCAGGATGGTCTCAATCTCTTGACATCGTGATGTGCCCACCTCGGCCTCTCAAAGTGTCAGGATTACAGGTGTGAGCCACCATGCCAGTTTTTGTATTTTTAGTAGAGACGGGGTTTCACCGTGTTGGTCAGGCTGGTCTCCAACTCCTGACCTTGTGATCCGCCCACCTCAGCCTCCCAAAGTGCTGGGATTACAGGCATGCGCCACCACACTTGGCTAATTTTTGTATTTTTGTTAGAGACGGGGGTTTTACCATGTTGGCCAGGCTGGTCTCGAACTCGTGACGTCAGGTTATCCATCCCCCTCTGCCTCCCAAAGTGTTGGGATTACAGGCGTGAGCCACTCTGCTCAGCCCTTTTTTTTTTTTTTTTTTTTTTTTTTTTGAGATGAAGTTTCGTTCTTCTTGCCCAGGCTGTAGTGCATTGGGGTGATCTCAGCTCACTGCAATCTCTGCCTCCCAGGTTCAAGCGATTCTCTGCCTCAGCCTCCTGAGTAGCTGGGATTGCAGGCATGTGCCACCATGCCCGGCTAATTTTGTTTGTTTAGTAGAAACGGCGTTTCTCCATGTTGGTCAGGCTGGTCTCGAACTCCCGACCTCAGGTGATCCGCCTGCCTTGGCCTCCCAAAGTGCTGGCATTACAGGCGTGAGCCACTGTGCCCAGCCTGTAGCTATACATCTTAAGAGTACATCTTCACAAATTGTCACAAAGTGAACATAAACATATAACAAGTACTCACGGAAAGAACCAAAATATTGCCAGCATTGCAGAAGTGCCCCTATACTCTTGTCCAATCACTGCCCCTCCCGAAGAGTAACCGTTCTGCCAACTGTGGATTAGTTTTATCTGTTTTCATGCTCTACACAGACTCACACGGTATATAGCTTTTAGTATCCTGGTTTCTTTCTCAATATTTGTGAGATTCAGCTGTGTTGTTGCTTGTGGCTGTAGTTCAATTATTTTCACTGCTGTGTAATATTCAATTGTATGACTACAATTTATCAATTTTTAGGTTTGAGGGGCATTTACATAGTTTCCAGTTTCTTACATGGTAAGTAGTGTGACTATGAACATTCTAATTCTAGTACATGTCTTGATACACAATATCCAATACAAATGTGTACATTTGTACAAATTCTATTCAGAAGTAGAATTTCCCAGTTCCAAACTAGGATTCAGTTTAGAGGTACAGTCAAGCGGATTTCTGAAGTGGTTGTAGAGTTTATACTTCTACCCGTAGTGTGAGAGAGTTCTGTTGTGTCCTTTTTGAATTGGAAGAGCAGTAGATCTGCAGAGTTTGGCAAATGGACAAAATATGACCTATTTATTATTATTTTTTTTGGAGGCGGAGTCTTGCTCTGTCACCAGGATGAGTGCAGTGGCGCGATCTTGACTCACTGGAACCTCTGCCTCCTGAGTTCAAGCAATTCTCCTGCCTCAGCCTCCCGAGTAGCTGGAACTACAGGCACACGCCACCATGCCCAGCTAATTTTTGTACTTTTAGTAGACACGGGGTTTCACCATGTTGGCCGGGATGGTCTCCATCTCCTGACCTCGTGATCCACCCACCTCGGCCTCCCAAAGTGCTGTGATTACAGGCGTGAGCCACTGGCCCAATATGACCTATATTTACCCCATCCTAGCAGACTAATTATTTGTTGTCTTCACTTCCAGTGCTTTTCCATGTCTGTTCATGTTTTTATGAAGTCACAATTCTAATATTCAATTTTGTATTTTGTTTCTTAACACAATATCTTAATATTGCTTCAGTCTCTGACTTTTTAATCCCTGCATATGCCTAAGGATATGCTTTCATTTAATAATCCTCTTATTAGAAATGTGTGTTAATTTCTGGTGTTTTACTAGTACATACCGTTGTGGAAATCATCTTTGTGCATATAGTTTTTACCTCCCTCTTGGGTATTTCATAAATTTGAGATTTTTGTTTATGTGGCTTGGGATCTTTGTTAAACTGCTGCCTGCAGAGTTATCCTTGAACCTAATATGGAATTGATTAAATAAATCTTTTTTATTGTTTTGAGACAGGATATCATTGTGTCACCCAGGCTGGAGTGCAGTGACAGGATCAGAGCTCGCTGTAACCGTGAACTGCTAGGCCCAAGCAATCCTCCCGCCTCAGCCTGCCTCCCGAGTAGCTGGGACTACAGGCATGTGCCACTGCACTCAGCTAATTTTTCCTTTTTTTTTTTTAATTGTAGAGATGGGGTCTTGCTAGGTTGTCCAGGCGGGTCTCAAACTCCTGGCCTCAAACAATCCTCCCTCCTTGCCCTCCTAAAAGTGCTGGGATTACAGGTGTGAGCCACTGCACCCAGTCTAAGAAATCTTTAAATTGCTAATATATTACCTGCAAAACGGTGTCTCATTGGGTTAAATTGCAATTCTGAAAATAATGGTGAGGTTGACCATGATAACTTCTTTAAAAATAGCATAAATTGAACCTTTGTGGCAATTTCATTTAGGAATCACTGATTAATTTTCTTTATGTGGTCCTGTTTACAAAGGTATTGAGCCAAGAGCTTGAAAGGATATAAGAAGGATCATACCATTAAGTAGTTGATTGTCCAGAAATTATATCTAATAATTAAAAATACCAGTTAGGCAAAATTCTTACACATGACCAAGGAGTGTTCATTCTACAAATGCAGTGCTTGTTTAAGTTCTGAGGGAGAAGTCTTTCTTGTCTAGATGGTTAGGAGCTGCTTCCCCCAAAAGTAAGACTTGAGCTCAGCTTTAAGGAGTCTCTAGAAATTGGCTAGGGAGCAGACATCACTAAAGAGACACTGAGCCTTCTCAAGGAGAGAGATCAGCGGTGCATAGGGAGAGCCTTGGTTGACCACTGGACAGTGGGGTTGGTGATGCTGGCTTCCTTACCATTCTTTTTCTGGAAGATACCGAAAATAAGTGAACTAATATATAGGCCGAAAAAAGTACTTGGAGGATTTTGGGAGAAAGCCGTTTGGTACATTCAAGTCAGCATCATGGGGTTTAATGGTAAACACCTGCCAGAGATTAGAATGCAGTAGGCTGCTTCTTTGCCTAATTATAGATCTTATCTCCTTTCCCCTCCTGTAAAATTCAGTGATCATTTCTCTAAGAGGAAGGCTGCTAGACCAGCCTTCATTCAGAGTAAGCCAATATCACTTAACTTAAGTAAACAGTACTTAAATTTGTATTACGTGCAAGGCCCTGGTGGGGGAAATCAGAGACTAGAAAGCTAAGAGTTCATAGGGAATGAATGTATAATGATGCAAAATTGTATTAATAGGCAAAATGTTAGAAATGCTCAATATCGATATAAAAGGTTCACTCTGGAAAGGAAAGGGATGGAGAAATTAATGCTGAGTAGAGAGATCTGGGTGATATTTAGGGGGATTTGGCCTTGAAAAATGTGTATGGGTGGGAATTAGAGTAAAGGGCACTGCATTTAGGCAATAGGTTTTGAAAAAGTAAAAGGTGGCAGTGCTTGACACATAATACCATGGTCAGTCATATGCTTGGAGACCCAGGTGAATGGCAATTTGAGATTGTACCTTTCCTCTTGTGACTTGTGACTGCTGAGCCAGCCTGGTGATCTCTGTGGAAATATTGTAGGTGTAGGCCCAGGCTGGCTACTTTTAATCTAGGATCTGTTGCTTGCTGTGTGACCTTTGGCACAGTTACTAAACCTCTCTGTGCGTCAATTTCCCATCTATAAACAGGGATAATAAAAGCATCTCCTTTATTGGGTACTTGTGAGGATTGAATGAGTTAAAACCAACTCTGTTGGTTGAGGCAGTCACTAACCTGTCCAGACTCAAGAACACTTAGAAGGGTGATTGGTATACAGTAAGTTTTAAACATGTTTGCTGTTATTTCCTTAATTTTTGAATTTCTGAATTATAGAATTTCTAATACTCACACATAGTGTAAATAATATAAACAACAAAGGGTTTAAAATAAAAACAGAACTCATCATTCTTGTCTGGTCCCAACTCAGCTACAGTCTTGGTTTAGGTGTGATAACTGCTGTTTCTGTTTTTAGTTCTTCTAGTGGTTATTTTAGCAAATTACCCCCCAAAATTTAGTGGCTCAAAAATTTGTTATATGGTGTTTTGGATTCTGTGGGTCACGGATTCAGGCAGGGCTTGGCTGGGTGATTCTGCTGCCTTTGGTGTTGACTGAGGTCATTCCCTGGTACCCAGCTGGTGGATGTGCTGGTCCACAGGGTCCATAAAGGCTTTGCGCCCATGACTTACTGCCTTGGTGGGAGTAGCTGGAATGCTGGGCTCAGCAATGACTGCTGAGCAGAGCACCTACACATGTTGACTTCATTTGTCTTCATGGCAACTACATGTCTTCATGGTGACTTCAGCATGGTGGCTCCAGGTAGTTGAACTTGTGTGGCAGCAGGCTTCCCTCATGTGTTACTAAGGGCTCTCCAGAGAAACATAACCAATAGTATGTGTGTGTGTGTGTGTGTGTATGTATGTATGTATGTATATACACACCCACAAGATTTTTAAAACAAGGAATTGACTTATTCACTTTGGAGGCGGGCTAGTCCTAAATACTGCATTGTGGGCCAACAGATGGAGACGAGGAGAGTCTAGAAGACTGAAGGAGCTCCGCTGGAGAATTCCCTCCAGCTCAGGGAGGCCGGTCTTTTTGTTCAGTTCATACCGTTAGTTGTTTGCATGAGGCCCAGCCACATTATGGAGGGCAGTCTCTTTTACCCATAGTTACCTGATTTAAATGTGAATCTCATCCAAAAACATCCTCCAAGTCAACACATACAATTAACCATCATACCCTGCTACGAGCACCTTGGGCAAACCAGTTGGAAGCTTCATGGCCTTTTATGACATATTATCAGAAGTTAATAATTTCCCTTTTGCCAAACTATTGGTTGTAGCACAAAACTTGCTCAGGCTCAAGCAGCGGGGACATCGACCTGCCACTTGATGGGAGTGTCAAAGAATTTGCAGGATAAAATATACTGCCAGTCTATGCTGGAGTTCATAAATTTGACAGTGTCTGTTAACTTCCTGCTAAGGAAGAAGTGGAATTTATATTCCCTCACACCTCTCTTTCCTCTTCTCCCTGCCTCCTGGTTTTTATTAGATATCTTATTATTTTTGCCTTATTATTTTTAGTTGTCTTCTTTTGGTTACCTTTCTGATTTAAAATAAAGCAGTCCATTCTTTACCAGGCCGTAGAGATATGGAAAACTCAGGTTTGTTGAAGGGTATGGTGTTGGGGAGGGACATGGCAGAAAAGCAGCTTCAAATGGTTGAGGCTTGACAATGAGGCTCTGGTTAAAACACTCCAGCCACTAAAAATGGGAATTGCCTATGAGCGTGTCCTCTTTGTGAGCCTAGCAGGTGGCATAATTTGACAGTTTTTATTTTTTCTCTTTGGCTTTTAAACTCAGATACCTGTTTGCCTTTTCCTTCCCTACACTTTGCATTTAAATTATGAATGCTGGAAGCAAATGATATTTTCACCAGTGAAGAATCTTATTACAGACACATGGTTGAGTTGAGTGTTTGTATGTGGATGTGCTGTCAGAAATAAGTGCTCTCTTGCTTTTTTCATTACGAAAGCAATCAGTTAATTGGAAACAGAGTGTCAGGAGCCCTGTAACTCTGTTGGAGGTGTTTTGGGTTTTTTCTTTTTTTGGATTCATTTAGTTAATACAATTGAGCAATGGGGCTTAGTTTAACTCTCAGAACACATAACGAATCCCTTTTTATAATTATCATCCAAGAAACATATAAGAACCTCTAGTCTTGTTGGTTTGCATTCATTGTATATTGCAGATATAAACTCTTTTGATATTTGTCTTACTAATAAAATTTGACTTGGTTAGTGGCAAGAATGTGAATTTGTGTTTGATATCTGCATAATATTTTTGGCTAAATTTTTTCAGATTTCTGTTGTTAATTCTGACTGGTTCACCCTTTGACCTTGGGGAAAAATAGAACAAAAGCAATTAGAACAAAAGTAGATACTTTGGGAGGCCGAGGCAGGCAGATCACTTGAGGTCAGGAGTTCAAGACCAGCCATAGCCAACATGGCAAAACCCCATCTCTACTAAAAATACAAAAATTAGCTGGGCTTGCTAGTGCACACCTGTAGTCCCAGCTACTTGGGAGGCTGTGGCAGGAGAATTGCTTGAACCCAGGAGGTGGAGGTTGCAGTGAGTCAAAATCACGCCGCTGCATTCCAGCCTGGGTGACAGAGCGAGACTCCGTCTCAAAGAACAAAAGTTGAAATGAAACATAAATACTGTATTCACCTTTTCTCTTTTCTGTCCTACTCCTCTCCTTCCCTCCTTCTCTTACTCCCTCCCTCTCTTCCTCCCTCTCTCCCTCCTTCTCTCCCTCCTTCTCTTCCTCCCTCCCTTCCTCTCTCCCTCCCTCCCTTCCTCTCTCCCTCCCTCCCTTCCTCTCTCCCTCCCTCCCTCCCTTCCTCTCTCCCTTCCTCTCTCCCTCCCTCCCTTCCTCTCTCCCTTCCTCTCTCCCTCCCTCCCTTCCTCTCTCCCTCCCTCTCTCCCTCCCTTCCTCTCTCCCTCCTTCCCTCCCTTCCTCCCTTCCTCCCTCCCTCCCTCCCTTCCTTCCTTCCTATTCATCTCAATAAAGCTGCTTTTTCCTATAAAAATAATAGCTTCAGGGTAGCCCTTTTTAGGGGATGGGATTATCCCTGTTATGAGATGGTTCAGCTCACTTTTCTGCCAAATACTCCCTCATCTCCTTTACCCAAATGGAGCCACAGACCAATCTGACCATCTTGGTGTCATATCCCCTTCTAGTCACAACTCTTGCCCCAAGGGTATCCTTACTTCTAATATCATAGATCAGTTTAGTCAGTTTTTGAACTTTATGTACCTGAGATCACAGAGCATGTACTCTTTCGTGTCTAGCTTCTCTCCATGTTATATTTGTGAGATTGATCCATGTTGTATGTGGTTATGGGTTCGTGCTCATTGCTGTATAGTGTTCCATCATGTGAATATACTGCTGTTCATCCTATTGTGCATGAACATTAGGTTTCTAGTTTTGGACCAGTATGAACAGTACTGTCATGAATGATTTTGTATGTATTTTCTGGTGAATATAGCTACACATTTAAGTTAGATATATATCTAGGAGTGCAATTTTTGGGCCATGCAGTTCAACTGGAGTAGGTACCGTCAGAGTGGTTTTATCAAGTGATATTCCCAGCAGTGGTGTATGAGTTTCAGTTGCACCACAGTGCTTGTTATTGTCTGTTGTCTTATTTTAGCTAATCTGGTAAACATGTGTTATTGATTCCCTAGATGACTAATGAAGATGAACAGCTCAAAAAGCGTTCATACTTTTTATTTTATTGCATAGCAAAGTAGAAAAACAAAGCCAGTTTGACCGGGTGCAGCGGCTCACGCCTGTAATCCCAGCACTTTGGGAGGCCGAGGCGGGTGGATCATGAGGTCAGGAGATCAAGACCATCCTGGCTAACACAGTGAAACCCTATCTCTACTAAAAAAATACAAAAGATTAGCCAGGCGTGGTGGCGGGCGCCTGTAGTCCCAGCTACTCGGGAGGCTGAGGCAGGAGAATGGCGTGAACCCAGGAGGCGGAGCTTGCAGTGAGCCGAGATCGTGCCACTGCACTCCAGCCTGGGTGAAAGAGCAAGACTCCGTCTCAAAAAAAGAAAAAAAAGCCAGTTAAAGAATTCATCTGGAGACATTGTATCAGTTGTTTAACCACTCTAGCTTTTCTGTTTCTCTACACTCATTTATTGTGTTTTTTTCTTTTAGTTTTATGAGAGATGTATTTCAAGGAATTTACTTCTAATAAAAATTTAAAGAACAGAAGTTTATGGATAACTCTACTAGTTCTGAGAATTAAGGTATTTAAAGGATGAAACTGCTCATACTGTATTACTCTTTCAACTTTTCTAATTTGTTAAATCAGTCTATTTATTTTTGCCTTTCACTTTGACATTTTTTTTTTTTTTTTTTTTTGAGATGGAGTCTCGCTCTGTCGCCCAGGCTGGAGTGCAGTGGCGCGATCTCGGCTCACTGCAAGCTCCGCCTCCCGGGTTCACGCCATTCTCCTGCCTCAGCCTCCCGAGTAGCTGGGACTACAGGCGCCCGCTACCACGCCCGGCTAATTTTTTGTATTTTTAGTAGAGACGGGGTTTCACCGTGTTAGCCAGGATGGTCTCGATCTCCTGACCTCGTGATCCGCCCGCCTCGGCCTCCCAAAGTGCTGGGATTACAGGCGTGAGCCACCGCGCCCGGCCAACATTTTTATAGGAGAATTTGAATCATGTTCTATAGTTTCCAGGAATTAAATTTCCACATAAATGTAAAAGAAAACTTGAGATCCTGATGCACCATTTTTTAAAGGGTAAAAGGGGAATTGTTAACGTAGGGATAAGCTATATATTGTGAGGCTTCGATGGCAGTGCTGTTAAGTTTTTGTCACTTCTTAGCAAATGAAATGCATAGTTTCAAGGAAACCTCACATGTGGTTTGATGTGTTTGAGTTCGTTTTGATTTATTTCCTGTTGACATTTTGAGATTTCTTCCTTTAGCTTTTATTCTGGGCACCTATTTTATTCTCTCAGTTGTTTCTTTTTAAGGCCTGTATGTGTCTTTAGGAATCCAACATGCAGCTGTCATCTAGCTTTGTACTTCTGGGCATATATTCCATCTTCCCTTAAATATTATTGGTGTATTGCTGATCAGGGGACAGACACAAGGTGGTCTTAAGTATCTGTAAGGTACTTACAGGTGTTGTTTGGCCTCTTGGTGGCAAGACTATGTCCTGGGTCAGATTATCTAAAGGGTTTTTGGAGAATTCAGGCTTCTGACCTTGGAGGCAGAATAAGATTTTTCTGCCTCCAGAGAGACACCAAACTTTTAACTCCTTTTGAAGTTATAATTCAGGAGTAGGAGGAAAGTTTGCTGAATTCCTATCAAGGAAAGGTGGTTGAGAGACATGATTGAAGATTGCTTAATTCATCACAGTTTCTCAGCTCTGGCATGAAACAGTTGGGAGAAGCAATTCAAATAACTGCTGATGAAAGTTGTATATTGTTTTTACTTTTTTAAAGTTTAGGGAATTCAGGGCTAGCTCCCAAATGAGATCGTGTGAACTTAGTGATGTTCTTTCTGGTGGGTCTTTATTAGAGTCAGTGGGGAGGGAAGGGGAGCGGTTTTGGCTGTAGAGTGGGATCTGGAAATTGTTCATAATGCTGGGAATGACAGAATGTGGGTGCGAAGTGCAGTGCAGAGACACTGGCTTGAGGAATAGCAAGGCCTTTTATGATGTGCCCAGGTGGGAGGGGAGTTACTAGGTTATACTTCATAGGCATTCAAAAATATTTGTTGAATGAATATGGATCATTTTATCAGTAGCATACTAAGGCTGTCAGATCTGCATGAAGCTATTGATTCACTAGTTATCATTATAGTGGCTTAGCAGCCCGCTGGGGGGTACCTGTCCTTCAGGTGATTAGGAATTTCATGCCTCCATCAGTGTAAGTTTGAACACTTGGGTTACGAAGAAATTTGTCCTAATGAGGTTTGGCCCCAGATGCCCTGCCACGTGTGCATCTGAGTGTGGTTTCTATTCTTCGTCACCCTCTACACACACACACACACACACACACACACACACATACACACATACACATCCCTCTTGTGTTTTTTGGTGGGCTCAGAGCCACGAGGGAGCTATTAGTTATCCTTCCAAAATTCAGCAAGCTGTTTGTGTTTGTTTTTGTTTTTGTTTTGAGACGGAGTCTCGCTCTGTCGCCCAGGCTGGAGTGCAGTGGCGTGATCTCAGCTACTGCAACTTCCGACGGTTCAAGCAATTCTCCTGCCTCAGCCTCGCAAGTAGTTGGGAGTATAGGCATGCACCACCATGCCTAGCTAATTTTTGTAGTTTGAGTAGAGACAGGGTTTCACCATGTTGGCCAGGATGGTCTCGATTTCCTGGCCTCATGATCTGCCTGCCTCGGCCTCCCAAAGTGCTCGGATCACAGGCGTGAGCCACTGCGGCCCGGCTGCAAGCTGTGTTTTGTCCGGACGGTTTCGATTAGTTTTTAGGCTAATAAAGAACACTGTTTCTTTTTGTTTCTTTTTTAGGTTTATTTTAGCCAACCTCAGGAAACAAAAGCCTACTGTTAGGATATTCATGGGAAAATAGGGAAGCCTTTTTTTTCCTTTAGTGAAATCCTATGTGCCTATGGAGCTTTTTCACACTTTCTAGAGAAGGTAAGCATCTCTTCCTGAGAAAGAGTGGGGATAGTATGTCTGGGCTCAGTTCTGCCTGTTGTAGGGAAGGGTGTGCCGGTGGCTCACCTTTTGAGGTTAAGAATGAGTAATAAGACCTTGAGGATTCTTTTTTTTTTTTTTTTTTTTTTTTGAGACAGAGTCTCGCTCTGTCACCCAGGCTGGAGTAAAGTGGCGTGATCTCGGCTCACTGGACCCTCCGCCTCCCAGGTTCAAGCAGTTCTCCCGCCTCAGCCTCCCAAGTAGCTGGAATTACGGAGTCCCCCACCATGCCTGGCTAATTTTTGTATTTTTAGTAGAGACGGAGTTTCACATTATTGGCCAGGCTGGTCTTGAACTCCTGACCTCAAGTGATCCACCTGCCTCAGCCTTCCAGAGTGCTGGGATTACAGGCATGAGCCACCTTGCCCGGCCAACCTTGAGGGTTCTTAGCCCTCCCCAAATGATCTGATAAAGTAGCCTTAGTACTGTGGAAAAAACTGTCACTCTTTCCTGCTCTGTCAACTTTGATAGCAAAAGGAGGAAACACCGCTAAAGGGGCTTGAAGTTTATATAGTTTATGAATCATTTTCTTGGGAACTTTTCAAAGGAAGTGTTGTAAACCTCTGACCTCACATCCAGTTTGACCAGATAACTGTGCTTACCTGTTGAGGCCCATCTGATTTGAGTCCTGGCTTAAAGCAGTTGTTCACATGTTGAAGTCTGTATTTAAGCTCAGGTCCCAGGCTGGGTTGTGTCATCCTGAGCCTCCGCTTCTCCCTCCTTGACCCCCAGTGACCCAGGGCAGTTTTTACTTTACCATTTCTTCCTGGCTTTTTACCTATATTTTTTGGCCAGACGCTTCAAGGGGATCTGATTCGATGTAGGGGAGGGGTTCGGAGCATGGGTTCTAGAATCGAAACTCTACTATTTCCTGCGAGGTGTATGTTTTCTTTGCTCCTTTGTGTTTGGGAAGAAATGTTAATATTGTCATTCCGTGGTGTTTAAGTGTGTGAAGAGGAGGAGCTGGGAGGAAAATGAACGAGGACCTAGGATGCAGTGTTTCCTGACTGTAGAAGTCCCTAGGAAAAGCCCTCAAAGAGCCACCTTGTTTACTTTAGGCTAGAGGAGCGGAGAAAGGGCAGTGACCCTGGATGACATACAGTGAACAAGAGAGGTGGAACTCTGGCAGGAAGTAAAGGGTAGAGGCAGGCTCAGGGACCCAAGTCTTGTAGGAAACCACAACTCCATGAAGCCTATATGGAGTTTCTTAGCATTGTCTTTAAATTTTTTTTTTTTTTTTTTGAGACAGAGTTCCTCTCTTGTTGCCCAGGCTGGAGTGCAATGGCATGATCTCGGCTCACCGCAAACTCCGCCTTCCAGGTTCCAGTGATTCTTCTGCCTCAGCCTCCCGAGTAGCTGGGATTACAGGCATGCACCACCACGCCTGACTAATTTTGTATGTTTAATAGAAACGGGGTTTCTCCGTGTTGGTCAGGCTGGTCTCAAACTCCCAACCTCAGGTGATCTGCCTGCCTCGGCCTCCCAAAGTGCTGGGATTATAGGCATGAGACACTGCGCCCAGTGTCTTTCAACTTTTACTAGGCACCTTATAATTGTGTCTTTTCCCCCAAAGCCCGCTCTCACGACAGCCTCTGGATATCAAGATCTATCAGCCTTAACTTAGTAAGTGTTCTGAGTTTCTCTGGACTTCCAACTTGTCAGGATCTGCCACAAATTTGCAAAAGGTGGTGTTGAATATTTTTCCTTCAGAAATTAAGTTTTTAATTCTTGTATATTTTCATAGGAGTAGCTATGAGAGGAGTCTTAACTTTGGGTATTGTTTTTCTTTGGCTTCTAGAAAAAAGTTTGAGAGCTCTAGTGATTTTCATTAAGTTCTTTTTTGAGCAATCATTTGTGAAACTATTCACATCCTCAGATCTTGGTAAGATTTCCATGCAGAGCCTAATACTGAAAAGCTAAAGAAGAACCTGGACTTTCTGGAATGATTTCGACCTCTCATAAAACCCCAGACAATTACATTTCCTTATTTTGCCAGGAGACTGGTATGCCAGTTAAGTTTATAACCTCGATCCTTGTTTTATCCTCCATGCCTTTGGAATGGTGAGCTGCTGAACCTTGCCGTCTTTGAACCTACTGTTGTTCTCAATAAGGTCTTCTAAAGGTCAAACAAGTCATTTAGATTTTTCTCCTCCCCTTAAAGCATGCATTTATAAGGCAAAAACTTAATGATCATTCATTCCATTCCATTGATCATTAAAACAGCTTTAAAAATGAAGTGGTTTCATTACTCATATTAGTCTAGTTATGCTCAGTGACTTAAAACAATATATTTTAATTTCTAGACTTAATGAGCCACTCCACTCTGGGACATACTTACGGCAGAGGGTAAGAAAAGAAATGACCATAGCCGGGTGCGGTGGCTCACACCTGTAATCCCAGCACTTTGGGAGGCCGAGGTGGATAGATCGCTTGAGCCCAGGAATTCAAGACTAGTCTGGGCAACATGGAAAAACCCCATCTCTACAAAAAATACAAAAATTAGCCGTGTGTGGTAGCACGCACCTGTAGTCCCGGCTACCTGGGAGGTGGAGGTGGGAGGATCACCTCAGCCTGGGGAGGTTAAGGCTGCAGTGAGCTGTGATCATACCACTGCACTCCAGCCTGCTTGGTAGAGTGAGACCCTGTCTCAAAGAAATAAATAAAAATTAAAAAGGAAGTGACCAGTTCATTCATAGTTATTAACACTTCTGCTTGTGTGTCACTTCTACTCGCCTTCACTTGGCTGAAGAAAGTCATATGGCCAGGCCTGCCAGCAACGTGGTAGAGAAGTGCGATTAATTCTTCCATCTGGAGATGCTATAAGTCACGTGACAATGGGGGATATAATCCTCTTTCAGGGAGGTTAGCGAATAATTGAAAACAATATAATCTACCATAATGGAAGACTGTATTTAACTCAAAAAAATTTAATGGCCTGTATTCTGATTCAGAAATAGTTTTTAGAATTGGTTAAATCTGTACTTTGGGTTTTATTTTGAAAAGGTTATGCCTCAGAAATCTGCCTAGATATGGAAAACAGGGTCTAGTTTTTGGACAGGACTGATTAATCTTTTATGAATTGGAGAGCTGTACCAACAACTTGGTAACTTTCCATTAGTTGTTTCCCATGGCTCCAGATCTGTATTTTAATCAAGAAATTATACTTCTTCCTCTCTTGACTTTTATATCTTGATTTTCCATGCATTGTTAGTATCCTATTGGTCAGATGATTTTTGTTTAATTGCCTGATTTAATATGGTTTTGGCAGCCAATTAACAGTGGACGCTACTGTCAAGAGAAGGGTAGAGATGGGGCGTTTTGACAGAAATAAAATTTATTAAGGCCTCATCAGTCTGTCTTGGTATTTTTCTTTCAAAAATGAAACTGATGAACTGTTGCTGATGTTCTTACTAGGAAATTTCTGTCTTATATAAAAGATATGAAATCGGAATTCTTTGAAGCAAGATGACAAAATATAATAATACATTGCTGTGAGGAACAGAACGTTTGTGCCTCAATTGGTTATTAACCGTCTACATGTTGAGATTCTTTTTGTGGGGGATCTTGGCCATTTCTGCATGTTCACCCTCACACTCCTTTTTATGAGGTGTGGGGGCCATCTACTTAGGCAAGAGTCTGAGGTAGATTCTGTAATTTTTATGAGAAAGCTGACGTCTCTTCTGCTTGGTTGACTTTCAAAGTAGGTGCACCAAGCCTCAGCTGGTGTCAGACTGCTGCACTTGGGGTTCTTCCTGAGCTCTTAACCTGCTTCCAGCTCTTAATGAAAACTTGTTTTTGGAAGATGGTGTTAATTCATGAAATTTCATCAAACACTGGGCACTTGGAATTCTCTACTTTCTTTTCCCTCCAGATTCTTTTTTTTTTTTTTTTTGGAGACAGAGTTTTGCTCGTCACCCAGGCTGGAGTGCAATGGTGTGATCTTGGGTCACTTTAACCTCTGCCTTCTGGGTTCAAGCGATTCTCCTGCCTCAGCCTCCCGAGTAGCTGGGGATTACAGGTGTGCGCCACCATGCGTGGCTGATTTTTGTATTATTGGTAGAGATGGGGTTTCACCATGGTGGCCAGGCTGGTCTCGAACTCCTGACCTCAGGAGATCCACCTACCTCAGCCTGCCAAAGTGCTGGGATTACAGGCATGAGCCACTGTGCCTGGCCCAGATTCTTTTATTGAATGAACGTCTACTATGTCTTCAGCTTCCATTATTTAGAAATAGAGAAGAGTTTAAGAAACAGCCACAGGCAGCTCATACATGGGTGATCCCTTTTGCCTCTCTCAGTGGCCCTTTTTTGGAGAACTGTTAGAAAAGTTGCTGTAGGCCTTGGTATTAGAAAATGTTGGCACATTTCTTGGGAAAATGTTTGATTTATTGAATAAATATTGTAAGAGATTGTGATTTCCTCATTGCTTTGACCAAATTTATATCCCACTGTTAAAAAGAAATGGAGAATTTCATGATGGTTATTTACTAATTTAGGTCTCATTTTACGATTCTGTTTTCCCTTTTGCTGAATTTATTTATTTTTAAATTAAAGGTAAATATCGTTACATCTAGTTTTGAAAGATGCCGCAAGTGTTTTTGGACCAAGGTTGGGTACAGATACATATATCATGGTTCCTTCATGCAGTCAAAAGTTTTAAGAGGACTCTGTGTGGGGGAGTGCACATACACACAGCTAGATAGCACTCCTAACGCTCCTTTCTGTGCTCACTCAGTCTCCTTCATGGTTCTCACAAGCAGAGCATATGCTCTGTGGCGTACTGGGGGTACTCAGTACTCTGTCTCAGTGCTGAGACTTGGAGAAAGGCATTCTTTTTGAGCCCTTTTGCTCATGAGGAAGGGGGTCCTGGTGTACCCCAGGGTTTGTTCTCCAGGCCTGGGACCCAGAGTGGGGTTGAACTGGCAGAAGGCAAAGACCATAATGGTTACTTCTGCAGGGACAGATCTGGAAGGGACTTCATGCTGACTTTTGGGTTTTTAAGTTGGTATTTTCTGATGAGTGACTTTGGTATCTAATAGAATTCTGTAAACTCTAATGCACTCCTTAAGCTTAGCAATGTGTGCCTGCCTGTGCTCTCCTGACCACCAGCCTCTGACCTACCCTGGTTTTCACTTCATTACTCCTCCCTTGGTGCTGACAGCTCATGGGAATTAAGCCAGAATTGGCCCAAAAGCTAAATGCCTGCACTGCTGAGCTGTGGTTTCCCATGAAAATGCCTTCCCTGACTTAATGTTAGCCTTTTGCTTGTATTGATGGATAATGCAAAACATGATCATCTGTAAGGTCTCAGTTCTTGATCTCTTTTCTGTAGACACTCATTCTCGTGGTGACCTCATCTTCTCTCATGGCTTTAAGTGCGGTTGATATTCCAATCATTATCACATTTAGGTCTCCAGCTCTGACTTTTTTCTCCAGTTCCACTCTGTAAGGTCCAACTCCTTCCCCAGTATCTACACCCGACTGTGTGGTGGCCACCTCGAATTCAGCGTCACCCAAACAGAATTTCTTATTTCCCCCAAACTCCTTCTCCCCACAGACTTCTAGTGGTAAAACCCCTAAACTTTGTAATCATCTTCACTCCCCTATCTCATACACCCTACCTTTAATTCAGTAGCAAATCCGGTTCCACCTTCAAATATATGTAGAATCTGCGTCGCCCTCCCTCTTTCCACTGCCACCATCCTCTCTCACCTCAATTACTGCACTAGCCTGATACCTGGACTCTCTGCTTCCCTTGCAATCCATTCTCAACAGCCATCTTTTAAAAACAAAAGTCACATTGTGGCGCTGCGTAGACTTTCTGTTGGCTCCTTGTTTCTATGGGAGGGAGAGTTGTTACAGTGAACTCCATGGCTGTCCTTGCCCGGTACCTTGTTATTCTGTAGCCTCTCCTGTGCTCGCCCTCACCTCTGCTCTTCCACAGGTGTCCCTCTTGCCTCCCTTAGGGCCTTTGCACTGGCTCCTTCCTGGGGCTGGAGTGCTCTGTCCTCACCTCAGTGAGGTCCTTGCTCAGATGTCACCATGTCAGTGCTGTGGTTATTCAGAGTTCTAACCTGTCTTCTCCTGGCACTGCAGGTCTCTCTTCATCTGCTTGGCCTCTTTTTTTTTTTTTTCCATATCAAAAATTAACCAGTATTATTATGGAATTTACCTATTATATTTATTGTTTATTTTCAGCATATCCCAGTAGAATACGGGCTTTTCCAGGGCAGGAACCTTTAGCTGGTTTGCTGGTTGGTAAACCAGCAAGCTCCTAGAACGGAACTGGAAACGCAGAAGACACTTAAATAGGTATTTGCTGTTAAATGAGCTGCTGATAAGGATTTACCATGCTGTTCAGAACCCATTATGTGAGGAAATATATATTTCAGTTCACTGTTAGGAAAACGTTTATTTCCTTGATGAACAGGGACTCCCAACTTACTTGATTCCCTCTTCTGCTTTGGCTACCAGGATGCCAGGAACTAAGTGTCATGCTCAGTTGTGAAAGTGATTGGCTTCAACTTGCTGGTGAAGTAATACAACCCTTCCCTTCCTTTCCCCTTTCCCCAGCCTTTACTTGATTAAGTCGTTCTGTAGTTTTTTGTTGTTGTTTTTTTTTCTTGACAATAACTCTGCCTTTTATTGTTTGACTTTTCAAGTAACTTTTGGGAGTGTATGGTGTATAAGAATTCAAGTCAATCTTCAAAGGAAGAGAATTCATTTATTACAGAGATTTGTTTATCTTAGCTTACGGCTGGTTTTATTTTAGCTTTGGCCAGGTTGGCACCATTGTTTCAAGTAGTATGTCACTTATTGTGGGGTTTTTTGTTTGTTTGTTTGTTTTTGAGACTGTGTCTTGGCCTGTCACCCAGGCTGAAGTGCAGTGCTGCCATCTCAGCTCACTGCAACCTCTGCCTCCCAGGTTCAAGCGATTCTTCTGCCTCAGCCTCCCAAGTAGTTGGGATTACAGGTGTCCACTATGACACCCAGCTAATTTTTGTACTTTTAATAGAGACGACGTTTCACCATGTTGGCCAGCTGGTCTCAAACTCCTGACCTCAGGTGATCTGCTCGTCTTGGTCTCCCAAAGTGCTGGGATTATGGGTGTGAGCCACCGTGCCCGGCTCGTTACTGGTTTTGATCCGTGTTCTGAAATAGTAATTTTGGGTATGCTGTCTCTCTACAGGCTTCTGTTTGATTGAATTTCACTTATACAGGTATTAACATGCTTGTAAACTACTATTGTCTATTGCTTTATTGCTTTGGTTAGTCAATCCCAAACTCTCGCTGCCTTTTTTTTTTTTTTTTTTTTTTTTTTGAGGCAGAGTCTCACTCTGTCACCCAGGCTGGAGTGCAGTGGCTCACTGCACCAATCTCAGCTCACTGCAACCTCCGCCTCCTGGGTTCAAGCCATTCTCCTGCCTCAGCCTCCCAAGTAGCTGGGACTACAGGCGTGCGCCACCACACCTGGCTAATTTTTATATTTTTAGTAGAGATGGGGTTTCGCCATGTTGGCCAGGCTGGTCTCAAACTCCTGCCCTCAGGTAATCCACCCGCCTTGGCCTCCCAAAGTGCTGGGATTACAGGCGTGAGCTACTGCTCCCAGCCAACTCTTGCTTCTTAAACCCGAGGACCCTGATTTCTGACAGAATATGTATACGTGTGTGTGTGTGTGTGTGTGTATTTATTTGAGACAGAGTCTTGCTCTGTGGCCCAGGCTGAAATGAAGTGCAGTGGCATGATCTTGGCTCACTGCAACCTCCACCTCCCTGGTTCAAGCGATTCTCATGCCTCAGCCTCCTGAGTAGCTGGGATTGCTGGGATGCGCCGCCATGCCCTGCTAATTTTTGTATTTTTTTAGTAGAGATGGGTTTCAGCATGTTGGTCAGGCTGGTCTCGAACTCGTGGCCTCAAGTGATCTGCCTGCCTCGGCTTCCCAAAGTGAGGCATACAAAAAGCCATAGAATTTCATATTTTTGAGCTGGCCAGATTTGTCAATGGCTCTAATAAGTGCTGCGTTTTTATTTAAGGAGGCATGTGGTGATGTTAGCCCTGTGATTTAGGAGAATAAGCAGCAAAGGGTGGGCTGGTTTCCCTGCTCCCCTGGCTGCTGTTTCTCCATTAGAACTGGAATTGGGGATTTCACAAGGACCTCTTGGAAAACTGCACAGTTAGTTTTAAATAAAAATGCATTTGTCACCCAGAGGATCAATATTTTTCTAAAATTTCTAAAATAAAGGATCAGTTTGTTTCTGAAATTTGGTTACCTGAAGCCATTGACAAATTAGTTGTTTCTTATTTGGGTTGCTTTTAATTGAGTTCTGCATGCAAACCCACATGTATCCCTCTCTGCCTCTGAGGAGAATGGGGCCTTTCTTGGAGAACACAAAAGTAGGAATTCTGATTTTATTTTGTGATCTTAGTCACTTTACAATTATAAAAATTTTGGAGCTAATGAGAAACCTGAAAAATTCTGAAGTCTTCAAGGAGTGTGATCCTGGTGCTGTCTCTCAGGCATTTCTCCCAGAGAACAGGACGGCAGAGCAATGACTGTTCCCCAGCCCACAGGTAGGAGCTGGTGGGCAGCACCAGCAGCAGTAGACCTAGAAGTCTTAGACTTAGATGTGATTTGAAATATGGCTTTTATTATGGGAGCAGCACACATAAGACCATCATTGGTTCTCATATGGGAAAAACCCTTGAATATTGGCTCTAGGACAGATTTTAAGGCTGGGTGTGGTGGCTCGTGCCTGTAATCCCAACACTTTGGGAGGCCGAGGCTGGAGGATTGCTTGAGGCCATGAGTTCAAGACCAGTCTGGGCAACCTAGCAAGACCCTTTCTGTACAAAAAAATAAAAATTACAAAAAATTATTTAAATGAAATTTAACAATGTTTTATGTACGTGCCTTCTCATACTTCAAAAAGTCAAGTTGTTCTACAAAACCGTCCATGAAAACAGTAGCTTTCTGCCCTGCTTTTCCCACCTGATTCCCTCTCCTCAGAGGAATCTCTCATCTATCTTCTGATGTTGAACCATAAGAAAATGCTGATATTTGACTGCTTTAGACCTGTGAAAATGACTGTATCTTGAGAAAGCATGCTTATCATGTCATTTCTTGATTTTTTTAAATTCAATTTTGGATATTTACTTTCCTCACACTGTGGAAGATGAAGATATAACTCTTATGACTTCCCCCAACACGTCTCTTCTCCCGCTGTAATATTAATATGATTTTTGTTTGATTAATATATAATGTTTATAGTATTATTTAGACTGGAAATAATTCACAGCCAAGACATGTAATTTAAATATTTCCTTCCTCATACAGCTTTTGCCCACCCAGAGTTAATCATTGTTTTGAGTGCTTGTTTTAAGTACCTGTCACTGACTCATTCCCAAACTGAAGCCTAACCTTCCTTTCTGTGTGTTTGCACACCTCAGGGTAGCTGTCCATTCATCCTTTCTTCCTGAAGGCGACCCTTCTGAAGTTTCCAGGCCGTTCTGTACCTTCTCTCTGTTTCTCTTCCCTGGATACTATGGTATCCTCCTTCTTTGTGGTTTCTTTTGGTCTCTGGTTTTTGTGTGTTTTTTGTTTGTTTGTTTGTTTGTTTGTTTTTGAAATGGAGTTTCACTCTTGTCGCCCTGGTTGGAGTGCAGTGGCGCGATCTTGGCTCGCGGCAGCCTCCGCCACCCAGGTTGAAGTGATTCTCCTTCCTCAGCCCCTCAAGTAGCTGGGATTACAGGCAGGCGCCAACACACCCGGCTAATTATGTATTTTTGGTAGAGATGGGGTTTCACTATGTTGGCCAGGCTAGTCTTGAACTCCTGACCTCAGGTGATCTGCCCACCTCTGCCTCACAGAGTGCTGGAATTACAGGTGTAAGCCACTACACTCGGTTGCTCTCTGGTCTTGGTAGAGAGCATTGGCCAACAGCTTCTGCAAAAGGTTACAAGGGAGATAGTCTTCTTGAGATTTGGCATATCTAAATTGTCTTTTTTTTTTTTTCTTTTACCTTCACACTTACTAGTTTGGCCAGGTGTACAGTTCTAGTTTGAAAGTCCTTTTCCCTCAGAACTTTAAAGAGATTGTTCCCTAAAGTTCCAGCTTTTTATTTAAAAAAAAAAAAAAAAAGAGTTTCCCGTCACTTCTCTTTAAAAGTTTTTAGGGGCGGGGCGCGATGGCTCATGCCTGTAATCACAGCACTCTGGGAGGCCAAGGCGGGCGGATCACAAGGTCAGGAGATTGAGACCATCCTGGCCAACATGGTGAAACCCCGTCTGTACTAAAAATACAAAAAATTAGCCAGGCGTGGTGGCGGGCACCTGTATAGTCCCAGCTACTCGGGAGGCTGAGGCAGGAGAATGGCATGAACCCGGGAGGTGGAGCTTGCAGTGAGCCGAGATTGTGCCACTGCACTCCATCGAGCCTGGGCAACAGAGCGAGACTCCGTCTCGGGGAAAAAAAAAAAAAAAACTTTTTAGGATTTTTCTTTTTGTCCAAGTATTCTGATTGGTCTTTTTGCATTCATTTTTCTGGGCACACAATGGCCTTCTCAAACTGGGAACTTAATGTTTTTCAATTATTGGAACATTAAAAAAATTATATTTAGATAACTTTCCCTCTTTTCATTGAATTTGCATTTTCTAATGTTGGTGGTCCTTCTGGGCAATCCTCTGATTATCTTACCTTTTTCTGTCCTATTTTCTATGTCTTGGTCTTTTTATTCCATTTTCTGGTGGATTTCCTCAGCTTTACCTTACAACCATTTTACTGAATTAAAAAATAACTTTTTTTTTTTTTTTTTGAGACGGAGTCTCACTCTGTCACCCAGGCTGGAGTGCAGTGGCTTGATCTCGGCTCACTGCAGCCTCTGCCTTCCGGGTTGAAGGTTGAAGCAATTCTCCAGTCTCAGCCTCTCAAGTAGCTGCGTTACGGGTGCCCGCCACCATGCCCAGCTAATTTTTGTATTTTTAGTAGAGACCTGGTTTCACCATGTTGGCCAGGCTGGTCTCAAACTCCTGACCTCAGGTGATCCACCCGCCTCGGCCTCCCAAAGTGCTGGGATTACAGGCATGAGCCACCATGCCATTTTCAAGCTAATATGTCTCAATTTTTTTTTCTTTGAGGCAGGATCTTATTTGTAAGCCAGGCTGGAATGCAGTCTTATGATCACTGCTCACTGCAGCCTTGACCTCCTGGGCTTAAGCAATCATCCCACCTCAGCCTCCCGAGTAGCTGGGACTACAGGTGCATACCACCACGTCCAGCTAATTTATTATTTGTTGTAGAGATAGGGTCTCACTATGTTTCCCAGGCTGGTCTTGAACTCCTGGACTCAAGTGATCCTCCTGCCTTGGCCTCCCAGAGTGCTGGGGTTACAGGTGTGAGCCACTGTGCCTGGCCCATGGCTCAGATTTAAAAGATGTAAAAGGTGTATAGTGAAAAGCCACCCACTTCCTGTACTAGCTACCATATTCTCTCTTTACAGGCAACTGGTATTCCTCCTTCCAGAGATAACTCTGTTAATATATATATATACACACACACACACACACACACACACACACACATATACACACTTTTTTTTTTTTTTTTTTTTGAGACGGAGTCTTGCTCTGTCGCCAGGCTGGAGTGCAGTGGCGCCACCATGCCCAGCTGATTTTTGTATTTTCAGTAGAGACGGGTTTTCACCATGTTGGCCAGGATGGTGTCGATCTCTCGACCTCGTGATCCACTTGCCTTCGCCTTCCAAGTGCTGGGATTACAGGTGTGAGCCACCACGCCCGGCCTCATATATATTTTTAAAAGTGTGTGTATATGATCATCTTCTCTCTCCCTGTGAAATCACAGATGATAATAGACTTCATATATTGTTATGCATCTTTTTTTCACAGAACCATGTGTCTTCAGACTGCTCCATGTGGAGGTATGGGTTTCTTTTTTAAATCATTTTAAAGAGCAGCATAGTATGATTTTAAACTCCGTATTTTGTTTAATCAGTTTCCTATTGATTTGCTACATCCAACAATGCTGCAAGGGGTAACTTTGTACGTATGTTATGCTCACACGTGATAGTGCCATGTGTGATCACAAGTGATAGTGCCATGTGTGATGAACATGGAATTACCAGGTGAATGCATATGTGCATTTGTACTTGTCACAGATATTACTCCAGCTGCCTTTCATGGAAGCTGTGCTAACTTATGCTTTCACAGGCAAGGCATGAAAGTACCTGTTCCTTTATATCCTTGCCAGTACAGTATGTTATGACATTTCTTAATCTTTACCAATCTGTTAAGTAAAAAATGGTATCTCATCTGCTTTAATTTGCATTTCTCTTAGGAGAATGAGCATATTTTCATAAATTTATAAGAGCTGTTTGTATTTGTGTTTCTGTGAACTGTTCATATCCTTTGCCATTGGGCTGTTACCAAGTTGTATGACATTATACCTGAGGGAAATAAGCCCCTCGTGTGATAAGAATTGGAGTTGTTTGCAGTTTGTTCATCTTTTGACTCGGGTTATATTACATTTTCCCATGTTGGTGAATTTATTAGCAGCTTATTTTAAAGTCTTTGAATTTAATATCATGAAGAGAAAAAGGCGTTCCCCATCTTAAAATTATTATTTTTTAAATGTCCAGGGTTTCTTTTGGTACTTTTGTAGTTTCAGTATTTTTATATTTAAATTATTTATCCACATTGAATTTATTTTAGTACATATGGATCCAAGTTTACTTTTTTTCCCAGGTGGCTACTGGTTTTCCCAGTCGTTTATTAATAGTCCATTTTCCCTCTGACTAAATCCCCCATGCCTGTGTGTCTGTTTCTTGATTTCTGTTTCTTGACTTCTGTTGTGTTGCTCTGCCTAGCTCTGTGATGTTGAGCTATTCATGTTTTAGTTGTGACACTATTCTAATTGTTAAGAATATGTTTGTATTAGGGAGGATTGGGCTTGTATTAAATATTTTATTGTTGATGTTAATTGTCAGTTTTTTAGTGGCATTTAAAAATGAATTATGTGGCTGGGAGCGGTGGCTCATGCCTGTAATCCTAGCACTTTGGGAGGCCCAGGAAGGTGGAGTGCTTGAGCCCAGGAGTTCAAGACCAGCCTGGACAATATGATGAAGCTGTGTCTCTATGAAAAATACAAAATTAGCCAGACGTGGTGGGGCATGCCTGTAGTTCCAACTACTTGGCAGGCTGAGGCTGCAGTGAGTCATGATTGTGGCACTGCACTCCATCCTGGGTGACAGAGTGAGACAACATCTCAATAAAATAAAATAATTTTTAAAAATGAATTATGCAAACTTTAAAGGAAACTGATCATATTTTATGTAACTCAAAGAATGTTTAGGGACCTAGGCTGGTAAAGGTCAGAGTTTTCTAACTCAAGGTTTGCTTCCTTTTTTTTTTTAAATCCCTCCAATGAGGGGGAAACAGATGCTAAAACAATAGTGAGAAGTACTTAATTGGCTGGGTGTAGTGGTTCATGCCTATAATCCCAGGACTTTGGGAAGCCCATGCAGGAGGATCACTTGAGGCCAGGAGTTTGAGACCAGCCTGGGCAACAAAGCAAGAACCTTCCCTCTATAAAAAATACCCAGATGTGGTGGTGCGTGCCTGTAGTCCCAGCTACTGAGGAGACTGAGGTGCGAGGGTTGCTTAAACCCAGGAGGTCGAGGCTGCAGTGAGCTGTAATTGTACCCCTACACTCCATCCTGGGTGACAGAGTGAGACCCTGTCTCAAAAAAGTAAAAATAAAGTAGTACTTAATTTGGGATCGAGATCGGCTTACAAATCAGAACATTCAGGCTTGAGGAAGAGAAAAAGCAATTAAATAGGTCGACAATTGCAAAGCAAAACTCAATTTGAGAGTTGGATAAAGAGATTTGATTGTGGGGACTCTCTGTCATTTGAGATGCAACTCTTGGTCCAGTCTCAGGTGATGAAAATACAGCATCAGTAGTTAACTGGAGTACAGCAGCATCAGTGCCTTTCTTTCTGTGAAAAAAGTCTTTATTTGCCTAAGATGTAGAAAAGAGACTGTAGTGAACCAGAGACCATTTTATTCTGAACTGTGGCAGAATAAAACGCCTTCTGGCGTCTGTCCTCAGTGTTACTCTGAAATAGCCCGTATATCGGGAAAAAATGTGGCTGCTTCTGTGTGTGTGTGTTGTGTGTGTGTGGGCCAGATTGTTGTTGTGTTACATTGTGATACCAAGAGAGAAGAGAACTTTTGTCTAGATGCTCACCTGAGACATCCACCTGGCCTCCAAGCAGCATGCACATGAGTGAGGAATTTCAACAACTTGTTTTTTTCCTGTAAGATAATAAGTGTAAAACATTCATTGGACATGAGCACAAACACAGAGGCGTTATAGACTAGACTGTAAAATCGTCTGTGGGCCACTCTGAGCCCCTGTGGTCAGTCCTTTCCTTGGATGATTCTAAAGGGGACTTGGGCCCCACTTAGGCATAACAGTGAACAGAGATTTAAAAGGAGTTTGAGAGCATTCGTCTTTTTTTTTTTTTTTTTTTTTTTTTTTTTGAGACAGAGTTTCACTCTTGTTGCCCAGGCTGGAGTACAGTGGCACCATCTCGGCTCACCGCAACCTCTGTCTCACTGGTTCAAGCGATTCTCCTGCCTCAAGCACTTTTTTTTTTTTTTTTTTTTACCATTTCAATCATTTTGAGTGTATAGTTCATTGATGTTAAGTATGTTTACATTGTTGTGCCACCATCATCACCATCCATCTCCAGAACTCTTTCATCTTCCTAAATAGAAACTCTGCACCCATTCAACCCTTAACTCCCCATTTCCCTCCACTCCCTCCAGCCCCTGGTAACAACCGTTCTACGTTCTAACTGTTTTATTTTTAAATTTAGACATATAGTTGATACTCAGAAGCTTAACATTCCCTATATGAAAGTCTTCACCAAGCTACTTGGCGTGAGCATCTTATTTGCCCCTTAAGCCTTACCCTGGGAATAAAATACAGCCTTTATCGCTGTTTTTGGAATATCTTGGAAGTGCGTAAAACTGCTTGAGTTTATTATGTAGAAGTGCATTTCCAGATTTCTGGAGTGTGGATCGAAGATTTTCATACCAGCAGTAGGGTCTCAACCTTGTTTTTCTTATCTCTTGGCAAGAAAGCAAAGCTGGCCATTGGGGTATAATAAACCTTGTGTACACAGCTGCAGGAGGGAACAGGGAGGTGGCTGTGCTTGGAGGCTGGGTGTTTTGCCGACGATAATGGGGCATCTCTGGCACCAAGTTGCTGGTCGGAACAGTTTTGGAGTTGGATTTTGTCCTGCAGTGATGTCTTTGAAGAGGAAAGCACTTTTGAATATTTGCATTGCTTTGAAGCCAGTGCCATGGAGATATTGTGACTTATTGCCAGTCAGAGGCAAAGCTGAGTGTGTGAGGTTTTGAACAAAGGTTGTTGAAAAAAGGAGATAATCATTAATTTTTTCAGTAAAATTCATTGAACCCCAAGGGCAATTTGGAGGGGTCATAGCTAATCACTGTATATCGTAGATATTAAGCCTAGGTTAAGAGCATTAGTGTGGGTACAGAGTTTAGATTTGCCAATTTGTGACTTTAGGCATGTTTAACCTTTCTAAGTCTGTTTTTCCATCTGAAGAATGGACATAGAGAAAATTTATCACTGGGCTTTTTGTGGGGGACAGATGAGGTAAGGCATAATGCATTTAAAGTGGCAGGCACAGTCTAAATACTACCTAGTGCTCCTGGACAGGCATAGAAAATGGAAAATTATTTATATATTTTCCCCTCCTCCAAAACACTCTTAGACCATCTGATTTTTATTTGACTTATCTGAATCCTGAATAGTTTTTACTGGATCATACTCTGGTATCTGGACTGTCCCTGGTTTGAAGGTGGTGCTGCTGGGTGAGAAGCCAAGGATGAGAGAGGCTGTTTTTTGGAGGCCCAGTCTGTCAAAACTGAGGTGGCATTTCTAGTTCCTGATAGAGTGAGACAGATGCAAAGGTCATGGGAGCTTTGAACAGTTTCTATGCATTATGTGTTGTTTTCCATCTTCTGGAAGTGGGCTGGAATTTGTTTTCAGCAGCTAAGTTCATTATGTAGTTGCCTCTAAGCCATGCCTCCCCTTTTCCATGCTTGTGAAAAGCAAAACAAAACCACCAGCCACATTATCTTTTACGAGGACCTGGAGATTGACTAGCTGACACCCCCAGATTTCACATTTATGTTGAGATAAGGAGAATAATGTAAGTCACCCAGACTTTTTGTCACTCTGCATTTTTATTCACAGGGATGAACAGAGGCTTGCAGATTGGGAGAAAGGGGTGGGCAGAACCAGTTCTGTTTTCTGGTGGACCCAAATAATGCATCTGCTTTGATAACTGCCTATCTCGATTTGCTTGGAAAGGGCATAGAGTAATAAATAGTTTGTGGGAGTGTGAAGAATGAGCCTTCAGACTGACCCAACTTGTGGAAATTCAGAAAATGCAGAAATGTACGTTCTTCCAGCTTGTGAATCCTGAACAATGGAATTGTTAGAAGAACTTTTGAAACTTGTTCTTTTTTTGAAAGTATTATTGTGCTCAGTTGGGTACATGTGCTTTGGTCTCAAAAATTTGTGCCTTAATCACATTGCTGGGGAGGCTGTGGATTTCACTATCAACAGAAAGTAATGTAAGATGTGATATCTTTTCAGCAGGTCCTGAGGAGATTTTCTTGAAAGAAAAGGGGAAAATGCCGCTCTTAAGCAAAAAATCTGGACCATGTTGGCAGACATACATCTTTGAAACATACCAGCAGAGAGTTATTTAATAATTTGCCCCTTAGTTTTATCTTGATCACTCCTAGCGTGATTTTTTCCCCCTCTTAGTTATGCAGCAGCCTACTGGCTGACATTTAACTATTGATTGTTCATCCTGGGGAATGAATTACTGTGATTTATAGTCAAGGGCACAGATGCAAAGAGACAGAAAGGATCAGATGTTTCTAGTGCCTTTTTTCTTCCTCTGATGGCTTCTCCCAGAAACTTGATAAAAGCACCAACACTAAAACATGTTTACAATCAGAAAGCTGTTTATTCATCTTAAGTAGAAAATTCTATAAGTTTATGTAAAATTTTGCCCATGTGGGAACAATTAGTCTTTTAATTTGAGTTGTGTATTGTAATTCCATGGATGGAGATGGCTGGAGGTTGGGCCGAGGGGAAGCTGAGGTAAGAAGCCAGACCAGAGAATGTAAAATGATGTCTTTCTTTGAGGATGCCCCCTTTGCCCGTTCTGCTGGGCCTCGCAGCCGTGGGATTGGCCACATCACTTCCTGTCCAAGCTGGCACTGACATTGGCACAGTAACTCTGCCCAGTGTTCTCAGACTGCAGTGGGCAAGTTTCCAGCAATAGAGTCACCCAAAGAAACAACGCAGCCTCCTTTTTTTCTTTCTCTGTTGCCTAGGGCAGTTTTCCTCAGACCTCAGTACCTATGTCCCTTGCTTTTGGAATAACCCCATTAGGTCCCCAAACCTTGCCTTTGATGTATGTGGCTTCTTGAGCGTCCCCTACATTTGCATCTGTTTCCTTCCCTTATGCAAAGGCCCTAAGTCTTCCCTGGGGGAAGAGTCCTCGGGGGCTTTCCTGTGGGAGAAAGGAAGGATGTATCCCTGCCCACGCTTCTTTCTCTCCAGATAGAGAATAGCTCACATCTTTGGTGCCTACTATGTACTGGGCACTGTACTGTGAGTTTTCATGTGTGACCTCACAGGTCCTATGATCATCCCCAAGGGACGTTCAGAGAGGTGGTCTGCCCCAGGTCACAGGGCTAAAATTAGTAACATGCAAGGAAAATGGCTTTACTCTCAGCGTGAGATGAAACAGACAATACAGTACACCTGCTGAGTGACAGAGTTGTCCCTGAGTTGTTAGGGCCTTTGCCCGCCTTGGAGCTCCACTTGCTTGGTGCACAGTAGGCAGCAAATGGGCTGTAGAATCGTGGTATTTGTGATTTGCTGTGTCCTTGACAGTTGAGATATTCTCTAAGGCTATTTATGTTCTCTCTACCATGCTCCTCACAAGCAGTCTTCTGGGTCCTCATAAGCAGTCTTTATTGTTTATATTTCTATTAACAGGTCTGTTTAAGGCAACGTAAACCTTTCCTACCATGTTCCTCAAAATTCTTCCAAGCTCCTTCACTACCCAATTCCAAAACCACTTCCACATTTTTTGGTATTTGTTATAACAGCACCCCACTTCCAGGTACTAAAGTCTTTTGGTTTTCTATTCCTGCTGTAATAAAACCCACAAATTTCATGCTTAAAACAGCACATGTGTGGGGCGCGGTGGCTCACATCTGTAATCCCAGCACTTCAGGAGGCTGAGGTGGGCGGATCACTTGAGGTCAGGAGTTAAAGACCATCCTGGTTAACATGGTGAAACTCTGTCTCTACTAAAAAATACAAAAAAAATAGCCAGACATGGTGGCGGGCACCTGTAATCCCAGCTACTCGGGAAGCTGAGGCAAGAGAATCACTTGAACCCAGGAGGCAGAGTTTGCAGTGAGCTGAGATTATGCCACTGCGCTCCAACTTGGGCAACAGAGCGAGACTGTCTGAAAAAAAAAATACACAAAAGCACACATTTTTTTATATTACAGTTGTGTAGATCAGAAGTTGGACACAGGTCTCACTGGAATAAAATCAAGGAGTCAGCAGGACCAGTTCCTTCTGAAGGTTTTGGGGAGAATCTATTTCCTTACTGCTGCAGCTTCTAGAGGTTGCCTGTATTCCTTGGCTTGTGACCCGTTTCTTCATCTTCAAAGCCACCACTGGCAAATTTAGTCGCTTTTACGCCTGACATTTCTTCTGGCTCCTCTTGTGTGATCCCATCTTTCTGTCTCTGACCACAGAAAGAAAAGACTTTTTAAAAAGACTCATTAGATTGGGTCCATCTAGATAATCCAGGAAAATCTCTCCATCCCAAAGTCCTTAATCTTAATGCCGTCTGCACAATGACTTTTGCCACGAATGTAACATAGTCACAGGTTTGGGAATTAGAAGTTGGGCACCTTTGCGGGGCGCATTTTTCTGCCTGCCACACATGATAAGGTGTAGACACAATACAGTTAACTCTCTTAGTTCGCAGTCGGCACCCCTTTAAGTAAAGTGTGTGGTTTCTAATCAAGCATTTTATTCAGGGTGCATCTGTTCCACCTGGCTGGCAGCACGCACCTTGCAGGTCAGGTGTGAGATGAGCAAGACCCATTGGAAGACTGGAAGCTACCTCCTTCTCTCTTTTAGGGAAAGGAAGCGAGAGAGAAGCGAGGAGACCACTTGAGTTGTGACTCTCCTGCTTATGGTGAAATTAAGAACTAAAACTAAAACAACAGGAACCCTTTCATAACGGAAATACTGAAGTATAAAATGAAACCACCTCCTAAACAACTCTTTTTCCTTTGAAAACAAAGCTAAGCTGCGTTGATGCTTGCACCTCTGCTCTTGCGTGGGAAAACTGGACCCCTCTGTGACATTTGGTATGTTACTGAGCAGGGTTCCCTTGGGGAGGACGAGAAGCCTCGTCTCCTCTTGACACTTGGAATTTGATACCAGTTCCTGTCTGACAGCTGGTTAGCCTGTCAGGCCCTCACAAGTTAAATCTTGTCTCAGAAAATAATTTGCTAGAAGATCAAAGCATGGATGGGATAAATTAATTTTTCAACAAGCCACAGGTTTGGGATAATTGTCTCTCAAGTGTTGCTAATGTCTTTGATAAACAAGTAATTTGGGGGGCTCTTTTTTTCTCTTGAGATTATAAATCTTGATTGATTCGTATGTTGAAAAAGAACTCTGAAAGCTTGCACCTAAGATGAAGCCCTGGAATAACCTGAAATAATAATAATAGGTATATTTCAACACCTGTGTCATTCAGAGCCGTGATTCTCAACAGGTGGGGGTGGGAGATTGATTTTTGCCCCCCAGGGGCATTTGGCAATGTTTGGAGACATTTTTGGTTGCCATGATTTTGGGGAGGGGTGCTACTGGCATCTAGGGAGTAGAGGCCAGAGATGCCCAGAATAGCCCACAACAAAGAGTTATAGAATGTCAGTAGTGCTGAGGTGGAGAACTCTTGATTGAGAAAGGAGTGTTTTCTATTTTACTTATTTTCGTGTGTCTTAACACTATTCCTGGATTTAATTTCTTTGAGGATAGGGTCCATCCTTTTATTTTCTCAACACAACAAGTTGCCCTGAGTAGACTCAAACATTTATTTACTGTTGATTCCCCTCTCTCTTGTTAAGCTATTCATCCTTTTTTTTTTTTTTTGTCTTGGAGCAGAGCTATTGAGGGCAGCACTGAAAAGCAGATGGTAGAGCTGTGGCAGAATCAACATGGTTGGGAGAGTGGAAAGAACACAAGCTCTGGACTTCTGTCAGCCCCTTCTTTCTCGTCTGTAAAAAAAAAAAAAAAAAGAGTTAATAATAGTGCCGAACTTAGGATGATTGTACTTGAGAAAGATCGTGTTGCAAAAAATGGGGATGTAGTAAGTGCTCAGTAATGCCTTCTCAGGCAGCTGAACAGGAGACTGTGTGCAAGGTCCTCTATCTTAGGACCCTATTTTTTGTAAAAAGTTGCGTAAAGGAGGAGCAGACATCTTACACATTTCAGAATTGTTATCAGTTCTCCAGGAAGAAGAGGGAAAGAAAAACATTTATAGCATTTCAGCAAAGCTTACTCCATGATTGACAAAACAATTTTGAGGTTCCTAAGAGGCACATTCTGCCTCAGGCTGGAGCAATTTTTAAAACTAAATTGACAGCAACTAGTTCAAGTTGGAACAGTCCTAACTTAATTATAGATACCTGCAGAGGTTCCTTCAAACAGGTGGGTTTCAACAGCATGGTGCTGTCTAGGAAAAGCTATTGTTTGCTTAGTTATTTGTTTGAGAGTCAGCTTAGAACATAAGGAAGGTGTCAGAGTTGGGGTGGAATTCTGTCTCTGATTGGATCAGAGCCTCCATTTTCCTATTTGTAATACGGAAATAATGATTGTCCCTCAGAGGATGGTTATAAGGGACAACATATTTGTTAGACATTTGGCATAGTAAGTACTTCATAAATGACACCTGTAAAAGTTTTTGTTTGAAAATTTTCCAGCTTTTGTTTTTTATTTATTTATTTTTTGAGACAGTCTCGCTGTGTTGCCCAGGCTGGAGTACAGTGACACAATCTCAGCTCACTGCAACCTCCACCTCCTGGGTTCAAGCGATTCTCCTGCCTCAGCCTCCCGAGTAGCTGGGATTACAGGCGTGAGCCACCACACCTGGCTAATATTTATATTTTTGGTAGCGACGGGATTTCACCATGTTGGCCCAGCTGGTCTTGAACTCCTGGCCTCAAGTGATCCACCTGCCTCGGCCTCCCTAAGTGCTGGGATTATAGGCGTGAGCCATCATGCCTGGCTGAAAACTTTCCAGTTTTTAAATGTCATGCATGTTTTTGCTCAAGAACGCTTTGGCCGTTTGGGGCATTTTGTAGTTCCATACAATGTTTTTTTCCGCTGTAAAAAATGACATTGGAATTTTGATAGGAATAGTATTAAATCTGTAGGTCACTCCGGGGAGCATGAACATTTTTAACAGTGTTCATTCTTCCAGCCCATGAATACAGGATATCTTTCCATTTATTTATGTCTTCAGTTTCTTTTAGCAATGTTTTATGGTTTTCAGCATACAGATCTCTCACCTCCTTGGTTAAATCTATTACTAAGTATTTCATTCTTTCTTTCTTTTTTTTTGAGACAGGGTCTCGCTCCGTCACCTGAGCTGGAGTGCAGTGGTGCGATCACAGCTTACTGCAGCATTGAACTCCCGGGCTCAAGTGATCCTCTTGCCTCAGCCTCCCAAGTAACTGTGACTGCAGGTGTGTACCACCATGCCTGGCTGATTTTTAAATTTTTTTGTGGAGACATCTCTGCGTTACCCAGGCTGGTCTTGAACTCCTAGACTCAAGCAGTCCTTCTTCCTTGGCTTCCCAAAGTGCTAGGATTACAGGTGTGAACCATTGCACACGGCCTTATTCTCTCTTGATGCCGTTGTAAATGAAATCATTTTCTTTATTTTTTAGTTTTATATATTATATATCATTATTAGTATATATAATAGAAATGCTACTGATTTTTATATGTTGATTTTAGTATCCTACAACTTCACTGAGTTTATTCTAACAATCTTTTGGTGAAGTTCTGAAGGTTTTCTATATATAAGATTGTATCATCTGCAAACAGAGACAGATTAACTTCTTGCTTTCCATTTTTGATGTATTTTATTTTTCTTGCCTAATAGCTCTGGCTAAAACTTCTAGTACTATATTGAATAGAAGTGGTTAAGAGTGGGCATCCTGTTTTGCTCCTGATCTTAGAGGAAAGGCTTTCAGCTTTTTACCACTGAGTATGTTATTAGCTACGGGCATGCCGTATGTGGCCTTTATTATGTCGAGGTCCATTCTTTCTACCTAATCTGTTGAGAGTTTTTATCATGAAAGGATGTTGAATTCTTTCAAATGATTTTTATACATCTATTGAGATGATCCCATGATTTTTATCCTCGATTTTGTTAACGTGGTATTAGTTAATTTTAATTAATTTGCATATGTTGAACCATCTTTGCATCCCAGGGATAAATCCCATTTGTTCATGGTGTATGATCCTTTTAATGTGCTTTTGAATTTGGTTTGCTAGTATTATATTGAGGATTTTTGCTTCTCTAGTCATCAAGGATATTGACCCATAATTTTATTTTCTTGTAGTGTCCTTGCTGGCCTTGCAAAATGAGTTTGGAAGGGTTGATTCCATCCTCTTCAGTTGTTGGAAAGAGTTTAAGAAGGGTTGGTGTTAATTCTTCTCTTTAAATATTTGATAAAATTCACCAGTGAAGCCGTGACATCCTGGGATATTCTTTGTTGAGAGGTTTTTGATTTCTGATTCAATCTCCTTACTTACTATTGGTCTCTTCAGATTTTCTGTTTCTGTATTATTCAGCCTTGGTGTAAGTTGTATGTTTCTAGGAGTTTATCCATTTGTTCTAGGTTATCTAATTTGTTGGCATATATTTGTCTATAGTAGTGTCTTATATAATCCTTTGTATTTTTGTGGTATCAATTGTAATGTCTCATCTTTCATTTATAATTTTGTCTTTTTTTTTAGTTCAGCTAAAGGTTTGTCAATTTTATCTTTTCAAAAAACTCTTGGTTTTATTAATCTTTTCTATTGTTTTTCTAGTCTCCATTTATTTTTGCTGTGATGTTCATTTTTTTCCTTCTGCTGACTTTGGGCTGTTCCTTTTCTAATTCCTTGAGGTGTAAAGTTAAGTGTATTTGAGATCTTTCTTCCTTAATATAGGAGTTTATTGCTGTAAACTTCCTTGTAGTACTGCTTTTGCTGCATCTCTTAAGTTTTGGTTTGTTGAAAACCAAAAAACAAAAAACAAAAAAACAGAGAGCTGGAGGCATCATGCTACTTGACTTCAAAATATACTAAAAAGCTGTCATCAAAACAGCATAGTAATGGTGTAGAAACAGACATATAGACCAATGGAACAGAATAGAGACCCCAGAAATAATTCATATTTACAGTCGGTTGGCTCTTTGACAAAGTTGCCAAGAACACACAATGGGGAAAAGAGAGTCTTTTCAATAAATGGTGTTGGAAAAACTGGGCATCCACATACAGAAAAATTAAACCCCTTTCTCACACCATATACAAAAATCAACTCAAAATGGACTAAAGATTGGGGGCATGGCTCAGGGGTAGAGGATTTGACTGCAAAATGGACTAAAGACTTAGTAAGATCCAAAAGTATAAAACTACTTGAAGAACACACAGAGAAAAAGCTTCTTGACATTAGCCTGGGCAATGATGTTTTGGATATGACCTCAAAAGTATCACAGAAGCAAACATAGACAAATGGGATTGTGTTAAACTAAAAAAAAATTCTGCATAGAAAAGGAAACAAACAATAGAATGAAGAGATGGCCTGTAGAATGGGATAAAATGGTTGCAGACCATACATCTGATAAGGGGTTAATATATAAAATATACAAGGAACCCATACAACTCAACAGCAAGAAAATAAATAACCTGATTTAAAAAATGAACAAAGGACCTTAATAGAAATTTCTCAATAGAAGACATACAGATGACCAACAGATACATGAAAAGGTGCTCAATATCACTAATCAGGGAAATGCAAATTAAAACCACAGTGAGTGGCCAGATGCAGTGGCTCATGCCTGTAAATCCCAGCACTTTGGGAGGCCGAGGCAGGCAGATCACTTGAGGTCAGGAGTTCAAGACTGGCCTAGCCACATGGCAAAACCTCGTCTCTACTAAAAAATACAAAACCACAGTGAGGTATCATCTCACATCTACTAGAATGGGTATTATCAAAGGCAAAAGGTAACAAGTGTGTTGGGAAAATGTGAGATAAAGGGACCCTCTTAGACTGTTGATGAGAATGTTAGTACAACCAATATGGAAAATAGTATGAGTATGGAAGTTCTGCAGAAAATAAAA
Source organism: Pan troglodytes (assembly GCF_028858775.2). Classification (NCBI taxonomy): domain Eukaryota; kingdom Metazoa; phylum Chordata; class Mammalia; order Primates; family Hominidae; genus Pan; species Pan troglodytes. The sequence goes on along the minus strand of NC_072409.2, from coordinate 115,389,607 downwards.
ACTGAACTTCCATATGATCCACCAATCCTACTTCTGGGTATACATCCAAAGGAATTGAAATCAAAGAGATACCTGTACTTCTATGTCCCTCGCAGCATGATTCACAATAGTCAAGTTATGGAGACAATGGAAGTGTTCATCAGTAGATGAATGGGTAAAGAAAATGTGGTATATGTGTACACTGGAATACTCTTCAGCCTTACAAAAGAAGAAATCCTGTCATTTGCAACAATATAGATGAACCTATTCATAAATGAAATAGCCAGGCACAGAAAGACAAATACTGCATTTTCTCACTTATATGTGGTATCCAAGAAAGTCACACTCTCTCACAGAAGCTGAGAGTGGAGTGGTGGTTGTCAGGGGCTGGGAGATTAGCGGTACTTGGGAGGACGGAGGTTAAAGGTAAAAAGTTTCAGTTAAGATGAATATGTTCTGGAGATCTGTTGTACAGTGTGGTGACTTTAGTTAATGTATACTTGGAAATTACTAAGAGATTAGCTCTCAAATGTTCTCACCACAAATAAGTGTGAGGTGGGTATGTTAATTAGCTAGATTTAATTTCACGAAGTCTATGTACATCAAACCATGTATATTGTAAATATATATAATTTTTATTTTTTAATTATAACCTTAATAAAAGTGGGAGGAAAAGTGATAAAAGGTAATAAGCCCTTAAAGGTAATAAGTTAAGTTGTCGCCCAACGTATTTATTAATTTTTCTATACAATGTAATGTGTTTGGAGAACATTGAGGCCGGGCACGGTGGCTCATGCTTGTAATCTCAGCACTTTGGGAGGCCAAGGTGGGCGGATCACTTGAGGACAGGAGTTTGAGACCAACCTGGCCAACATGGTGAAACCCCATCTCTATTAAAACTACAAAAAAAAATAGATGTGCATGGTAGCGGGCGCTTGTTATCCCAGCTACTCGGGAGGCTGAGGCAGGAGAATTGCTTGAACCCAGGAAGTGGAGGTTGCAGTGAATCAAGATCACACCATTGCACTCCAGCCTGGGCAACAAGAGTGAAACTCTGTCTCAAAAAAAAAAAAAAAAAAATTGAAAATCCCCAAGCTTCAGAAGACACACTACTGCGTGTTTGTCCTTCTATGGAAGTCAGTACAGATCTCAATGACTTGTTCTCATTTCACCAGAAAATGACCATTGTGCATTATGCTGTCAGTGCAGATGGAAAACTAGCAGCAGTTTACAAAGTTTCCACTTGAAAAAACATAACTCTAATTGATTTAAAAAAGTAGTTGATTGTTGCAAGACTTGACATTTCTCTAGTTAATTTCTATGCCTGTTGTTTTGCCCCTTACCATCTTCAAAATCTGAATCCAAATCCAGGGCTTCTCTATTAGGAGGCTCCATATCATATCTCTTTAATCCTGATAATGTCTCAGTTTTTTGTTTCCTACCTACCTGGCTATTTTCTTAGGCTATCTTTATTTGCTTAGTAAATATAACATTTCATGTTCTATTTTATTTTATTTTATTTTATTTTTTTATTCTTTATTTTTGAGACAATGTTCTGTTGCCCAGGCTGGAGTGCAGTGGCATGACCATGGCTCACTGCAGCCTCCATCTCCTAGGCTCAAGCGATCTTCCCATCTCAGCCTCCTGAGTAGCTGGGACCACAGGTGTGCACCACCATACCTGGCTAATATTTTTATTTTTTGTAGAGACAGGGTTTTGCCATGTTGCCCAGACTGGTCTCGAACTCCTGGAATCAAGCAAGCCACCCCCCACTTGGCCTCCCGAAGTGCTAGGAGTACAGGCATGAGCCACTGCACCTGGCCCTGTTAACTTCTTATGTCATTTCCCCACTTTAATATATTTGAGAGCTAGTTCTGTGTCAGGTATGTATTTTAACATCACTACCGCATCTGGTGCAGAGAGGGGCATTCTGTAGTCTTGGTACTTCTTATCTTCACTATTGCTGATGAGCCATAACAAATTTGAGATGAGCAATTAATAGATGGACCGGCCAACAAACACTATGTGGAGGAATAAGTGAGGCCAAAGCTGATGGATGATGCAAAGTGGGGACGTAACATATTTCGCTGGGGAACCAGACAGATATGCAGAGTAAGTGCTCTGATAGGGGAAGTACGGGCTGTTATGGGCGCTTAATACTGGGAACATTAATGGGAGGTGGAGGTCGTAGTTGAAGCTGAAACCTGTTGGGTGAGGTGGAGTTCGCCAGGTGAAGTGGTGGACTTGGGGGAGAGGAGGGGGAGCATCCTGTGTTTAGAACCAAAGAGAGTTTAGTGTGAGATTATTGGGTGGGGGTGGGAGGGTAGGTCATAAAGGGCCTGGTAAACTGTTAAGAAATTTTAAACTTTATCTCAAGTGTTGTGGGAAATCACTGGCAAGTTTTAAGTTGGTAGGTGAAGTGCTGGCTGGAGGAATCCCTCCAGCTTGGGTATGTGAGGATGGCCTGAGAACGGAGGCACCTGTAGTAATCCCCCAGTGAGAAACGTTGTGGCCTCAGCTGACCTTGGGGCTAGAAAAAGTGGACAATTGGCGGTTGAGGAGTAGAATCTCTGTGAGTTGATTGAATGGGGAGAGGGAAACATCAAGCCCATTGCCCAGACTTCTGGGAGGATCTGGCTGCTACTCAGTGAAAGGAAGCCTGGGAGGTTTGTGAGGGCAGATGGATGAGCTCATTTATGGACAGATTGAGTTCAAGGATCTACAGATCATTGAAGGGGAAATGTGAGCTTGAACCCTGCATTTGAAGTTCAGAAAAGAGAAAGAGCACAATGAATTGAGTTCTGGGAGTCTTTCCCATGTGGATAGTAACTGCAGCGGATGAGGTAATAAGATCACCTAGTTAGAGGTGGGGGAGCAGAAGAGGGCTTAGGGCAGAACTCTGAAGAGCAACCTGCAAAGGAGACTGAGGAGGAATGGACAGAAAGGGTGGAGGAAATCTTCAAGGGTGCTCTTCAAGGAGGCAGTGGTTACCAGCATTACCTTCTGCAGAGCCAAGACAATTGAGTCATTTTGCTGGGCTTAGCAACAAGAACTTTCAGGGACTTCATGGCAGAGTGACAGCATATGGAGATGCAGTACTGTTGGCCTGTACAGAGCCTTTTTTTTTTTTTTTAAATTCCCTGAGATGTAGTCTCGCTGCTCTGTCGCCCAGGCTGGAGTGCAGTGACGCGATCTCGGCTCACTGCAACGTCTGCCTCACGGGTTCAGGTGATTCTTCTGCCTCAGCCTCCCAAGTAGCTGGGATTACAGGTGTGCACCACCATGCCCGGCTAATTTTTTTGTATTTTTAGTAGAGACAGGGTTTTGCTATGTTGGCCAGGCTGGTCTCGAACTCCTGACCTCAAGTGATCCACCTGCCTTGGCCTCCAAAGTGCTGGGATTACAGGTGTGAGCCACCGCACCCTGCCATTACAGAGCCTTTGAAGACATTAGAAAATGTGTGCCTTTCTGGATGGACACAGTCCCTGGCTTGGTGAGTGGACCGTGCATGGGACTTCAGCTCTTATGTGCCACCTTAGCTGGGTGCACTTGTTTAGTGTGCAAAATACACCTTCCATGCGTGGTGGCCTAGGATATATCTGCACTTCTCAATCTAGGGCAGTGTTGCCCCCCAGGGAATATTTGGCAATATCCGAAGAAATTTATGATTGTTACAGCTGAACCAGAGAGGGTAGGTGCTACTGTCATCTAGTGTGTAAAGGCCAGAGATGCTGCTAAACACTCTGCGGTGTCCAGGACAACCCCTGATAACAAAGAATTATCCAGCCCCAAACACCAATTGTGCTGAGAAACCCTGGTGTCTGTGAACCTTTCAGGCTCATGGGAAAAGGCGGTCAGAGAGGGTGATAGCTGGAGGTGGGTGGACCTGAGAACAGTCTCCTTACATACTTTGCTGCAGTCTCATTTGCTTGCGGCAGTTTTCACCTTGCCTCTCCTACCTCTCTACCATAGAACTCTTATTCATCACGTTATAGGTTTTCATTTGTTTATTCTTATGTAGCCATTTTCACTATTCCCTCTCCCACCCCCACTCCCCCGAGCAGTAAATTCTGTAATGCAAGGCAATCTTGTGTCCTTATTTCTGTTTCTGGGCACGCTGTAAAACATCTGTATTTTAATAGTATCTGTCAGGAAATTCTATTTTGGCAACCAAGTACGGGCTAATCTAAAGTAGCCCATACTTGAGTGCTATGTTGATAAGGCTCTAATGCATAGTTAGCCCCTTGACTGTGAGGCTTGGAAAAAAGACAGGAAGTATTCCTTGTCTTTGGAAATGAGCCTACTCTGGCTTTGGGAAGGAAAGAGTACAAATGGTTCTCACCAGATAGGGTTGCAGCAGCTCTCCCAGCATTTTGGGAACAAATCAGGTCATTATCTCAACAATGTCAAAATTGTGTTCCCAGATCAGTTGTTGTTTGAAACATTTGGGGCTGATGCGGAGGAGAAGAATTAATTAGCAGCTCCCTCTCTTGGTGTTCTTTTTCAGCCTTCTCAAATTGCAGCAGGAGAGTCCCTTAGACATGCTGGCTGCTCATTTGATAATCTGTGTTTTGCTCAGTACAAAAGGTTGCTGGCTAAGTTTTGTGAGCCCCTCTAACGTCAGGCTGTTAGTGTCTTGGGTTCAATTAACAAGAAAGTCTACAGTAACATTTTGTCAATGGGAAAGGACTTGAATTTACAGAACTGTCTTGGAAAGCCCTGGGTAAGTTTGAAGAGCAAAGTTGCCTTTTCCGTTTTCAGAAATATTTTACCCCGCAACGATGTGTAAATCTAAAGCCTGTGCAAGAATGAAAACGAGCTTTAGTATTAAGATTTGGCACAGTGTGTGCAAGCAATGAGACTGGGTTAAAAACAGGAAGTGTCTTAATTTAAAGACGGTGATGGGGAGACGGATTAAAATAAACTGCTGGCCATGTTGAATCTGAGATAGGCAAGCCTTGGTTGTGGGCACATTCCCTTCTGAATTACTCTATGCAGATATATTTTAGGCCTCTTTCTATTAAATTGTCTTTCCCATCCTTTCAAAGATAGGGCTAGTGATAAGAATTCTCTTCCTGCATGGTGGGTACCATCATATAAACGGTATGAGCATGCTTTTCTTGTGTCTCTGTATAACTGCTTGGTCTGCCACTCCACAAAATAGTAAAACACATTTCTGTAGTGGACTAGCCCATGCTGTGAAAGAGGAAGGTGGTGGTGGACAAAAAGTGGTAAGTTTTAGGATGAAGGATGTTGATGTTAAACTTTATTTCTGATTATGGCAGTCTTTCATCATGTAATTTAAGAAGGCTGAGATCATCTGACTTTTTTTGTTTGTTTTTTTTCTTTAGGACTGCAGGAAGTGTTGATAAACATCTGTTTAAGTTGTCTATATCATGCAATCCATAATCTTCCTTCATAACTATGATAGCATATGGTTTTCTATAGTTAGGAAAACTATTTCTCATGTATTTCATGGTTTGGCCAAATCCTTTTATTACATTAGTACTAAAAAATTCCTTAGGATTTCTAGAGAAAATAATATTTATGATGGATAAATAAGGGAAAGTAAGATAATTCTTAAACCTTAGTATCAGCAGTCATTCTAAACCACATTACACATCTTCAGTAAAAGTGGTTACAAAAGATTTTTCTCACTTCAAAAGATCCTCCAGGGAAGAGTCCCAGCTTTTTCTTGGTGTTATTTTAGATATTAACTCAGGAGGGCTTTCTGAAGGTTTGTCAGTGAGATAGTTGGGGGGTTCCTGAGCTTTTTATTGCTGTGGGTGAACTTGGTACTTTACTTGTTGGGCTTTTAACCCCTCAGCAGCATGTACAGATGCCCTCACATGCTTTCTGGGATGACTTAAATGCTAAATAGCAGGGGTATTTCTCAAGAATGTTTAAGAAAAGAAAGCAAACATTTGTTTGCACAAACAGATACTTGTGACTTCTGTGAAAAAATTCCAATGGTTGTAATATAGGAAATTTTTATAAACAAACACCCCTACCAACTAAGCCATCCTGTATTTTTATGTGTGTATAGAAAAAATGAAACGATATACTAAAATGTTAATGGCAAAGTTTCTCTGGGAATTGAATTTAATTAAAATTTTTTATCAAGATTTTTAAAGTTTTATAATGACCATGTTATGTTTATGTAATAAAAATAAAATAGAGGCTAGGCACAGTGGCTCACACCTGTAATCCCAGCACTTTGGGAGGCTGAGATGGGAGGATTGCTTGAGTCCAGGAGTTCGAGACCAGCCTGGGCAGCATAGTAACACCCTATCTTTATTTTTAAAAAATAAAATAAGAGAGGGGGACAATAAATGCAAATATATAAATGACAGAAATTTTATGGTCTGGTCAAAGAACTATCATTGCATGAAATTATAGATATGGTTATGTAAGGTTACCTTTTTTCATTATAATTCCACCAGTAATTCTAAAGTTTCTTTTCTTTTTTTTTTTTTCCTATTTCTTCCACAGAAAAACAGGACAAAGAAACCTGTGTGAATTTTCCGCTTTTCACCTTCTCTGATTTTATTTCTTCCTCATTCTTCCTTTGACAGTCCTCGCAGGCCTCCTGAGAGAATAGGGAAGACCCCCTCCCAGAACCTTCCTGTAAGGTCTCCCCGCTGACTTCCTGTAGTGGATGTGACTGTGTGCCAGGTGCCTGCCGAAGACCCCTGTCACTGACTGTGCCCTTTGGGAAAGAGTCAACAATGGCCTCCTCCTGTGGCTGACTTCGTTCATGTTCAGGCTCTCCAGCTTGCTAGTGAGAATTGCCAAGGAGTGGTTCATGGCAGGATAGAACTAAACTGATGAAAGCTCTACAGTGCTTCAAGACGGGGTCCCGTTCATGTTTAGCAGTTTTCCTTCCTTCAAAATAAAAAACTAGCAGTCCTTAGGGAGGACAGTTTTTTCCTTCCTTTTCCTATTCTGGCTCCAACAGCTGTCTCAACACAGCCGGAGATGGGGAGCAGCCTGGCTTCCACTGGCAATAGCTGTATTGTGGGAGTGTGAAAGAGAAGCCACCTTTTCCTCCCTCTGCCCAAGCCACCTGGCCCCTTTGTGCTTTCTCCTCCTCGTCCTCTGAGGTATGAGTGGCTGTGACTGTATGACATAGGAACTGTGAAGCGGGTTGGGGGAGGGTTTGGTGCGTAAATCCTCACGCAGGTGGCGGTTATTGTCTGTGTGGAGGAAATACGCCCGGTTCTTCTGGGACTGCTTTCATTTCCCTCTAGCTTCCAGAGGGTAAAATGAACCTTAATGGAGGTTGGGGGGTGGCACACACAAAGTCCTGGGTTGAGGGGGCAGTGGTCAGAAAGTTCCCTAGGGAAATACACAAAGGAGAATTAACACTGGGGACACTGAGGTGGGTTTTGGTCCTTTCCACATAACTGACACCTTTCAAAGCAAGGACTTGCTTTCTCGTGTGGAATGTCAGCAGTCGCAACACCACTAGGTTGGATGCAGGATAATTATTCAGAATCACGAGTTACCTGTTTACAAGCAATCACATTGCAGGTGGGATAAATAAGCAGACAGTCTGTGGTAGGTTCCCCCACCCCAACCGCCTCCCCTCCCCCCGGGGATACTGTAATTTTAAGTATTGTTTTGGATATTGGTAATTCTAAAGCTCCAATCTTAACTGGGTTTTATGAAAGCCGTTATAGGGTGTTTATTACCAAAAAAACCTCCTTCTTCTTTAATAATACGGTGCCTAGCCGCTCCTTTTTCCCTGCATCCGTACATGAAGCCTGATTGCAGATCTCGAACAGTATATTTCTTTGAGCTAAACAGCAAGAACAGATAAGGTATCTTATCAAAACACCACGCCAGGTGGCGTGGCTCACACCTATAATCCCAGCAATTTGGGAATCTGAGGTGGGAGGATTGGTTGAGGTCAGGAGTTTGAGGCCGCAATGAGTTATCGCGCCACTGCACTCCAGCCTCAGCAACAGAGGGAGACCCTGTCTCTAATAAAACAAAAACATTACACCATTGTCAGAAGGTGATTTGTTCTCCTTTGTTGGATTAAATTCTCTCACGTGCAAGGTAGTGGCCAGCAGCCTAAGAAGATACACAAGCTCTTCACTGTAGATGTTTGGCGGTGTGGGAGTTACAAGGTTAATTATGAGTGTAAGGCCCAGGAGTCTTTTCTTCCTAACAATTTCATTTCATCCTATTTCTTTTTCCATTCTTTCTCCGAACTGTCTATACTTTATTAAACTCTTCTTTTTCCCAGACTCCAGAATAATTTCCTGTGATATGTTTTAGCAGTTTCTCTAAGAAAAGGCTCCAGGAGTCTTTAAATCCAGCCCTTTTTCTGCTGTATCTTTGTGCCTCACATCTTGAGAGAAGTTGAGTGGTAGAAAGTAAAGGAAAGCAGAAAAAGAGATGGGTCAGGGAGGAAAGCCAAGATGGAAAATGGATGGGAATGAATGAGGAACATGATGTGGGTTGCGGTGTCAATTCATGGTTAATACAACATGTGTGGCTCAGTATAACCAGATTGTCATAAGAAGCTCAGGCAGCTCTCCCCCTCTGTTGCCTGGGGCTTTTCGCAGTTACAATAAAAGTGGAAAGATGAAGAATAAGGGCAAGCAGAAAACACACACATTTGCCTGTTTCCCTCTTTTTATCCCGATTGAGTAGACGGGAGGCAGAGCTGTTACCCATGATGGTATTTCATACCAGATTCAATCTACTAGTTTGTTTGGTTTTATAGGCATGATTCCCAAATTTTGAATCTGAAGTTAGCTGTCAGTTTAAATTCAGAGGGTCTGCAGTTGTTTTTCAGGTTTTTCTTGATTCTGCCTTTGGAAACCAGAAAGATGTTGAATTTACTTTTCATCTGACAATATTGCACATCTGTGAACCCAACTGATCTGAAAGTGTTTAGCTCTTAACTCTGTGAAGTTAGCTGGTTATTCTGGATGGCTGGGACAATGGTGAGGACCATTTATAATGGTTACTCTCACCTGTGCTCCAGACGCTCCACTTGGTGCTAGAAATACAGCAGTGAACAGACACGGTTCTTGCCTCCACACAGCTTGCAGTTTAGTAGGGCAGACTGACGACATTAAAAAGATACCATCAGTGTTGTTATAATGGTGATAAGAGTTACAAAATAAGGGGCCAGGTGCAGTGTCTCACGCCTGTAATCCCAGCATTTTGAGAGGCCAAGGCAGGAGGATTGCTTGAGCGCAGGAGTTGGAGACCACCCTGGGCAACATAGTAAGACCTTGTTTCTACAAAAAAAAAAAAAAGAAAAAAATCAAAAATTAGCTGGGTGTGTTGATGTGCACCTGTGGTCCCAGCTACTCAGGAGGCTGAGGTGGGAGGATCACTTGAGCTCAGAAGGTCAAGGCTGCAACGAGCTGTGATCGCACCACTGTATTCCAGCCTGGGTAAGTGAGACCCTGTCTCAAAAAAACAAAAATAAAGGGAGCATATAACAGTAGGATCTAATCTAGCCTAGGCAAGTACGGCATTCTTGAGAAGTGACTTAAGCCCTGAAGGACTGGTCGAATTGTCTGTGTGAAGATTGGCAGCGGGTGCTCTGAGGGGGAAAAGCGGAAATAGCATATGCAAAGACGCTGAGGTAGAAAGGGAGCTCTGGCCTGCTTGTGTGATTACTGTGGGAGAATGAACAGGAAGAAGACGCAAGTAGAAGCAAGAAGACCAATTAGGAGGTTCAAGGACCTGCCTACCTAAGGTCAGTTAGCCGGTGATTGCCCAAGCCAAGACTCAAACTCATTTTTATGAAGGCCCCACAACCTCATCTCCTCAGCAGTTGTTAAACAATATTTGATAATGGTGTTCATGTCAACCTGGCACATGTCTAGAAGATTCTTAAGTGACTTTTTCTTTTCACATGGCTTTTTGACCTTTTAAATATAATATGTTTTAATATGATGTTATTAGCTGCACAAAGGAAGGGAACTGCTCATTTGAATGAACCAGAAGAAACTTGGAATTTTGCCTGCCTTCTGCTTCAGCCCTGCCAAAATGTAATTTCTTTAATTCATTAAATCACATTCTTGACTAATCTGCTCAAGTCTGTACTATGCCTTGGCCTTTTTCCCTGTGACAATTTAGGGATCTTTAAAGAAAATATTTTGAAATGTTTTCTCTTGATCAGGGTGCTTGTGGTTAGATATTGCATACACTGCTTTTATTTGCAGAATGAGCTATTTTTCTACCATGTGATCCTTTGTTAGAAATGAACATGATTGTGGCTGGGCGCAGTGGCTCATGCCTGTAATCCTAGGACTTTGGGAAGCCGAGGCAAGAGGATAGCTTGAGCCCAGGAGTTTGAGACCAGCCTGGGCAACATAGCGAGACCCCTTCTCTACAAAAAAATTAGAAAATTATCCAGGCCTGGTGGCACATGCCTGTAATCCCAGCTACTTGGGAGGCTGAGGTGGCAGGATCGCTTGAGCCTAGGAGGTTGAGGCTGCAGTGAGCCGTGATTGTGTTACTGCACTCCAGCCTGGGTGACAGACAGCGAGACCCTGTCTCAACAAGAATGCAATTGTAATTTTGTCACCTTTATTTTAAAAAATCATTTATCAGGTGGTTGCTATGAAAAGCAATTTAGATGTTTACAACCTCTACCTTCTAGGGACTTAAGTGTGTTCAGAAGTATTTAAAATGAAAATAATTATCTTAGCTAATAATGATAAAATTACTGTGGAGCATTGAGGGCTACTTTGTGCCAGGCAATCAGCTTTAAACACCTTTGATTTTCTCCCTACGATGAGGGGTATACTGTGATTTTTATTAAACATTTGGGGAAACTGAGGCTGAGTTTTCTAAGAGCACGCAGGTGGAAAGTGATCAAGCTGAGTCCTCAGCTTCATATCTTCTCAGGGTCCTTGATCTTCGGCACCCTGTAGTTTTGGTTCATTTTAGGCAATTATCAGAAGTCACCTCAAATGCCAAGAACCTGTGTAACACAGGGGATGAAGTAAATGTGAGCAATGTAATGAAGCGTTTCCTTATGAACTGTTGTAAGGATTTTGTTCCAGAGATGAAGTATGAGAAAAATATAAGCCAATTGTTCAGTTTCATATTAGTCACCCTCTTCTACTGAACTTCGGTAAATTCAAAGCTTCCCTCTATACCAATTTACTTTTATAGGAATATTACAAAATCTGTACTAAGAAATATTAGAAAATAACCTGTACTTAATAGGTTTAATGGAAATTAAACCCAAATATAATGGAAATCTGAATGAATGCTCATTTAAAAAAATATAATTTATAGCAGTGGTTCTCAAACTGTAGCGTGCATTTGGGTCCTCTGGAGCGTTATGTTAAAACACAGATAGCTGGGCTCCAACCCCAGACCTTCTGATTCAGGAGTTCTGGGACTGGCCTACAAATGTACATTTTTGACAAGTTGCCAGCTGTATGAGGGTTCTCCAAAGGGACAGCATAGGTATATTGGGAAGGAGATTCATTATAGGAATTGGCTCATGTGATTATGAAGGCCAGGAAGTCCCAGGATGTTCCCCAAGAAGTCTCAAGATCTGCCATCTGCAAACTAGAGAACAAGAAGGCCACTGGTGTAATTCAGTCTGAGTCTGAGGGCTGAGAACCTGGGAGCACCTGGCATAAGTTTCCATCTCCATCTGAGTCTGAAGATCCAAGAACCAGGTGCGCTGATGTCTGAGGGCAGGAAAAGATAGAAGTTCTAGCTCAAGCAGAGAGCAAGTATTTGCCTTTCCTCTCCCTTTTTGTTCTATTCTGGCCCTCACTGATTGGATGACACCCATCCACACTGATGAGCATCCATATTGGCAGTCTTAACCCTTTTCCCACTTAGAAAAAAAGTGCAGTTTGTGGCCAGTGCTTATTTAATTTTACATAAACAGGCTCTTGGAGGCTAAAGCAAATCGGACTGATTTTCAGTGTGAAAATAAAATAGAAAATATTATTTCTAAACAGACCTAACATCACAACCATCTGAATTATCAGAATCATCTATTTCAGAAAAATCGGATTCATCAAATGAATCTTCCATCAACTGTTAGAGAACGATGTTAACATTGCTCATAGGAATGCTATGTTTTCTAGGATTTGACATTTTCAGCAATTGAGAATTACTATATTTTGTAGATGGAAATGCCACTACTAAAAACAGAATCCTATAAATAGGATGATGTCTTTTGTTTCCAAAGTCGATATACTAGAACGATGTGAAATTTTTTTTTTTTTTTTTTTTTTTTTTTTTTGAGACGGAGTCTCGCTCTGTCGCCCAGGCTGGAGTGCAGTGGCGCGATCTCGGCTCACTGCAAGCTCCGCCTCCCGGGTTCACGCCATTCTCCTGCCTCAGCCTCCCGAGTAGCTGGGACTACAGGCGCCCGCTACCACGCCCGGCTAATTTTTTGTATTTTTAGTAGAGACGGGGTTTCACCGTGTTAGCCAGGATGGTCTCGATCTCCTGACCTCGTGATCCGCCCGCCTCGGCCTCCCAAAGTGCTGGGATTACAGGCGTGAGCCACCGCGCCCGGCCAACGATGTGAAAATTTTAAAAACGAGATCTTTCGTGGCAAGGTTATCTTGGGGTACACACTGCAGCTGCAAGCACCATGGGCAAGTATTCTCAGGGCAAACAGGAAGAGAGTTAGTGAAGTCTACTAATTCAAATGCTGATCTCTTCTTGGCACACCCAGAAGTAATGTTTTACCGGCTGCCTGGGCATCCGTTTGCCCAGTCAAGTTGGCACGTGAAATTAACCTGCATACCAGGTAATGTTTCTGCTGCTGGCCTAGCGACCACACTTTGAGAACAACTAATAAGTCATAAGACGGTAGAACCCCTAGATAGTAATAAGTGCTAGTGAAATGAGCTGGCCAGTAGCTAATCCCTGAGAAAGCCATTTCCTAGTCTTATACCACATCAGTAATCCAAAGCAGGATGGCGATCTGAAGTCCCGAATAGTCAAGGGTGATACGATGACTCTATGGAGCCATCACCACTATTGGGAAGACAGTGGGGACACCTGCCTCCCCTACCTTCCACACCATGTACATGATGGCACGTGGCTTAGATGTGCAAACTGCACAGTGTCAGCTTTGTGATGATAAACTCTTCCACTCAGTCTGCTATGTATATGGCATAGTCACTATACTGCTAAATTAAATAAATCAAATGAGTGAACATAAATCAGGATTCAGATACCAATTAGGTAAAATACTATAGTTTGTATATGATGAGGATTATCCTTTTTCTGGAATGTTTCAGCATCCAACCTTTGCTGTGTTTGTCTTCTTGCAGTGACTGAGAATTAGCTGAAATAACTGTAAAAGCGTAAGGTTCCCATTTGGCTGGAGACGAAATCACAGAGGTTGGTTTACTAAGCCTTAAGAAATTCCTTTAGATTTGATGTGTCCAGACTTGTACTGGAATATGAAATATTCAATTTGACAAGATCTGTGAGTTCCTAGTACGTACGTGTTTTTAGAAATGTGTTTCTCAAAATACAATTAGGAAAAAATCCCTTTGAAATGCTAAAACTACCTTTAGTGGTGATAAAGATGCCGACAACCCCTTCTGTTTAAATAAAAACAAACAACTTTTAACCTTCATGATGTTATAATAACATCATTAACTTGTGTAGACAAACATCAGTGCTCACATTTAAAGTAATCATTAAACATTTTCAGAGTTATACTTAAAATGACTTTTTAATCATACTATAAAATACTGCTGCAAAGTTGTTGGTGGGGTACTAAGTTGTAGTTCTTATTTCTTCTTTCTCTAGAGTCTGTTTTGGCTCTACCTTGGGGGGAAAATTCCCAAAGAATTGTAACTGAATACAGAAGCATTTTAAAAAATCTTATTTTAAAGAGGAGGAGAAATTTTAGAGCTATTTCTGATAATAAACCTCAAAAAGTGAGAAGTATTAGAATTTATCTTGGTTAATTTTCTTTTTTTAATTAACGAGCATGCATTGCTTATATAAAACTTTTCTCTGTGTGTGTCTGTATCTGATGCAGTTAGAAGTTCAATGTGAGTTTCGTGATTCCCAGGGAAGACTTAGGGAACCTTGGTTTCTGAGTTGTGCTGTCCTCTGACTATGTGGTGAGTCTTAGTCTCTGGAGTCAGCCAGATCCAGATCTTAGTCTCATGGAGTTATCCATGATCATTTTAAACTTATTAAAGTGCTATGATGTACAAAGGTGCTTATGAACCTAAAATTTGAGGAATTAGATACAATGACTATGAGGTTTTGCTTTTTAGTAACTGTTTCTCATTACTTCATTGATCCAAAGTGAGATTTTTAAAGCTAAAGTCCTTGTTCCATTAAGATAATTCTGTCATTTGTCCAGTTACTCTCCTTACTCAAATTCCTAGCCCCTTTGGTACTTTCTCTCTAGCTCTTGCCCTGCTTCATGATGTTCCTGAATAGTTTTAGTTTTCTTTGTTTATTTTTCCACTTTCTTGGGCCAGACCTCCAATTTAATTCTTTTAGTTGAATGAGCTTCTTTCTCGCTTGTTACACACTCACTTAGGGCTCATTCCTCCCTGCCTTAGTCCCAGTACGGTCTCAGTAATGACATGCAGTATGGGGACTTTGGACTCCTGTTTGAACAAACCAGCTTTGAGATGATAAAAATTTGAATATGAATTGAGTTCTTGATGATAAGAAGTTGTTAATTTTGTTAGGTTTGTTAATGGCATGGTAGTTACTTTAAAAACAAATTTCTGGGCGAGTGTAGTGGCTCATGCCTGCAATCCTAGTACTTTGAGAGGCCAAGGCAGGAGGATCACATGAGCCTGAGAGGTTGAGCCTGCAGTGAGATGAAATTGCACCAGTGCACTTCAGCCTGTGTGACAGAGCAAGACCATGTCTCAAAAGGAAAAAAAACAAAAACAAATTTATTCATTAGTTATAAATGCACACTGGTGTTCTTATAAGTGAAAAGATATATTGTTTTGGTTTTGCTTTAAGATTCCAGCAAATATAAAACAGAAAAAGAGGGAATATATTAAAAAGGCTGGCAAAATATGTATCATTGTTGAAGCTTAGTGATGGGTGCATTGTATTCAATATAGTATTCTCTTTTGTATATATTTGAAGTTTTTCATAATAGAAGGTTTAAAATTTTAGAACAAAAATGAATGTGGAGGTTCAGGATCCTACCAGATGTTTCTAAATGAACTTTAAGTGACAATGGGGAAAAATGTCCATATCATCCTGGAGTTTAAGGCAGGGAATTCTTGGTAGGGGGCTATTGAAAAATAGCCAAACTGTTAGTCAAAAATGTACATATGATCTCATGGCCACAGATAGTAATGTAGAAGACAGATCACGAAAGTACTAATCCTTGGGTGAGGAAGAACAGGAGAAGGCAGCCCAAGAACTTACTGAGGCCCCAAGAACTAAGGAAATCTGTTTTGTAAAAGGACCTGTATGGCCAGGTGTGGTGGCTCACACCTGTAATCCCAGCACCTTGGGAGGCTGAGGTGGGAGGACTGTGTGAGCCCAGAAGTTTGAGACCAGCCTGGGCTGATTTAATTAAATTAGCTGGGCATGGTGGCACACGCCTGTGGTCTCAGCTACTTGGGAGGCTTAGGTGGAAGGATTGTTTGAGCCTGGGTGGTTGAGGCTGCAGTGAGCTATGATCATGCCACTGCATTCCATCCTGGGTGACAGAGCAAGACTCTCTCTCAAAAAACAAACAAACAAACCTATACAAACAATGGTAGGAATGTCGAGGAACCCAGGAGTGAAGATAGGATTAGTCAGATGCTGTGAGAGGAGTTGGAAAAAACCAGTGTAGAATGGGCAGGCACCTTTGAAAAGGCTAGAGGAAAATTTTGGAAGGGCATTAAGGAGGAGCATAGCAAAGAAGTCTAGACCTATGACTTGGAGCTGTTCTGTTATATAAATAGGATATCCAGAGATAGCAAACTGCTCACTGCAGGAAATAGGGGAAATAGAGGATAATTTGGAAGAACACCCCACTCTTATTATTTGTGGCAGTTATGTTCTATAAAGTCGCTGTGGACATAATTAGTGAATACGGAGCCATTGCTCCTAGGGGGAACAATACAGAGTTAGATTCCTGTGAGCCTCTGGTTATAACGATTTTGTCAACTGTCAACCGATCAATACATAGCCTTGTTTTACATGTGTTTCTGTTTAAAGATACCTTGTTTAATATACATTGTTGATTCATTAACATTGACTTCATGGCGAAGAGCACTGTATCTCATGCCTAAATGAAGCTTAGCCAATGCGTCTCTTCTTCCTAAGGCACATCATGGCCTTGTTGTGATTAAGAACATTAGACGACACTAAGGCATGATGTTTGGGGCTCATTTTAAACAGCAAAATCACCAAGAAACCCACAAAAATGAAAAAAAAAAGCCCTAAAAACTAGCCACAAAAGGGACATTTGTTAATAGTATAAGGGCTAGTACAAAGAGTGTAGGCTGGTTTTTTGGCTTCAGCTGGGTACATGTGTATGTGGAGTGACTCAAATATTTTGGTGTGTACTTGCTTCAGTGGCACATATACTAAAATTGGAATGATACGGAGAAGATTAGTATGGCCCCTGTGCAAGGATGACACAAATTCGTGAAGCGTTCCTTAATAAAAAAAGAAAAAAAAATTTAGGTTCTCTCCACCTGTGCGCAAATGACAATGAGCATTAGTCTTGGGGTTATAAATAAGTTTTAGTAGATGAATTTGCAAATGTGGAATCCATGAATAATAAGGATGTACTGTATTTTTCCATCTTTATTTCTTAATTAACAACTGTGATCTGTATTTTAAATGAGCCTTTTTGGGGGAGCTTGATAGGCGTCGAGTGTTTTTCCCAAAGATTTGTCACCTTCTTGTGAGTTGTCTAGTCTGTTCTTTTGGTTTTATAGATTTATTCTAAACTAAAAGTTAGTGGTAGTTGCCATTTATAATTTCTTGCAGAGGTTTTTGCAGAGATCATCCATTTAATATTTTTGTGCATTGAAGGTTTTAATTGTACAGTCAACACTGTCATTCACTTGTGATTTTCATTTTTTCCAAGCTTAGAAAACTTGAAGGATGATGACTTTTTTATTGGAGAGGTTAAAAAAAAAAAAAAGTAGGTAAAAGTGATGGATGCCTAGGCTGAGGGTGGTGACTGAATATGTGGTACTTGAAATTGAGTTTGAGTGTCCAGGCCTGGTTTCATTATATCTTGGGACACTTAAAAAAGTCTTGCAGAGGCAATCTGCTTGAAAATGCTGTATAAACCTTAAACCTCTGTAAATTGTAAAATGTAAGTACATAATAATTTCTGATTTGTAGACTTCTGCTGACAATCTTTCAAGACGGGAGAAAGGTGAAAAAGACTGAAAAGACAAACAGATATTTTTCAGAAATGAAAAACATGTACATTTTCTGAAATAGAGAATGAGAGATTTTTCTAAATGTGACCCAGAAGGCTTTCAGGTGATTTCCTAACAAGATTTGAGTTTTCTCGGATTAAATATGGTTGTGGCTCTCTACCACGTGCCCCAGTCTTATCTTTGTTATGCCCCTTCACACATACTCTGTTCTTCACATACTCTTCCTTCTGCTGGCCGGTGCTTCCCTGTTTCTGGAACTTTCTTAAGCATTTTTACCATGTATTATAGTTATTTGTATTGTAGTTATGTGTCATCTTTCTTCCTCTTAGAAGAGAAGTTTCCATCTTACTCCATGTTTTCTATTGTAGACCCTAGTTCAGTGCCTTTTAAACAGCAGATATGGAATAATCCTCTAATGGAATAAATGGGGAGAAGAAGGGATAGTTTGTGGTTACCTGGGAAAGAAGTGTGGTTAAGTCAGCATGGGTTTCTCAAGAACAAGCCTTTCTTGAATTAACCTCATTTCCTGTATAAATCAGATACTTATTGGAGAGAGAATTTGGGTAATGTTGTTGTTAGAGGATATCAGAATAAAAAAACTACAAGTTTCATTAAGTTCTTAGGATTTTTTATGGATAAGTTGGAAAAGCATGGGCTTGATTGTAATAAGATAGATGAATGTGTTGCAGGTTGATTAACTGTTGACTTTGTGCAATTCACTGCCTTGCCAGTGCTATTCTAACTTTTCCATCAGGGAACTATTAAGGAAGAGGAAAGTTTATACTTTATTTTGGAGGGTTTAGAGGGTTGAGGGTACAGGAATTGAAGGTTGGATTGTGGGCAGGATATAGGGAGACTTTAGAAGCACAGCCAGGAGCGAAATGTCTTTGAAGACTCATGTTTTCACATAAAGATGCATTCACTTTGTATTTTTAACATGCCCATGTTTGTTTTAAAATACTTTAAATTACCACCAGATAAAATGTTCGAGTAGCCGTTTCCCAATGTCATGATATTCTAGTTTGAGAAGAGTGGTCTTTGATCAAGAAAGGTGGATCAAATTTGTGTCTATCCCATTGTTGGGAGGGAAGCTAACCAACTGGATGTCAGACATCAGGATAGAAAAAAAAAAGGCTGCAAAAAGTTGAAGGCAATCAACGTGAACAAATATACAATTAAGCTCTACTGAATGCAGCTTCCTAGAGTCAGGGGGAAAAGTTGCATGTTTATAGAATGGGAGACCTGGATCAGTAGCAGCTCTTGTTAAAAAGATTTAAGGTTTCAGCCAACCATTTGATATGGGTGGCCTTCTCTGGCAGCTTTAATGGCACAGTACTCAGAATTAAGGAGATAATCATCCCGTTGTTTTCTGACTTCGTTAGGCTGCCTCCGAGGGCTTGTTTTCAAACAAGTTCTACATTTTAAGAGGGTAAGCCAGGGAAATAAATGGACTAGAAACTATGCCCTACCAGGAATAGTTGAAAGGCTATCGGGTGGAAAGGAGAGCAAAGTTAATTCTCAACTTCAGGGGGCAGGATTGGAACTTATGGGTAGACATAAGAAGGACATGTTTTTCTATTTCAATCAATTAAGATTTTTTGCTTTGTAAACACACATAAAATGGATATCATATACTATTTAGTAATCACTTTTTTCACTTGATAGAGCATGTATATCTTATGTAACTATTTGATATGTTCATACGATTGTTAATGGCTACATAGCATCTCTCTATATGAGTGCACTCTTATTTATTAAAACCATCCCTGACAGTTACTTTGGTCATTTCGAATTTCTTAGTATAAACAACAACTCTACAATGAAGATATCTCAAATACACTCATCACTGTGCATTTGTTGAGTTGTTTCCTTAGGACAGATTCTTAGCAGCAGAACAGCTGAGTCAGCATTAGTACTATTTATTTGTGGCTTTGAATACTTATTGCCAAACTGCTTCTTACCAGTAATAGGAACCGCATGTGTTAAAGAAGTCAGATTACCCCAAATTAGAGATGTTGTCATAGGGATTTTGGCAGTGGGTTGAATGTTGGACAGTGATCTAAGGCTCCTTAAAAAATTCATGAAAGTTTTAATGTAGGACCAGATGACTGTTTCATCTAGAACTTTCACATTTCAGCCTTACTATGTAAGTCACACTGTTAAAGAAAACTGTCAAGAGTCTGTAACAGAGAAAATACTGCAGACGTTTTCTGTATTCAGAAAGCACTGTAGAAATTGACCAAGGAAGAGAGGCTCATGGCAGGCAACAACGCAATGCTGTTAGGTTGCACATATGATAGAAATAGTAAAGGAATCTTTCAGCAGATTAACCATTTTATAACTTAGGTAAGTTGGGGTTTTCCAAGTAAGTACATTGCATTTCCTACACCCTGCCAGAGCTGGGTAACAACTGCTTCTAGGGAAGATGGGAACGGACAAAAAGCTGCTCTAGATCATGTTCCCAATAAAGAGCTCAAAGTGATTTTGCACGTGTTTTATCCTCATGACCTAAAGCTCAGCTGCAGTGAGATGGTGTAGTGCACTGAGATTATCAGCAAAGGGGATTCCAGCTTCACTGCTTGAGTAAGCCACTGGGCCTCTCTGAGCTGTAGTTTCTTAACCTGCATAGGAGATGAATTACCAATACAAGTCAGAGAGTTACAGTGAGGATTTCCTGAGATGATATATTGGATAGTACTTTCTAACCTGTAAAATGCTTTACAAATATTAGTTGTCAAGTTAGACAACTGATGCTAGTGGAGATTTCCAATTTAAAGCTTTCTAATGGATGAAAGAGCTAGTGAACTTCATCAAGGCAGAAGTTGGGTCTGATTTTGCTTGATTTTGCCTTGATGTTAGGCTCATAGTTACAATTCACTAAATATTTGTTGAATGAAAAAAATGAAATTAGCATTTCATTGTTTTATTAACACATTAGAGAGGCACCCATGAAAATGTGTGCTTCTCATCTTTGTGGAGTAAGTACTGCTATTCATTCTTACAAGCAGGGAAGCAGATCCATCAATTCTCAAATCACTGTCACAGCCAGATTCTGCATTTTTCAGGTGATTTCTAATTACATGAAAGAGATTAGATCAAGTACCCTTTTTTGGTTATTTAAGAGGAAAGATGGAACCAAGCCTGTGTTCTGTAGCTCTATTGTGTAAAATCACTTAGAGCAAATGAATGAAATATTTTGTCAGACTTTATTTTTACTTACTGACCCTTAATAGAAAATAATTTTATGTGTAGCCCTCCCCAGAGTCTCTGTTGCCGGGAAGCTAATGTTGCTATCCCTAATATGGCAACTTTGTCTATTTTTCTGTTCTTTGTGCATTGTGTTTGGTCTTAAACTGTGAATATTCCATTAACTGAGAACTCTGAACAGCCATTGTGTAACTGGAGTGATAGTCTGTGTCAGTTCAATGCATTGTACTTGAGAATAAACATGCTGTTTTATTTGTGGTGGGACTTCTCTCATTGCCACTAGTAATATGTTGTTAACTGAAAATATAAGGCTATTAATAAACCTCATAAGTACTTTGCATTGTTGAAACAATCCTTCAGTGTAGGATCACATGATTTTATAGATATGTATGTGTGTGTCTGTATTTTCAAATAGGCAGTGGACCCATTAGTTTCTTATCCTTGGGTGTTAGGTCAGAAGTGTCAGTGAAATTGAGTCCAGAATTGTAGTTATGCATGCTTTCCTAGGGAGAGGTTTCTCTTCTTTTTCATCAGAGTCTCAGAATTGCTCTATGGTTCAGAAATGTTTAGGGACCACTGACCCAGCACATTCAGTTCAGCCCGGATAGTTTATTTGATCTGTGGTGACTGTGTCACTAGAAAGTGATATAAAATACCTAGACTAGCACAGGGAACACATAGGTGCTAAACAAATAGTTGTTGGAAACCCAGTAAAAATCACTGGTGCTTTTTTTCTTCTTCCCTGTAACACATGAACCTCTAGAAGACAGGATCTTTGTCTTACTCAGTCTTTGGCAGCTGTCTTAACTTCTCACGTCTGTCTCCTAGTGTCATAGAATGTGCACTTTCTTTATTTTTTTTTTTAATTTGAGACAGAGTCTTGCTCTGTCGCCCAGGCTGGAGTGCAGTGGCGCAATCTCGGCTCACTGCAAGCTCCGCCTCCCGGGTTCACGCCATTCTCCTGCCTCAGCCTCCTTAGTAGCTGGGATTACAGACGCCCACCACCACGCCCGGCTAATTTTTTTGTGTTTTTTAGTAGAAATGGGGTTTCACTGTGTTAGCCAGGATGGTCTTGACCTCCTGACCTCATGACTTCGCCCGCCTCAGCCTCCCAAAGTGCTGGGATTACAGGCGTGAGCCACTGTGCCCGGCCAGAATGCACTTTCTGTAGCAAAGTAGAAGTTGTAAAACTTTTTCTCACCAGACACCCTTATACATACAAAAAAATCTGAACATGTATCCTCAATATAGACACCTAGTTATAAATTATATACGTGTACATATCTCTATTGAGGATACATGTTCAGATTGTTTTATGCTAATATGTAACATACATAGTTGCAATGTTAAGAGATGAAAAGTAATGTTTTAGCATGTATTGATAACCATGATGGCTTTATATTAATATTAAAAGCTATACCTATTTCTGCCCATGCCTACTTTTGGTGTTCTCATAATCTGAGCACGCGCTCAGCTCTGGCTCTTTGCAGCCGCTCTTCCACCTCCTAACACTCTTTCAGGAGATGCCCTTACTGTTAACTGCTTATTCTCTATGCTTCTTAATTCATATTCTTGAGAGTCAGCATCTAATTGACTCAGTTCACCTTATCATTCCAGGTCAACTCATGTGAGTCTCATTGACATACAGTGTTGTTTTTGGCTTCTCTTGGGAAGCCCACTCTGGTCCACACAGGTGACTGCATGAAGTGGGAAATGAAGACACTTGGCACAGACATGGCTGTTCAGGTAACAAAGAGTGTGTGCAGGGTGGCTTCACTGAGAAGGAGCCTGGTGAGGCTGGAATGGTGACTGCTTTCACCATTAGACAAATGTCAGTGGGTAGAGAAGAGAGACCAAAGTGTGACTTTAGAAACAGAAAAATCCCCTTTTTTTCCTTTGCAAATCCATACCTATATATTTTGAAGACCACTAGGCATGTCAGGTAAACTTTTAGCAATTTAAATTAATCAGAGAGCTGGAGAACATTTATTCCTGTTAAGATCTTTCCCACCCATTCAACTCCCTGACTAGTTACTGCTAAAGAGAAAAATGGTAGCAGCTTCATCTTTAAGACTTAACCCATAGTTCTTGCAATGGAAAAGTCAACCCTAAAGAATGGTTTCATGTTTGCTCCCATTCTACCTTGTGCAGACAGTAGTTTAAGGATGTCTTCTGCAGAGCATAACTTGTGTAGTCACCCAAAAGGGTCTTCCAGTTCACTGAGGCCATGGTATTGCAGTAAAGAAAGAGTTTAATTGACGAAAAGCTGGCTAGCCGCATGGGAGATGGAGTTATCACTCAAATTAATCTCCCTGAAGTTGTGGGGGTTGAGGTTTTTCAAGGATAGTTCGGTGGACAGGGGACTATAGAATGGATGTTGCTGATTGGCTGGGGATGCCATCATAGGAGTGTGGAAAACAGCCCTCATTTGCTGAGTCTGCCTCTGGGTTAGGGGCCATAGGACCAGTTGAGTCATGAGTTGCAGGTCCAGGTGGAGTCAGCCAGTTGTCAAAAATGCAGCAGTCTGAAAAGACATCTCAAAAGGCCAATCTTAGGTTCCACAAGAGTGATGCTATTTACCACAGTAATTGGGGAAGTAACAAATCTTGTGACTTCCAGAACAATGGCTGGTTATCATTTATACCTACGCTTTTAACAAAACTTTTATTTTAGGTTCAGGGGTGCATGTGCAGCTTTGTTAATATGGGTAAACTCGTGTCATGGGGGTTTGTTGTACAGATTGTTTCATCACCCAGGTGTTAAGTTAATAATACATAGTTATTTTTCTTCACCCTCTCCTTCCTCCCCAACCTCCACCCTCCATTAGGCCCCAGTGTCTGTTTTTGTCCTCTGTGTGCCCATGTGTTCTCATCATTTAGCTCCCATTTATAAGTGAGAACATGTAGTATTTGGTTTTCTGTTCCTGCGTTAGTTTGCTGTGGGTGATGGCTTCCAGCTATCCATGCAAAGGACATGATCTTATTCTTTTTTATGGCTGCATAGTATTTCACGGTGTATATGTTCCACATTTTCTTTATCCACTGTACCACTGATGGGCGTTTAGGTTGATTCCATGTCTTTGCTATTGTGAGTAGTGCTGCAGTGAGCATATGTGTGCATGCATCTTTATGATAGAATGATTTATATTTCTTTTGGTGTACACCCAGTAATGGGATTTCTGGGTGGAATGGGAGTTATATTTTTAGAACTTTGAAGACTCATCACATTGTCTTCCACAATGGTTGAACTAATTTATACTTCCACCAATACTGAGTAAATGTTCCTTTTTCTCTGCAACCTCGCCAGCACCTGTTATTTTTTGACTTCTTGATAATAGCCATTCTGACAGGTGCGGGATGGTATCTCCTTGTGGTTGTTATTTGCGTTTCTCTAATGATTGGTAATGTTGAGCTTTTTTTCCACATACTTGTTGGCCACATGTGTGTCTTCTTTTGAAAGGTGTCTGTTCATGCCTTTGCCTACTTTTTAATGGAGTTGTTTTTTTCTTATAAATTTAAGTTCCGTGTAGGTGCTGGATATTAGACTTTTGTCAGATGGATAGTTTGCCAAAATTTTCTCCCATTCTGTAGGTTGTCTGTTGACTTTGTTGATAGTTTCTTTTGCTGTGCAGAAGCCTTTTAGTTTAATTAGATCCCATTTGTCAATTTTTGCTTTTGTTGGAATTGCTTTTGACATTCTCATCACGAAATCTTTGCCCATTCCTATGTCCGGAATGGTATTGCTTAGGTTATCATCCTGGTTTTTGAGTATTACATTTAAGTTTTTAATCCTTCTTGAGTTGATTTTTGTATATGATGTAAGGAAGGGGTCCAGTTTCAATTTTCTGCACATGGCTAGCCAGTTATCACAGCACCATTTATTCAACAGGGAGTCCTTTCCCCATTGCTTGTTTTTGTCAGGTTTGTCAAAGATCAGGTAGTTGTAGGTATGCGGCCTTATTTCTGGGTTCTCTCGTCTGTTCCCTTGGTCTGTGTGTCTGGTTTTGTACCAGTGCCATGCTGTTTTGGTTATTGTAGCCCAGTAGTGTAGTTTGAAGTTGGTTAGTGTAATGCCTCCAGCTTTGTTCTTTTTGCTTAGGATTGCCTTCTGTGCCTACATCTTAGCAGAATTCAGGCCCTTCTCATAATCCTAACCTTGTGGTGTTTCATTAGCTTTACAAAGTTGATTTAGTTTTGGAAAGTGCTATTCTCATTCTTGCTTTAAAGTTAAACTATAAACTAAATTTTCCCCAAAGTTAGCTTTGCCCATGCCCAGGAATGACGAAGGAGAACTTGGAGGTTAGAAGCAAGGGTCAGATATCTCTTACTGTCACAGTTTTGCAAAAGCAGTTTCACTTCCCTCTTCTAAGTCCCTTCTACATAGATTGGAGCCAGCAAAGAGAACGTTTGCGGCATTTCTTAGTGTGAATGTGCCGTATAAATGAAACATGTTGGGAAATGTGAGACCAAGTCATCCATGAGAATGGTTTCCTCTGAAAGGCAGCACTTCTTGATAAGTCCCTTCCTCATGGAACTTTGGTGCAGTGTTGGCCCATTTTAAAATGTGTTGGTTACCCAGGGAGATGCCCGAGCTTATCAGAATTAGAGTCTCTCGTTTGAGTACGTTCTTGCAGTATAGAAGCTTGCAGACGTTTTATAACTTTAAGAGGCCCGGTGGTATTGAATTTAGAGTTAATTTTTAAAACTGGCTCCGAAGTCACCAGCATGGACAAAACTTACCGTCTTCCAAAGAGAGAGTGCCAAAGTTCAGCACTTGGCATTGTTGGTTTTTTTTTTCTTTGCGCCCATATCAGGTAGCTATGATTATCTTCATTTTACAGAGAAGAAAACAAAGCTCAAGAGTTAATTTGACTAAAGTCACAGATGAGTGAAGTATGAGGTAGAGAGTGATCCTGTGTGAGAATAGTTTACATTTATCTTGATGTGGTCATAACCATTATCATCTATAATGCATGTTAAAATCAACCTCTCAAGATTTTTTACACCAAAGGCAAAAATGTTCAAATGTTGATATAGTCCCTTCCATTCATTTTTATATTTTTGTTTAAAATCTTCAACATCATACCCAGTTTTCAACCTAACTTTATAAAGTAAGCATTTCCTTAATCTTCATAAACATGTTGAAGATATGTATCATAATTTAACAATTATTAAGTTTCTGAAATTTTTACAGTAGTGAGGCAGTGGATGTATTTATGTGTAAGTCTGTGGGGTTTTTTTCCTGTCTCTCCCATAGAGGCAGAGACTTGCTCTGTGACCCAGGCTGGAGTGCAGTGGCATGATCATCACTCTGTTGCCCAGGTTGGAGTGCAGTGGTGCAATCATGGCATGCTTTAACCTCAAACTCCTGGGCTCAAGCTATCATCCCGCCTCAGCCTGCTGAATAGCTAGGACTACAGGTGTGCATCACCATGCCTGCCTAATTTTTTAAAATTTTTTTGTAGAGACAAAATCTCAATATGTTGCCCAGGCTGATCTCGAACTCCTGGCCTCCCACCTTAACCTCCCAAAGCACTGGGATTACAGGTGTGAGCCACCATGCCTGGCCAAGGTTGATTTTTTAAAAACATTATTTCCTTAGCATGTGTATTATTAGAAGCAAAATTACAGGTCAGAAGTCACATTTTAAAAGATCATGACCACTTAAGAAACCCTTAATATGTTTTGCCAAATTTATATCTTTTAAAAATGGGATCGATTTCCACACTCATCGGGATATGTTTGAGTATGTAGCTCACTGTAGACAGAGCTCCTGGGGAGGGAGGAATGGCTCTGGTGCTCTTCTACCCAGCTGTAGAGGTTCATCTGGGGACCAGCTCCACTGTGGGGCATTGGGAGGCTGTTAGTGCAGAGGTATCTTCTCAGTATCTGCCTGACACACTACTGTATCCAGCTGCCTGACCCAGTCCTGCCCACCTGCCTTCCTTTCTTCCTGCCTCCCCTCTGTTTTATCAACTCTGTCTCAAAAAACATAGCTTCCTATCTCTGTATGTTCGTCTCCTATTTATGGTCCCTCAGTATGTTATAGTGCTTGCTAAGGTTTGAATGTCCCATGTGAATCTCATGTTGAAACTTAACCCCAATGTGGCAATATTGAGAGGTGGGGCCTTTAAGAGGTGGCTCTGCCCTCATGAATGGATTAATCCATTCATGGATTAATGGATTAATGGGTTATCAGGGGAGTAGGGCTGGTGGCTTTTAAGAAGAGGAAGGGACCTGAGCTAGCACACTCGGCCCCCTCACCATGTGATTCCCTGTGCTGCCTCCAGACTGTCAAGTCCCCACCAGCAAGAAGGCCCTCACCAGATGCAGCCCTAGACTTTGGACTTCTCAAGCCTTCGTACCTGTAAGAAATAAATACCTTTTCTGTATAAATTACCCAGTTTCAGGTATTCTGTTATAAGCAACAGAAAATTGACTGAGACAATACGTATATTCTAATTGTGTTCACTTTTCTTTCATCTAGACTTACCAGAAGTTTACTTCTCTGGTTGGCTTTTCAAGGAAGCTTTTGAATTTCACTTCTATTTTTTCTATTAATGCATTCATTATTAGTGAAGTATTTTGTAATCATTTTTCAAACAGATTGGGTGTTTTTTTTTTCTCATTTCAATATGTAGTTCACTTATGTTAATTATTTAGGGCTTACATTTTTCTCTGTTCTTAACCTTCATCAGATTCCGTAACATTTGATATGTTATAGGGTTTCTGTTCTCATTCATTATACACCTTCCCCACCCCAGGCCTTTTCATTACTTTCAACACAGTCTCGTATTAGGATTTATGTTTTTTAAAACAATTATTTAGGAGAATAGAATAGTTTTTTTCTCCATGTATTGGGTTTTTTGTTTGTTTAGATGTCTGTTGTTTCTGTGATGGCTTTGTTTTAATCTGTGCTTGGAGAGTGGTCTCTCATTGCTACTTTGGAGAATGTATTATTCTTTGGCCTAGTATGATTGTGTGTGTACATTTGGGGACAAAATGTTTTTGTGGAGATAATGTAGACTTAAAATTTTAAATCCGTAGCTGTATTTTCATTACAATGACAATTTGATGTCCTTAGCAAGCCCTGAATATAAAGCCTTGACTTGCTTTTTGAGCATAGTTAACAGTGTTGAGATAAGAGAGGTTTGCTGGCAGTTGCACTGATGGCTGCACTGTTGTCCAGTGGGCCCAGCTGGGTATACAGCTTGCCGTATAAATAGAAATCTAGACACAGGTCCCTAGAAGCCTAATCTGTGACCTAGACCCTGTCTCTGAGGTACTCTTACCAGAAAGTTAATCTGTTAGAGGATCTTTCATCAGCATAAAAGGCAGATATAATTTTCTAAATGCTGTTGATAAAATGTGAGTGCATGCTGCTTCATTCGATTATGGAAACTGAGCATTGGAGACTTATTTTCCTTTTTAACACCACTTGCCTCCAGTAATTTACACTAATTGTCATATATACCAAGCCTTTGAAAATTTGTAGTTTTTGTAAGTTTTTAGGAAATATGCATGCTAATTAGATAATGACTAAATTATGTTGCTTTTCATGTGAATTTAGTAAAGTCATTTAAGACCCGTTGGCTTAGTTTTTCATGAGACTTTCTAAACATGCTTAATCTCTGCATACTATTTTAATAATAATGTAAGTTTTTGACTTTTTGCTATTATAATGGGCAGTGAATATATTTGTGCTGAAATCTGTGTGGAATTTTTTTGAACATCATTTTCTTACTGTATATTATTAGAGGTGAAATGTTTGGGTCAGGAGTTACAAACATATATATTTTTAAAAAACTACTCTAAAGATCCTTGATACATTTTGTCAAATTGATTTCTTGTAAAAATGGGACCAGTTTGCACCTCTGTTGTGGTATGAGAGAGTGCCCATCTCCTTGGGGACGTAGCCCCTTGATGGTTCCAGCACTCCATCCAAAACCAGCTCCACTGTGGGGTGTTTTGTGTGACATGCTGGTGTCATATGTCTTCTCTACAAGAAAAGGCATTGTTACCAAGGCAAACAGAGATACTTGATACAGTTATGTATAAACCAGAGGAAGCCTTTGCCAGAGAGATTGTTGACAATTGCTAGAGGGTATGATAATGCAGAAGTTACAGAGTGTTCCTTTGGCAACACGTGTTAATGGATTTGTTCCAGTGTTGGAGCCCTTTTTAATGAAAATTCTGAACACCTACACTGGAAAAATAATAAAATAAAAAGCCTTAGTTAGGAATGTATTGCTTGTTAAGATTTAGCCAAGGAGGTCACATGTTATTTAACAAGGTAGATTACTTTTTTCTTTGTAGTAGGCAAGGAAATAGCTATGCTTCACTTCTAAATTAAAAAAAAAAAAATTAAAAAAACACGTTTTTTAAAAAGAAAAACGTGACTAAGATAACTGACTCATTCCCAGGCACTTTTTAATCTCATATAAATTTACATTTAGAGACTTAACAGTTTGGCTTTTTTGAATGAATGCCAGAAATACAGTTGGACTATAGAGTCTCAGCTGAGAAACAGACACGTGGAGCAAGGTATGTTCTGTCATTTATCAGAAAAGTTAAAGACAATTCATTTTGTTTAAAAGGCAGCACATAGATTATTCAGAGAGAGAAAAATATGGGTTTATAGGAAAATTCTTATGTGTTTGGTAAGGACTCTGAGTTTGTACTTTAGCTTCATGTCTCATAAATCAAGTCCCAAGTTCACCAGGTGATAGTATTCCCAGGTTACTTGTGGGTCTAGGTGCAGAACAACTCGAAACGTTGTGGTTGGGCATCTTTTTCTGCCGTCCAACTTTGGAGGTTGCTGGGAGGAGATGCTTATTTTCCTTTTTTAGGGCATTTCAGTTTAAAACAAGTTAAAAATGGAAAGTCAATGTTTTCCCTCCACTAATACATCTCTTAACTTATGGTTGTAATAAACAGTGATTTTTTTTTTTTTTTAAGAGACAGGGTCTTGCTCTTTTCCCAGGCTTGAGTGCAGTGGAGAAACAGTAGTTCACTACAGCCTTAAACTCCTGGGCTCAAGGCATCCTCGTGCCTCAGCCTCCTGAACAGCTAGGACTACTTGCTTGTGCTGCCATACCCAGCTATTTCGGATCATGAGGTCAAGAGATCGAGACCATCCTGGCTAACACAGTGAAACCCCGTCTCTACTAAAAAATAGAAAAAAATTAGCTAGGCGTGGTGGTGGGTGCCTGTAGTCCCAGCTACTCGGGAAGCTGAGACAGGAGACTGGCGTGAACCCGGGAGGCGGAGCTTGCAGTGAGCCGAGATCGCCCCACTGCACTCCAGCATGAATGACAGAGCGAGACTCCATCTCAAAAAAAAAATTTTTTTTTGTAGAGACAGGGTCTCGATATGTTGCCCAGGCTGGTCTTGAATTCCTGGCCTCAGGCAATCCTCCTGCCGTGGCCTCCCAAAGCACTGGGATTACAATATGGACATAAGCCACCATGTCCAGCCCTACTTTTGCTTTTTTGAAGGACATGTGTGTTAAGCAGAAATTTCTAAAGTCAGTGCATTCTTTGCATCAGACCATGTTTTAACTCATGAGTTAAAACATCGCTGTTTCTGGCATAACGGTCTTCCCACATTTCCATCTTTATATTAAAAATTTCTGAAATAAAATTTCTTTTTGGGCTAGAAAAAGGTAAGATTGGATCAAGTGATCCCTTTAGGACTTGCCTTTTCATACTTTGCAGTCTCATTACTATTATCACAATGTATGTCCTAATACAATAAAGTTGGGGTTTAACCAAAAGTTCTCTTTTCTTCTGGCATGCTTTGTGAGAAAATATTTGAGCTGGTGTAAGTTGTAATTACTGGCAGATATGGAAGAGAGTCTGACTTGGAGTATTCATGATGCTGATATGCTGCTGCAATCAGTCAAGTGCTGCATGAGTTGATGTCATTACCAAAGGACAGTCTCTATAATCAGAGAGTAAAGTATAATTTGTAAATGTGGAGGAGCTAGAGGAACAGCTTGATTTCACTTGTCACTAAACTTATCTAATAAATAAAAATAAGGATTTATTATTATTATTATTATTTTTTTTTTTTGAGACAGAGTCTCGCTCTGTCGCCCAGGCTGGAGTGCAGTGGCGCGATCTTGGCTCACTGCAAGCTCCACCTCCCGGGTTCATGCCATTCTCTTGCCTCAGCTTCCCGAGTAGCTGGGACTACAGGCGCCCGCCACCACGCCCAGCTAATTTTTTTGTATTTTTAGTAGAAATAGGGTTTCACCGTGTTAGCCAGGATGGTCTCGATCTCCTGACCTCGTGATCCGCTCTCCTCGGCCTCCCAAAGTGCTGGGATTACAGGCGTGAGCCATCGCGCCCGGTCAAGGATTTTTTTTTTAAAGCCAGAAGTAATATAAGTCAGTATCAGTGAGAAAAGGTGGTGAGGATAGCAGGGATTAAGTCGCGGGCATTTTATTTTTATCTTAAAGAAAAT
This sequence comes from Pan troglodytes, assembly GCF_028858775.2. Taxonomy (NCBI): domain Eukaryota; kingdom Metazoa; phylum Chordata; class Mammalia; order Primates; family Hominidae; genus Pan; species Pan troglodytes. Next base: position 115,358,598 of record NC_072409.2, on the reverse strand, counting down.
GTTAAAATGGTTGACGTTTTCTAGCTCAACACTCCCACCCCCACCCTCACCCATTGATTTGATTGATTGCTTTCAAAATCCCGAGTGAAAAGACAGGAATGATTTCATGGTGGTGAGAGTGACTGATGTCAGAAGGTCAATTTCCTACATTTACAAGATTCATACACACTTTTGAAAGGTTTTCTGTTAGACTGGGTGGACTGTAGATGAACAGCGCACTTGTTGTTTTGTAATTGCATTTAGCTTTAATTAGAGGTTTAGAGTAGAAAGCTGAGAGTTGCTTGGAGGAGCCAACCAGGAGATTAATGGGCTGTGCCCATCCACCGCAGCTCTGTGCTTCCAAGAAGTTTGCCAGGGTAACCTGGGTTTGTCTTTATTATACTGGAAGGAGTCTTGTCCTGTAGAAATCACTGATGCATCACTAGCATCATGTGGACTTTGTTCTCTGGCCGGACATGTTTGAAAAGCGCAGCTCGCACCCACTCTTCCCTTAGGAAAGGGGGCCGAAGCTCTGTACCTGTAACATTCCATAAAGGCTAAGGATCATGAGGATGTTGAGTGGGCAGGGCCCCAGCGCTCTTTACTGAAATACCAGAGCCTGCACTCTGATAATGAATGAGGCTCGAGGGAACATTTCTTTGGCATATTTTAATGCTTGACCTAGTTGACTGGGGTGCTCTGGGAAAATGAGCCTCACTTCCTGCTTTTCCACCTTAAATTGAAGTATGTCATTTATATGATTGTTAATATTGAAATGAGCAGCTGTACCACTCTGTCCTCAACAGGGAGGAAGCCTTTTTATTTGTAATGTTTGAAAACATTCTTTCTCAGCCGCGCGTGGTGGCTTATGCCTGTAATCCCAGCACTTTGGGAGGCTGAGGCGGGTGGATCACCTGAGGTGAGGAGTTCAAGACCAGCCTGGCCAACACGATGAAACCCCATCTCTACTAAAAATACAAAAATTAGCCAGGCATGGCGGCACATGCCTGTGGTCCCAGCTACTCGGGAGGTTGAGGCAGGAGAATCGCTGACCCTGAGAGGCGGGAGGTTGCAGTGAGCCGAGATTGCACCACTGCACTCCAACTTAGGTGACAGAGTGAGACTCCGTCTCAAAAAAAAAAAAAAGAAAAAAAATATTTTTTCTCTTTTTAAGTGTATATATTTTTTAAGTTGAAACCTGTGTTTGCCTTGTCTTTATGCCCACAGGGGAACTTGAAGTCATTTTACATATCAAAAGCATCTTCTCAGGTTATTCTGAATTTTGAGAAGGCTAACATTTGCTAGGCTTTATGTTTAAAAAAACAAAAACAGAAAAAGATCCTGGGCTTCTCCCATCTTGCTTGGCAAATGAGGGGTCTAGGGTACTTGTCTTAAATGTTCTGACATATTTCAATTAAAGCAGTGAACAATATTCTAAAAGACAAGGCAGCAGCTGATACTTGGTAATGTCCTTAAAACTGCATAGTAATAACCTTCAGTGAGATTTATATAATTTGGAGATAAGCTCCACTTATATCTGTAAAGTTAAAGCACAGAGAAAGTTAGTACAGTATTTGCCTGAGGTCAGTCACGCAGTTGGTGACAAAAGCCACCATTCTTAGTACTTCATGAGACTTCTGTTTTATATGATAGATTACAGAGGCCAGGCACAGTGGCTCTTGCCTGTAATTCCAGCACTTTGGGAGACTGAGCTGGGAGGATCACTTGAGCCCAGGAGTTTGAGACCAGCTTGGGCGACATAGCAAGACCCTGTCTCTACAGGGAAAAAAAAAAAAAAGCCAGGAATCGTGATGTACACCTGTGTTCCAGCTGCTCAGGAGACTGAGGTGGGAGGATTGCTTGAGCCTGGGAGGTTGAGGCTGCAGTTAGCCATGATCATGTCACTGCACTCCAGCCTGGGCAACAGAGCAAGACCCTGTCTCAAAAAAAATTAATTACAGAGATAGTGTTCTAGTTAATAGCAAGGAAAGAATGGCTTAAGCAATAAGCTTGGCCGGGCACAGTGGCTCATGCCTGTAATCCCAGCACTTTGGGAGGCCAAGGCGGGCCCGATCACTTGAGGTCAGGAGTTCAAGACTAGCCTGGTCAACATGGTGAAATCCTGTCTCTATTAAAAATACAAAAATTAGTCAGATGTAGTGGTGTATGCCTATAATCCCAGCCACTTGAGAGGCTGAGGCAGGAAAATCGCTTGAACCCAGTATGTGGAGGTTACAGTGAACTGAGATTGTGCCACTTGACTCCAGCGTAGGCAACAGAGTGCGACTGCATCTCAAAACGAAAAACAATAAGTTTAATGAATGATTCCCAAAGTATGGTCTATGGACCAGCATCATTCGCATCATCTGGGAACTTATTAGAAATTTTAAATTTTTAGGCCCTACCAGACCTACTGCTTACTCTGAAGGTGGGAGTCTAGGAATCTGTGTTTTTACAAAGCCCTCCACATACTTCTGATTCATGATAAAGTTTCAGTGCCACTAGCTTCATACCATCCTTTTATAATTTTATGAGTTTAAATGCTCGGGGCTGCTGAGATAACATACCCTTGGGTCCTGAGTGTATACAAGGTAAGAAGCAGCTGGCAGCCTCCTTGAAGGCCCAGCATAGACAACCTTACTGGCCTCCCTTTTAATATACAGATAGGTAAGAAAGCAGAAGAGGAACCAATATTTGCTCTGCCAGGCACTGTGCCTATCTTTCCCACAGTTCCCTTGCATTTAGCCCTCATGCCAATCATGTGCTTGTCATAGTGTGCTCCTTATATGTTTTGGGTACTTCATCATTTTCTAGTTGTAATCGCAGTCTTGAGAGCAGGCTCAGACATTTGCTTCGATTCTTTCACTGGCAATCACGGAGACTTGACATTGTTTCATTTAGGGGACTGTACATTTCCTCATGGGGCATGCAGTTTGTGTTGGAGATACAGAAAGCTTCATCTTGAACTTGGTGCTTCTTCCTGGAACAGTAATTTTATTTCAGGTTTGTGGGAGAGGAAGAGGAGGGACCTTGTCTTTTTTGCAAACCATGACATTCCCTGTACGTACCATGTACCTGGTGCATGATAAATAACTGTTAAATAGATTTCTATACTATTAACAGAAAGCTAGTATTGTGTCCGGAATTGGTTCCTTCAGGTGGGTTCTTGGTCTCACTGACTTCAAGAATGAAGCCATAGACCCTCATGGTGAGTGTTACAGTTCTTAAAGATGGTGTGTCCGGAGTTTGTTCCTTCAGATGTTCAGATGTGTCCTTAGTTTCTTCCTTCCAGTGGGTTCATGGCCTCGCTGACTTGAGGAGTGAATCTGCAGACCTTTGCAGTGTTACAGGTCATGAAGGTAGTGCAGACCCAAAGACTGAGCAGCAGCAAGATTTATTGTGAAGAGCGAAAGAACAAAGCTTCCACAGCATGGAAGGGAACCCAAGCAGGTTGCCTCTGCTGGCTCGGGTGGCCAGATTTTATTCCCTTATTTGGCCCTGCCCATGTCCTGCTGATTGGTCCATTTTACAGAGTGCTGATTGGCCCATTTTACAGAGAGCTGATTGATCCATTTTACAGAGTGCTGATTGGTGTGTTATTACAGAGTGCTGATTGGTGCATTTACAAACCTTTAGCTAGACACAGAGTGCTGACTGGTGTGTTTACAAACCTTTAGACACAGAGCGCTGATTGGTGCGTTTTTACAGAGTGCTGATTGGTGCGCTTACAAACCTTTAGCTAGACACAGAGCGCTAATTGGTGTGTTTACAATCCTTTAGCTAGACAGAAAAGTTCTCCAAGTCCGCACCCGACCCAGAAGCTCAGCCAGCTTCACCTCTCAGTATCATCTCCCAGATAGCTTGTGCCCACCCTTCAAACTTCTTTGTTTAAGGCAGTGATTCTCAAAATGTCCCTTGACCAGAAACAGCATCACTTGGAACCTTGGTAGAAGTACACATTCTCAAGTTCCACCCCAAACCTCTTGAATCAGAAATTCTGAGGGTAGGGCCCAGGAATTTATGTTTCAACAAGCCTTGCAGGTGATTTTGATTTATGCTAGCATTTGAGAACCACTGGCTTTACGCATGAGAAGTAGGATTTTAAAATTGTACTTTTTATTATAATTTTCTGGGGAAGTAAAGCTGTTTCACCTGTAAACTTTGGGAATAGGAGCACCCTGAAGCTCACAATGGCATCCTGCAAAGCCCCAAAGAGTGCTAGTTGCTGATCATTACCTGTGCACACATCATTCCCTCACTCAGAGCCCAGCTAGGAGGCCTCCTTTCACCTTGTAACGAGGTCACCCCTAGATGTGATCACTTCCTCCACAAGAACTGAGAGAGAAGAGAAGAACACCAGAGGATACCGAACTGGCCATACTGGGGCTTATGGTTTAAAGGGCAGAACTGAGCCAAATGAGGACTCCTCAGAAAATTGCTTTCTCGTTGGATCACCCCAGAAATAAATCAGTAAAAGCATTCACCTTTTGTTTTATTTGCTTCAAAAAAAGTAGGAAACATTCTTCTTGCTTTATATGTCTAGATACCAAGTAAGGAAGTATGATTTGGATTCTTGAGTCTCTTTATTTTATTTTTCAACTGTGTGTGTGTGTGTGTTTGCCTTTGCCAAGCCATGGAGGGTAAAAAATGAAATATATTAGCAACATTGTTTACATGGACCACAGACAATTAAATGTTTCATTTCTTATTAATCCTGAAAGAAAAAGCCTTTTTTTGTTGTTGTTGGGCGGCAGGGAGGGGGTGCAGTCCTCTATACAAAAATCTTAAAAACTAAATATATCTATTCTAATTGTTTTCCCCTGGGACATCATCATAGTTTAGGAGTATATCTCAATGTTTATTTTAAAAAATACATGTGTAAACAGCTAGATTTATGCACTGTTAAAGCATCAGTGCAAGTTTTAGGAAAAAATCAAGCATGACAATTGAAAATAAAATAACCATTACTAAGTTGGACTCTTCTTTACCCTCAAGAAATTGTACTTGGATGTTTATGGGAGAAATTATTCCAAATCCTACCAGTTCTGTCAGAAAACTGATATTACTCTACATAATCATTTTCTCCCACCTCTGTATAATATTTAACTTTTATTTGAAATGTAGGCTCAAGCTATGCTAAAAATTCCATCTCGAAGATGACGAGCTTATCCATGGGGAGGGGGATGGAGGGCAGAGCACTCTCATAACTCTAGGAATTTGACTGTTACATCTTGACTTAATAAATGTCTGCAGCTGAAAATAGGAAAAATTGACTATATGCATGTTTGAACACATAGACATAAAAATGCCAGCTGAAGCAGAGTATTCCGCATGCAAGCCAAGAAAAATCGGGTTCAGTGAGGCACAGTTTGGCAGGGAAGGCACACTGAAGCTGCAGGGATGGGAGGCCTAGTCACTGGGGAGGTATTCAGTTGAGGGCTGGTGCCCTCCACGTAGCCTTCCCCGACCCACCCACCCTGGGTCTGCTTCCCTCTGCCCCCAGTGTGGGCTCCCCTAGCACAGCTGGGTATTAGCTTGGTAATGGGGAAAGGATGGTATTCAACTGGGAATCTTTGGCTTCCAGGAACAAAACAAACTTGGGGAGGATGTTATCAGGATACTGAAGTCCTGCCCAAAATCCAGGATCTTCAGAGAAAACCTAAGAAGCAAAAATAGAAAAGCACAGGAAGTTGAAGGACTCTGTCTCTGTGTGTTGTCCCTGCTTCTCTCAGCTCCATCCTCACCTTTCTGCACTCCAGCTCTGTTGTGTCGTCCACAGCATGCAACACACAGATCCAGCTCCATCTGGAGCCCGCCTGGCAGCTCCTCAGCCCCAATTTTAAAGCCCTAGGGGAGGAGCATCTTCTCAGCATAGGTCTCACATCTTTATGTGGTCCCGTGAGCCATGGTGGGGGAGGTAGGTGGGTGCAGGGAGGCAGTATGGGAGGTCCACCTCTGACCCTGTGGCCCAGTCAGCAGACCCCAAAGAGAGGAGTAGCTTGCATAGATGGAACAAAAGCATTCTCCCTCTGTTATTCCGTTCACATGTTGCTGTGGGGTTCATTAACCCCACACGTAGAAAGTAATCATCTTTGGCTCTAAGAAAATCTGGAGGTTGGACCTGAAAAACCTCAGGCCAGACAGTGAATCAGTCCTGGATTGTGCTGAATTTTCTAAAATGACTCCACCCCATGAGGCTTCATGGCTGTCAGCATCTGCTGTCTCCAGTGATGCTGTGTCCGAAATTGGTGGGTTCTTGGTCTCACAGACTTCAAGAATGAAGCCACAGACCCTTGCGGTGAGTGTTACAGTTCTTAAAGATGGTGTGTCCGAAGTTTGTTCCTTCTGATGTTCGTACGTGTTCAGAGTTTCTTCCTTCTGGTGGGTTCGTGGTCTCACTGGCTTCAGGAGTGAAGCTGCAGACCTTCGCGGTGAGTGTTACAGCTCTTAAGGCGGCGCGTCTGGAGTTGTTCATTCCTCCCATCTGGAGTTGTTCATTCCTCCCGGTGGGTTCGTGGTCTCGCTGGCCTGAGGAGTGAAGCTGCAGACCTTCGTGGTGTTAAACAGCTCATAAAGGCAGTGCGGACCCAAAGAGTGAGCAGCAGCAAGATTTATTGCAAAGAGTGAAAGAACAAAGCTTCCACACTGTGGAAGGGGACCCGAGCAGGTTGCCACTGCTGGCTCAGGCATCTGCTTTTATTCTCTTATCTGGCCCCACCCATATCCTGTTGATTGGTCAATTTTACAGAGAGCTGATTGGTCCATTTTGACAGGGGGCTGATTGGTGCATTTACAATCCCTGAGCTAGACACAAAAGTTCTCCAAGTCCCCACTAGATCAGCTAGACACAGAGCACTGACTGGTGCATTTGCAAACCTTGAGCTAGACACAGAGTGCTGATTGGTGTATTTACAATCCCTTAGCTAGACATAAAGGTTCTCCAAGTCCCCACTAGACTCAGGAGTCCAACTGGCTTCACCTAGTGGATCCCGCACCGGGGCCGCAGGCGGAGCTGCCTCCCAGTCCTGCGCTGTGCGCCCGCACTCCTGAGCCCTTGGGTAGTCAATGGGATTGGGCGCCGCGGAGCAGGGGGCGGTGCTCGTTGGGGAGGCTTAGGCTGCGCTGGAGTCCACGGCGTTTGGGGGAGGCTCCGGCATGGTGGGCTGCAGGTCCCGAGCCTTGCCCCACGGGGAGGCAGCTGAGGCCCGGTGAGAATTCGAGCGCAGCGCTGGCGGGCTGACACTGCTGGGGAACCCAGCGCACCCTCCGCAGCTGCTGGCCGGAGTGCTAAGCCCCTCACTGCCCAGGGGCCGGCCGCTCCAAGTGTGGGGCCCACCAAGCCCATGCCTACCCAGAACTCCTGGCCTACCCAGAACTCCTGGCCCGCGAGCGTTGTGTGCAGCCCCAGTTCCCACCCACGGCTTTCCCTCCACATCTCCCCGCAAGCAGAGGGAGCCGGCTCCGGCCTCGGCCAGCCCAGAGAGGGGCTCCCACAGTGCAGGGGCGGGCTGAAGGGCTCCTCAAGCACGGCCAGAGGGGGCGCCGAGAGCAAGCGAGGGCTGACAGCATGCTGTCACCTCTCAATGCCTATCTTAAACAGACCCTTTACATGGCATTGGTGGCAAGTGAGACTGGAAGTTCTTTGTGAAATGCTTGCATGATACAAGAGCCTTCTCGTAAATCTGTTTTAAAAGTGTCCTTTATTCTGAATACCATTTTGATGTGTGATCCACTGATGGAAGTCAATGAGGTTGAACTAAGAAAATATATAGGTTACTAGCTATGAACCATTCCTTCATTAGTGCACTTGCTTGCTAATGGGTTAATTTGAATTGGGAATGAATCTTAGTCCACAAATCAGAGGTGCAGAGAATATTGCAGTTTGCTAAATAGACTTAATCTTGACTTTAAGCTTCTACTGCTTTCAGGTAGCAGAAAGATTCACCTCGATTATTCTTGGATTTCTTTCCCATATCACCCTCCCAGAGTTGTGCCAAGGTTCCAGGCTTTACTAATGTCATGATGTCAGGAAGGCCTGAGAAGTTATCCATTTACACCAGTCCCTACTGCTTCTGGGCTGCATTTGAGGCTAGGGAGGGTGCTTTGTCAGCATCCAGCCATCCTCCTGGGGTTGCTGCACACCTCAGGGTGCAGCCAGAGTGCAGGTATGGCCATCTGCCACTCAGAGTTTCACAGTCATTCACTTCCAAGATCTCCCTTAAGTGTGGGAGATCTTGCTATCTTCTCACCTGCTTTTCTCCTCAAGAAGGTAAGCCAGAGCCCTCGACCCTTGTGAATGAGGACATTTCAGAGAGAAGAACATTGAGAACTCTCCCTGCCCCAGAGTTGGTAACTGCTCAAATGCTGGCTGCCGCCAGGTGGTGCAAGAGGCGCTGCTTCTCTGTGGTCACCTAGCAGCAGTCTCCTGTGGCCAGTTCCCCACGTAGAGGTGGCAACTGCCCTTCCTCATGGCTACTTGCTGGAGGTTTGTGGGAGGAGGGGAGTATGGGGGGTGTGTGTGGCTTTACCTGCCCCAAATTGTCAGGAGGATTTGAGGCATTTCTTTGTTGTTGTTGTTGTTTGGCTGTTTGCAAAACCCATTTGGAAACCTGTTATTCCATAAGAGTAGCCTTCAAATTCTTAAGCATTTTCTTTAAATCTTCAGTGAAGTAATAAAAGTATTTCCTTTTCCCTTTTCTGGCAATGGGTAGTCTAGTTCTGTTAATATTCCTGCAAAGAAACTCATCTACCAGCCTCACTCACACTGTGCACTTTTGCCCTCAGAATCCTCAGTGGCTAGCCTAATTGACTACAGCCAGTTTAGATGATCAGCTACCTTCCTTTTGCCATTATTTCAGATGCTGCCTTGCCCATAGCACAACCAATGCATTTAAAAAATAAAAACATTTGGGGTGGGAGAACTATGATTAAATAAAGGAGATCTCTGTAGAATATGGCAAAGCTTGCACACAACTTTAATAAAAATATGCTGTCTTGAGTAACCAGCATATTACAGAGGCTCTGTGAATGCCTCTTCATCTAGAATTTCAGTACAAGCTGTACATAAAATATTTATACAGCACAGTGTGCTTTGCCCCTCACAAAAGCGTGGGTTCAGATGTACACTGTTACTATAGATGTCACTAACATATAAGCCGGTGAAGAACCTTTAATGTATTTGTAATGTTAGCAAAGTATCTGTCATCAGATTAAACTTGTAGTGACTGACAATGTAGCCTTGGCTCCTAGCCAAAAATATTTTTTTTGATATCAGAATGACACTTAATAGTAAAGATATGTCATAGAGGAAGGGGAAGAAGAGAATTTACTAGAGAAACTTAAAAGAATGGTTGGTGCAGAACCTAGTAACTTGGTTTGTGGCTGGCAGAAATGGGAGTAGTCACTGGGATTACTTCTAAGGAGGAAATTTTACTACAAACACAGCTGGGAATAATTCTGTTACCAAGTGTTTTTTAGGATCAATACAGAGCTTATTTGTAAAAATTAAAATCTAACTATCACTTTATTGTCTATGGGTATCTGTTACATTTTATCTGTAAAAGAGGAATGGAAATGCCTGCCTAGTAGGTTCATCATAAGGACTGAGAGGATGCGGGACCTTATTAAGTCCTCAGTAAGTAGCAGCAATTTTGCTTTTGTTTTTATGATGATTACTTCCACTCATGACTTTACCTGCATGTTCTTTAATCTTCAAAATAGATTAGTGAAGTAGTGATGTTTCCATTTTAGAAATAAAATATGCTGGGGAAACGAATTGTAATACACATGACAAAGCTTAATATTAGTATCCTTCTATGAAGGATCCCTCAGTATCCTTATATAAAGATCCTTTATGGCTCTAATATGCTTCAGTTGATTTTGTTCCTTGTAGGCAAAAGTTTCAATAAATATACTCTTTTCTCTCCATTATCAAGGATATATGGATTAATATTAACATATAAATATATAAATCCATTATATAGTAATATATATTAACATATACTTCCTTTATTAATATCCTGGATATATGAAATTAATATCTTGGATATATGAAAAGGTATTCCAGATCAATAAGGTGAACACAGTAGTAGAAAAATAGAGAACATGAACAAGAGTGTAAAAAGGTGCAAAATGTTCAACCCCAAAGATATGCTAATCAAAATTTAAAAATTAAATCTATAGAATACAATGTAAGAAATAACATTACCCAGTGTTAGAGGGGGTGTGGAGGAGTGGGTATTGTCATGTGCCACTGGGTCAAACATTGTGTAGGGCAAATTAACAATATCAGATCCCCACATTTTCTGTACATTTGACCTTGACCTTATCCCAGGCAAATACTTGATGGTATAGTGAAGGATATCTTTCTCAGCATTAAATATATAATCAAAAATAGGAGGTGACTTAAGTGCTTCAAGGGAATTTATTAAAATGGATTATTGATCAGTCATTAAAAATGAAAGCATACAAGACTACTAAATGGTACAGAATTTCCATCAGAATAAGTGGGAAAAACAAGTTACAAGTAATACTGTATGATTCACTTTTAGTGAAACTTATGTGCACTTACACATTTGTGTATTATGTTTATGTGTGTCATGCATACATATAAAAGTGGAAGGTGGTTCAACAAAGTGCTAATTATCCTCATGATTTTTATTTTTTCTTTGATTTTTTTTAAATTTATTTATTTATTTATTTATTTTTTTTTATTGATAATTCTTGGGTGTTTCTCGCGGGGGGGATTTGGCAGGGTCATAGGACAATAGTGGAGGGAAGGTCAGCAGATAAACAAGTGAACAGAGGTCTCTGGTTTTCCTAGGCAGAGGACCCTGCGGCCTTCCGCAGTGTTTGTGTCCCTGGGTACTTGAGATTAGGGAGTGGTGATGACTCTTAACGAGCATGCTGCCCTCAAGCATCGGTTTAACAAAGCACATCTTGCACCGCCCTTAATCCATTTAACCCTGAGTGGACACAGCACATGTTTCAGAGAGCACAGGGTTGGGGGTAAGGTCACAGATCAACAGGATCCCAAGGCAGAAGAAGTTTTCTTAGTACAGAACAAAATGAAAAGTCTCCCATGTCTACTTCTTTCTACACAGACACGGTAACCATCCGATTTCTCAATCTTTTCCCCACCTTTCCCGCCTTTCTATTCCACAAAGCCGCCATTGTCATCCTGGCCTGTTCTCAATGAGCTGTTGGGCACACCTCCCAGACGGGGTGGTGGCCGGGCAGAGGGGCTCCTCACTTCCCAGTAGGGGCGGCCGGGCAGAGGCGCCCCTCACCTCCCGGACGAGGCGGCTGGCCGGGCGGGGGGCTGACCCCCCCTACCTCCCTCCCGGACGGGGTTGGCTGCCGGGCAGAGACGCTCCTCACTTCCCAGACGGGGTGGCTGCGGGGCGGAGGGACTCCTCACTTCTCAGACGGGGCGGTTGCCGGGCAGAGGGTCTCCTCACTTCTCAGACAGGGCGGCCGGGCAGAGATGCTCCTCACCTCCCAGACGGGGTCGCGGCCGGGCAGAGGTGCTCCTCACATCCCAGACGGGGCGGCGGGGCAGAGGCGCTCCCCACATCTCAGACGATGGGCGGCCGGGCAGAGACGCTCCTTACTTCCTAGATGTGATGGCGGCCGGGAAGAGGTGCTCCTCACTTCCTAGATGGGATTGCGGCCGGGCGGAGACGCTCCTCACTTTCCAGACTGGGCAGCCGGGCAGAGGGGCTCCTCACATCCCAGACAATGGGCGGCTGGGCAGAGACGCTCCTCACTTCCCAGACGGGGTGGCGGCCGGGCAGAGGCTGCAGTCTCGGCACTTTGGGAGGCTGAGGCAGGCGGCTGGGAGGTGGAGGTTGTAGTGAGCCGAGATCACGCCACTGCACTCCAGCCTGGGCACCATTGAGCACTGAGTGAACGAGACTCCGTCTGCAATCCCGGCACCTCGGGAGGCCGAGGCTGGCGGATCACTTGCGGTTAGGGGCTGGAGACCGGCCTGGCCAACACAGCGAAACCCCGTCTCCACCAAAACCAGTCAGGCGTGGCGGCGTGAGCCTGCAACAGGCACTCGGCAGGGTGAGGCAGGAGAATCAGGCAGGGAGGTTGCAGTGAGCCGAGATGGCAGCAGTACAGTCCAGCTTTGGCTCAGCATGAGAGGGAGACCGTGGAAAGGGGAGAGGGAGAGGGAGAGGCAATACTATTTATGAATTTTTCTTTGATTTTTATGAACTTACAATAAAGAACAAAGTACTACTTTGAAGGAAGAAAAATTATTTTTTAATAATTCAGCATAAATTACATAGGTTATCCAAAGATAGTAATATGGTATTTGATCTGAACCTAGACTTCTGTTCTGTTGATTTGACACATTTTGGTGTCTTTCCTTTTATGTTAAATAAGTAACTATCATTTACCTACAGCAGAAGAAGAATATAACTTAGCATTTGAGACTTGATAACATAGAGCTGTTGAATAGTTCTGTAAGATTTGTTAGGGAACCAAAACCAGGCATGTGAGGGTGGTGCTGGAAGAGAAAAGGCGGGAAGGGTTTGCAGTCAGCTGTCAGTTATCTTCAGCTTTCAGGCTCGCTGCACATGGACAGGTGAGGAGCAAGGGAAGAAGAGCAAGCTTGGGTATTTTGTTGAGCTGTTAAGTTCAGGGTTAGAAAATGACCAGCACAAACCTTTTGGCTTGAGAGCCAAAGTTCTTGGCAGGAAGTCTCTGCTTGTTTCCGTTTGCCTTCCTCCCAGTTTCTCCTCAATGCCTTGCAGTCAGCGTCCTGTATCTGCCATTTTGAAAACTGCCCTCAGGGGTCATGAGTGACCCCCTTCCTAATTGTTAAACCCAGTGACATTTTGTCCTTACCTGCAGCATTTGATGTGTTACTCAACTCTCTTTGGGCTTGTGTGCCTCTCCACCCTTGTGGTTATTCTCCTGCCTCTGTAAACACTCAGTGTCTTCTTCCATGTCCCTTGACCCTTCACTGTGTCTTCTACTGATTCCCCTTAGAACTTTCATTTACCCCTGGAGCTTCAACCATCATCTTCAGGTAAAACTCTAGCAACAAGTCATCCTTCCCCGCTGTGCATCATCCTTGCTGCCATTGAGAGTTTGGTCTTAAAATGGTACTTGCAATTAGAACACGTTCACTTTGTCACAAAATCTGACAGACATTGGACATACTTAGAATTCATATCTGGCTTCCTGAGACAGCTGTCAGATTGTCTACCAATGGTCTACCCATTGATGATGGAACAAGCTCCTTGTATCAGCCTCAAATAAAAATGATGGAATTAATAAAAGACGCTTACCTTAAGGCACAAAGGCCTATGGATTTCAAAAAGCATTGACAGAACCGATCCAAAAAATATGTAGTTTGTAAAAACTCTAATACAGTCCACACTGAAGTAAAAAGCTTAACTTAGAATAATCCAAATAGTCTTTGTCAGCTGGACAGCTAATCTTGGTGAACATGGAAGAGTAGACAATAATGTTAAGGCAGTGTGTGAGGGTTAAATTGTTTGCGAGGTCGGCATTGCTGGGGCTTTGGATTCAAACTGGGCCTTGAAAGAGGGGGTAAGAAAAGTCTATGGGGAACTGATGGGCACAAAGGCAGGGTGTAAGTGTGTGTTCTTGGGAAAATGATCAGACTAATCTGATTGAATAGAAGACGTTTATTGGAAACTAAAGGAAGATAAAGTAGTGATAGATAATGGAAGAACTGAAGGTCAACAGGGGAGTTTATATGTGATGGAAGAGAAAATCATTATCACTAAGGATGTAGATGTAAGAAAACGTTAGGTTTGGAAGTTATAAGACAAGAGAACTTCAAAGTTTGTGGGATTCTGTAAGGTGGGATGGGAATAACCAATATTGTTGAGTACCTGCTGTGTGATCTGTAAGGCATAAGATGTCATTATTATTTTACAGCAAGCTTTGGAGTAGATGTACTAGTTCCCATTTTATGCATAGTGAGATGGAATTTTGAGCAGACATACTTGTCTAAGTTTTGCAGAGTGGCTGGACCAGGATTCATGCCCAGTGACATCTGACTTCAAAGCACAGTGAGGATGGAGAATGTTGAGACCAGTTCTTCATTTTACAGTCAAGGGGATGGGCCCAGGCCTGTTCAAGGTTACAGGAATAGGATGAAAGGAATTTCTCTGTAAGAGAGAGTGGATAGGCTGTGATCTGCAGAGGGTCCAAGTTAGAGGCTCTTGTTATAAACAGATGAGGTATGCCAAGGAAGTTGGGTTCAGCAGTGTGATAGGAGTGAAAAAGAAGGGGTAGAGAGCAGCTGGACATTCGGGGAAAGTGGTGGTGACTGTTAGTGGAAGGTAATGACGAGAGAGATGACTTGAAAACAGTTCCGAGGTTTTAGTCCCAGGGAACTGCCATTAACAGTTTTAGGAGAAAAGCCGTGTGTTTGTTATGGAGTGGTCTGAGTAAGTATGATAGATATTAAAAAATACATAAAAATAGAGTGGTATGCATGTGCTGAATTATGTATGTACTACCAAACACACGGAGGAGGAGAACAGAACAGAAGGTGGAAAGCTATGAGGGATCCAGCGCTTTTCTTTGCAGTGGTGGAGAGTCACAAGAGCAAATAGCTAACCTTTACCTAAAGCAAAAGGGACTCTTTGCATGATATCTTAGGCTCCCTTTTATTCTGGCCTGCCCCTGCACCCCCAGCAGGAAAGTGGCTTAACTGTACTTTGATTTCCAAAATGCATAGCAGTCTCTAGTATTGATTCCCCTCTCCTGCAGATCTCAAGCCTAAAAATGAGTATTGTTCCATTACATTTCCCTCAAAGACATTTCTTTTTCCTTTCAGAATGATGGTCACTATACTGGATGGACTTCTGAACTAGTGAATTACTTTCATCTTTTGATCACACTAGGAAATTGTCCACCGAGTTGAAATATTTATTGCAGTAATTTCTGGCCTTACATAATTAAGGTAACATATCATTTTTTTCTTTATAACTATCATGAAGTTGTCATGTTTGTTTCCTTTAACTTTGCTTTTTAGAGGTACGAATCTGTTCTCTAGTCTTTTATGCTCCAGTGATCTGTTCAGACTGCTCTTGATCTACAAATGTATGATTGCAGAAAAGACTTTTATAGGATGAAATATGAGCAAGCTGTTTTACTCTGAAGAATAAAAGTGACTTGTATTACTCTGCAGATTAAGTCAATAAATACCCCATTTTCATAAACACAATATGCATAGACTAGATAATACTAGGGAAACTTGATAGATCAAAAGGAGTATTAAGACTGCTTGAAAAAAATGGAGATACTCAATTTATTGCAGGCTTTATTCAATAAACCTAGAATTCTAGAGATAATCAGTGTTAAAATTGTGCTATATTATTTTCCAAGTTTTTAGAATATGTGCATGTGTTGTGTTAGCTTTCTCTATTTTTGCAACTTGAGTAACATTTATTGCATGCTTGTGCTGTGCCAAGCTAAATACCAAGCATTTTATATATATTAATTTATTCTCATAACCCTTGGGGTTAGTACTTTTATTATCCTCATTTATACACAGGACAATTGAAGCTCAGAGAAATTAGCCAGGCACAGTGGCTCACTCCTGTAATGCCAGCACTTTGGGAGGCCAAGGCAGGCAGATCACTTGAGGTCAGAAGTTCGAGACCAGCCTGGCCAACATGGCGAAACCCCGTCTCTAATAAAAATAGAAAAATTAGCTGGGCGTGGTGGCACATGCCTGTAATCCCAGCTACTAGAGAGGCTGAGGCAGGAGAATTGCTTGAACCTGGGAGGCAGAGGTTGCATTGTGCTGAGATTGCACCATTGCACTCTAGCCTGGGTGACAGAGCTAGAGTTGGTCTCAAGCAAAAAAAAAAAAAAAAGAAAAAAAGAAATGACTTGCCCATGTTCACATAGGTGGTAAACCCACACTGGTTCAGAACTTAAACCAGTGAGATACCAAAGCCCATATCAGTGAGCTTTTTTACATACTTCTTTTCCTTAATAAAATGCTTATTCCTTTTTTCTACAGCATCATTTTAAATGACAGCATAGTATTCAGATATATGGAAATGTAATGATTTCTCTATCCCATCTCCTTTTATTAGACATTTATATTGTTTCTTATTATTTACTTTTAGAAATAACATTGCAGTGAACATCTGTCATGCACGTCTATGATTATTTCCTTAGGATAAATTGCTACAAGTGGCATTGCTGAACACTGATAGAATGTAGCACTCAGGTGTTGATGTATTCTGTTAATTTACTCTGTTGATGTACTGTTTTCTCGAAAGGCCACACCAGTTTATAATCTCAGTAGCAGTATATTGAAGTACCTGGTAACTTTCAGCTCTCAGCAACATTGGTAGTTAGCAATTTGAAAAAAAAAAGTGATTGTTTTTAAAAAACATTCTAGGTATTCCTTTTTAAGTCCATATTATCTCTTGCCTCTAATGCTGTAGTAGTCATGATCTCCTTACTGGTTTATTTCTATCTAGCACCCGCTTTGCCACTAACAGAATCGGATAGGGCACGGACTGTAGAGTTAGATGCCTGGGTTCAAATCATGACTGTGCTCTGCCTCAATTTCCCCGTAAGTAAAATGAAAATAGTAATAAAAGCCCTCTGGTAAAGTACTTTAGAACAGTGGCTGACTTTTGGTATGTGTTCAGTAATTGTTGGCCTACTAGTATTGTCTTCCAGAAGTCCCTGCTTATATGATTAAAAAAACCCAAGGTTATACTTGTTTTTGAATTGTAATTATTACCAAATCAGTAAATCACAGTAGAAACTAAAGTGCTGACCTTGAAGCATTGTTAGTGTCAACACTGTGACCAACCTGAAGATCACAAATTACCTTCCGCGACTCAGTTGATGCTGAGAGGTCAGGGATAGAGTAATAACAGGAATAACTAGAATGTTAAAGTGCTTTATATTAAGCTGCCAGTGCACTTCCACACACATTATCTCATTTGATCCTCACAACACAGCTGTGAAGGAGATGGAGCGGGTATTATTAATCTCATCTTACAGAGGAGGAAATTGACTTGGAGGATTAAGTGGCTTGCTCACTGATGGTTGTGGAAATGGTCAGTGGCAGAGCTGAATGTGTACTCTGGGCCTTCTGACTGTAAATACTTACTCTTGATGCTTCATAACATCATGATAAGCTAAGGAGGTGCAGGTGTAGATGCCCAGGTCTGGAGATTTGCTGGAAAAGAAGGAGCAAAAGAGGATGCCACTGGGAGGAGGCAGCAGAGTTGGGGTAAGGAAACTTAGATATACTAAAAGAGAGGGAGGTACCCAGTGGGGAGAGAGGTGGGGAAGGAGTCATAAAGAAAGGGAAAAACAGGGGGCCAGGACTTCCGTGACTACAGGGCTGGCTGAATAGATCAGGGTGGAGGGCTTCATCTTTGAGACTGAAGGAATGCGTCCCCTGAGCCAGGAAGGAGGGAGGAGATGGAGCAAGTAGACACAGGTGATTTGAAATAGAAAGGAACATTAAGAGGGCTGAAGGATTGTGGCCTGAATGAAGAAAGAAGGAAGTATTTATTTCTGGAGAGTAAAAGTAGTAGGTTTGGGGTTTTAGATTTGAGAAAGGGAAACCATTTAGAGTATCTGTGTGGGAAATGGGCCAAGGAATTAGAAATGCCTGCCAGAGACCTCTGCAGGATGCAGGACCCAGATAAAAACGTCTGGGCTCCAAGTCGACAGATTCTGTGAACCCCTTAGGCATGCTAAGGATTTCCTTGCCAGATGATGTAACTATCTGAGGATGTTTCTTTGTGAGCTCAGTGCTAGACAGGCACAGGAGCAGTATTAGGATGGAAACATTTCTTAATTGCTTGAGGAGTGAGGAAAAAAACGGCACTCTGCAATAACCCTCTTGTTTCCAAATACCAAAGCAGCTATTGGGCTGTGCTCCTGTCTGGGTACCTTTTACTCAGGAGTTAAGTGCCACGTGATGATATTTATGGTTGCTTTTTAGGGGGTACATGGTTTTTTAATTAGTGAAGACCGAGTAGCAATAGTTTTGTTTTGTGTTCTAATAGCCTTTGTTATTATAGTCAGGGAGGTGAAGTGAGGAGATGATAGATGCTTTCCTAATCTGTGAAATGAGGAGTTGGACTAGGCAGATGCTCCCCAAAGTCCCTTTCTAACATGACCATTTTCTCATCCAACTCCAGTCTACGCTGCCTCCTCTCCATCTCCTCCTTTACCAGACAGTTTAGTGTGTCTCAAGTTATATTTTATGGTGCTTTAGATATATATATGTATATTTTTGCTTAGAGACGTCATGCATTATTATTAGAGACTTCATGCAGTATGTAGTGACTGTAGAAAATGAAAGATGTATCGATAAATAAAAGACCTGTTAAAAATCTGTAACTTTACCACCATTAAATAACCACTGTTTATATTCTTCCAGAGATTTTTTTTTTTTAGGTGTGTATGCCTAAATAAGATTCTTAAATACACAAATGCACCCTGTTTTTCTCAGATGAAAATTATAAACCTCTCTCCTTATCAGTAGTCACTGCTGTGTAATTATTAAAGGTTGATGAAGACTCTGTTTCAGGAATGTATTTTAACAAATCTCACTTTGGACATATACATTAATGTACATTCTTCTAACTGTATTTGTGAGGCTGCTCTTAATTATTTTCTTATAAAATTAGGAAAGAGGTTTAATATATAATACACATTGCCTGGAAGACTGAACCGATTTACAGTTCCATCACCAGTATGCGAGAGGTCTCTTTTCCCACACCCTTAACATTGGATAGTGGAGTTTAAAACAAACAAAGAAAAAAACCTTACCAGTTTTATAGACAGATGAACATCTTTTCATATGCCATTTATATTCCTTTGTGAGTTTTCTGTTCATATCCTTTGCCCATTTCTCCAGAGGGGTATTTGCTATTTTTGTTACTGACTTGCAGCAACGAGATTTTAAAGATTTAAAATTTTTAAATGTCTTTTATTATAAAAGTATGTTAGTTTTGATAATTTCTTTCAATTTTTATACTGCTTTTAAATGTATATAAATGTTTAATTTTAGGTTGTCAAATCTTTTCCTTTATGGTTTCCATATAGGCTAACTAGGAAGTAAGAATGCCTTGGTATTTGTTGCCCATTGTCAGTTCTTTACATAGCAGAGTAATCTCTTTCAAGTGTGATCACATCTTGGCATACCCCTGCCTGAGCTCGTCATGGCATTCTTGTTATCATGGCCTGCAGGGCCTGGCACGATCTTGCTTTTCCTGCTGTAAAGCCCCACCTCTTGTCACTCACCCTTGAACACTATGTTCCAGCCCCACTGGTCTCTTCTCAGTCCAGGGAATATGCCAACCTCCTTCCTGTCCGTGAAATTCTGCAGGTACAGTTTCTTTGCTTGGAAAATGTGTGCACATGCACACACACACACACACACTCTTTTGAGCACTTGTCAATATGCAATTATTTATTTATCTATTTTTGAGATGCAGTCTCGCCTAGGCTGGAGTTCTGTGGTGCGATCTTGGCTCACTCTGCAACCTCTGCCTCCTGGGTTCAAGTGATTCTCGTGCCTCAGCCTAGCAAGTAGCTGGGATTACAGGTGCCCACTACGACGCCCAGCTAATTTTTGTATTTTCAGTAGAGTCGGGGTTTCACCGTGTTAGCCAGGCTGATCTCAAACTCCTGACCTCAGGTGATCCACCCACCTCAGCCTCCGAAAGTGCTGGGATTACAGGAATGAGCCACTGTGCCCAGCCACAATTATTATTTCTTATTAACTTACTCTTTTCCTGTTTCCCCCTCCAGCCTGTAACACCATAGGGGCAGGGACCTTGTCTGTGTTATCCACAGTGAGGTCTCTAGTGCTTAACATGTAGTATTTGTAGGAGATCGGTCAGGGTGGTGGAAGAAATTGTAGGAAAAGATGCAAACCTTCTTGGAAGAGGTTTTGCAAAAGCTTCAAAAAAGGGTTTGGCTGAAGGCAGCCAAATTCTCTTACCTGGAGCCTGAGAGCAAAGGTTAGATAACAAGGGGATGTAAAGGAATTGATCTAGGTAAGTTAGTTTACTTAGGCCTCCGAACCTGGCCTTTAATCATCTGTGCGCAGGACTGCTCTCTCCCAGGGAGCAGCGGGAAGCCGGGGGAGGGGGAACCATGTTCATTACCCACAAGTGTGTTGACTCAAAGACTTTGTCATTAAATCCATACTGAATAAATCCCCGCAGCACTGGCTTGTCAGGGCCACAGCTGCTATGACTCTTTCTTTCTGTGAGCACCCCGATCCCCTAGCCCGCTCTTTCACTGGATACCTGTGTCTAAGTGCGTTTTTTCATCCATCGCTCAGCCAGAATCTGCCAGTCAGACCTGGCAAGTATTTATAGAAGAAATGAATATTACATCTCTAACCACAAGATTGCACAGGCATTTAACTATATTTACCTTATTGTAGTTTTATGGTTTCATCTCACATTTTAAAATATTTTATCTGTATGAAACTTAGTTTGAAATGTGATTTGAGATAGGAATTAAAATTAATTTCTTTCCCAAATGAATAGCCACCTGCAATTTTTGTAGTTCTTGTTTATTAGAGAGTCCTTACTCAAAGTATAGTCCTTAAGCACTATTATATTTTTGTTTCTTTTGTTTGCTTTTCTCTCCTTGGGTAGTCCTTTGTGCAAAACGTAAGTGCAGAAACTGCTCATTGACTTGAGCCAAATTCCTCATGAGCATGCTGGCTCAATACCAAGAAAGATGATCTTGGCGTCACCCACCATAGCCTACCTTCTAAGAAGAAAGAAGACATAATGTGACTGACTTAGGGATTTGTACTATTTGTTCAATATGTAATGCTAGTAGACAATCTTGTCTTAGATAATTCTGGCCGCCAGTTTTTTTAAACTGTTGAAACCTGGAAATTTGAACATTCCAGTGACTACCTTTCCTAACTGCCTCTTATCTCTAGATGTGGAATAAAAATCCTTTGGCAGACCATGTGTTCCAGTTTTTGGTTTGGAAAATACGGATTATTATTCTTTTCCTTATTTTAACTCTTTGAAAATTAAAATTAATGACAAAAGTCAGATGTGCCCATTGTCACATATTCAAACAATAAAACATACAGACAAAGAAAGGATTCTTGTATCCCACTTTTTGATCCTATTCCTAATATAACCACTGCTGAGTTTATTGTATATACTTTCAGGCATTTTTTATGCTTAGTGGATATATTAGATCTTTGTGCAACCCCCCCCCCATATACTTGCATTTTTTTTTTTTTGACTAATGTCATAAACTTTGTTATACACCTCAGTGGAATTTAAAAACACTTGAAGCCTTTGTTTTTTGGCTGGTGGCAAAAAAACCAGAGTAACTTAGAGAAGTTACCCATTGATGTTGTCACAGGGCTTTAAGCACGAAGACCTGATTTGTTTGTGTAAATCGTTGGATGTAATCTCACAGAGGGCCAGGGCTTGGGCACATTCCGAAACATGGTGTAATCTGATAACGATGATTTCCATCCCACTACAGAGGAAGAAATGGAGACTCAAAAGGGACAGAAGTGAATTCTTCCAAATTTATGAAAATGAACACTTAGCTAAAATGTGTTCACTGGGTTATGACAAGTAACTGGATTTCTAGGAAATGGGATGGCAGGTGGGGTGCTATCAGTTGATAAAATTTTTTATAACCTTGTCTCTTATTTCTGCTTCCCTCCCCCAGCCATGGGAACACAAGATAAATTTGGAGTAGGTGAGGGTGGAGAGCAAAGTGACTCCCTGGGCTGTGCCCTCCACACTGGTTTTAGAAAGCATGCAGCTGACTGCCCTGGGGTCTGATCTATGGTGCTGCGCTGGAGAGAACTGTAAGGTCTGCTGTAAGTGATGGGGGCTGTGGACTTATGCAGAAGTGCACTCGTTGGGGGTTTTCACAGTACCCACCTTATTATACTAGAGAGGCAAGGTTCATTGCTTAAGGGGACAGTTTATGGCAATAGGCTTATCTCCTTGTTTTAGCTCTTTATGTTTTTCTGCCTTTAATAAAATGTGAAGTCACAAAGCAATTAAATAGTAGTGTAGTTTTCAGGCAGGAGGTGGAGAAAGGCTAACTAGGGGGAAAAGGCCAACATGATTGACAGAGGCTGGCTGGAGATTTACATTGAGAATAACTCGTTCTTCAAAACTTTCTTCATTTTCTGGTGAGAATTATGGGACAAATCATATACCAGAAGGATGGATGATTAAAAATGTAGGAGTTATGATTTCTTTTTGACTTTGTAAGTCTCTAAATCCTCCACCTTAACATAGAGTTCTCATTTCAAAATGGGAACCAGCCCTGCCAGAGACTAAAGAGAGCCAGAAATACTCTAAAGTCTTAAATAGTTAGTAAGTGTGAGATTGTTTATATTTTGTAAAATGTCTTAAGATGCAATGAAATGGAGAATCCCTGAGTGTTTTTTTTGATTTCCTAAACTCTGATCCACAATTATAGATGTTTTTGAAGGTTCAAAAATATTGAATGTGATTTCAGTTGTTTCTACAATTTAAAAAAATTAATAATTTTTAATAATGACACTTTAAATGAGGAGAAGGCTTTTAAAACCAAATATAAAAATCTGGAGAGTTCAGATTCCCTGTCTGTCCTCTTTCAACCTTTAATGTATAAAACAAATTCTTTTGATTCAGCCACTGTGTATTGATAATGGCTTATTTATTACAATCAGAGGAATTAAACAAAGATATATAGATACTTTGTCATCTTTTCTTATTATAGAAACAGTTTGATTTTAAGAATTTTTATTCAGAACTCAGATTCGAAAAGAAAAGAATTTTTAGAAAAGTTGCCTTTTAATTTAAATTTCTTGTTTTGTCCGAATAATCACATTGAAATAGCCAAAACAAATAGTATAAATTAAAATGCAATGATGGCCCGGCATGGTGGCACATGACTGTAGTCCCAGCTACTCAGGAAGCTAAGGCCAGCAGATTGCTTGAGCCCAGGAGTTCAAGACCAGCTGGGGCAACATGGTGAGACCCTGTCTCTACTTTTAAAATGTGGTGATTGGTACCTGTTGAGAGAAGGGTTAACTGAAAGTTATTCACATGGCCCAGAAAGTGGCTGAAAAGTGCTCTTTCTGGTGTGAATTTCTCTTGCTGTGAAAGCACTCTGAAGGGGAGACCTAATGCCATTGCAGGAGCACTTCAGCTCCAAACTTGAGCGTTGCAAACAGAACAAGAACCCGAGGAAAAGCCTGCAAAATGAGCCTGCTGCGATATAGGGTGTGCTTTTGGACAGTTATTCATAAGAATTTTTTTCTTTTTTGTTTTTCTTTTGTTTGAGACAGTGTCTCACTCTGTTGCCCAGGCTAGAGAGCAGTGGCGTGATCATGGCTTACTGAAGCCTCAAATTCCTGGGCTCAAGCAGTCCTCCCACCTCAGTCTCCTGAGTAGCTGGGACTGCAGGAATGCACCACCACATCTGGCTAATTTATTTTTTGTAGAGGTGAAGTCTTGCTTTGTTGCCCGGGTTGGTCTCAAACTCCTGGACTCAGGTGATCCTCCTGCATGGACCTCCCAAAGTGCTGGGATTATAGGCATGAGCCACTGTGCCCAGCCTCATGAGAAGATTTATGATGATAGATAGAAGAATTATTAATTTCCACAGTTTGACAAATGATAACAAACAGCTTTTACAGTTTGAGCATCCGCTATCCCAAATGCTTGGGACTAGAAGTATTTCGGACTTTGGACTTTTTTGAATTTGGGAATATTTGCATATACATAATGAAATTTCTTGGGGTTGAGACGCAAGTCTAAATACAAAGTTCGTTTATGTTTCATATACACCTTAGATACAAAGACTGAAGGTAACTTTATACAATATTTTTAATAATTTTGTGCATGAAATAAAGTTTTGACCGCATTTTGGCTGTAACCTGTCACATGAGGTCAGGTGTGAAATTTCCACTTTTGGTGTCATGTCAGCATTCAAAAAGTGTTGGATTTTGGAGCATTTCTATTTCAGACTTTTGGATTAAGGACGTTCAACTTGTATACCAAGTTAGTAAATATTTTTTGAGTTCCTACCCACATCCCTGTGTATGGGCTCTAGAAGCAGCCATGGTTTAGTTTCCTCACCTGTAAGGGAGGGTGTAGAACTTCTTTTAATGTACATCACTGTAGGTTAAGTTCGGGTAGAGAAAAGACTAAAGGCAACCAAGGCTGGCTGTCCTCTGAGCCCCTATGCTAAGCTGAAGTAGGCTTTTGTTTCTGGCAATGGATCATTTTGCCGTCACGGAGCCAGTGATTATTTACCACCCCTGGTTTTGAGTAGCTTTCCTTTTCCCCTGGCAATAGCTCTTAGAGTCTTTCACAGAGAGGCAACGGGATTCAGAAGATGCCCGTTTACACTGGTACCACTGTCTCGTTATGTCATGGTAAAGTAATGAAGTCCACCATCATTACTTTACCAGTTCCCCATTGGTGTTTTGGTCTTACCTATATGTTATTTTTTTTAACTTTTATTTATTTTTAATGAGATGAAATTCACATAATATAACAATAGGCAGTTTAATAATTGACAATTCAGATGTATTTAGTACATTCATAATATTGTGTAGCTGCCACCTCTCTCTAGTTCCAGAACATTTTTGTCACTACAAAAGAAAACCCCGTACCCAGTAATCAGTAGCACACTATTCTCTCCTCTGTCTCATCCCTGACAATCATTAATCTGCTTTCAGTCTCTATGAATTTGCAATTCTAGATACCACATGTAAAATAAATGTTCTCATACAGTATGTGACCTTTTGTGTCTGGCTTCTTTCACTTAGTGTATTCATCCATGTTGTAATGTCTTCGCCATTTTATGGCTGAATAGTCCATGGTACGGATATATCATAATTTGTTTATCCATTCATCTGTTGATAGATTTTTGATTTTTTCCCCACCTTTTAATTCTTATGAATAAGGCTGCTATGAACATCGGTGTATAAGTACTTGAGTCCCTGTTTTCAGTTCTTTTAGGTTCATACTTAGAGGTGTAATTGCTGGGTTGTATGGCAAGTCTGTGTAACCTTTTTGCAAAACTGTTTTCCACAGGGCCAAACCATTTCTAGTCTCACCAACTATGTACAAGGTTCCAATTTTTCCATATCCTTGCAAACATTTCTTTTCCCTTTTTAAAAAAATTATAGTTGTCCTTGTGGGTATAAAGTAGTATTTTATTATGGTTTTGATTTATATTTTCCTAATGATTAATGGTATTTATCTTTCTATGTACACATTGGCCATTTGTATATCTTCTTTGGAGACATGTCTGTTGAAGTCCTTTGCCCATTTAAAAATTGTTATTTGTTGTTGACTTGTAAGAGTGCTTTATATATTCTGGATACTAGACCCTTAATAGATATATGATTTGCACATAGTTTTTCTCATTTTTAAGGTTTTTTTTTTTAATTTTTATTTATTTATTTTTTTAGACAGAGTCTTGCTGTGTTGCCCAGGCTGGAGTACAGTGGCAAGATCTTGGCTCACTGCAACCTCTGTCTCCTGGGTTCAAGTGATTCTCCTGCCTCAGCCTCCTGGGTAGCTGGGATTATAGGCATGCATCACCACACCTGGCTAATTTTTTTGTATTTTTAGTAGAGATGGGGTTTCACCATGTTGGCCAGGCTATCTTGAACTCCTGACCTCAGGTGATCCACCCGCCTCAGCCTCCCAAAATGCTGGGATTACAGGTGTGAGCCACCGCCCCTGGCCTCCCTATGTTTTCTTCTAAGAAGTTATGCTTTTATTTTTTATGCTTAGGTTGTTAATTCATTTTGAGTTAATTTTTCATATGGTATGGGGTAGGGGCCCAACTTTATTCTTTTGTATGTAGTTATCTAGTTTTCCCAGCACTTGCTGAAGAGATGATATTTCCCCATTTGAATGGTCTTTGTACCCTTGTTAAAAATCTGTTGGCCATATATGTGAGATTTTATTTCTGGACTCTTTTTTCTATTGGTCCATATATTTATCCCTATACTAGTACTACACCATTTTTGATTACTGTAGCTTTGTAGTAAGTTTTGAAATTGAGAAGCGAGAGTTCTTCAACTTTTTTCTTTTTTTTTTTTTAGTGTTGTTTTGGCTATTTGGATCCCTTTCAGCTTCATACGAATTTAAGGATCTGTTTTTTCATTTCTGCAAAAAGGGCTGTTGGAGTTTTGATAAGGAGTACATTGAATCTGCAGATTATTTGGAGTAATATTGTCATCTTAACAATATTAAGACTTCCAATCCATGAATATAGGATGTATTTCCATTTATTTAGGTCTTATTCTTCAGCAGTGTCTTGTAATTTCCAGTGTGTAAGTCTTTTGCCTCCTGTGTTAAATTTGTTCCTAGGTTTTTTTGTTTTGTTTTGTTGGTTTTTTTTGAGACAGAGTCTCATTCTGTTGCCCAGGCTGGAGTGCGGTGGCACGACCTCGGCTCACTGCAACCTCCTCCTCCTGGGTTCAAGCGATTCTCATGCCTCAGCCTCCTGAGTAGTTGAGATTACAGGCGCACACCACCATGCCCAGCTAATTTTTTGTATTTTTAATAGAGATGGAGTCTTGCCATGTTGGCCAGACTGGTCTCGGACTCCTGACCTCAGGTGATCCGCCCTCCTCGGTCTCCCAAAGTGCTAGAATTACGGGCATGAGCCACCATGCCCGGCCATCCCTAGGTATTTTATTCTTTATATGCAATTATAAATATAATTGTTTTCTTAATTTACTTTATGAATGATTTGTATTTATTATTATTATTATTTTTTTTGAGACGGAGTTTCGCTTTTGTCACCCAGGCTGGAGTGCAATGGTGCGATCTTGGCTCACCACAACCTCCGCCTCCCAGGTTCAAGCAATTCTCCTGCCTCAGCCTCCTGAGTAGCTGGGATTACAGGCACACACCACCATGCTTGACTAATTTTTTATTGTTAGTAGAGACGGGGTTTTTCCATGTTGGTCAGGCTGGTCTTGAACTCCTGACCTCAGGTGATCCGCCCATCCCAGCCTCCCAAAGTGCTGGGATTATAGTTGTGAGCCACCACACCCGGCAAGAAATATTATTTTTATGTTTTAAAAAATAATCTCTAGTGGTTATTTTAAAATTCAAGGTAAGAACCCCACTATTCCTCCAAATATTCTGTAGAGTGGTCTCTGTTAAGTTTGATATACATCCTTCTACATATTTTCCATGCATCTATATACAAACATACTTTCTTACTGTGAATAAAATCATATACTTTGTCTAAATTTTAACTTACTATTTTACATAATTATAGATTGTGTCTTTCTCTGCTAGTTTACTTATTTCTCTTAAATGCTGCAGAGTAACCCATCATACTGATATGCTACATAGCTGACCCTTGAACAACATGGGTCCACTTATATGCAGGTCCACGTGCAGGTCTGCTTTTATGCAGATATTTTCAACCCAACGTGGATTGAAAATAGAGTACTTGAGGGATGCAAAACTTGCATAAAGAGAGAATTGACTTTTCATATACGCAGGTTCTTCAGGGCTGGCTACAGAACTTCAGTATGTGAGGATTTGGGTATTTGCAGGCAGTCATGGAACCAGTCCTCCTTGTATATCAAGGGATGACTGTACTTTGTTTAAGGCTTTATTTTAATGATCATTTAGTTTGGTGTTGGTGTTTTTATAGTATAAATAATGCAACAGTTAACAATTTTATACCCAGATCAACGTATGTCCATGTAAGTCTTTAAGGTAATAAGAATTGCTGAGGCAAAAAAAATTATCTTAAATTTTTTTAAAGTTTTGTGTTATGCATAACATATAATTTACTATCTTAACTGTTTTTTTAATTGCACAATTCAGTAATGTTGTTTACATTCACATTATTGCGCAACCAGTCTCTAAAACTCTTTTTCATCTTTCAAAACAAAAGCGCTATATCTGTTATACAACAACTCCCCACTCCCCTCTTCCCCTGGCAGCCATTCTACTTTCTGTCTCTGTAATTTTGACTATTCTAGGTACCTCATAAGTGGAATCACACGATGGCTGTCTTTTTGTGGCTGGCTTATTTTACCCAGTGTAATGTCCTCAAGGCTCATCTATGTTGTAACATGTGTCCAAATTTCATTCCTTTCTAAGGCTGAATAATATTCCATTGTAGCATCACATTGAGTAATTAAATGCTTGGAAAGAAAGAAGAAAAAGAAGGGTATGTCTGACTCTTTTCATTCCCATACAATGTGGTAACATACGTAATAATCTAAATAGAATATAAATAAATAAAATGAAGTCCTTTTAGGTATGTGTATGAGCTATATAAACAGGTATTTTTAAATGCATTGTGGATCCAACTTCATATTATTAGGTGCGGAAACAACTAGTAGCACATAAATGCTTCTTGGGCTTCTTGCACACTTGCCCTCCATACACCTCACCTCATGCCCAACATAACTTTCATTATCCCTCCACCCATTGCTGGCAGTCATTTTTAAATAGCTTTGGATTTTATGCCAAAAGATCTTCTACTTGTTGACAGATTCTGTGAATACCCAGTGTTCGCTTCTTTTGCACTTTCCAAGGAAGATGAGTTTGGGAATTTGCTAACATGTTCTAAAGTTAAAGCTTTTTGTTCTGGGATAACTGAAAAGTTTAGTTATCCAAAAGGCAGCCCACCTTCATTTTTCAGGAGGGTCACTGTGATGTTCTGTCTTTCTGAGTCTCATGTCTCATACCTTTCTGTGCTCTGTCATAATTAACTAAAGCAGAAGGAGGGAGATCCTTTTGTAAAATGCCCAAAGAAAAGAAAGCCAGATGGAAGTGAGGAGTAAGAGTAACCACAGTTGCTTTCCTCTTCCATCAGTCTTTAAAAACTTTTTATTTTGAAATAATGTTAGATTTAGAGAAATGTTGCAAAGGTAGTACGGGGCTCACATACCCTTCACTCAGTTTCTCCTAATGTTGTTATCTTACATAACCATATTAAACTATCGTTAATATAATTATCAAAATTGGGAATCTAAATTGGTCTAATACTTCCAGCTAAACAACAGACCTTACTAGCATTCTATCCAGTTTTCCGCTATCCTTTCTTTATGTTCCATGATCCAATCCAAGATCCACATTGTATTGAGTAGTTCTGACTCTTTAAACTCCCACAGTTTGTGACAGTTCCTTGTCATTCCCCGTCAGTTATTTCTGGTTAGTTATTTTGTGGAATGACTCTAGATTTGGGGCTGTCTGGTGTTTTCTAGTGTTTACCTTTAAGTTATGCTTTTTTTTGTTTTGAAAGAAGACCACAAAAGCAATGATGTATCTTTTTTATTGCCTCATAACAGGTTACTTGATGTCAGTTTCCCTTATTGCTAGTGCTATTCATGTGGACTCATCATGGACAGTTACTTCATTCTGTGGGTTATAACCCAATATTATCATCGTCATTTTCTTGTTCAGATTATTCTAGCTTTGGCCACTGGGAGCTCCTTCAGACTGACTCTGATGTTCTTTTGACATGCTTCCATCGTTTTTCAAGTACTTCCTCACATTATGGCATCCCCTGATGCTCTAGGCTAATCTTGTATTTTCCTTGCCCTACTTTTGGAATCAGTCACTTCCCTAAGGAGCCTGGGTCCTTTTATTGGACAATGGTGTTTAGAAACCAATATCTGGGTACCAGACGTGCACATTGCAACTGGGGTGGCTTTTTGTCTTCCATGAGTTTTATGGTGAGCTCTTTCCTGTGAACATGGTTGTACCAGGTCTGAAACTCGTTTTTAACACTTCTAGGTAGTCAGTCACTTTGATGTAAAGTCATTTTGATCACTTAATGCTGAGTTGTTAAAATCAATGCACATACCCTGTAGAAAAATAGGTTCTTTATCAATGGAATAGATTAACTTCTTGTGGAAAAATACTTTTACATTGATAGGATAGCATTAGCATCCAGACATTTTTGACATTCCTTCAATAACTATTCCTGAGTTTCTGACTCTCATTTTTAGCCCATTCCATTTTTATTTATTTTATCTTATTTTATTTTTTGAGACGGAGTCTCGCTCCGTTGCCAGGCTGGTGTGCAGTGGTGTGGTCTTGGCTCACTGCAACCTCCCCCTCCTGGGTTCAAGCGATTCTCCTGCCTCAGCCTCCCAAGTAGCTGGGACTACAGGCATGCACCACCATGCCCAGCTAATTTTTGTATTTTTAGTAGAGATGGGGTTTCACCATGTTGGCCAGGATGGTCTCAATCTCTTGACCTCATGATCCGCCTGCCTCAGCCTCCCAAAGTGCTGGGATTATAGGTGTGAGCTGTCGTACCTGGCCCCCATTCCATATTTTAATGAGAATATCTTTTGGTTAGTGATAGAGGTAAATACCTGATTTACAATGTGTAAGTACAGATTCATCATCCTATAATAAAATAACTCTTTTTGCATAAACTTTTGATAAGTTATTTTTGTCCTTATAATTTTATGTGTGAAGTCTTTACAGTCAGAGGACATTGACAAAATATTTAAGATTGAAAGCCTGTTCTTGATGATTCAGTATAACTTCTTTTGACTGCTGCTTTTAGTTCTTGCAAAATAGACCTTGTTTAGATAAGATTCCAGCATGACTCCTTTGTAATTTTTCATATTTTTGCTATTACATCTCAACTCTTGAAGAGCTATTTCTGTGCAAACCAAACATGCAGTCAAGGCACATTCCACGTGTGGCTGATGGGGTTATCATAGTTACAAATCATATTTATCCACAGTGATAATTACTTCCTTAGCGTTTTGTTCTACTTCAGAACTCATTTGTGGGCCTTACCACCTGTTTCTTATATATGGGAAAAGAGTCTCTTATTCTCTTTTAGAATATAGATCTAAGAGTAGATTTATATCAGGATTTAAAAGATGAATCTTTTTCAAGGATGTTTTTCCTCTGGACCATGGCATTTTGTAAGAAATTTCCCTATTCATCCCATCCCTGGTGCACATTAATTTGGAGGTGATGTTAAATGTGTCAGTGTGGCACAAATCTCAACTGGCAAATAAAGCCTAGTATTGAATTGTTTTCAGTTCAGAAACATGGCTGGCTGACTTTGACCCTGAATGTGTAAATTATCTTTGCAGCAATAAGAACTTGAAGTAGCTTTGATAACTAATCATAGTATGATAACTCAGCCAGAAGAATTTACTAAGAGCAGTTTGTGTGTCTTCCATCTAATGTAAAGATTAGTAATGTAAGTCATATTCTTGGTGCCTTTAGACCTAGTTATGCAGAGAGACATCACATTGACATTTAGTAATTCTTACTCTTAACAGTTCCTTAACTCTCATCATTTTCCTTACCTTTCCCTAGTTCTAGAACAGCAAAATATTTTACTTAGATTCTATCATTAATTAATGTACTCGTTTGAATTTTTCTCTTCTAAAAAATGTAGGCCAGGCATGGTGGCTTTACACCTGTAATCCCAGGACCTTGGGAGGTCGAGGCAGGCGCATCACCTGAGGTCTGGAGTCCGAGACCAGTCTGGCCAATGTGGCAAAACCCCGTCTCTACTAAAAATACAAAAATTAGCTGGGTGTGGTGGTGCGCGCCGGAGTCCCAGCTACTCTGGAGGATGAGGCATGAGAATCACTTGAACCTGGGAGGCAGAGGTTGCAGTGAGCCAAGATCACATCACTGTATTCCAGCTTGAGTGACAGAGCAAGACTGTGTCTCAAAAAAAAAAAAAAAAAGTAAAATTATTTTGGCCTTACCGTGCTTGGTTTCTTTGTCTGTGTTTTTTCATTAACTTTATGTTTGGGGAGGAGAATGGAGTGTCAGTGATTTCAGCAAAAAGTTGGGGTACCAGTTCATAATAACTTAGTGTCTAAGATTAATGTTACCGCTGATATTCAAAGTACCAAATACGTTATTGTTCTGATTATTCTGGTCCTTAAATTTGTCTCTTTCCTGGAGACATGGTAAACAATAATGATGATTCTAATAATGACCATTTATTGAATGAGCACTATGTGTCAGACAATGTACTGGTGATGTGGTTTGGCTGTGTGTCCCTACCCAAATCTCATCTCAAATTGTAATCCCCACATGTTGAGGGAGGGAGCTGATGGGAGGTGATTGGATCATGAGGATGGTTTACCCCGTGCTGTCCTCCTGATAGCGAGGGAGTTCTCATGAGATCTAATGGTTTAAAAGTGTTTGGCAGTTTCACCCTTGCACCCATGTCTC
The DNA here is from genome assembly GCF_028858775.2 of Pan troglodytes. Classification (NCBI taxonomy): domain Eukaryota; kingdom Metazoa; phylum Chordata; class Mammalia; order Primates; family Hominidae; genus Pan; species Pan troglodytes. The sequence goes on along the minus strand of NC_072409.2, from coordinate 115,326,400 downwards.
TCTCTCTCCTGCTGTCATGTGAAGCAGAGGTCCTTGCCTCCCCTTGGCCTTCCACCATGATTATAAGTTTCCTGGCCGGGTGCAGTGGCTCACACCTGTAATCCCAGCACTTTGAGAGACCAATGCGGGCAGATCACTTGAGGTCAGGAGTTCAAGACCAGTCTGGCCAACATGGCGAAACCTGTCTCTACTAAAAAAACAAAAATTAGCCAGGCGGGTGGCGCACACCTGTAATCTCAGCTGTTTGGGAAGCTGAGGCAGGAGAATCGATTGAACCTGACAGATGGAGGTTACAGTGAGCCAAGATTGTGCCACTGCACTTCAGCCTGTGTAACAGAGTGAGACTGTCTCAAAAAATAATGATAATAGTAAGTTTCCTAAGGCTTCCCCAGCCATGCAGAACTGTGAGTCAATTAAACCTTTTTTCTTCATAAATTGCTCAGTCTCAGGTAGTTCTTTATAGCAGTGTGAAAATGGACTAATGCAATTGGGCAGTGTCTGACAGTTTGCAAATACCATCTCATTTGTTTTTAATAGAAACCTCCTGCTGAGAGTGGTGGCTCACGCCTGTAATCCCAGCTCTTTGGGAGGCCGAGGCAGGCAGATCACATGGTCAGGAGTTTGAGACCAGCCTGACCAACATGATGAAACCTGTCTCTACTAAAAATAGAAAAATTAGCTGGGTGTGGTGGTACGCGCCTGTAATCCCAGCTACTTAGGAGACTGAGGCAGGAGAATCACTTGAACGTGGGAGGCAGAGGTTGCAGTGAGCCCAGATTGCACCACTGCACTCCAGCCTGGGCGACAAAGTGAGACTCTGTCTCAAAAAAAAAAAAAAAAAAAATCTAATACTAGCCATGAGGAAAGATAATCACTCTCAGATAGTAAAGCATGTGCTCAGCCATATGTTAAGCTCTGAATTCAGATGAAGGGGCATCTGAAACAGGCAGAGAGCATCAGGAAGGGCTTCCTGGAGGAGAAAGTGCCTACACTCAGTCTTTAAGAGCACGTGGGAGGAAAAACCAGTGAAGCCCTCCTGCTGTAGACAGAATGATCAGCCTGGGCAAAGGTGTAGAGGGGTAAGAGAGCGTTAAACACGAGGCAGCTGTGTAATATTGTTTCCTGTAATCTCTTCTGTACGGGTGGAGAGGTAGCAAGAGACCCAAATGATGAATGGCTGTGAGTGCCATGCCATAGCAAAATTCTGGGTTTTAAAAGAGAATAAGCATGATCAGGCTGGGGATGTTGAGGAGGGGAAAGAAGCGGGATAGAGATGGAGACCACCCAGTGACCCGCTCTCCCTCAGTGCTTTGGATTATGGGGAAATGAGCAGAGAGCCACTGTGCCCAGATTTTATTATGGGTTGAGCAGTGATCAAGATGGGAGCGAGAAATGGTAATGGGACTAACTGGCCCATGCACCAGATGGCATTTGAGGGGAATGCCGGGTCTGTGTTGTCAGGGGGCCCTGTGTTATGACTCCCTTCCCATTAGAATAGGTGGTGATTAAACAAGCTATGCCACACCCTAAATTCTGGTTCTGGGTTTTACTATTCAGTCAGTTTTATCAAATTAAGATGATCATGTCTTCCCTTCTGAAAAATTATAGGGGAAGAAAAACCATAGAACTTTCCCCCAGTATATAGCGTTGAATTACACATATTCCTACACACACACACACACACACACAACACTCACACATATATACGTACATACATATATAATAGAATTTTTATATAATATGTAAAATTTTTAAAAAATATATTTTTAGAAGGGCTGGGGGTGGTGGGGGCGGTGGCTCACACCTGAAATCCCAGCACTTTGGGAGGCTGAGGTGGGCAAATCACCTGAGGTCAGGAATTCGAGACTAGCCTGACTAACATGGTGAAACCCCGTCTCTACTAAAAATACAAAATTAGCCGGGTGTGGTGGTGCATGCCTGTAATCTCACCTACTCAGGAGGTTGAGACAGGAGAATTGCTTGAACCCAGGAGGTGGAGGTTGCAGTGAGCTGAGATCCCCCCATTGTACTCCAGTCTGGGCAACAACAGCAAAACTCTGTCTCAGAAAAAAAATATATGTGTGTGTTTTATAAACCTATAAAATATGTATGTGTGTGTGTGTATATGTATTTTTATATATTTATATATATTACATATACACATATATATTTTTAGAAAATAAAAGATGCGATATGTCAGTGCTTTCTTATGACAGTTGCAGCTACAAAGGAAGATTAAAGCTTTTTAAAAAGTAGAATTTTTATCTGTTTGTGGAGAGGACTGAAACCAGTAAGCTCTTGAAATGTTTTCATCCTCTCATCAAATATATATGGACCTACCATATGCCAGGTACTGTTCTTACTACTGTGGAAATAGCAGAAAGGAAAAACAAAGTCCCTGCTCTCAGAAGGTTTAGAATGAGATAAGGCAGGCTACTGAGTTGGCTTAAAAACGAAGAAGAAACTAGTGAGGTGTAGTTGCCCGTTCACATTTTTATTTTTAAGTGTTTTATGCCCAAGGAAAACTGTGGGACTGGGACTTGAATTCTAATTTTATGTTTTCTTGGGTTATTCTTTAAAACAGGGTCTTAGACTAGTAATTAATACAGTGTTACTCTCTTTCACCTTCCTCAATTCCTTTGCATGCTTGTTGGGTCATTCAGAGTGGCACTAAGGTAAACTTTGGCATATCAAAATCCACTTGAAAGCAGGTGGTTAGCAAGGGGCAGTGGCTTATGCCTGTAATCCCAGCACTTTGGGAGGCCAAGGCGGGTGGATCACTTGAGGTCAGAAGTTCAAGACCAGCCTGGCCAATATGGTGAGAACCCGTCTCTACTATAAATACAAAAATTAGCTGGTGTGGCGACGCACACCTGTAGTCCCAGCTATTTGGGAGGGTGAGGCAGGAGAATCGCTTGAATCCGGGAAGCAGAGGTTGCAGTGAGCCAATATCATGCCATTGCACTCCAGCCTGGGCGTTACAGCAAGACTCCATCTCAAAAAAAAAAAAAAAAAAAAGGAGATGGCTATGCCTGTTAAACACTGGTTCAGTTGAGTACCTCTCCTGTGGGCTTGTTGGTTCTTGTGCAGATTCCTGCTCCTGCCCAAGTCCAGGACTAGCTGCACATACCTGCACATGTGCCTCACCCAGCCCAGGACAACTAGCTTTGTTCTCTTCACCCAGCCCAGCAGCAGAGTGCTAGGAAAATTTGCTGGCAGGGCTGTAAGAACCTCTGTAGTTTCTTCCCCTTTCCTTGTTCTCCTAACTTACTATGCTGGGAGGAAATAATATGGTGTGGTGGTAAGGATTTTAGGCAAAGAAAAAAAGCACCGAAATGGATGTGGTGGTAAAATTAGGCCAATCTTTTGGAAGCACCTTAGCAACCTCCTTTCACGTTCTTGGTACCTTTACCTGGTTGTATTGTAATGTTCGTTTTTCCTTGTGAACATCTCTCTGTGTGTGTGTATGTGTGTAATTTATCTAGTACCATGGAATCTTTGAAGGAAAGACTAAAAAACTTTCAGAATTATAACAATAAGTTTCATTTGTTGTATAGCACATTCTACGTGACCATAGACCAACTCTGCTTTATCAATATTTGTGTATTCTCTTAAAGAGCTAAAAGAAATCATTTAAAAAAAATTCTTTATATATAATGTTGGCCAATGTTACCTATAAGAAAAGATCATTGTTTCAGAGCATGTGAGATGAAGATGATTGACTTTAGGGCATTTACATGTGGGAACTGTCAAGGTAGTTGAAGTTTACAAGACTGGGCTCTCTCTCTAGTCACTTCGGGAGGAATGCCATCATCACGACATCATCACGACTGACTGATTTGGTCAGTCTGTCTTTCATCAAGTCAGGGAGATAAACAGAATTGAAAAATTGTTCACAAAGGTTGTCAGTTATTAGGGTGTGGCTGACAAACCACACCTGAAGAGCTACCTAGATGAAGGCAACTCACAGAGTTACTTAACAGCCTCCACCCCAGTTGATGGTCCAGATTGTCTCCAAGGGAGGTGAACTAAGCCAATGTTGAGACTGAGTGGGATAAGGCCATGGTGACATGCATAATAGATGCATTCATACACATTGCTTCAATAGAGCATTTTCTTGGATGGAAGCATGGGAAATAACACATGGGCATATACTCACGCTTGTTGTTAGCTTTCAGGGTCACTGCTGATCTCCTTCCTTGTTCAGTTACCCTTTGGGACTTGAACTCCTGCAAGATCGTTGAAAATCTTCATGTTCTCAGAACTCAAAGGGAAGAAGACTTGACCCCTAACCCTTCAGAAAGCTGGTTGAAAAAAAAAAAAAGATTGTCCGTAAATAGCAATTGGCTTTACCTAGTATTATTTACCACATTATTAAACTGCTAATTGCAGTGGTGTTACTATAATGCCACTATATTATTTTAATTTAGAAAACATTTTATAAGTTTATTGTTTATAAATTAAATAGATTTGCTTAACAGTTCCTTGGGAATTCCTTAAACTTTATTGCTAGGTACAAGTCCATTTTAAATAGAATCAATAGGCTGGACATGGTGGCTCACGCCTGTAATCCCAGCACTTTGGGAGGCCGAGGAGGGCGGATCACCTGAGGTCAGGAGTTCAAAACCAGCCTGGCCAACATGGTGAAACCCCATCTCTACTAAAAATACAAAAAATTAGCTGGGTGTGGTGGCGTGCAACCTTAGTCCCGGCTACTCAAAGGGCTGAGACAGGAGAATCATTTGAACCCCAGGAGGTGGAGGTTGCAATGAGCTGAGATCACTCCACTGCACTGCAGCCTGGGTGACAAGAGTGAGACGCTGTCCCAAAAAATAAATAAATAAAATAAAATAATGAATAGACTCAATAGACATTGATCCTGCTAACATATTTTGCCTTTTAATCTATTGGTACTTCTTTTATTCCCTTTAAAGTTAATTCTAAATAAAGGAGAAGTATCTTAATTTGGTTAATATCATAGTTTGGAACTATGGCAAAATTATTTTTTCTCAGGCTACTGGCTAGCAAGTATTTTATATTTATTCACTAAAGAAAATTTTTAAAATTTCAAATTACATAGAATTGTACCACTCTCACATACAAATGTTTTTATCTTTCTTATACATATATTTATGTGGTTTAATTTTTATTTGGAATGCTTGTTTTACTTGAGGTGTCAGGACTTTCCACTCATTTATGAAGCCTTTACAATTATAATGATAAATACTGTTACATTAATGTACAATAATTTATAAAACTGACTTTCTCATGTTTAAAATTTAGATCGTGTCTAATTCTTTGCTACTTTAAGTATCATTGCAGTGAAATCTTCAGGCCATAATAAGTTACTTCCTTGCGATAAGTTCACAGGAATAACTAGATTAAAGGTATGAATACATTTTAATTTGGTTAAACACTTACGTTTATCAAAAACTCTTTATAAAAGTAACACAATTATCCTAATAAAGTAGAATATTAGAAGTATATAAGATGAAAAAACATTCTCACTGAACTTCAGTCCTGCTCTCCAAAGTGAACCATGATGAGACCTTAAGCAAATGTTATATATAATGAGAAAAGATAGTCCTGAAGAATTGAGTGACATGGAAGTGATAATGGTGTACTATATGGGTGAAAAAATAAAGTACTGGTTTAGATACATGATTTAAGAAATAGAATCCTGACAGTTCCCTCTGTGGATAAGCCATAGAGGTGTCCAGTGTTGGTTTAATATAGCAGCTGGTTTGACCGAGTACCCTCTGCTGCGTCAGGTAATGTTAAATGATGTCCGTGCCCCCTTGACTCTCATCAAGACATGGCTACAGCCTGCAGTTTCCAGCTTTCCTGGGTTTAAGGGCCATTGAAGAATCCTTGTAGATAAGAGAAGAATTGTACATTCCAGGAACTGGAGGCATAGCTAGCCTTGGAAAGCTCGGAGGGTTAGTTGAGACAGCTTTAGACTTGCACATCTGTGACCTGAGTATCTTTGAGACTTGATTTCATCTTCTAGACCCAGAGGCAGAAATCATGTTTGTGGTTATTTTTCTGGGAACTGAGACTGGGCAAAGGGAAAGAGGCCAGTACGCAAGAGTGCTGTTTATAAATGGTTAACATCGTCCCCAGTCCCGTAGAAGAAGAATGAAATGGTATTCTCCTGTTTGGTGGTTTTATTTGATTGTTTTTGAATTCTTTGTCTCTGACAGAAGGCATCTTCTGTATCCTTTATGTTCTCACTCACTTTATTACTCTGGCATTATTATAATTAGGTTACCTTATCACTCCGCCTGCCAGCCCTATCTCCATCCCCAAGACCTGAAGGGACGGTTGGCTTGACATGTGAGGAGGTTTTTTGGCCTTCAGAGATGTCGCTGTCAGCCCCCTGAGTTCCATTTGCTAGTATTGGGTCCAGCCCACAGCTTTCTACTAAAAACAACAGGCAAACTAAAGAATCTTTTAGTAAGTCACAGACAATGGTCACTGAACCAAGAGCCCAGCCCACGGGGCCAGTTCCTCACCGACTCTATGCCTTAATTTCCAATGTGTGAGCTTGGATGACTACACTTATCTCCAGGATTCAGTGTAGGACATAGAAAAAAGTACAGGACTCAAGTAATGATTGAACTTGGAATAAAAACCTTAAGGCCCATGTCCTCTGTCTGTCATGCTTTTCAGATGTGTCTTAGTGCCTGCTCCTTGCACAGAAGCTGAATCCAAACAAGCCACTGAGGAAGATACATTTCACTTCACTTCTTAATAACATAGGTATGTCAATCCCATTAGATAGGAGCGTGTCTGAAATTCAGAACCTTTGACACTAATTATCTGACTGTCAAATGACAGTGTCATTGTATTTTGCAGGCATTTTTGGTAGTTTACCTTCCCAGTAATATTTTTGTAATCTTCATCACCTTGACCATCTAACTCTTTTTTTTGGAGACAGAGTCTTTCTCTGTTGCCCAGGCTGTAGTGCAGCGGTGCAATCTCAGCTCACTGCAACCTCCGCCTCCCGGGTTCAACCGATTTTCCTGCCTCAGCCTCCTGAGTAGCTGGGATTACAGGCGCATGCCACCACACCCGGCTAATTTTTTGTATGTTTAGTAGAGATGGGGTTTCACCATATTAGCCAGGATGGTCTCGATCTCCTGACCTTGTGATCCGCCAGTCTCAGCCTCCCAGGGTGCTGGGATTACAGGCATGAGCCACCATGCCCGGCCGACCATCCAACTCTTAGGTGCACTTGCCTGTACATATAAAAGTACATTTAAAAATAGGATTGGCTTTCATTTGCATAATGAACACACATATTACCCATGGTGCCTCCCACACAAACCCACCCATGCCTCTTAAATTGCACTTTGTTAATAGGAAACTATCTGTTGTTTTGTGCTTTTGGCAGCTGTAGAGAAAATACACAAAGCCAGGTGTTGTGGCTCTTGGGTAAGACTGAGAATGTGATTTTTGCAATCTGTGTTTTTTTAATAGCCAGTTATTGGAGATAAGAAAGAGAAATTCAGTACAAAGTCTAAGATGTCCCAGTGATGAGCTCTCACTTGGTGTCATTATCTCAACAGGAATGAATGTAGTTCAGCAGTAGGCAGGCCCGGTTTCTTAGACATGATGTCTGCTAAAGTGGTGATAAGGTATCCCACATTATCGGTGTCTTTTTGAAGACAGCCTTTAGGGTTTCAGTGTCATCATCTTTATGCCTTTTGCTAAAACAGTTTATGTTCTGCCTTTTAGTAAGCCTTTATGTTGAAAACCTTTCATATTAAAAAAAAAGTTATCATTTGGAATACATAGGTCAACTATCTAGGAATGGGAGAAAGTACAGAAACAATGAGACAGGATTTGTGGGATGAGAAGTAAAAAAAGCAGTCCCTTCAGCTGAAGAAGCTGCTTAGAAATGTAAGCCAGACATCTCAGGCGGCCATACTGGAATGGAATGTGGAAAAGGTAGCAGTTATATGTGAGCAATACCTTTGACTGTGACACTCTTTCGAACCCCAGTTTAGACCAGCAGCAGCTCTCCTAATGGGCAGTCAAGAAGTAGTAAGAGACCCTAAGAGTCATATAAGACACAAATCACCTGTGATATTTGCCATACATATGCCTATGGTTACATGCAGAGGATCCCAACAGGAGCATCATACACACAGCAAATAACACTAATGTGTTTTATTTATATGTACCAAATTAAAGGGGCATACAAAATAAAATTTTTAAATGAGTGGGTTAAGATATTGGGACAGAAGGAAGATATCAACAGGAGGAAATATGGAGTAAAGATAGAGGTAGCATGTACTGTAAAAGATCTTGTAAGTAGACCGGAATAGGCCAGTAATTTGGCTCCATGCTTCCTAGCAGCCAAGGCAAAGAAGTAATTGTGACCAGATACATAGTTCACAGTGTCTTTAAGATTCAGTAAGCTAGCAACTCAAGAAAAGCACAAGTACTCACCATATAGGGACAAGTGGACCATGCTGTGAACAGCACACTAGATAGCAAGTACAGCTGTAACAATCGTTGCTGGAGATAGAGCAGAGCTTCAGTCCTTTATGACAAGCTTGTCCAACCCATGGCCCACAGGCTGCATGTGGCCCAGGACAGCTTTGAATGCAGCCCAACACAAATTTGTAAACTTCTTAAAACATGAGATTTTTTTAAAGCTCATAAGCTATCATTACTGTTAGTGTATTTTATTCGTGGCCCAAGACAACTCTTCTAGTGTGGCCCAGGGAAGCCAAAACATTGGACTCCCCTGCTTTATGGAAAATCGAATTTGTTTACATTCTCCTGTTGTATTCATTTTTGAAATTTTGCTAATTCCTAAAAGGAATCCACAGAGAGCAAACTCTCTATTACTAACTTTTTTCCTCTTCTCAATGTAAATTAAGTAGTATTTCAAATGAGATTAAAAACAGGATACTTCTTGAACTTTACTTTAAAAATACAGGTTCACGAGCCCTTTAAGTTTTGTGACTTTCTGTTGTAAAAAAGACTGTATTCGCTAGATGGCAGTATCAACAGCCTTTTGGGAAGTTAAACATGAGTGTGACTGTCCTAAGTACTAAACATGCATAAAAGTAGGAAGACCATTTAATTGAGCATAAAGGATCTCATTTCTACACCCTACATGAAACAGTAGTTTTCCATTTTCTCCTCCTCTCTTATTTGAGGCCGGGAAGAAGGCGCTGTGCATAGCAGCTCCAAGCATCTCTGGGTGGCACTGAGGGCCATTTTTCACAAGGAGCAAGTCGGCCAGCAGAGTGCTCAGTTCCTGGTCATGCCAGTGGCTGCAGGGTTTCCAGCCACTTGTCCTTGCTTCTTTCTTTCTGAACTTTCAGTCCGGGGCAGGAGTTACTGACAAGAGTTCACAAACCAGCTGTGGGATAATGGTGTATTGATAAGGTACAAAAGTGTGTTTAGCAGATGGGGATAATTTTTTGACCCTCAGTGTTTGTTTAAATTGTTTCTAGCATGAAAGCAATATGATCTCTCTCAGGAAATGAGATGATTTTCTTTATTCAGGTAATAGGATCTTTTACCCATTTCCATCTTTGAGGAGTGATTATATACTTCTGCAGTTTTTTTAAATGAAAAAGATTTATTTTTAAATCATACTAGCATAAAGTTAATGGTATTTTGTTAAATTTTAGGATTTTTACAGCATATCTTGGGTGACACTGATCTTGGTCCTATCCTAGTGGCAATCTCTTAACAGTAGTGCTGCTGGTGTTATGAGTAGGACAGTTCCTCATTGTGTGGGACTGTCTCGTGTGTGGCAGGGCCTGCATTCCTGGCCCTTGCCCACTAAATGCCAGAAGTGCCCGTCAGACGTGACTGCCCAGTAACACTCCCATGCATTTCCGTGTGCCTCCTGGGGTGGGGGCAGTACTGTCTAGTGTTGAAAACTGCTGGACTAGAGATTTTGGTGTAGGTTGTGGGCCTTGTGGATTTAGTGAACATGATCTTTTAAAGAAATGTATATAAATCTACTTTATATTTTTAAAAAATCACTACAGCCCGTCACCTTAAACTTCTGCTCATTCATATTTATATATGTATTCTGATTGTGATTACTGCTACATACAATTTTTAATATAGTACAAAATTGTACATATATAATTTTATGGTACCCATCCCCCCGCTGCCCTTTTTTTGAGACAGGGTCTCAGGCTGGAGTGCAATGATGCAATCACGGCTCACTGCAGCCTCCATTTCCTGGGCCCAAGCAATTCTCTTACTCAGCCTTCCGAGTAGCTGGTACCAAAGGTGTGCGCCACCATACCCAGCTAATTTTTAATTTTTTGAGAGGGTCTCCCTGTGTTGCCCAGACTGGTCCTGAACTCCTGGCCTCAAGCAAGTCCTCCTGCATTGGCCTTCCAAAGTGCTGGGATTATAGGCTTGATCTACCGCGCCTGGCGTAGTATCATCTTCTTGATACCAACATACTATAAATATATTTTATTGCATTTTATTTGAAACTGTTAATAGACACATAATTTGCTGATGAATTGTATTATTTGCTCTTTTAGTCATTCTGGCATCATATGCTCTTCTTTTTTGCTAGAATTCCCTCTTTTTTCTTTCTACAGAAGTATCACTGGGTGGGAGAAAGCCTTACCTGTGATGGTTTGAATACCCACATTTTAAAGTTATGCTAGTTAAGAAGAGGGGGAATAATGTTTCTTTTCTCTTTTTCTTATCAAATAGACTGAAAAGGCTACTCAAGGGCTGGGATTTGGTTCCCGCTTGTTCCTGTGGCACCTAGCACAGAGTCAGTCCATAGTATATCCTTTAGGTAAAGACTTTATTAACTGGTGTGCCCTCAGTTTATTTTCCCTGGTTGGTCTTTGCATTGGTCCAGTTAACACCAGCTTCTGGATATTAGATCACCATAAAGTCCAAGACATGAAGAACAAATGTTATATATTCTCTTTGACATTTAAAGACAGAAGATAGTGGTAGAGGAGATCCCAAGTGATACCTAACCTAGCTAAAGACCCATGAGGAATGAAAGAACGAACAGGGAAAACAACTGCTGAATCCAGGTGGAAAAATGCTGGCCTACTTCTGGTCCTTGGTATGCCAAGATCCAAAGGTGGTGCCAGCTGATAGCATATGTTCAACACCTGTGTTGATGCCATTTGCCTGCCCAGACAAGCCTCTTGAGGCATGAAAGCCTAAGGAAGGTTTCTCATATTAAGGATCAACAGGGACTCTTCTGTATCTGTCATACCAATGTCACCTCCCCACCCAGCATCAGCCGAGCACCACACCCACTGAAGCTCAATAAAGAAATGTTAAATGCTGAAGAGTTTCAATCAGCAAAATGAAATTTTCAGGTTTAGGTAAACTTAGGAACTGGTTTGGGTTACTAGACTTCCAAATTTTATCCAGTCCTACCTTATTGCATGACATAACCATGAGGACTAAAGTGAAGCCATTTCAGCAGTCACTTCAGTGAGTCCTCAGCATTTAGGTGATACTGTATCAACTCGTGTCTGAAGCAACTTGGATTTAAGATAGTAGATCTTGTGCTGATGATTAGAATGGACATCCTGAACACCACTTAAATTACTATCAAACTGCATAGCCAGATCTTTAATTTACGAAACCTCTATTTTGTCACTTCTCCAAGCTGTCATTTAACCTAAAAGCTGCTGTCTTTACACATATAAATCAAAGAAATATTTTATTGATATTCACTTGATACCTACCAAATTTCACCACTGGAATTTCTGAATACTTTATATCCTCTATCCTTCCATCCAGGCTTGGCTTTACTAAGTGTCCTTTCTAAGCCACTCAGTATCAATCAAGATAGTAATTATTCTGCAAGACCCCAAATCTCAGTGGCTTTCAACAACAGACACTGATTTTTTTAGTCATATGCTACACGTCCATTGTTTGTCAGCTGCAGCTGTGTTCAGTGTTGACCTCAACCTGTGATGGAGCAGCCTCTGTTTATGTCGCTGCTGTTCTTTATAGCAGAGGAGGGAAAGAAAGTAAGGCAAAGTTCCACACTAGCCCTTAAAACTTCTTCCTGGAAGTGAGACATGGTATTTCTGCTACCATTTCATTGGTTAAAGCAAGTCACAATGCCACACCCGAGTTGAGTGAGGGTGGGGATATGTGATTCTTCCTTAGGAAGGAGCAGGAAATTTTGGTGAATAGTAATGTAATCTACCACATGTTTAAAATGCAGTCCCTTCTCTAGAAGATCTCAGTAGCCTAAGAGAGAATAATTTTTTCTTAATATACTACCGTAAGTGAATGGTAGGTCAGTTAGGTCGATTTTTTTTTCAGTCTTGCAAGGAATCATTATGTCTAATAAAATACAATAAAGAATTTATGGTATATTTGAACTGTCCTTAATGTTATTTTACTGAGTCCAGTTCTTTTGGCAGTGGTTTAGTTTCTTTAACAATCTGTATTCTACAACTTCACTCTTCGCCTTCCTTGTTTAACATTTATTTTTGAAAACCAGACATGTCTTTTGTCTTCAAAGGATAAATGGAATCAGTTAGGAGAAGGATTGGGGAGGAGGGGGGGTGTGGCAAATGTCTAATAGCCTATGTTTTATTCCCTTATTTTCTCAAAAATGTTAGCTCATGTTCACACGGGTTTATCTGTTTAGTCTAAGAAGTAGTTACTTTTGCTGTCTGGCCAAAGAGGTTCAGGACCCTGGAGCTTTGTTCTTTGGGACCCTGAAGGCAGCCTGGCAGGGAGAGCCCAGTATCACCTTTACAGCTACTTGATGGTGATAAAGAGCCAGCTGCTCTTCTTTCACCTGGCTGTTGGGGGAGGCACACCAATATGGGTGGGCAGGAAAAGTTACTTCCCAGGCTGAAATTTTCCCACCGTTAACTTAGGCTGATAGGCTGACAGTCTGCACCTCTCTTCCTCAGCAGACATTCCGATCAGCAGGCCAGTTTGTGACGCGTGCATGTGCACACTTCAGATTGCTTCTTCCACTTTCCTCTTTCCTGCTCAGGTTTCTCATAGGAGTAGGCTCCATGTAAGACTTCTGTCTTTTGTGAAAAAGAAAACACGTATTTATAGAATGGAATTCCTTACTGAAAGAGGGTGCGGGCAGAATGGAGGATGACATGAATCCTGACTCAGTAACATTTATGGAACCACTCTCTGGATGCCACGCTTACTGTGGGCAGTTATCAAAAAAATCAGTTTGGCCTACCTGCCTCCTAATATAATTCATCCTGCACACAAGGCAGTATCTTGAAGGTTATTTCAGTAGTACCCACGGAATTCTGCTTCCTTTAGGTAAAGAAAAGTATTCCCAAGAACAAAATATACAGATTAAAGCCCATGTAATATAAAATTATGGCATTCATTGAAGAAAATACAGGCTATTCTAATTCCAGATCACATTTATTTATTTATTTACGAGACAGAGTCTTGCTCTGTCACACAGGCTAAAGTGCAGTGGCGTGATCTCAGCTCACTGCAACCTCCACCTGCTGGTTCAAGCAATTCTCCTGCCTCAGCCTCCCGAGTAGCTGGGACTACAGGCACACGCCACCACACCCGGTTAATTTTTGTATTTTTACTAGAGACAGGGTTTCACCATATCGGCCAGGCTGGTCTGAAACTCCTGACCTCAAGTGATCTGCCCACCTCAACCTCCCAAAGTGCTTAGATTACAGTCGTGAGCTACCGTGCCTGGCCCCAGATTACATTTTTAAAATGAAGAAACAGATATTTTCTCTTAGTCAAAATACTTATCGGAACAATTTTTTTTAAAGCAAAGATTGCATCATTTAAAAAGACATATTCACTCCTAGGCATCTGAATCACTGCTTCACATGCACAGTAGACATTCATGAAATTATTTTTTTAAATGATGATGAATGCCAGGGCTTGCTTTTTTTTAAAAAAAGTCTCCAACCACAACATCCAAACTGATCATTTGGGAAGTGATGCTTCCATTCAGTAAGAAAGCTCCTGCACACTGGGTGAACAGGCAGTGTTTTCTCCTCTCATCGCTGACATTTAATACCTGTCCTGAGGCAAAATTGGCTCCACCTTATTAATCCATGGCTCCTCACGAGCCTTAAAACAGAGAATAAAACTTGTCAAAGAAGAAAAATAGAAAATTAGAGAAGATAAGCTCACTACTTATTTTCAGGCATCTTGTGACTTAAGAAAATGTTTTTAAATGTGGACTCTACATTTTATGAACTTAAATGTAGTGTCTGTTGGTCAAAATCCACAGGACCTTTAGGAGAGAAAATGGCCATAACTAAGTACAAGCCTCTCTTTTTAAATGCTTACCCAGGTTAGTTAAAATCTTCCTTGTAGGTCTGAATCCTCAGTTCTTGCTTTAGAGCCAATACTTAAAGGAACAGGGGAGAGCTACAGTGCTTTTGAATTTCAGAGAGGCCTCTTATTTGTGCCTCAAGAATAGTTTGTATAAATGTTATATTTCAAGCCACACAGTACTTAAAACCATCACACTGTTTAGTTTATCTAGTTGGGTAGAAGAGGGGGCAAGAGAACAAAGCAGTATTAAATTAGGGCAGCAGCATCAGGGACAGGCTGATGTGAGAGCACCTTCTTTCTTGGGATGGGTAGTATATAATTGTCCCTTTGCCTGTCGTCAGATTTGGGTGGCCCAGTTGCTTTAAATTTTGAAAACATGGGAGTATCAACGCAAAGAAGAGCCAACATTAGTTCAGAATAGCTGAATTCATCATTCTTTTGGAAACAGTTTTGCTACTATATAATGATAATAGCTCTTCAGCGTTCATCTAGTGATAAACATAAGTGATGATCCACAAGAAAGTTTACCTTTGACTTGTGGGTGCTCACGGACTACAGAATGCAGATGTTCGTAGATCAGCCGTACTGTAATTTTCAAGGATTTAATATGCAATACATTCCTATATTAAGATGTTGAAACATTAAAATATTAATAATTTGCAATGATTTTTAAATACTTTAAACAGGCTCTTCCACTGGTGAGATTGTTTTTCCAAGCAGAGTTAGCTAGTTTAAATTCTTTTGTTGTGGCTGGGTGCAGTGACTCACGCTTGTAATCCCAGCATTTTGGGAGTCTGAGGCGAGCAGATCACCTGAAGTCGGGAGTTCGAGACCAGCCTGGCCAACATGGCAAAACCCTGTGTCTACTAAAAATAAGAAAATTAGCCTAGTGTGGTGGTGTGCACCTGTAATCCCAGCTGCTAGGGAGGCTGAGGCAGGAGAATCGCTTGAACCTCGGAGGTGGAGGTTGAGCCGAGATCACACCACTGCATTCCAGCCTGGGCAACAGAGCAAGACTCCCATCTCAAAAAAAAAAGTTTCTTTTGTTGTATTCTCAGTTGTCTATTTCAGGTCTAGGCAGGCAAGAAAACTTTGTCAGGTACACTGGTGTCTTCCAAAATGTGCATACTCGTACCCTCTATTACTCAGTGTCATTAATCACATCCATTCCTTTCCCACCCTGTCTTGGAATAGGACATTAACTCTTAAACGATCTGCCACCTAAATAAAACCTGCTTTCTTGGGCCATAGTAAACAACACGTAATTCTTTGCGAGAAAAGCAAAATAATGATAATTATAATTTTTTTTTTTCGGAACGGAGTCTCGCACTGTCACCCGGGCTGGAGAACAATGAATGGCGTGATTTCGGCTCACGGCAACCTCCACCTCCCAGGTTCAAGCGATTCTCCTGCCTCTGCCTCTTGAGTAGCTGGGATTACAGGCGCCTGCCACCACACCCGGCTAATTTTTTGGTATTTTTTTAGTAGAGATGGGGTTTCACTATGTTGGCCAGGCTGGTCTCAAATGCCTGACCTCATGATCTACCTGCCTTGGCTTCCCAGAGTGCTGGGATTACAGGCGTGAGCCAACTTTTAAAAATTTAAAAAATTTTTTAAAACCAACTTTTTAAATTTTCAAAAACCAATTTTTTAAAAGCCAACTTTTAAAAATTTAATATTGGAGCATAATAGAATTCAGCAATATAAGATTTGATTGGGAATAAGAAATAACGTCTCTTTTAAAAACGACTACAGCCCTCTTAACAATTTTACTCTTAACCAATTTTGGGGTACCAGTTTACTAATTGATCAAATTCCAGATTGGAAATTAGTCATCATTTGATTAACCAGAGTTAAGCCTCTTGAATCAAATTCTCTAATTTATTATCTCCCATCTGATCTAAATTCTCATTTAGGGGATAAATTGCCAAAACGCTTTCAGAATGCCCAGTACTAGAAATCTAAGCTATTCAATTCAGTCTCTTCTCTGTTTTCAGGCTCCTTTCCTGACCCTTTGGAGAACCTAATATATTTAGCTAAAAATTTGTCTTTGGGGCCTCACCTAATAAAGGTAAATAGAAAACTGATAGCTATCACATAACATACATATTGGTTAATAATTGCAACCAAAAGTAAACTAATAATTTTGAGCTATTTATATTAGCTCTGCCAAAATTACATCATTAAATTTGGCTTTATGAAGCATTGCTGACTGTAGTAAAAACAAGTGTGAGCAAAGTCTTCATATGCACTGAGTCAGGTTTCAGTTCCACGTAATACTGACTTGGCGAGTGTGGAAATTCTCAAGTCATCATTACCAAAAAAAAGTGAGTTCACACAGGGATTTCTGATCATGTGACCCATTACTGGGGGAAAAAACCACACATACAAAAGCCTTTGACCCCAGTAATTTTGTACTGGTATATTTACCCTGATCTTAAACTGTAAGGAATATCCGCAATTAGAGTTTTTCTTTGTTTTCTAAGTCTGAAACTTGATAATCCATTTCTGCCTTCCCGTGACTAGTGGACATTCCTCCAGCCAGTGGTGAGTTCCTCTTTCCTTCGCTCTCAGCAAGAGCATGGGTTGCCCTCCCATCTCCTAAGCAGAGCCTAACACACACGCCGCTCAAATCTCAGTTTCCAGCCCTGCTTACTCACTCGCTTGTTCCTGAATCCCCACATTACCCATCATGGCATCTTACTCTGTGGACTTCACATGTGAACTTTGCCCTCGCCGGTGGAAGCGGTACAGTCTAGATGGGAGATGAAATCCAAATGCTCCACCAGAGGGCTTTGGTTTGTTCTGGGGAGCCCTGGTGCTGCCGAAGCCTCTTGGGAAGGAAGGAGGGAAGAGGAGAAGAAAAGATACTAAGTTTGGTTTTCATTATAAATTTTTCCAGGTCTCTTTAAACTGATAGGTTCAGGGTCTTTTTCATAGAACAGTCTACTTTTAGAGCTTTTGTTGGTTTGTTGTGTCATGGGAATTGATAAGGGATGGAAGGAAAAGGGGGACAAGGAATGGTCTAATTTCGGTCAGTAGAAGAATACCTGAAACCTGTTTAAATTCCTTTGGAACTAATGACTTCTACTTTTAGTATCCATAAGAGACTTCCCTTGGAGCACAAAGAAGTTAATAATCTGTGTATATTGTCACTTCATGCTCTTCTTAAGCTCTGTGTGTTGGGGCACTGCTGTAGATGTGGTGAAAGACTGCTACAGGATAAATAAGTCATGATCACTGCCCTGGAAAGAAGCTTAAAATCCAGTGGGAGTAAATGATAAATGCATAATGACCTAAATGTCAGATGGATCTAGTGCCTACCTGGAGGATTGCATAGAAGCATCCTGACAAGGGTGCCAAGAATACGCAATGGGGGAAAGGACACAGTCTCTTCGATGAATACTATTGGGAAAACTGGATATCCACATGCCAAAAAATAAAATTGGACCCTTAACACCACATACAAAAATCAACTTGAAATGGATTAGGACTTAACTGTAAGAGGCCAAGTGCAGTGGCTCACGCCTGTAATCCCAGCACTTTGGGAGGCCAAGGCTGGCGGATCACAAGGTCAGGAGTTCGAGAGCAGCCTGGCCAACACAGTGAAACCCCATCTCTACTAAAAATACAAAAAATTAGCCGGGCATGGTGGCAGCACCTGTAATCCCAGCTAATCGGGAGGCTGAGGCAGGAGAATTGCTTGAACCCGGGAGGCGGAGGTTGCAGTGAGCCGAAATCGTGCCATTGCACTCCAGCCTGGGCGACAGAGCGAGACTCCATCTCAAAAAAAAAAAAAAAAAAAAAAGAATTAATGGTAAGGCCTGAAACCATATAATTTCTAGAAGAAAACACAGGGGAAAAAAGCTTCTTGACATTGGCCTTGGCAATGATTTTCTTGCTATTACCTCAAAGCACAGGCAACAAAAGCAAAAACACATAAGTGGGACTACATCAAGCCAAAAAGCTTCTGCACAGCAAAGGAAACAACCAGCAAAATGAAAAGGTAACACACAGGCTGGGAGAGAATGTCTACAAACCATATATCTGGTAAAAGGTTAATGTCTATAATATATGAGGAACTCATACAACTCAATACTAAAATAAAAAAAAAAGTGGAGGTGGGGCAAAGGACCTTAATAGACACTTTTCCAAAGAAGACACACAAATAGCCAACAGGTAAATGAAAAGATGCTTGCCAGGTACGGTGGCTCATGCCTGTAATCTCACCATTTTGGGAAGCCGAGACAGGTGGATTGGTTGAGTCCAGGAGTTCCAGACCAACCTGGACAACATGGTGAACCCCTGTCTCTACAAGAAATACAAAAATTAACTAGGCATGGTGGCATGCACCTATAGTCTCAGTTACCTGTAAGACTGAGGTGAGGAGGCTGAGGCGGGAGGATCACCTGAACCCGAAGAGGTCAAGACTGCATTGAGCCAAGATCATACCACTGCCCTCCAGCCTGGGCAAGAGTGAGATTCTGTCTCGGAAAAAAAAAGAAAAGTGGTGCTTGACATCACTAATCATTAGAGAAATGCAAATCAAAACCACAGTGAGATATTATCTCACATTTGTTAGGATGCTTGTTGTCAAAAAGACAAAATACAACAAGTTTTGGCAAGGATATGGAGGAAAGGGAACCCTTGTACGCTATTAGGGAGAAAATTGGTACAGCCATTATGGACATTGGTATGGAAGTTTTGTAAAAATACAACTATATGATCCAGCAATCCCACTTCCGGATATATGTTTAAAAGACATCAAATTAGTATGTCAAAGAGATATCTTCACTTCCATATTTATTTCAGCATTACTCACAATAGCAAAGATATGGAAACACCCCAAGTGCCATTTATCTTAAGAATGGTTAAAGAAAATGTGGTATATATATACAGGATAGAATAATATTTAGCCATAAAAACAAGGAAAGCCTGCCATATGCAACAACATGGATGAACCTGGAGGACATTATGCTAAGTGGAATAATCCAGACACAGAAAAACACATACTGTATGATCTCGGTTATATGTAGAATATAAAAACGTTGAATCCACAAGCCAAGAGTAGAATGGTGATTGTCAGGGTCTGGGGCGTGGGAGAAACGGTGAGATGCTGGTCGAAGGGTACAAGCTTTCATTTATAAGGTGAATATGTTCTGGAGATTAGGGAGCGTCCTTAGTCTTTTCCCTCCCCATGCAGAGGGTAACTATGTGTGATGACAGATGTGTTGATTAATTTGATTATGGGAATCAATATGCAATCTATATTTATATCAAATAATCACATTGTATACCTTGAATACGTATAATTTCTATTAATTATTCCTCAGTAAAATTAGGAAAATCAGAAGCATCCTAAAAGTTGCATTAAAAACAATGATGACAACAGGCCGGGTGTGGTGGCTCATGCCTGTAATCCCAGCACTTTGAGAGGCTGAGGTGGGTGATCACTTGAGATCAAGAGTTTGAGACCAGCCTGGCCAACATAGTGAAACCCCATCTCTACTAAAAATACAAAAATTAGTCGGGCGTAGTCATTCCTGTAGTCCCAGCTACTCGGGAGGCTGAGGCAGAAGAATCACTTGAACCTGGGAGGTGGAGGGTGCAGTGAGCTAAGATCACGCCACTGTACCCCAGCCTGGGCGACAGAGCGAGACTCTGTCTCAAAAAACAAACAAACAAAAACAATATCCCCTTCAAAAACGCAATGAAAAAATAGCTGCCTTACCAAGCCACCAATGAGAGCCCATCTCTGAGGAAAAGGGGTGTGCAGCCAGACAGGCTTCAGTTTAAAAGCTTAAACCTTGACTTGGACTTACTTTATGCCCTGAGCAAGCTACTTAACTTTTTTGTTCCTTAATTTCTAAATTATGAAATGGCAGTGGAATGAAATAGAAGATGAAATTGTGTTTGTTCGATGCCCTGAGGTCTGAAAGGTGCTCCAGGGTGTGCAGCAGTTAGCACTGTTAGCGTCCTGGGCAAACCCACAGCCCCCAGATCTCTTATTTGGCAGCGAATTCCTGCAGATTAGCTCTAAGAGCCAGATTTCCTCATGGAGGAAAAGACTGCTACTGTCACGGGAAAGATTTGTTTAAACATATTTTTTAGTACAGTTTTCTAAGTCCTTATCAAGTAGGGCCAGCCCCCAGATAAAAACCGTTAAGTATTTAGCTGTAAGCCAGAGGTTGAGAATAGGAAACATTTGAATCTTTAAGAACCTGAGTCCAACAAAAATACTGGCTAACAGCCTGACTGAGGTGAAATAAACCTTGTTTCCAGTTTTCCAGAAAAATTGTTTATTACTGGGCAAATCTTGGGCCTCCAAGATTGCCTATATTTTTGTTTTTCTTTTCTCTTAATCTACAGGAAACTTCTGGGTTGGGTCTTGTCATAGTTATCCGTTGTTAAAAGTTGTATATTTCTACAAACCTTCTTTTGCGAGGAGTATCTGGGGAAAAAAACAACATTGAGATCACTCTTTAAAAATTAGTGTTTTAGACAGGTTTCTGCTTTTCTCTGCTTTGTTAACTGAAACAGCCCCCATAGAAACATTCTGAAAGAGTTAATCAAACAAGTATTCAGAATAAAATGAATGGGAAGAAGTTTTGAGTCTCCTTGATCAAACATGGACCTGTGCTTTAAAAAGCTCAGCCCCTGAGTGTGTTGCACTGTGTACTTAAAGTCTGTGACAGTTTAGCCTCTTTCTAGGCTGCCCATATCTCTCACCACTCGGTTCATTTCCCGGTTTTAACCACTCCCCACGGTCCCCAGATGATCATTTTCATCCTGAGCCTCTTACTCCCACCTTCAATCACTTCAGAAACTCCCCTGCACTCCATTCAACTTTCTGGACCTCCCCTTTAATGTTTGCCATTTGGGCATTCTACAGCTCGGTGCACTTGTTTTCTGACCTCAAGAGTCAGGAGAGGAGCTATCCCAGCTTCAATTCCTCATCAATAAGATACAGAAAATACTCTCTAGGATTACTGAAGAAATGAAATAAGCAACTGTATTTTAAATATTTTATGTACTATAAAAGCACTGTGCGTCCGGGTGCAGTGGTTCATGCCTGTAATCCCAGCACTTTAGGAGGCCGAGGCAGGCAGATCATCTGAGGTCGGGAGTGACTGGCCAACATGGTGAAACCCCATTTCTACTAAAAATAAAAAAGTTAGCCAGGCGTGGTGGTACACGCCTGTAGTCCCAGCTACTCGGAAGGCTGAGACGGGAGAATTGCTTGAATTCAGGAGGCAGAGGTTGCAGTGAGCCGGGTGACAGAGCGAGACTCCATCTCAAAAAGGAAACAAAAAAAAGCTGTGCCAATAAAATTATACTTATTATTTTAGATATAAATATTCTGAATGCTCCTTTAGTCAGATTCTGTGTTTTCTGTTTTGTTTTTGTAATTTTCACTTAGGAGGAGGCTGTACATGAATCAAGCCCTTAGTAAATCCTTATTTAGTGAATAAATAAATACTGCCAGCATCTGGCCCCAGCCCTATTTGGCCTCAAATTTCTGAGGGCTGGTTACCACTATTGCTGAAAATAGAAAAGGAGAAACAAAAAACAAAACCCACCAATTCAGGACAGAATATATTTGTGCTTAAACAAGCACACAGTACTCTCACATCCACCCTCGGTCTCCCTGAAACTCAGACCTGCAAAACTAGGATACAAGCTGTAATGACATGATGCTTTCACAATAGCAGATTGAAGTTAGACTCCAGAAGACAGCTTTACAATGTGTTAAACCAGATAGAAGACAGGCAGCTGCTATTGGTGTTTTACACTGGTGTACACCGGTGCTTCTCAGTCTCTTCACATTCTAACTCATTCCTTTTGGTGTTCTGTGTAGCTGTTTTGGTCTTTATTTCATATTTATTTGATTTGCTCTTTTCTTGTACCCTTTATTCCAAGGGGAAAAAAAAGGTGGGGGTTGGACAACAGAGAATGAACAGCACAGAATTCCTTTCCTTAAATACTGCCATCCTGGAAAATCTAGAATCATGAAATGTAAGACACAGATTGTGCCCTAGATCCTCCTGTCCTACTCTTCATTTTATGGACAAGTCCATCCAGAAACCTGTGATGGATGAGGGCAGAGCCTGGAAGAACCCCAGTCTCCATTCCCTCCTCCTTCTCCCTAAACCACAAAGCCTGATTTGAGTACCCAGGGCTACCCAGGTTGGAAATAGAAGTCCTCATCTTCTGCCCAGGATTTCTCACTCCTAGCCACAGAGCTTCTGCCCCCTCCCACTGGAAGCATTGTGCCCAGGAGAGGACCTTTTTCTCTTATCTCTGCTGGTAAGCTTGATTATCAGGATATTCCTGGGGACCTAGAATTTAATCTCTTCTCCAAAGCTGCTCTTTGATGATGTTGAGGGTCTTTTTGCCAGTAATGAACAATCTTCTTGTTTTGAAGCTGCCTTTTATCTTGTTTAATACATTGTAAAGTTGTCTTCTGGAGTCTTCTTCAGTTTGCTATTTTGAAAGCATCATGTCATTCCAGCTCGTATCTTGGTTTTGCAGGTATGAGTTTCAGGGAGACCGGAGGGTGGATGGGAGAGTGCTGTGTGCTTGTTTAATTAAGCACAAATATATCCTGTCTTGGATTGGTGGGTTTTGTTCTTGTTTTTCCCTTTCTATTTTCAGCAATAGTGATAACCAGCCCTCAGGAATTTTAGGCCAAATAGGGCTAGGGCCAGATGCTGGCAGTATTTATATATTCACTAAATAAAAATTTACTAACTTGATTTATATACAGCCCCCGCTAAGTGAAAATCACAACAACAAAAAAGAAAAACATAGAATCTGACTAAAGGAGCATTCAGAATATTTGTATCTAGAATAACAAGTATAATTTTATTGGCACAATGCTTTTACAGTATATAAAACACTTAAAATACAGTTGCTTATTTCATTTCCTCAGTAATCCTAGAGAGTATTTCCTGCATCTTATTGATGAGGAATTGAAGCTGGGATAGCTTCTCTCCTTACTCTTGAAGTCCGAAAACAAGTGGACGGAGCTGTAGCCCCAAGCCCCAGCCTGCTTGTCTTCAACCTGCTCCTGGCTGCAGAGTCTTGATTGACTCTGCCTGTCTCCAGTGTGCTTTCATTCCCTTCAGTGGGTAACTTGTCAGACCTCGTCTTGTTTTTGAGACTTTGGTTTCTGTCTTGCCTTTTTCCTAACTTTGGTATTCTTAGCTCCAAATCCTGAATAACTCCTGTAATGGGCCTCCCAGTAGGTGGGGGTTCCTGTATTTCTATTTACAGATGTACATATTTTAATAGTTAACATCTGAAATCAGTATACATCTTAAAGTTGCCATGGAAGTTCATTTCTTCAGTGTCTGCCTCTGCTGGTCACCTGAGGTGCTGGTAAACTAAGACCAAAATTTAGATTCCCTGCTTGAGGGCACTTGAACCACCGTGGTGGTGTGAGTTCAGAATGCAAATGAGAGTAACTACTGACTTAGGATTCAAATCTTCAGGGGAGATTCCTCCCCTCTCTGCCCAGTTCCCAGGTTGAAACATGCAAGGCTCTTTGCCATCCCTTTCTGCATGGCGGGTTTCTTTGTGGACATTTGGTTCCCTGGATTCAAGTGGTCCCTGATACCTGTTCAGTTTCCCATCTTGGGACGGGCATAGTGGCTCACTCCTGTAATCCTAGCATTTTGGGAGGTCAAAGTACACAGATCACTTGAGGCCAGGAGTTCAAAACCAGCCTGGCCAACATGGCGAAACCCCATCTCTACTAAAAATACAAAAAATTAGCTGGGCATGGTGATGGGCGCCTGTAATCCCAGCTACTCGGGAGGCTGAGGCAGGAGAATCACTTGAACCCAGGAGGTGAGGTTGCAGTGAGCCAAGATCATGCCACTGCACTCCAGCCTGGGCAACAGGGCACAACTCTGTTCCCAAAAAAAAAAAAAAAAAAAAAAAAAAAGTCCCATCTTGCATGCTTTTCCTTTCTCTGTAGTATGTAAAATAATGTATGTTTATGATCAGTGAGATCTCAGATCTGATAAAATGCAGTGTTTTGTCATGAGAGTTGCTCCCAACTGCTGATGGGGTTGCCTTGTTCAGCACTTTTTAGCACCAGGGGAGTAAGCCGTGTTCTTGCTCTCCCTCCCTCAGGCTGAGGCTTTGCTTGGTCACCTACTAAGACAAAAACCAGAGTGGATCACGAGTCACTGTCTCTCTTCCCCCAGCCACAGTGGCAGCTGCCTAACTTGGTTTCTTGCTGGTTGCACACATGTGACAGAAATACAATGTTAATAAATATTTCTACGTGTAATGGAGAAACAAGCCATAAAAGTAGTTGTTTGCCAGCTGCTCAGATACATTGTTAGGAAAGGCAATGACATTTTATGATTCAGTAACTTAACTATTCTCCTGCCTTCTGTAAAGGCACATCACATATAAATAGATTATAAACATCCAAACACATCCTGAGAGAAGTGCATTGGTCTCTGAAGCAGAAACAAATGATACCTGATTCTCCCTTCTCCCAGAGGAGATCTCAAACAACTCAGTTATAGTGCCTCACAGTTGTAACCTATTGTACAAACGTATTGGAGATATAACACCTTGTATACATATGTAGAGGGAAATGGCATAACAAAGTAGAGAGGAGAATTAGACTAATGGGCACCCCAATCAGTGATTCAGGGAGAGGACCATATTTTAAACAGCAGGCAATGACTCATTTACTGAGTGTTTTCTGTGTGTCAGGCACTGTACTATGCACTTTGTTCATCTATAAGTGGAAGAGTGCTTGTTTTTCAAGAACAAAGGGAATAATAAGAATAAAAGTGAAGGCCAGGCGCAGTGGCTCATGCCTGTAATCCCAGCACTTTGGGAGGCTGAGAAAGGCCGATCACTTAAGGCCAGGAGTTCAAGACCACCCTGGCCAACATGGCAAAACGCTGTCTCCACTAGAAAATACAAAAATTAGCAGACGTGGTGGCATGTGCCTATAGTCCCAGCTACTCAGGAGGCATAGGTGGGAGGACTGCTTGAGGCTGGGAGTTCGAGGCTGCAGTGAGCTGAGGTTGCACCACTGCATTCCAGCCTGGGCAACAGAGCGAGACTCTGTCTTAAAAAAAAAAAAAAGAAGAAGTTTTGGGGCAGGCACGGTGGCTCACGCCTGTAATCCCAGCACTTTGGGAGGCTGAGGCGGGCGGATCATGAGGTTAAGAGATGGAGACCATCCTGGCTAACATGGTGAAACCCCATCTCTACTAAAAGTTCAAAAAAATTAGCCAGGCATGGTGGCAGGCACCTGTAGTCCCAGCTACTCGGGAGGCTGAGGCAGGAGAATGGCGTAAACCCGGGAGGCGGAGCTTGCAGTGAGCTGAGATCCCGCCACTGC
The DNA here is from genome assembly GCF_028858775.2 of Pan troglodytes. NCBI lineage: Eukaryota > Metazoa > Chordata > Mammalia > Primates > Hominidae > Pan > Pan troglodytes. Next base: position 115,300,737 of record NC_072409.2, on the reverse strand, counting down.
ACTCCAGCCTGGGCGACAGAGCCAGACTCAGAAGGATAAAAAGTAATAATCTGAAGAGTAGCCTCGTTTCAGGTGGAAGGTGAGAGAGGCTGCAGAAAGCTTAGGGCTGGGCGCGGTGGCTCATGCCTGTAATCCCAGCACTTTGGGAGGCCAAGGCGGTCAGATCACCTGAGGTCAGGAGTTTGAGACCAGCCTGGCCAACATGGTAAAACCCTGTTTCTACTAAAAATACAAAAATTTAGCCAGGTGTGGTGGCAGGCGCCTGTAATCCCAGCTACTTGGGAGGCTGAGGCACGAGAATCACTTGAACCCGGGATGTAGAGGTTGTAATGAGCCGAGATCGAGCCACCACACTCTAGCCTGGGTGACAGAGCAAGACTCTGTCTCAAAAAACAAAACAAAACAAAAAATGCTTAGTCAATATCTGGTTGTTGATTGTTTAAGGAAAAGGCGAAGTGAGGGTATGACTGGTTGGTAGAAATATGTATCTTGGTATAAGCAGTTCTAGGAGTGATATGTATCTTTTGCTGCTGTTATTGTTGTTTCTGTTCAGCGTTAATACGTTTTGCATTGTACCACAAATATTTCCTTACTCCTTTGCCTTTGAGACAAAGGGCATGAGTTTATAAGTTGAGTTGAAAATAGATTAAATATATAGTACAGCCTATGCCCAGCAAGCAGAATTATCTATGCAAGTTATGCAGCCCACACAGAAAAAGAAATGCTGTGCGGCCTCACTAGCACCCCAGGATTTGTGGGGCTTCCCCCTGGGCAGCCTTAACCAGGAAAATTTCATAGTCTCCTTGGCATTCCATCCCAAGATTTAAGACTTCTCCTTTCATCTCCTTAAGGACCATCAACTATACCCTTGAGCTCAGCCATCCCACGCACTGAGGCTTATCTGTACTTCCAGCCCAGACCTCCCTCTTAATTCCCCACTATACCTCTGCACTGAAACCACCTCTTAGGATCTCCTTCTTAGCTCATTCCTCCTCCTCTAGGCAAGGCCAGTCGTTTTCCTCGTCTCAGCCAGAGCAGTGATTACTGAAAACTAACCCAATATGGTGGCTTCTGAGCTCAGGTGTCTTTCAGTGACTCCTGCTGCTTCCAAAATAAAGTCCAACTGTTTAGCTTGGCATGCAAAACCTGTAGTCACCCATCTTGCATATTTAACTCCTCACACACCCCATTCTGTGGTCTCCTCTTCCCGTTGCATCTGCTCTGGGTGCTCTTTGAAGACTGTACTTCCTCCCCTTTGGGGCCAATTTAGTCATCTTGAAGCCTCATTTCAGGGGTGGTGTCCTCAGATAACCCTTCTTCACATGCCAGTTTGGGTTATCTACCGCTGTGGCTCTATAGCTCTCAGCTCACACCAATAGGATAAGTATTTAACATACTGTTAAATTACAGTATGCCATGATAACTTCTCTTCCATCATTCTGTATTGCATGAGTACAAAGACTATGTCATTAATCTCTGTCTCCCTAGGATTGTGTCTAGCCTTTAATAGTCACTTAATAAAGGCAATGAAAAGGAAATAACATTTGACCTTCAATTTAAGTTTGACTAGGTATGGTCAAACGTTAGAAAGTGGCAGTGAACTTCTTTTGAAGTCAGAATTCATATTTTCCTTTAACATCAGATATTGGCAGCCAGCTTTTCCAGATTTTCTTGGCCAAAAATATTACTAAAATTGCATGCCCCTAGATTTTGATGTCTAGGATGATACATCTACAGCATGTAATTATTTGTCTCAATAATTGAGCTTTACCTTAGGGCTCTAAGAGAAGAGGTTAAAGGAATCAGTGGTTTAGTAATTATATTGTTAATCTTAAAATGAAAGTTGAATGGAAAATATTTTTAAAACTGGTTGAGAAGATAATTATTGAGAGCATGGAAAAGATAATTACTACGTATACTGTAACTGGTGAAGATGGAGGTTTTATGAAAAATAAAGCAGCTTGTAATTTTTTACAACTTCTTTCAAATGCACGTTTAGTAACCTTCAGGCACAGGGCGAGTCCTTCCTTTTGGATAGGTCTTTTAAAATTAATTTTATAGCTGCACATAGACTGCCAAGGTGAGAGGCAGGGGAGGACATTTTCATTCCGCGGAGTCACACTGAGGATTTATCTTGTAATTGATTATCACATTATCTGCTTTGATCCTCATGAGATAATGAGAGTGGTGTTTTGTTTTGTTTTGTTTTTCTTTGAGATGGAGTCTCTCTCTGTTGCCCAGGGTGTAGTGCGGTGGTGAGATCTCGGCTCACTGCAGCCTACACCTCCTGGGTTCAGGTGATTCTCCTGCCTCTGCCATTCGAGTAGCTGGGTTTACAGCATGCGCCACCGCACCCGGCTAATTTTTTTTTGTAGTCTTAGTAGAGACGGGGTTTCGCCATGTTTGCCAGGCTGGTCTGGAACTCCTGACCTCAGGTGATCCACCTGCCTTAGCCTCCCAAAGTGCTGGGATTACAGGCGTGAGCCACTGCTCCCAGCCTGAGAGTGAGTGTTTTAGCAAAGCAAAATGGCAGAGGTAACATGGCCCCCTCCCTCCACATCTTATGAGGTTTCCTACCATTTTCTGTCCAATCATGACTTTTTCTACACTCACTTTTAGTGCCCCATAAGAAGGATATTTAATGAAACCTTTTATGGACTATTGATAAGAACCCAACCCTTGGCCGGGCGCGGTGGCTCACGCCTGTAATCCCAGCACTTTGAGAGCCGAGGCGGGCAGATCAGAAGGTCAGGAGATCGAGACCATCCCGGCTAACACGGTGAAATCGCATCTCTGCTAAAAATACAAAAAAAATTAGCCAAGCGTGGTGGCGGGTGCCTGTAGTCCCAGCTACTTGGGAGGCTGAGGCAGGAGAATGGCGTGAACCCGGGAGGCGGAGCTTGCGGTGAGCCGTGATCGCGCCACTGCACTCCAGCCTGGGAAACAGAGCGAGACTCCGTCTCAAAAACAAAACAAAACAAAAAAAAAACACCTTTTTTTGTCTTGCCATTCAAGTTACTTCCAACAGTGCTACCCCTTCTCCCAAGACTCTTAATGTAGTCTGTCTGTCCATAGCATTGTATCCAGATTCCTGAACCTGGCATATGAGGTCTCAATAATTCATTCTGACTCATCTTTCCAGGCTTACTGTTTAAATACGTTTTATTTATTAATGTTTGAGACAGGGTCTCGCTTTGTCACCCAGGCTAGTGTGCAGTGGCATGTTCATAGCTCATTGCAGCCCTGAACTCCTAGACTCAAAGGATCTTCCTGCCTTAGCCTCCCAAGTAGCTGAGATTACAAGCACATGCCACCACACCTGGCTAAGTTTTTATTTTTAGTAGGGACAGGGTCTCCTTATGTTGCCCAGGCTGGGCTCAACTCCTAGCCTCAAGTGATCCTCTGGCCTCAGCCTCCCACAGTGCTGGGATTATAGGCATGAGCCACTGCACTGAGCCATAAATGGATGCAAGTCAAAATCCAAGAAAACCTTGAAACAAATTGCCTTACATGGTAAGAAAGGTTTATCTTTTTCATAAGTTCAGAGATGAACTTCTGGGGTTAATTAATTTGTAATTGCCCAATTGCACAAACAAAGCCAATTCACTGAGACTGTGATATTGCAGTAAAGAAAGAGTTTAATGAATGCTAGGCCAGCAATGTGGAAGATGGAGTTATTATTCAAATCAATCTCCCCAAAGTCTCAGAGAGTTAGGGCTCTTCGAGGATAGTTTGGTGAGCGGAGGACTTAGGGAATGGGTGCTGCTGATTGGTTGGGGATGAAATCATAGGGATGTGAAAAATGGTCTAATCCTGTGCCACCTCACCTGCACTGAGTCCATCTCTGGACTTCCTTGGTTGAGTTACGAGTCCTGGCTCCCGGTGGGGTCACTCGGTTGCCTGAATGCAAAAGTCTGACAAGCATCTCAAAAGGCTAATCTTAGGTTCTATAGTAGTGATGTTATCTATAGGAGCAATTGGGGAAGTCACAAACATTGCAACCTCTGGCCACCTGACTCCTGGGCAGTAAGGGATTATAGAAAGTATGCCTACATGTTAGCAGAATTCAGGCCCCTCCCATTATTCTAGTCTTGTGGCCTTTGTTAGTCTTACAAAGGCAGTTTCAGCACCTGAACAAGGAAGGGAATCAGTTTCAGGGAGTGACTGTTATCATCCTTGTTTCAAAGTTAAATTACAAACTAAATTTCTCCCGTGGTTATCTTAGCCCACGCCCAGGAATGAACCAGCCTGTGAGGCCAGAAGCAAGATGGAGTTGAACCATGCTAGATTTCTCTCAATGTCATAATTTTTGCAAAAGGACTTTCAGATTTAGTGGCCCACTGATATCATTAGAGGCCCAGGTTATCGTCACTTCGTTCTGCCATCCACTGTGCACTGGTACATCCTGAGACTTGCTCTGCCTCTTGGCAAAATGGCTACAGAAGTGCCAGGCATCACATCTAGACAGGGCATCTTGTGGCTCTTGTAGGAGTAAGGAAACATTTCCAGATGCTCCCTAGAGAACATCTGACATTGCACTGACCAAAAGTGAGTCACATGGTCCTTCACAAACCAATCACAGGTAAAGGGAATGCTGTTACTATGGTAACCAGCATAGGGGAACAGAGGTGGAGAGTCAACCACCAGGACTACAGGGCTTCCTTTTCTCCTTTTATATGTCCCTCTTCCACCCTGACGTCATGGTGACCCTAAAAAGCCTGTGCCTGCCTACCACCAAACCTGCTCTCTGCCCCTCTAGATTCTAGGTACCCAGTCCCCCAGGCCTATACCCGAGTTCGCTTTGCTCCATGGAACTTTCCTTGCGCACTCCCTGTTCTACCCCTTTGCCACCTGTGTGAAGGTCACATCTCTCTAGCTGGACCCTGAGGTCCTTTGGGGCATGCCTGTGCTGCTCTCTATTCCTTCATGTGCTTCGTAGAGAACCACAGACCCTGACTTTATTTGTGCAAACCTTTTCCCCAAAATGCTGAGACTAATATAACGCACAGATGGAAGTACTCTTACATCCTAGTCATAATAAGCCCCTTGAGACTGGAGCTAGTCTTCAAAATGGAATAATAGTGTTCCCTTTCTATTATTAGAATAGTAAGAATTCTATATTAGTAGAATAAGAAAAAGTTAATGTGGCATTCACAATTTATTAATGTCCCTTCATCCATTTACTCACATTCCTTTTTATTCTTTTTTTTTTTTTTTTTTTTTTTTGAGACGGAGTCTTACTCTGTTGCCCAGGCTGGAGTGCAGTAGCACGATCTCAGCTCACTGCAACCTCTGCTTCCCGGGTTCAGGTGATTCTCCTGTCTCAGCCTCCCAAGTAGCTGGCAGTACAGGTGCACACCACTTTAGTAGAGACAGGTTTCACTTTATTGGTCAGACTGGTCTTGAACTCCTGGCCTCAGGTGATCCACCTGCATCGGCCTCCCAAAGTGCTGGGATTACAGGTGTGAGCCACCGTGCCTGGCTTTATTCCTTCTTAATGAGGCACAAACTCAGTTTCTGCGTGGTACATATAGCCTTTAGATTTTCATAGTTTTACTGTTTTTCTGATATTCTCAGACAAATAAATGGTTGTACATCAGAATTATCGGAGGAGCTTTCAAAAAATATGCCTATCCAAGTATCAATTAAAGATTCAGTTTCAGTTGGCCTGGGTTAGGGCCTAGGCTGTTTTTGTAAAAGTTCTCAGGGATTCTAGTGGCGGCCAGGTTGAGAGCTCTGCTCTTAGATCTTTATATGCAGAACTCTCCTTGCTGAGAATTATCAGAATAATTTCAAACTTTTCAGAGCTCTTATCCACACTGCTGCCATATATTACTGCTTCTCATATTAGCACTGCTGATCATGCAGGGTATGTCCCGGTTTCTTTTGTGTTTGATGGCTAAATATCCACCTTCCCTTTTTTCTTTTTCCTGCCTGGATTGTAAACATCTCATTTCTCTTCTGTTCCACAGCATTCAGGACAATATTAAAGAGATCATGGAGGCTCAGTCAGTTCCCATCAACAGAGTCCGAAACGTTGTCCACTTCATAACTTGCTGGGCATTCTGTCCTGTACACCTTTAAACAACCTTCCTGGCTGGGCGTGGTGGCTCACACCTGTAATCCCAACACTTTGGGAGGCCAAGGCAGGCGGATCACGAGGTCAGGAGTTCGAGACCAGTCTGGTCAACATAATGAAACCCCATATCTACTAAAAATACAAAAAATTAGCCAGATATGGTGGTGTGTGCTTGTAATCCCAGCTACTCAGGAGGCTGAGGCAGGAGAATCGCGTGAACCTGGGAGGTGGAGGTTGCAGTGAGCCGAGATTGCGCCATTGCACTCCAGCCGGGCGACAGTGCGAGACTCCGTCTCAAAATAAAAACATAAAACAAAAACCCTTCCTTTAGGCCCAGAGAGCCCACCTTTCCCTCAGAGACTGTTTTTAAACCAAGCCACTTTAGACTTTGCCAGTCCTTCTGTATTCCCCTATTCAAAACTTTGTTTATACCTTTCAGGAATATTTTATCTAGTACTTTATTTATTTCATCCGGTTATGTGCCCCTTCTCTCCATTTTTTGACAGTTTCTACTTTATTCCACTCCTCCAACAACTCCTTAATTTCTGCTGTATCAGCAGAGCTTCTCCTAGGTAATTGGAAGAGTTGTCCTTCTCTCAACCCTATTCTTTCTCAAGTTTGCTATTCCCAGGTCTTCTGTTGCCTTCAGACACTACCAAGTAGTCTCATTATCTATTCACAATAATGATGTGAAAGCTTTTGTTCCAGCATTTGTTGAATGTTCATTTTTTCTCTGGCCTTTCATCATCTATGACAGTACTTTGTTTAGAAAATGGAGGGTAGGGTGGCACTTGTATAGCCCATTTTGTATGGTTCAACATTCATTTCATTGTGACTAATAATGACTGATAGCTGATGTCATAAGTACTGTTTCTTGCAGCAAAGTTTCATAAATTTTAGCATGCATCACAATCACTTGGGGTACTTAACTCAAGTACATATTGCTGGGACTTACCTTCAAGGATATCTAACTCACCAAGTCTGGGGTGAAGCCTGAGAATTTGTATTTCTGTTAAGTTCCCAGATGATGCTAATGCTTTATCTGGGGACCACACTTGAGAACCACTGTCCTATGGGATCAAGAAATAAGCCAGGAACGAGTGTATATTTTTTCTAGTTAAATATTTAATGTTAAGATGTTTAGAATTTTTTTAGGGAGGTGCTTGTCAGATACTTTTCCTAATAGTGGGTACTCAGAGTATTTCATGTGAGACTACCAATATGTCATATATTTTAAAAACTATTAGACTGGGACAGATGGGAAATTGCCTTCAGCATAAGAAAAGCCAATATTTTTCATAAGTCCCAAAAGCAGCTTTTGGGGTTGGTTGATTCAGTGGTTCAATGAAACCATCAGAGACTCTGGTTCCTACTCTTTATTCCACTGCGCCATGGACCATGTGCTGGTACATCTTCAGACTCACTCTGCATGGTGACAGAATGGCTGTAGAAGTGCCAGGCATCACATCCAGGTTACATACAGATGCACACTGTTTAATAGCCAAGCTTATGCAGTATCAGTAACTATTAGAGAAACTGAAATGGAGGATCCAGAACTTCTTATCAAATATAATCCTTAAGATACAAACAAAGCAGTCATTGAATAGTTTCTTAGCCCATTTTCTGTGGCTTATGATAGAATTCCTAAAACTCAATGGCATATAAAGAAATTTATTTCTTGTAGCTATGGAGGCTGAGAAGTCCAAGGTCAGGGGGACACGTGGTAAACGCCTTCTTGCTGATACCAGTAAAGCCTACTGAGCTGGAGTGTCACTTGAATCATATTCGCCACTTTTGCTTTCTCTTCCTACATTGGTCCTGAGGTTTTGCTCTCATCATCATCTTGCCTTTCAATAAGGTAACTAACTTGTTACCCTCTGCTATGTCAGAGAGATTGTTTGTTTCAGGATAAACATAAAAACAGAGTTTCAGATAAATCTCCTATTTCCTGGCCACTGGGGCTCGAGTTATATTGTTAGCACCAGCTCTGTAAAGTGCCTCAATGTGTTTTTTCAACCAAAGGCAAAATATTTGGCAAAGAATATGTTGGTTCTTTACCTCCAGGTTCTGGGCAGACTTTGAGTTTCCATTCTTTTGAGATAGATGGACTTTGTTGTCTTTCATAAACTTGTTAAATTTGCTATCTGCCCTTGAAGAGGCACTTGGTTCCTTCTAATTCTTTTCTGTAGATTCCTCTGATTCTCCATCAGCGTATGGAAATTTTCTCTTCTATCCCTTCCGGAGAATTATTCTTCTCTCTGCCATTCAATTTGACTGTGTTACTGCCAGGAAGAGACAGATAAAAGGGCATCAGCAATGTCGACAACTTTTTCCTATGGCTGAGTAAGTGGATTTGACTGTACTTATTTTTATGTATTTTAATATGTTCACCTGAGCAAAGTCAATGATCTAGAAGCTTCATAAAATGAATAGTGCATAACAGAAATCACACCTCAGTGTAAGTCTTACCTTCCTACAGGAGTCCCATAAAAACACTCTTAGGACATGCTTTTCCCCCACACATCTGATTGCTGAACACTTTGTTTCACTAGGCTTCAACAGGTCTCTTCAAAGCTGTCATTTTACTTCAGCTGGGATTACATTCCACCCTATTTCACTTAAATATACACCTTCCCTTTAATTTTCTCTCATTCTTATCATTGGCAGTAATCAGTGTGGCAAGAGTTCACTTTCTTTTCACATGGAGATTTGATCTTTGATTATTTTATTTTTATTTATTTATTATTATTATTTTTGAGACAGAGACTCACTCTATCACCCGGGCTAGAGTTCAGTGGCACGATCTGCAACCTCCTCCTCCCTGGCTCAAGGGATTCTTGTGCCTCAGCCTCCCAAGTAGCTGGGATTACAGGCACACACCATCACACCTGGCTAGTTTTTGTATTCTTAGTAGAGACAGGGTTTCACCATGTCGGCCAGGCTGGTCTTGAACTCCTGGCCTCAAGTCTTCTGCCCACCTCGGCCTCCCAAAGTTCTGGGATTACAGGCACGAGCCACTGCGCCTGGCCTGATCTTAGATGATTTACCAAACAGTGCCACACCCTCTCTGCCTTCTGTGTGTGTCTCAGGCTGTAAGTAAAGTCTCTGTCTTAGTCCATTCAGGCTGCTGTAACAAAATGCTACAGACTGTGTAATTTATAAGCAGCATAAATTTATTGCTCACCGTTCTGAAGGCTGGGAATTCCAAGATCAAGATGACAGCAGATTCAGTATCTGGTGAGGGCCTGTTCCTCAAGGATAGCGCCTTCTATGTCCTTGCATGGCAGATGGGCAAAAGAGCTAACAAGCTTCCTCAAACCCTTTGTAAGGGCACTAATCCCATTTGTGAGGGTTCCACCCTGATGATTTAATCACCTTCCAGAGGACCCATCCTTAATGCCATCCCGTTGAAGGTTGGGTTTCAGAATGTAAATCTTGGGAGACACAAAACATTGAGAACCATAGCAGTCTCTCAGACCTCGTTGTACTCAGCTTCATTTTAGGGTAACTCCACATTTGAGTTAAGAAACCAAGAGTTTGTATTCCCAACTCTGTGCTTCATGACGTTAAAGACTCTTGGCTTCTCATTCTCACTGCTCAGGCAGGGGTAGTCCATCTGAATGGAAACTCCTTTCTGGGGGGCACACATCATTTTTATTTTATTTTATATTTTTGAGACAGAGTCTCGCTCTGTCGCCCGGGCTGGAGTGTGTGATCTCGGCTCTCTGCAGCCTCCACCTCCTGGGTTCAGGTGATTCTCCTGCATCAGCCTCCCCATTAGCTGGGATTACAGGTGCATGCCATCACGCCCAGCTAATTTTTTTTTTTTTTAATACGGAGTCAGTCTCTGTCTCCCAGACTGGAGTGCAATGGTGTAATCTCGGATTACTGCAACCTCTGCCTCCTAGGCTCAAGTGATTCTTCCACCTCAGCCTCCTGAGTAGCTGGGATTACAGGCACCTACCATCATACCCAGCTAATTTTTGTATTTTTGTACAGATGGGGTTTCATTATGTTGGCCAGGCTGGTCTTGAACTCCTGATCTCAGGTGATCCACCTGCCTTGGCCTCCCCAAGTGCTGGGATTACAGGTGTGAGCCACCACGCCCGGCCTAATTTTTTTTTTTTTTTTTGAGATGGAGTCTTGCTCTGTTGCCCAGGCTGTAGTGCAGTGGTGCAATCTTGGCTCACTGCAAGCTCTGCCTGCCGGGTCCACACCATTCTCCTGCCTTGGCCTACCGAGTAGCTGGGCCTACATGTGCCCGCCACCAGGCCCAGCTAATTTTTTGTATTTTTAGTAGAGACAGGGTTTCACCGTGTTAGCCAGGATGGTCTCGATCTCCTGACCTTGTTATCTGCCCGCCTCGGCCTCCCAAAGTCCTGGGATTACAGGCGTGTGCCACCGCACCCGGCCACCATTTTTAAATGTCTGTGTTGCAGTGAAATTTTAAAAGAGAGAGCTAAATTTTGATGTCAGTTTTTAAATAGATGCTGAAAAGAGCCATGTTGATAGCCCAAACCAATTTTCCATTTATACCAGTGATATACTTCAAGGCTGAAAAATTGAAAAATGTAGTCCAGTGTGGGAAGAAGCCCTGTGATGGTGAGAAATGCAGTAAGAAACTGGGTTCTCCCATGGAACTGATAATTAATGCAATCAGATATGAACAGTATGTTTAAGGATAGTCGGGACATGAATGTGTATAATCTGTCTTTATCAGATAAACAAATAAAAGTCTTTTACCTAATCGTCGTTTCCTGAGTTAGAAGAATCCTCCTTATCAGATACCTGCTTTGGTCATTGGAAGGAAAGTAGAACATCCATCTTGGTGGTGATCCTTGTTTCTTAGTACTCTGTATATCCTTTCCAAGAGACGGGTTTCTTTTATGAAATGGCTAAGATCATCTCCACCACCATGAACAACGTGCAAATGAAGCTGCTGCACAAAGTTTAGGGAGTTCTAAGCGTTGGGATTCCAAGGCATATTACCCTGTACTGAAGAAACTCGGAACAGAGGCATCCTCAAATCCTAACTGCAAGGAAGCTTAGCCTGTGTCCTTAGTTGATGGAGGAATGATTCAATGAGAAAGAACCCAGTGATTTTTTTCTCTACCTATCTTATATCTTACTCTCTTGCCATTTCTTCTAACACCTTTTCATCCTATCTTAACCTTCACCTACCAACTTACCCTGATCTTAATGACAAGGAAATTCATACATTTTGGTTTTTTAAGGACTACTTTATTAAAGTATAATTCACAAACCATGCAGTCCACCCTTTAAAATATACGATGCAGTGGTTTTTAGTAAATTAACATAATCGTGTGACCATTACCACAAACAACATTAGAACATTTTCATCACCCCAAAAAAGAAAACCCATACCCATTGGCAATCAAAAGCCCATTTCCTCCCCAACCACCACACACCCCCCAGCACTAGGCAATCATTATTCTACTTTCTGTGTCCGTGGGTATATTAAATACTGTGTTGTAACTGGGGATAGGATGCCCATAGTCAGAAAGGTTGAGCTCACATGAACTGTTGGCTTGGATTTCTGTGCGGATTAAACCAGCTTACTTCTGACACAGCAGATGCTGGGCTTTTTAACCTCTTTCCTCATTGTGCTTCCTGACTTGTTACCTCTGTATCATAAAAGCATGAAAGGTCGTAGAATAAATGGATCTGCAGAAAACTGCGTGGTTAAGTTACCCCATTTGTGTTTTACAAAGATAGCGGAAGGGAATAACCTTTATCTTTGAGGGTCACATACAAAAAGCCGTTTCCTCATCCTCCCTAACCTTAAAAAGTCAACATTATTTTTACAGCAGCTTCTCTAAATTGACTTACACTTGAACAAACTAAAAACTACAAGAAGAGTAGAGCTTAGCTGGCAGGCCTGGTTTTGAACAAGTGTTTGATTTTGCTAATCTTGGTAGTGCATAAGGTCACTTTTGTAAATTTCCTGTAGAAAAATTCTTGGTTCTTGGACACACTCAGCTACCAGAACAGAGAGATGGTTTATATTTTTTCTATGAATTACCAGCTGATAAAATTCCCCTCCTTTGAGTGGGAGAAAAATTCAAGCCAGACAAGAACTTTTGTGGCAGGTAACTCTTACTTGAAATTTATTTGAATTTCTAGAGGCAAATTAATTTCTCTCTCTGTCTTTCACAATAAATAGGTGCCTGTCACCTTTTTTTTTCTCTATCTAGTGAGCTGCTTCTATAGATGGAAGAAAGTTAGTGCTTCCTTTTGGTATTTTGAGAGTTTTATTTTTAGGCCTCTCCTTGGCTGTCTTTTCTCCTTGTAAAGCCAGTGTCGAAGTAATGGCAATGGTAAGTATGCTTAGCATTCTAAATTTTTTTAATGCATGTTTATTACTAAGTAATTTATCTCCTTTTCTTCTACTTTATAGCTCCATGTTAAATATGGTGGCACCTTTTAGTAAAAAAGAGGAAAGCCTATTTGGAAACATATAAAAATAGCACAGGATAGGTCATTTTTCAGATTCTGGTCAGATCACCATTTGGAAAGATCTTATTCTTTAAAGCAAAAGTTTTGAACCAAGGATCTGTTGAAGGTGGGGAGTGACTCTCATTCATCTCCATCTTCCTTTGAAATTTCATACAGATTTTTTGGTGTGTGTTTGTGTGTGTCTGTATTTTCTAGTGAGAAGATCCATAACTTTCATAAGCATCAAAGCCACTTTCTTTAAATATCTTTTTGATTACTTTTACTGTAGTTATTGTTTTAAGATCTGCTTTCTGCCATTTAAAAACATCTTTCAAATACTAGTTAACTCTTAAATGCTTTTTTGCAGAATAAGATCCTTTTTGCAGTACTTTTTGTTGTTGTTTAATACCTACCCAAAATTTTGGTCCAACCTCTAGGGGCCTCCTCCCGAAGAATTTGGTTTAAAAGCAAAAGATTTTTAACATAAAGAAACCAGAATTTGCTTTTTTTCTTTTTAATTTTTTTTTTTTTTTTTTTTTTTTTTTTTTTTTTTGGTGGGGAGTGATAGGTTCTCTCTGTGTTGCCCAAGCTGGTCTCGAACTCCTGGGCCAGTCCTCCTGCATAGGCCTTCCAAAGTGTGAGGATTGCAGGTGTGAGCCAATGTGCCTAGCATTGATTTGTGGGGGGGTTTTGTTTTTTGGGTTTTTTTTAGAGACAGAGTCTTGCTCTGTTGCCCAGGCTGGAGTGCAGTGGGATGATCTTGGCTCACTGCAACCTCTGCCTCCTGGGTTCAAACAATTCTCCTGCCTCCGCCTCCTGAGTAGCTGGGATTACAGGTGCCTGCTACTGTGCCCGGCTAATTTTTGTATTTTTGGTAGAGACGGGGTTTCACCATGTTGCCCAGGCTGGTCTCGAACTCCTGACTTTAGTTGAGCCACCCGCCTTGGCCTCCCAAAGTGCTGGGATTACAGGCGTGAGCTGCCACGCCTGGCCTTGATTTGTTTTTGCATGTGAGAAAATGTATGTTCTAGTGTAGTGTGGTGTGTCATAAGAAGCATGATTTGTTCTTACCAATGCAGTGGTTACATTGGTTCTTCTACATTCAGTAGAATGCTAGTAATGTGGTAATGCTAGTCACCAGTCTTCTTAATCTCTATAACAGGGGAAGCAGAAGTAGAGCAGATCCTGGCCTTGTAGGTCTAGAGACCGAACTATAGTGTCTTCTGGGAAAGCACTTAAACAAAACACAGGTTTATGAGTTGTTATGGTCACTAACGTTTCAGTCAAGATGGTGACTACCTATGATTTGTGTGTATGTGCTACCCTTTTGAGAAGCATTGATTAGTGCGTTCTCTCACTGCTATAAAGAAATACTGGAGACTGGGCAATTTATAAAGAAAAGGGGTTTAATTGGCTCAGGGTTCCGCAGGCCAGGAAGCATGGTGGCTTCTGGGGAGGCCTCAGGAAACTTGGAATCATGGCAGAAGGCAAAGGGGAAGCAGGCACGTTTTACGTGGCCAGAGCAGGAAAAAGAGAGAGGAGAGAGGTGCTACACACTTTTAAATAACCAGATCTCACAGTAACTCACTGACTCACTGTCACCAGAACAGCACCCAGGAGATGGTGCTGGCCCATTCATGAGAACTCTGCCCCCATGATCCAATCACCTCCCACTAGGCCCCACCTCCAACACTCGGGATTACAGTTCAACATGAGACTTGATGGGGACACAGATCTAAACCATATCAAGCATTAATATTACTATTAACCTGTGTGAAAAGGAACTGAATTCTGCTGTGACATTTTTTGTTTAAGAATTAGGCCTAGCAGGTGCGGTGGCCCACGCCTGTAATCCTAGCACTTTGGGAGGCCGAGGTGGGCGGATTGCCTGAGCTCAGGAGTTCAAGACCAGCCTGGGCAACATGGTGAAACCCTGTCTCTACTAAAATACAAAAGAATATTAGCCAGGCATGGCGGTGTGCACCTGTAGTCCCAGCTACTCGGGAGGCTCGGGCAGGAGAATTGCTTGAACCCGGGAGGCAGAGGTTGCAGTGAGCAGAGATCACACCACTGCACTCCAGCCTCAGCAATGGGGCAAGACTCCATCTCTACAAAAAAAAAAAAAAAAAAAAAAAGAATTAGGCTTAGGGAGTGCATGGTGGCTCACGTCTGTAATCTCAGCACTTTGGGAAGCTGAGGTGGGCAGATCACTTAGGGTCAGGAGTTCAAGACCAGCCTGGCCAACATGGCAAAACCCCGTCTATACAAAACTACAAAAATTAGCCAGGCATGGTGGTGGACATCTGTAATCCCAGCTACTGAGAAGTCTGAGGCAGGAGAATTGCTTGAACCTGGGAGGTGGAGGTTGCAGTGATCCAAGATCATACCACTACACTCCAGGCTGTGTGACACAATGAGACTCTGTCTTAAAAAAAAAAAAAAAAAAAAAGAGGCCTTAAGATAAAAAGCAGTGAAATAAAAGAAGTCATATTTTTAAGAAATGAAATCCCTAATGTTTAAAAATTATTTAATGTATAAAATTATCAGTTTTTATACATTAGGGATTTCATTTTTTTAAATATGACTTCAGGCTGGGCGTGGTGGCTCATGCCTGTAATCCCAGCACTTTGTGAGGCCAAGGTGGGCGGATCACCTGAGATCAGGAGTTCGAAACCAGCCTGGCCAACATGGTGAAACCCCATTTCTACTAAAAATACGGAAATTAGCCGGGCGTGGTGGTGGCATGCACCTGTAATCCCAGCTACTCAGGAGGCTGAGGCAGGAGAATTGTTTGAACCCCGGAGGTGGAGGTTGCAGCGAGCTGAGATCGTGCCACTGCACTTCAGCTTGGGCGACAGAGCGAGACTCCATCTCAAAAAATATGTATATTATATATATATGACTTCATAGACACACGTTGGTCTATACAACAAAAACAAAGCATTAGGAAATTATCTCATGATTTAGCCACAAAATTAAAAGACTTATTTCAACAAACATTTATTGAATGCTTACCCCTTCGACTGGATGATGCGTAGGAATAACAAGAGGTCTGAGGCATAGTAGTAGACCCATGGAGCTGATAGTTTCAGGGCAGAGTAGACATCTAATAAAGTCTTTGTTTCCTTTTGTAAATTTCTCTAAGTTTGTTTAGGATACCTATTTTGACAGCCATACAGATCTCCAGAAAATAGGGATTATCACCAGGCACCACAAGGAAATAGGTGGAAAAATATTTAAAAATAAATTGTAAGCCAAGCATGGTGGCTCATGCCTGTCATCTCAGCATGTGATTTGTGAGGCCAAGGCTAGAGGATCACTTGAGGCCAGGAGTTCAAGACCAGTCTGGGCAACATAGCAAGACCCGTATCTACTTAAAAAAAAATTTAATAAAATTTAAAATAAGTAAATAAATTGTAGTAGAAATGTAGGTTATGTTTCTTCGTCTGAAAATAAGCTATTCTGAAAAGCTAAGCTTTCCCAGTGGTACATGAGTTCTCCCTCTAATTATATCTTCTGTATTCCTCTCTCACTTGAATAATTTTCTTTTGAAAACTTTCTGAAGTTATATGCTTTCAGACTTTGTAAAATAATATGTTGAACATGATTAATCATCTCTCAGGTTCATTATTTTCAATCATATTATTGTATTGTGCTGTGATAACAATGTCCCTAGGAACTGGACAGTTTATAGAGCAGTTTGCCTGATCATTTTTGTTTTTTAAGTATCTTTTTTTTTTTTTTTTTTTTTAAAGACAGTCTCTCTCTCTGTCACCCAGGCTGGAGTGCAGTGGCACGATCTCAGCTCACTGCAATCTCCGCCTCCCGGGTTAAAGCAATTCTTGGTCTCAGTCTCCCAAGCAGCTGGGATGGGACTACAGGTGCATGCCACCATGCCTTGCTAATTTTTTTGTTTTGTTTTTAGTAGAGACAGGGTTTCACCATGTTGGCCAGGCTGCTCTCAAACTCCTGACCTGAAGTAATCCACCCGCCTCAGCCTCCCAAAGTATTGGGATTACAGGCGTGAGCTACTATGCCCACCCCTTAAACATCATTGTAAAAATCACTTCCCTTGCTAAAGGAATTTGGCTTTGAGTTACTAGGCCTTCCAGAAGCAATCCCCATGACTTTGTTATCTGGCCTAAGCCATAGGTGGGGAGTGAGGAGGGAGACATCCAAAGTTAATTAGAACCAGGTATAAATTTGCCATGGATTTAAGCCTTCTGTATAAGATAAATTCATCCATAGTATTTTTGGATTACTCTATTTACTTATTTGATTACTTATTTACTCATTTGATTATTTCTGTTCTCATTAATTTTCTAATTATTATGACTAGACAACTAAGTTCTGGGTAAGATATGTCATTATTACATAATGATGTCTTATTCTTGGCATTATAAATGACTATACTGTGTTGTACTTTTATTATATTTATGACATATGAGAAATAAATAATAGGAACTTTAAGAAGACTCTATCACTTCATATCTCTTTGGTCTCTTTCTCTGTCTTTAACATTGGTCAGGTTCCAAACTAGTGAAAACTACAGAAACAAGTGCAGTTTTCTAGTATAGTCTTTCATCTTACGAAAATATATTTAATCCCCACTCTTTTTTAAGTTTCACTTTGCCTTAAGGGGAGTGGTCTTAAGAAAACTCTTAGTATAGTTGTGAGTATCCATAGTGTCAAATGAGGGGAAACATTGTAACAATGTTAGGAGCCAAAGTTCTCACCACAATCTCATCACATGTCCTGAGCTATTTTTTACTTGTTAACTCAGAACAACAAATACTAAAGAAAGTGCCAAACAACCTCAATTCTTCTGGCTCACACTTAATATATAGCAGAGATATGAAATAGCCCCCAATCCCAGATCTTCCATGGGTAATTTTGGGGAAGTGTTTTTCATAGAGATGTTGAAGTCCATGGAAATCAGGTAGAACACTAAAGGACCCGGTTGACCCAGTACATTGCAACCCTCTGCTCTCATGTGCACCTCACACACAGCCAGTCTACAGATTAGAGACCACCATTTCTGGGGGTTGTTATCTTTTTTTTGTTTTGTTTTTTTGAGACAGAGTCTTGCTCTGTCGCCAGGCTGGAGTGGTGCAGTGGTGCAATCTTGGCTCACTCCAAACTCCGCATCCCGGGTTCAAGCAATTCTCCTGCCTCAGCCTCCCGAGTAGCTGGGACCACAGGCACACACCACCACGCCTGGCTAATTTTTATATTTTTAGTAGAGAACGGGGTGTCATCATGTTGGTAAGGATGGTCTCAATCTCTTGACCTCGTGATCCGCCTGCCCCGGCCTCCCAAAGTGCTGAGATTACAGGCGTGAGCCACCGCGCCTGGCCAGTTCTTTTCCTTTAAGTTGTATTAACTGCATAGTAGTTAGTTTCTCTTTCTTCTTTCTTTAATAGGATCATCTCAACATATTTAAAAAATATGCCATATATATATATATAAGATTTGCCACCTCTGGGTCATTAAATGGCATCACAGACATAGAAATGTACCAATTCCTTTTTTGTGAAATTTATCCATTCATGCAAAAGAAGTATGATAATTAAAAATAATTTTGAACATTGGGTATCCTAGGCTCTGAGTGTGAGGCTCTCAGAAAATTAAAATGACATAATCATCGTACTTGCAAAGCTTAAAGCCCAGTGGGGAAGAGCAACATGATAGGAACAAAGGTAGAGTATAATAAGTGCTGTTGCAGAATCACAGGCCAAGGGGAGCTCACGTCTTTGAGCTTCAATTTCTTTATCTGTTGCGGGGGAGAGTATCTCATGAAGCTGTTTTGAAGCTTATCTAAGACAATGCATGTGAAAACACTGTAAAATTGTAAAGCTGTGGACATGTCAGTTGTTATGTTTGGTTTAAAATAGAAGCTGGGAGACTCTTTATTCTGAAACCATGTAGATAATCCAGGGATGAGACTCTAGTTAAAGTGAGGAAAACAATGTACTTGCATGTCAAATGCAGTTCCTGGGAGAATGTTTGTATTATTAGGAGACTCTCATTCCAGAAATCATTTTGTTGGCATTTATACTAAGTGGTGATGACATTGAGAACAGCACAGCTTCATCTGACATCTGACGTTATTGTCAGCCTTTCTTAGTACCCATGGTATGTTTTTACTGTATCTCGTGAATAAGATAATATATTAAGTCTCCTGGCATAGAAGGATATATGTAAGATACGTGTTGTATAGTTGCTTTCTAGAGTGTCTTCATAGCACTTTTCCAGTATTTCTATTTATTGCTATTCCCTCTCCACCTCTGTTTCTTTCCCATTAGTTCTTTACAGGTAGGGAGATTATATGTCCCAGTTTGCCTGTCCTGGTTTATGTCTCTTGTCCCTACATCCCATCTACTTAACATTTTAACACCCTCAAAAGCATCCCAATTTGGACCTCACCTTATCTGGTCACCCTGGCTCAAAGCATAGAAGAAAATTCAATGAAGAGCCAGCAAATTAGTGAAATTGTACAGATGTGTGATAACTGACTTCAGTCCCTGAGCTGAGCTGATTTACAGAATGTGGATTTGGTCCAGTAATATCCTGGAATGCAACTTACAGATGTAAGTAAGTAGTGCCTGATTATAGCTACACACTATAGCAGGTTTCCTAATGAGCTGTTAAAACGAAAGCATGTGTTTGTTCACTCTGGCACAGAACAGTAGCTTTGACACTTCAGTAGTTTTCACCATAGCATGGCTTGTTGGGGCTTGAAGACTGGCATTCCTTCTTAAAGGCCCATGGAGGTTTTCATTCACTGTGAGCTATGTGTTAAGCTGGTATTGATCTTGTTTTTGACCATCATTCACCCATGGCAGCCAACCAGGGAGGTGTAAAATGCTTTCATCCCCCCGCCCACGTATGCACCTCCTTTGGTGCGACCCATGGGATGACAGTTACGATGCAGCTTGAAAGGATGGCTCTACATTGCAGCTTCTCTGCCTCATCCTCGCTACCCTTTTAGAATGAGAAAAGAGGATTGAAAGGTTCAAAAGCCTAGAGAGAAAATTCTGCAGTCCTTTGTTTTTCTGAGCAGAGGGAAAGGTGCTACTTCGTATGACTGCTTGCAATCCCCGATATAATAGAATAAAACTGTCCCTACTGCCAGCATTAATATGAAATTTGTATAAAGGTGGAGGGATTACTTTACTGTTTTATTAATATGCAATCCCAATATTTTCATTGCAGGGCAGCTTGCAAATTCATTGCAAATTATGCTGAATTAAAATTAAATACATAAATCTACCTTTCTCTGTTGGCAGCTGTATTGGAGTTTGGGATTGGCCTCTGTGCTTATTAGAGCCAAAGAACGTATATTATTTAATTCTTGCAAAGTGAAAGTAAAAGATCAGGAAATAAAGACAAATCAGGGGAATGGAACATGTTTAGTGCGATTCCTCTTTTACTCTCCAGCAAGGGAAAGTGGCTTAAAGATCTCTGTTAAAACAGTGCTTCTCACACTTTAATGTGAGACTCTTGTTATGTAGATTCTTACTCCTGGGTCTAGGATGGGGGCCTAAGATTCTGCATTTCTAACTAGCTGTAGAGCATGCTGGTGCTGCTGGGCCACAGGCCATGACTTGAGTAGCAGGTTGTCAGGAAGTGTGTGCTTCAGTGGGCTGTGACTCTGCATGTCACTGTTGTGAAATATGCAGATGAGAATGGCACACACCAGACCCTCAACTGGCAGGAGGAGCTGTGTTTTAGCTAGAGGTTAGGGTGAGAGGGACCACCCAGACTTGTAAAGCTTAAGTATTGTCCCGGTCTCTTTACCAGTCTTAAGGTATCTCTAACAGAGGCCCAATGTTCCTGCTAATGAAATGAATAAAGAAATGTTACAGTCCATGGATTTGTAATTCCAGTAACGGCTTATTTTACATCTATTAAAGGCTACA
This sequence comes from Pan troglodytes, assembly GCF_028858775.2. NCBI lineage: Eukaryota > Metazoa > Chordata > Mammalia > Primates > Hominidae > Pan > Pan troglodytes. The sequence continues at coordinate 115,280,280 of NC_072409.2, read as the reverse complement.
AGGAAAGAAGTGGAGGGAAGGGCTGGCAGACTAAGAAAATAGGAAATGAGAAGAAATGCACAAAGGAGAGTTCCATTTCCTCCTGCTTCTATCAAAGGAAAAAAAGATGTTATGTGCCTTCTCTTTCCACCTCTAAATAAAGCAACAGGGCCACCACTAACTAGTTTGTGTGACTATATTCTGGCTATTTAACCTCTGCTATTTCACAAAAAGTCCTCATCTGTGAAAGGAGAAATTTGGAATCGGGACAGTTTTCAGAACCCCTTCAATTGTTAAAGCATAGCGACTAAGAATTTTATGGTCATACAACACTAAAAATCATACATATGTCCTTAGGAATGGGGTTTTATTTCTGTTAGAGCACCTCCAAAACAAGTGTGTGTGTTAATACATGTGCATTTTATATTTTTCTTTATATTCTTTGTTCTCTTCCTTTTAAGAAAATCTATTTTGTTTCATTGCTTCAAAATTCCTGAAAAATTTTCTGTCTTTTTATATAATCCAGAGTTGGCTGTGTTAATTTCTGCTTCCATCATACTAATTTAGGAAACGTGGCCTAACAGTGGCAGGAATAGCTAGAACTTTCTTCTGTGACTTACTGGCATTTTCCCTAAGCATCTGCATGTGTTGGGTGTATGTGTAAGTACCATGCATTGGATACATCCTCTGTTGAAAGGATAAAGGAATGCTTGTTCGTTCCACAAGTTACCTTGGCTCCAACTCTGTTCCATACTCAGCCTGTTCTCTCAACACAATGATGTCTTCAGTCTTAGGACAGAAGTCTGGAGTTCATTCACATCTCTATTTTGATTAATTGTTTTACACATCAGGCTCCATGTAATGTAGTGGATAATGAAATGCTCTAAGTGGGTTAGGGATTTTCAGTTCTTAGACTTGTGGATGAGAGAATTTCAAAAATTATGTACAAATTTACCATCATAGATAATGTTTGTATGATATACAGAGGTTGAGTTTTATAAAATATAAATTGCTGTGAGCCAGAAATGAAAAATAAATGTAGAATCCCATGATAAAAAACTAAAGTTGCTATATTAAAATTAATAGTATACTGGGATTTTTGATACATTGTTTTGAGGATGTGTTTACTATGTTCGAAGCAATAAATTTAGGAATGGAATCTAGTTTCATTAGCCCTGCTATAACATTTTGGTGAGAATATAAATTAATACCTGCTTTTTGAAGGACAGCCTGACATTATCCATTAGATGTGTAGGCCCTATTTTCTTCATCTCACAGATTCATTTCTTGTAATTTACCCATTTATAATTAATTATTGCAAACATTTGTTTGGAATTATTGGACAGGTACAGAAAGCTATATGTAAAAGTACATTCATCAAAGTGTTTGCAGTGGGGGCCAGGTGCGACGGTTTACTCCTGTAATCCCAGCACTTTGGGAGGCTAAGGCGGGTGGATCATCTGAGGTCAGGAGTTCGAGACCAGCCTGGCCAACATGGTGAAACCCCGTATCTACTAAAAATACAAAAAAATTAGCCAGACATAGTGGTCTGCACCTGTAATCCCAGCTACTCAGGAGGCTGAGGCAAGAGAATCACTTGAATCTGGGAGGCAGAGTTTGCAGTGAGCCGAGATCGTGCCATTGCACTCCAGCCTGGGCGACAAGAGCGAAACTCTGTCTCAAAGGTAAAATAAAGTGTTTGCAATGTGAAGAAACAATCTAAATATTCAACAATAAAGGAAGGTCAAATGAGACAAATATGAAAGGGGAATACTGTGCAGCCATAAAAGAGAGATGTGGTTGTTATCTTAGGAAGATGACTATAATATGAAGTTAAAAGTTATAAAGGAACATTTGGGAAGAATGTATAGGTACATACATGCTTATAAAAGCACAAGAAAGAACTGGGAAGCAATACACCAAAACGTTGATAGTAGTAGAATTACGGCTGATTTTTTACTTTCTCTGTCATGCATTTCTTTATTGTTGAATATTTAGTACTAGCATGGAGAGGGAATAGAAAACTTAATTTGGAAGGGATGGGGAAAAAGTAGCCACCCTGGGAGCTGAGTTAGAGGAGAACACAGAGCCCAGGTGTTTGAGCATCTGTTCCGGCGTTGGCGGTGGGAATTCTCTGAATAGTCCTCACTGTGCCAGAGAAGCTTTCTGCGCACAGCTGGGTCCTGTGAGGCCAGACCTGTGTCCTGCTGACTCATACGCAGCATCCCATATGGCCTTAACTTTATTTAGCAACGTCAGCTCAAGGAAGCCTTGTGTTCCCTTTGGGCCCAGGATTTAGAAGAGCATAATCATAGAATGTCTGTCAGGCCTGAAAGTGTCATTAGGGCTGTCCTATTCTGGACATGAAGAGTCTGAGGCCCAGAGCATTTAAGTAACGTTCCCAGAGTCCCAGAGGTGATTCGAGGCCAACTGGAAATGAAAATGCGGTTCCCAGGCTCTTGGTCTCTCTAGTGCTACTACTTTGCTTGTCTCCAAGCTCTGCTCTGGTGGATGAGTCTCCAGTTGTCACAAGCAGTTTTTAAGGCCAGAGCAAAAGGTTTCCAGGTAAGAGAATTTTTTTTGTCATATAAGAGAAGATTAAATTAATAGGACTTTTGTTCAGATCTGCATTCAGTGAGTTACATGGAAATTTCAGAGGTTGTTGACTTTCCTTGGGTCTGGCTTCTTTTGGATATTTAATAAAGGCTGCAAAACCTTTCCCTTGAATGATGCAGGTTTGCTGAAAACCACAAAACTTTGCATTTGATTTCGGAGGTTTCAAGAGCCCTGTAAAGCCTGTCCCTGGGTTCTAAATGTCCTTTGTCTTGTGCTCCCCTGTTTTCAAGCAGTTCTTTTGCATTTGGAGGTAACAGAACTGTGATCTGGTTTGGTTTTCATACCTTTGTTGCAGATATGTTTTCTTCAAATAAAAAAGAAGGAAAGGATAGCAACTAGGAAGATGAACAAGCCTCATCACATTGGAAACTTAGTGTTGTCTTTGTGTTTACAGTTGCTGTTAGATTGTCATTCCAATAAAAGTAAAATGATGTAATACTTTCTAAAGCTCCCGTCACACTAGCACAAGTGCTTTCATTTTCTGCAGAGTGTGCCACCCTGTTCCTTTCCACATGGATACTTCCTGCTTACAGCCAAAGACTGTTCATTATGCCCTTTCATGCTTCCACGTGAAAGACACAAACTGAGGCTGAAATTGAGTGGCTTCTTACCAAAAATTAGGTATTTGAATAAGAGCAGATAGTTTTTACTTAAAAGATGTAAGTTTTGAAAATGGCCACATGCAGCGGTTAACACACTGATGACTGGACTTACCTGAAGAGTTTCTGATTCAGTAGCCCGTTGTGGGGCCCAAGCATTTCTAATAAGTCCCCAGGTGATGCTGACATCGCTGGTCCACTTCCACACTTTGAGAAACGGTGGCCCAGAGAATAGCAGTCTTAGAAGGCAGGGTGTTTTCCAAATTTTGCTGAAGACAAGAATCAGTTGAGAATGTTTGTTAGAAATGTAAATTTTAACACCATGTCAGACTCACTGAATCAAAATCTCTGGGAGAACCTTGGAATACTATATTATCAGATTTGGAGGAACTACTATTCTCTTGCTACCAGGTAAGCCCCATAGAGTGTCACTTGTTTGCAAACCACTCACAGGACAATAGAATTTTTTTTTTCAAACACTAACTCAACCAGAAGGGACCATATAATATATTTACCACTCTAATCGTTTTCTCATCCGTTGTCTGCTTTGACCCTATGACCCCATGAGCCCCTAGCAGCATCCACATTTTTAAATGAATTTTAAGTCACCCTTCTAAGACATAAATATTTTTGTTTCAGGTACCAATATATTGTTTGAAAGAGATACCAGAATACCTGCTTTCTGAGAATTTCCTCAAGTTTTACTGAGTTCCTTTTTAATAAGCATAGTCACAATATGCATTTGTGTGTGTGTGTGTGAGAGAGAGAGAGAGAGAGAGAGAGATAAAGGGAGAAAGGAAAAAGAAATGTGGTTTTCTGCCAAGTTCAAGTTCCCTAGTGATGGTGATGCTGCTGATCTCGGAACACGTTTTGAGAACCACTGGAATAGACCAATAACTCTCAAATGTAGCAGTGGGAATCTCCTGGAGGAGCTTTGAAATATACTTCTGCTCAGGTCTCGCCCCCAGAGAATAGTTCAATTGGTCTTCGGTGAGACCTAGACAGTAATTCTAATAATCATCCAGCCGGGCGTGGTAGCTCACGCCTGTAACCCCAGCACTCTAGGAGGCCAAGGCGAGTGGATCACCTGCGGTCAGGAGTTCGGGACCAGCCTGGCTAACGTGGTGAAACCTCGTCTCTACTAAAAATACAAGAAATTAGCCGGGCATGATGGCACACGCTTGTAATCCCAGCTACTCGGGAGGCTGAGGCAGGAGAATCGCTTGAACCCGGGAGGCAGAGGTTGCGGTGAGTGGAGATCACTCCATTGCACTCCAGCCTGGGAAACAAGAGCAAAATTCTGTCTAAAAAAAAAAAAAAAAAAAATCCAAGATTGTGAACCATTACTGTAGGTTGCTCCAGATAAAAGGTAATGGGTTAGGAAGCTTAAGACTTGATGAGGAAAAATAAAGGTTAAACCAGTGCTCCTTCCACTTCAGTGTGCATACAAATCACCTGGGGGTCTTGCTGGAATGCAGATTGATTCTGTAGGTCTAGGGTAGGGCCCAAAATGCTGCTTTTTAAAATCAAGTCAGGCAGATGCTGCTAAGATTGCCCAGGGGTCTACACTTTGAGTAGCGAGGTGGTTAGAAAGTGTTGACCTATGTAAGTGCTTATCAACACACAGTTTTTATATATTTTTAAGTAGTATAGAACAAATAAAAGCAATGTCATTGAGATTTCAGATACCTTAACTTAGAAACAATAAATATTTTGCCATTAATGACTATTTCCCTTCCCTTGATGGCTAAAACATTTTGTTTTTGCTTCTCCCTACCTGCTTACTCAGAGTTTCAATCAAATGCTTGTAAATTAATTTTGCTTTAGTATGACACATGTATTAACAGGCCTTTCCCCTTTGTAACTGGGTCCCAGGATTCACAGAGTTTGAGGATCTTGCCTTCTGGCTTCCTCCTTGCCTCAGACCCTGCCCTTTAGGTGTTACTGCCCTAAGAGGCTGAAAGTTTAGTAATGCCCCAGGGCCTCGTTGCAGGAGCTAGTCACTTTTGGCACTTTCTTGCTGTCAGACTGCAGGCTCTGGGAGCCAGTCTTCTTGTGACATGGCTTCATCCTGTGTCTCTGGCTTGAGCCCAACCTTTCAGGCCTGGGTTAGGGGTGAAGCCTTTTATCTGGCAGGTCCCACAGTCGGGCGCCTTTCCCAGCGTGGTGGAGTTGAGACCTTGCTGTCAGAGCCTGTTCAGAAGGAGAGAGGGAGAGACAAGACCTTCACGTGAGGAGGAAAGAGTTTAAGTCCCGTCTGTGGAATCTGTTTCCCCTGGCTTGTTGAATTTTCTCAGCTGAACATGGCAGAAGTGGTTGATATTTGAATTAGAGGCTATGGAAGTGTCCTTGGGAAATGGGTGGGGCTGAGCCAGTGGTCTTCCCTTTTGCCTCTACCTCATGCTGACCAGGGGACAAGGCTCTGTCTCCTGGGTGTGGCCTGTCATTGGTCAGTCTGTGACCATACTGCTATTCTCCAAGGCATTCCTCAACAGAATGGGATCAGGCTTTTTCAGTCATTTCCCATTTTTAAAGGACATCTCCATGGCAGATGCCCCCACTCCCTCCCAGTGCCTGAATATTTGCCTGTCTAGCATGGGTAGGTGAACGTCAGCAGAACTCTTGAAGAATCACTAAAGGGATGTGCTTGTCCTAGCAGGAGAGTCTGTGACAATAAAAAAGCAGCGAATGTTCTGAGTCTCCTATATTAAAAAGGGAAAAGCTTAAGTGAGGTTTATTTCCACTAAAGGATAGCAACATAAGGCAGCTTGACCTTCAGTGTGACTGGAGCACCGTAAATGCTACTTCTACTTTTTTCCTTTTTTTTCTATTGTGGTGAAAAACACATAGCATAGATTTGCCCTCTGAATGTTTAAGTGTACATTTCATTATTGTTAACTGTATGCACAATGCCATGACAGATCTCTAGAACTTTTCCATTTCACGTGACTAAAATGCTATACTCATCAAACAACTCTCTGTTTCCCCCTTGCGCCAGCCCCTGGCACCAACCTTTCTACTTTCTGTTTCTATGAGTTTAATTACATGTATATGTCATAGAAATTTGGCTTTTTGTGATTGGCTTATTTCACTTAGCATAGTGTCTTCAAGTTTCCATTCTATTCATGTTGTAGCATGTGATAGAATTTGCTTTTTTGTAGGCTAGATAATAGTCCGTTGTATGCATATACCACATTTTCCTTAGGCGTTCATCTGTTAATGGACTTTTAGGTTGCTTCTGCATGTTGGTCATTGTGAATAATTCTGTAGTGAACATGGGGATACAAATGTCTCTTCGAGTTCCTGTTTTTAGTTCTTTTGGGCATATACCCAGAAGTAGGGTTCTTGAATCATATGGTAGTTCTATTTCTTATTTTTTTGAGGAACCTCTATATTGTTTTCTGTAGCAGCTGCACCATTTTACAGTTTCACCAACAACCCTCACCAATGTAGGGTTCCGGTTTCTCTACATGCTACCGATGCTTTGTTTTTTTGTTGTTGTTTGTTCTTGGTTTTTTTTAATAGTGGCCATCCTAATGAGTATGAGGTGATACTGTGGTTTTGATTTGGTTCTGCCTTTTTAAACTCCAGATTCAGTCTCTGGTTACAGCTTTTCCCATAACCATTTTCAGGTGAGGTGCGTATGCTGCGTTGGTAACATAAATTTAACATTGTGAGAGCTTTTATCAGGCAGCAAATTGTAAAGCCCCTTCTAGGTCAGACACTTGACCTCTGTAAAGCTTAAGTTAGGAACTTGTATGTTCTTAATAAAACACAAGAAAATATGGGAAATTTCCATTTGGCATGAGCCTTTCTGTTTTCTTGGTGGTGGTGATGTGGGGGTGGTATAGGCTCTTCCTAAGTTGCCCAGGCTGGAATGCAGTGGCTCTTCACAGGTGCAATCATAGCTCACTACAGCCTCGAACTCCTGTCTCAGCCTCACAAGTACTGGGACTACAGGCATGAACCACCATACCCAGTTCCATTCTGCTTTAAACAGTGGAAAAAATACATGTATTTTTTTAAATGGAAGGGTTGGTTATATCTTCAATGTGAAATCCTCTATGTGAAATCTAAATAAACTATTCCTGGAATATCCAGTGTCCTTTCCCCGTGATGATAAACAAAGCCCAGAGCTGCCTCTCTTTAAAGATAGTAAGAAGCCCATGCATAAACAAAACACATAAAAATAAGATCATTTATTTTATTTTACTCATCCGCTTAAACCCATCAATGACTTTTAACTTAGAAGAAAACCTAGTCTTCCTACTATGACCAACAGGACTAAGGAAATCGCATAACTTAGCCTTTGCTTACCTCTCACTTCAGCCCAACCTACTCTTTCCCTCTCTTAAAAACCCAGTAGCTGAAATATATGGAGCTCTTTCTGGCCCCGAGCCTCCACACCTTTTAAAGAAAAAAAAAGATTGTAATTTTGATGAAGACCACATTGTCAATTTTTATTTCTATGGCTCTTACTTTTGGTATTATGTCTAGACCTCTCCAAGCCCTAGGTCTTAAAGATCTTCTAGGTTTTCTTAAGTTCTATAGTTTTTTTTTTAATTTTAGATTTAAGATTCATTTGGAATTAACTTTTGTATAAGACAGAAGGTTAAGAAGATTCATTATTTTGACTATAGATACCAGATTGCTGTAGCACTGTTTGTTGAAAAGACTTTCCTTCCTTTTCTGAAAGAGTTTTTCTTTTCTGAAATGCCTTTGTCAAAAATCGCATAGGCACATTTGTGTGGGTCTATTTCTGGGCTGTATGCTGTTCCTGGGACCATTTTTACCTTCCACCTTTCCCCTAGTTAACTCCTACTTATCCTTCAGGTCTTGGTTTCAATGTTGTTTCCGTGGAAAGACCCTTAAGGGCCACCCATTCCTATACATCTGCATACCCTCAACTGCAGTCCTAAGGAAGGGTACCTCTGTTATTCTCACTCAACACCTGTTTTTTTCTCCTTCGTAGCATTTAGCATAATACGTTTATAACTTTTTTTGTTTGTGCACATATAGTTCGTGCCTATAAGCCTCAAAAAGGCAAGAACTGAGTTTATTTTGTTCACCACTGTAGTGCCCAGCACTGTGCCTATTACATGCTGAGTTCTCAGTCAATATTTTTGAATAAATGAGTGAAACAAAGTTAGGCTTCCTGGAGGATGTTTTCTAAATCCCTAGGTATCGTTTTCTTAAGATCAGAGGATATTCTTGGCTCTTGGAGCCTTAGGGCATAATTGTTTTCCCAGTTAACCCATCTTTGAAGATAGGGATTTTGAGAACTTTTGGCCTACCTCAGAGTCACCTAGCGGGTTATCAAAATGCAGATTGCAGGGCCCCAAACCCAGAGTTCCTGCTTCAGTAGGTCTGGGATGGGCCCCAAAATTTGGATTTCTAACAAGTTCCCAGAAAATAATGCTGATGCTGCTGTTCTGGGAACCCACTTTGAGAACTGTATTAGTCTGTTCTTGTACTGCTATGAAGAACTACCTGAGACTGGGTAATTTATAAAGAAAAAAGGCTTAATCGACTCACAGTTCCACAGGCTGTAAAGAAGCATGGCTGGGAAGCCTCAGGAAACTTACAATCATGGTGGATGGCGAAGGGGAAGGTGGCACGTCCTATGTGGTGGGAGCAGGAGAAAAAGAGGGAAGAAGGTAATGCTATGCACTTTCAAACAACCAGTTCTCGGGGGAAGTCCGCCCCCATGATCTAATCGCTTCCCACCAGGCCCCTCTTCCAGCACGGAGGGTTATAACTCATAAGATTTGGGTGGGGACACAAATCCAAACCGTATCAAGCACTAGTGTTTTAACGTTAAGAATCTGAAGAGGCCCGAGTCACTGAGCCGCCACTGCCAAGGACTCATCTCCCCCTTCTCCCGCCACCGCCCGCTTTTGCAGCCATTTCCACTGAGGAAAAAGAATCGTATGTCCACAGTCCAGAACCTCCACTCTTTCCACCCCTTTGCTGATACAAGTAAGGGTGATACCTGTCCTGCTGGCACTGAGGATTATATCCATATAAGAATTCATCCAACAGAGAAATGGCAGGAAGACCCTTACTACTGTCCAAGGGACTGCTGATGATTATGATAAAAAGAAACCAATGAAGGCATTTAAAAAGAAATTTGCCTGCAATGATACTGTAATTGAGCATCCAGAATATGGAGGTCATTCAGCTACAGGGTGACCAGCACAAGAACATGTGCCAGTTCCTCTTAGAGATTGGAATGGCTAAGGACAACCAGCTAAATGTTCATGGGTTTTAAGTGCTGTGGCTCGCTGAAGCTTGAATGAGGTTTTCCTTGCAATGAGTAGAATTTCCTTTCTGTCCCTTGTCACAAGTTTAAAAACCTCACAGCTTTGTATAATGTAACCATTTGTGGTCTGCTTTTAACTTGACCTAGTGTAATTCCTTCATGCAGTAAACTTGAAAGAGCCATGCTGTCTAGTCTTGAAGTCCCTCATTTAAACAGAGGTCAAGCAGTAGGCGCCTGGCAGTGTCAAGCCTGAAACAAAGCAATACTGTCATGTTTCAGCCACATCTAGAGCCCTAAGATCATAGACAACTACGTCTGGCCAGAAGCTCCTCCGCTCTCCCTCTGCAGAGTTCCCTGCCCTAAGAGACTGTCACCACCCGAACAATCCTCGGTGAATCTAAGAGGAGAGGATGGGGTAAGGCAGCAACAGCAACTCTACCACTGGAAGGGAGCCTTTGGTGGTCAAAGAAAGATCCCCTGGTGTCTATAACCTGACCAGGGGCAGAGTTTTAGAGAGGCCCCCTTCCCAATAGCGAGGTGATAGGACATCTGGCTTGCCACAAAGGTCTTTTTGACCAGACATGCCCTAGCTAAGGGATGTCCAAACACCAGAATGTGAGACCAACCTTCCATCAAAGTTAAACCTTTGACAAGGGAACAAATCTCAAAACTGATGTACCAGTCATGTAGCTAGCTGTAGAGCTTGCAACTTAATGGCAACAGCTGTCCAATGTCATGGGAAGTAACCAACTGGTTTTGAGGTTTGTTTGTTTTTTTTCCCCTCCAGTTTTAATGTTATGTGTAATGTATTTAAACCCTTTTTTTAAATTTAAGTTCTAGGGTACATGTGCACAACATGCAGGCTTGTTACTTATGTATACATGTGCCATGTTGGTGTGCTGCACCCATTAACTCGTCATTTACATTAGGTATTTCTCTTAATGCTATCCCGCCCCCCTCCCCCCACCCTACAACAGGCCCCAGTGTGTGATGTTCACCGCCCTGTGTCCAAGTGTGCTCATTGTTCAGTTCCCACCTATGAGTGAGAACATGCAGTGTCTGGTTTTCTGTCCTTGCAATAGTTTGCTCAGAATGATGGTTTCCAGCTTCATCCATGTCCCTACAAAGGACATGAACTCATCCTTTTTAATGGCGGTATAGTATTCCGTGGTGTGTATGTGCCACGTTTTATTAATCCAGTCTATCATTGATGGGCATTTGGGTTGGTTCCAAGTCTCTGCTATTGTGAATAGTGCCACAATAAACATACGTGTGCATGTGTCTTTATAGCAGCATGATTTATAATCCTTTGGGTATATATCCAGTAATGGGATCACTGGGTCAAGTGGTATTTCTAATTCTAGATCCTTGAGGAATCGCCACACTGTCTTTTACAATGGTTGAACTAGTTTACACTCCCACCAACAGTGTAAAAGTGTTCCTATTTCTCCACATCCTCTTTAGCACCTGTTGTTCCCTGATATTTTAATGATCGCCATTCTAACAGGTGTGAGATGGTATCTCACTGTGGTTTTGATTTGCATTTCTCTGATGGCCATTGAGGATGAGCATTTTTTCATGTGTCTGTTGGCTGCATAAATGTCTTCTTTTGAGAAGTGTCTGTTCATATCCTTCGCCCACTTTTTGATGGGATTGTTTGATTTTTTCTTGTAAATTTGTTTAAGTTCTTTGTAGAATCTGGATATTAGCCCTTTGTCAGATGGGTAGAAGCCAAATCATGAGTGAACTCCCATTCACAATTGCTTCAAAGAGAATAAAATACCTAGGAATGCAACTTACAAGGGATGTGAAGGACCTCTTCAAGGAGAAGTACAAACCACTGCTCAACAAAATAAAAGAGGACACAGACAAATGGAAGAACATTCCATGCTTATGAATAGGAAGAATCAATATTGTGAAAATGACCATACTGCCCAAGGTAATTTATAGATTCAGTGCCATCCCCATCAAGCTACCAATGACATTCTTCACAGAATTGGGAAAAACTACTTTAAAGTTCATATGGAACCAAAAAAGAGCCCACATTGCCAAGACAGTCCTAAGCCAAAAGAACAAAGCTGGAGGCATCACGCTACCTGACTTCAAACTATACTACAAAGCTACAGTAACCAAAACAGCATGGTACTGGTACCAAAACAGAGATAGACACTAATGGAATGGAACAGAGGCCTCAGAAATAACACCACACATCTACAACCATCTGATCTTTGACAAACCTGACAAACACAAGAAATGAAGAAAGCATTCCCTGTTTAATAAGTGGGGCTGGGAAAACTGGCTAGCTATATTTAGAAAGCTGAAACTGCATCCCTTCCTTACACCTTATACAAAAATTAATTTTTTTTTTTTTGAGACAGGGTCTTGCTCTGTTGCCCAGGCTGGAGTGCAGTGGCGCGATCTCAGCTCACTGCAATCTCCGCCTCCTGGATTCAAGTGATTCTCCTGCCTCAGTCTCCCAAGTAGCTGGGATTACAGGCACCCGCCACCACGCCTGGCTAATTTTTGTATTTTTAGTAGAGATGGGGTTTCACCTTGTTGGCCAGGTTGGTCTCAAACTCCCGACCTCAGGTGATCCACCCACCTTGGCCTCCCAAAGTCCTAGGATTACAGGCGTGAGCCACCACGCCAGGCCTAAACCCTTATTTAAGTAAAACTTGTTTTCAGAAAAAAAAGAATCTCAGGATGTGTTACATGTCCCCCTTTTACTTAGTGACAGTCCCAGGCACACTTGAGCTTGTCATTAACAATATTCATCAATTTAAGAGTTGATCAGAGAAGGTCATACAAGAATCCAATCTCAGTGGAATTAAAGGAAAAATTTTTGCTAAGCAGAAAATAAATGAGAACTGTACATTTAAAATAAATAAATGAACAGAAAGCCTTTCAAATCATACTAAACTAACATATCTGTGGCTACTACATTGTTGTTCTTTAATGCTTAAATAGGTAAAAGCACTGATGTTTTGGTTGAAACTACCAGCAGTAGGAATGCTTGCTCAGTAAGAGCAAGACCCCACTAACACAGTCATATTTATAAAGTCAAGGTTTAGGTTTCTGCCAGGGTCTGTTTTCCCTAAATCTATTACAAACAAATGAAAGCAAATCAGTAAATACTGTTTTAATGTACCTATACCGAGTCATAAAATTATTTTCCTCCCAAGTCAGGAAGAAACATAAAGTTGGTTAACTGAAAAAGAGAAAGTTTAATCATTCTGATTTTCATTCTGATGCTCTTCTTTAGACTGTCTATTGCTGCTTTCTTTTGTAGCAGAACAGCTGATTTTCGGCCTAGGTTTTCATGGTCTGATAAACCTTCACCATAGACAGTTTCTTGGAAAGAAACTTTGCAAGTGTCAGTTATCTTTAAATGTTCAGGAAGCTGTGTGGGTCTCCGACCCAGCTGGAGCAGAGCCAGCACGGGATTCTGAAAGCATTTGCAGGCTCTGAGATGGTTTTAACCTGTTCCTTGGCAGTGCAGCCCTTGTGTACACTCTTGGAAAGATACTAATGTTTACTTTCATGATGTAGAATGGGTGAGCAGTGAAGGGTTCTAGGAAGGTTCAACACACTCATGCCCACTTTGGGACACAAGGAGGCAGATGCTATCATGGGAACTCTTCAAATAAGGTGGTATGGTTTGGCTGTATCCTCACCCAGATCTCATCTTGAATTGTAGTTCCCATAATCTCGTGTGTTGTGGGAGGGACTCGATGGGAGGTAATTGAATCATGGGGGCAGTTACCCTGATTCTGTTCTTGTAATAGTGAGTTTTCATGAGATCTTTACACTTGATTAATGTTAACTGTAGTTGTCCTACTGATCTATCGAACACCAAGTCTTATTTCTTCTAAGTGTATTTGTACCCATTAATCTACTGCTCTTCATTCCCCATCCCCGCTACCCTTCCCAGCCTCCGGTAACCACTAGTCTACTCTCTATCTTCATGAGATTCACTTTTGTAGCTCCCACATCTGAGTGAGAACATGCGACATCGTCTTTCTGTGCTTTGCTTGTTTCACTGAACATAATGACCCCCAGTTTCATCCATCTTGCTCCAAATGACAGGATTTAATTCTTTTTATGGCTGGATAATATTCTATTGTGTATTTTTACCATACTTTCTTTTTAAATATTTATTATTATTTTGTAGAGACAGAGTCCTGCTATGTTGTCCAGGCTGGTCTCAAACTCCTGGACTCAAGCGATCCACCTGCCTTGGCCTCCACATTTTCTTTATTCATCCATTGATGGACACTTAGGTTGATTCCGTTTTTGTCTATTATGAATAGTGCTGCAATAAACATGCAAGTACAGATCTCTCTTCAATATATTGGTTTTCTTTCTTTTAGATAAATAGTAGTGGAATTGCTGGATCATATAGTATTCTACTTTTACATTTTTGAGGAACCTCTGAACTGTTTTCTATAGTGGCTGTACTAATTTACATTCCCCCCAACAATGTGTGAGGATTTTTCTTTCTCTGCATCCTCACCAGCATGTTATTCCCTGTCTTTTTTGATAAAAGCTATTCTAATTGGGGTGAGATTATATCTCATTGTGGTTTTGATTTGCATTTTCTGGATAATTACTGATGTTGAGCACTTCTTATACCCTTTGTTCATTTGTCCTCTGTTGAGAAATACCTGTTCAGGCCTTTTGCCCTTTTTAAAATCAGATTAATGACTTTTTGCTATTGAGTTGTTTGAGCTCCTTATATATTCTGGTTATTTATCTTGTCAGATGGGTAGTTTGCAAATACTTTCTCTCATTCTATGGGTTGTTTCTTCACCTTGTTTGACTGTTTCCTTTGCTGTGCAGAAGCTTTTCAGCTTGATGTAATCCCATTTGTCCATTTTCGTTTTTGTTGCCTATGCTTTTGAGAACTTCAACAAAAAATTTTTGCCCAGACCAATGTCCCGGAGCATTTCCCCAATGTTTTCTTTTAGTAGTTTTATAATTTCAGGTGTTAGATTTAAGTCTAAATCCATTTGTATTTGATATTTGTACATGGTGAGAGATAGAGGTCTAGTTTCATTCTTCTACATATAGTTGTCCACTTTTCCCAGTGCCATTTATTGAAGAGACTGTCCTTTCCCTGTTGCATATTGTTGGCACCTCTGTCAAAAATTAGTTGGCTGCAAATGGCATGGATTTATATCTGGGTTCACTATTCTGTTCAGTCGGTGTCTGTGTCTGTTTTTTATGCCAGTACTGTGCTGATCTGGCTACTATAGCCTTGTAGTATATTTTTAAGTCAAGTAGTGTGAGGCCTCCAGCTTTGCTCTTTTTGCTCAAGATTGCTTTGGTTATTTGTGGTTCCATATAAAATTTAGGATTGTCTGCTCTGTTTCTATGGGGAATATTGTTGGTATTTTGATAGGGATTACATTGAATCAGTAAACTGCTTTGGGTAGGATTGTCATTTTAACAATATTCTTTCAATCCATGAGCATGGAATAATATCTTTTCCATTTTTTGATTCATCTTCTATTTATTTAATCAGTTTTTTATAGTGATCCTTGTAAAGATCTTTCACAGCTTTGGTTAAATTGATTCTCTGGGGCCAGGCACAGTGGCTGACACCTGCAATCCCAACACTTCGAGAGGCCAAAGCGGGAGAGTTGCTTGAGCCCAGGAGTTTGAGGCCAGCCTGGGCAGCATAGTGTGACCTCATCTCTTAAAAAAAAATCAAAATATTAGCCAGACGTGGTGGCATGTGCCTGTGGTTGCAGCTACTTGGGAGGCTGAAGTCAGACGATCGCTTGAGACCAAGAAATCAAGACTGCAGCGCTCACTGCACTGGTGACAGACTGCAGAGCTTGAGACCAAGAAATCAAGACTGCAGCGCTCACTGCACTGGTGACAGACTGCACAGCTTGAGACCAAGAAATCAAGACTGCAGCTCTCACTGCACTGGTGACAGAGTGCGAAGCTTGAGACCAAGAAATCAAGACTGCAGCGCTCACTGCACTGGTGACAGAGTGCGAAGCTTGAGACCAAGAAATCAAGACTGCAGCGCTCACTGCACTGGTGACAGAGTGCGAAGCTTGAGACCAAGAAATCAAGACTGCAGCGCTCACTGCACTGGTGACAGAGTGCAGAGCTTGAGACCAAGAAATCGAGACTGCAGCGCTCACTGCACTGGTGACAGAGTGCGAAGCTTGAGACCAAGAAATCAAGACTGCAGCGCTCACTGCACTGGTGACAGACTGCAGAGCTTGAGACCAAGAAATCAAGACTGCAGCGCTCACTGCATTGGTGACAGAGTGCGAAGCTTGAGACCAAGAAATCAAGACTGCAGCGCTCACTGCACTGGTGACAGACTGCAGAGCTTGAGACCAAGAAATGAAGACTGCAGCGCTCACTGCACTGGTGACAGACTGCAGAGCTTGAGACCAAGAAATCAAGACTGCAGCGCTCACTGCACTGGTGACAGAGTGCGAAGCTCGAGACCAAGAAATCAAGACTGCAGCGCTCACTGCACTGGTGACAGACTGCAGAGCTTGAGACCAAGAAATCAAGACTGCAGCGCTCACTGCACTGGTGACAGACTGCACAGCTTGAGACCAAGAAATCAAGACTGCAGTGCTCACTGCACTGGTGACAGACTGCAGAGCTTGAGACCAAGAAATCAAGACTGCAGCGCTCACTGCACTGGTGACAGAGTGCAAAGCTCGAGACCAAGAAATCAAGACTGCAGCGCTCACTGCACTGGTGACAGACTGCAGAGCTTGAGACCAAGAAATCAAGACTGTAGCGCTCACTGCACTGGTGACAGACTGCACAGCTTGAGACCAAGAAATCAAGACTGCAGTGCTCACTGCACTGGTGACAGACTGCAGAGCTTGAGACCAAGAAATCAAGACTGCAGCGCTCACTGCACTGGTGACAGAGTGCAAAGCTCGAGACCAAGAAATCAAGACTGCAGCGCTCACTGCATTGGTGACAGAGTGCAAAGCTTGAGACCAAGAAATGAAGACTGCAGTGCTCACTGCATTGGTGACAGAGTGCAAACCTGGGTGACAGAGCAAAACCCTGTCTCAAAAAAAAACAAAATATTCCTGGGTATTTTACATTCTGTGTAGATACGATAAATTAGATTGCTTTCTTTCTTTTTCAGGTTGTTCACTATTGGTATATATAAATGCTACTGAATTTTGTATGTTGGCTTTGTATCCTGCAACTTTACTGAATTCACTTATTACTTCTAATAGTTTTTTGGTTTTTAAAAATAGAAGATCCTGTCGTCTACATTCAAAGCGAATTTGACTTCTTTCTTTCCAATATGAACACCTTTATTTATTTTTCTTGACTAACTGGCCAGGACTTCCGCTTTATGTTGAATGAAAGTAGTGAAAGTGCACACCCTTGTCTTGTTCCAGATCTTAGTGGAAAGCCTTTTAGGTTTTCCCTGTTTGGTATGATGTCGGCTGTGGATTTGTCATATATGGCCTTTATTATTTTGAGGTATGTTTCCTCTGTACCCGGTTTGTTGAGGGTTTTTATCAAAAGGGATATTGAATTTTATTGAATACTTTTCAGCACTTATTGAAATGGTCATATGGTTTTTGTTCTTGGTTCTGTTAATGTGTATCACATTTATTGATTCGCATATGCTGAACCATCTTTGCATCCCTGGGGTGAATCCCACTTGATAATGTTGAATGATCTTTTTAATATCTTGCTGAATTCAGTTTGTTAATATTTTTTGTTGAGGATTTTTCTATCTGTGTTCATCAGTGAAATTAGCCTATTGTTGTCTTTTTTTTTTTTTGGTGGCCTTATCTGGTTTTGGTATCAGGGTAATGCCCGCCTTGCAGGATGAGTTTGAGCATTCCTTCCTCTTCAATTTTTTTTTTTTTTGAAGAGTTTGAGTAGAATTATTATAGTTCTTCTTGAAATGTTTAATAGAATTCATCAGATCCTGGACTTTTCTTTGATAGGAGACTTTTAATTATAGCTTTGATCTTATCACTTGCTATTGGTTTGTCGAGGTTTTCGCTTTCTTCGTGGTTCAATTTTGGTTGTATATTTCCAGGAATGTATCTTTGTCTTCTAGATTTTTCAATTTGTTGGCAATTGTCTCTAATGATTCTTTGTACTCCTATGGTCTCTGTTGTTTTGTATCTTTTTTGTTTCTGATTTTATTTATTTGGGTCCTCTCTTTTTAGTTAGTCCTTCTAAAGTTTTGTCAGTTTTTTTTTTTAACTAAACGTGTTTTGTTGATCTTCAGTAATGTTTTAATCTCAATTTCATTTATTTTTGCTCTGATCTTTATTATTTCCTTTCTCCTAGTAAATTTGGGTTTGGCTTGGTCTTGCTTTTCTAGTTCCTTGAGATGCTCTATTATTAGGTTGTCTTTTGGAAGTCTTTCAACTTTTTTGATGTGGATGTTTATTGCTATAAACCTCCTCTTAGTACTGTGTTTACTGTATCCCATAGATTTTGATATGTTCTGTTTCCATTTTTATTTGTTTTGAGAAATTTTTAAATGTTCTTATTTCTTCATCAACTCACTGTTTATTCAGGAGCATGTTGCTTAATTTCCATGTTTTTGTTTAATTTCCAAAGGTGTTTTGTTTTTTTTGTTTTGTTTTTTTTTTTTTTGAGATGGAGTCTCCCTCTGTCATCCAGGCTGGAGTGCAGTGGTGCAATCTGCAACCTCCACCTCCTGGGTTCAAGTGATTCTCCTGCCTCAGCCTCCCAAGTAGCTGGGATTACAGATGTACACCACCACACCCAGCTAATTTTTGTATTTTTAATGAGACAGGGTTTTGCCATGTTGGTCAGGCTGGTCCCGAACTCCTGACATCAGATGATCCACCCACCTCAGCCTCCCAAAGTACTGGGATTACAGGCATGAGCCACCACACCCAGCCCAAAATTCCTCTTGTTATTGATATCTAGTTTTATTCCATTGTGGCCAGAAAGGATACTTGATATGATTTCTACTTTTAAAAATTTGTTGAGACTTGTTTTGTGGCCTAAAATATGGTTTATTCTGGGGAATGTTCCATGTACTGATGAAACGTGTATTCTGAATAGTTGAGTGAAGTGTTTTATAAATATCAGTTGGACCTATTTGATCTGATGTGTAGTTTGATGCAATGGTTTCTTTGTTAATTTTCTGTCTAGATGATCTATTCATTGGTGAAAGTGGGGTATTTGACGTCCTCCACTATTATTGTATTACAATCTCTCTCTCTCTCTTTGTATCTATTAGTGTTTGCTTTATATACTTGGGAGCTGAATTTCAGTCCATCAAATGTATTAATCAGTTCTAAGATTTCTTTTTGATTTTTTGAATAATGTCTCTTTGTTAAATTTCTCTGATAAATTTCTGAATGGAGAATTACCGTTTTGTTTCTTGTTTTCTGGTTGTTTTGTAACTCTTCTCCTCCTTTCTTCCTGTCATCCTTTATGGTTAAGTGACTTTCTCTGGAACTATGTTTTAATTTGTTGGGGTTTTTTTTAGTGTGTTTATTATAGGTTTTTACATTGTGGTTACCATGAGGCTTATAGAAAACATCTTATAGATATAACAAGTTATTTTAAAGAGATGACAGCTTATCTTAGATAAGCAGTCCCCAGTCTGTTTTGGCACCAGGGACCAGTTTCATGGAAGACAATTTTTCCATAGATCGGGCAGTGGGGATGGTTTTGGGATGAAACTGTTCTACCTCAGATCATCAGGCATTAGATCCTCATAAGGAACGCTCAACCTAGATCCTTCGCACTTGCAGTTCACAATAGGGTTTGCACTCTTATGAGAATCTATGCTGCTAATGATCTGACAGGAGGTGCAGCAGGCAGTGCTGTGTGACCTGGTTCCTAACATGCCACGGACCAGTGCTGGTCCATGGCTCAGGAGTTGGAGATCCCTGTCTTAGATAACAAAAAAAAAGAATAAATAAAAAACTTTAAAACAACCCTCCATCTTTAATTCCATCCCCTGACATTTTGACTTTTGTTGGTCTGAATTTACATATTTTGATATTGCCTATCTCTTAACAGGTTGCTGTAGCTGTTAGGGTTTTTGATAGATTTGTCTTCTAGGTGTCATACTAGAATTATGGGTAACTTATGGGTGGACTGCACATGACAATTACAGTATTTGAATATTCTGGGGGTTTCTATACTTGATGTTACCCGTAGGTTTTATACCTTCAAATGTTTTCTTTTTGCACATTAATGTTTTTTCATTTCAGATTGAAGAACCATCTTTAACATTTCTTGTAAGACAGATCTAGTAGTGGTAAATTCTCTTAGCTTTTGTTTGTCAGAAAAAGACTATCTCTCCTTCATACTTGAAGGATATTTCTGCTGTTTGCTAGATAAAGTATTTGAGGATAGCAGGGTTTTTTGGGGTTTTTTCTTTCAGCACTTTGAAAATATCGTTCCACTTCCTCTTGACTTACGGTTTCCATTGAGAAGTGTGTTGCCAACTGAAGTGGAGTTTCTTTGTATGTTATAGCCTCCTTTTTTCTTGCTGCTTTTAGTATCCTCTTTTTGTCCTTGACCTTTGAGAGTTTTATTATTATATGCCTTGGGTGTAGTTTTATTTGGGTCAAATCTGTTTAGTGTTTTCTGACCTTCCTCTACCTGGATATTTTTCTCATATTTTGGAAAGTTTTCTGTTATTATTTATTGAGTAAGCTTTTTTCTACCCCTCACTCTTGCTCAACTTTGTCTTGAACACCAATAATTCTTAGATTTGGTCTTTTAAGGTAATATTCTGTATCTTGTAGGCAATCTTTGTATAATATATTTCCATTCATTTTACTTTTTCTCCTCTATGTAATTTCAAAGAGCCTGTCTTTGGGCTGACTGATTCTTTCCTCTGCTTGATGCATTCTGCTGTTGAGAGCCTCCAATAAATTTTTCAGTTAGCAAATATATTTTTCAATTTCAAGATTCGTTTGATTTTTTATCACTTCAATCTCTGTTAAATTCCTCTGATAAGTTTCTGAATTGCTTTTCTTTGTTGTCTTGGAGATCCCTGAGTTTCTGTAAAACTGCTATTTTGAATTCTTGGTCAGAGAGCTCATGAATCACCATCTCATTAGGGTCAGTCACTGGTTCCTTGCTTTATACATTTGGGGAGGTCATGGTTCCATGTTCTTATGGATATATGTCTGTGTCTTTGCATTAAAGGATTTATTATTTATTCCAATCTTCTCTGTCTAGTCTGTTTTGGTTTTTACTGGTATGTTTGCTTAGAGATTATTTGTAATTTAGCTGTTGAATTTCTTACACGTTTTTCCCGCTAGGTCACTGCCTCTTTTTCAGCACTAAATGGTACTTAAAACCCAGGTTTGCCTCTGTTCTTCTAGCAAAGGATCAGAGGATTGCCTGGCTGGAATGGGGGAGGTTCCAAAGGAGCTATCCCTGTGGTATGGAGAGGCTGGCTAGGAGTTCATGCCCAAGAGACCTGTGGAATCTACCTCCTACAGCGTAGTGCTGCCGAACAGCCACTCTGATTTGGCATCTCCTTTGGTTGAGTTACAGAGCGGAGCTTCCAGGGCTGGAGATGGTAATCCTGCCTCCTTCCTTTGTGTCCGGCTGTCCACAGGGTGGTATCTCCCTTCAGGCACTCCTGATGCTTCTCATGGGTTGAGGCATGGATAGGTCTCCTGCCAAAGAAGCCAAGATGGTAGGCAAGTTGTGTGTCCAACTTAATCTCACTTTTTCCAGTGTAGTATCTGAATTGGGGGAAGTTTTACATCTGCTTGATACCAAGCAGACTAGGGGAAGGGTGTCACAGATATGAAAATCTGATTCTCTTACTGTCTGCTGGAGTTTTGTTTTGTTTTTTGTTTTGTTTTGTTTTGTTTTTTACTTCTCAGTGGCCCCAGGAACTGACCGATTCTCTTTCATGAGTTCTGGGAGATTGCTGGTGATAATCTCGTTGATGTATATTTTTTTTGGTTATTCTGTGGGGAGAAGTGAAGCCAGCTTTCATCTACATTTTTAAAGTATAATTCTTATTTTGAGTGGCAAGAATCTGATTCCAGTATCCTGCCTTAGTTTTTATGCATTTTTGAAACTCCTACCATTGCATTTAGAACCTTCTACCTGGTGGAGTTTTTTTTTTTTTGTTTTTCAGTTTTGGAAGTATTTGATTTTTTGAAACAGTTGACATTCATATAAAGAACAAGGTTGATAATCAAGCCTGCTCTACTAATTCTGTGCAGTCTAGAAAAGAGTGTACTGGGACCGGGCGCGGTGGCTCACACCTGTAATCCCAGCACTTTGGGAGGCCGAGGCATGCAGATCACAAGGTCAGGAGATCAAGACCATCCTGGCTAACACGGTGAAACCGCGTCTCTACTGAAAATACAAAAAATTAGCTGGACGTGGTGGTCTGTGCCTGTAGTCCCAGCTAATCGGGAGGCTGAGGCAGGAGAATGGCGTGAACCCGGGAGGCGGAGCTTGCAGTGTGCCGAGATGGCGCCACTGTGCTCCAGCCTGGGTGACAGAGCAAAACTCCGTCTCAAAAAAAAAAAAAAAAAAAAAGAAGAAGAAGAAAAGAGTGTACTGGTTAAGTACTGAGAAGCATTGCCTTTGTGTCATGTAAGTACTTCAGGCTCTTAAATGTGTTACTCCAAGGAATAAGGTTGCAAATACAGTTGCTCTAAAAACATATTATACCAGCCTGGCCAACATGGTGAAACCCCATCTCTACTAAAAATGCAAAAATTAGCTGGGCATGGTGGTACACACCTGTAATCCCAGCTGCTTGGGAGGCTGAGGCAGGAGAATCACCTGAACCTGGGAGGCGGAGGTTGCAGTGAGCTGAGATTGCGCCACTGCACTCCAGCCTGGGCGACAGAGCGAGACTCCGTCTCAAAAAAGAAAAAAAATTACATAAAATTCCGAGATGCAGCTTTCTTATCTAAAAAGGATTTGCGCAAAGCCTCCTTGCAGTAAGCATATAGGTAACTAAGGTGTCTACCTTACGTATATGCATCACTCATTTATGCCCTAAGTTCTCATTTGTTGAAACAATAGTGCCCTTACTCTAAATCACATAATCACAAGAGCCCTAGGGCTGAATTGCTCAGCTTTAAATGTCAGCGCTGTCATACTAGCTGTGTGATGTGAGCAAGTTCTATAACTCCCTGTGCTTGTTTCTTATGTATACAGTGGAGAGAAGGGGTAGTACTTTGTAGGGTTGTTGTGAAGTTTAAACAAGGTAATAACTGTTAAGTGTTTTTAAAAGTCCCTTGAATGTAACAATTGCATCAGTGGTAAGGTATGCATTTTTCTCATATGGCCTCTGAAATGAGGATGTGTCTTATAATGAATGTAATTTCTTAATAAGCATTTTATCATTTAGTGACATCTTTTTTATTAGTAGTACTTAATGTTACACTTTGGGTGACATTTTATATTTCAATAACTAATAGTAAGAGGTCTATTAACATTAGCTGCCATCAACATTACCATCAATATTATCATCAGCATTATCTTGTTTCTAACTGAGATAGTGGCATTTGATAGTTTAGCAGTGCTAGAGTATATATCAAATCTCAATTTTATCTAACTACTTGTTTGCATTGGTGTATTTTTATCAAAGTTCTAGTGTGCTGTTTTTCATATTTGTATCATTTTAGCTAATATAAAGTATTTATGGGGTCAGCTCATGCAATGTTTCCGTCATTCATTGTACCTTACTTGGCGATCTACTAAAACATGCATCAGCATCCTTCAGTCTCCCGAAATAAATAGAGACAAAGACAAATTCTTTATTTTCTCTGTTGATGTATTTTCCTAAATCCTTTCGCAGGAGTGGTTTCTTTCTTAGCTAGGAGAACTAAGCCACCATTGTACCACTTAAGATTTACTGGTTTGCACTGTCCTCTGAGGGAGAAAAGAAGCAATTTATTGATCTGTAACACAGGAATGGACTGTGGCCAAACCTTTTCTGGTTTATACAATGCACCGACATAAGAATCTGCATAGCATTAAGAAGAATGAGCACTCACAATTTGAGGCCGCCTGTCAGCATGAATAATAACTGAGAAAAATCAATACACAATATACAACTGTTCTCTTTGCACAGACACTGCCAGGATTCACACCCAGTGACAGTGTCTTCTTTTTTTTTTTTTTTTTTTTTTTTGAGACAGGGTCTCTCACTCTGCTGTGCAGGCTGGAATGCAGTGGCGTGATCTCGGCTCACCGCAACCTCTGCCTCCCTGTTCAAGTGATTCTTGTGCCTCAGCCTCCCAAGTAGCTGGGATCACAGGCGTGTACCACCCTACCCAGCTAATTTTTGTAGTTGTAGTAGAGATGGGATTTTGCCATGTTGGCCAGCCTGGTCTTGAACTCCTGGCCTCAAGTGATCCACCCACCTCGGCCTCCCAAAGTGCTGGGATTATAGGCTTGAGCCACCACGCCAGGCCGACAGTGTCTTGTTATTTTACCAGTGATATGCTTATAGTTCCTAATTTTAGGCTTCCTCCTTATTTTGGTTTTATTGTTCAGTTTGGGGAAGGGTGGGAGGCACCAATTTGGATCTGAGAAAAAGATCTGCCAGATGAAAGAGTTTCAATAACAGGAGAGGACCTTGGGCCAAAGTTTATTAAGCTTCACTAGGAAGATTCTGGGCACATCTCCATCCAAATACCTTGACACATACTTCATTCACCCCTAGCACATGCAGCTTGTCCCTTCTTGTCTTCTGTTTGCCTTCAAGGTTTTACATGGTGGTATTTACAAGCCGTTATGGAGCAAGAGTGCAAACACACAAGGCTAGCAAGGGGCCAGTAAACAGGGTTTGGCTTAGGGTTTTGTGGTTGTTAGCTTTTAAAAGCATACTTGGTTGAATAATTCCAGAAACTGGGCTTCTTTCCTTTGCCCCTTCATTTGCCCCTCCCTCTCTGGTCTTCCCAGTCTCCACTTTTTTTTTTTTTTAAATAAAACTGCGTTTGTCAGAAATGTATAGACATTCACTCCTATTCTTAAAAGACAGTGTTTATCCCTAATGCCTGCCTTTTGATTCAGCCAGCAATGACTGTGCACACAGAGGTTATTGCTCTCCAAGTTCAATGTTGTGGACCTGAACCAGTGCCTCTGTTTCCAAGAGAAAGTCGGGTGATTACCCCTTCATCAGGGAGATTGGAGCCATCCTATCCTTCTGGTGTGTCACCAGCCAGAAACTAAGGATCAGCAGGGAGTGGATGGTTTAGAATCTCCTCTCTCCAGGTGAACACAGTGCTAGTCAGTGTAGCTGGAAAAGCCACGCAGCGGGCAGGCTTGTCAGAAGCAATCTGTTTAAAAAAAAAAAAAAAAAAAAAGAGAGAGAGAAAAAAGGGTCCTTTTGAGTTTACACTGAGTTGCTTTCACAGTAGTTAGCTTTGAACTGTGGTGCAAACCCATTTAAACAATGAGGGAAATTTCACTAAGTGGCAAGAAATTCTCACCCTGTGTGATCAAAGCAATCAGCCATTTCCTTTTCCTTCCTTTTTATTTACTTATATTTCTGACCGCTTATAATCTTCGTGATTGTAGCCTGATAGTTTCCTTTTTTGAATAGCATTTAAAAAAATACCTCTTCTTTTCCCTGAGGGTTTTAAAGCAAATAAGACAGAAGGGGTCTAAATTTTTAGTTTTATTTTTTGAGACAGTCTCGTTCTGTCGCCCAGGCTGGGGTGCAGTGGTGCAATCTCAGCTCACCGCAATCTCTGTCTCCCAGGTTCAAGTGGTTCTGGTGCCTCAGCCTCCTGAGTAGCTGGGATTACAGGCGTGCACCACCAGCCCTGGCTAATTTTTGTATTTTTTAGTAGAGACGAGGTTTTGCCATGTTGGCCAGGCTGGTCTCAAACTCCTGACCTCAGGTGATCTGCCCGCCTCAGCCTCCCACAGTGTGGGATTACAGGTGTGAGCCACCGCGCCTGGCCTAAATATTTATTTTTAATAATTATTATTACAAAAGTAAGAAAAGAGCTAAAATCCATGATTTCATCACCCAGAGGCAACCACCACAGTGAACATTTTGGTACATTTACTTCTCATCGTTTAAATTAAATGTGTACATATACACATACATATTTTTAATAAAATTAGGTTTAGGATAGTATAGTTTTGTTTTTCTTTTAACCAACATACTTTGAATATTTTACCTTATTAAAAACTTATATGATTTCAATGGCTGCATTAGAATTAGTGTATACGGATATTATTTTAGCATTCTGTTGTTAAGAGGTCATGTGGGTTTCTGAATTGACACTTTAATTTTCAACTTAGAGTTTATTTCTCCCAACTTCTTCTGATTTCATGGGTCTAGAGTCAGAGTTTGGGCACAATGGAAATGGAATTTCTATATGTACTGTTGTTTACTGTTTGCTAGTATTTTTTGGAAGGTATTTGCAAAAACCAAAGGGGAAACGGTGTTCTTTTTTGTATTTTTTCTTTTTTTTCTTTTTTTGTTTTAAATTTTGTGATTGAAATATAAGTCTTATTATGGTAATCTCAGGTAACTTTTAAATAGAAATATCAATGTAAAATGAATATATTGCCCAACGTGGACCCCGGTGTTTCAGAACTATGTGCCATGCTCTATCATTTTGTTACTGGAAAGGGGTCTTAATCCAGACCCCAAGATCTTGGATCTCTCACAAGAAGGAATTAGAGGTGAATCCATAGAGTAAAGTAAAAGCAAGTTTATTAAGAAAATAAAGGAATAAAGAATGGCTATTCCATAGGCAGAGCAGGAGCGTGGGCTGCTCATCTGATTATACACACAGTTACTTCTTGATGCTAAACAAGAGGTGTGTTTAGCATCTTGTGTTTTGCAGGAAAGGGGTGGGCAGTTCCTGGAAGTGAGGGGTCCTCCCCTTTTCAGACCATATAGGATAACTTCCTGACATTGCCATGGCATTTGTAAACTGTCCTGCTGCTGGTGGGAATGTTTTTTACCATGCTAATGCATTATAATTAGCATATAATGAGCAGTGAGAATGACCAGAGATCACTTTCATCTCCATCTTTGTTTTGGTGGGTGTTGGACGGCTTCTTTACCACAACCTGTTTTATCAGCAAGGTCTTTGTGACCTGTATCTTGTGCTGACCTGTCTCATCCTGTGACTAAGAATGCCTAACCTCCTAGGAATTTAGACTTAAAATAAAGGTCTCAGCCTTATTTTATCTAGCCCCTATTCAAGATGGAGTTGCTCTGGTCCGAATGCCTCTAATAATTTGAAGTTTATCCAGCGGCACAGTGGGAGATAATGAATTTTTGTTTAAGAGGAGGAGGACTGACTGGATCAGATTTGTGCTTTAGAAAGGTGGTTGCATGTAAGAAAGAGGCGTTGGTAGAAAGACTTCGGATATCTCAAAAGAATTTCCATGAAGTTAATCTTTTTAAAAATGTAAACATTTGGTGCAATAATTGCTTTGAAATTGCAGTTGAATAAATGAACTTTTTGAACCAGAATTTGGAAAGGAAGATATGCTTAAAAACCAAAAATATTTTGTAGAGTGCTACACATTAGGAAGTCATTTGTATTTGGTGACCACTTTCCTAAAATAGTCTCATTTCTAGAGAACCAATTTTGTTTCCCATAGATTATTCTGTGTAGAGACCCCCTTTCAGTATGTAGCCACTGGTACATCCGTGGGTGTTATCTCCATACTGCCAGGTCCAATGCAGTCACCTCCTGGATCTATAGTCTTTCTCCCCCCATTCCGATTTCCTTTCTCTGTTAGCAGTCATCTTTGTAAACGGAAGTCTAAGATTTAGTGTTGTACATTTTTTAAATGATCCATTTTGATGGGGCTCTCTTTATTGTTTCAGGTTGAATGCCTTTGAGAACTTGATGCATAAAATTTGCATGACTCCTCACTCCTTTCTGAATCTCTCATTGGACTCAAGCCAGCATGGCTCACACCACAAAGGTTAACGGCAGTGCCTCAGGTAACCCTGTGCTCTGGAGTTTGTGTGTTAAATGTATGTCTTTTCTCAAACTAATTTTTTATTCTCTTTAATAATGAACGGATAATAGCAAGTTGCCTAGATAACTAGGATTTCAAAGCAATTTTCTGTCCATTGAAGTTTGGGTTTCTTTTGTTTTACTCTCAGAAAATTTGCTTTTATCTTAGAGTCTTGCACTGAAATCAGTTGAGTAAATTATTACCTAAGTCAATTCTGTTGAAGTGTTGAAAGACAAATGTAAATGCTGAATGCTGATGCAAATGTAATGTATACTCGTCTTGCACTTCTTTCTGAGGGATTGAATGAGGAGAGAGGAAATTAGTTTGGATGCTTAAAACCAATTCCTAGTAGCCACTCCCAAGCAGCTTTTGTTTGATGTTGCTAAACAAAGAGAAAGGAGGGAAGAGAAGTATATATTCTGTAAAATGATTCTCTTAGGAATACGCAACAAGCCATATTATGAATCATAAAGACCTGTATTTGAATTCTTATTTTGGTTATATTAGAGACTTACATAGTTTCACTTTCTGTTCCAATATTGCTTCTGTGAGATTCGGGAGAAATCTGTACACGAAATGCAGAGAAGATCCTCCTAAGAGACACATCACCATGGGGACAACCTGCCCAAAATGGCATGCCAAGTGTTCATTTCTTTTTTGAGTTATGTGCCAAATAGCTGAATGAGTGAGAATAGTAATTGTCTATGCAGAAATTTTTTCTGAGCATCTGAGTCCAGAGTCCTACGTCTGCTGGCTCTGAACACCTTCAAATGACAACATTATATACTGGAGCAAGTGTAGAATTGGAGCCAGGAAACCTGAATTTGAGTCCTAGTTCCAGCACTAACCGTGAAATATTGGGCAGGGCTATTTCTCCACATGTAAACCATCGGTAAGTATATCCACCTGCCGGTTTAGGACCAGTGAGCGCACCAGAAACATACTTACAGGAGCTATGTAAGCCGTAAAGCACTTCTGAAGACAACAGCAGGAAGTGACCTCTAAAGTGGGCATTCCCAGCCCATGAATGTGACTTTTTATTCTAGCGGTCTCAGCTGCAAGCATCTCCTCTGGGTAGAACACTATAACCCAAACCCAGATAAACTCAGTTATTTGTTCTGGGATGACTGATCTTTCCCTGTCCATTCCATTTTTGACCTTTTTACTGCCCAGCTTCTTGAGACTTTTATAGATTCTGCTGTGGGACTGCTATCAATAGTAAAGACATGAATGAGAATATCTAACATTCATTGAACACTTAAATGCACCATGGTGCCTAAAATGCTTTGCCTGCATTTTCATACTTAATCCTCACAATAATCTAATGAGATTAAGCTATTATTTTACTGTCATCATCATCCCTATGTAATGTCACAGAGAAGTTCGGGGACTTACTGTAAATGAAGTAAGAAAAATCAGAATTATGGGCAGTGGCTCACACCTGTAATCCCAGCATTTTGGGAGGCCGAGGGGGATGGATCACCCAAGGTCGGTAGTTCAAGACCAGCCTGGCCAACATGACGAAACCCCATCTCTACAAAAATACAAAAATTAGCCAGGCATGGTGGCGCATGCCTGTAATCCCAGCTACTTAGGAGGCTAAGACAGGAATGGCTGGAACCTGGGAGGCAGAGGTTGCAGTGGGCCCAGATTGCACTACTGCCCTCCAGCCTGAGTGACAGAGTGAGACTCCATATCAAAAAATAAAATAAATCAGAATTATGATGACTTTCTCCAGTAAAATATTTGGTGAGAGAGGAGATTGAAACATTATGAAATTTCAAGTGTAGTGGGTGGGTTTTAATTCCCTCTGATGATGTGGTTTCCTCCCTTGCCCTGCATTTGCTTCCATTCACATGCTCAGGGGAAGGGGTGTTTAAGATTGTTGGTGCCTCAAGACCTCAACCTTCTTCTGGTGCCTTGGGCAAAATCCTTTCTTCATGGGTTTAGATACTACCCCACTAATTCCTTTCCAACTTGGTTTGTTCTGTGCTTACCTTTTTTCTTTGTTCCTGAGATCTAATAAGCAAGCTGTAACTTTTCCTTCTCACCTGGTATCCTGCTTAACAGGTCTGGGCATTGAGGTTGAAAGCAAAAGAAAGCTCTCTGATTTGTGACTTTCAGGGTGTCAGAGTATGAATTGTTACTGCAGACAGTTATCTGGACTGTGCAGGGGAAGATTTTTTACTTATTCTAGTCACCATGACCCATGTACATCTATAAGCAAATCTAATTAGAGACTCAACCATAAACAGTAATATATATGCAAACATACATATATGTGTATGTGTCTGTATATGTATATACACACATAGTAATATATACATACATATATGTATATACAAACACAAATGTGTGTACACCATATATATGACACTCATAGAAAAAAAAAATTTTTTTTTGAGATGGAGTCTTGCTCTGTCACCCAGGCTGGAGTGCAGTGGCGCTATATCGGCTCACTGCAACCTCTGCCTCCTGGGTTCAAGTGATTCTTGTGCCTCAGCCTCCCACGTAGCTGGGATTACAGGACCATGCCATCACGCCCGGCCAATTTTTGTATTTTTAGTAGAGATGAGGTTTCACCATGTTAACCAGGCTGGGGTTGGACTCATGACTTCAGGTGATCTGCCTACCTCGGCACTTTGGGATTACAGGCATGAGCCACCGCACCCAGCTGAAAATTTAAAAGTATAGATGCGTGTTGTATTCTCTGAAAACCAAAACAAAAGCAAGAATTGCTGGTGATAATACCACCTAGAAATAAATGTCTTCCTATTTTTTATATAGTCGTCAAATGTTATATATTTCACATGGTTGAGAATATGTTAATAAAAATCATTCCTTTACCTTTTCCCACTTTGTATTACAAAAGAAACACCTCTCCAATGTTTAAAAAAATACTCCATGTAAGAGATGCGGGTTATAAATACACTTCTA
The DNA here is from genome assembly GCF_028858775.2 of Pan troglodytes. Taxonomy (NCBI): domain Eukaryota; kingdom Metazoa; phylum Chordata; class Mammalia; order Primates; family Hominidae; genus Pan; species Pan troglodytes. Next base: position 115,249,929 of record NC_072409.2, on the reverse strand, counting down.
TGCGTGTAAATAACATTTAGAGAACCTAGATGAAGATGAGATAAAGAGGGCTGCATGGCAGCTAGTGAGGGCCAGTTACTGGTCTCCTATGAGAAAAGGATAAGCTATTTGGGTTTAGTAGGAGTTTCAGATGTGGAGTAAATTATATGTTTCTTCAATTTCCAAAAATTGCTGCTTGGGCTTCATAGAGCATGAGGGGAAATTTCATGTGACGATGGAGTCAGGGCAGTGGCAGAAGAAGCACTTTCCATAGTCTTAGTAATAAAACAAGCAAAAGAGGAGCCTCTGGGAAAGGCCATACCATGCCCTTGGCACAAAATACATCCGACGACTGATCATCTCAAGTTGACATTCCCATGTAACATTTACATGGGATAAGGGGTGATTCACAACCTTTTATACTCTGACTTCCCCTTGGAGTCCCTCACGGAGGCTGGATAAAAGAAACTGCTTTTAAAACGAGCTATTCATTAATGCTGTAATTTGTAAAATGTATTGTGCCACACTTCAGACATACAAAATGTGTGAAAGTTATATAACAAGCACCTTTGTACACACTACTTAGCTTAAGAAATAAACCTTATTAATATAGGCCAGATATACATGAGCACCTGCTATGTGCTGTTTTAAGTACTGGGGATACAGCAGTGAACCAAAGAGGCAAAAATTTCTGCCCTCAAGGATTGTACATTCTAGGGAAAGTTAAAGTCTCCTGTGTACACGGTTGCCAGAAAAAAAAATACTAAAAAAGTGTTCATTGTTTATCTAAAATTCATTTTAATGGTGCTCTACTTTTGTGTGCAGCCCTACCTGTGTACCCCTTCCAGATTGCACCCCCTGCCCTTCCTTACCACCAGCCCATCAAAATCAATCATTCCTCGTAGTGTTATCTCTTTTTCACCAGATCCTCCATCCTACTTCTCTTGATTGGTACAGTATTGTTTTCATTAATTCAAAACATTTTAGGCCAGATGGGGTGGCTCAGACCTGTAATCCCAACACTTTGGAAGGCCGAGGAGGGAGGATTGCTTGAGGCCAGGAGTTCAAGACCGGTGTGGGCAACATAGCCAGACTCCATCGCTACAAAAAAAATTTTTTTTGAATTAGCCAGGCATAGTGGCATGCACCTGTAGTCCCAGCTGCTCAGGAGGCTGAGGTGGGAGGATTGCTTGAGCCCAGTAGTTTGAGGCTGCAGTGAGTTATGATGGTACCACTGCACTCCAGCCTGGGTGACAGAGCCAGACCCTATCTCTAAAGCAAAAAACAAAAAACATTTTATTATGGTACTGCTAACAGTACTGCAGTGTCTTTTGTTAAGGAGGTAAGAGCATCATAAATTGCTCTTGACTGTTCTCTCATAGCCAGCTAGGAAGTAAATGGTGATTGTTGGTTAGGAAAATAGCTGTGTTTCTTTGGGGTGTAGGGATGAGGCAGTCTGCTTTTCCCCCAAGTTTCTGAATCATGTTGTAAACTGAATGCACTGATTGATACCTCTCTAAACACTAATGTTGTGAAACTTTAATTAGAGCTTAGATATGCTTTAGAAGCCAAATAACAAGTGGCTTATTTGTGAAAGAAAGATAATAATAGCTATCCTACCTTCTTCACAAGGTGGTTGTGCGGGGAAGAAAATAATAGCTGTAAAAACACTTTTTAAAACATAAAGTGCTGGTCAGATATCAGGGGATAGCACCATTCCCCTTGTTCTCTTGTCCTTGTCATGAGCCGCTGATCAGGAAACATCCCAGGTACCCTCATGTCAGGCCCTGCTGGACGCCATGATATTGGGGCCAGAATTGTATTAACATCCTCATTAAACCCAGTTAAATGACATAAATGGATGAGCACTGGGAGGTGACTTTTTATGCCTGCTCTTATCATCTTTATTTTTGCTAATAGTTGCCTTCCCCAATTGATTATAGCTTTTCCCTCATGCTATTTCTTTTTTTGCAGCCTGGATATATATTTTTTCAGACAGATACATATTTATTTATTAAAGATGCTTATTGAATTGCATGAAAATGTTATTTAGGCTGGGCACGGTGGCTTACGCCTATAATTCCAGCACTTTGGGAGGCCGATGCAGGTGGATCACCTGAGGTCAGGAGCTCGAGACCAGCCTGGCCAACATGATGAAAACCCGTCTCTACTAAAAATAGAAAAACTAGCTGGGTGTGGTGGTGGGCGCCTGTAATTCCAGCTACTCGGGAGGCTGAGGCAGGAGAATTGCTTGAACCCAGGAGACGAAGGTTGCAGTGAGCCGACACAGTGCTACTGCACTCCAGCCTCCATGACAAAGTGAGACTCCGTCTCAAAAAAAAAAAAAGAAAAGTTATTTAAATTAATGATAACATAAAATTTGATAGGAAACCAGAAGAGAAGAATTACTCAAAATTCCACACTAGGTCTTATTTTTAGTATTGATTTTTCATCCTTTTCAGGCTAACAAACTTAAACACAGTTTCAATAAGCTTTTATAATTTGGATATCAGCTCTTGACTTTAACATTCTTTGCATTTTTCCAAGTCTTCATGGAAAATAGTTTTCAAATTATTGTTTTCGATGACTGTATAATATTCCTTATGGTGTTTCTAGCAGTTGAATTATTCTTTTTTTGTTTGGATGTTTGGACTGCTTCCACATTTTCCCTATGGTAGATGATGTTGCAGAGAACATCTTGCCTGGTCATTTTTCTCCTCCTTTTTTATTATTTCCCAACAATTTCAAAGAAGCAGGATGACTGGGTTAAAGGGCACAATGTTTTCATGGCTTTAGTAACTGTTGTGGGGCTTGAATCTTGTTATCTTGGTCAGTTATTTGGCTCCAGCTTTTGTCTCTATGCTGATCTTAAATGAGTACAAAGGCCACTGATAAGACCGGGTCAGCCAGACAGAGCCAGACTCATGGCAGGGTAGGCAGAATGCTGCAGTGCGGGGCACCCCACTCTCGCTTGTGTAAATATTTTTCTGGGCAGGAGCGTTTCTCAAACAGAACTCTGAGCCCACTGCGGTGAACCTGATAGCAGGAATTACGTGCTATTTGTCAAGTATAAGACTAGTTTGCAGTGACTGGTCTGGCTAGAACCCACCTGGTGTTTTCTGAGATCATCTGTAAGGAAACACACAGCACAGCAGAGGCAGTGTGCCCATGGTGGTGAGTCTTAGACCTGTCATCTGTGTTAGCATTACCCCGAAGGCAGAGAGTTTGCTGATTAGAAACTATGGCTGCTTTAATTCATGGGTACCCTCCGTGACTTTTCAGGGTCTCCTGGTTGAATGAATTTGCAGAAGGATTAAAATGTGTGTTCTTATTTGTGCTTTGTATTCTCCCATAAGTAGTGTGTTGGAGACTATTAGAATAGCTGAGAGGGTAAAACATAAACACATAGGTAGGAGCCTGCCATAAGCACGTAGGTAAGAACTAAAAGGGCGTGTTTTCATTTCAGTTGTCCAGCCTTCCTTCCATACTCTCAGATGACAAAACACAAGTTGCTGAGCTCACGCAGCTAATGACTAAGCCAGAAGTTGGACATGGAGAACATTTTTCCTTTGTTCAAGGTTATTTATTATGTTGACATTTAAAATCAGAAGTGTGATATCTGTGAAGTTCTGATTAAACAGATCAAGTGAAAAGGATGTATTTCAGAAAACTGCATAAAACCCTAAAGTACAGTGTTGAAAAATAAAACGTCCTCCCTGATAGGGATTATGTTGGTAAGTTACTTTCTTTCTTAGTATGGATTATTTCAAATTAATAAACATATTCTTATTCCTTTATTTATTGCATCATACAGCTTCATCCTAGTATTAGTGTGTTTAATAATTGCATTTAATTAGATTATGCATTTCAACTTTCAATGAAACTGTAGTTGTTAGTCTTTTGAAGGCTAATTTCACGCTGAAATTTATAGATGAAATAATTTTCTTATAGTGGTGGTGTTTGAGAAGATAATGTAACTACTTCTTAGATTTCAGTTTCATAACCCTTAAAATGTTGGGACCACCTACAAATGGGGGACACCCTGGGTTTTGAAGTCTTGCCTGTGTGGTTAATCAGAACCTCAGAATTCACCCAGCCCCCGGAGAGGTTTTGAAAAGCCCCTCGCTCATCAGAGCTTGCTTGTTTCATAAACTCTTAAGGCTTTGTTTTAACCTGTAGCCAGCTTCACCTTATAAGCTTTCTTGCTCCAAGCCTTGAGCCAGTCATAATGGCTTAAGCATCAGATTTCAGACAGGCGATTAGCTCTCCAGCTAAGCCAAGAAAGGATGATTTATCTTCCAGTGAGTACCAGCCTATTTGAGTGTAGGAAGGAGAAAAATCTGTGCTCCTGCTCCTGGGTACTGGGCAAAGAAACCCTTTGGTTGGGGATTTTTGCCTAGTACCAACTTTATAGGTGCCAACAAGAAAGAAAGAAAACAACACATACAAAATAAACACCCAATAGGGAGATTCGCTGTGTTAAGAACTCAAGCTGTTGCTATTATTCTAAGAGACTGGGTAGCCAAAGGATTAAAACAGCCCTTCCTACAAGGATTTGAAAACTCTGTGCTCTGCTCTTCCTCAGCAGACTTCTCGTTGTGAGTATTGGCATTTATTTCTGATTATGCACTTCCCCTCTTTCTTGAATGAGTTGGGTGGGCTAGCTGAGCCCATCAAAGGTATAGCTCATTTGCTTCCTTTTCCAGGGTTTGCCTTCTTCCTGTGTCTGGGATAATTTCAGTTCATCTCCTTTGTGCAGTTTCTGAGAAAGGTTTGTATGGGCTTGGAGGAAAATGATCGTGACTAAAGCTCACAGTCACCGCTTTGGCTCCTTTTCTATAAAAGGTGGTTTGATTTGATCTGGCATGAAAAATATTATCATAATTCTCAAATTCACAGAAATGATAAGTTCTTGCTCTTTCCTGACAAAAAAAAAAAAATTAATTGGGTAGACATCTCTAATAAAACCTTTAAGAAGACCCATCCAGGAAATCAGATTATAAGATTCATTCAAACAGTTGTAGAAATTCTAAGTTCAAAAACCAAAAGCAGACTATTTTCTTTTTCCTTCCTTGGCTTCTCTGTTGGGTATTTTTGGAGTGAGCCTTAACTGAGTTACTCATTTCCACATGCTTTAGGAAAAGTATGCTCATGTTTTACAGGCTAAGCCTGGTTCTGCTTTTGAGCTGCAGTTCATTATGAATCTGGAAAACACAGGTTTTTGAAATGCAGCCCATTTGTACATATAGCATTAGTCATCTCAGCTGGTAGTTCTATACGATGAGTTATCTCACCACTTAAAAATAAGTACGCTGCTATTTTGAGATTTAAAAATATATATAGTGACCAGATTTCTTATCCTAGTTAAAGCAAGCCATGGCTGAAACTCAGATTAAACAATATTCTATAAAAATGAGAAGGCCACTCTAATCAACAGATAGAAAAACAGAAATATAGACATAAGGGAGAGCTGTGCTAAGGGACAAATTGTTGGATTTGTAGGATTTGTTCTTATCCTGAAAGTTAAATCTTTGTACTCTTACCTTGTTTATGGCCAGATTTGCCTGATCCCTGATTTCCCTCCCAACTGGATCAGAGGTTGTGGAATTGGAATTTCATCATACAAACCTTTACTTAAAGGAGGTAGTACTAGAGTAACCATTTGTGGAAACAGTTTGCTACTAATAGTTACCAGTACTGAGTTTATTTTAGTTCCTTTTTCATGATTTTATTCCATTGGAAAAGTTTTCTCTCAGGGATCTTTTATACTTTGGACATGATCTCTGTTAGGCAGAATCAAAAGATAGCTGTGTGGCTTTCTGAATTTAGTCTCACAATATTTGGTTTAGTTGATAAATCCCATCCATCAGCTTTGCAAATAATTTTGTGAAAACATTGATTCAGCTTGTCCTGCCCAATTTTCCCATCCCTGCCCAGTTTACTGAGTGCCTTTTCCATTTGCATCCACTGTCCATTAGGCCAAGGCGTTTGAAGTGTTTCTGTACAGCAGGTACATTTAAGACTCTCCAGGAAGAAAGGGGGAAGAATATTCCAAACTGAAAACATCAAAGAGAGAGATGGGGTATTTCCAGTAACTTATATGCCCAGTGCTTAATATCTTAAAAACCCTACTCATGTGCATCAGCTCTTACTTTTTTCTAACTAAAACCAGAAAAAAGTTCTCTCTTCCTCTGTTCTCAGTATCCCCCTCTTGTAAGTCTATCTACCCAACACGGTGCAGCCGATTTATTTATTTTTCCCTAAGCATTTTTAGGTGGATTGACTGGGATGCTTTATTCAACTCAGGGACGCACCATGAATATGTTTTTTGGGGCAACCCGTTTGGCATGTTCCCCCTCAGCGTGAGGACAAAGACTGGTTTGTCTTCTTGTGACCTGGCAGAGGAGGCAGAAGTACCTGCTGAGCTTAGGCAGCATGTACCCCAACCGGGGCCCCACCTCTTCAAGTGTGAATCAGCCTGATGATACACTGATTTTTAGAACACGCTAGGGTGGAGACCTGGAAGTCTGTACACTGGTCGGGGAGGGAGGGATGGTTTGCATGTCAAACCATTTCAACAATGCAGCTTACAGGAAAAAAAAATTAATTACAAAACACTGTGATGCCCTTTGCCACCAAATTTTTCCATTAGCACCACACTTTATACAGCTTCCAAGTCTGCCCCAGGGACAACTGTTTGGCAGTGTGAGGGGAAATGGCAGCATCACATCATAAGTGCAATGATTGTTACTTATGAGCCTATCCGGTAAGGGATCTGAGTGGGCCCAAGCATCACACACGTGCTGGAGCTGAGTGTTCTCTGAGGAACATGCTAGGATGTTACTTGGGTGCTAGAAGACAGCAGCTGGAATTCACAACACCTCAGGACGCTGATTGTAAATGAAGAATCCTGAGACTAAACATCTTCTAGAAAGGTAAAGGGGGCTTAGGGCTGGGGGCTTTTCCTCTGGGCTCTTATCCTTTGGCATGTTGTCCCTGGATGCTTTGAGGTGAGACTTTGCAGATACTGCTGAATTTCTTTTCTTTTCTTTTCTTTTTTTTTAATACTGCTGCATTTCAATTGGGGTGTTGTTTGGGGACTACTGGAAGGAATGTTATGAAACTCCATAGAAATACTTCAATTCAGTGAGTTCATTCATTCAGTGGCTCACTTTTAAATGACCATACAGATGTATTTGGCAGATTAGTCTTTGCCATTTTCCTTCTTTGTGTGATGGACCAGACCCAAGGCTGCGAGCATTGGTCCTTTGCCTTTTTCTCCCTGCTTTGTGGTTTTGTGTATGTAAGGATGGCTGGCAAGATTAAGGATCATTGAGCTTTGTATTTTCTGTTATTTTTCTGTCTCCCCAAACATTTTCACTTTCACAAACTTTAATCTCTAACTATTATTCCCTTATCTTAACTCTGAACTTTTGTTTTGGACCTTATTTTGTCTGAAATCATGCTCTATTTCCGTTTCTTCAGTTCTTGTGTCTGTAAAAATCACAGTAGGCCTTACCGGAGGTCCATGACTACAGGTACTCAGAGACCAGCTGTATCCAAAGAGTTGTGTAAGATAGGGGCATCTGTTCCCTCCCAGTGCTGTTTCCCAGCCCCACCCTGCCCTGTTCCCCAGTTAGTGTCTTTGCTTTCTTGACCTGGATATCTTTCCCATATCTATTAATATAAGCCCTTCTTATCCTTCAAGTCTTGCTACCTCTCTTACCTCTCCCAACAGGCATTCTCAGATACTCCCAATGGGAGTTCCTCTCTTCCTCTTCTTTATTCCTTTTATTCTGTTATTATTCTATTATTATTTCTATTACATAATTGCCATCAGTTGCTTTTAATTAAGAGTTACGGTTGTGTGCCTCACTAATCTTATAAACTTGAGTGTTTTAAGAGGCAAGAATCATGTCATCTTCTTCATATGCCCAACAATGCCTTGCTTAGTAATCCTTGTAGAGTCAACAGATTCAATGTTCAACCAGCAAATATTTGCAGAGCACCTACTTTGTGCTGGCATGATGCTGGGCATATAATACAGGTCAAAAATCAGGCCCAGCACCTGCCTAAGAATTTGTGGGCCTGAGCCCTGCCAGTTGCCAATCTGATGTGCTATATTCTTTGCAGTTTTCTTCCAGCCTTTTCCCCTAAGTTCCCAGTTGGTCGCTCTGTGAATTCATGTGTGACACTTCACCTGGGTGTGTTTCCTGGGTGAACAGATGGCTTTTACTGTGTCACACACACACTCTTACGTTCTGCCTCCTCTCGTGAAAGTTGTAGTTATCTGCTTTCTCTCCCTCACTTGCTCTAAGGCAGGCTTGAGATGGTGTTGTTGTTGGGTGTGGTGGCTCATGCTTGTAATCCCAACACTTTGGGAGGCCAAGGCAGGCAGATCAGTTGAAGTCAGGAGTTTGAGATCTGCCTGGCCAACAGGGTGAAACCCCATCTCTACTAAAAATACAAAAATTAGCTGGGCGTCGCAGCGGGCACCTGTAATCCCAACTACTTGGGAGGCTCAGGCAGGAGAATAGCTTGAACCCGAGAGGTGGAGGTCGCAGTGAGCCGAGATCTGCACTTCAGCCTGAGCGACAGAGCGAGACTCTGTCTCAAAAAAAAAAAAGAGTGAGAAAGAAAGATGGTATTGTCTGTTAAGTGCCTTGGGTTCCAGAGAGAGGTGACCAGGTACATTGTGGCTGTCTTAAGGGGAAGATTATTGTCAGGGGCCATTTGGAAAGTTCTTGCTGGCTGCCATGGCCTTTCATTGCTTTTTGTGGCATGTTAGCAGCACAACCAGTTAGGGAGGAGATGGGACTCCAGTTGGTTCCTTTTGTCTCAGGCTTATTCTCTGGTGCAGCTTGGTGGGCTGGTTGCAACTGTAGGTAAGAACCTGAGCTGGTAGCCCCTGGGGGTATGGCTGGCTGGCCTGCTTTCCTTCTTTCCCACTGTTTTCTTGGGAAGGTCTCTACAGACCTCACCTCTTTTAGGTGTGAGGAGATAAATAGTCCTTATTATCCCTTATTTACAGCCTTCATAGAGTCTTTGTAGTAATCTAAGTTAAGGTCTTAATGTTCTTATTTAGTTCCGTGTCCCCCCAATTCATTTGGTATTGGCTTTTCTTAATGCTGATTTCAAATCTTGGATGAAAATATATTATGAGACCATCGCTTCTTTAGATGTGACAAAGGTAATAACCATGGGGCAATCCAGACTGTGAAGAAAGCCTAAGGTGTAGAAAGCCCATGCGACACTAGTTTTAAGCCTTCACATGTGTTTGGGGAAATGCATTTGTTGAATAAAGGATCAGAAGACAGAAGACTTTTTATTTTTCTTGTCTTTTAAGGTAGGACCATCAGATAGCATCGTCTTCCTAAAGTCACTCTCCTGACAAGAATCAGACCCCTCTGCCGCGGCACACCCTCCTCATGTGGAAGGCAGGGTGGCCTCTCCTTGGAAAATCTCCCCTCCTGTTAAGTCTTCTGAGCGGATCCTGCTAATCCAGGCATGTAAAGGAGGAGTCCTCTTCCAAGACCCAACATGGTGCACACCTCCCAGGAGGAGGAATGGAAAAGCAGGCGCCTTTGCTGGACTTTCCTTTTAATCCCCTAAATCCTGTCACACCCTAAGACTATGAAAGAGATGGGTGCAGAAGAGCCTTGGTGCTGTGGAAAGGGCCATACCCACTTTCTCCCTCATTGCAGCTCACAGTGTGGGTCTCACACCCATCCCAAGCACCTCAGGGGAGGGGTGGTTAAAGCAGCACAATACAGTATTTGAACTCTTTAGGGGTTTGGGGAAGTCCAGTATAACAGAAATAACCCAGGCCCTCAGCGTGGGGTAGCAGAGCATCCTCCTTTCACTCTGTCTCTTTCTAAGGCAAATACTCATAGGTAGAGTTTTTGCAAGGTAAGCTTACCTGAGCCAGAAAGGGTGGGAGGAATGTGAGATTGTTTTGATTGTTGTCCTTGGGTTTTGTTGTTGCTGTTGTTATTGTTGTTTATAAGAGCTACAAGAGGCTGGGCATGGTGGCTCACGCCTGTAATCCCAGCACTTTGGGAGGCCGAGGTGGGTGGATCACCTGAGGTCAGGAGTTTGAGACCAGGCTGGCCAACATGGTGAAACCCCATCTCTTCTAAAAATACAAAAAACAAAACAAAAAAAAACTAGCTGGGTGTGGTGGCAGGCCCCTGTAATCCCAGCTATTTAGCAGACTGAGGTAGGAGAATTGGTTGAACCCGGGAGGCAGAGGTTGCAGTGAGCCGAGATCCCGCCATTGTACTCCAGCCTGGGTGACGGAGCGAGACTCTGTCTCAAAAAAAAGAAGAAAAAAAAAAGGCTACAAGAGAGAATGTCCCTAGTTTATGGCTTTTCAGTACCAAAATAGTATGCATTCAGCACTAGAGTAAGCAGTAGCAGTAGAATAGCAGCATGCTTATGCATGACATAAGCTTCATCTGTAAAAGGCCGAAGTAATCATACCTTGCTGTAGGGTTGTTGTGAGGATTAAATGAGTTCGTGTATGTGTAAGGCACCTGCAGCAGTGGAGTCCAGAAGAATTGTGCACAGTGGGTGGTGGGGAAAGATGGGGGCAGGGAACATTGGGGGAGGAAAGTAAATTCAATGGATGTCAAGAAATAGGCATCTTGACCTGTCCACAGTGTAATTCAGGCCACCACTCACTACTTAATTTAACCTTGTTCTTATCTCTAGACTAAGGGAGCAGGCTCTCTGGGGGAAAAGTCTTGCTGCAGTAATCCTGTTAAGTGTAAGAACTGAAGGTTCAGGTTGAAGTCTCAAAGTTCCGAAGCCACCATCCCAGGGATAAAGACTGTGCTGGTATACTCTCAGCCAGCCTGGTACCACAGAAGGCTTTTGTCTCCAGCAGGTTCCTTTTCTCACTGGGTGTCCCCTTTTCTGGCTACTCTCCACCTGTCAGAGGCCAAGCCTTGAGTCTATCTTCATCTTCCCACATCTTACTTGGCTTCTTTCTTTGTATGTATATTGAAAGAGTAAAGGCAGATAGGTGTGTGTTTCTCTCTTCAGTGGGAACCTTTGTGACTGATGGTTTCCAGGCAGAAGGGGTTCATATTTTTAATTGTTTCCCTTCCCAACCCTTGTCATCGTCTGATAAAGGACTAGGCATTTATTTGCATACAATGACTTTTTCTGCTGGACCTCACCTTCACAGAAGCACAGAGGCAAACACCCATAGGGTCAGATACAAGCTACTTTAGCAAAATGATTGACTTCGACTGCTTTATGTAATCTAAACTCTTACCAGAACACAATATTTATGAATGTAGCAGATTTTTTTTTTGCAGGATCAAGAAACACTACATTCAGTACTTTATTCGTTTAACTTTTAAGAACAAGTCTTTTGATAGTTTTAAAATTTTATGTGTGTGTGTGTGTGTGTATATATATATATATATATTTTTTTTTTTTTAATAGAGACAAGGTCTCACTATTTTGCTTAGGCTGGTCTCAAACTCCTGAGCTCAAGTGATCCTCCTGCCTTGGCCTCCCAAAGTGCTAGGATTGCGGGCATGAGCCACTGCACCCAGCCGATATTAAATCTTAGTTTGGAATATAATAATGTAACTAAATAATACCAGAATTTTTTTTTTTTTTTTTTTTTTGAGACCAGAGTCTCACTGTGTCACCCAGGCTGGAGTACAGTAGCATGATCATAGCTCACTGCAGCCTCAACCTCCCAGGCTCAAGAAATCCTCCCAGTCTCAGCTCCCGAGAAACTGAGACTACAGGGGCAAGCCAGCACACCTAGCTAATTTTTTTTTTTTTTTTTTGGTAGAGACAGAGTGTCACTGTGTCATCCAGGCTAGTCTCAAACTCCTGGGCTCAAGTAATCCTCCTTCCTCAGCTTGCCAAAGAATTGGGATTACACGCATGAGCCACCATGCCCCCCAAAAAGGGTTCTTTTAAATGCCTTCTTCACCTTTGTCTAAGTACATTGGGTAAATGTGGCACTAGTTGAACAAGATTTACTGAATTTTATCACAGGGCAGGCAGGCAAAGCCAGTTCTAAACAATAAAACAGAGATCAACAAAGATGAGGGATGACTCTAAATAGCCTGCTTTGTAAAATTCAAAACAGGGGACAGCTGTGTAGAGAGAGGCACAGTTTTATAAGAATTCACTGGACCTGCCTAGTTTGGCTCATCTTGGTGCCTGCACATGCCCTGCCTTATTCCATTTACTTTCCTTCTGTCTCGTCTCCTACTGGTGACCACAGTTACTGATGGGAGACCTTAAAGGTGATTATCTTTGAGACACATACTTTCCTGTGTGAAGACACAAAGATTAAACTCTATAAGACCATGGCACTTATTTGGGCTTGGTTTATACCAAATAAACCAACAGATTAAAAAATAACAAACTAAAAACAAAGCTTCAAGTGCCGGGTATTTTGAAACAGCAGATCCAAATAATTTCATATTACTTTACCCAACAAGGCCTCCATTAGTAAGAGATTTGGGTTAGATTTTTTCTTCCTTTTTTTTTTTTTTTACTTTAAACTTTATTGAGCTGTTTTACATACCATAGAATTCACCTGTTTGAAGTGTATGGTTTGATAAGTTTTAGTATATGTGGACAGTTGTATATCCACAAGCCAGTTTTAGAACATACCCATAATACTAAAAATTCTCTTGAGGTTTATGTTATCATTTACTTTTGACAGAAATGTTTTCTTCTGCTTTTGAAAAAAAAAAAATTCTGGGCCATCTGTGGTGGTTCATGCCTGTAATCCCAGCACTTTGGGAAGCCAAAGCTGGAGGACTTCTTGAACTCAGGCATTCGAGCCCAACCTGGGCAACATAGTAAGACCCCATCGCTACAAGAAAAATACAGAAATTAGCTGAGCATGGGTGTCGTGCTACTCTGGAGGCTGAGGTGGGAGGATCACATGAGCCCAGGAGGTTGAGGCTACAGTGAGCTGTGATTGCACCGCTGTACTCCAGCCTAAGTGACAGAGTGATACACTATCTCAAAAAAGAACTTTTTTTTTTTTTGAGGTAATGAATTTAAATCATTAGGGGAACATACCATTCTTACTAACTTTTTGAAACAAAAACAAAGGTTGCTCGAAGATGTTATGAATAAAATGTTTAAGAGTATGAGGATACAGAGCAAGGGAAGGAGGCTTGGGCCTATGGTTTACAAATGGTGATTGTTTTTAGCCTTCTAATTATATGTTGCATTAAATAAGAAGAAACCAAAAAGGAACCACTTGCCTCCACTCCAGCCTCGGTTCAGCATAAAACTCAATCATTTCCTTCACAAGCCAGCTGCTGTGCTGTAGCTCAAATTGTAACAGAGAGCCTTTCTCTGCAGTGGAGGGTCGGGGAAAGAGGGAGTAAGTCAGCACAAACAATGAGGAAACATTTGCTGCCTTTCTGATTTCTTCCTAGAATTAACAGGCTTACAGCTGCATTTCTAAGTCAGCATTTCATATGCCTGAAGAGTATGAGGATAGTTTGAAAAATCAGAAGGAAGATGAGAGAGGGCTTTGCCTCTTTTTTAAGATATTGCTAGCAGTTTGGTTTGTTGGTAATTTTTGCTGTCTCACTGACGCCAGGAGTCCTGGAATTAAACCCCGTGGCCAGCAGGCTGTTAGTTCGTCAGGAAATTCCAAATGGGTATAAATAAATTCTCTGCAACAGCTCCTGGGCTCTTTGCCTGCTAATGTGTGGAGTCCCTTTAATGCTGAGGGAAGTTTGCCTGAGACCTGGCTTCCTGCTCGCTGAAAATCACAGTTATTTTGTTTCTGGGTGGGTAAGTAAGAATGCCCACAAAAGAAAGAGAGGAGGAGAGCATGATGTTTGCGTGGGGGTTGGTGAAATATAAACTTGAGCTGTGTGTGTTGTGAAAAAGATTTGCTTTTACTTCAAGCTAGAAAGAATAACCCAGTACTTGATTTTTGGTCCAGTGAAAATTTCAGCTTTACCTATGGCTTTAACATAAAGATGTCATTGTTGCAGGAGTGAATGGTTGTACATATATATATGCTAAGATTTGAGTTTTTGAGTTTAAGGTTTAGTTCAATTCAATAATTTCCTTTTTTGTTGCTAAATCCATCTTTGGGTATTTGTTTTCAGCTCTGTTTTTCCAATAGGGAGTTGCTCAATATTCATTAAAGCTGGCTTCTTGTATAAACACACTATAAAACAAAATAAGGACAGGGATTCATACAAATACTAGTTTTCCACTACCACCCCACCTCCCCCTGGCCAAAAAACTGTAATGTTTTGTTAGAAAAGCCTGTTTTATCCCTAAGTTAGCCAGTGTTCCTTTTCTGCTTTTCACAGAATTACTCTCTGAACTGGCACATTTCCTTTTTACGCTTAGAACAGCATGTTACTTTTGAAGAAAGTTTGGAAAATAACAGTCCAAGCTCATTCTCTTCTGTGCATGCGTGATTGATTTGGGCTGTATTTCAGCAATAATTTTTAAAATGAGACAGTGGACATTAGAGAGCAGCATAGTTGGGGTTGCACTTAGGAGCCCATGGCATTTTGGCTGTTTTGAGACAGATTTGGGGTAAAGAGTTGCTGCATCTTGTGGTTGGCACTGAACACTGGAGAAGAGGGCCACTGTATAAACCGCAAGGCCCCTGTTACCATCACATGCCTCCCTAGCACAATGTGCCCTTTATTAAGACAGGCCGTTCCACTACTGGGAATAGTAACCCTTTCCGCTGTCTTCCCCTCACTCTTACGTGCAGCCTGGCTTCTGGCCTCTTAACTCATGCCCAGAGTAGAATTGGCAATACCCAGGAGGGACACTGCACTGGGGATTGTTAGGTCATGCCAGTTAGGATGCAGCTGGAAAGGTGCTGCTGAGTGGGACGTGCAGAGGGGAAGACGGCAGGCTCTGTCTGCCTGAGCTCATCTGGTCTGACACCTGCTGTGATTCATTTTTCTTCATGCCATGTTAAGAAATTTTGTATCAAGTATAGTCGACAGTTACTCATAGCCTGGAAGCAACTTTGGAAATCAGAGTTCCACTGACCCCCCTCATTTTAAGGGGATGAATCACATCACTGCATTGTACGATTCCAGGGCTCTCTTGCCCATTGCTCATCCATGAACTAGGAAGTGATCATAGTTCCTGTTCTTGTTTTATGAAAACAAAAGTATACCTTCCCCCAGCCTAGGCAGGCCATTCAGGACGACTGCCATGGAGGTGGTTTAAAGCACCGTCTTTGCACAGTGTGTTAGAGAGCACTGTGCCCTGAGGACTTTGGGAGAGCTGCAGAATGAGTGTGCAGAATAATCAGCACTCACCTTTGTCCTCATGTTGTGAGATGGAGATATTTTAACCTGGCCATAATATGCTTTAAAAGTTGGGGGGTGTTTGTCTGCTTTTGCTTTTATTTCCTTCCTGTGCTGGACTGGGACTCCCCCTTATCTAACTAGTACATACCACTCTGCCCAAGCAGCGTGTGCGCACACACACATCCCCTACAGCTCCCTGCTGGCATCTCCTTCATACACTCTTAAGAAGAAGAAACCAATGTAGAACTCAAGATTTTAGCAGACTTACTTGGTCTTGAACAAGTATCACAAATACCTTAAACCCTGACTTCATGGGGGTGGGGGCAGGGTATGGAGGAGGAAGGGTTCTGGATCCTCTCTGGGGGGCCAGGGTTGTGTTCTTCTCCAGACAACAGAGGGTGATCCAGTACCACTAGTAGTGACAATAGAACCCACACATTGTTCTAAGTGACAACACACTGATGCAGGTACTATTATTTTCTCAAACAATTGGAATATAGTCTAATTTGCCGACAGCTGCAAAGCAGCAGAGCCAGGATTCAAACCCAAGCAGTCTGGCCCCAGAGTGCCTGCTTCAAATCACTACATCTCTTCCTCTGTTACACTTATTCATCAGTAGATGCCTAGATGTGGGGCTTTACACTTCAGCAGATACTAAGAGGGCCATGTACCAAGCGCCAAGTACTGAGGAATACAAACATAAATACTGCTTGAGGGCCGGGCGCGGTGGCTCGCGCCTGTAATCCCAGCACTTTGGGAAGCCCAGCTCACGAGGCCAGGAGATCGAGACCATCCTGGCTAACACGGTGAAACGCCGTCTCTACTAAAAATACAAAACATTAGCCAGGCGTGGTGGTGGGCGCCTGTAGTCCCAGCTACTCGGGAGGCTGAGGCAGGAGAATGGCGTGAACCCGGGAGGCGGAGCTTGCGGTGAGCCGAGATCGCGCCACTGCACTCCAGCCTGGGCGACAGAGCGAGACTCCATCTCAAAAAAAAAAAAAAAAAAAAAAAAACAACTGCTTGACTTCTGCCTCCCGTAGACACTTAGAGTCTGGTAGAGAAACACAGGCATGTGCTTGCTAACTGTAACACAGTTCCGCATATACAGGCAAAGTGACTTAGGAAAAAAGAGGGAAGGAGGGGACCAGTTCTTCCCAGGACAGAGCAGTTGAGGGTAAGTAGGGCTTTACAAAAATGAGGTATGTGGGCCCTTTAGGACAATGCAGCTGATTTTGACAGATGGGAGAGTGTGGGGAAGGGGTGTGCTGGGTAGAGGGGATAGAATGAGCAAAGATAGATAAGCTTGAAAATTTCTCAGTATGTTGAGGTTTGGGGTGGGGAGGAACCTGGGAGGTGCTGGATTGGGGCTAAATTGTTGACATTTCGTGCCACAGAAAAGAGCTTTTAGGCTTTCTTCTTTAAAGTGGAGCTCCTGGCACATCACTTTGCAAGGATAGTGATTGAGAAGTTGTAGACGTTTCCAGGAATACCTGAAACACATGTAAAATTTCTCAAATAATATGTAATACAGGAAAGCAAAGCCATCTGCCCCTGAAAACAGGCTGCATATTTGCAGTATGAGTAACCACAGAGTCTGGGCTGTGCTCCCTAGTGGCAGGCAGACTGCACTCGTGCACCCTAAGGACATTGATGCACAGATGAAGAAAGGAAAGACAGAAATAAAATTTATTTTTAAATAATTTTAATCGTACATAAAAAGAGCTCTCATGTCTTCCTCACCCAGACTCAGCTTTCCCAGTGGTTAACATTTTACCATATTTGTTCCATCTGTGTGTGTGTGTGTGTGTGTGTCTGTGTGTAGCAATGCAGTTGTCATGTCTTTTTGGCCTCCTACCATCTGAAAAGTTCTCATTTTTACCTTTTTTTCATGGCCATGATGGTTTTAAAAAGAGAGGCCTGACATTCTGTAGAATGTGTTTCAGGCAGGGTCCAGGCCATGCCTTCTTGGCAGGACAGTGCAAAAGTGATGCTCTGCTCTTCCCCATGCAGATACATGATGTCAACTTTGATCACCTGGTCGAGGTGGTTATTTGTCAGCTTTCTCATCATAGAGTCACCATTTTTTTTTTATGATTGACATTTCATGCCACAGAAAAGAGCTTTTAGGCTTTATTCTTTAAAATGGAGGTCCTGGCACATCACTTTGCAAGGATAGTAATTGAGAAGTTGTAGACGTTGCCAGGAATATTTTCTGGTGAGATATTCTGAGACCACATCAGTATCTTAGTCTTTAGTAGGAAATCTCTACCCAGTAGCCTTAGCTAGTGATTCCTACCTGAATCCGCCACTGTTCTAATAGTTGGTCCATGGTGATTTTCTGTTGACATAATTCCTTGTATATATTAGTTGGTATTCCTACATATTTATTATAGCATGATGGACTCACAAGGAGATACCTGTTCTCTGGATTGTAACTTGTTACTGTCATTAATTATATTATTTTAATGCTCAAATTATCCTAGATTTGGCTAGTGGGGGTTCAAAAGAGTTTGAATCAAATAGACCCTTGACACTGGCATTAAATAGCCAATCTGATGTGTGCTGACGATTGAGACTAATAACTGGTAGGCGGAGGGTGTTACCTGAGTTCTAGATATGTATTTATCTCAGACAGTATGGGTCACCTGCAACAAGATCTGTGGTAGGCAGGCCAACAGTAACACTCGGGACCCTAGAGGCAAGCCAACCTGAAATTCAGCTTGTCAGAGACCATCTGGTGGGTGGAAGTTTTGCGTTTTCAGAGTCTATTAAGTTCCCCAGGCCTATCTTCTACCTTTAGCTTTCCCTGTTGTCCAATTCAGGCCCTGGTCAGATGCGGGTGGAGAGGTACACAAAGCTGGAAACAGCGTGCTGCCCGCCTTTCTCTCCTGCCTCCAGAGACGCTTGCTGGCTGCCAGGGTTGGTGTTGTCTTAGCCTCACAGGCGTTTTCAGTCCTTGCTCTTCCCATCCTAGAGTTTCAAACACAGGGCAAGTCTGTGTTCTGCATCTCAACATGCTAAATCAGAACCTGGATTCCCTAAAATGTTGTCTCCTGTTTCTTCCTGCCCTCACTCATGCCATATCCGTCCTTCCCAGGTTAGATTTCTCATACTTTAATGACCTTCAGAAAAGGAATCCCATCACTTTTCTCTGTGGTGAGTCATCCATTGGTTTAAAGAAAAAATTTTCTTTTTTAATAGCAGAATGACGTAACAGAGCCCTAGAAGACAAACCCAGAGACCTGATCCCGGTCTCCAGCTCAGCCCAGAGTAGCTGGAATTTGTCAGGCCTTCTCAGTTTCCTCCTAAGTATTAGGGGCAGACAGAGTTAAGGCTACAGGCTGGCTAGCCCAAATGCAGACAGTGTCAAAGTTCTAGTTGTTGAATACCACCAGAACTTACCTTACTATTACCACTTACTATCTAATTGGGTAGATAAAATTCATATGGTGCAAAGGAATCTGTTATACCTAGACAGAAATTCATGGGGACTTGAATAATCCATGGAAACCCTAATGGAGAATGCATTTTAATCTCCAGCATCTAGCCAGAGCAATCTTATTAAAATGCAAATCTGATCATTTCACTCCCTTGTTTAAAACCCTTCAATAGCTTACCAATGCATCTATGATGCAAAAACTTGATCCCCAGGGTCCTGTGGAATTAGGGCTCTGTCTGTCCCCTTTCTGCCTCACTGCAGTCTTTGCAAAGTCCCCTTCCCAGTTCTTAAAAGTGGCAGGTTTTGCATATGCTCTTTCCTCTGCCTAGAATTTCTGCCATCCCTCCACACATCCCCACCACACTGCCCGGTGGACTCCTTAGCTACCGCTCCCTTGAAGAACCCTCCCTACCCGTAGCCTAGGCAGGGTCCCTGCTCTGTTCCAACATAACGCCTGCATTTTACTTTCACAACACTTAATACAGTTGTTATTGATGTGATCACTTGTCTGTCTCCTCCTATACTTCATAAGTTCTACCCAGACAGGCTCTGTGTCTGTTTTGCTTAGCACCTAGCAGTGTTTGGCCTATTGCAGGCACTTAATAAATATTTGCTGAATGAGAGAATACATCCATCTTTCAGTGTAACAACTGCATCTTCCTTACATCAGCATTCTCTTTACAGAGTGTGGGAACAGGTAGATGTGGAAGATGGAGCTGGTATGGAGAAGGGTAGTGATGGGAGACAGTGGAAGATGTAGGAGTAGTGTGCAGGTTAATGTCTGTTAAAAAAGTCCAGATCAGATTATCTGTGAGAGGAAATCCAAAGATTTGTGGGGAGAAGCCAAAAGGAGTTAGGAAGAGTTAGGAGTACAGGAAGCAAGACCACGTTCTAACTTAATCATATAAACAAACCAAGCCTGTAAAATTGCAGTTATGCTACATATGTGTCAACTGACCTGATATTTCTTAGGAACTTCTGGCATATACTTTTGCTTTCTTTAATGTTACAATTTTATTTGCATGAAGTGTTTAGGTAGCTTTTTAAAACAGCTGTACTAGGCTGGGCAACATAGTGGGACCCCATCTCTATAAAAAATTTAAAAATTAGCCGGGTTTGGTCACACACATCTGTAGTCCTAGCTACTAGAGAGGCTGAGGCAGGAGGATCTCTTGAGCTGGGGAGTTCAAGGCTGCAGTGAGCTGTGATCGTGCCGCTACACTCCAGCCTGAGTGACAGAGCAAGACCCTGTCTCTAAAAGAATGAATGAATACATACTTACCTACCTACCTACCTGTAACCTGAAGAGGTATTGGTGAATTGCAGTAGGCAGTATAAACTCTGTGAGGAGAAGGATTTCAGGCTTCTTAGAAAAAGCCTAGCACTTGGCAGGTGCCCATCATTTGAATGACTGAATGAATGGGTTTTATCTGGGAGGGAAAAGAGCAGGCTTAAAAACAACTCTTTGGTAAATGCAAGAGCAAAAGAAAATCTCGTCTGTTATACATTTCCTTTAAACCAGAAGGAGGAACACTCATACTGCTACCCTTTTTATTGTGTGTTCTCTAACAAATGGTGTTCCTCACACAAATTTGATACAGGTAGCGAAGCTGCTGGGTCTCAAAGAGCTTAATGCTAACAGTGTCATCAGGAGATGCCACCTGCTAAACCCGTTCAGAAGGACGCTGTTGTACTTCGCTGTCTTCTTAGAACACTTTCCACTCCTGGAAAAGTTGATGTGCTAACTTAATTACTCTCATACTCTGAGTAATTAGCTTCATGAGAACTTGCCTCTCTTCCTGAGTTCATCCTACTGGTTTGCTTTCCTGCTGACGTGGGATCTTTTTGACTGCTTTGAACAGCAGGATGCTTACACTCTGGGGCTTTTAAATGTGGAAATCTGTGATAATTATGTACTTCTCTAGGACTGACTCAGCTCTTCAAGCAAAATCTTCATGCTTCATGTGAGAGGGGACAATAACATTAATGGGAATTAGCAAAGTTCTTCAGTTTCAACAGTCAGGTGTGGTATCTGGCGAAGAAAAACACATAAATAGTGTGTGAAAGTTGTGGCACAGGGGCGTAATTATTTTTCACAGCACCGTCAGTCAGTAACTGGGCCTAGAGTGTGCAGCAGTGAAATCAGAACAAAGAAGTCAGTGTGTCCTAATTAATAGATAAAGTAATAATATCAAAGTCTCCTCCATTTTAAAGTCCACAGGACACATTATTTCACCCCAGTGCTTTTTGCTCATATTAAAGAATGGCTCATTGTGGTAGAGTATGTAGAAAGTATTGAATGCTTTTCTTTACTCAAAAGTGGCGTTTTTTATCACTTGAGCACTTGAGCATAGTGTTATTGGCCCCAAAAGGAAATGAAAGACTTGAAGACTACAGATTTTTTTTTTTTTTTTTCCGAAATGGAGTTTCACTCTTGCCCAGGCTGGAGTGCAATGTCATCATCTTGGCTCACCACAACCTCTGCCTTACAGGTTCAAGCAATTTTCCTGCCTCAGCCTCGCAAGTACCTGAGATTACAGGCATGCACCACCATGCTGGGCTAATTTTGTATTTTTAGTAGAGGTGGGGTTTCTCCATGTTGGTCAGCCTGGTCTCGAACTCCCCACCTCAGGTGATCCACCCGCCTTGGCCTCCCAAAGTGCTGGGATTACAGGCATGAGCCTCCATGCCCAATGGAAGAATACAGATTATATGGCCAAAATTTCAGTTGCTATCTGTGAATTTTTATTCTTCTCGCTGTCCCCAGCACAGGCTTTCTCAGCCTCAGCGCTACTGACGTTATGAGCTAGATAATTCTTTGTTGGGGGAAGGAGGGCCTGTCTTGTGCATGGCAAAATGTGTGCAGCAGCTCTGGCCTCTACACACTAGATTCGGGTAGCACCCCAAGCAGTGACAACGATAAATATCTTCAGGCATTGCCAAATGTCCCTTTGCGGGGGCAAAATCAACTCCACGCCTCGTTTGGTTGGTTTAAAAGAAAAATTACCTCCAGTTGAGAATCACTGCAAGCAGGTTAGTACTCAACTAGTTTCCTGCGATCTAATCTTCTTCCTGGTGAGTATGTTAATTTTTATGTCTTTCAAAACTATGTATTATTTGGACAGCAAGTTTAGTTTCATTAAAAGTTAAAATCATATAGTACTTTATGAATCTAGATGAAATGATTTTTGAAATATCCATAACTCCATTTCACTTTGTTAATGCAGAAGAATTGCAAGCAAATTTCGCACTGTTCTTGAGGCAGTAAATTGGGCCCCTCTCACAGAGCACTAAGTTTTATAGGAGATAAATATATAAATAAGGAGCAGACTTGCCATCAGTTTGTTGATTTCACCTTTTCTCTGAACACGTAGGAATTTGGTCTGAACTTGGAGAGTTTTCTCTAATTGATGCCGTTGCATTGGTGTTTGGTTACCCCAAATTGCAGACTGTGCAAACTTAGTTGGGAGCGAGAGGGAGGAAATGGACTCTGTGCCCCTTGGTGTCTAGGAGTGAGTTGGCTCAGAGATGATGCCAACCTGAGACAACATGGAGCCCAGTGTTAGTTAGCAGGCCATCCACTTACCTTGAGACACTGGTATACATTCTGGCAATGCCAGCTGTCATGTAGCTGTTTGCTTCACTTCTGCCTTTAATGACTTTTCTATGCACCCCATCCCCACTAGACTGTGAGCCTTGTGAGAGCAGAGACTTTGTCCATTTTGTTTGGTGTCCCCAGCTCCTAGAACAGTGCATGGTAAATAGTAAGTGAAGATCCACAGAAAACTAGAGAGATAGAGAAAGAGAGACAGAGACAGAAAGTAGATATTAATTCATGTGCCTTTATTATCAATATCAATTATAATGTAAGTCGAATGTGTGAATAAATGTTTTATTTGGTCTGCACTTCCCACTGGGTATTATAACATTTGAACTGGTCCTATTGAATTTAGCCTCTTTCCCTACGTCAGTCTCACGCACACACAATTGTCAAGACGATCTTTGTTGATGCTTTTTAGCCCCTAGTTTCAGTGGAAAAACTTGCCCTGCTCCAGGATGTGAGATTGGTGGCCTCTCCTGTACTCATCTTCTTCCCCTTGTCTAACCTTGGCATTCCTTCAGCAGCACCAACAGGTTCTGCCCTGGCTCTTCACCTTTTTACTCTTGTCATTTACCTTGTCTTCAGAACTCATCTCTGGCTAACTCGGTTCTGTTTTGATCACTAGTTTACATAATTTCATACTGCATTGTGTTTTGGTTTTTGGAGTGGGGGCGGAGTTGTTGTTGTTTGGGGTTTCTTCAGACGGAGTCTCTCTCTGTTGCCCAGGCTGGAATGCGGTGGTGCAATCTCGGTTCACTGTAGCCTCCGCCTCCCAGGTTCAAGCGATTCTCCTGCCTCAGCCTCCCAAGTAGCTGGGTTTACAGGCATGTGCCACCACACCCAGCTAATTTTTGTATTTTTAGTAGAGACAGGGTTTCACCATGTTAGCCAGGCTGGTCTCGAACTCCTGATCTCAAGTGAACTGCCCACCCTGGCCTCCCAAAGTGCTAGGATTACAGGCATGAGCCTCCACTCATGGCCTGCATTGTTGATCTATGCCTTTGTCACTGATCTCAATCAGTGTTATGTTAAGGGTGTTTGGTAGTCATCTCTCAGCTAGACTATATCTCATTTTATTTCTTATAAATTTTTCCTCTTACTCCTTCCACTGAATAGGACCATTTCCTGTAGCCAATTAAGCTTTCAATAAATGTTTATATAATGAAGGTAGAGGTGGTGCCAGGAGCAGTCTCCACCACTGGATTTCCAGACATTCAAAAAATTCTTGTAAACACCAGGGACAGCCCTCCAATTCCAGAATATTTAGTTGGAAGCTATTACTCTCAGGATTTCAGTTGCAGATATAGCCAGTGCAATTTTGACTGTGCAAAAGCAGGCATAGTTCTGTTAGTCCAAAAAGGCTTAGTTAAGAGTCTCTTTATAACCCAGGTAGATTTTTTTTTTTAAAACTGCTTTTTTTTTTTTGAGACGGAGTCTTGCTCTGTCACCCAGTCTGGAATGCAGTGGCGTGATCTTGACACACTACAACCTCCACCTCTCTGGTTCAAGCAATTCCCCTGCCTCAGCCTCCTGAATAGCTGGGATTACAGGTGCACACCACCATGCCCAGCTAAATTTTTTGCATTTTTAGTAGAGACCTGGTTTCACCATGTTGGACAGACTGGTCTTGAACTCCTGACCTCAGGCAATCTGCCCACCTCGGCCTCCCAAAGTGCTGGGATTACAGGCGTGAGCCACTGTGCCCGGCCAAAACTGTTGTTTTTATACTTCCTCTTGATCCTGAATTAATAATTTAAGTTTTATTGTAACGCTTTTCCAGTTAATAATTTAGCATCTTTCTCCTTTTTAAGATCTAGTCTTAATTTTTGAGAGGGGAAGGGGGAAGAACTGTAGTACCTGTTAGAATTCAGTGTAACTCCAAGTAAACAAGACCCAAAACAAACGATAGCTAAAACAAAATAGACCTTTGTATCTTTTTCACTTAAAAGTATAGAGGTAGGCTTTTCAGAAATGTTATAGTAGCTCTGATCCACAAAGTCCTTTGAGGCCCAAGTTCCTTCTAGTACATCGTTCCTCCACCCCTAGATATGAACTCATGTTTCAAAGTTACACTAGTGTTCTAGTCATCACATCTGCATTCCAGGCAGCAGGATGGAGGAAGGCACAAAGAAGAACATAGGTGAAAGGATTATTTCTGTTTTTTAATGGAGGTTCCTGGGGTATACTACATGACACTTCTGCTTACAGACTTTTATTTGCCCCTATTAGTGTGGAAGGAGGGGATAATGCATACTAAAGAACATCAAGCTGTCTTTGCCATGGCCACCCCCATTCATTTACCTCCCAAGTGAACTTTCTCAGTTTATTGCAGTCAATTCCATTCGCCTTCCAAACAGTGACTTCTTGTAATATATTTTAAGACAAATGCCCAGGCCAGGTATAGTGGCTTATACCTGTAATCCCAGCATGTTGAGAGGCTGAGGTGGGAGGATTGCTTGAGGCCAGGAGTTCAAGAGCAGCCTGAGCAAAATAGCAAGACCTCATCTCTATTAAAAATAATTTTAAAAAATTAAAATTAGCCAGGCGTGGTGCTACATACCTATAGTTCCCAGCTACTCAGGAAGCTGAGGCGGGAGGATCACTTGAGCCCAGGAGATAGAGACTGTAGTGAGCCATGATCGCACCACTGCACTCCGGCCTGGGCAACAGAGTCGGACCCTGTCTCAAAAAAAAAAGAGCAATACCCATGTGTTGTAAAAATTATAAAATATAAAGAATAAAAATCATCTATAATTCCACAACCTAAAGATAACAACTGAAACAGTATCATGGAAGAAATGTCCTTAACGCTAATATTTAACGAACAACTTCTGTCTTCAGAGCATCAAGATGTTTTTCAAAGTTTATTATCTTGTACTGTTGGCCAGGCACAGTGGCTCACAGCTGTAATCCCAGCACTTTGGGAGGCCGAGGCAGGCAGATTACCTGAGGTCAGGAGTTTGAGACCAGCCTGGCCAACATAGTGAAACCCCATCTCTACTAAAAATACAAAAATTAGCTGGGCGTGGTGGCACACGCCTGTAATCCCAGCTCCTCGGGAGGACGAGGCAGGAGAATCCCTTGAACCAGGGAGGTGGAGGTTGCAGTGAGCCAAGATGGCACCACTGCACTCTAGCAAGTTTATTATGTTATACTGTATATTCAGTTATTTATTCCTTCAGTAAACGTTGTCAAACATCTCCTTTCTTCCCAGCATGTTGATAATTGGTGTGTGGTTGGGAGAGGAAGCAATGAAAAAAAAAATGTATATTTTTCTGGGGGGGTGGGGGCGGAGATGAAGTTTTGCTCTTGTTGCCCAGGCTGGAGTGCAATGTGTGTGATCTTGGCTCACTGCAACCTTCACCTCCCAGGTTCAAGCGATCCTCCTGCCTCAGCCTCCCAAGTAGCTGGGATTACAGGTGCCCGCCACTATGCTTGGGTAATTTTTTATATTTTTAGTAGAGATGGGGTTTCACCATGTTGGCCAGGTTGGTCTCGAGCTCCTGACCGTCAAGTGATCCACCCTCCTCGGTCTCCCAAAGTGCTGGGATTACAGGCGTGAGCCAGCGTGCTCTCCAAAAAAAATTTTTTTTAATTAAATTTTTTGCTCTCTGGGTGCTTATAGTCTGGTACAAAAGACAAAAAAGTGTTTTGGTCTTGTTAAAGTTGGGAAATAAATCAGAGACTCATAAGTGCCTAATTTATGTTGATGTATGTAAACATACACTAGAAAACAGGATATTAAAAAAATAATGACACCGGGTAGTTTCATTGTAGAATAATTTTTTTTTTTTTTTTTTTTTTTTTTTGAGACGGAGTCTCGCTCTGTCGCCCAGGCTGGAGTGCAGTGGCGCGATCTCGGCTCACTGCAAGCTCCGCCTCCCGGGTTCACGCCATTCTCCTGCCTCAGCCTCCCGAGTAGCTGGGACTACAGGCGCCCGCTACCACGCCCGGCTAATTTTTTGTATTTTTAGTAGAGACAGGGTTTCACCGTGTTAGCCAGGATGGTCTCGATCTTCTGACCTCGTGATCCGCCCGCCTCGGCCTCCCAAAGTGCTGGGATTACAGGCGTGAGCCACCGCGCCCGGCCTGTAGAATAATTTTTACCATGGACAATTGTTTGTGAAAATGACACCTTGAAAACACATCTTACTTTTTTACTTGCTGGAGAATGAAACTTGAATTACAAGTCCTTTGGGTAGCCTGGTTTGAGCAGTATTAGGAAATAAGCAAGCCTAACTTAGTTAAATTCTAACCTCTCCTGATTCCCAGAAGTCCAAAGTTCATTTGGGGGTAATTCAACCTGATACAGGCTTTTTGTGATTTCTACAAGGTGAACTAAAGAAATAACTAAAGATGGACCAGTTAGGTTTTGGTAAAAACTGTGATAAGTTTTGTTGTGTTTTAAATACTGATGTTGAGTCACTTCATCTTTCCTACTGAAAATCCTTAAGTGGGAAAAGTAGCTATGTTAAGAAATACATAGAAAAAGTAGGAGTTACACCAAAATATTAACGCTTGTCACTTGATGGTAAGATC
Organism: Pan troglodytes; assembly: GCF_028858775.2. NCBI lineage: Eukaryota > Metazoa > Chordata > Mammalia > Primates > Hominidae > Pan > Pan troglodytes. The sequence continues at coordinate 115,223,072 of NC_072409.2, read as the reverse complement.
TGAGTGCCCTTTTTTTTACGTTCTTTAAATTATCTGTACGTGGCTTTTTTCTTTTTTTTTAAATGTTTTACAAGCATGTACTACTTTTGTATCTGGAAAAAGGTTTGTTTTTCTTTCATTTTTTAAGAAGAAGCTTTCATCAGTGGCAAAGGCTCAGTTGAAATTAATGATAAAGGATAACTACTTGCCACGTGTCATAAGCCCAGGGCTGAGAAGAGTCAGGCAGGGCTCTGAAACCAGTGAGTGCTGCCGGGATCCTGAGAACCCACAGAGAACAGTGGGGCTGATTGTGCCTCTGCACCTCCTCAGGTGACCGAGGGCTGAGCAGGAGGACACAGACTCTTTCATGAAGAAGTGACTAGTATAGGAAAAACAGAGCCTCTCTGTAGAGATGCTTGAAGTGCTAGCTTTATTTAAAAATCAACTGGCAAAACGGGAGTGAAGAACACACATTTTCAGAAGATACCGGTTTCCTGTTTTCATTAAGAAAACAGGGAATGCGGAACAGCTGAGTGTGGTGGGGGCGGTGTCACTGCAGCCGGAGGGAGACTTCATTGGTGAAAACTCAGCCTATGGCATTTGTGCGTGGCCGGCCAAGTTTACACGAATGTTGCCACTTTTCCTTATGGGGTGAGGATCGAGGACGTCTGAGGCTGGGTCCGGGTGAGCTGGGAGCGAGCTGGTGTGCGGTGCAGCGCGGGCTGGCAGGGAGCGCAGCGGGCGCCACCTGGTAGGTGAGCTGCGAGTGGCGTGGGGCGGTCACCGCTGGCCGAATTCCAGGGGGGCCTGGGCGAGGGGGGCCGGCCGGGAAGGCTGTGCGCTGCTCGGCCACTTTACTCCACCGCAGCGACCCCACAGGTCTACAGGAGTCCAGCTTAGACTCGCCGGCTCACACACACATCCCGGGAGGGCCAGATCCGCCTGCCTGACACCCAAGCTGCAGTTTCTCTTTGTTAATGGAATTTCAGACAGTACTGGAAACAGGTCTGGCTGCATATTTTGAGTGATCACCTTCTCCATGTGGAGATGAAAGTTAAAAGGGAAAGAGAGAAGGACAGCTACTTCCTTCTCGTGCTATTAACACGAGCACAAGTTTCCAGGCACAGCACTCCCGACCAGCCCTCCCATTCTTAGGCTGGAGCATGACTGCTGCTGGGCACTTCTTTCACAGAGAATTCACTTCCCACACGTGTTAGAATCGAACAGCTAGAGCAATTTAATATTGTTTTAAATTGGGACGTAAGGAATATATGTCCTTTTTATTCCTCTGCTTGGCAATCTTATTTTTGTACTTTCTTTCCAACATTTGGGAAGAAAGCGGGCAGATGGAAGCAGAAGTGTTCTTCATAGCATTCTCACTGTCGGGTGTAAATGTTCGGCAGTGCTGGGGGTTGGGAGGGCAGACAGCAACCAGGTTTGCTGGAAGTTACTTCAAACTGGACAGCAGTGAAGTGGGTTTGTATACTCAGGAGAGGGCAAGGAGACTGATGGCTTACATTTTCACTCATTGCTTTTGAGTTCTTTCCATCGCTCTAAACATGCACAGCTTATTAGCGTGGCTCTGGGAAAACAACACATGACCTGATCCTACAATTTAAAAAAATAAAAATGACCTTGCTTTTAAGTTTGAAATGCATAGCCCAGGTCAGCGACAAGGTCTGCGCTTTGAAAGGTTCTTGTGCTTCCTCTTTTAAATGTCTGGTTTAGCCTTAAGTAGTATTTACTGAGTGCCACATGATCCAGTGGTTGGAGTATGTAGGTTTTGCCCTTATCTTCATTCTTTGCATCTGTTTGAACTCATGACAATACAAAACAAGGTGTTCCTGGGATAGGGAATGTTTTGTCCAAAAGAAGTCAACACGGAGAAAACTTTTCCTACAGTTAAGACAGGGTTTGGTTTTGTTTTTAAATGAGGAGAGAAACTGAGAAGTGGAAAACACAAAATAGAGTTGAAGTCTTTCCTCTGTGTGCTTCTACTCATGCTGCCAGAGTTAATCACTAAATATCCCATGCCCCAGCTTTCTCAGCCAGGGAGGTGCCAAGGCAAATTGTAAGCCCATGGAGGTAGTCAGGAGCTGAGTGCCCTTGACCTCCATGTAGAAAGGCAGCCCAGTCTGCAAAAGACAGCAGCAGGGACATCTCATCCCAGGCCTCCTGGTTACGCTGCTGACTTTGTCTGTCTGCTACTGACTTTTAGTTTTTCTGTGTGCCTCAGATAACACTTTGAAAAACAGGAATCTTAATGTCTGCTGTCTATATTCCAAGAGACTGTAGATGACCAATGAAATTATCTACTGGACAATGCTTTCATGTCTTTTTTTTTTTTTTTTTTTGAGACGGAGTTTTTGCTCTATTGCCCAGGCTAGAATGCAATGGTGTGACCTCGCCTCACTGCAACCTCCACCTCCTGGATTCAAGCAATTCTCCTGCCTCAGCCTCCCAAGTAACTGGGATTACAGGCACCTGCCACCATGCCCAGCCAATTTTTTATTTTTAGTAGAGACGAGGTTTTACCACATGTTGGCCAGGCTGGTCTCAAACTCTTGACCTCAGGTGATCCACCCGCCTTGGCCTCCCAAAGTGCTTGGATTACAGGAGTGAGCACCATGCCCAGCCTTTCATGTCTTTTATAATGAATTCTTTAAAAAATATTTAGTAAGGACTTACTATGTGCTTGTCTCGTTAATCATTATCTCTGAGTACTGATGGACATAAAGATGGAAAAAGATGGAAATAGTAGACATTTTAGACTACAAAAGTGGGGAAAGAGGGGAGTGAGGGTTGAAAAATTACCTATTGAGTACGGTGTTCACTGTTTGGGTGATGTGTACACTAGAAGCTCAAAGCTCATCATTACACAATATATCCTTGTAACAAGCCTGCACATGTACTCCCTGAATCTAAGATACAATTTTAAAAAATAATACAATCATTATCTCATTACATTTTTTTTAAGCCTGTGAGTTAAATATTTGCATCTCCATTTTTACTCAGGGAGAAACTGAAGTTAAGAGAGGTTTATTAACTTGCTTACCCAAGCCGGGCGCAGTGGCTCACGCCTGTAATCCCAGCACTTTGGGAGGCCAGGTTGGGTGGATCACCTAAGGTCAGGAGTTCGAGACCAGCCTGGCCAACATGGTGAAACCCTGTCTCTACTAAAAGTGTAAAAATTAGCCAGGCGTGGTGGTGCACCCCTGTAATCCCAGCAACTCAGGAGGCTGAGGTAGGAGAATTGCTTGATCCCAGGAGACGGAGGCTGCAGTGAACTGAGATCATGCCATTGCAGCTCCAGCCTGGGTGACAGAATGACCTGTCTCAAAAAAAAAACAAAACAAACTTGCTTACCCAGCTGTTGTAGATCCAGGTTCAAAACATAGGTGTGTCAACTCTTAAAATCATACCAGCTTGCTGTACTGCAACAAACACAAATATTAGTTTTTACCATTAGGTGTATTGCATGTCATTATAATATTCTTTTCTCCCTCTTCTAGGAAAAGCAGGTGATATTCTCAATGGAGACCAGGACAAGGAACAGAAAGACCCTTACTTTGTGGAGACCCCCTATGGTTATCAACTAGACTTAGATTTCCTCAAATATGTGGATGACATACAGAAGGGAAATACCATCAAAAGACTGAACATCCAGAAGAGGCGGAAGCCATCCGTGCCATGCCCAGAACCCAGGACCACATCTGGTCAGCAAGGCGTATGGACTTCCACTGAATCCCTCTCATCCTCCAACAGTGATGACAACAAGCAGTGCCCCAACTTCCTCATAGCCAGAAGTCAAGTTACATCAACTGCAATCTCAAAGCCACCTCCCCCTCTGGAGACCTCACTCCCTTTTCTTACCATCGCAGAAAATCGACAGCTGCCACCTCCCTCACCACAACTCCCAAAGCATAACCTTCATGTCACCAAGACACTGATGGAGACCCGGAGAAGACTGGAACAGGAGAGAGCCACCATGCAGATGACACCGGGTGAGTTCAGAAGGCCCAGGCTGGCCAGTTTTGGAGGCATGGGCTCCACAAGCTCCCTCCCTTCTTTTGTGGGTTCTGGAAACCACAATCCTGCCATGCACCAGCTTCAGAATGGATACCAAGGTAATGGGGATTATGGTAGCTATGCCCCAGCTGCTCCCACCACTTCCTCCATGGGGAGCTCCATCCGCCACAGCCCCCTGAGCTCAGGGATCTCCACCCCAGTGACCAACGTGAGCCCCATGCACCTGCAGCACATCCGCGAGCAGATGGCCATTGCTCTGAAACGCCTGAAGGAGCTGGAGGAGCAGGTGCGAACCATCCCTGTGCTCCAGGTAAAGATCTCTGTCTTGCAAGAAGAGAAAAGGCAGTTGGTCTCACAGCTGAAAAACCAAAGGGCTGCATCCCAGAACAATGTCTGTGGTGTGAGGAAGCGGTCCTACAGTGCGGGGAACGCCTCCCAGCTGGAACAGCTCTCCCGGGCCCGAAGAAGTGGCGGGGAATTATACATTGACTATGAGGAGGAGGAAATGGAGACCGTAGAACAGAGCACGCAGAGGATAAAGGAGTTCCGGCAGCTTACAGCAGACATGCAAGCCCTGGAGCAGAAGATCCAGGACAGCAGCTGTGAGGCCTCCTCAGAGCTCAGGGAGAATGGAGAGTGCCGGTCTGTGGCTGTGGGTGCCGAGGAGAACATGAACGACATCGTCGTGTACCACAGAGGCTCCAGGTCCTGTAAGGATGCAGCTGTAGGGACACTTGTTGAGATGAGAAATTGTGGGGTCAGCGTGACAGAGGCCATGCTTGGAGTGATGACTGAAGCCGACAAAGAAATTGAGCTGCAACAGCAGACCATAGAAGCCTTGAAGGAAAAGATCTATCGCCTAGAAGTACAGCTTAGAGAAACCACCCATGACCGGGAGATGACTAAACTAAAACAAGAGCTGCAGGCTGCTGGATCGAGGAAAAAGGTTGACAAAGCCACGATGGCCCAGCCGCTTGTTTTCAGTAAGGTGGTGGAGGCAGTGGTGCAGACCAGAGACCAAATGGTCGGCAGTCACATGGACCTGGTGGACACGTGTGTTGGGACCTCCGTGGAAACAAACAGTGTAGGCATCTCCTGCCAGCCCGAATGTAAGAATAAAGTCGTAGGGCCTGAGCTGCCTATGAATTGGTGGATTGTTAAGGAGAGGGTGGCAATGCATGACCGATGTGCTGGGAGGTCTGTGGAAATGTGTGACAAGAGTGTGAGTGTGGAAGTCAGCGTCTGCGAAACAGGCAGCAACACAGAGGAGTCTGTGAACGACCTCACACTCCTCAGGACAAACTTGAATCTCAAAGAAGTGCGGTCTATCGGTTGTGGAGATTGTTCTGTTGACGTGACCGTCTGCTCTCCAAAGGAGTGCGCCTCCCGGGGCGTGAACACTGAGGCTGTTAGCCAGGTGGAAGCTGCCGTCATGGCAGTGCCTCGTACTGCAGACCAGGACACTAGCACGGATTTGGAACAGGTGCACCAGTTCACCAACACCGAGACGGCCACCCTCATAGAGTCCTGCACCAACACTTGTCTAAGCACTTGGGACAAGCAGACCAGCACCCAGACTGTGGAGACACGGACAGTAGCTGTAGGAGAAGGCCGTGTCAAGGACATCACCTCCTCCACCAAGACGCGGTCCATTGGTGTTGGAACGTTGCTTTCTGGCCATTCTGGGTTTGACAGGCCATCAGCTGTGAAGACCAAAGAGTCAGGTGTGGGGCAGATAAATATTAACGACAACTATCTGGTTGGTCTGAAAATGAGGACCATAGCTTGTGGGCCACCACAGTTGACTGTGGGGCTGACAGCCAGCAGAAGGAGCGTGGGGGTTGGGGGTGACCCTGTAGGGGAATCTCCGGAGAACCCCCAGCCTCAAGCTCCACCTGGAATGATGACCGGCCTGGATCACTACATTGAGCGCATCCAGAAGCTGCTGGCAGAACAGCAGACACTGCTGGCTGAGAACTATAGTGAACTGGCAGAAGCTTTCGGGGAGCCTCACTCACAGATTGGCTCCCTCAACTCTCAGCTCATCAGCACCCTGTCGTCTATCAACTCTGTCATGAAATCTGCAAGCACTGAAGAGCTGAGGAACCCTGACTTCCAGAAAACCAGTCTGGGTAAAATCACAGGTAGGTGGTACCCTGAGGACCTGGGAATGAGGAAGCATGGGGGAAAATGTCTTTCCAGAAGCTAAGGATTATTTCTTAACTGCTGGAACCATTTTTGGAGGAGAAATGCAGGAAGTTTTAGAGTGGTAATCTGTGGAATGAAAACTAAGAATCAAAATCTATAAGCACCTCTGCTGATTCTTATTATCTGGTAGCCTCACTGGCCTCTGGCTGAGGACTAACGCTGGCAGAAAAGTAAACTGGTGTTGGCTGGCCTAGAGGTTGTCTTCTGGGGCTGCTAGTTTGGTAAGATGCTTTATTCTTTGTCTTTCAGTTATTTACTTGCTCATTATTTATAGAACTGCCTTTAAAAAATCCTACCCTGTTTGTACCCACTATTACCAGTATATTAGCAATTGAAATACTGGCATAAAATGTTTTCAGTTAAAACGTTTATGAGAGGAGAGACTCCATTAATTCATTCTTTAATTCAGCAAATAATTATTGAATTTGAGCCAGGTGCAATGGTACACATCTGTAGTCCCAGCTACTCTAGAGGCTGAGGCGGGAGGATTGCTAGAGCCCAGAAATTTGAGGCCAGCCTGGGCAACATAGTAAGACCTCCATTTCTAAAAAAATACGAAGTAAAAATTATTATTACTTGGATTCCTACTCTGTCTCAAGCTATAGGCTGTGAAGATAGTGTGAACAAAACAGAACAGAGCCCCTGTCCCTGCGGTGCTTACATTCTAGGTGGGGTGCAGGATATAGACAGTAGATCTATAATATGTCAGGAGGTGATAAATACTGTGAAGAAATTAACTCCGGTTATGGGAACAGCGAGTGGTAGTGGTCAGGGTGAGGGCTGTTTGAGATGAGGTGGTCAAACTTGGAGAGAAGGGAGTCTTTTCCCACTCTTTTTTTTTTTTTTTTTTTTTTTTTGAGACAGAGTCGCACTGTCACCCAGGCTGGAGGGTGGTGGTGCCATCTCGGCTCACTGCAACCTCTGCCTCCCAGATACAAGCGATTCTTGTGTCTCAACCTCCTGAGTAGCTGGGACTACAGGTGCCCACCACTATGCCCAGCCACTTTTTTGTATTTTAGTAGAGATAGGGTTTCACCACATTGGTCAGGCTGATCTTGAACTCCTGACCTCAGGATCTACCCACCTCGGCCTCCCAAAGTGCTGGGATTACAGACATGAGCCACCACACCTGGCCCGATAGGCCGATAGGCTTACATTTTTGTCTGTCTTATTCTTTCTCGTATTCATTGGGATTCCTGCTCACTCTTCCTTCTTGAAATTGAAGCTAATAATCAGAAAGCCACCCTGGATGATTTTATGGCTTACAGTAATTCGCTGTGAGCCTTACCAACCTGATTTTGCTTGTGACCATGTGCACTGCCTCTCACAGTGTATAACATCATCCTCAGCTTAGGAGCACACTGCCTGGCTTCCGTTGCTGGCTCTCCAATTCTCATGAATCAGTGTGACCTGGGAAAGAGTGTGCATTAGATTAATTTTACATGAAAATGTGTAATACAGACTTAAGCCATCCACAGAAATTCCAGTCTTTCTATTAGTGTCTGATGGGGCAATGATTAAAATAGACTGAAATATATTATTTTTATATCTTCCTAGGTTTCCACTTTCAAACCTGAATTATTGTTAGTTTTCAGTATCTGTGCTATAGGACAGTTAGTTTGTTGTGGAAGAAAAAAATGAATATGACAGCTCATGTGTGGGGTTTTTGCCTTTTAGAATCCAAAGAGTCTAATAAACATACAGGGAAGTCATTTTAGAATAAACAGGATTAAAATGATCTGTGGACTCAGAGTCTGCAAGAACTCATGCCATGTCTGCTTTGACATCCTTTTAAAAATCATGATGTCAGATGAAGTCAAAATAAAATTCTTAAATACCTCCAGACACAGATGGCACAGTGGATCATCCATTATAAAAGCATTTTGTTCCCAGCCTTCCTCCCTCCTCCCCAAACTGGGGTTTCTATTTCACATTCTTGCCAAAAATATTCAGCTGTAACACTGAAGTAATTTGCTGACCCTCTGAGCACGGAGACCAGGGAGCAAGTTTGGTCTGGCTGTGTGACAGTGTTTTTTGGTCTATTTCCAGTCACACTGACATGCCACACATCACTGGTTAGATCCAACCCTGCTAACAAACACCTAATTAATCAGCTAAAATACAGAAGACCTACAGCACTTGTGAACAAAACAATAAATATTTTTAACAGCACTTATTTAGTCACAATGGCAGCCCCTCTCAGAGCACACAAGAACAAATTTTAAGTATTTCTGTAATGCACATCATATTTGTGTTTTCACCATTTTGTTTAACGTTCCAATGAGGAATTAATTAGGTTAGGAAATGAACGCAGAGTATTCCATTTTTGTTATCTGGCATTTGTCATGTGGACTGAAAATTAAAGCAACTTGATATAGTAAAGTGGAGATGCTCAACACTTAGAAGCTTTGAGAATCCAGGTGGCTCAGGGTGCACTGTGCATTCCTGTGCACACCATACCATACAGAATAGCACTCACCACGGTCTAGAATGTATTTCTGAACCAAAAGATATACTGGAGTATAGAAGGGTATTCATCTCAATGTTTGTTTTCCCCAAATAAAACAGTAGGGAATTGGGGTCTGACACCTACCAAAAAGAGCATATAAATGATCACTTGTATGAACCTAACACAGTATTCTAATTTAAGGAAGTTGTTCAGTTTGGGCTCTGAAGCTAGACAGTGTGGGTTCACATTCTTTCTCTGTCACTAGAACAGATTGTCTTTGTTCCTTCACAGGGTTGTAATGAAGATTCAGTGAGTCAATAGGAGTAAAGCACAGAGTATAAATGCTCAATGAAAGTTGGCTGACGTTGTTGTTATGGTTAGAGTATTTCCAGAAATAGAAATGTAGATCTAGAACAAATGATGCCACACAGAAATTGTACAAGTGGTCTTTTGTTTTCGACCTAAATTTTTATCTTCATTATTGTGGGCGATGCCCCTACCCAATTATTATACCTCTCCAACTAACCATTGTATCAATATAAAGAAGTAAATAGATAACAATGGGAAACACAAAATTGATAAATGTTCAGTCCAGAGTCATTCAGAATCCGTGTCAAAGCTCAAAACGAAGTATATTAGTGGCCAATCCATAGAATTCTGTTCATTTCTCCTAGAGTTGAAGATTTGATGATGGTGTCACTTTTCAGTATGCAAAAAAGTGTTATTTTTAGCAGCATCATAATGCTTAACACTATATTTAATTTCTTAAAATTACAACTAGAGCATACATCGTAAGAAATTACGTGAGACCTTGTCTCTACAAAAAAAATTTTTTTAATTATCTGGTCATGTTATCCTGTGCCTGTAGCCTCAGCTACTCAGGAAACTGAGGTAGGATGATCTCTTGAGCCCAGGAGGTTGATTTGAGGCTGCAGTGAGCTGTGATCACACCACTACACTCCAGCCTGGGTGACAGCATGAGACCTTGTCGGGGGTGGGGGTGGTGGGGGGAGATTTGCACGGTGGCTCACACCTGTAATTCTAGCATTCTGAGAGCTGAGGCTGGCAGAGTGCTCGAGCCCAGGAGTTCGAGACCATCCTGGGCAATATGGTAAAACCCCGTCTTTACTAAAAATACAAAAATTTGCCAGGCGTGATGGCAGACGCCTGTAGTCCCAGCTACTCAGGAGGCTGAGGTGGGAAGATCACCGGAGCCCGAGAGGTGGAGGCTGCAGTGAGCCATGATTGTCACCCACTGTAGCCTGGGTGACAGAGTGAGACCCTGTCTCAAAAAAAGAAAAGAAAAAGGAAAAAGAAATTAAAAGTTCAGAAGAGCATATAATAAAAGAGTTAAAGCCTCCCTGGCGCACTCCTGTGGTAGCCCGCGTGTGTTTGGTATTTACAGATGTCCATGCTTGCACGTCTGTATTTTAGAAACATATTTTTTTGTAATAAAATTTGAATCATACATAGTCTGCCTCTTTGTTTTTTCACCTAAAAGGTCACGAACATTTTTCTAGGATTTGAGAGACAATGTCTTGGTTTTGATGGAATTGGAACCTGATAGTGACCAGAGGTGTTCTGTATTTTTTAATTCCTGATAGTGTGAGTTTAATGCATTTAATATTTTCTTTTATAAAATAAAAAAGTTAAGAGGAAATGAGTTTCTGTTATAACAAAAATGTTGGTTAAAAAAAGTTTATTCTTCCTGTAAATCAGTTGGATTGTTTTCGTTTGAGACATAGATTAGTGTTTTCTTTTTTTAATTACTATTTTCTTCTAGAGAGGGAAGAGGAGAGAGAAAATTCCAGACAAATGACTTACAGATACTCTAAAAATATATAACTGTCTCTGAGCAAATACAAACAAAACTATAACAGTGGAATTTAACTGCCTGCCCCATGATTTATAGAACATTCATCTCTCATACTGAAAAGACCTGCTTTTTAAAATCAGCTTCCGTATTTATACTCTTAGTTATCTTAGTTCATCAAAAGTTAATGAACTCGAAGTCATTCCCATAACTATGAAAGTAAGTTGTAGACAAGAGATCTGAGCCAAAGCAAAAGTAGTCATTACAAAATACGTTTCTAGGTAGTTTTCTCCTCGTTCAAATAATATATCATTTACCTGTCTTAGCACTTGGCTTCTTAATCACTTTCTTTTAATGCTCAAAAGCACCAAAACAATGCAATCCAAGTGTTTCTGGGACCCTGCAGATATAAAAATATGATGTAGGTAGTGGAAGGCCTAGAAGTCAGAAGAGCTGACCTCTCATACTGGCTGTGTAGGTAACTTGCTGTGTCTTTTTTTTTTTTTTACTTTTAAGACAGGGTCTCACTCTGTCACCCAGGCTAGAGTGCAGTGGCATGATCACAGCTTGCTGTAGCCTGAACTTCCCAAGCTCTAACCATCCTCCCTCTTCAGCTTCCCGAGTAGCTGGGACTACAGGTGCATGCCACCATACCTGGCTAATTTTTGTATTATTTTTAGAGACAAGGTCTCCCCATGTTGCCCAGGCTGGTCTTGAACTTTTGGGCTCAAGCAATTCGCCTGCCTCAGCCTCCCAAATTATTGGGATTACAGGTGTGAGCCACCATGCCAGGCCACTGTATCATTTTAGAAAGGGAGATTGTGGACTTCCATGGCCTCCTGTGTCAAATAAATAGGGTGAGATTAGTTTTTCTCCTACAGTCCCTTCAGCAGGATTATTCTGTACAAGTGTGAGTTAACTGTTTATGTTGGTGACCACACATGTATTAGCATTCAGGCTGAGGTCTGAGAGGAGAGCGTAGAAACAACATATTTGTCCTTTCTCCTCTATCAAAGCTACATGCTTTTCCTCACAAAGTAGTATGTACCAAAAAAGAAGATGGTCCTTCATGAATAATCTCTACTGCCTGTTCCCCAAACCATCATTTGGACTTAAAGAGTGAATTCATGCTCGAGCCCATTTTTTTTTTTTTTTTTTTTTTTGAGACAGAGTCATACTCTGTCACCCAGGCTGGAGTGCAGTGGTGCAATCTCGGCTCATTGCAACCTCCACCTCCTGGGTTCAAGTGATTGTCCTGCCTCAGCCTCCTGAATAGCTGGGACTACAGGCACACGCCACCACGCCCGGCTAAATTTTTTTTTATTATTATTTTTAGTAGAGACGGGGTTTAACCTTGTTGGCCAGGCTGGTCTCGATCTTCTAACCTCATGATCCACCCGCCTCGGCCTCCCAAAGTACTGGGATTACAGGCAGGAGCCAGCGCGCCTGGCCTCAAGCCCTTTTTCTTAAAAACAAACATTATTTCAGATCCCTTTGAATTTTTAGTCATACTGTGGGAAATTAACCTAAATATTTGAAAGGACTCCATAATGAATTGGAAATTTCAGTCCTACCTGTTCTCAATGAGTAAGTTTAGATGTTCTTTAAAAATTAAATCAGAATGTCAAGCTGAAAATGTGGCACAGCAACATGGTTAATTAGCTGGCTACACTCTTCTTTTCTGTGTTTTCAGAAAGTTCTTGGCACTATCAATACAAATATAGATCAGCATACCAGAACAGTTGGAATAGGTGAACAGAGCAACTTTTAAAATCCATTTTAATATATTTTTTTAAATTGATTTTCTAACAAATTTGGAAACCCATGGCTATATACCAATAACTAATACCCATTCTGGACAGATAAATGTTACACAGAAGACTGGAGAATTGATCTCTTTAAAACCCATTCAGCTCTAGTTTTGGGTGATTTTTTTTTTCTTTTTTTAAGAGATGGGGTCTTGCTTTGTCACCCAGACTAGAGTGCAGTGGCATGATCCGGGCTCACGCCACTGCAGCCCCCAACTTCTGGGCTCAGGGCTCAAGTGATCCTCCCACCTTCCAGCTCTAGTTTCATTGAATTATTTTTCTTGTAAAACAGTTTGCTTTTAACATTCCTTTACGTCAAGGACATAAAGTTTTCATTTTAAGTGGCTTGTTTTTCATTATAGTCATCTCATTTGCCTTAGAATTTAATATATGGATAATTATAAAAGCTAAGTGCACTTCGGAATGATAATTAATGCATCAAAGGTATTCCTCTTATTTTCCAGGACACTGAGATGTCTGTCACTGGTTGTCCTTTAGTGATCACTAATCTGACCAAGTCGTAAAATGAGGCTCATGCTTTATTGGTGTTTATGGCCGTTATAAGTTTGAGTTAATGACAGAAGACTTCACAGTTGCCCACTCTGCTGTCCATTAACTTCCCAGTTGTGCCTGTGAAAACCGTTGCCACCTGGTGAGAATTTTGAGCATCTAGACCAGAGTGCCAGAATTCTGAAGGTGTTTTGTGATTACTCCACATGTTGCTGTCGTTTTGTTTTGTTGAGACAGGGTCTTACTCTGTCTTCCAGGCTGGAGTGCAGTGGTGCAATCATAGCTCACCATAGCCCCTAACTGCCAAGCTCAAGCTATCCTCACACGTGAACCTCCCGATAGCTAGGACTACAGGCACTTACCACCATGCCCAGCTGTTTTTTGTTTTGTTTTGTTTTGTTTGTTAGAGAGGGGGTCTCACTATGTTGCTCAGGCTGATCTGCAACTCCTAGGCTCAAGCAGTTAACCTCCCTCAGCCTCACTAAGTGCTGGGATTACAGGCGTAAGCCAATGCACCCGGCCTGTTTTTTGTTTTTCCTCAGAGACGCGGTTTCATTCTGTCGCCCAGGTTGGAATGCAGTCTCAATCTCCCAGCCTCAAACCATCCTCCAGCCTCAGCCCCTCAAAGTACTGGGATTACAGGTGTGAGCCACTCCCAGCCTGTAATGACTCCTGTTTTTATCCCTATTGTTCAGGTAGCACTTACTTTCTGTTTAGTATGAACATCTACCATTAGTGGCCCAGGGCTGTTAATTAAACCACCAGCAGTTCCTAAAAATTCACATGGATCCAAGTTGATGGGTTGAAACTAGAGAGGAGTCTAAATTCTTCATTTCAGTAGTCAACTTTTATATTGGTTAATTTAATTCAGTGGATCTCAATCCTGGCAGCACAATAGAATCACCTAGGGAGGAGTTTGAAAATACTGATGCCTGCAATTGGAGACACTAGTTGTATTACCAAGGCTTTGACTGGAATGGCATGTTTACAGACTGCTTTGGGGAACTGAAGTTGATCTTTAGAGCCAATGGAAGCCCCTTGGAAAAACTGACCTCCCTCATACCTTGTCCTTTACAGGGTTCCTAACCTGTGGTAAGTAAAGAATGTCACTTTCTGACAAGCTCAGGAGCCCCAAGTTACTTTGGGACCTCAGGAAAAGAGGAAGTCACCTAATTTATATAGGTATCTGCAGGCACAAATAAATTCTTGGCTGGGCTCAAGAGGTTTGTAAAAGGTCTAATTTGAGATTCCTTATGAAAAATTTCAGCAAAGTCAATGTAAAAGAAAAAGGGGGGGCTATATGGCAAATACTTACTCTTGCTGCACTTCATGCAAATAATTAGCCCAAGCATAATAAGACTAAAACTTATTTTGGAAATAAATTGGTCCTACTATGATTGGTCTTTGGTAGAAATAGAAAACCAGAGAGAGAAAAATTATGTTCCAGAAAAACTGTAGTACCCCTTTTATTGACTCCAGCCTTGTCCATTTTTTTGGATAAGGTTATCTGCTGATAACTCAATAATTGATTGGTTCTCAGGGTCATTTACCTGGGTCCCTCAAGGCTTCAGGTTGGTTCTACAGGGACTCCTGAAGCTAGGACTTGCACTTCTTGTGGTAGGGCTTACTATTAATCTTACAGTCTGCTGTTCACTTATGTGCTGTACTAAAACTGTGGATAAGAATGACCCCAACCAGACACCAGTGAAGGCATACGGTCAACTTCAAGACGGTTTCACTCCTCTTACCTTGGGGGCAACCCCTTCCCCAACAATGTTCCATAAGCAAGAAGAAATTAGAGCTGTCATTAGCCTTTCCCATCTCCATAGCTCACACCTCAGGATTGAGGTGTACCGAAACCCAAGGGGGTGGGGACATTGAAACTGCCTTTCCAAAATCATGACAGTAAAAGAAACCTGACATAGCTGACTCCGTCTTACTTCTGACCTCCAAGCTGTCCTTGTTCATTCCTAGGCACAGGCCAAGCTAACTGTGGGTAGAATTTGGTTTATAATTTAACCTTAAAGCAAGGATGATAATAGCCCTTCCCAAGACTAAACTGCCTTTGTAAAACTAATGAAAGCACACAAGGTTAGAATTATGGAAGGGCCCTGAATTCTATTTTATTTATTTTATTTTTTTGAGATGGAGTTTCACTTCAACTGCAAATAAATGTTCATTCTCTGTCTCTCTCTCTCTGTCTCTGTCTCTCTTGCTCTGTCTCTCTCTCATATCTGGACCCATCCAGATAGTTCATTGTATCTACATTTTTTAAAGTCTCACCCTCGATTCAGGTGATTCTAAAGGGTAGCTAGGGTTGAAACGACTGAATTTTGTTTGTTGGCCTCTTTATTCTTTGGCTTTCCTGGCTGCACGTTTTCTTCGTTTTGCTCAAACACAGCAGTCATTTGTCAGTCTTACATTGGTGCATGTGGTGCCTACAACTACAAATGGGTCCTTATCAAGTTCAGAGGATTGTTTGTAGGCTACTCAAGACCAGCCAGAGTTTCAACACCATCCAAAGAACATTTTCTGGCAATATAGGTGACCAATTCCCTCTGACTTCACAAAGGAGAGCCAGTTTGGAATTTAATGAGGTTCTTTTCCTTACCAGTTAAGCCTCAGTAGAATCCTCATGACCTTTGGTTGAATTACATGGACACTTATTAAAGGCTCTCAATGGTCCCGCACTGTTCTAAGCACTGGACAGGACACCAAATAAGAATGTAGCATGGAGGAACTCAAGATGCTGACCATCTCATTGAGGAGACAGGGCATATTTGAATCTGGACCGTAAGTGCTGCAGGACAATGATGGGGAAAAAAGAGATCTCTGTGGAATGGTTGGAATGGTATCATAGAAAAAAGACTAGAGAAGATAGAACTTGGGCCAAGCCTTGAAAAGAGTATGGGTCAAATTCAGCTGGTGAAGGATGGTGCATTTCCAGACCTGTAGGATGATCTAATTACTCCCTACTCACAGAGTTGGAGTAATTAAGTCACAGGACCACTCTGAACAGAATGGACAGAGTGGAGGAGTAGCTGAGAGGTAAAGTTCCCGCAGGCAAGATGAAAGCTTCCACCTTGACCCTTGGATGCCTGCAGGAGGAGGTGGACCTTGATTGGAGAAGCTTTAAAAAGCCCTAGTTTACAAAAGTAAGCTGTGGTGAGAAAAATTATAGCACCTGGTATTCCTGGGTGACACTATCTGGAAGGGGTGGGAGGAAAGGCTTACCAGGTTGTTAGAAATGTTCTGTATCTCTGTTACAGAGGTGGTTACACAGGCGTATACATTTACCAAATTCCATCCGACTTACACTTAAAATCAGTGCATTTTCGTGGGGCATGGTCACAAGCCCCTGGGTCCTGTGGTCCTAGCTACTCCAAAGGCCAAGGTGGGAGGATTGCTTGAGCCCAAGAGTTCAAGGCTACAGTTAGCTATGATCACATTCCATTGCACTCTAGCCTGGGTGACAGTGTGAGACCCTGTCTGTAATTCATTCTGTGCATTTTATTGTCTATAAATTGTGTTTGAATTTTTTAAAAATTTTAAGTTGTATTTAAACAGAGAGAACCTATGGATTAAAAGACTT
This sequence comes from Pan troglodytes, assembly GCF_028858775.2. Lineage (NCBI taxonomy): Eukaryota > Metazoa > Chordata > Mammalia > Primates > Hominidae > Pan > Pan troglodytes. The sequence continues at coordinate 115,206,684 of NC_072409.2, read as the reverse complement.
TAAAATAGTAGCAACCAATGGAAATACATGACTGGAATTCTGATGCAAACACCCTATTAAAGAAATTTTTTAGAGACTATTGGAGATTGGGCACAGTAGCTCATGCCTGTAATTCCAGTACTTTCAGAGGCCAAGGTGGGTGGAGAGCTTGAACCCAGCAGTTCGAGACTAGCCTGGGCAACATAGTGAAACCCATCTCTATTAAACATACGAAAAAAAAAAAAAAAAAGAAGCCAGGAGTGGTTTTGTACGTCTGTGGTCCCAGCTACTTGGGGGGCTGAGGTGGGAGGATTGATTAAGCCTGGGAGACAGGTTGCGGTGAGCAGAGATCACGCCACTGCACTCCAGCCTGGGTGACAGAGTGAGATGCCATATCAAAAAAAAAGACTATTGGAGAAATTTGAATACTGACTGGATTATGTGATAATCATACTTATCTTTTTTTAAGATTTGATAGTTTTAGCCTCAATGGTTTGCATTTTTTAGAGTTCTTTTAGGGACATATACTGAAATATTTATGGATGAAAATGATTGAATCTCTAGCTGTTGCTTCAAAATAATCCAGTGTGAGTGGGCAGAGGGAGTTATCAGGGAAACCAGATATTTTCTAATCATTGTTGAAGCTAGTAATGGGAAGACAGGAGTTTATTAAACTATTATCTACTTTTGTATCTGTTTTATGGTTTCAATAATAGTCAAAACTATCATGTATTTGCATTTAAAAAGTCATTGTTGGTTATTGAAGAGGAAAGTGCTTCGTACAAGCATTTCTCTAAAAAGAGTGTTCTGGCGGCCAGGCACGGTGGCTCACCCCTGTAATCCCAGAACTTTGGGAGGCCGAGGTAGGTAGGTGGATCACTTGAGGTCAGGAGTTTGTGACCAGCCTAGCCAACATAGTAAAATCCCGTCTCTACTAAAAATACAAAAAACAGCTGGGCGTGGTGGCGGGCGCTTGTATTCCCAGCTACTCAGGAGGCTGAAGCAGGAGAATCACTTGAACCCGGAAGGTGGAGGTTGCAGTGAGCAGAGTTCGCGCCACTGCATTCCAGGCTGGGCGACAGAGCCAGACTCAATCTCAAAAAAAAAGAGTGTTCTGGCATTCAGTGATTAACTAGTGAGACTTTTTGGAGGCCGCTGCAATATTTTCTAAGTAATGATGAATGGACTTGGAGAAGGAAAAATGAAGATAAATGCCCTCCTTTATTTACTTTGCTTAAAATAAGTCAAAGGCACATTAGGCATTTCATATTTGCAGTTAGGGGACATCAGGTCACATAGTGTTAAACGTTGTTTGGACGGCTGAATTCAGTATTGTGTGTATGTGTGTTGAGGAGGAAGTTGGAGTTGTAAAGGAATCGTCCAGGTAGCCCCCATGTCCCACAGCTAAAGGAGAAAGCATTGTGCTGTTGATTTGTGGACAAGGGACTGTTCACAGAATTAGGAAATGTGAGTTCTAGTTCAGCTCTGTGGCCTGGGGCAAGTCCTGAACCTAGCTGGCCTTCAGAATCCTTAGCTGGAAGTATGAGAATTAAAAATTAGGTGATATCCCTTGAGGTCAGGAGTTTGAGGCCAGGCTAACCAACATGGTAAAACTCGGTCTCTACTAAAAATACAAAAATTAGCCAGGCGTGGTTGTGCACACCTGTAGCCCCAGCTACTTGGGAGGCTGAGGCAGGAGAATTGCTTGAACCCGGGAGGCGGAGGTTGCAGTGAACTGAGATCACGCCACAGCCCTCACTCCAGCCTGGGTGACAGAGCAAGACTCTGTCTCAAAAAAAAAAAAAAAAAAATTTAGATGATTTCTAATGCCTTACATTGAATTTTTTGCCAGCTCTCACTCTTTTACTATAGCGTCATTGTTTTAAACCAGTTTTCAAAGTGGGCCACCTGCATCAGTGATTCTTGTAGGTGGTGGGGAATGTCAGAAATGCCATCACTTGGCCCCCATCCCAGAACTGCAGAATGATCTTCTGGCAGCATGTGCCTGGGAATCTGCATTTTAGCCAATGTCACAGGTGATTCTTAGGAAGAATAGAACTCAGAGCAGTTTTAGGGCTCGTTATTCGTTCTTTTTCTTCATATTGCCTCAAAATACAATCAACACTTAAGCTGCTTTTCTTCTAAGAATCTAAGAGATTTCAGAGCTTTACTGTGAAAGGGATAAAGTTGTAATCACCTGACATTGTGAGTAGATTTAAATGTTTAATTTTTGTTAGTAATTTATAAAGTATAATTTAGGAAATACTAGAGACAAAAAAGTTATAGTAGCCTGTGACTCTTTAGCCTTAGCAAAGCAGTGTTAAATGGGTTTCCTGTATATCCTTCCATGATTTTTCTAATACATATATATGTAAATATAATTATTTACTAATGCCAGTAGGCAGCAGTGAGAACAAAACCTCTTTTGTATTTTTTTTCCCCATGAGTCAAACATAAGACTTCAGATTCAGATCAATTCTGGTGTGCTATAAGGCAGGCCTTTCCTACAAGGGGTGGAGAGGCCAGCCTTTCTTCTCTTGGTGGGGAATGGCCTGAGCTGTGTTGTGGGGCAGGCCGCTGATTTGTGTGATGTATCATTAGAGGGAATAAGCCCATTGATCTTTTCTAGTTTCCGTTAAACTTGAACTGAGAGGCCAGGCACGGTGGCTCATGCCTCTAACCCCAGCACTTTGGGAGGCTGAGGCGGGTGGATCACCTGAGGTCAGGACTTCGAGTCCAACCTGGCCAACATGGTGAAACCGAGTCTCTACTAAAAATACAAAAATTAGCTAGGCATGGTGGCACTTGCCTGTAGCCCCAGCTACTCGGGAGGCTGAGGCAGGAGAATTGCTTAAACCGGGAAGGCGCAGGTTGCAGTGAGCCAAGATCGCACCACTGCACTGTAGCCTAGCAACAGAGTAAGACTCTGTCTCGAAAGAAAAAAACTTGAACGGAGACAAAAATTAAAAATAAGGCCAGGCGTGGTGGCTCATGCCTATAATCCCAACGCTTTGGGAGGTCAAGGCGGGCAGATTTCCTGAGGTCACAAGTTCAAGACCAGCCTGGCCAACATGGTAAAACCCCATCTCTACTAACAATACAAAAATTAGCCAGGCATGGTGGCAGGTGCCCATAATCCCAGCTACTCGGGAGGCTGAGGCACAAGAATCTCTTGAACCAAGAAGGCAGAAGTTGCGGTGAGCCAGGATTGCTCCACTGCACTCCAGCCTGGGCAACAGCACAAGACAAGACACTCTCCCAATTAAAATAAAAAGTTATTTACCAAAGTAGGTTTATTTTCTCCGTATTATTGTATGACCTATTTTTAATACACATCATGCTCATCTATGTTAATATTCTCCTATATCAAGATTTGTAATGGCCATATAGAATTCCTTTGTATAAATATACCAGTGCTTATATGGTTGTTTCTTACAAGCAGACTGTCTGCCTCTTTTTACTGTTTTAAACATGGAAACAATAGCCTTCTGTATCTTTTTGTACATCCTTAGGATAAAACTTTTAGACAATTAAGTGAAATAATTTTTCATTTTTAAAAGTGATTTTGAACACAGTTAACCCATATTCACTATAGAAAAAATGGCAAATCCAAGGAAATTTTTTTTTTTATTAGAGTCTCGCTCTGCCGCCCAGGCTGGAGTGCAGTGGGACGATCTTGGCTCACTGCAACCTCTGCCTCCCGGGTTCAAGTGATTCTCCTACCTCAGCCTCCCGAGTAGCTCTGGATTACAGGCACTCACCACCATGCCCAGCTAATTTTTGTATTTTTGTAGAGATGGAGTTTCACCATGTTGGCCAGGCTGGTCTCAAACTCCTGACCTCAAGTAATCTACCTGCCTCAGCCTCCCAAAGTGCTGGAATTACAGGCATGAGCCACCACACCCAGCCTAATCCAGGGAAAAATTAAAACTACCATAGCTGTTTCATTTAGCACAGAGTCAGATAACTTTTCGTGTGTGTGTGTGTGTGTGTGTGTGTGTGTGTGTGTATGTGTATGTGTGTGTGTGGTAATGTATTTTAATAGGATCACACAATACATGGAATTTTATTATCTGCTTTTTTCAATTAACCATATATTACAAACATTTTTCCACATCACCCACATTGAAAATTCTACAATATATCTGTATACCAAAAATAAAATTCTAAGCCCCCTAACCAACGGAATAGATCCCTCCTGTCAGCCAGGGGATTCCATAGTAAACCTGAAAAACTAGTTCAGGCCATGATGGGAAGGAGGTGTCAAAAATGCCTCATTATACCCTCCTCCCTTTGGAATTCAGGCACAACTGACCAGCATTAACATTAAAACAGAAATCTTAGGAGTGACAAACAGACTCTTTATAGCAATAAGATAACAAATTCCAACCTGACTCTCCTATAGCATCACATGACAGCAGACCCTAAAAGATATTGAAGTATTTTACCCTAAAATATATTTCTTCGATGTATTTTGTCTTTTGTTTTGTTTCTTTTGTTTTCTTGAGATGGAGTCTCACTCTGTCACTCTGTCACCCAGGCTGGAGTGCAATGGCACAATCTAGGCACTACAACCTCCACCTCCCGGGTTCAAGCCATTCTCCTGCCTCAGCCTCCCAAGTAGCTGGGACTATAGGCACCCCCCACCATGCCTGGCTAATTTTTGTATTTTTAGTAGAGACGGGGTTTCACCGTGTTGACCAGGCTGGTCTCGAACTCTTGACCTCAGGTGATCCACCTGCCTTGGCCTCCCAAAGTGCTGGGGTTACAGGCATGAGCCACTGCTCCCGGCCTCTTAGATGTATATTGAAATGGCCCTGCAAGGCTGTCTCTTGTGGGGAATATCTACATTATGTAGAGAATCCCCTTACCTGTCCAGGCCTTTTCCTGATCAGGAGAGATTCAGTCTGGTACCTATTTAGGTCTGAAAAGAGACATTTACCATCTGTATAGAGGTCTGAAAAGAGACGTTTACCATCTATGTAGATGAAGCCTGCTACCTGGAGGCTTCATCTACATAATAAGAACCTTGGTCTTCACAACCCCTTATCTTAACCCAGACACTCCTTTCTGTTGATTGCAGGCCTTTAGATAATAAGTTAACTTTTTCAACCATTTGCCAATCAGAGTATCTTTGAATCTACCGAAGACCTGGAAGCCCACCCTTATTTGAGTTCTTCCACCTTTCTAAACTAGTGTATACCTTACATGCATTGATTTGTGTTTGCCTGTAACTTCTAGTCCACTAAAATGTATAAAATTAAGCTGTAACCCAGCCACCTTGGGCACATGTTGTCAGGACCTCGTGAGATTGTGCTTTTGGCCTTGGTCATTCATACTTGGCTCAGAGTAAACCTCTTTTTTTACAGAGTTTGACTCTTTTCATTGACATATCTGTATACATTAATTACAACATATTATTTAATCCAAATTGCTTCAGTCAGTATACAGATTTTAAGTGGCTAACATATACAAAAGCACTCTAGTAGATTTGTTAAGAGAAAGTTGATCAGAACTGTTTGATGCCCTCAAAATATTGACCATCTACAAGGGAGTCTAAAACCATCATACAAGTCATCTTGTACATTGTATCACAGATCCCAGGAGAAGGTACAAAAGATGGGCTGTGAGAGTTCAGGGCAAGAACATTGTTAGTGAAGGAGATCAGGGAAGGGCCTGGAGAGGCAGTGATGGGAGGGTGCGGCTGTGTGAAGATGGGGGAAGAAAGGTATTCCAGGTAGTAGAATGGCATAAGCTGAGGCATGCTGCCGGGAAACAAGAGACCTGCATCTCTATACAGCGAGTACGGGCACTTAATGGGATGCAGTCCCTGTCCCAGTAAGGACGACAGGAGGGGTGGAAAAGGAAGTTGGGGGGTCAGCCAGTACCAGGTTATGGATAGTTTAGAATCTCTGGCTCTGCAGTGTGGACTACATTTCCTGAGCAGTGGGTGCTTTTTAGGCGTTGTCACATTTTGTTTTAGCTGGAATAATGATGGCATTGGAGCTGGCTGGGAGTAATGCTCTGAAGCGTTGTGCCAGAGTGGAAACAGTAATGGAAGAGGAGCAGTAAGAATGCTACTTCCATGACTAGAAACCAAGGCTACGATGGTAGCAGCCAAAACAGAGAAAAGGAGAGGTGCTGTGGAGTTAGAATGGCTCGGCAGTCTGCGTATGCTCATGAAATCAGGAAGTCTGGAGAGTCAAAGGGGCTTCTGAGTTTTGGTGGCTGGGATAATAGGCCCATTTTAAATTATGAATGGCAAGAATTGTTTTTTTTTAAGCCTGCTTTTTCAGTCCTAGCATCACACACTCTGTACCTTTCTTTTTCCTGATAGGCAATTATTTGGGATATACCTGTAAGTGTGGAGGCCTTCAGTCAGGAAGTCCCTTAAGCTCCCAGACATCCCAGTCTGAGCAAGAAGTGGGGACCTTAGAAGGAAAGCCAATCAGCAGCCTGGATGCCTTCCCCACTCAGGAAGGTACGCTGTCTCCAGTGAACCTGACAGACGACCAGATCGCCGCTGGCCTCTATGGTAACTTTTCTCACTCACAGTCATTGGCATCAGGATTCTAGGGCCAGCATTGCCAGCATTCCAATTTAATGTCAATGTACCTTTTAAATTGACCTGGAAGAAAGTTAATATCGTTATTCCGAAGGTAGGCCCAGAATATCTTTAAATAAGGTTACCAAAGAGGCCGGGCATGGTGGCTCACACCTGTGATCCTAGCACTTTGGGAGGCCAAGGCAGGCAGATCACTTGAGGCCAGGAGTTCGAGACCAGCCTGGCCAACACGGTGAAACCCCATCTCTACTAAAAAATACAAAAATTGGCCAGGCATGGTGGTGCACACCTGTAGTCCCAGCTACTCCGGCGGCTGAGGTGGGAGAATCACTTGAACCTGGGAGGTGGAGGTTGCAGTGAGCTGAGACCACGCCACTGCACTCCAGCCTGGGTGACAGAAAGAGACCCTGTCTCAAAATTACCAAAGAAAGAAAGCTGTACAAGAAAGCTTACCTGATATTACAAATTATGAAACATTTTAAATAGCATTTTATTCACGTTCTGGCAGGCATAAGTTTTTTCAGGTTATCTCAGCTGAAGAAAAATAATAATCCCTGTTTAGTAGGTAAATGGTCCTTGAGGCTCGTGAGACACGACATCACTTTATAAGCAATAAAGCCAGATACAAATGTCAGTTTTCACTGGCTTTGTTATGTCTGGAAGTACTAATTGAGTTTTTTCCCATGTGAAGAATGTTATTAATGGAACTTTGAATTATTTTCTTTGCATGCACACACTTTCCCATTGAATTTTGTAGAAACTTCTCACATATATATGCCAAGATCTACATTTACATGCATGAGAAAAGAACTGTACAGGAAAAAAGATCATTTAACATGTATGGGTGTGAGTTTTCATTTTTACTGCCTTGACTTTTTCACAGCATGTACAAACAATGAAAGTACACTGAAGTCCATCATGAAGAAGAAAGATGGTAACAAAGATTCAAATGGCGCAAAAAAGAATCTTCAGTTTGTTGGCATTAATGGAGGGTAAGGAAAGATGGTGGTTCCAGAGGCTAATGCTGTCAGTCTCCTTTGCCTCCTGCCTAAGTCACATTTCAAGGTGCCTAGTCGGGGAAGCGGCCACAGCGCAGTGATGAAAGATTCCCTCCTCAGAAAGGCAGAAAGGTGCATTTGGGCTTTTCTTTCCTCCTCTGGTGCTGTCTTTAAGGATTTGTCACTCTCTTAAGGATACCTGATGAAGCTGAGCGGTTTACATCTCCTCACCTCTGATCTGAAAGAAATAGTCTTCAGCAACGCAGCAGGGTTCCTGCACTGTGTTGGACAACTTGTACTTACCTATATGAGAACTCACAATTGAGCAGAAAAAGACTGAGAGCATCACTCTCTGGGCCAACGATCGTCATCTATTCCTTCAAAATGGGTCCTTGTGCTTAGCTCTCCATGTTTACGACCCAAATTGTAGGGCCTTTCACAATTGATAACCACATCACCAGTTTGCTTTCTAAATACAATGGTTATTGTTTGTTCCTTCTCTTTCCATTGGCCCACGTACATAGTTAAGCCCCTTTGTTGTCCTACAATTGAATCAAATCAATGAATTGATACATGGCCCCCACAAGAAAGAAATAATACAAAGTGTACCATTAGTGTTTAACCTTATGGTGCCTGTTTTCCAAATCTAGAAGTTTTATTCAGTGATAATGGCCAGGAGATTTTGGAGGGCATACACCAGAAAAACTATTGATTGCCTATGTAATCTATTCACCTTGATACTGGGAGAATTAATAGGATGAAATAGGAAGAAATGGGGTGGGGGGGACAAAAAGCACCTACCGATCTGTTTTCCATACAGTATGTTTTCTCTTGATTTATACTAAGCCGGAGATGCCATTATTTTCTTTAACAAGTGTTACATGATACCAATTGGTTATATGATACCGATCACCAATTTAAGTTGGAGTCCATTCAAAACCACCAGGCATTTAAATAGACCTTACTTTGAACTTCTAAGTGCAGGATCTAAAACCACTAGTGAAATTTCTGGAGTCAATTAGCAAATCCCTTCATAGAAATTTCTATCACTGGGTCTTCGTGAGCACACCTTGCATCTCCTGAAATCCCAATTGCCACCTAGGTATGAAACAACTTCAAGTGATGATTCCAGCTCAGATGAAAGCTCTTCTTCCGAGTCAGATGACGAGTGTGATGTCATTGAGTATCCTCTTGAAGAAGAGGAGGAGGAGGAGGATGAAGACACTCGGGGAATGGCAGAAGGGCACCATGCAGTTAATATTGAAGGTTTGAAGTCTGCCAGGGTGGAAGATGAAATGCAGGTTCAAGAATGTGAACCCGAGAAGGTGGAAATCAGAGAGAGGTGTGGTACATTCCCCTTCCCTCCCTTGCCCCTCCCACATTTAATCTACTTTGGCAATAGAGTTGGCCAGTTCAGAGCTTTTGTAATTAAATGTTTGCTTTTATCTGTTCCTCAGAGGTATACACATCTTGAGATACTAATATATACAAGTGCAGAGTATTGCAACTCTTAGATCTCTTATGGTAGAATGGCCTGATACCTAATCACCCTTGTTTTCTGAAACCTTAACTCTGCTATATAATTTAACATATGGAACCACAATCCACTAAAACTTCCATTGTTTGAACACCTTACCTTATAAAGACATTTTAATTTTTTGGTGGCCAACCTACTTTAGGATTCCAGGTTTTATGTTTAGCCATTTATCTTGATACAGGTGTCAGTATCATTATTACAGGATCATTGTGTGGATGAGGCCTCAGCCAAACATCACATATACTGTAAAGATGATGCATGTCACTTACATGTTTGTATTTTGTTACACATTGAATGATCAGGAATACCACAAGAATGGAGTTGGGTATATCATAAATAGTAGCTGAGAAACACTCTGGTTGGCTGAAACATGTGCCTCAAAGTGGAAGTTTTCAAGACCGTTAGATAAGGATTTGATGCTCATAAAATAGAGTAGAAAAGGTGGAAACTTCAGTGTGGTTCTTCACTATGTGAAATATAAATAGAACATTTCAGAAAACTTACCTCTATTTAATTTGGCAAATGAAAGTTTAACTGCATTAACACAAGGTAAGTGTTTTTAGTTTATATTTCCAAGTGTTTCACGTGGCTTTTTAACAGCTTTGAGATGTAATTTATATACCATATGTCATTTTTTTACTCTTCATATGGGTTAAACACTTGAGTCACCAAATGTGGGTTCAGATGTGTGGTTTACTGGTCAGCACAATGGATATATGGTAATTTGTGGAAAGTCAAGGCAAGAGGATCGCTTGAGCACAGGAGTTTGAGACTAGCCTGGACAATATAGTAAGACCTCATCCCTACAAAAATATCAATTACCTGTGCATGGTGTCACATGCCAGCTGCTCTGGAGGATAAGGTGGGAGGATAACTTGAACCCTGGAGGTTGAGGCTGCAGTGAGCCAGTGCACTCCAGTCTGGGTGACAGAGCAAGACCGTGTCTCAGAAAAAAAGTAATTTGGGTCTCCTTCAACCCCCTTAAAATTAAAAATATTTTTTAAAAACTTAGAACAGGTTGGGCACAGTGGCTCACACCCATAATCCCAATACTTTGGGAGGCTGAGGCAGGCAGGCAGATAGCTTGAGCCCAAGAGTTCGAGACCAGCCTGGGCAACATGGTGAAAACCTGTCTCTACAAATAGAAAGCCGGGTGCGGTGGCACACACGTGTAATCCCAGTTACTTGGGAAGCTGAGGTAGGAAGATTGCTTGAGGCTGGGACAGCAAAACTACAGTGAGCTGTGATTGCACCACTGCACTCCAGCCTGGGCAACAGAGTGAGACCTTGTCTCAAAAAAAAAAACAAAAAACAAACTTAAAAACGGCAAAAAAAATCTCTAAATGTTATTCCAGAATGTTATAAAGGCCAATTGGTGAAGCCGAATGTCACCCTCCCAAACAAGGCCTCAATCTCTGGCTGGAGGTGTTGGCTCTGCACAGTGGACGTAACCCTTAGATCCCTAAGGATTTCTGTGCTGCCTCCACCCAAGCACCTTGTGCCATAATGACCTGCCTAGGCTGGCTTGGGGCCACTTGCCTTTTAAAAATATATTTTTAAAAGTTGAAGCTGCGCACAGTGTCCCACACCTGTAATCCCAGCACTTTGGGAAGCCGAGGCAGGTGGATCACCTGAGGTCAGGAGTTCAAAACCAGCCTGGCCAACATAGTGAAACCCCGTCTCTACTAAAAATACAAAAATTAGCTGGGCCTGGTGGTGCACACCTGTAGTCCCAGCTACTAGGGAGGCTGAGGCAGGAGGATTGCTTGAATCCAGGAGGCGGAGGTTGCAGTGAGCCAAAATCATGCCACTGCACTCCAGCCTGGGCAACAGAGCAAGACCCTGTCTCAAAAAAAAAATTACATATTTGGGTTGAAATAAAAATGATTGATTTTCTTCTTGTGACCAATCATAACTTGATTTTTCTCCTTTCAGGTATGAATTAAGTGAAAAGATGTTGTCTGCATGCAACTTACTGAAAAATACTATAAATGACCCCAAAGCTTTGACCAGCAAAGATATGGTGAGTCTGACCTGCAAACACCATCCCCAGTGTGTACAAAGTGCATGAGTGGGTTCATTGTCAAGGCCAGCTGTAGGCTGCCCGAGTTGTTGCTTGCATGCTTTTCTCCTGAACTGTTTCCAGCATGAGTGGGCTGGGTGAACATCATGTGGTCTTGCTCCCTGGATCACACTGCCAGCGTTTCCTTGAGGCCCAACTTCGGACATCCTTTACCCACCCTGGACTTTTCCTGGGGTGGAGGCATCTGTGAGGCATACACTTGCAGACAGAAAGGAGGGCTAATTGCAGTCAGTCGTCATCTTTCTACACATTTCATTTCTATTTATAGAACAGTAAGATCCAGGGAGCAGCATCCAAGAATTTTTTTTTTTTAAGTTAGCATATGTTTTTAAAAGAAACCTATCTGAGCCAAGGTCAGCATTCCTTTCAGTTATGAAACTGTATGTTATGCTCTGATGTGGAATGCAGGCGGCCACTATTTTTAAACTAAAAATAACCGCACTTGTCATCTCGCAGTCTAAGAAATTCAGAGCAAACAGCAAAGAGTTTGTGGTTGCCTTAGTGATCACGAATGGTACAACATAGGACACAAGTATTTCTATGGCAGTGGTTAATCTGACACCATGGCCAAGAATGACATATTCTCATGTGTCGAAGTTATGTGCACATTCTTTCATAGGCCAGACTAACCCACTGGTTGACAGCTGTCTTTTTTATTAGTGCATTGAGAAAATGTAGGATCCCCTAAGGATACCAAAATGCACAGATACTCAAGTCCCTTATGTAAAATGGTGTAGTATTTGCATATAAACTATGCATATACTTTAAATTCTGCCATATATTTTAAATCATTTCTATATCATAATACCTAATACAGGGCCAGGTGCAGTGGCTGACACCTATGATCCCAAACACTTTGGGAGGCCGATGCAGGCCGATCACATGAGGTCTGGGGTTCGAGACGAGCTTAGCCAACATGGTGAAACCCTGTCTCTACTAAAAATACAAAAAGTTAGCCAGGCATGGTGGTACACCCGTGTAATCCCAGCTACTCGGGAGTCTGAGGCTGGAGAATTGCTTGCACCCGGGAGGTGATGGTTGCAGTGAGCCAAGATTGCACTTCTGCACTCACGCCTGGGTGACAGAGTGAGACTCTGTCTGAAAAAAAGCCTGGAGTGCAGTGGCGTGATCTCGGCTCACTGCAAGCTCCGCCTCCCGGGTTCGGGCCATTCTCCTGCCTCACCCTCCCCAGTAGCTGGGACTACCGGCGTCCACCACAACGCCAGGCTAATTTTTTTGTATTTTTAGTAGAGACCGGGTCTCACCGTGTTAGTCAGGATGGTCTCGATCTCCTGACCTCGTGGTCCGCCCATCTTGGCCTCCCAAAGTTCTGGGATTATAGGCATGAGCCACCATGCCTCCCAAAGTGCTGGGATTTACAGGCATGACCCACCGTGCCTGGCCTCAAAAACTTAACACAATGTAAATGCTATATAAATAGTTGTTATACTGTATTGTTTTGTATTACATATTTTTTAAATATTTTCACTCTGCCCGTGGTTGAATCTATGGAAATGGAACCTGTAGATACAGAGGGCCAGCTGTACTAAATAAAATTGCTGGTCAAGTCCAGGCACAGGGGCTCACACCTGTAATCCCAGCACTTTGAGAGGCCAAGGCAGTGGATCACTTGAGCCCAGGAGTTCAGTTTGAGACCAGCCTGGGCAACATGGCAAAACCCTGTCTCTACAAAAATTAGCCAGGTATGATGGCATGTACCCATGGTCCTAGCTGCTTGGGAGGCTGAGGCAAGAAGATAGCTGGAGGCCCAGGAAGTTCAGGCTGCAGTGCTCCATCATCATGCCACTGCACTCCAGCCTGGGAGACAGAGTGACACCCTCTCAAAAAAAAAAAAATTCCTAGTCAAGGGGAAACATAGAACTACATATTGAAATTCTTGGATTTGTATTCATGAAAATACCTGGCTATACCTTGGTCACTAGTAAAACCATAAAATCTCACTGCAGTGTCAGTATTTCCCATCAGGTTTAACCTAAACTTAAAACTGGTGCCTTACAACCCCAGATTTTATAGCCATAGTACACTTTTCTTTCACTGTTCTCAAAATACTAGGTTACGTGGCCTTTGGGAAGGATTCTGTTTTCCTGCATCCTCCAAATTGCCGAGCATGGTGTCATCCACACACACTGTGATGGGTACATCTTTTTAATTGAATTTTCATTTGGTATGAAAGTAGTGGACGAGTGAACACAATGCCAGGGCTAGATAATCATGTCAGGACACCAGTTATTTAGCAGTAATAGAATTAGGATGACCAGAACACGTAATTTCCCTTCTTTCAGTGTGACAACTCCAAAGACACAGGAATCTGAATATATACAGAAGAAAAAGGACACTTTTCACGTGACCCAAAATGTGATTGAAATGGTTAAAACTAAATAATCAGTAGCAGGATGATAAAGAGATGGAAGCTCTATAATCCCAACTCTACCTTTTCTACAGAAAGAGGACTCTTGGGTTCTGGTGCTTCTGACATAGGCTGTCTTTCTTTGATACATTTTTAAACTTTTAAAGAGTAAGCACAGCAGAAATGAATATTAAACTCATATGAAGGCCCATTGAAAAGACACTGTAGTCATCCTCATCACCAGTACTGACTACTCAGTCTCCACTGAGTTTCATGTGACCCAGGGTTGAGTTGATCATCCACAAAGCAAGTGCCTTCTTCATGTGTCCACAGCCTAAGGAAGTCAGAGTGGAGCTGATGAGAGAATGAAATGAGTTCCAGACGGGCTTCCCTTTTATTTTCCCTTTCCGTGGTTGAACAGTTGTATTTGGGATTGGGGTGGGAATTGGGTTGGCTATACACGTACAGTCTCCCAACCTAGTGCTGTGCTGAGGAGTTGAAGGAGGTGAGTTTGGTCTGGATAGGAAGGAAGCAGCATAATTCAGTGTAGGCTAGTTAATTTCTTCCTAATTTCTATGAAAATTGTTTGCAAGGCCAGTATGATTACATAATATTAATAGCTTAATACATGGAGCCAAGCCTGAGTGTTTATTCTCATCACAAAAACTATGAAAGCATGGTATTATCCAATTTTTCAGATGAGGAAACGGAAGCAGCATAACTTCCCTAGGGTCATAAAGCTTTTAGGTAGCAGAGCCTGCATTTGAAACTCAGTGGTCTGGCTCCAGAGCCTCTGCTTCTGCACGGTGCTGTCTGGTCTCCTTTATAGACATTAGAATCTACACGTCGTTTAAAATCAGGAGAAATGTCCCAGTTTGGTGTTTGAAGCTTCTCTTAGGGCTGTTGGTTTTTGAGAGCAGATTCTAACTGCATATATATACTTTGACTATAAAAGGACAGGTTACTTGTGCTTTCAACTAGGTCTCAAAAAGTCTATAAATAGAAGAACTAACGACCACTTGGTGTTTTGGCAGAGGTTCTGTCTGAACACCCTCCAGCACGAGTGGTTCCGCGTGTCCAGTCAGAAGTCAGCCATTCCAGCCATGGTGGGGGACTACATAGCTGCTTTTGAGGCCATGTCCCCAGATGTCCTCCGCTATGTCATCAACTTGGCAGACGGCAACGGCAACACAGCCCTCCATTACAGCGTGTCCCACTCCAACTTCGAGATTGTGAAGCTGCTGTTAGATGCCGGTATGTTGGCTGCCCTTCCACCCCCTCTTCTCTGACAGCACTTGGGTTGTGACTCACCTCAGAGAACCTGGTTGAGCCACTCCTGAATTCTCTGACCATGCTAAAATCCTTTTTATTGCTTTTCCACATGACATGGCAAGAATTTTCTTGAGTCATTCATAAGAGGCTTGAAGTTTAAACAAAACTGCGTGACACAGATTCTAGATCTGTTTTTGAAAGGAGGTTTTGAGGATCTTATTGCTGCACTTCAGCTGCATTCAAGTGAGAGGTGTATCCCTGGTAAGAAGCATGACTCACGTTCGCTCCTGAGCTGAATCACGCGGGCTTGGCCGGTTTGCACTCAGGAGGCAGAGTGCTGCTTACGGGCCCAGGGTCACAGCCTTGGTGCGTGTGGACCACTTGATTTGACCTTACTCCATGACTGCTGTCCTTGCAGAAGTGTGTGGTTAGTCAAGATGGGGACTAAGCAAAGCCACCTTAACAGATGGTCAAATGATCACCATTCTCACCAAAATATACTGTTACTGGGGAAACAGCATAGAGCAAAGGGCATGTTATTCTTGTCTCTCAACCATAATAGAATAGTAGAAACTTGTTATCCCAGAATAGAGCCAGCTGACATCTTAGACATGAAGTGAGGGAGGGGCACATACACAGATGGTACCCTCAAGAAACTGTGAGCTTTCAACTTCTTGTTCAAATGGAGCAGCCTGATGCCACATAGACCCCAAATCTTTTAATTTTTGTAATACATATTTTTATTTCTAGTGTGTGACAGAGAAGTCACCGTATCTCAGTCTGATTAATGAGGATGCAGTGTGAACCTTAGAATATGCAATCCAACTGTCCAATTTTCTGAAATTCTGTCTTCATCCACTGTCCAATCGCTTCTGCTCTGTTTTGGGAACTTGGAATTGATGCAGAGAAGAAAGCCAAGCAGATTTATCCTTCCTTTCTAAGTGTGTTTGTTCCCTCTTTTTGGAGCCATGTTAGGGTATAACTGCTTCCATCTTACAGGAAGGAATTTCAAGCCCCTCCTCTTCAGGCTTTCTAGACTATAAACAGAGCTGGTGATACAGTCAGCCGGAGTGATTGTTTAAACAGAAGTAGATAATATCCAGGGAAGCTGAAAACAAGATTTCACTATCACTCCTGACAGGAACAGCTTAGTATACCCTTAGAAGTTGATAAAACATCTTGGCAAATTAAGTAATTTTAATTCCATTGCTGGATGGTTTGGGTTAATCACTTATCTTGATGGTTACTGCTCCCCCTTCTAGGCTGAGATTCTGGCTCCGTAAGGTGTAGATCTAGGATGCTTCAGCATCTATGCAGAGCAAAGTCCGCAAAGTCCGAGGTGCTGAGGAGCCCCGAAGCGCACACGAACTCACCTGCTTCTCCGCCACAGGGCCTTTTATTTTCTGCATTAAAAACACCCGCTTTTAAAAACATGTCCTTAGTATGGGGTTGTTTGGGATCTTAAGGTAAATGTTCATGGTACCTTTTATTTTCCTTTATGATAGAAACATTCTGAACATTTTTAACTTCATATTTGGTCCCACATAAAAGCTGCTTTCTGGCACTCCCCATTCCGGTCATTTCCAAGAAAGGGCCGAAGGAACTTTTAAATGCCCGAAGGATAATTTTATCCCTGAAGACTCCTTAAGAATTACGAGAATAGAAAAGGTCTGGTTCATCGGTTCTGTTGAGGGGACTTAACTGCACTTGCTCTCGACCATGAATTCTGGAGCTGGATGTTATGTGATTGGAATTCTGCTTTTCAGGACCCCCGACAGGCCAGAGTAGTAAATTCAGAGTCTCAGAATGAGTAGTGTTTGGATAAGTAGGTGCCACCCTGTCCAACGTTCCATACGTAAGCGTTTACAAACACTTCGTTGATGAGTAGCTCACTACCTGCTTCACTTTCCTAAACACAGCTGAGTGCCTAGATTCCATATGATCGTTTATTCTCAAGAGCAGCCATTAGAACCACCACCCAGACTTCCAAGCCATTGCATTTCAGCCACCAGTTGCAAACAAGATATGCTGTAGAAGCTTACCGTTGTTTCTCTTGCTTCAGGTCTTGTGAAATGGGGGGGGGGGGGGAAAGGTTTTCGGTTTAGTATGAAAACATCTCTCACATTTCCTTCTAAGTCACTCTTGGTCTCCAGCCACCTGGTACCATTTTACTGGGCTCCTGTAAACACCATCCCTTCAGTGTCTTTAGAAGGGGCTGCTTCCTAAGAGACTTTTTTTTTTTTTTTTTGGCAGATGTGTGTAATGTGGATCACCAGAACAAGGCAGGCTACACCCCCATCATGCTGGCGGCCCTCGCCGCTGTGGAAGCAGAGAAGGACATGCGGGTTGTGGAAGAACTCTTTGGCTGTGGGGATGTGAATGCCAAAGCTAGTCAGGTTAGTGCGCCTGGTTCCTGTGCTCAGGAATGCACCCCTAACCAGCAGGCAGCAGACAGGACTGCGGTGGCCACTCTGGCAGAGCAGGCATAGATGCCACGCTCCCACCACAGTGCACTTGTTTGCAGGCCTGCCCTGAGTCCATACACTGCCTGGTACTCCTTGCTGACCAAACATACCAGGGAAATACGGGCTTAAATTTCACACTGGAAACTTCTCCCTCCTTTGCCTTGCCTTTCATCCATTTGCGTACTTTGCATGGAAATACTGTTAGTTCCCCTACATATAAATGATTGGGCATCCCCATCAGATACTCAGTGACTGTTGCTTCCTGACTCTGTGTTGTAGTGTCTTCATAGCAAACAGTGTCCCAGGTCCAGATGTGTTCACAGCTTGACTTTTCTTTTTAAGAGACAGTCTTGCTCTGTCCCCCAGGCTGGAGTGCAGTGGCGTGATCTTGGCTCACTGCAACCACCTCGGGCTCCCTGGTTGGAGTGATTCTCCTGCCTTAGCCTCCCGAGTAGCAGGGACTAACAGGCACACACCACCACACCTGGCTTTTTTTTTTTTTTTTTTTTGAGACTAAGTCTCACTCTGTCGCCCAGGCTGGAGTGCAGTGGTGCGATCTTGGCTCACTGGAAGCTCTGCCTCCCGGGTTCACACCATTCTCCTGCCTCAGCCTCCCAAGTAGCTGGGACTACAGGCGCCCACCCCCACGTCCGGCTTATTTTTTGTATTTTTAGTAGAGACAAGGTTTCACCGTGTTAGCCAGGATGGTCTTGATCTCCTGACCTCATGATCCACCTGACTCAGCCTCCTGAAGTGCTGGGATTACAGGCATGAGCTACTGCGCCAGCCCCTGGCTTTTTTTTAAGTAGAGGTGGGGTTTGAGTGTTGCCCAGGCTGCTCTTGAGCTCCTGAGCTCAGACAATCCGCCTGCCTCAGCCTCCCAAAGCGCTAGGGTTACAGGCGTGACCCACCACTCCAGGCCCACAGCTTGACTTTTAAACACGACCTGAACTCCCAGCCCCTTACTCTACTGAAACATCCTCCACGCTAAAATGAAGTTGGCTCCTTACTTTATGCCCTTCCTTTGCTCAGAGCTCATGGGAAGCTGGTTTCTCCCTGCTTGCCACCACCTGCCCCAAGTAGTTCCATCGCCAGTTCTTTCCCTTCTGTCACCACACTCTTCCCCCAGCACAGCCCCACTAGAGGCCACCACTGCCAGCTCAGTACGTACTTCTGAAGTCCTTGTCATCTCTTCCCATAGGCGGGACAGACGGCCCTCATGCTGGCGGTCAGTCACGGACGGATAGACATGGTGAAGGGTCTTCTGGCCTGTGGGGCTGATGTCAACATCCAGGATGACGAGGGCTCCACGGCCCTCATGTGTGCCAGCGAGCACGGGCACGTGGAGATCGTCAAGCTGCTGCTGGCCCAGCCCGGCTGCAACGGTCACCTAGAGGACAACGTAAGCTGTCTCCATCGGGCCTCCTGGCCAGGGGTCTGGGGGACTCTGGACGGGAGCCCTGGGAATGCCTTTTGGCCAGGAGCGACCAAATCCTCCTCTGCTCTCCTCTGGGATTTGTGTCGCCATCTAGGTGCCTCCCTTCACAGCCAAGCTTGGCTGCACTTACTGTGTGCAAACTAACACTGTCATAAACTAGCACCCAAAGCAGAATAAATAGGCCCTACCCCAAAAATTCATGAAATGAAAAAGTGATTTAACGGGCGTGTCCAAGAGCCCCTCTATGAAAGGGAAATCAGTGGATTTGCAGAATCAAATTCAGTGTAGGTGACTTCTGACAGGTGCACTTGGAAATCTGGACTATCATTACAGGCTGGGGTTACACGGTGACTGAAACCAGTTCCTACTATAGTGAACCTTTCCCACCCAAAGTGAAGGCACTGTGACCCATCAAAGTGAGTAGCTTGTGACCAGCATATGCCGGAGCCTGTAGAGTAGCTGGACTTCTTGAAGCACTTTCCCATTTCTGCTTAGTGTGTCCCATCAACACCACTCTGCTCTCTTCTCCCAGTTCCCAGGCTGTCCACATTTCCAGATAACTCCTTGACCGGGAAACTCAACCAAAGCGGGTACTTCTGCGTGTCTCTAGGCCAAAGGAGAGGAGTGGTGATAGGTAGAAGGTAGGAACTAGCATGTAGGCAGTGAGATGGTTTAAAGGTCACAGAGGTCGGGTTGGCTTGGTTCCGGTTTTCAAAGTCTATCTCTATGGATCACAGGTTTGGATCAGAGCTTCTTTAGCTCAAAACACCAAAAAGTTAGGAAAATATCCTTTGTAGGTCAGATTCTTCTGGGCCCAAGCCAGCAGGGAGAAAAACCAGCGGAGTTTTTCACTGGTATGAGGGACTGACTAGCTTCACACTCAGCCATCTCCACAGGAGCACACGGAAGCTGCAGCTGTAGCAGATTCCCTTCCCCCCCTCTGTGGGAGGGAGAGCTTCTGACTTCTTTCTTCCAGAAGAGTTTGTTAGCTGTGCTGTGGTTTTTGTTTAATTTTACTTCTATTATCTTTCAAAGCTCGTGAGGGGAAGGATCATAAGATTAAACCAAAGAGAACTGTGTCCTGCTGCTGCTGCTGACCAGAGGGAAATCCTTATTTCAAGACTAGATAGGCTGGGCACAGTGGGTCACTCCTGTAATTCCAGCACCTTGGGAGGCTGAGACAGGAGGATCGCTCAAGCCCAGGAGTTCAAGACCAGCCTGGGCAACATAGTGAGACTCCCATCTCTCTCTACAAAAAAAAATTACCCAGGTGTGGTGGTATGCACCTGTAGTCTCAGATACGGTGGTGGTTGAGGCAGGAGAATCACTTGAGCCCTGGAGGTCAAGGCTACAGTGATGTGTGATCGTGCCACTGCACTGCAGCCTGGGAGACAAACCCTGTCTCAAAAAACACACTAGACAGAAAACAAGTTGTGTTGTTCTTTCCCTTGATACTCCTTTATATCCATTTAAATCCCTGAAATTTAATGGAAATCAAGCAGTTAAGTGAAGCTTTTTTCACCCATATGTAGTGTTTCCCCTCTTATTTCCAGAAGATGGATCTGTGCAACCCACTGCGATTGTGTGCTTACACACAGATGTTACTTGTAGCCTTAAACCGAGGTGGTTAGGGTTTTAGGATCACAGTGCCCTCTCTAAGAGGAAAGGTAAAAGATCTTTGGCAAATTGCAGAGTCTCTAAACACACACTACTGCTGCTTGCCTGGTCATTCATAATTAGAAGAAAAAAAAACTTTCTATCCCCATCTTCTGCTTCCCCCTCCTGGTGGACAGAATGGTTGAGTAAGATAATCCTCTTAACCGGGACCTCTGGAGGGTGGAGTCCTGCCTCATTCATCTTCACATCCTCAGGCCTTCACCCTTAGAGGTCCCAAAAAAGTTTCCCAGAAGCCCGAACGAGTAGGGATATTTGGGGAACCTTGCCAATTATTGGAGGGTGTTTTGTTCTGTTAGTTACCTTTCGGTTGTCTGGAGGTTTGAGAAACCCAACATGGCTTGTTCTTTCCATCTTATCTTAAGGATGGCAGCACTGCACTCTCAATCGCCCTGGAAGCGGGACACAAGGACATCGCTGTTCTTCTCTATGCCCATGTCAACTTTGCAAAAGCCCAGTCTCCGGTCAGTGTTGTGCATTTGGCATTTGTAAATAGGCTGAAATCTACCAGACTGGTGGACCCCCTTCCTCCAGGAATTGACGGGAGACAGATTTTATGTTGATTCAGAAAATGGAAGTTTTAATCTGGAGCTTAAGAGCTCATCCTTTCTGCTTCCACCCCGCAAAAGGCAGGAGAACTAATGTTTTAGCAGAGGCTGGGCCTTGCTTGTCCTTGCAAGACATATGCTCACAGCTTCCCATAGAGGTTTTGATTCTGTGCAGAATTATCCAGATAGCACCCCCTGAGCCCATGGGGATATTTCACCATGGTTCTGGCATTGTTCCTGAAGCAGATGGCAGGCAGCCTGTAGTCCACAGTTCCCTCTGAGTGGGAAGTGTACTCCACATTTCACTCTGAGTGGGAAGGTGACTTCCCAGGACAGCCGGACATAGCACTGCTGAGCCCAGCTGGCCTTGGAGCTGTGGACACCTGTTCCCTGTTCTCAGCCAGAGCTCTCCTGGCTCGGGCTCACAGCTGTTTGTTGGCTGTGGTGGGCCAAGAACCTATGTCACAGGGTACACATCTGCCTGAGGTCACTTATTAACCCCCAGTTTTTTTCCTTTCCTGGTCTCTAGGGCACCCCTAGGCTTGGAAGGAAGACGTCTCCTGGCCCCACCCACCGAGGTTCATTTGATTGATTGTATGCAAATAGCCCTTCATTTACATGCCACTATTAAGCTGCTAATTGTTCCTGTTGGGGTGACAGATACTGAATGTATACGTATTGTGCCTGAGCTCACCAGCAAACAGAAGCATCAAGCCCAGGGGTAAAGGCTGAAGCTTTCACAGTGCAGAGACTGCTAGCCTGGGCACACGCACCTCCTTTCTGGCCATCTTCTGTGTAGGGCACACTTTAACCCAGTCTCTGTTGCTGTTGAGTCTCTGCTCTGTTTTGTACAGTCATAGGGAATTCTGATCTGAAGGGGCACCTTCTGTTCACTCCCACAAAGAAGTGTCTGGTTCTCACTGAGACGTTTTAAGATTTTTCCACAAATATTTATATTTACTAAATGTGGAACCACCAGAAAGTTCTTCCAAAATCTCATTCCAGCATAGTTTTGGATTTTTCTTTTGTCTTATTTTAAAATAAGGAAGTCGAGATGACTTTGATCATTGGTAACGTGGGCCTGGGCCAGACACAACTCTCAAAGTATAAAACTTAGAAAAGATGATGCTCATTTGGTCTTAGCCAGGTAGATGTAATATATGACTTTTTATAAAAAGGGTATCTATATGAACTTGACACAGTATTTTCAGCTGTTGTATTCCATACTGAAGCCATGAAGAACTACACGTAACATCATCATTTGTATTAATTGCACAACTCCAATGCTAAAGGTTGGATTGTGTCAGAGGAATCAGCTCTGTATTTGCCTCTAGAGAAACACAGTGTAGTTCTCTTTGTATTTATGGATTCCTTTTTACCGTGTCACATTTACTTTGGTCCTCTATGTATTTAAATGTTTGAAGTGCCTTAGACTCTTGCCATATTTTCAAAATAAAATTTCATTAAGCTCTTTTCCTTGTCCCTGTTTCATCTCTGATAGCTGTCCGCCCCGAGCTGATTGACTTACGGCAGTGGCAGCACAGGCTGATGGATTGAGCTGAGCAGGGAGGGTGAGTGTGCCAGTCGGCTCTGACAGGGAGACAGGGTCTTCCGAGGGCGCTTGTCCACTTCCACAGCTTGGCTCCTGACTCAGATTGCAAGTCGGGAGGCTGAAGTTTGAGGCCTCCTTAGACAAAGCGCTTTTCCGATGGGGAGCCCCAGATGGTTCTTCTCAGGTGCAGAAGCACTAGTCCTTGACTCTGAGTACAACTGCTGGGTGACTAGGTGATACGTGTAGTGACAAGAAAGGAGAGATGAGAGAGATGAAGCCGGACACTTTTTTTTTTTTTTTTTGAGAAAGGAGTCTCACTCTGTTGCCCAGGCTGGAGTGCAGTGGCATGATCTTGGCTCACTGCAAGCTCCACTTCCTGGGTTCACGCCTTTCTCCTGCCTCAACCTCCCAAGTAGCTGGGACTACAGGCGCCTGCCACCACGCCCGGCTAATTTTTGTATTTTTAGTAGAGACGGGGTTTCATCGTGTTGGCCAGGATGGTCTCGATCTCCTGACCTCATGATCAGCCCACCTCGGCCTCCTAAAGTGCTGAGATTAAAAGCATGAGCCACTGCATCTGGCCTCAAATTCTTTTTAAACAGTAAAGTAAGTTGGGACCATCTCATTAAATGAAGCAGCATGACAGCCAGAATTCAAACCAGCTGTTGTGGCACAATCGCTGGTGGTGAGTTTTGGCCAAGGCCATCTATGAGAGCCAAGTGCACTGGAGAAATATCAGAGACTTCTTTCCCTCCCTCCCTCCCCCGCTTTTAAAAATTAAACATTATTGAGCTCAGGAAAGAGGCCAGAGAATAGACTTTTCCCATAGGTGTTTCATTATGAGGTCTGTTTCAGAGTCAAGATTTGAACCTTTCAGAGGAAAACAACTTGGGGGGCTGTGAGAGCCATGCTGGCAGTGCAGGCAAACCTGGGCAGCAACAGACCAGTTCTCCCAGGACCACAAGGATGACTTTCCTCTGCATGAACTGTGAAAGTGAGGTCACAGCCACCTGGAGGCACATCCCTCTCGGGACATAACCTACTAGCTGATACATGCTGAATTTCAGATCATGTAGCTCTTCAAGCCCAAGTTCCTACAGATCCAAAATGGCACAATAAAAGCAGGAGAGAGAGAGAGAGTGTGTGTGTGTGTGTAGAGAGAGAGAGAGAGAGGTAGAGCCATGCGTGGTCTGCCCCTTATGGGCATAACCTACCTTTTGAGCAAATAAGGTAGTACCTGGGGTGGTTCCTGGGCCTGGGAATTTTCTTTGTTCCATCTGAGAAAGGAAAGGCATGAATGTAAATGAATGAGCAAATGAATCCCCGTGTCTGCATGCTGCCGTTCTGATTTCTCATGCTAGATTTTGAAAAAGAAAATGAGTGCTTGTTTTATCAGATACAAGATAGGTATCTGACCTCTAAGTAATGAATGCTAGCTGGTACCTTGTTTGCTCTAATCACACTAGGCATTTAGAATGCCTTTTATCTTGGGATCCTGGTATACTATATAAACAAGCCTGATTATGCCCATTGGTACAGCTGCAGTTTATTGAGGCACAAACTCCATAAAAGGGATTTGTGACAGGAGGCTTGGGCAAGGTTCCCAAGTAAGACCAGCATGGGGTTGGCAACTCCTGATCTTATTTTCCAGCTTAAGAGAAGTCTAGGTGGGTGTGGTGGCTCACACCCATTATCTTAGCACTTTGGGAGGCTGAGTCAGGCAGATCACTTGAGTCCAGGAGTTCGAGACAAGCCTGGGCAATATAGCAAGATCTCATCTCTACAAAAGAAAAATTAGCTGGGCGTGGTGGCATGTACTGGTGGCATGCCAGCTACTTAGGGGTTGAGATGAGAGAATCACCTTGGCCCAGGAAGTTGAGGCTACAATAAGCCATGATTGTGCCACTGCACTCCAGCCTGGGTAATAGAGTGAGACCCTGTCTCGGAAAAAAAAAAAAAAAAAAAAAAAAGGAAGGTTTAAATCTTTAAGTGATGAAAAGACAATTTCCCAGAAACCTTGCCTTGGAAGTTGAACCACGGACAGTTGGGAGCCACCCCAAGACAACAGGAGTGGAACAGTGGGACTTTTGAGAGTTTAACCTTAAGAAAGTAAAACTAAGCCAGGTGTGGTGGTTCACACCTGTAATCTCAGCTACTGGGACAAAGGCTGAGGTGGGAGGATTGCTTGAGTCCAGGAGTTTGAGGCCAGCCTGGCCAATGTAGTGAGACCCCCATCTCTTTAAGAAACAAACAAAGGGAAAAAAACTGGCAACTTGTCCTGACACTATTACAACTAAACTGACAACTAAATGTCTCACCAAGGTGGAGGAAGGGTGCTTCTGGAGACGTTTACTAGGAGCACTGGTCTCCAAAATAAATGAAGCTCTGAGCCCTTTCCTTGTAAGTTAATACTTGGGAGAACAACATTATCCCTG
Source organism: Pan troglodytes (assembly GCF_028858775.2). Taxonomy (NCBI): domain Eukaryota; kingdom Metazoa; phylum Chordata; class Mammalia; order Primates; family Hominidae; genus Pan; species Pan troglodytes. Next base: position 115,181,770 of record NC_072409.2, on the reverse strand, counting down.
ATTTTTGTACTACTGAAGTACTGCTGATATCTGACAATCCTTGCAGATGGAATCACATATGAAAACTATTTCTCCTTCAAAGGAAATAATGACCAAACATAACCTTTCTTTAAATCCTGCTAGATCTTTTTTGGGGGAACTTGCTACAAGTAGAATTACATTTTTATGATTTTGTATAAGCCTTCCCTTCATGAGATACTTAAGAATTTCCAGAGGGAGCAGGTAGAAAATGCAAATTTCAGTCGGACACGGTGGCTCAGGCCCATAATCCCAGCACTTTGGGAGGCCGAGGCAGGCAGATCACCTGAGCTCAGGAATTTGAGATCAGCCTGGGCAACATGGTAAAACCCCATCTCTACTAAAACTACAAAAAACTAGCCGGACGTGGTGGTGCACGCCTGTAATCTCAGCTACTCAGGAGGCGGAGGTTGCAGTGAGTCAAGATCGCGCCATGGCACTCCAGCCCGGCCAACAGAATAAGACTCTGTTCTCAAGAAACAAACAAACAAAAAAGCAAATTTCCAGCCTGGTCTGAGAATCCCCATCCTTAACAAGCATCCCAGGTGTTTCTGAACATAGCCTTTGGTCCACAGTAAGAAGCTGTTGCTCCCAAAGTATGAGACATGATACATCTGTTCTTCCCCAAACATGTTAGGCAGGGTGGGGGAACTACCTCAAAACAAACATTGGCTTTACCTTAGCTCTATAAGGAGCCAGGGTTCCACTGGTGATCAGGATCCCACATAGGTTTTCTGTGGTGCTGCACATCCATGTTCAGTAGCATTTCTGCATCTCCTGGAATATAGTCATTTCTAGAAGTCCAGGAACCATGGCTGCCACAGATCCATTTTTCCGTGCTTGTAAGGACCAGAGAAGGTGGCTCAGTATATAGGTGACAGTGGCTGGGCAGGCAGACAGCTCTTAGAATATTTTCCCAAGCTAATCTTTTCCATTTCCACTTCCTCGTGGAGCTGGACTATTACTGCTCAGAAGGAGGCCATGAACCATTGCTTTGGCTTTGGAATAAAGAGTTTTCCATTTTCTTTTTTTACTAAAAGCACTTTTTTTTTAAAGCCCTAGGCGTTAGCCAGAAACTGTTCTACTTTCTGCATAAGGAAATTACTAATCATATGTTTTCTCTGCTCTTATTCAGCATGGCTGTAATTTAAAAGCCAGCTGATTATAAAAATATAAAGTACATTTTGGTGCAGTTTCTTACCACAAAGGATGTGGCTGAACCGTAGACCACAACGTTCCTGAGCTGCTCACGCTCGAACCCCTCCCCACTGAAGGCACCAGCTACTCCCTGCAGGGACCAGACAGTCATGGCTTTTCAAGCGTGAAAGATGGCATTATTTGGAACTTGTAATGATATCCTTGAGATACCTATCCTGAATTCTGGCAAGGATCTTGCAGTGAAGCTGGAAAACAACGTATCATTTTTGCAGGTGCATGCTTAGACAGAAATGTCTGATTTAGAGGATATCGGGAAGGAGCTGGCATTTTAAGAATCCAGCTGCCCACTGCATCTCCATTAAGACCTTTGTTGATTAAATAGGTAAGAGGATGGAAAACAGATCCCTCATTTTCATAAAATGGAAGCTGCATAACAAATATTCCTATTTCTAAAACCAAATGTGAATCTTGTATTTGAGCCAAAATAACTGTTACACTTGTTCCCCATTCCCCAACCCAGAAGGAACTAGTTACCCAGCCCTAGAAACCACCTGGGAGGCTAAGGCTGCACGACTGAGAGCCAGAGAAAATCCCGGAGCTGCAGACAGGCAGGTGCTGCTTTGCTGTCACTGGTGCAGGCAGCTCCATGCCTTGTTGAGGCTGGTTGTAGGAGAGCAAGTGCCAGCTGGGCAGGCCGCTTCTCTTGTGTTGGGCAGCAAAGAGATTCTTGCTATGGTCCCATCTGCTCTTTTAGGAAGTACTGGATGTGCTTAAACAGGTAATAAGGAAAATATTTATCAGGTAAAATCCCTGAGAGTTGAGAGAGCTCACCCACCCCCAATCTTGCCTAAAATATGTCACCCCCACCCCCAGAAAAATCCAGTCTTCCAACAGGAAGCTTACTAGGATGAAATCTCATGCTTCGGTTTGTAACACCATCTGCCAGGACTGAGAAGTTCCGGTGCCTAGCTGAGAAATACTAGTTGAATGAATGAGTGTAAAAAAATAACTGATGGTGTTAGAAGTCAGGAGTGTTGCCATGAGGGAGCTGGAAGGAGCCCAAATGGGGCTGGTGAGTTCCTGGTAATGGTCAATTTCTTGCCTGGGGGGTAGTTGCACTGTTATGCTCACTTTGTGACCATTCATCAGGCTGTAGACACACGTGTGTGCTTTCTTGTATGTATATTAACTTCAATTCTTTTTTTAAAGTTTAAGAAAATGAAAAAGGTTGATCAAAAAAGACCTTGGGAAGGAAGGTGCAGATTTGAGAGTCAATATAATCAAAGAGATAGTGAAAGAAGGTAAAAACTGGAAACTCTCAGCCCTGCTATTTCTTGAATGTGAACACATAGCTTTGCATGATGGCCATTGTGGCCCACTCATAACCTTGAATAGCAGTCACGAGGGCCGTTCTCAGATACTCCAGTTCTCTCAGATACTCCAGTTCTTTTTCTGGGCACAACAGGATAGGATGTACTACCCACACACTTTTGAAGTTACACTTGGCCATGTGACTTCTCCAATTAAACAGAAAAGGTTATGTGTCAATTCCAGAAGGAAGCTTTAAAAGCCAGTGCAGTTTACCGTATCTTGTACTCCCCTTGTCATAGTGATGATCACGGAAGCAAGTGTTGACACAGACATCGCATTAGCGTCGTCCCTGAGTGACTACGTGGAATAGAGTTTCCTTGCCAAGCTGTGTTGCAGGTGTATTAGGAACAAGAAATAATCCTTTTTTATGCTAAGCCAGAGAAGCTAGGGAGTGACTTGCTGGCACAGCGTAACTTAGATTTTCTTTATCCATACAAAAACTGGTTCCTCGAAGTGAAGTGCTGCTGTGTAACCAAATGGCTTAGTAGTTGATTGGTGGACAGCAACAAAACTGTCACTGGGGACTTAATCATAGAACAATGACAACTATTTGGATGACTAGTTTCTTAATAATCCCCAGGGATGGTACATACCAGTACCATCCTAGTTGCAGAGAGAGAATGTAACCCATTATCTACAGTGGATGCCTTAGGGCACTAGGGAAGAAATATTTTTGGGAAAGGAAAGCCATTTCCTGTGTACAGTCTGCCCAGATTGTCTCTTAGAAACGTGTAGCTCTCAAACTTTGGTGTGCATCGGAATCCCCAGGAGGGTTTGTGAAAACACACTGCTGGGCCTCAACCCCGCCTTTCCAATTCGGTAGGTCTGGAAAGAGGCTCAAGAATTGGCATTTCTAACAAGTTCCCAGGTGGTGCCGATGCTTCTGGTCCAGAAGCCCCACTCTGAGAAATGCTGCTGTAGAGGAAGGGCTCTGATGAGTAGGATTCCTGTCCATCAGGGAGCTCTCAAGTGTCTGTTCTTTCATCTTTGTAGGCTTTCGTCTTTTGCAGTTTCCAGTGACTAAACCTTAGGAGTTAACTTGTTCCCTGTGGAACTTTTGCTTCCCAGTATAAAAAACAAATTCTGCAAAGATACCATTGCCCAGTAGGAAGTCTTTCTACAGCTTGTACAATATATCAAGTGTTTATAAATCCTGTATTCATCCAGAATTTGGTCATAGAACTTGACTCACAGCAGTCTTATAAGAAAAAAAAAATGACTCATACATTTCCCTTAGAAAGAAATGTTTCTTTATGCTAATCCCATGAGTTTCTGTATCAGCTCACTCCCTTATGAATGCACATTTTTAAAAATCATGGTTGGCCGGGTGCGGTGGCTCATGCCTGTAATCCCAGTACTTTGGGAGGCTGAGGTGGGTGGATCGCCTGAGGTCAGGAGTTCGAGACTAGCCTGGCCAACATAGTGAAATCCTGTCTCTAATAAAAATACAAAAATTAGCTGGGCATGGTGGTGGGCAACTGTAATCCCAGCTACTCAGGAGGCTGAGGCAGGAGAATCGCTTGAACCCGGGAGGCGGTGGTTACAATGAGCCGAGATAGTGCCGTTGCACTCCAGCCTGGGCAACAAGAGCAAAACTTTGTCTCAAAAAATAATTTAAAAAATCATGGTCTCCTCTGGAAACCCAGGTGGCATGGAGGAGAGTGTGCTGCACTGCTGCCCTCTCAGCTGCTGCCTCTGCATTCCATCCTGGGTTCTGATTCTGCCATCGGGCAGAAGTGCACAGTGTTTTTCCTTTCCAGAGCAGAAAAACGGTCATCCTAGGTGTTCACACTGAGATGCAAGAGACTGAGTAATCTGTGTTGGAAAGCCACAGGAGCCCAATGAACCCAGGAACCAATTGAAGATCCTCTTGCCTAAGGACACATATGGTATGTACACAGCGCTAAGTTCAGAGACCAAGTTGAGATGAGTTAGAACAGGGAGAAGACATCAGTGTTTCACTGGGAAAGGAGGCAACTTGTTTATATCTTCTCTCATCTATAAATTAACCTCCAAGAGACAAGACACTCAGAAAGGACACTTGCTGAGATTGATTGATGGAAGGCCTTGAATGACCAAAGGAACGTTAATGAAGTTCCCCATATGCTTCATTCAGTCATCATCAGAGATATATGACCAGTACATAACCAAAGAGCCAGAAGCTTGGTGTCTGTCTTATAAACCTTGCTATAGATATTGGTCTGTAGAACATTTTTTTTTTTTGAGGCGGAGTCTCACTCTGTTGCCCAAGCTGGAGTGCAGTGATGAGATCTCGGCTCACTGCAACCTCCACCTCCTGGGTTCAAGCGATTCTCGTGCCACAGCCTCCCAAGCAGCTCGGATTACAGGCACACACCACCACGCCTGGCTAATTTTTATATTTTTAGGAGAGCCGGGGTTTCATTATGTTGGCCAGGCTGGTCTCAAACTCCTGATGTCAGGTGATCTGCCCACCTGAGCGTCCCAAAGTGCTAAGATTACAGGCATGAGTCACTGTGCCTGGCACATATTTAAAAAGGTAGAGCACAGTCATTTTACTTACCTGTGTGTGTCGGAGTTTAGGGACTCCAGCTGAGGACAAACATCTTGCATTTGCCAGTGCACAACAGTCTTGGGTTCAGAAATTTGTTTTGCCAAATTCTTGTCACTGCTTCTAATCCTTTTTAAAATTAGGGGCCCAAACACTGTCATCACCCACCAGTAAGTCTTCTGAAGATCACCTCTCGGCCGGGTGCGGTGGCTCACACCTATAACCCCAGCACTTTGGGAGGCTGAGGCGGGTGGATCACCTGAGGTCAGGAGTTGGAGACCAGCCTGGCCAACGTGGTAAAACCCTGTCTCTACCAAAAATACAAAAATTAGCTGGTCGTGGTGGCTTGCACCTGTAATCCCAGCTACTCAGCTACTTGGGAGGCTGAGGCAGAAGAATCCCTTGAACCCAGGAGGCAGAGGTTGCAGTGAGCTGAGATCACACCACTGCACTTCCAGCCTGGGCGACAAGAGTGAGACTCTGTCTCAAAAACAATCAGTTAATTAAAGATTACCTTTCAATGATCTGTACCTACATTTACCTCTGCATGGAAAGGAGTTTCACCCAGGTGCCAACATGATGAACATTAACTGCTATTAGCAATCCACCCATCCAGGTAGACAGGCTGTTAGCCAGAGTCTACAGAAACGTAGGCAGTCACTCTTCCCTTTGCTTCCCCCTCCTGTTCATTTGATGCCTAATAAAGAATGACTTTTCACTTGTGCTCATTGTCCAGTTTTTACCAAGATATGAAATACATATATAGCACTAAACACCAGTGAAAGATACTCAGTTTGGGGCAATGCAAGGAAAGAAGCAATCTACAGGGAACTATTTTATTTGAAGGTGAAAGTTGCTTCTGATAACTCTTCAAGAAGTGCATCATTCTAAGTGGGACATTTCGGTTATTTATGGTCACGATATTGTTAGGTAACAGTCCTCAAAGCCTCAGTAGCCTACCGTAGTAAGCATGCACTGCTCACACCTCTGGGTGCCCAGCGAAGTGGCTCTGCGGACCTTGGCCGGTCTCACAGCTGTCAGCTGACCTAGGCTGGGCAGCTAAAGTGCGTCCTCATGGCCATAACAGAAATGCAAGAACACAGGTGGACAGGGATCCTGGAGGCTCAGGCTCAGAACTCGTACTCCATTAATTTCATAGCACTCCATTGGCCCAAGCAAATCATAAGATCAGTCCAGATTCAAAGAGATTGGGAAACAAATCCTTCAGTGAAAGGAACTGCAAGGCCACATGCCGCAATGTTTGGCTATAGAAAGAAAGAGGATTTGCAGCCATAAAATGCAATAAACCCATCAGAGTGGGATTCTCTCCCAATAATAGCTCCGGCCAGGATTTTGGAATTGCTCAGGAGGCATACTTCTAATAACCTACTTAAATACCTGTGGGGAAGGGTGGAGCTAGGAACTCTGGTCCACCCTTGAGATTGATGTCTGCAGAGCCTTTCCTGTGGTGGAGCCCTTTTGTAAGTTCTCAGCCACACCATTATCACTACCTTGAGTGCTGCCATCAAGAAGCCACTAACCAGAGCCATCATCTGCTAAGTGTCCAGTGACCGTGAATGTAAGCGGAAGGTAGAAAATGGTAGCTTGTTGGAAAATATGGGGGTGGTAACCCAAAAACAGCTGTAAGAGAAGAGAGCTATCATAAAAGTCTTGAGAGCTAGTTTTTTGGGGGTTGTTTTTTAAAGCAGAGTCTCACTCTGTCACCAGGCTGGAGTGCAGTGATACGATCTCAGCTCACTCCAACCTCTGCCTCCTGGGTTCAAGTGATTCTCCTGCCTCAGCCTCCTGAGTAGCTGGGATTACAGACATGTGCCACCATACCTGGCTAATTTTTGTATTTTTAGTAGAGACGGGGTTTCAACATGTTGGCCAGGCTGGTCTCGAACTCCTGGCCTGAAGTGATCCACCCGCCTAGGCTTCCCAAAGCGCTGAGATTACAGGCGTGAGCACCACACACAGCCTTGGGAGCTAGTTTCAAGCGGTATTTTTGACGAGTACCGGGGTGAAGCACCAATGAGGGAAGAATTCCATCTCCAGCCTGTTCCCACTGAGGAGACTGTACCATAAAGCACTACGGAAATCTGACCTCCACAGCCTTTGGCTTCCAACTGAGGATCAAAGCAAGGACAGGCATGAGTCATAGTAGAGTCCCCTTAAACCCTTAGCTGGTGAGCGTTATTTCACCACAAGCCATGGCTATTTCCTGTGGCCAACAGGAAAAGGCTGCATAGTCATTTCTGAATTCCTGTGGAAGAACTACTCTGAGGCAGTCTTATCAAGCAAGTCTAGCTCTGTCTCTGGGCAGTGACCTGAAGGCATCTCTTCCTTAACTTTGACAGCTGATCCCAGACTAACTTGTCACATAGGAGTTGGACATTGGTTGTGCCATACTAACCCCAGGAGGAGGAAGTGGAGGAGCTGACTGAGAGGAGAGGTTACCACTTGCTAATGAAGTTAAGGGAATCCTCATTGCGCAAGGACATTTCAGCTCTTCTGCCTGCTCTGAAGGTGGAACATGCTGTGGTCATCACTTTGGTCAAACATGAACAACAGCCTTACAGGAGAGCAGGTGGAGCTAGTGGGGGAACAAAGATAAAAATCGTGTTCAACACTTTTGGAAGCACTGAACATGATGGGGTTAATCAGCCAGTGGTCTGATCCTCCTCCTGCTCATGGAGGGAGGCTGAAATGCCTGACGACCTCTGGCTTCTCCCTGCAAAAACAGAAGAGATCCTGGAGCTAAGATAGGTGACTTTTTTTTTTTTTTTTTGGAGAAGGAGGTGACTTTTTTTTTTTTTTTTTTTTTTTTGGAGAAGGAGTCCCACTCTGTCGCCCAGACTGGAGTGCAGTGGCGAGATCTCCACTCCCTGCAACCTCCGACTCCCAGGTTTAAGCGATTCTCCTGCCTCAGCCTCCCAAGTAGTTGGGATTACAGGCGCACACCACCACACCTCGCTAATTTTTTGTATTTTTAGTAGAGACAGGGTCTCACTATGTTGGCCAGACTGGTCTCGAACTCCTGACCTCGTGATCTGCCCGCCTCGGCCTCCCAAAGTGCTAGGATTGCAGGCGTGAGCCACCGTGCCCGTTCATGGCAAGTCTTAAGGCTGTCAGTAACACATCTGAAGGGGGCCGTTATGCCAACAGGAAAGAGACATGTTCTGTGCTTCTCCAGGAGGAAGAGGGTCCAAGTGCTGAGCCAAAAATCCAACAACTAGCACACATTTAAATGGGCTCCCCCAGGCGGGAATGAGGCAGGGAAGGTTTCTTCAAATAAACAGACACTTGTTCAACTAAACTCCAAATGAGCACCACCCGCCCCCCTGTGAAAGGCCTTGGTAAGGAGTGCGAGAGGTTAGCTGAGAAGGGTCCCAGCCAGCACAGAGACTACTACTACCTGCAACCCCACCAGTTCCCTTCACTCCTCAGCCTGACCTATCAGCTCTCCCTAGTGGCCAGTGGCTCATGCTTGGATGTGTCTCCCAGTCTCCCAACAACGTTTAATTTTATTTATTTATTTATTTTGAGACAGAGTCTCCCTCTGTCACCCAGGGTGGAGTGCAGTGGAACGATTTCAGCTCATTGCAACCTCTACCTCCCAGGTTCAAGCGATTCTTCTGCCTCTGCCTCCCAAGTAGCTGGGATTACAGGCAGGCACCACCACATTAGCTAATTTTGTATTTTTAGTAGAGACCGGGTTTCACACCATGTTGGCCAGGCTGGTCTCGAACTCCTGACCTCAGGTGATCCACCTGCCTCAGCCTTCCAAAGTGCTGAGATTACAGGCATGAGCCACCGTGCCTGACCAACAATGTTTTTAAAACAGGACATAATGGGTTACAAAATTAATGTAACTACAAGCATTTTTAAAAGTTGAATAAAGCTGAAATCTTGATTGTATCAGATATATTGATGGTAACATCATTTCATGAAGCTTTACGTGTGTGTGTGTGTGTGTGTGTGTGTGTGTGTGTGTGTATCATGTCAGTCACAAAATAAGATGTGTTTGGGGTTTTTTCGTTTCTCCTTAAGACAGGGACTCACTATCACGCAGGCGGGAGTGCAGTTGTGCAATCACGGCTCACTGCAGCCTCAACCTCCTGGGCTCAAGCAATCCTCCCACTGAAGCCTCTCAAGTGGCTGGGACCACAGGCGCACTCTACCACACCAGGCTAATGTTGAGGCAGGATCTCACTATGTTGCCCAGGCTAGTCACTTTTTTGTCTGGTAGCCTCATGGTCTAGAAAAGTTTCCACGTTTATAGCAAGTAACTTTTTCTTTCAACATCAGCCTACTTCACTCTTCTTTTTAATTATGTTCGACTTTTTTATTGTAGTAAAACATACATAATATGAAGTTTGCCATCTTTACTATTTTAAGTGTATAATTCAGTGACATGAATTGTATTTACAATATTTTGTAACTAGCACCACTATCCAGATCCAAAACTTTTTCATCACCCATAAAAGAAACTCCATAACCATTAAGCAAAACTGTCCATATCCCCTCCCTCAACCCCGGTAGCTTCAGTTCCACTTCCTGTCTCTATGCCTTTGCCTATTCTAGATAGCTCACATAGGGGAATCATGCAACAGTTGTCCTTTTGTGTCTGATTTATTTCTCTTAGCATAATGTCCTCAAGGTTCATCCATGTTGTAGCACATGTCAGAACTTAATTCCTTTTCATAGCTGAATAGTAGTGCACTGTATGTATAGTCTGCCTTTTGTTTATGCATTCATTTGTTATCACCACCTCATCTTATTTTATTTGAGACAAGGTCTTACTCTGTCACCCAGGCTGGAGTGCAGTGGCGCAATCATGGCTCACTGCAGCCTGGACTTCTCGGGCTCAGGTGATCCTCCCACCTAAAGCCTCCCAGGTAGCTGGGATTGCAGGTGCGCACTGCCACGCCTGGCGAATTTTTTGTAGAGATGGGGTTTCACTATGTTGCCCAGGTTGGTCTCAAATGATCCTCCTGTCTCGGCCTCCCTAAGTGCTAGGATTACAGGCATGAGCCACCACACCCAGCTACCACCTCATTTTAAAATAAAGTGAAGCTCAGACTGGCTCAGGGTGAGCCCACTACTTAGCGGGAAGGCTGATCAGAAAAAGCAGGCCTCCTGCCTTCTAAGCCAAGACTTGTGCCACTACTCCAAGCTACTGACAAGCCTGCTTTGCCTTGACACCCTTTATTTCATATTCTGTTCCAATTCCAAGTCGTGAAAAATAACAAACCCTTAGATGGCACTTACCCACACAGCAGGCGCTGTTCTGAGTGTTTGCTCACGTTCCCTTATTTTCTCCTTTCCAGAAACCTATGAAGTAGTTGAACACCATTACTATCCCCTTTTTATAGATGAAGCAACAGAAACATCGAGAGGTTAAGTAACTTGTCCGAGATCACACAGCTATTAGTGAGAAAGCCAGGCAGGTCCCTCTTGCAGAGAGAAAAGCATTCTTCACCAAAGCAACACCGTATTTCTAGTGATAAGAGACTCAAATTCCAGACAAGAAATCAAATACGGTGTCCTGTGACAGATTAACTTAGGAAGACAAATGTATTCCAAAGGCAAGACTGCAAGTCATACCTGCCTTTACACAAACATCGACGGTCCCAAATTCTGCCTGGGGCTTGAGAGACAGTCTCTTCCTCTGACTATGACAATCTAGGAACAACAGGACAAATGACAATTCTTCAGGCCCAGAACTGGTTCCCTGACACATTCTAGACCCTGCTTAAGGACACAGAAGTCTGATTCTGGAGATGCCCTTGCTCTTGAAGTCCCAACTGTGCAGTGTTCTGTGTGCCTGAGTCCCACACCCCAGCCTACCGTGGCCACCATGGCGGGTTTGGCCAGTACTCTACAAAGCCCAGAAGCATCAGGCACCTGAGAACCATGCCCTTGTTACATTTAAATCATGTGACTCATTGACTAGGAAGACAGAAACTTCTAGAAAGAAAGCCAAAGACAATCCACAGCTGCTTTCTCCAAGCCAGATTTACTTGAAAATGCAAGTGATGAGGCTGTCACTCCCACCCTGAGGATGAGGGGAAGGAGGAGGGAGGCTTTGCTGTCTCCCAGAAAATCAACAAGAACACAATTTCCAGGCGCTGTGGAGAAAATGTATTATGCGAAAGTCTGAGCTCCAAGAGACTCCTTGCCCTTGCAGGGGGGCCATCTGTGTTCTCTAGGTTGTGGTTTTCACCGGCAAGTCTAAACACTTCCATTGATCGGTCAACAAGAACAGAACTTATTTACCTGCCACAGTACCTCGGGCTGCAGCTCTGATAAGGGCCCCTCAAGGTGCCCTTCCCAAGCGACCAGCCTGCTTGCTTCTGCTATTTCCTTTTTATTCAGGAACGCCTCATGCTACTAAAATAGCAGACAAGGTTTAAATACACTGCTACTTTGTGTGTCTAGCCATTTTAAAAAATTATTTTCAACCTTACCACCAGTATTAACATCTCCTACATCAGAAGAAAGGTGCCACAGCAATCAGGGTGCTACACAGCATAGGGTTTGGGGGACACACTCCTGTGATACTCCATTGTATTAGGGCTCTCCAGAGGAGCAGAACCAATAGGGTATATATAGATGTATAGAAAGTGATCGATTACAAGGGACTGGCATATGCAATTACTGAGGCCAGGAAGTCCTGTGGTCTGCCATCTGTGAGGTGGAGGCCCAGGAAAGCCAGGGGTGTGGCTCCAGCCCAGACCCAAAGGCCTAACAACCAGGGAAGCCAGTGTCTGAGGGCAGGAGAGGATGGAGGCCCCAGCTCAAGCAGAACGGGAACTCTATCTTCCTACATGTTTTTGTCCTATTCAAGCCCTCCGTAGACTGAATGGTACCCACCCGCAGTGGTGAGGAAAGCCTTCTTTACTCGGTCACCAATTCAAATGCTCATCCCTTTCAGAGACACCCACGCAGAGGTTTGCCAGCTTTCTGAGCATCCCTTGACAGTCAAATTGACACATAAAAGAACCATTATACCTTCTTGTCCAGAAGTCTTTGCAGATAACCGTCCATGAATTCTAATGAAGCCTGGGAACCTATCCACAGCTGGGGCAAGAAAGAATCCATGCAAGTAGGAAACTAGCAAAACCTGCAGGCTCCAGCATCCTGCCAGTCATCTGCAGACCCCAGAGGAGTCCACAAGCAAGTGCTCAACAACACCGTCCTAGTTACATTCAGGTCATGTGGCTTCTTGACCAGGAAGAGAGAAACCTCTCAAACAAAAGCTAGAGAGAATCCACAGCTGCCTTCTCCAAACCTGTTACAGCTGGAAAAGCAAGTGATGAGGAAATCACATGAGCTCATGCTTGTGAAGCACTCTGTACAAACAGGCACTGTGGAAGCATTCGCTATTTTGTTAACGATAAGGTCATTTTTTTCCTCGAGGTCAGGTTGTTCATTCCAGTTTCACTCACTGGCATCTCTCCCCAGAGCACACAGGCACTCACACAAAAATAACTATCTTCCTAGTTATCCCACAGGTATGGACAATAGCTGGTACGACCATTGGATTGTCCACTGCCTTGCTGAGTTCCAGCAGGCTGCTCTGATGGGGAACAAAAAAAAAAAGCAACCTGTGGGCAGCGAGGAGCTTTTTCTAGGGAATCTGCGTAGACTGTCTTTGTCAAATGTGGGAAGGAAAGGGGTCCTCCCAGGAATTAGGATCTGCTGCGAGGTTGTGCCAGGGCATCCACGCCTGCGTTTCTCTCAGTGCTGGCCTCGCTGATCCCACCAACCCTCCAGGTGCGCTGTAGAACTTCCAAGACTCATTCCCATGAATATGTTAGCTAGGTGGTCATCAAGTCTACAGGTTCTTCCTCCCCACAGCTCTTGGGTCCACCCTCTTCCACTGCTGCTAACATAGTTCAGAGCACCATCATTTCTTCTGGACTGCTACAAGGTCATCTGAACTGGTCTCCCCACTGTCAGCCCTGCCGCTTTCAGTACAGTCATGTTATTCCCTGTTGAAAGCTACTCAATGGCTTCAGCTTGGTCTGGCATGATGACGCTTCCTCCGTAATCTGGGTTCAGCTCCATCACACTCCTCCCACACTTCCAACTGAGCTAAACCAAAATGCCACAGGAGTTCCTGACCTTAAGCCCTTGTGTCACGCACTTTATAATTCATAGTTTGTCCCCAGTGTTGCAACCAAGAGCTGAGGCTCCTTGGGCTCTCTCATTTTTGAACATCAAATGCAGGTCTCCTTTGCCATGCAATGTGACTGCCTGATTCACAAGAGCATGGCCCTGCAAGTGTATGCCAGGTGGCCCTACCCATATCAGAAGACACATTGGCAGACAATCAGGATGGATCAGGACAATCTCTCTGAATATATCCATCCATTTGGAAGGAAGGCAATCAAGATGGAGATTAAAACCAGCTTAACATGGAACTAGAGAGGCAAAACAGCCTCCCTTGTGAGGTTCCGAGTTGTAGAGTAAGAAGGTGGCATGTCCTTGGCTCAGTGCCCCTTCGTTCCCATTCGGTGGCTGACAGCTTCAGTTTCTCATTTCTTATTAGACTAAAGCTTGACTCTTGCTCTGCTGTTTCTTTTCATTGATGAAGCTTAAATAACCAGTAATCACAGCATGCAAAATAGTGTGCACCAGACTTCATATGGTTAAAGTGAGAGTCTTCATTTTTGAAAACATGCTCCAGGCAACTTTGGAAAAAGCAGAATTACTTCCTCTTGTAGGCCACTGGACAGACCCTACTTCGTCCTAAAGTAAGGTGAAGGCCAAAAGACGGGCTTCCAGGGCCAGCTACACTAGACCTACCTTTTGCCTTAACGTTATTCACTTGTGGGCAACATCAAAAGATGAGCCTATTTTGGGGCCGGGCGCGGTGGCTCATGCCTGTAATCCCAGCACTTTGGGAGGCCGAGGCAGGTGGATCATGAGGTCAGGAGATCGAGACCATCCTGGCTAACACGGTGAAACCCCATCTCTACTAAAAATACAAAAAATTAGCTGGGCGTGGTGGCTCGCGCTTGTAGTCCCAGCTACTCGGGAGGCTGATGAAGGAGAATGGCGTGAACCCAGGAAGCAGAGCTTGCAGTGAGCCGAGATTGCGCCACCGCAATCCAGCTTGGGTGACAGAGCGAGACTCCGTCTCAAAAAATAAATAAATAAAAATTAAAAAATAAAAATTCAAAGAGAACTACTTCTTTCAAAAACTAGGTGGAGGTCGGGCACAGTGGCTTACGCCCGTAATCATAGCACTTTGGGAGGCCAAGGCAGGCGGATCACTCGATATCAGGAGTTCGAGACCAGCCTGGCCAACATGGCAAAACTCCCTCTCTACTGAAAATACAAAAAAATGAGCTGGGCATGGTGGTGGGCGCCTGTAATCCCAGCTGTTCCGGAATCTGAGGCAGGAGAATCGCGTGAGCTGAGGAGGCAGAGGTTGCAGTAAGTGGAGAGGGCACCACTGCACTCCAGCCTGGGCGACAGAGTAAAATAAAAATAATTTTAAAAACTAAGTGGAAATTAAATGAATTTTAATATTAAATGTTTCCAAATAAAACATTATAATTTATTAAAATGGTTTTTAAAAAACTTTAAAAATCTTTTTGAAAAAACTTTCTAAAAAGCAATTTAAAGGGAATCTTTGCCTTTTACAGTATTGAGTCCCCTGCTCTTTTCCTTTCCTCTTTCGTTCTTTAATTCCTTCATGTCTCGCAATAAAGGAAGAAACACGTACAGTTTGGGCATATATCTAGTTGCACATACCCTGGCCCTAGTGTAAAAGACCACAGGGTTTACAGGAGCGCGTCGCCTTTTCTTAATTTAGAAGAATCCAGGACGCAGGAGAGAACCACACCCCGCAGGTCCAGGCCTAGCGAGTTGTCCGCCCTGTGGCACTCTGCCACCTAGTGTCTGAATCTGCACATTGCACTCTCCTCGATCTCCCTTGGTCTGCGAAGGATGAAGTTCCTTCCACGATACGGCCACCGCCATCGCCATCACCTTACGACCAACCCCAATGCTCTGCAATGGAGAACAAGCGCCACCATGTTGCAGGGTTCCAGAAAGCAGCAGCTCTGGAACCAGACAGACCTGAGACTCCTAGCTTCCCGTTTACCAGCGAGACTTCGAGCAAGGGACTTTACCGTTTTAAGCCCTAGTTTCTACGTCTATAGAATATGGATGGTAAAAATGGCTGTCTCTAGACTTGTAACCACTGAACTTCTAGAAAGCCAAATGGGTATGATGTTATACACATTAAATGAAATATCACAGATAAAGTGCCTGCAAAGCATAGATCAGGCTGGGTGCAGTGGCTCAGGCCTATAATCCCAGCACTTTGGGAGGCTGACGCAAGCAGATCACTTGAGGTCAGGAGTTCAAGACCAGCCTGGGCAACAGGGTGAAACCCCCACGAGGACTAAATTATGTTTTTTAATCTTGCCCAAACTCCTATCTAAGGGGTCTGGGGCATCACTCCCTACAAATCACAAATTCTCATCAGATGGGTTTTAATTAGCCCTATATATTGTGACTTACTTTCCAAACTGACTCTGGCATAACATGAGACAAGGGAGAAAATCAAAATATTTTACCCCAAAACACGTTCGTCATATTTTGTGATGGCCCTGCAAGGCTGTTCTGTATAGGGGAAATTTGCATCTGTAAAGAATCTATTAACATAGCTGGATCTTTTTCTTCCAGACCCTCCCAATCCTAAAGAGATTAACTAAGATCTAAATAAGAAACATTTGTCATCTGTTGTCTCTAAGGGCAGCACTGTGAGACTTCAAAACAACTTAGGTCTCCACAATCTTTATCTTAACCTGAACATTCCTGTTCTATGAATCCCAGGTCTTCAGACAAACTCAACCAATTGTCAAAATATTTAAACTCACCTATAGCCTGGAAACCCACGCCCCACCCTCTCAACCCTTTGACTTGCCCCACCTTTCTGGACTAAACCAATGTAGTGCTCAAATGTATTTGATTGATGTCTCTTGCCTCCCTGAAATGTATAAAACCAAGCTGCACCCTGACCACTTTGGGCACATGTTTTCAGGACCTCCTGGGGGCTGTGTCACTCATATTTGGCTCAGAATAAATGTCTTCAAATACTTTACAGAGTTTGACTCTTTTCGTCGACATGCTCTAAACCTTGCCCCAGTCTCTCCCTCTGCCTTATGCCCCTCAAATTCTTTCTTCTGAGGTGGCAAGCACTGAAGTTGCTGCAGAGCCATACAGATTCGCTGCCAACATCCTGACCTGTCATTTTATGGGTAAGGAAACTAAACTACAAGGTCCTTAAATGGTCTCTCCACAGTATTAGCCAAACCTGAACAAGATCCCAGGTGTTCCGAATTCCCATCCAAAAGAAAAGGGGAAACCAAACCCCCTGCTTCCATCTCACCCAGGATCTCCTGTCTTCACAAAGCACTTTACTGTCTTTCCTGCCCAGCTGTTGAAATATCAAACTGTACCAAGATGTTGGCCATGATGGACTCTGTTCTCTGCACACTAAGATATTTATCTTCCTGGTCATCATAAATATTAATAAGTAATATTGGTTGCTGTTTACTGAGCAGTGTGTTAAACATCCATATTATTTAATGGATGTTTTTCTAGCTGTGTTTTAAAGTTGCAGCATTTGAATGAATGAATGACTTCTGAGCCAAAGTGAGAAAAAGCAGACAAGACACAAATGAGTTTTCTAAACTATTTTTCTCCCCGAAATTAGCTCTGCTGCTTTGCACAAGTCTCCTTTCCTAAGATCCCACTTCTCATCTGTTCAATGGGGAGATGAACATCTACAAGTTTATGGTAAACTTTAAAAGCACATTTGTCTGATACTAAGAGCCAATCAACAATCGTTACTGTCATTACCCCAGTTGGCAATTTGGGCAGGGCTTGACAGGGAGTTTGGGTGACAGGCGATAAAGTAAAGGACATTATGGAAAGTCTGAAAGAATGTAATAAGGATAATATATTTTAAATGTATTTTTCTCTTTTATATTTTGTAAATGACTTTTCCCCTAGTAAGCCTAAAGTGATTCTTATGCCTCAGGGAGGTTTGACACTATTATAGGAGGAATGTAAATAGAAAAAAAAAAAAAAGATAGATCTAGTTTTTGATTTCCAATTTGAGTTCCTAGAAAAACTGAGGACTGGGGGTGGCCCTGGCAAGATGGCCAAATAGGAACAGCTCTGGTCTGCAGCTCCCAGCAAGACCAATGCAGAAGGCGGGCGATTTCTGCATTGCCAACTGAGGTACCCTGTCCATCTCATTAGGACTGGTTAGACAGTGGGTACAGCCCACAGAAGGCAAGCAGAAGCAGGGTGAGGCATTGCCTTACCCTGGAAGCGCAATGACCCAGGGGCCTCCCTCCCCAAGCCAAGGGAAGTTGTAAGGGCCTGTGCTATCTGGCCTAGGTACTATGCTTTTCCATGGTTTTTGCAATCTGCAAATGAGATTCTCTCGTTTGCCTACACCACCAGGCCCCTGGGTTTCAAGCTCAAAACTAGGTGGCTGTTTGGGCAGACATCAACCTAGCTGCAGGAGAATTTTTTTGGTACCCCAGCAGTGCCCGGAACCCCAGCGAGACAGAACTTTTCACTCCCCTGGAAAGGGGGCTGAAGCCAGGGAGCCAAGTGGTCTCACTCAACAGGTCCCACTCCCATGGAACCCAGCAAGCTAAAAACCACTGGCTTGAAATTCTTGCGACCAGCACAGCAGTCTGAAGTCCACCTGGGACGTTCGAGCTTGGTTGGGGGAGGGATGTCCACCACTACTGAGGCTTGGATAGGTGGCTTTCCCCTGACAGTGCTGAGGATGCCAGGAAGTATGGACTGGGCAGAACTCACCACAGCACTGCAAAGCGGCTGTGGCCAGACTGCCTCTCTAGAGTCCTCCTCACTGGGCAGGGCATCTCTGAAAGAAAGGGAGCAACCCAGTCACGGGCTTATAGATAAAACTCCCATCTCCCTGGGACAGAGCACCTGGGGGAAGGGGCCGCTGTGGCCACAGCTTCAGCAGACTTAAACGTTCCTGCCTGCCGGCTCTGAAGAGAGCAGCAGATCTCCCAGCACAGCGCTCGAGCTCTGCTAAGGGACAGACTGCCTCCTCAAGTGGGTCCCTGACCTCGGTGCCTCCTGACTGGGAGAGACCACCCAACAGGGGTCGACAGACACCTCATACAGGAGAGCTCTGGTTGGCATCAGGCTAGTGCCCCTCTGGGACGAACCTTCCAGAGGAAGAGCCAGGCAGCAATCTTTCTTTTCTGCAGCCTCCACTGGTGATACCCAGGCAAAAAGGCCCTGGAGTGGACCTCCAGCAAGCTGCAGCAGACCTGCAGAAGACAGTCCTGTTAGAAGAGAAACTGACAAAAAGCAGTAACATCAACATCAACAAAAAGGATCCCCACACAAAAACCCCATCCAAAGGTCACCAGCCTCAAAGATTGAGGGTAGATAAATCCACAAAGATGAGGAAAAAGCAGCGCAAAAATGCTGAAACTTCCAAAAACCAGAATGCCTCTTCTCCTCCAAATGATTACAACTCCTCTCCAGCACGAGCACAAAACTGGATGGAAAGTGAGTTTGACAAATTAACAGAAGTAGGCTACAGAAGGTGGGTAATCAACTCCTCTGAGCTAAAGGAGCATGTTCTAACCAAATGCAAAGAAGCTAAGAACCTTGATAAAATGTTACAGGGACTGCTAACTAGAATAACCAGTTTAGAAAAGAACATAAATGACCTGATGGAGCTGAGAAACATAGCACAAGAACTTCGTGAAGTGTACACAAGTATCAATAGCCAAATCAATCAAGTGGAAAAAAGGATCAGAGATTGAAGATCAACTTACCGAAATACTGAATGAAGACAAGATTAGAGAAGAAAGAATGAAAAGGAACGAACAAAGCCTCCAAGAAATATGGGACTATGTGAAAAGACCTACAACTGATTGGTGTACCCGAAAGTGAAAGGGAGAAAGGAATCAAGTTGGAAAACACATTTCAGGATATTTTCCAGGAGAACTTCCACAACCTAGTAAGGCAGGCCAACATTCAAATTCAGGAAATACAGAGGACACTACTAAGATACTCAAAAAGAGCAACCCCAAGACACATAATTCTCAGATTCTTCAAGGTTGAAACGAAGGAAAAAATGTTAAGGGCAGCCAGAGAGAAAGGTCGGGTTACCCACAAAGGGAAGCCCATCAGTCTAACAGCAGATCTCTCTACAGAAACCCTACAAGTCAGAAGAGAGTGGGGGCCAGTATTCAACATTCTTAAAGAATTTTCAACCCAGAATTTCGTATCCAGCCAAACTAAGCTTCATAAGCAAAAGAGAATTAAAATCCTTTACATACAAGCAAATGCTGAGGGATTCTGTCACCACCAGGCCTGCCTTACAAGAGCTCCTGAAGGAAGCACTAAATATGGAAGAGAAAAACTGGTACCATCCACTGCAAAAACACATCAAAATGTAAAGACCAATGACACTATGAAGAGATGGCATCAATTAATGTGCAAAATAACCAGCTAGCATCATGATGACAGGATCAAATTCACATATAACAATATTAACCTTAAATGTAGATGGCCTAAATGCCCCAGTTAAAAGACACAGACTGGCAAATTGGATAAAGAGACCCATCGATGTGCTGTATTCAGGAGCTAAGACCCATCGGTGTGCTGTATTCAGGAGACCCACCACACATGCAAAGACGCACATAGGCTCAAAATAAAGGGATGGAGGAATATTTACCAAGCAAATGAAAAGCAAAAAAAAAAAAAAGCAGAGGTTGCAATCCTAGTCTCTGACAAGACAGACTTTAAACCAACAAAGCTCAAAAAAGACAAAGAAGGTCACTACATAATGGTAAAGGGATCAATGCAAGAAGAGTTAACTACCCTAAATACATATGCACCCAATACAGGAGCATCCAGATTCATAAAGCAAGTTCTTAGAGACCTACAAAGAGACTTAGACTCCCACACAATAATAGTGGGAGACTTTAATACCCCACTGTCAATATTAGATCAACGAGACAGAAAATTAACAAGGATATTCAGGACTTGAACTCAGCTCTGGAACAAGTAGACCTAATAGAATCCTACAGAACTCTCCACCCCAAATCAACAGAATATACATTCTTCTCAGTACCATATCTCACTTTTTCTAAAATTGACCACATAATTGGAAGACACTCCTCAGCAAATGCAAAAGAATAGAAATCATAACAAACAGTCTCTCAGTCCACAGTGCAATCAAATTAGAACTCAGGATTAAGAAACTCACTAAAAACCACACAACTACATGGAAATTGAACAACCTGCTCCTGAATGACTACTGGGCAAATAACAAAATTAACGCAGAAATAAATAAATTCTTTGAAATCAATGAAAACAAAGACACAACGTGCCAGAATCTCTGGGACACAGCTAAAGCGTGTTATGAGGGAAATTTATAGCACTAAATGCCCACATCAGAAAGCGGCAAAGATCTGAAATTGACACCCTAACATCACAATTAAAAGAACTAGAGAAGCAAGAGCAAACAAATTCAAAAGCTAGCAGAAGACAATAAATAACTAAGATCAGATTAGAACTGGATGAGAAAGACATGAAAAACCCTTTGAAAAAAATCAACGAATCCAGGACCTGTTTTTTTGAAAAGATTAACA
Organism: Pan troglodytes; assembly: GCF_028858775.2. Taxonomy (NCBI): domain Eukaryota; kingdom Metazoa; phylum Chordata; class Mammalia; order Primates; family Hominidae; genus Pan; species Pan troglodytes. Next base: position 115,161,001 of record NC_072409.2, on the reverse strand, counting down.
AAATAGATAAGCCGCTAGCCAGACTAATACAGAAGAAAACAGAGAAGAATCAAATAGACACAATAAAAAATGATAAAGGGAATATCACCACTAATGCCACAGAAATACAAACTACCATCAGAGAATACTATAAACACCTCTACACAAATAAACTAGAAAATCTAGAAGAAATGGATAAATTCCCAGACACATACACCCAAGACTAAACCAAGAAGTTTAATCCCTGAATAGACCAATAACAAGTTCTGAAATTGAGGCAGTAATTAATAGCCTACCAATCATAAAAAGCCCAAGAACAGATGGATTCACAGCCAAATTCTACCAGAGATACAAAGATAAGCTGGTACATTCCTTCTGAAACTATTCCAAACAATAGAAAAAGAGGGAATCCTCCCTAACTCATTTTATGAGGCCAGCATCATCCTGATACCAAAACCTGGCAGAGACACAACAAAAAAAGAAAATTTCAGGCCAATAGCCCTGATGAACATCAATGCGAAAATCCTCAAAATACTGGCAAACCAAATCCAGCAGAACATCAAAAAGCTTATCTACCACAATCAAGTTGGCTTCATCCCCGGGATGCAAGGCTGGTTCAACATATGCAAATCAATAAACATAATCCATTACATAAAGAGAACCAATGACAAAAACCACAATTATCTCAATAGACACAGAAAATGCCTTCGATAAAATTGAACACTGCTTCATGCTACAAACTCAAACTAGGTATTGATGGAACATCTCAAAATAATAAGAGCTATTAATGAAAAATCCATAGCCAATATCATACTGAATGGCCAAAAGCAGGAAGCATTCCCTTTGAAAACCAGCACAAGACAGGGATGTCCTCTCTCACCACTCCTATTCAGCGTAGTATTGGAAGTTCTGGCCAGGACAATCAGGCAAGAGAAAGAGATATAGAGTGTTCAAATAGGAAGCCAAATTGTCTCTGTTTGTAGATGACATGATTGTATATTTAGAAACCCCATGGTCTCAGCCCCAAAACTCCTTAAGCTGATAAGGAACTTCACCAAAATCTCAGGATAAAAAAACCAATGTGCAAAAATCACAAGCATTTCTATACACCAATAATAGACAAACAGAGAGCCAAATCATGAGTGAACTCCCATTCACAATTGCTATAAAGAGAATAAAATACCTAGGAATACAACTTACAAGGGGTGTGAATGACCTCTTCAAGAACTACAAACCACTGCTCAAGGAAATAAGAGAGAACACAAACAAATGGAAAAAAAATTCCATGCTCACGAATAGGAAGAATCAATATCGTGAAAAATGGCCATACTGCCCAAAGTAATTTATAGATTCAATGCTATCCCCATCAAGTTACCATTGACTTTCTTCACAGAATTAGAAAAAACTACTTTAAATTTAATATGGAACAAAAAAAAGAGTCCCTATAGCCAAGACAATCCTAAGCAAAAAGAACAAAGCTGGAGGCATCATGCTACCTGACTTCAAACTATACTACAAGGCTGCAGTAACCAAAACAGCATGGTACTGGTACCAAAACAGATATAGAGACCAATGGAACAGAACAGAGTCCTCAGAAATAACACCACACATCTACAACCATCTGATCTTCGAGAAACCTGACAAGAACAAGTAATGGGAAAAGGATTCCCTATTTAATAAATGGTGCTGGGAAAACTGGCTAGCCATACACAGAAAACTGAAACTGGACCCTTCTTTATAACTTATACAAAAATTAACTCAAGATGGATTAAAGACTTAAACCTAAAACCTAAAACCATAAAAACCCTAGAAGAAAACCAAGACAATACCATTCAGGACATAGGCATGCACAAAGATTTCATAACTAAAACACCAAAAGCAATTGCAACAAAAGCCAAAATTGTCAAATGGTATCTAATTAAGCTAAAGAGCTTCTGCACAGCAAAACAAACTATCAGAGTGAACAGGCAACCTACAGAATGGGAGAAAATTTTTGCAATCTATGCTTCTGACAAAGGTCTAATATCCAGAATCTACAAGGAACTTAAATTTGCAAGAAAGAAACAACCCCATCAAAAAGTGGGTGAAGGATATGAACAGACACTTCTCAAAAGAAGACATGTATGCAGCCAACAAACATGAAAAAAAGCCCATCATGACTGGTCATTAGAGAAATGCAAATCAAAACCACAGTGAGATACCATCTCACGCCAGTTAGAATGGCGATCATTAAAATGTCAGGAAACAACAGATGCTAGAGAGGATGTGAAGAAATAGGAATGCTTTTACACTGTTGGTGGGAGTGTAAATTAGTTCAACCATTGTGGAAGACAGTGTGGCAGTTCCTCAAGGATCTAGAACCAGAAATACCATTTGACCCAGCAATCCTATCACTGGGTATATATCTAAAGGATTATAAATCATTCTACTATAAAAAACACATGCACACATGTTTATTGCAGCACTATTAACAATAGCAAAGACTTCAAACCAACCCAACTGCCCATCAATGATAGAATGGATAAAGAAAATGTGGCACATATACACCATGGAACACTATGCAGCCATAAAAATGAATGAGTTCATATCCTTTGCAGGGACATGGATGAAACTGGAAACCATCATTCTCAGCAAACTAACATAGGAACACAAAACCAACCACCACATGTTCTCACTCATAAGTGGGAGTTGAACAATGAGAACACATGGACACAGGGAGGGGAACATCACACACTGGGGCCTGTCAGGGGGTGGGGGACAAGGGTGGGGAGGACATTAGGATAAATACCTAATGCATGCAGGGCTTAAAACCTAGATGAGTCGATGGGTGCAGCAAACCACCATGGCACATGTATACCTATGTAACAAACCTGCATGTTCTGCACATGTATCCCAGAATTCAAAGTAAAACGAAATAAAAAAGAAAAGCTGAGGATTAAGAATGCCCCTATCTATAGACTCTAGATATTGAACTTCTAGAAAGCCAAATAGTACAGATTGATTTTTTTCATCCATCTGCCTCTGAAGGGTCAACTGGTGCAAGTATCATTTTTATCCCTATCTTAAATATAAGAAAATTAGGCCGGGTGCAGTGGCTCACACCTGTAATCCCAGCACTGTGGGAGGCTGAGGCAGGTGGATCACCTGAGGTCAGGAGTTCGAGACCAGCCTGGCCAACATGGCAAAACTCTGTTTCTACTAAAAATATAAAAAACTAGCTGGGTGTGGTGGCATGTGCCTGTAATCCCAGCTGCTCGGGAGGCTGAGGCATGAGAATTGCTTGAACCCAGGAGGCAGAGGTTGCAGTGAGCCGCGACTGCGCTACAGCCTAGGCGACAGAGCGAAACTCTATCTCAAAAAAAAAAAAAAGAAAGAAAAGAAAATTAATGCCCGGAGAAGTGAACCCAGGTCCTCCACATTCTAGTTTAGGTCTCCATTCATGACAGCCTCCAGAGAAAACATTTGGATTTCTAGTGACAACCCCATAAAGGCTTGATGAGAGACACCGCCTTCTAGACATGACCCCCATTGCCAACAGTGTTTTTAACCTTTTTTTTTTTTTTTTTAAAGATGGAGTCTCACTCTGTCGCCCAAGCTGGAGTGCAGTGGCATGATCTCGGCTCACTGCAACCTCCGCCTCCCAGGTTCAAGCAATTCTGTCTCAGCCTCCATAGTAGCTGGAACTACAGGAGCCCGCCACCATGCCCGGCTTTTTTTGTTTGTTTTGTTCTTTTTTTTAAGTAGAGACAGGGTTTCACCATGTTGGTCAGGCTGGTCTCCAACTCTTGACCTCAGGTGGTCCACCCACCTCAACCTCCCTAAGTGCTGAGATTATTTTAATCTTTGACAAGCCTCCACCTATTTGAGGTAAGGATTCAGAAGAAGAAAAAAAAAAAGCCTGTAATCCCAGCACTTTGGGAGGCTGAGGCGGGAAAATCACTTGAAGTCAGAAGTTCGAGACCAGCCTTCCCCATCTCTACTAAAAATACAAAATTAGCCGGGCATAGTGGCGTGCACCTGAAATCCCAGCTACTTGTGAGAATGAGGCAGGAGAACCACTTGAACCCAGGAGGCAGATGCTGCAGTGAACTGAGATCGCACCATTGCACTCCAGCCTGGGCAAGAAGAGCAAAACTCCATCTCAAAAAAAAAAAAAAAAAAAAAATTCGGTCTTTCCTATTAGCTTTATTAAATACACTTTAACTTTAGAAGCACAATAATTAGAACTGTGCATAACTTTTAACAAATTTTTCACAAAGAAATTAGTACCTTGCAGTGTTATTTATAATCATTTTTCTGTTGATTTTTAAAGTTTTAAAACTTTAATACAACATTTTATTTATTTTTTGAGATGGAGTCTTGCTCTTGTCACCCAGGTTGGAGTGCAGTGGTACAATTTTGGCTCACTGCAACCTCAGCCTCCCAGGTTCAAGTGATTCTCGTGCCTCAGCCTCCCAAGTAGCTGGGATTATAGGCGCTGGCCACCATCCTCAACTAGTTTTTTTTTTTTTTTTTTTTTTTTTTTTGAGACCAAATCTTGCTCTATCATCCCAGCTGGAGTACGGTGGCACAACCTCAGCTCACTGCAACCTCCGCCTCCCAGGTTCAAGCCATTCTCCAGCCTCAGCCTTCTGAGTAGCTAGGATTACAGGTGCATGCCACCACGCCCCACTAATTTTTATATTTTTAGTACAGACAGAGTTTCACCATGTTGACCAGGCTGGTCTCGAACTCCTGACCTCAGGTGATCCACCCACCTCAGCCTCCCAAAGTGCTGGGATTACAGGCATGAGCCACTGAATCTGGCCCAGTATTTTAAAAATAGCACATTATTACAGAAGCTAGATATGCACTTTAAATAATTAGAAAATTGGCACAGTACAGTGGCTTATGCCTGTAATCCCAATACTTCGGGAGGCCAAGGCGGGTGGATCACCTGAGGTTGGAGTCCGTGACCATCCTGACCAACATGGAGAAATCCTGTCTCTACTAAAAATACAAAATTAGTCAGGCATGGTGGTGCATGCCTGGAATCCCGGCTACTCAGGAGGTTGAAGCAGGAGAATCGCTTGAACCTGGGAGGCAGAGATTGCAGTGAGCCAAGATTGCACCATTGAACTCCAGCCTAGGCAACAAGAGCAAAACTCCATCTCAAAAAATAAAAATAAAAAATAAATAAATAAATAAATAAATATAGATAGATAGATAGATAATCAGAAAATTAGTGTGGCAGACAGATTCAATGGTTGTCCCATCATCTGGGCCTGTGACATTCACACCTATGTGATGTGCATCTCCAACTGTGGGTGGGACGTGGGACTTGCTTCAATCAAAACAATATGGCAAAGGGTGATAGAATGTCACTTGTGATATTACGTAGCAGCCTTTTTTTTTTTTTTTTTGAGACAGTCTTGCTCTGTTGCTCAGGCTAGCAACGTTACCATTGCAGTGATGCATTCTCGGCTCGCTGCCTCCTAGGTTCAAGTGATTCTCGTGCCTCAACCTCCCGAGTAGTTGGGATTACAGGCATGCACCACCACACCCGGCTAAGTTTTGTATTTTTAGTAGAGATGAGGTTTTGCCATGTTGATCAGGCTGGTCTTCAGCTCCTGGCCTCAAGTGATCTGCCCACGTTGGCCTCCCGAAGTGCCGAGACTAGAGGAGTAAGCCACCGCGCCTGGCCCATATTATGTAGCTTCTAATGCCTGTCTTGTGAAAAACATTCTTCCATGTTGGCTTTGAGGAAGACCAAAAACAAACAAACTGTATTTTGACTAGAGTGATGGAGAAAGAATGCTGGAAAGTACCAGTGGAGTGGTGAAATCCCTGCAGGGCACAGAAGCTCAGGATGGCACCACAGAGAGGGAAGTGAGGCATCCTGCCTCTGACACACTGTCTCCCCAACTGGATTCAGCTCAGAGCCAGAGGAGACCTCTTCTTACAGGGAAAAAGGTAAGCTGGAGACCCTCACAGGTCCCCACCACTGCCACAAACGCCAGAAATCATTGCTATAGGAGGGTCTCCCAGTCCTCACAGTCCTTAAATCCAGGAGAAACTGTTGCCAGGAGTCCACACCACTACCTTGCCCCGGAACAGGAACACTCTTGGCACTCCCAGCCTCCATGATCTAAGCTGGTAGGGCACAACACCATCTTGAAACCAGACCCACAGCTGGAGTACATCCTGTCCTAGGGGCCAGTAGCCACTAACCCCCCTCCATTCCTGAGGCCCTGCCATCATCCCACTACGTTCACATGGTACTTACAGCACCAATACTCCAACTGCTCAGAGCCTAGGCCTGGAGGAATGACCAAAACCCCAATATCTGAACCCATGAGAAACCCTATTCCCCAGGGAAACAGGAGGACCTGCATAGTGGGGAAGCCGTGACAGTAGCCTGGCCTGCATGTGCCTGCCCCTGGCATGACAGCCAGCCTAGAGATGCCCCCTACTTGCCAAAGAGCTACTCATAGCTACCCAGCTCTCATGTACCTACCCTCAGCCAAACATGCAGCCAAGAGGATGCAACCCTGTTCCTACAGAGAGAGCCCCACGCAGCTCCCTGGCATGCATGCCCGCACCCAGCCTAGTGGTGGCCCTGCCCTTCTGCAGAGCTCACTGCACAGCTTGCCAGCTCATCACACACACACACACACACACACACACACACACACACCCCTCCTCTGACCTGACAACCAACCCAGTGCCCCCAGCCCCAGCAAAACTGCAACACCACTGTCACGAACCCCCATGGCCTAGGTCACTGAGACAATTGCAGACATCACAATCAAGAATTACAGTGGAAGAATCTGTACAAAGACCATGTTACTGAGTTCATCCAGAACCGAAAGCAATGCACCATTCCCAATCAACATCCTAGGACCCAATTACAGGGAAAAAAGCTCTTCCTATAAAAGCCACTCCATAAAATTGGAAAAAGTGCCTGTTCCACTAGATGCATAGATCTCAATGTAGGGATATAAGAAACATGAGAAAAATCAAGGAAACATGACACCCCCAATGGAACACAATACATCTCCATAATAGATCCCAAAGAAAAGGTTATTTATGAAATGGCTGAAAAGAAAAAGAAATTCCAAGTAATGATCTTAAGGAATCACAGCAAGATACAAGAGAATACAAACAATGTAGTGAAACCAGGAAGAATTTATAATCTGAATGAGAAATTCAACAGAGATAGATACCATAAAAAGGAATCAAAAAAGAAATCTTGGGGCTGGAGAGTTCAATGAATGAAATAAAAAAAATACAACTGAGAGCTTCAACAGCAGACTAGATTAAGCAAATGAATTTCTGAACTTTAAGACAGGTGTTGACTGGGCATGGTGGCTCTTGCCTGTAATCCCAGCACTTTGGGAGGCAGAGATGGGCGGATTGTTTGAGCTCAGGAGTTCAAGATCAGCCTGGGCAACATGGCAAAACCTCGTGTCTACAAAAGACACAAAAATTAGCCAGCCATGATGGCAAGTGCCTGTGGTCCTAGCTACTCAGGAGGCTAAGGCAGGAAGATTGCTTGAGCCTCGGAGGTTGAAGTTGCAATAAGCCATGTTCACACCACTGCATTCCAGCCTGGGTGACAAAAAATAAAAATAAAAATAAAATGAAAATTTAATACTTGTTTAAGCAAACGAGTATTTATATTATAGAAATGTCAAAAGGAGAGGAAGTGGAGAAAGGAATATAAAACCTATTTAATGAAATAATAGCTGAAGACTTCCTAAATCTGGAGAGAGATGTATATCCAAATCCAGGAAGCTTAAAAGTCCCCAATGAGACCAGGCATGGTGGCTCATGTCTGCAATCTTAGCACTTTGAGAGGCTGAGGCGGGAGGGTCACTTGAGTCCAGGACTTTGAGACCAGCCTGGGCAACACAGTGATACCCTGTCTCTACAAAAACAAACAAACAAACAAACTAATACTAATACTAACTACTAGCTACTTGGGAGGCTAGGGCAGGAGGATCACTGGAGTCCAGGAATTTGAGGTTGCAATGAGCTATGATCACACTACTAACACTCAAGCCTGGACAACAGAGAGCAAGATCCTGCCTCAAAAAAAAAGTCCCCAGTAAGATTCAACCCCTAGAAACCCTTTCAAGGTACATTATATCAAACTGTTAAAAGGCAAAGTAAAGATTCTAACAGCTGTAAGAGAAAACATCAAGTCATATACAAGGGCATCTCCATTAGACTATCAGCAGATTTATCAGCAGAAACTTTACAGGTCAGGAGACAATGGGATTATAAACTTCAAAGTGTTGAAAGAAAAAAAAAAAAAAACTTTCCACCAAGAATAAACTATTTGGCAAAGCTATCCTTCAGAAATGAAGGCAAAATGAAGACCCTCCCAGACAAGCAAAAGCTAACAAATCTCAGTAGGCCACAAAACAAGTTTTAACAAACTGAAATAGTAAGTATATTTTTGGAATGCAATGGTATAAAACTAGAAATCAATAGGAAAAACTTTAGAAACTCTATAAATAAATGGAGCATGCTTCTAAATAACCAGTGGGTCAATGAAGACAACAAGGGGGAGGGGAATTTAAAAATTCCTTAAGACAAATGAGACTGGAAGCACACTCCAAAACCTATGGGTCACAGCAAAACAGTTCTAAGAGGGAGAAGTTCATAGCAACAAATGCCTACATCAACCAAGGAGAAAGATTTATAATAAACAAGCTAAACAGGCACCTCAAGGAACTACAAGAACAAACTAAACCCAACATTGGTAGAAGGGAGAAACGAATAAAGCTCAGAGCAGAAATAAAATATAGACTAAACATTTCAGAAGATCAACAAAATGAAGAGTTGGTTTTTTGAAAAGATAAACAAAAATCAATAAACCTTTAGCTAGACTAAGAAAAAAAGACCCGAATAAATGAAATCAGAGATAAAAAAGCAGACATTACAACTTATATCGTAGAAATATGAAGGATCATAAGACACCATTATGAGTAACTACATGCCAACAAATGTGAGAACACTCAAGAACAGTCAAGAAATGGATAAATTCCTAGACACATACAACCTACCAAAATTGAATTATGAATAAATAGAAAATCTGAACAGACTAGTAGCAACTCAGAAAAGTTGAAGTCTTCCAAAAAAAAAAAAAAAAAAAAAAAAAGCCCAGAACCTGATGACTTCACTGCTCAATTCTACTACACATTTACAGAAGAACTAACACCATTCTCCTCAAACTATTTCAGAAACTTGAGAGGATGGAATACTTTCAAATTCATTTTATGAGGCCAATATTACCCTGATTCCAAAACCAGACAAGGACACAACAAAAAAGAAAACTACAGGCCAGTATCTTTGATAAACATAGATGCAAAAATTCTCAACAAGATACCAGTAAAGGAAATTCAATAGCATACTAAAAAGGTAATTCATTATGATCAAATAGGATTCATCCAAGAGATACAAGGATGGTTCAATATACTCAAATCAATAAATGTGATATATCACATTAACAAAAAGAAACGAAAATAATCATTATCATTTCAATCGATACAGAAAAAGTACTTGACAAAATTCATTGCTTCATGAAAAAACTCTCAACAAATTACACAGAGAAAGAATGTACCTCAACACAATAAAGGCCATATATGACAAACCCATAGCTAACATACTGAATGGGGTATGATCAGGAACAAGATAAGGATGCCCACTTTTACCACTCCTATTCAACATAGTACTGGAAGTCCTAGTCATAGCAATTAGACAATAAAAATAGGTATCCAAATTGGAAAGAAGGGAGTCGAATGTTGCGGGAAGTCAGGGACCCCAAACGGAGGGACTGGCTGAAGCCATGACAGAAGAACGTGGATTGTGAAGATTTTATGGACATTTATTAGTTCCCCAAATTAACACTTTTGTAATTTCTTATGCCTAGCTTTACTGTAATCTCGAAACATAAATTGTAAAGATTTCATGGACACTTATCACTTCCCCAATCAATACCCTTGTGATTTCCTATGCCTGTCTTTAATCTCTTAATCCTGTCAGCCGAGAAGGATGTATATCATTCCAGGACCCTGTAATAATTGCATTAACTAAAAAATTGTACAGCATGTGTGTTTGAGCAATATGAAATGTGGGCACCCTGAAAAAAGAACAGGATAACAGCAATTGTTCAGGGAATAAGAGAGATAACCTTGAACTCTGACCGCCGGTGAGCCGGGCAGAACAGAGCCATATTTCTCTTCTTTCAAAAGCAAATGGGAGAAATATTGCTGAATTCTTTTTCTCAGCATGGGATATCCCTGAGAAAGAGAATGCGCACGTAGGGGTAGGTCTCTGAACTGGCCCCCCAGGGGCGTACCTGTGGTTGAGACTGCAGGGGTGAAATAAACTCCAGTCTCCCATAGCACTTCCAGGCTAATTAGGAAAAGGAAATTCCCACCTAATAAATTTTGGTCAGACCAGTTGATCTCAAAACCCTGTCTCCTGATAAGATGTTATCAATGACAATGGTGCCCAAAACTTCATTAGCAATTTTAATTTCGCTTCCGTCCTGTGATCTCACCCTGCCTCCACTTGCCTTGTGATATTCTATTACCCTGTTAAGTACTTGATGTCTGTCGCCCACACCTATTCGTATACTCCCTCCCCTTTTGAAACTCCCTAATAAAAACTTGCTGGTTTTTGTGGCTTGTGGGGCATCACGGATCCTACCTATGTGTGATGTCTCCCCCGGACACCCAGCTTTAAAATTTCTCTCTTTTGTACTCTGTCCTTTTATTTCTCAAGCCAGCCGACGCTTAGGAAAATAGAAAAGAACTTACGTGATTATTGGGGCCGGTCCCCTGATGGTCGAATTGTCCCTGTTTTCAGACTACATGATCTTACATATGGAAAACCCTAAAGACTCCACCAAAATGCTGTTAGAACTAAAAAATGAATTTAAAGTCACAGGAAGCAAAATCAACATACAAAAATCAAGTGTTTCTATTTGTTAATAGTTAACGATCTGAAAAAGAAATTAACAAAACAATTCTATTTACAATAGCTACAAAACCAATAAGATACCTAGGGATAAGCTTTACCAAGACAGTGAAAGATCTCTACAATTAAAACTATAAAACACTGATGAAAGATGACACAAATAAATGGAAAGCTATCCTATGTTAATGGATTAGAATAATTTTGTTAAGATGGCCATACTATCCAAAGTGATCTACAGATTCAATGCAATCCCTAACAAAATGCCAATGATATTCTTCACAGAAATAGAAAAAATACTAAAACTCATATGGAACCACAAAAGACCTCACAATAGCCAAAACAATCCTGAGCAAAAAGAACAAATCTAGAGGTATCATACTACTTTATTTCAAATGATACTGTAGTAAACAAAACAACATGATTAAAGTTGGCATAAATACAGACACACAGAACAATGCAACAGTATAGAGGGCCCAAAAATAAGTTCATGCACCCACAGCCAACTTTTTTTTTTTTTTTTGAGACAGAGTCTCACTCTGTCACCCAAGCTGGAGTGTGATGGCACCATGTCAGCTCACTGCAGCCTCCACCTCCCAGGTTCAAGTGATTCTCCCACCTCAGCCTCCTGAATAGCTGGGACTATAGGTACGGATCACCATACCTGGCTAATATTTTTGTATTTTTAGTAGAGAGGCGGTTTCACCATGTTGGCCAGGCTGGTCTCAAACTCCTGATCTCAAGTGATCCACCCACCTTGGCCTCCCAAAATGCTGGGATTATAGGCGTGAGCCACCATGCCCCACCTGATTTTCAATAAATGTACCAAGAACATACATTAGGGAAAAGGTAGTCTCTTCAATAAATGGTACTGGGAAAATTGGATATCCACATACAGAAAAATGAAACTAGACCCCTACCTCTCACCTTATACAAAAATCAATTCAAAATGGATTAAGGACTTAAACGTAAAACCCAACACTATAAAACTACTAGAAGACAACACAGGGGAAATGCTTTACAACATTGGGATCCGCAAGGGTTTTTTAAAGAAGACCTCAAAAGCACAGGTAACAAAAGCAAAACTAGACAAATTGGATTACATCAAACTGAAAAGCTCTTGCATAGCAAAGGAAACAACAGAGTGAAGAGAAAATCTACAGAATGGGAGCAAATATTTACAAACTCTACATCTGACAAGGGATTAATATCCAGAATATATAAGGAACTTTTTTCCCCCACCCAAGACAGAGTCTTGCTGTGTCGCCCAGGCTGGAGTGGAGTGGCCCAATCTCGACTCACTGCAACCTCTGCCTCCCAGGTTCAAGCAATTCTCCTACCTCAGCCTCCCGAGTAGCTGGGATTACAGGCGTTTGCCACCACACCTGGCTAATTTTTGTATTTTTAGTAGAGACAAGGTTTCACCATGTTGGCCAGGCTGGTCTCGAACTCCTGACCCTCAGGTGATCCACCTGCCTCGCTCTCCCAAAGTGCTGGGATTATAGGCATGAGCCACCACCCCTGGCCCAGAATATATAAGAAACTTAACAGCAAATAATAATAACCTGATTTTAAAATGGGCAAAATGCCTTAATAGACATTTCTTAAAAGAAGACATATAAATGGCTAGAGGGTACAGGAAAAAATTTTCAACATCACTAATTGTCAGGGAAATGCAAATCAAAGCCACAATGAGATACCACCTCACTCCAATTACAATGACTATAATAAAAAACAAAGAAAACAAGATTTGTCAAGGATGTGGAGAAAAGGGAACACACAGTGTTGATGGGACTGTATTTTAGTATAGTGGAAAATAGTACAGAGCTTCCACAAAAATTAAAAATAGAACTACCACATAATCTAGCAGTCTCACTACCAGATAGCTAAAGCAAATCCAGTATGTCGGAGAAATAGCTGTACATCCATGTTTATTGCAGGACTAGTCACAATAGCCAAACTATGGAATCAACCTAAGGGACCAGCAAGTGACAAATGGATAAAGAAAATGTAGTTATCATACACAATACTATTCCACCATAAAAAAGAATGAAGTCCTGTCATTTGTGACAATATGCATGAACCTGTAGGACATTATGTTAAGTGAAAATAAGGACTGGGGAGGGGAGAAGGAAAGGGGAAAACGGGGAGAAGCTGGCCAACAGGTACCAGGTTTCAGTTAGACAGAAGTAAGTTCTCCTGTTGTGCTAGTCAGGTGACGACGATTAACGGGAAGGTACTGTATATTCTAAAACAGCTAAAATAGAGGCTTTTGCCATGTTCTCACCACAAAGAAGTAAGTGCATGAGGTGACACATTAAATACCCTGGTTTGATCATTATACAATATATAATATCAAAACGTCAAATTGTATTTCATAAATATCTATAATTACAAGATGTCAATTAAAAAAAAAAAGCACCTGAAAATGTTCTGTGCTAAGCAGGTCTATGTAAACCTACCCTCAAAGTCTGAGGAAGCTGAGGGGCCAGAGGAGGAGGCAACAAATCCAGTTTGTCAGGGGGGAAAAAAACAAAAAACAAAACAAAAATCTAATAGGCCCTTAAAAACACAGGCCATGCCTCAGGCTGCAGGCGAAGAGATGATGTATCCCCTCTCTGTTACCCCCATCCCAGACCCAGGGCTTATATATTAGAGGGAATTTGCCTCAGGGCAGTATTTATGGTAAGTATGTGTTTACATTAACATCAAGGTAAACAATCTAATGGCAGGATCTGTGGTACATGACAGTAGAAATCTTACAGGCATTCCCGAGACTAGCGTTGAAGAAGTCAACGTGGCAGATTAGCATCAAAGATGGAGCTGCTTTAGCCTCAGCACTGACTAGACTAAAATAGTCAAGAAGTTAACCGTGTTTTTAAAGGAATCACTAGCCTAGCCCAAAAATGTTTGTGACTGCTGGAGATTTTAAATGATCCTTGTAATGACATCTTGTAATTATAGATATTTATGGGATACAATTTGATGTTTTGATATTATATACTGTATAACGATCAAATCAGGGTTTTTAATGTGTCACCTCAGGCACTTATTTCTTTGCAGCGAGAACATCCAAAAGCCTCTATTTTAGCTGTTTTATAATATTCAGTACCTTACCATTAATCATCGTCACCTGACTAACAGAACACCAGAACTTACTTCTGTCTAATTGAAACCTGGTACCTGTTGGCCAGCTTCTCCCCATTTTCCCCTTTCCTTCTCCCCTCCCCAGTCCTTAGTTCACTTATTCCTCCCCTCCCCGCCGCCCACCATCACTTTGGAGCAGCAACCAGTCTGAGAATGCTGTTCATCCGCCAAGGAGGTTGTGAGGTCAAATCACAAACTATCTTTCCTCTATGCTCATTCCACAATAATCAACACTGAGGGCTTCTGTGGCCACATGTGTAGGGGTTTTTCCCTACATGCCAAGCAAGTAAATCAACATGCAGTGACATCATCTGGGTATCCTCCAATCCAGTTCAACTCCAACACTCTCTACCTGGAGACAGTGTCAGACACCACATGCTGAGGGCTCAGTCCCACAAGACTGTCCCCAATTCTGATGCCAGTTGAAAGCCTAAGGTTGTGTTACATGCTTCTGACCAACTAGCTGTAAATTGGGGATCCCACAACCTCCTCTTTGAGTCTGATTTGCTAGGATGGCTTACAGAACTCAGGGAAACACTTAGGTTTACTGGTTTATTAGAAAGAATATTACAGGCCAGGCGCAGTGGCTCACGCCTGTAATCCCAGCACTTTGGGAGGCCAAGGCGGGTAGATCACCTGAGGTCAGGAGTTCGAGACCAACCTGGCCAACATGGTGAAACCCCGTCTCTACTAAAAATACAAAAACATTAGCCAGGCATAGCAGTGCACACCTGTAAGCCCAGCTACTCAGGAGGCTGAGGCAGGAGAACCACTTGAGCCCGGGAGGTGGAGGTTGCAGTGAGCTGAGATCACACCACTGTACTCCAGCCTGGGTGACACAGCAAGATGCCATCTCAAAAAAAAAAAAAAAAAAAAGAATATTACAAAGGATACAGATAAAAAGATACATAGAGATGTATGGAAGGGGTATGGAGATTCCATGCCCTCCCTAAGGACACTGCACTCCAGGAACCTCCACGTATTCAGCTATCCAGAAGTTCTCCAAACTTTTAGAGAGGTATGGAGAATCCACCCCCTTGGGCCTTTTACAGAGACTTCATTTGATAGGCATGACTGAAAGATGGATAGCCATGTGGAAATGGCTGGACAAAAAAGGTATGATCTAATAAATACTAATAGACTGAGTGGGGAAACCCAGCAAGGCCTGTCTGTTCAGATTCTTCTTGGCCTCTCTGTGCAGCATTCCTTCCTCCTGGGTATGGGGCAGGACCCTTTCTTGACATCTTATGGCCTATAATCAGACAAGATAGATCAGAGAATTTCTTTATAGTCAGCTCCAAGACCGAAAGGCTGGGGGACATTCCTGCCTTGGAAAGAAAACGAGCAAGTGAATGGAGGGCAAGAGAAAGAGAGATTGTTTTCTAAGGCCTAAAGGGCCCTAACATTATAACAAGGGCTAGGGGAGTTATGAGCCAGGAAATGTGGATGAAAACCTGTGTGTATTCTTTCAAATATGTCATATATATCATAATATATAACAGATCATCTCATTTATGCCCTCTTCAGATGATACCCAAGAAAGTAAAGAAAAAACAAAGCAGAACCAAAGGCCATGGAGAACACAGACAGGGAACAACTCGTGGGAGCTGACCCAGGGCTGCCGATTCAAGAAACATACCGTCTCTGCAAGAGTGGAGGTCTCCGAACGTCCGCCCACCCTTAGTCTACTTCAGGATTGCTATGGACCAGCAAATGCTGTATATCTCCCACTTCTCCCATTTCCACTGGGAGCATTTAATGCTGTTATCCCAGCCTTATTCAACGATTGCATTTTTAGAGAGAGAACACGAATAGCTCATTTTCCTAGTTCGCTGGTTTCACAATCAAGAGGAGCCGTACTCCACATCAGTGAGACTGCGCCTCATTCACTAAAGTAGACAACATCATGACATCCTAAACTTTGAGCTGAATACTGAAACTGGATGGGACGCTGGGGCTCCCTGGGAAATGGGAGGGGGATGGGTATATTGCGTGGGAAGGAGGGCTGAATTGAATATTTGGTTACCAGATGGGTCGACTGTTACAGTTATCAGTGATGTTCACCAAGTATTCTAGCTCTCTCTTATTCTGGGGACAGGGTAGGGCTGCACTTCCTGTCCCCCTTGTAGTTGGTAGAGACTGAATGACTAGTTCTGACCAATGAATCATGAGCAGAAGTGACATATGTCACTTCTGAGCCTGAGTATGTAATTGTCAGTGTGAGACCCTCGAGAGCTCCCTTTCCCTTTACAATGACTGGGAATGTTCTAGAAAGTGGCTGCTCCTTTAGCCTGGGGCCTGCAGGAAGGATGCAAAGCAGAGCCTCCAGCCAACAGTGCACTGATGGACAAGTTGGATGAGCAAAAACCCCACAGGCCAGGCTCAGTGGCTCACCCTATAATCCCGGCACTGCGGGAGGCTGAGGGGGGTGGATTGTTTGAGCTCAGAAGTTCAAGACTAGCTTGAGCAACAAAGTAAAACCTGTCTCTACGAAAACAAAACAAACATTAACCGGGTATGCACCTAGAGTCCCAGCTATTTGGGAGGCTGAGAGGGGAGGATCACTTGAACCTCAGAAGCAGATGTTGCAGTGAGCTGAGATCATGCCACTTCTCTCCAGCCTGAGCAACAGAGCAAAGCTGTCTCAAAAACAAAAAAGCAAAAATATCTTTGTCATTTTAAGCCACTGAAATTTTTAGCTTGTAGGTTTCTACAGCATAACCTAGCCCATCCTAATACTAGCGCAGAAAGGACTAAAAATCAAGCATCTTCCTAACAGCTACTCCAAAACTCTTTCTACAGTGATTTAATCCATAATAAGGGAGAGTCTGCTCAGTTTTTAGGGAATTTCAATAAAGTTGATTCCACAATACCCTTTGGGAGCTAAAAGTTTTATAAATCTTAGCGTCTTCACTGATTGTCTCACACTGTAGTTCAGGCCTTTTTGTGTGGATATCCCTAAAGACTGATTAAACCACAAAATCTCCCCACCCCCCCCCACCCTTCTGGAGCCTAAAGAGTTTCCTGTTCATGTGCAAGCCACTGTATTTGGTTTCTAGGGCTGCAGGAACAAAGCGCCACAGACCGGGCGGCCTCACAACAGTGTATGCCTCACAGTTCTGCAGGATGGGTCTCAGAGCAAGGTTTCTGGAGGGTCGGTTCCTTCCAAGACCACACAAAAAAAGCATCTGTTCAAGCCTCTTTAGGTTGTACATGGCCATCTTTCTCAGGTGTATTCATATCTTTCCATGTATGTTTGTATCCAAATTTCTTTTTTTTTTTTTTTTTTTTGAGACAGAGTTTCACTCGTCACCCAGCGTGGAGTGCAATGGCCTCATTTCAGCTCACTGCAACCTCCTCCCCCTGGGTTCAAGCAATTCTCCTGCCTCAGCTGCCCAAGTAGCTAGGATTACAGGTGCCCACCATCACGCCTGGCTAATTTTTGTATTTTTAGTAGAGACGGGGTTTCACCATGTTGGCCAGGCTGGTCACGAACTCCTCAGGTGATCCGCCCACCTTGGCCTCCCAAAGGTCTGGGATTACAGGCGTGAGCCACCGTGCCCGGCCAAATTTCCTCTTCTTAGAGGGCCACCAGTCATACTGGATCAGGGCCCACCCTATTTATCTCATGTTAATAGAAGTACTTCTTTAAAGACCCTATCTCCAAATATAGTCACATTCTAAGGTCCTGCAAGGTTAGGACTTCAACATAGGAATTTTGCTGGGGAGCACACAATTCAGCCCATAATAGCCACCCTCCAAAAGGTACTGTTTGGAGTCTTCAAGAGCTTGTGAAGATATCTGTATATAGTCAGTTCGTTTGCAGGATGCATTTGGTCGAAGAAAGATGAAAAGGATTGAGAAAATCTTAGCTCTCTTCTCATCTATGTGGTCTTATCCTGTCACAAGCTTCTGTAGCAGGGGAGGCCGCCCTTTTGAGGCCCCTTTTGCCGAGTATGTAGCAGAGAGCAGGACAGAAAGGGGTGTCATGACCTTGAACCCACAAAACTGAGCTGAACACACCTGATTCCATGACAATAAATGAATACACATTTGGAATCAATTAATATAAATTGTTGTCACTTCCATTCAACAGATACCTTGGAGCGCTCGGCTTATCACTCTTAAGCATCACGTTACTTACTCAACAGTTCTAAGAAGCTGAGAGTATTAGAGTTCATATTTTATAGATGAAAAAACGAAAGCTGAGGTCTTCTGGCCAGGATCAAAGCTTTTAGGAAAAGGTGCTGGGAAGTTTCCAGATGGGCTCCTTGGAGGGTGGGATTGTATCTTACTCTAAGAGACACACAGGCCTCAGTGGTAAAGAACGTAGGCCTTGAGCTGGTCTAGCTCTATGACTTTGAACAAGTCACCTGCCAACACTGTGCCTGTTTCTTCATCTGTAAAATAGAAAATTTTCTATTATCTATTTAGTGGGGTTGTGAAGATTGGAAGGGATAATATATGCAAATCCTTCAGCACAGTGCCCAACAGAGTGCTAAGTATCTGCTGTTATTCCCAGCTTGTCCAGCGTCCAGCACATAAATGAGCTCCATCTATCTATGCTGAATAAGGAAACGGACACTTGAATGGGGAAAGGTGGTTGGCTAAATGGCAGTAGCTAGGGCTGCAAGATGGAGGAAAAGATTTTTGTTGTCGCTTCAATTGATTCTGCTTAGTTTAGGAGAGATATAGATGTGTAGTAAGCAAATAAATGAACAAGACGCTGTGCGGGGCTGGAGTCCAGCTAGGATGCTATGGTAGGGTGCGGCTGCTTCTTGGGCCACTGCACATACCCTGCAGGCCAGGGCACAGGGTCTAATGAGGGAAGGCTGGTGTGGCTGGCACCTCTGCACCACACTGAGTGGTGCTGGTTTCTCACTTGTTTTCTGTTGATGAGCACTTTGCACTGTAAAATACCCTAACTGCACAGTGCTACACGGACTCTTAAAAGTCACAGGGGGCCGGACACACTGGCTCGTACCTGTAATCCCAACACTTTGGGAGGCCAAGGTGGGCAGATCATGAGGTCAGGAGACTGAGACCATCCTGGCCAACATGGTGAAACCTCATCTCCACTAAAACTACGAAAATTAGCTGGGCACGGTGGCACACACCTGTAGTCCCAGCTACTCAGGAGGCTGAGGCATGAGAATCGCTTGAACCTGGGAGGTGGAGGTTGCAATGAGCCAAGATCACGCCACTGCACTCCAGCCTAGCAACAGAGTGAGACTCCAACAAACAAAAAGTCACAGAGACTGGGTGTGGTGGCTTACACCTGTAATCCCAGCTCCTTGGGAGGCCAAGACAGGAGGATTGCTTGATTCCAGGAGTTTGACACCAGCCTGGGCAACATAGTATGACTTCATCTCTACAAAAAATTTTAAAATTAGCCAGGCATGGTGGCACATGCCTGTAGTCCCAGCTATTTGGATGGCTGAAGTGGAACGATCGCCTGAGCCCTGGTTGAGACTGCAGTGAGCCGTGATGGTGCCACCGCACTTCAGCCTGGGCAACAGAGACCTTGGCCAAAAAAAAAAAAAAAAAAAAGTCACAGGGAAAGCCTGTCAGTGCTGCTGCTGCAGCAACATTTCTGAGTTCAGTAATTAATTAATGTTCTAAGTAATTAATGCATGTTAAGATCCTCCTCAATCTGTTCACATGCCTGACAATCTAATGAAGTATCAGCTATAGCCCATTTGTCAAAACCCTAAAGTCTTGTTCTCTTAATCTCCTTCATGCTAAAATTTCCCACTAAAGAAAGCAAGAGGCTTTAGCTGAAAGCAGGGCATAAGGCCCGCTCAATGCAGTGTGGTCTCTGCTAAATGACTATTGGTTTGCGAGGACTACTATAACAAAATTACTACAAACTGGGTGACTTAAAACAATATAAATTGTCTCACAGTTCTGGAGGCTGGAAGTCCAAAATCAAGGTGCTGGCAGCACTAAGCTCTCTTTGAACAATATGAGAGCGCCCTTGTCTCCACTCACTTTCAGTGGTGGCTAGCAACCCTGGCATTCCTTGGTGTGTAGATACATCACTGCAAACTCTACCTGTCTTCATCCGGTCCTCTTCCCTCTGTGTCTGGGTCTTCACATGGTGTTGTCCCCTGTGTGTCTGTGTCCACATTCTCCCTCTTCATATAAGGATACCAGGAATTGAATTAGCCCCCTCTAATCCAGTATGACATCAATTTGTTTTTTGTTGGCTTTTTTGGACAGGATCTCTGTCACCCAGGCTAGAGTGCAGTGGATCATGGCTCACTGCAGCCTTGACCTCCAGGGCTCAAGCAATCCTCCCACCTCAGCCCCTTGAATAGCTGAGTCTACAGGGGCACGCCACCACATAAGGATAATTTTTGTATTTTTGGTAGGGAGGAGTTTTGCCATGTTGCCCAGGCTGGTCTCCAACTCCTAGGCTCAAGCAATCTGCCCGCCTCAGCCTCCCAAAGTGCTGGGATTATAGGCATGAGCCACTGTGCCCAGCCTGACCTCACTTTAAATTGACTAATTACATCTACAAAGATCCTATTTCCAAATGAGATCACATTCTGAGGTTCCAGGTGAACATGAATTTGGGGGTGGGGGGTGATATGACAATTGTCAACCCAGGACAGTGACTAAATCTTCCTGTGTGACAGCTGGGGGCATGTTCCAAAGTGGCTGATTAGCTTACTCTCCTGAGGATACCCTTACCTTAGCCCCTGGTCTGCTCCCAGGTAATGATAGTTGAGCACTTACTCTGGGCCAGGCCGTATCTAATTTTACACGCAGTAGCTCATTATATTACCACAAAAATCTTAAGAGGCTCTCACCATCCTCATTTTAAAAAAGAGGACACTAAAGGCTCTGAGATGTTAAATGAACTACAGAGGCCCCCATAGGTGAACCAAACTACCTCTGTGCCCATGTTCTTAACCTACATGTTCTGCTGCGTATGGTGGGAAACTACGGTATCAGAGCACTTAGGTCTGAACAAAGTGTGCTTCTTTTCTGCTTATTTTGCTTTTTGTAGTTTTAGGAAATGTAAAACTAAAATATGTGGGGGAAATACTACATCAATGCTCACATTTTTACATTTATTTTTTGAGACGAAGTCTCACTCCGTCGCCCAGGCTGGAGTGCAACGGCGCGATCTTGGCTCACTGCAACCTCTGCCTCCCAGGTTCGGTTTCAAGCTATTCTCCTGCCTCAGCCTCCCAAGTAGCTGGGACTACAGGTGCACACCTCCACGCCCAGCTAGTTTTTGTATTTTTAGTAGACAGGGGTCTCACCACATTGGCCAGGCTAGTCTTGAACTCCTGACATCAAATGATCCACCCGCCTCGGCCTCCCAAAGTGCTGGGATTACAGGTGTGAGCCACTGCGCCCGGCCAATGTTCACATTTTTAAAATAAAACAAAAATATCTGAAAGGAAATTACCCAGGATAATTACAACTGTGTAGCAATGAGAAAGGAAAAGCCTACCTATGAGAAACAGTCCAAATCTCTTTAAATTAGTCACACACAGCAAGTTTAAACCAAAGACCCCAGGTAAGATACCTTCATGTCATGACTTGGGTTTCTTCCCTGAAGCCATGAGCACCACGTAAGGAAGGTGCCGCCTCTACTTTCTTTCTCCTTGATTGAGAGAGCAGCTGCTGGTTTCCAGGTTCAGGAGTAGGCTGGAGGCAACAATCCTTCTGGCACAAACACGATCCTTCCCGAGGCCGTGCCTGAGATGCCTCTTCCACGGGGTGCCTCCCTCCTGGCCGTACCCTGTGAGCCCGCTCTACCCGTCTCTAGAGGAAAGAACAGGCACAATTTTTTTGAGACAGGGTCTCGCTCTGTCACCAGGCTGGAGTGCAGTGGCGCAATCTCGGCTCACAGCAACCTCCGCCTCCTGGGTTCAAGTGATTCTCCTGCTTCAGCCTCCTGAGTAGCTGGGATTACAGGTGCGCGCCACCATGCCTGGCTAATTTTTGTATTTTTAGTAGAGACGGGGTTTCACCACGTTGGCCAGGATGGTCTCCATCTCCTGACCTCATGATCCACCCACCTCGGCTTCCCAAAGTGCTGGGATGACAGGTGTGAGCCACCGCACCGGCCGAGCAGAACAGGCGGATATTTTAAAGGAGCCACATCCCCCAACATCACCTGTCCCACCTGCGAGGTGAGTGATAGCTTCCCACCACACTCTAGTGACATCAGCACCGCAGCCCTGGGGCCACCCAAACTCACTTGTTCATTCCACAATAGTCACTGCATCGTGAGCCTGTTAGACACTGGAGAAGGAAGGCATGGAGCCGCCACGGTGAACAAGATGGACCAGTCCCTCCCCCATGGAGCTTCTGTTCCGCCAGGGAAATAAACATAAACATGAGCTCATTTCAGAGTGCTAAGTACTGAGAAGCTGCCGATGCAGGGCACTGTGACCCACGGCGACCTCTGGGTGGACAACGTGAGCTGTGTGCTCAAGCAGACCCTCTTTAAGGAGATGATGTTTGAGCAGAATTACAAGGAGGTACAGCGTTGTTCGGTTGAAGCGGGGCCCCAAGAGACACAATGCTGGATTTATTCAGTCTTCCTGGCCTGCCTCCACCTGGGGCAGGTAGCGCCTACCAAGTAAATGAACTTCTGCTGTTGGTAATGAGCTTTGATATACCTTCCAGTCAGTACTGTTAAAGCAATACTGCTTAAGAGGGCAAATGTAAATACAAAAAACGTATTGACAAAGATTTTGCTCTGATTGTGAAATAAATGTGTGCACACAGTTGGATGTAAGCTTGTTAACTGTTCAGTATTGGGAAACAATCCACTTCATCAAGGCAGGGAAGGGATGTTCCCTTGGGAACAACTTCTACCTCAATTTACTATTTTAAAAGGGAGCTAGGAAGGACGTTATTTTCTTTAAACCACAGGCCACTTCTGCCATTCTTCTGTCACGGTTACAGTAACTCATACACAGTCTGAGTTAAGGCTCCCTGAAATCTGGAAGAAGTCTTTGGATTCCACGCAGTGGCTGGGGTTCCTATGGGGTGTTGTCTGTCCTGTGTGTGGAGCCAGGACTGGGTGGCCAGTCTCAATAGCTTTCATTTTCTGTGCCCACCCTGCTGTAAAAGGCTGCCTTACATGTAGTCATGGACATCCACAAGAGGAAGGGGATATGGAGTCAATGGCTTGATGTTAGCTCTCTCAATGTCCATTCCGGTTGCTTTCTAGCTAAATTCTGAGCTGAAGATTATGGAAAGCTAAATTCCATTTTTTTTTTTTTTAAACAGGGTCTCACTGTTGTCCAGGCTGGAATGCAGTGACACAATCTTGGCTCACTGCGGCCTTGACCTCCTGGGTTCAAGTGATCCTCCCACCTCAGCCTCCCAAGTAGCTGGGACTACAGGCACATGCCACCCTGCGTAGCTAATTTTTGTATTTTTTATAGAGATGGGGTTTTGCCATTTTGCCCAGGCTGGTCTCAAACTCCTGGGCTCAAGCAATCCACCTACCTCAGCCTCTCAAGATGCTGGGGATACAGGAATGAGCCACTGTGCCCGGCCTAAACGTGATTTCTTGTGTCCTCTGCAGCTAGGGTGCAGATACGTAACATGGTTCTGGTTCTCCCCAGAGGATGACTTCCAGGAGTCTCCGAGCTAGAAGTAACCAGCGTGCTACAGCAGCCATATATAGGCGGGGGGGGGGGGGGGGGGGGGGCGGGGAATGAGTTCTTTTGGCAAACACACGGGCAGACACAGCTGATTCTTCTGCGTTAACTCTGGCAGAATCTCCAGCATCCAGTCCCTAATTTCGCAGGTGCCAAAGAGTGGGAAGCAGCAGCATTAGTGCTTGCACTAGAATCATCAGGCAGTGGTATGCAAACTTCACTGTACATCAGAATCCCCTGGAAAGCTTATTAAAACACAGATTGCTGGGCCTCAACTCCATAGTTGCTCCTTCAGGAGGTCTGAGGAGTGGCCGGAGAATTCTCACTTCTATGAAGTTCGCAGGTGATGCTGATGCTACTGGTTGGAGGACACACTTTGGAAACCACTCTTTAAAAGTGTGGTTCATTTCTTGTGGCTGCTCTCTCTGTGGCTGCATTGTTCCTATGTATAACTTCCAAGGTTGTGTGGCTTTCCTGGGGATTCTGTGAATCCAGTAATACCCATTGGTAAACCCCTTTCTGCTTAAACTAGCTTGAGTGAATTCTGTTGTCTGCAACTAAGAACACTGATCCACATAAGATCCTTGGTTTTATTTACTGATGCTCTAGTCACTTGCCATTTTCTACTGAATCCTCCTCTTCTCCTCATTAGGATCCCTATGTCAATGCTCTGTCCCTGCCTCTAGTTCTTAGAGGAGTCACGTGACTCATGCTGACACAAACCCTGTCCTACCAGAAGTCGTTCTACTTCCCAGTCATATCTAAGTAACTCCCTCTCATTCTGCAACATTTCCAATCTCCCCACCTTCTTCAAAAATAATCCATGAATCCTCACTGAACAGCAGGGCTGGGGTCTATTGCCGTAAAGGCAAAAATATTCTGATTTTAGCACTGAAGTAGCACCACAGAAGAAGAAGTGAAAAAAGTATTTTTATCTACTAAAGGTAAAAAAAAAAGTCAGGTGCCAGATGCTTGCTTCAAAGCCATTTTTAAAGATTTGATCCTTTCTTTTTCCTTTTTTGGTAAAATATCTTACTGTGAAATTTACTATTTTTTATTTATATTTATTTATTTTTTTGAGACAGAGTTTCACTCTTGTCACCCAGGCTGGAATGCAATGGCACAATCTCAGCCCACTGCAACCTCTGCCTCCTGGGTTCAAGCAATTCTCCTGCCACAGCCTCCCAAGTGTCTGGGATTACAGGTGCCCACCACCACGCCTGGCTACTTTTTTTTTTTTGTATTTTTAGTAGAGATGGGGTTTCCCCATGTTGGCCAGGCTGGTCTTGAACTCCTGACCTCAGGTGATCCACCCACCTCAGCCTCCCAGAGTGCTGGGATTACAGGCATGAGCCACCGCACCTGGCCTTAATGTGAAATTTAAAACTAAAATGACCTAAAGGAGCCCTCTCTGAAGGGTATGAGAGATTGTAAGGGTATGTAAGATTGATAAAATGGCATCTTGCTAGACACATCTATTTAAAAATTGGTTAAAAGATATTATTTACCCAATGAACCATGAGAGCTCAAAAAAAAAAAAAAAAAAACCAAACACAATAACAGTCCCTCAGGTAAATGCTCCTTCAGACAGTTTTTAAATGTGTATCATTTACTTGATAAAGCATAGCAGCCTATCAAGAGAGGAGTTATGGTCTGCTGCATAAATAGGCATTTGGACAGCTTTAAAAATGCATACTCTTTACATCCAAATGCCGAGTGAAAACCCCAGTGGAAAGCGGTTGTTATAGGCAAAGAGCAACCACTTTTTTTTTTTTTTTGAGACAGAGTCTGACTCTGTCACCCAGGCTGGAGTGCAGTGGCACAATCTCGGCTCACTGCAACCTCCACCTCCTGGGTCAAGCAATTCTCCTGCCTCAATCTCCCGAGTAGCTGGGATTGCAGGTGTGTGCCGCCATGCCTGGCTAATTTTTGTATTTTTACTAGAGACGGGGTTTCACCATGTTGGCCAGACCGCCCACCTTGGCCTCCCAAAGTGTTGGGATTACAGGCGTGAGCCACCGCGCACAGTCAGGAGCAACCACTTTTCAAAACTGATGGGCGATCTGGCCACATTGTGTCTTTAAAGCTCTTCTTCAAGATCTGCACAAACATCTACTTATTTACTTATTTAAATGATCACTCTGGGCCTGGGCGGAGGGTGGGCCCCTCCCAGAGCTCAGGCTGGCTCAGTGTTCCCAGCCTTGTCTGCTCATCAGAATCACCTGCTGAGCCTTCCCAGGCCCCACCTCAGAGGGGCTGGAACACTGATTGCTTTAAAGCCCCTGAGGTGATTCTGATGTGTAGTTACGTTTGAGGACCCCCAGGCTAGATGCAGAATCTGAAGCCCAGAAAGGTAGAGTGACTTGTCCCAGATCACACAGTTTAAGCCTCGGGGAGAAGTCAGGTGTCTGGATCCTGATTTTCCACTCCTACGGCTGCTCCACGTTCTCTCCTTTCCTTTCAGAGTTGCCTTTTTAATTTTAATATGATTTCATTCCTTCTTTCACTGCATCTATATTTAAAGTATGTTGATAGTGTACAGTAGCTATGCAATGAAATTACCAAGCATTTAGAAAATACAAAGGTAAACAACATATTTCCATTCCCCAAACACCAGTTCAATTAGTACTATTTTAATATTCCTTGAGATCCTGTTTTCTACTTCTACATATAAAATTTTCTCTATTTATAAATATGAGTTTATATGTTTGCATATTTAAAATGTTTATTTTAATATTATTTTTTGGAGACAGGATCTTGCTCTGTCACCCACACTGGAATGCAGTGGGGTGATCATGGCTCACTGCAGCCTCAACCTCGTTGTCTCAAGGGCTCCTCCCACCTCAGCCCCTTGAGTAGCTGGGACCACAAGTATATGCCATCATGCCCACCTAATTAAGATACAATTTTTAAATTTCATTCCTTTATTTTATGTTTTGAGATGGAGTCTCGCTCTGTCATCCAGGCTGGAGTGCAGTGGCGCAATCTTGGCTCACTGCAAACTCTGCCTCCTGGATTCAACCGATTCTTCTGCCTCAGCCTCCCAAGTAGCTGGGACTACAGGCACGTGCCACCACACCTGGCTAATTTTTGTATTTTTAGTAGAGACAGGGTTTCACCATGTTGGCCAGGCTGGTCTCAAACTCCTGACCTCGTGATCTGCCCGCCTCAGCCTCCCAAAGTGCTGGGATTACAGGCTTGAGCCACCGCGCCTGGCCTATTTATTTATTTATTTATTTATTTATTTATTTATTTTGGAGAGATGAGGTCTTGCTGTGTTGCCCAGATTAGTCTTAAACTCCTGGGCTCAAGTGATGCATATTTTAAAATTTTATAATCCAACTGTTCCACCCTACTATAAACTCTCTATTGATTTTATATGAATTTTAAAAGTAACATAAGTTCACTGAAAATTTCAAGGAAATATATACAAAATAAAAAAATGGGTCCCAGCGCGGTGGCTCACACCTGTAATCCCAGCACTTTGGGAGGCTGAGGCGGGCAGATTGAGGTCAGGAGTTTGAGACCAGGATGGGTCAACATGGCGAAACCCCATCTCCACAACAAATACAAAAATTAGCTGGGTGTGGTGGTGCACACCTCTAATTCCAGCTACTCTGGAGTCTGAGGCAGGAGAATCGCTTGAATCTGGGAGGCAGAAGTTGCAGTGAGCCAAGATCTCACCATTGTACTCCAGCCTGGATGAAAAGAGTGAACACCATCTCAAAAAGAAAATGGAAGGCCCTAAACTCTATCCATCCCAGTTTCTTTTATTTATTTTTATTAACTTTTTTATTTTTTTGAGATGGAGTCTCGCTCTGTCGCCCAGGCTGGAGTGCAGTGGCGCGATCTCAGCTCACTCCAAGTTCCGCCTCCCAGGTTCACGCCATTTTCCTGCCTCAGCCTCCCGAGTAGCTGGGACTACAGGTGCCCACCACCGCGCCCGGCTCATTTTTTGTATTTTTAGTAGAGACGGGGTTTCACCGTGTTAGCCAGGATGGTCTCGATCTCCTGACCTCGTGATCCGCCCGCCTTGGCCTCCCAAAGTGCTGGGATTACAGGCGTGAGCCACTGCGCCCGGCCCATCGCAGTTTCTAGAGGAAATCTTTTCTATGCATTTTCTGAAGTGGGATTATATGACGGGTGCAGTTCTGTAATTTGTTCTTTGTTTCTTTTTTTACGTAAAAGAATGCCTTGGTCATCTTTCCATGTCAGTGAAT
Source organism: Pan troglodytes (assembly GCF_028858775.2). Lineage (NCBI taxonomy): Eukaryota > Metazoa > Chordata > Mammalia > Primates > Hominidae > Pan > Pan troglodytes. The sequence continues at coordinate 115,133,049 of NC_072409.2, read as the reverse complement.
ACTGATCTACCTCATTCATAGTATCCCATTGAATGGATATTCCATAATTCAGTTAACTGATCTCTCATCGAGACATTTAAAAGCCTTTTCTATAAAAAACAAATAGGCTGGGCGCAGTGGCTCATGCCTGTAATCCCAGCGCTTTCGGAGGCCAAGGAGGGTGGATCACCTGAGGTCGGGAGTTCAAGACCAGCCTGGCTAACATGGTGAAACCCCGTCTCTACTAAAAATACAAAATTAGCTGGACATGGTGGTGCATGCCCGTAATCCAAGCTACTCAGGAGGCTGAGGCAGGAGAACTGCTTGAACCTAGGAGGCAGAGGTTGCAGTGGGCCAAGATCACGCCATTGCACTCCAGCCTGGGCAACAGAGTGAGACTCCATCTCCACAAAACAAACAAACAAACAAACATACGAACAACCAACCAACCAAGTAAACCTCTGGGCTTTCTAGCTCAGGCTACTATCTGGTCCCTGCTGCCCTTCCGAGGGGCACCTCCCCCATGCCAGTGTCCTAATGCACATACTGTGCTCTGAAGACAGAGGACTGGGGAGGAATTCTGTCATTGCCTCCCAGACATGTGGTTTAAAAAAAAAGAAAAGCCCAAAAGGAGTGACACTGATAACTCACCTCATATCCAAGGCAACTCAAAGAACAGGGAGGCCAAGCCCAGGATGTGCCTGATCGAAATGTGCTTTTAGAAATCTCCAAAGCTATCATAATTCAAGGACTTCAGGTCTCCTGTGCAGACAAATCTTTGTTTCTCTGGTCCCTTCTCCTGCTGCCAGCTCAGGGATGGGAGACAAAATGTAAATAGAGCTATTCAGCTACAGCAACACAGGTGTTTCGTTTTGTTTTGTTTTGAGACAGAGTCTCGCTCTGTTGCCCAGCCTGGAGTGCAGTGGCCTGATCTCAGCTCACCGCAAGCTCCGTCTCCTGGGTTCACGCCATTCTCCTGCCTCAGCCTCCCGAGTAGCTGGGACTACAGGCACCCGCCACCACGCCCGGCTAATTTTTTATATTTTTAGTAGAGACGGGGTTTCACCGTGTTAGCCAGGATGGTCTCGGTCTCCTGACCTCGTGATCCACCTGCCTCAGCCGCCCAAAGTGCTGGGATTACAGGTGTGAGCCACCGCGCCCGGCCTCATTTTGTTTTCAAACATCAAAGAAGCAAATGAAGTGGAAACGCATTGCCAAATGAGTAAATTTTACAGAGAGCAATTTAGCAATATTTCAAGAGCCTTAAATATGCTCTTGAACTTTGGACCCAGAGATGCTATCTTAGGGAAAATAGCCTCAGAAAACAATTTGTGCAGAAACATTAAGAGCCCAAGCCCTGGAGACAAACTGCCAGGGTATGAATCTTGAATTCACTGTTGTCTAGCGTGTGGCTCTGGACAGGTTATCCCCCACTGCCTGTTTCCTCATCTCTAAAGTGAGAATAATACCTGTACCTCCTCACTGGGCTGCTTTAAAGATTGAGTGAATTAACTGACACCAGCCATTTAGAAAAGAGCCTAGAAGGCTTTGTAAAAGTTAGCTATTATCACTTGTAATAGCAAAAATTGATGGGGAATTGGTAAAATAAATGACGGGATATTATGGGGCCATGAAACATCACCATGGAAAATTATTAGATATCTCTGGCCTGTAAAGATTATGGGCATTTTTAATATTTTACAAATTTTATAAAGTTTTCTATCATAAGTATCAATTACTTCTATAATCAGGAATTGTTTTTAATAAAGAAGCATCTTAGGGTATATATGTACAGTCAGCTGTCCATATCTGTGGGTACCCTCATCAGTGGATTCGACCAACAGCAGATGGAAAATATTTGGGGCAAAAAATGGATGGTTGATTCTGTACCTAAAATGTACAGATTTTTTTTTCTGTTATTATTCCTTTCCAATACAGTATAACAACTATTTACATAGCATTTACATTGTTTTAGGTATTATAAGTAATCCAGAGATGATTTAAGGTACATGGGAGAGTCTATGTAAATTACACGCAAACATTACGCCATGGAACTTGAGCATCTGTGGATTTTGGTATCTGAAAGGTGTCCCGGGCCAGGCACAGTGGCTCACGCCTGCAATCCCAGCACTTTGGGAGGCCGAGGCAGGAGGATCACTTGAGGTCAGGAGTTCAAGATGAGCCTGGCCAACATGGTGAAACCCCGTCTCTACTAAAAATTAAAAAAAAAAATTAGCTGGGCCTGGTGGCGCGCATCTGTAATCCCAGCTACTGGGGAGGCTGAGGCAGGAGAATCACTTGAACCTGGGAGGTGGAGGTTTCAGTGAGCTGAGATCACGCTGCAGCACTCCAGCCTGGGGGACAGAGTGATACTCCACCTCAAAAAAAAAAAAAAAGAAAGGGGTCCTGGAACCCATCCCCCGTGGAGACCGAGGGGCGATTGTGCTGCACCCTCCATGGTAATGCTTTTCTTCCACATCAGTGCTCCCTCAATGCAGTTTCCTGCTCTCTGGGTGTCTCCAGACGTGTGGCCCTTCTCCCATCACAACTGTCCCACTCTTCACTTCCCTCCTCTCCTCCCCCTTACATGGCCTCCTCTCAGCATGGGATTCTGTGAACTCAAGCTCAACTGTAAAAAGGCATAAAGCATTATGCTTGCCACAAGAATGTACGTTTTACCAGGAAACAAAGGATGAAATTCCTAAGAGTGGCATTTTAGGCAACACCAAGACAACGGAGGAAGCTGTGGAATAAGCAGGAAGGAAAACGGCTTCCTGATGCTCCTGAAATCAAAGCCTGTTAATTCATTTGGTTGAGTTATTCATTCTGGCTCAGCTCAAAACCACTGACAGCTCAAAGTGAGAAAAACCTTATTTCCTAAGAGGTACAAAACTTGCTAAAATAAACATGAATGTTGGGAGGCCAAGGAGGGCGGATCACTTGAGGTCAAGAGTTTGAGATCAGCATAACCAACATGGTGAAACCCGCCTCTCTACTAAAATACAAAAATTAGCTGGGCATAATGGCGCGCACCTATAATCCCAGATACTTCGTAAGCTGAGGCAGGAGAATCACTTGAACTCAGGAGGTGGAGGTCGCAGTGAGCTCAGATCTCGCCACTGCATTCTAGCCTGAGTGATGGAGTGAGACTCCATCTCAAAACAACAACAACAAAAAATGAACATGAATGAAGAAGCCAAGTGAGAGGCAGGGTGGAAGAGGGTTGGAGAAAGAGCTAGTTCACCCAGGAGAGTTTTATTATTTGTAATATCAGATAGGGTTTAAATGAGCCTTTAGGGTGTCAAAAAGGAGTCTCAGGGGAATATGCCAATTCCTTAGTGAGGGCAAGAAAAACAACAATGACCTCTAAGAACTAGACATGCCTGGCTTGCTGCCCGCTACGGGTAGAAGGAGGAAAAGGATGAACGCCCTTTTGAGTTCAGAGGGCACTGTCCTGGGAAAAGGAAATGATTAGAATTTACATCTGAGCCCAGGTTTGTAACAAAGAAATTGCTTCATAATTTAAAAATTATTCATCCCTGCCTATGCTGTGGCCTCATCCCAGGAAGTAGCAAGTCAACTGTATCCAATGAGGGATTAAAGATAATAAATAAAAGAGTAGCAATTAATTGTGCATCCTGATTTAACAGGCTGGGTTGCCTGGGTCATGCTTGAGTGGCTTATCAAATTTAGCTCTATTACGACTGTCTTGTATTTCAACTGATGTCTGTGCTCACATCTGAAGGCACTTGTACCACAAGGCGCTTTCAAATAGAAAAGAATTTAAACATATAGATTGTTATAGGATTCTATCATTCTTACAGCACGAGCCAAAAGTGTTGGAAATGGCAATTTAATGAGTCATGCAAAGCGGCTCAGTATTCAAAGTCAGTGATTCAATTACGTTTCCCCCTCCAAAGGCCATTGGAGGCAGAGCGATAAAGTTGTTTTTGAAATGCCTTGGTTCTGACTTGCCTTTTTGTAATTCTTGCCCATTTTCTACCCCAGGCCACCTGATAATCAAAATCATTATCAGAGCCAAACAAGAAAAATAAATACATCATAACGGTGAGGGGATTGGCAAGGGGACTTTAAACGCAGTGCCCACAGTGAATCCACCCCTTCCTGTACTCTTCTTGCCGGAGCAGAATTGGGAGGTGAGTGTGGGAAAGGGCTCTTGCTGAAATGTGGGTACAAATGTGCTCCTCTCTGGCCCTGTCAGCGTCCTTGGCCCAAGACCTTTGAAGGTGCCCTCGACAGCCCCAACAGGTAAAGATTTCTCGGCTTGAATGACAAATCGCATTTTAACAGTGCACTAATTCTTTCATTTGCTGCCCTACATGTTTTTATCCTCAGGCCATAATTTTACCTGCCAACTCAGGTAAATAGCCTTTAATAGGACAAAGGCTTTAAAAGGTTATACTGTACTGGATTTTGTGCTGAGACTGTGTACTTTCACTGCTGAGTCCTCAGAAGAGAGATTTTGTCATCTAAACCAAGTGTGAGTCGCCCCAAAAGGCCCCCTTCTTGTAGCGCTTTGGGAAGGGAAGGGTGGCTCTGTCGCCCATCAGACGGCTTGGCCACTGCTGCTTCAGCAAATGCTTTCCTCCCCTTGGCGTGAGTGAGCCGGGAGGCTGGAGACTGTCCCCACTGTGTCCACTCGTCAGCTTCCTCCATAACATCACTGCACACTGTTATGCATGAATATTAGACCTGATGGGCTGGAGACAGCTAAAGGAAATCACAACTTAGAAGAGAAGAATTTAAAATTGAACAGGAACGTGACTTTTCCCCTATACAAAGGTACAGCTCTCAAGAAAGAAAAGGAACAAAATGTAAAATAACTGCCATGTATTATACCACCTAGAAATCAAAGAAAAACATGAAAACCTGCTAAAAACACAAAGAATTAATCAAGATGCTTACATTCAGTTCCTAGCTCCTCCCTCCAACAGCATTAATATGGGGTAGCATAATTTGTCGATAACACACCATAGTTGGGCAAAGCCAGACCATTCAGAGTCTCCAGAAACCACATGGGCTTTTATTTGAATTTTGTGAAATCTTTGTAATTTGTAGTTTGGCAATTTGTGGCACTCAAGCCCACAGCCACAAATTGGCTTCAGATGAATATCACCTATTGATGGGCTTTATTTCTTCTATATTTTCCAAGACACAGTCACATATTTTTGGACTCTCTAATTCATTAGCTATCTAGCAGGCACAGATATTATATTAGCTTGCTAGGGTTTCGTGCAAACTGGGTGGCTTACACAACAGAAACTTGCTGTCTCACAGTTCCAGAGGCTAGAAGTCCAAGATGAAGGTGTCAGCAGGGTTGGTTCCTTGTGAGATGTAAGGAAAGGATCTATTCCGGACCACTCCCCTGGGTTCTGAGTTCTGCTGGCAATCTTTGCTGTTCCTTGGCTTGCAGAAGCATCACCCTCATCTTTGCTTTCATCTTCATGTGTTCTCCCTGTGCGCATGTCTGTGTCCCAACTATTTCCTTGTTTTGCTTTGTTGTTGTTGTTTTTGATTTTTGTTTTTGCTTTTTTGAGACGGAGCCTCGCTTTGTCACCAAGGCTGGAAGTGCAGTGGCGTGATCTCGGCTCACTGCAATCTCCACCTCCCAGGTTCAAGAGATTCTTATGCCTCAACCTCCCGAGTAGCTGGGACTACAGGCAACCGCCACCACGCCTGGCTATTTTTTTTGTATTTTTAGTAGAGATGGGGTTTCACCAGGTTGGCCAGGCTGGTCTTGAACTCCTGACCTCAGATGATCCGCCTGCCTCAGCCTCCCAAAGTGCTGGAATTACAGGCGTGAGCCACTGTGCCTGGCCTACATATTGCCACTCAGGGATATTTGTTAAGAGGACATGCTTTTCACGGGGAAAATGGTTAAGTAAATTATTATCCACTTGATGGAATTGTATGTATTGATTTTAAATGATGGCTTTGAGCTCTATGTAATGACATGGAGAAAGTGTATTAATAATGTCAAAGAGAAAAAGGCAGAAGGATAAATGTGTTCTTACAAACTCATATACAATGATTAACAGTTATAATAAAGTCCCACACCTTTGTCCAGGCCTGCATGATTCAGCCCTCTGTCCAGCTCTCTGACCACATCTCCTCCCTCTCTCCTGGTCTCTTGCTGTGCTCCAGCTACTCAGGACCTCTTTTGGTGCCTCATACACACCCAGCTTGTTTGCACCCTGGGATCTCTGCACAGCTCTTCCCTCTGCCTGGAATGCCCTTCTCCCTCTCTTCACATGCTAGATCCTTCCTAGCAATTCAAGTCAAGTGTGGCTCAACATCATGCCCTCATGAGGCTTTCCCCGAAAGCCCGATCTAAAGAAGAGAACACAAGCCTCCTTATCACCTTGTTCAATTTGCTTCTCCGGTGAATGTGAAATTATCCTTATTTCAGCGTATTCATTCATTTTCTTGTTTACTTTATGACAACAGGAGCTTTGCCAATTGTTTGCTATTAGATCCCCATATCCCAGAATAACATTTGGTCAGTTACTATCTGTTCCATGAATAAATGAAAATATGTGGCCGGGTGCGGTGGCTTACGCCTGTAATCCCAGCACTTTGGGAGGCCGAGGCAAGTGGATCACTTGAGGTCAGGAGTTGGAGACCAGCCTGCCAACATGGTGAAACCCTGTCTCTACTAAAGCACAAAAAATTAGCCGGGCATGGTGGCAGGCACCTGTAATCCCAGCTACTCGGGAGGCTGAGGCAGGAGAATTGCTTGAACCTGGGAGGCAGAGGTTGCAGTGAGCCAAGATCACGCCACTGTACTCCAGCCTGGGCAACAAATTGAGACAAAATCTCAAAACAAACAAACAAAAAAAAAAAAAAAAGAAAAGAAAAAGAAAATATGCAAAGGAAAAGAAAGGCAATAGCTGCTCCAAATAAGACATGTTATAGACAAATGCTCATGTGTATGGGCAAAACACTAAAGGACAGTATTTGTGACTAATTGTATAACAGGTAATTTTAGTTTCTGCTCTGTGGAAAGTGAAGAGCATTCCAACAAAGGGTTTTAATGTAGTTTTTTTTTTTTGCACCCATGCTGTTCATTGCTAAATGTAATACTCTGATCATGATGCTGAATAAATGTCTTTCTGAAAAATGTGCTGTGTAAAGTTAGTCTATTCTGAAGCCATCTTGGTAAATTTCCCCAACAGTGTGAAGTTAGAATTCCTTCAGGGTGATGACAGGTTCTATTCGGAATTTATTTACAACCCGCTTGGGTGGAGATGCCATTGTCTTCAGAAATCTTGGTGTAGTTGGTCTGATAGTTACTGTTGTGACCTGAAGTTCACCATTAAAAGGGATCAAGCAAAATCATGTGGTTATAAAAATGGTTGTTAGCACATCCTATGCAATGTATCTAAATTGAATAATGCTACCAGATAAAATTATAGATTGGAATGAAGCTTGTATCATCTATTATCATGTGTAATCAATAAGTGATTTAATTTTCTTAAAAAAAGAAAAAGGAAGGCAATACCTCAAATTGCTAGCATTTTCTACAAAGATACCTGAGTTAAGATTGTTTTTTTCTCTTTCTTAATATTTTTATATGCTTTCTATAATATTATTTCCCTCCCTCCCTTCCTTTTTCTTTTTCTTTTTTTTTTGACAGCATCTCGCTCTGTTGCCTAGGCTGGAGTGCAGTGGGGTGATCTTGGCTCGCTGCAACATCCGCCTCCTTGGCTCAATCTGTTCTCCTACCTCAGCCTCCCAAGTAGCTGGGATTACAAGTGTAAGCCACCATGCCAAGCTTGGGAGTATTTTAATTTTTAATCTACTTTCTAGAAAACAATATAACGAAAATTGGGTTTAGTTGGTTCACCTCAGTGTGAATCAGTCTTTCTTTAAATCTGGTACTACGGCCTGAATGTCCTGCAAAATTCATGTGTTCAAACTTAATCACCAATATGATGTATTAAGAGGTGGCCTTAGGCCGGGCACCGTGGCTCACACTTGTAATCCCAGCACTTTGGGAGGCCGAGGCCGGCGGATTATCTGAGGACAGGAGTTCGAGACCAGCCTGGCTAACATGGTGAAACCCCATTTCTACTAAACATACAAAAAAATTAGCCAGGCATGGTGGCATGTGCCTGTAATCTCAGCTACTCGGGAGGCTGAGGCCGGAGAATCACTTGAACCTGGGAGGCAGAGGTTGCAGTGAGCCGAGATTGCCCCATTGCACTCTGGCTTGGGCATCAAGAGTGAAACTCCATCACAAAAAAAAAAAAAAAAAAAAAAAGAGGTGAAGAGGTGGCCTCAGCACCTCGGGCATAGTGGCTCACGGCTGTAAATTACCCAGTCTGTGATATTTCGTTACAGCAGCACACATGGACTAAGACAATGGGCTCATACTTGCAAAGCAGTCAACCTTCTTTCTGGAGAGGTGCTTAGTTATTATATCAATTGTAAATAGTTTGCTTTGATCTAAAGGCAAATCTAATCGCATTAAATAAAGATCATATAAAACTGCTAACAACAGTGTTGGTGAAATGGGCAGCTTAAGGAAGGGAAGAAGAAAAAAAGAAATTCACCAAATCCAAAACAAAAAAAAAACCCCAAAACCAAAACAAAAAAACGACAAATGGAACTCCAAATGAATGGCGTATTTATGCCACCTACTGGATTCTTGTTGCACTGCTTAGTTGTGCCCTAATTTCCAGGGTTCTTTCTTGTCCTCTGACAATCCACAAATCTACCAGTCTTTTTAATACCCAACTGGACTTCCTTCCTTCCGTAAAGTTCCAGAACTGTTAATTGATGTGTACTGGGCACATCTGCAAATCAACTCATTCTGCAAGTCCTTGCTCAAGGCTCCTCCTCTGCAAAACCCTACCTGACCCACTGAGGTGCAGGATCAACCCCTCCTTCGGCCAAGTCTTTCTCCTCGGTTGCCAGCTCACCTAACCTTGTGTCGTGAGGGCTGGTGTGTGTGTCTCCCCCTTAGCGTGTAAGTACCTAAGGGCACCTTGCTTCTTCCTACCTGCTTTGTACCTGCAGTGTCATAAGGATGGTGTTAATTCAGTCAGACCTTGTTCAAGTGCTACAATTAATTCTATCCTCACAATCCTGTGAGTAGAGATTATCATGCCTGTTTCACAGATAAGGAAACCAAGGCACAGAAGGGTTAAGGAACTTCACCAAAGTCACCAATGTAGAAATGGCAGGGCAGTCTTCAAGCCAGGCAGTCCAGCTCCCTGTGTCCTTCGTTGCTATGCTCCCAGCCACTTGATGAAAACTGAGGTATCCTCTGTGCTTCATTTATGAAACTGGCCCTGTGTTCACCTGTCACAGACGGCCACCATCCTAGGCTGTAGCGCTGCCCTCCAGGTCCCCTGTGCCCTCTTCTCCACTCTGCTCTGTGTCCCAGAATCTGGCCTCTATGGACTGCATCAACAGGCCCCTTGTCCTCTGGCTTTAGTTTGCGTGTGGTCATAAGAGGTACCCTTAAAAGTCGGAGGGTAGGACAAGGGCAAGGAAGGGGTCTTTCTTTCCCTGGTTTTCTCCCTGCTGGGTGACCAGAGGTTGGCTGCAGGTCTCTGCTGAAGCCAAGGCCTCTGCCAGATGGCATTCTCCAAAGCTTCAGCCCCTTTCTTGGGTTCCTAGGACTATTCCTTGTCCCTTCAGGTGTCGGATGGTGGTGGCTCCCTTTGTTGCCATCCCCGGGGAGGCCTGTTGCTATCCCATGTTGGTTTCCCTTAACCTTCCTCAAACCTCTGTAAATTATCTCTTTATTAAATTCTCCTCCATTCCCCACCTAAGGGTACCACCCTCCTCCTGTCAGTAGCCTAACTCACATAGCCTCCAAATACTTTACCCACCTGCTGAAATTCCTCCCCCCTGCTCAAATCCCGCCACTCAGTTTTTTTTTTTTTTTTTTGAGACGGAGTCTCGCTCTGTCTCCCAGGCTGGAGTGCAGTGGCGCGATCTCGGCTCACTGCAGGCTCCGCCTCCCGGGTTCACGCCATTCTCCTGCCTCAGCCTCCCGAGTAGCTGGGACTACAGGCGCCCGCCACCACGCCCGGCTAATTTTTTGTATTTTTAGTAGAGACGGGGTTTCACCGTGTTAGCCAGGATGGTCTCGATCTCCTGACCTCGTGATCCGCCCGCCTCGGCCTCCCAAAGTGCTGGGATTACAGGCGTGAGCCACCGCGCCCGGCCGCCACTCAGTTTTTGGGAGTTACAGATATCCTTTGCTGAAAGGCAAATGCTAGGAATCCCAAGCCAATAATAACTATTGATCAGATTGCTTTCCAACCCTGATTCAGGAGGAATAAGTTTTATACTGGGTAATAGGAACAAGGGAGCAGGCCAGGAGTGGAAGAGAAGGGGAATGAGAGGTGAGATGGCCCCAAGGACAAAATTCACATAGATACTAAGAACACTTCCAGAGGATGCTATTCTCTGCAGTGGCTGCAGCCTGGGAGCTGTGTGGGGAACAGAGATGAGTAGGATTCACAGCTCTGCTACTTAAAAGCTGACAGCTGTTAACTTCTCAGAGCCTCTCTTAATTTATAAAAGGTGAACAACAGTAGTATATGCTTCATAGGGTTGTTCTGAGGATTAAACAAATAATGCAGGCAAAATGCTTACTGCAGTGACCATCCTAGCCAACATGGTGAAACCCTGTCTCTACTAAAAATACAAAAAAATTAGCTGGGCGTGGTGGCTTGTGCCTGTCGTCCCAGCTACTAGGGAGGCTGAGACAGAAGAATCGCTTGAACCGGGGAGCAGAGGTTGCAGTGAGCTGAGATTGTGCCACTGCACTCCAGCCTGGTGACAGAGAGATTCCGTCTCAAAAACAAACAAACAAACAAAATAACCATCACAATGACCATTTAGTTCCCATTTAGTACAATCCTTTACAGATTATAAGATAATGCTGCTCTGCAACGTGTGTGTGTGTGTGTGTGTGTGTGTGTGTGGTGTGTGTGTGTTTTCTTTGTTTCTCCTTTAGGCCATGAATTCTCAGAAGTTAAAACTGGTTCTTGGGGGGCCAAGAAATCCTAGATATTACAATGGTGTGTAGCCCTCCAAAGTCAAATCCTACCTGACAAATTCTTCTTCTTTAATATTTCTCTCACTAGGGAGAAATTAAATTATATATATGTTATAATTTCCTATTATGGAACTTAATTTGTTTAACTTTAATTAGTTTAAATTTATTAAATTACCATAAATTTTCTCCTTAGAAAGTGTGTTATAGACCGAATGTTTGTATTCCCTCAAAATCCATATATTGAAATCCTAATCCTGGCCGGGCATGGTGGCTCACGCCTGTAATCCCAGCACTTTGGGAGGCCAAGGCAGGCGGATCACGAGGTCAGGAGTTCGAGACCAGCCTGACCAACATGATGAAACCCCATCTCTACTAAAAATACAAAAAATTAGCCAGGCGTGGTGGTGCAAGCCTGTAATCCCAGCTACTCTGGAGGCTGAGGCAGGAGAATCGCTTAAACCTGGGAGGCAGAGGTTGCAGTGAGCTGAGATTGTGCCACTGCACTCCAGCCTGGGTGACAGTGAAAGTCCGTCTCAAAAAGAAAGAAAGAAAGAAATCCTAACCCCAAATGTAATGGTATTAGGAGGTGGGGCCTTTGGAAAATGATTAGGTCATGGGGGATGGAATCCTCATGAGTGGGATTGGTGCTTTTATAAGAGACCCCAGAGAGGCTGGGCACGGTGGCTCACATCTGTAATCCCAGCACTTTGGGAGGCCAAGGCGGGTGGATCACGAGGTCAGGAGTTCAAGACCAGCCTGGCCAAGATGTTGAAACCCCGTCTCTACTAAAAATACAAAAAGTAGCTGGGTATGGTGGTGCACCCCTGTAATCCCAGCTACTCGGGAGGCTGAGGCAGAAGAATCGCTTGAACCTGGGAGGCGGAGGTTGCAGTGAGCCAAGATCGCGCCACTGCACTCCAGCCTGGGCGACAGAGCAAGACTCCGTCTCAAAAAAAAAAAAAAAAAAGAGACCCCAGAGAGCTCTCATTGTCTTCCTACCAGGTGAGGATAAAGAAATCACCGGTCTGCAACCCAGGAGAGGGCCCTCACCTGAATCTCACTGTGCTAGACCCTCATATTGGATTTCCAGTCTCCAAAATTGTAAGAAAATAAATGTCTATTGTTTAAACTATTCAATCTATGGCATTTTGTTACAGCAGCCTGAGCTAAGACAGAGTAAAAATTAATAATATCAAAAAATGTGAGAAACACTGCTTTAGGCCCTTTTGCAGAACATATTAGAACTAACTCTAGCAATAAAAGGAAAGGTGTCTCACGCCTGTAATCCCAGCACTTTGGGAGGCTGAGGCAGGAGGATTCCTTGAGCCTAGGAGTTTGAGATCAGCCTAGGCATGTAGTGAGACCACGCCTCTACAAAAAAATGTTTTTAATTAGCTGGGTATGGTGGTGTGCACTTGTAGCTGCAGCTATTCAGGAGGCTTAGATGGGAGGATCACTTGAGCCTAGGAAGTCGAGGCTGCAGTGAGCCACAGTTGCAGCACTGCACTCCAGCCTGGTCAACAGAGCGAGACCCTGTCTCTCAAAAATAAATAAATACACGCATAAAAATAAAGGGAAAGGTACGGCGCAGTGTTTTCATTGACTAGGCAGGTTTTTCAGCTGTTTGTTGTTTCACCTTTAATTTTATGAATGATGAGAGGAGTTAGTGTTCTTTGATTTAGCCAATCTTTAAAAAAATTGTGGCCATTAAATTGTAGTAACTCAATATTAAAAGTAATTTCCATAGAAATTTGTTTTGTTGTCAATAGCTGCAGCACTAACACTGCATTACTCAATTTCTGACAGCAAAACCAGCACACTCCACCCACAAGAACCTTATCACAGCTCTGATGAAACCAGTTATATTTATGATGATGACCTGCAGTTAAATCTACTGCTAGGACCTCTTCCTCCTGAGCCTCTGTCCTATTCAAAATGCCATTTATTTATTTCGAGAGACGCCTAGTCATTTCTGTTGGGCATCCAATAAGCTGCCAGGCTGCTGTCTAAAAGAAAACCACTTGTTTCTGGGGGCCTTTCAAAGTTTCCCTTTAAACACAAGCTACTTAAACAACCAGAGCACAACCTGCAGCTCCATGACTCTTTTTTTTTTTTTTTTTTTTTTTTTAGACAGCGTCTTGCACTGTTGCTGAGGCTGGAGTGCAGTGGAGTAATCTCAGCTCACTGCAACCTCCGCTTCCCAGGTTCAAGCAATTCTCCTGCCTCAGTCTCCCAAGCAGAAGCAGCTGGGACTACAGGTGCACACCACCACACCCGGCTAGTTTTTGTATTTTATTAGAGACTGGATTTCACCATGTTGGCCAGGCTGGTTTCCAACTCCCGGCCTCAAGTGATCTGCCCGACTCAGCCTCTCAAAGTGCTGGAATCACAGGCATGAGGCACTGCGCCCAGCCTTATGACTCTTTAAAATATGTGACCTGGGCAGGTAGCCAGGCACCTCAGAGCCTTGCTACCTTCATCCTGAAAGTGGAGATGATGATGCCCAGCTGCCCAGCTCAAGGAAAACAATCAGTGAGCCGCCACATGCCACCGCATGGCAGGTAATATTATAATGAAGCAAAAGCTTCAGTATTTTCTGCATAAGTTTATGACTAATGAGAAACTGCACACAGGCTGTTCCTTCCACTGTTTGTTCTTCTGCATGCTATTGGCCTGACTAACCTGGCCCATCCTTCTGATCTCTGCATAGAGCTGCTTCCTCTGAGAAGCCTTTCTTGATGCTCCTTGATTTCCCTTCCCTACCAACCCCAGGTTACAGTCTTTCACCACACTCTTTAATAGACTCGCATTCCTAACACGCTTCATAATCTGTACATATACATCTCTTTCTGTGATTATCTGTAAAATGGAATGGAAGTACCACAGAGCCAGGCCCTCATTCCGCGTTCCCAGCTATAGCCCTGTGTCTAGCACACGGCTTGGCAGTCAGTGGGTGTTCAACAAATATTTTTACTAAGACTTAGTAAACATGTCTGCCCCTTCTAAATCTCACCACCCACACATTTGAAGAGAAAATATGGAGTTTCTTTTCTCTTCCTAATTTTTCCAAAAGGACCCTTTTTAAAAAAAAAAAAGAAAGAAAATTGAGGAAAGCAAGCTTAACCTCTGTTCACACATTGCCACATTTTCTTATCAAACTTCTAGAGACTTTATAAATGGAAGAGTGATACTCAAGAAACTGCCCTCCATATAATAATTTGCAAAAGTTGGGACTGGGTTCCCAGAAGCCCCTCCCTTTAATGAAATCACAGTGACCTGCTGCCTGACAATCTTGTCCCTTTCCCTAACCTACCAAGGACCTGCCTGGGCCTGACTTTTGAATCTCGTCCTTATCTTTCATTTCTTCCCTATTTTCCACGAAAGCTCCCCTGTCTTAGATGTGTCGTATCGGTTAAGGGAAGGAATCTGGCGTCAGTGCAAAATGAAAATATGATAAGCAAATATATTTTCATGGAATAATATGTTATCCCTTGGGAACAGCATGGATATTCATTCAATCATTATTTATGATTAAGCAATCAATCTGTATACAATACAGTGTTGGGTATTGAAGAAAATGTAAAGACATAAAAATGTGGTTTTTGGCAGATTTCCATTTCCAACAAAACAGCAAGGTAGATACTTTGAACCACTCCCCAAAACAAAAGACCTATACATTATGAATAAAATATTGTAAATATCCTATAAATACATGGTTGATCTCACAAGAAATGAAGGAAATCCCTAGAGGTCAAACACAAAGAAGCAGCTAAAAAACTGAAGGTAAGAGAATGGACACTTTGGATACCCTAGTGTGGGTTGCACCTGTTTTAGTGATGAAGGGACTTGGGTTTTAAGGGCCTCACAGGGCCAGGAGACAAGGCCTTTGGCTTCTCCTAAAAATGAGTTCGAATTGATAACCAACACAAAGCTGGGGCTTTCAAAGGGATACATCCTGAATGAAAGAGTGGAGTAGAAAATCACACCCATTGGCCAAGAAGGATGATGAGGGACCTTGTCTGCCTAGGCCTTGGCTTTGGATGCATGGGACAAGATATGGGGAAGACATCTTCCATGAGAATTTGTAACCACAAACCTATCTTCACAGAGTTTTAGGGCTGGAAGTTAAACTACCTGTGAGGGCTGAGATATTAATGTCAAGAAGTGGTTATGGGCTGTTAACACCCTTAGGAGTAGCTGGCAGAAGCAAATGCAAAATTCTTCTGGAGGACCATCCCCTCAACCTAAATTTCCTTTCTCACAAATAAAGCTTCACAGACCATGAGCCCAGAAGCCCACATTTTAAAATGCATGCAAAAAGAAAACTTGATTCCAACCATCTTAGAGTTGGATAATCATTCAGAATCAATCAGAAAGAGTAGGCCTAGATTCAATTCAATGAAACGTTATGGGCCTGGCGTGGTGGCTCACACCTGTAATCTTAGCACTTTGGGAAGCCAAGGCGAGTGGATCACTTGAGGTCAGGAGTTCAAGACCAGCCTGGTCAACATGGTAAAACCCCATCTCTACTAAAAATACAAAAATTAGCTGGGCATGGTGGCACATGCCTGCAATCCCAGCAACAAGGGAGCCTGAGGCTAAGCCACAAGAATCGCTTGAACCCAGGAGGCGAAGGTTGCAGTGAGCTGAGATTGTGCCACTGCACTGCAGCCTGGGCGACAGAGTGAGATTCTATCTCAAAAAAAAAAAAAAAAAGAAAGAAAGAAAGAAAAGGAACGTTATGTTAAGATGAATTTTTCACCAAGGATTTTGCAGTACTAACGCTTCATCCCAAAACATACAACTATCAAAGGTAGAAATTGTAGGTACCCTAGAGAGCTATGAAAAAAACTTTTGGCAGGGCGCGGTGGCTCACGCCTATAATCCCAGCACTTTGGGAGGTCAAGGCGGATAGATCAACCGAGGTCAGGAGTTCGAGACTAGCCTGGCCAACATGGCGAAACCCCATCTCTACTAAAAACAGAAAAAATTAGCCAGGTGTGGTGGTGGGTGCCTGTAATCCTAGCTACTTGGGAGGCTGAGACAGGAGAATCGCTTGAACCAGGGAGGCGGAGGTTGCAGTGAGACGAGTTTGTGCCACTGCACACCAGCCTGGGTGACAGAGCAACACTCTGCCTCAGAAAAAAAAAGAAAGAAAAAGAAAAAACTTTTATACAGGCAAGACCCAAAAATTACTTAAGACTTGTTGATCCCACAACTCGCTCCCAGCGAGTAGCTGAGAATCAGGAGGCTTATACTCGTGCATTCAGATGAGGCTCACAGAATTCTGGAGCCAGAAATTTAAGTATTACCCACCATGGAGTGAGTATATCATCATGATTGAGCATACTTGCACTATCATTTCAGACTGCCTGGGTTACAACCCTTACTTCATCCCTTTACTTATCCTCTCAGTCCTCAGTTCCCCCATCTTTAACACAATGATAATAACAGTGCTTACTCCAGAGGTTGGGTATCATGATTAAGTGAGATTTGTTCATTTAAAGAGTTCAGCCAAGTGCCAGTTTAATAAATATTAGCGATTCTTATTCTCATTATAAACTGATTACCAGATTTAAATTATTTTTCATGAGATGTGCATTTAAATATTACCTCAAAAAGCATTCAGAAAGCTAGTTCTAAACCAACAACACATACAAATGTTACCTCCTAGGGCCATGCTGGGCATGGTGGCTCATGCCTATAATCCCAGTGCTCTGGGAAGCCAAGAAGGGAGGATCACTTGAGGCCAGAAATTTAAGACCAGACTGGGCAACACAGTGAGACTCTAAGAAAAATAAAAATAATTAACTGGGCATGGTGCTGTGCACCTATAGTCCTAGCTATTCAAGAGGCTAAGACAGGTGGATTCCTTAAGCCAAGGAGTTTGAGGCTGCAGTGAGCTGTAATCACAGCACTGTACTCCAGCCAGGGTGACAAAGACCCTGTCTCAAAAAAAAAAAAAAACAATCAAAAAAAAAACAGCTCCTAAAGCAATCAATTTATCCTTTTCTCTCCAACTGTATATTCAGCAAAACCAGGTCTTCCTTTGGGTTAGGCAGAGTTCTTAGCTAGAACATTCAAAAACACAAGACATAATAGAAAATAATGGATAAATTAGACTTGATCAAAATTCAAAACTTTTATACTTCCAAAGAAACCATTAAGAAAATAAAAAGAGGCCAAGGGGCCCAGCACAGTGGCTCATGCCTATAGTCTCAGCACTTTGGGAGGCCAAGACAGGAGGATTGCCTGAGCCCAGGAGTTCAAGATCAGCCTGGACAACAGAGCAAAATCTTATCTCAACAAAAATTTTTGTAAAAATTAGCCAGCCATGGTGCCACGCACCTGTAGTCCCAGCTACTCAGGAGGCTGAGGCAGGAGGATCACTTGAGCCCAGAAGGTCAAAGCAGCAGTGAGCCATGATCATGCCACTGCACTCCAGCCAAGGTGATAGAGTGAGACTCCCTCTCTCTCTAAAAAAAAAAAAAAAAAACAGACAGAGAGAGTTATGGCCATAAGACCTTTATCAGATACAAGACTTGTGAATATTTTCTCCCAGTCTGTGGCTTGTCTTTTCATTTTCTATTCTTCTTTTTTTGAGATAGAGTCTTACTCTGTTGCCCAGGCTGGAGTACAGTGGCACGATCTCAGCTGACTGCAACCTCCGCCTCCCGGATTCAAGCAATTCTCCTGCCTTAGCCTCCCTAGTAGCTGAGATTACAGACACACACCACCACGCCCAGCTAATTTTTTGTATTTTTAGTAGAGATGGGGTTTCACCATGTTGGCCAGGCTGGTTGTCTCAAACTCCTGACCTCAAGTGATCTACCTGACTCGGCCTCCCAAAGGGCTGGGATTACAGGTGTGAGCCACTGTGCCCGGCTCATGTCTTTTTTTTTTTTCTTTTGAGAGAGGGCCTCGCTCTGTTACCTAGGCTGGAGTGCAGTGGTGTGATCATGGCTGACTGCAGCTTTGACCTCCCGGGCTCAAGCAGTCCTCCTGCCTCAGCTTCCTGAGTAGCTGGGACCACAAGTGTGTTCTGCCACCTGGCTAATTTTTTATTTTTAGTAGAGATGGGATCTCACTATGTTGCCCAGGCTGGTCTTGAAACTCCTGGGCTCAAGCAATCCTCTGGCCTCAGCCTCCCAAAGTGCTGGGATCACAGGCATGAGCCATTCTGGCCTACAATAAGAACTCTTAACACTCAGTAAGAAGAAGACAAATGATCTCATATTAAGATAGCAAATAATTTGAATAGATTACTAAAGAAGGTATAGGAATAATTAATAAGCACATAAAAGATGCTTAGCATCATTAATTAGCCTTAGGGAAACGCAAATTAAAAGCACAATGAGATATACTTTATACCCACTAGGATCACTATAATAAAAAATACAGACAATAATAAGTGTTGTGGAGGATGGAGAAAAACTAGACCCCTCATACATTGCTGGTGGGAATGTAAAATGGTGTAGCCACTTTTGTTTTGTTTTTTCGTTTTTTTGTTTTTTGTTTTTAGATGGAATTTCGCTCTTGTCACCCAGGCTGGAGTGCAATGGCGGCATCTCAGCTCACTGCAACCTCCGCCTCCTAGGTTCAAATGATTCTCCTGCCTCAGCCTCCCGAGTAGCTGAGATTACAGGCGCCTGCCACCATGCCCAGCTAATTTGTGTATTTTTAGTAGAGATGGGGTTTCACCATGTTGGCCAGGCTGGTCTCGAACTGCTGACGTCAGGTGATCCGCCCACCTCAGCCTCCCAAAGTGCTAGGATTACAGGTGTGATCCAACATGCCCAGCCAGTGTAGCCACTTTGGAAAACAATTTAGCACTTTCTTAAAACGTTCAATATAAAATTACCCTATAACCTAGCAATTCCAATCCTAGGTATCTATCCAAGAGAAATGAAAACATAGGCCTTTACAAAGACTTATAGCAGCTTCATTCATCCACTACAAACATGGAAACAATGCAAATGTCCATCAACTGGTTAATAAATACACAAAATGTGGTATTCCACATCAGTATGGATGAATCACAAAACCATTATATTAGGTAAAAGAAGGCCAGTTCCAAAATCTCTATATTGTATCATTTCATTTTCATGAAATGTCCAGGAAAGACAAATCTTGGAGAGAGAAAGTAGATTAGTAGCTACCTTGGGCTGGTAGGAAGGATAGCCAATGACTGTAAATGGATAAGAGGAATCTCACTGGAGTGATGAAATGTTCTAAGACTGTGACCACGGAGATGTTTGCACAACTTGTACATTTACTAACAATCATCCAATTCTACACTTGAATCAGGTGAATTTTATGATTTATAATTATACTTTACAAAAGTTACTTTTAGGCTGGGTATATGGTAGCTCACACCTATAATCTCAGCACTGTAGGGGGCCAAGGTAGGTGGACTGCTTGAGGCCAGGAGTTTGAGACCAGCCTGGGCAACACAGTGAGACCCTATCTGTACACAAAAATTTAAAAATTAGCTAGGCATGGTGGTATGCAGCTGTAGTCCCAGTTACTCAGGAGACTGAGGCGGGAGGATCCCTGGACCCTGGGGACGTCGAGGTTACAGTGAGTTACGATTGTGCCACTACACTCCAGCTTGCGACACAGCGAGACCCTGTCTCTTCAAAAAGAAAATAGGCCAGGCGCGGTGGCTCACGCCTGCAATCCCAGCATTTTGGGAGGCTGAGGCAGGCGGATCACGAGGTCAGGAGTTTGAGACCAGCCTGGCCAATATGGTGAAACCCTGTCTCTACTAAAAATACAAAAATTAACTGGGTATGGTGGTGCATGCCTGTAGTCCCAGCTGCTTGGGAGGCTGAGGCAGGAGAATTGCTTGAACCTGGGAGGCGGAGGCTGCAGCGAGCCAAGATCACGCCATTGCACTCCAGCCTGGGTGACAGAGTGAGACTCCATCTCAAAAAAAAAAAAAAAAAAAGTCTGTTCTGTTAGCCTATGAATTTTTGTCTAGGTTTTTAAGAATTAATGCAAAATTTAAAGTTTTGCATTTTTTTATGTTGATTCAATCTCCATTGTAAAATACAAGTGAAAAAACTACATGTAAAAGATGAGAAAAAGAAAACCAAGTGTAAAAACTACTGATCCAGACAAAATGAAATTCAAGAAAAAAAAATCATTAAAAGTGACAAGAAAAGACATTTCATTCTCCATAACAAGTATAATCTACTGAGAAAATGTAATAATCATGAGTCTTTATGCCCCAACAACAGAGCTTCAAACTGTACAGGGAAAACCCCAATTAATTCAAGACAGGAAATGAACAGCTCTGTGTTCACACTTTCCTCAGAAATCAACAAATCAAGTGGACATAAAGTAAGAATGTGGAGCATTTGAAAACAAAATGAGCCTGACTGTATGTATCTGTGTATAAATAAAAATTTGAACTTACCAGAGATAACACAGTCTTTTAAAATAGCCATAGACCACGCTCCCAAATTATCATTAAGGATTAAGTTACACAGGAAAGCTCAATAAATTCTAAATATCAGAATTTCTTTTTAGGAAAATAGCATTACATGAATTTTGTTGTTGCCAGAAAGTCCATAAAATTCACTTTGAAAATTATCTGCCGGGCCAGGTGTGGTGGCTCACGCCTGTAATCCCAGCACTTTAGGAGGCTGAGGTGGGTGGATCTCTTGAGGTCAGAAGTTCGAGACCAGCCTGGCCAACATGGTGAAACCCTGTCTCTACTTAAAAATATAAAAAAATTAGCTGGGTATCGTAGCTCGTGCCAGTAGTCTCAGCTACCTGAGAGGGTGAGGCAGGAGAATCGCTTGAACCTGGGAGATGGAGGTTGCAGTGAGCCGAGATCGCACCACTGCACTCCAGCCTGGGCAACAGAGTGAAAAAAAAAGAAAAAGTCACCTTCCTAGACCGGGTGCGGTGGCTCACACCTGTAATGCCAGCACTTTGGGAGGCCAAGACAGGGCAGATCACTTGAGATCAGGAGTTCAAGACCAACCTAGCCTGGCCAAGATGGCGAAACCTTGTCTTTTCTAAAAAATACGAAAATTAGCCAGGCGTGGTGCCGGTTGCTTGTAATCCCAGCTACTCAGCACACTGAGTCAGGAGAATCACTGGCACCTGGGAGGTGGAAGTTGCAGCGAGTGGAGATCATGCCGCTGCACTACAGCCTGGGCGACAGAGCAAGACTCCATCTCAAAAAATATATATATAAATAGGCTGAGCGTAGTGGCTGATGCCTGTAATCCCAGCACTTTGGGAGGCCGAGGCGGGTGGATCACGAGGTCAGGAGATCAAGACCAGCCTGGCCAAGATGGTGAAACCCTGTCTCTACAAAAAATTAGCCAGGTGTGGTGGCGGGTGCCCGTAATCCCAGCTACTCTGGAGGCTAAGGCAGACAATTGCTTGAACCCGGGAGGCGGGGGTTGCAGTGAGCCGAGATGGCGCCACTGCACTCTAGCCTGGGTGACAGAGCGAGACTCCGTCTCAAAAAAAAAAAAAAAAAAAAAAAAAAAATATATATATATATATATATACATCAAACAAAAAAATATACCCCTTGCTTTCCTTTTCTTTAATTTTTATAGATTCTGTTTTGCTAGAGTTAATGAAAAGGCTTTTCCCTCATAACCTCTGGCTAATTCTGTCCCATTCCAAGTGTTTATTTCTCTTACAAAAAAAAAAAAAAAACCCTAAGGTTTATTTCCCCTTTTCTAGGTACCTACGCTTGGAAGTGCCAGCACTATTACGTTTCACTCTGAATAGGTGACCGTCTCCCTAGTGACCCTTCTTCCCTGCCTCCTATCCTCCTTGCGTTGGCCCTTTTCTCCAGTTAGGAGGGGGCCTTTCTAGCTGGTTCCTCTATCCACGGCTTCCTGGTTCTTGACGGTTTGCCATGTGCCAGGCACTTGTGTTAGGCTCTTTTTTCACTTGTGGTGAATAAAGCACACCGGCTTTCGCAGGGCTTCAAGAAAAGGTAACAAATGCCAAGAGCCAATTTGCAGGTAGAAAAGGTAGAGTTGAAGATCGGGGACAGTGGTGGGGTAGTGTTTGTTTTTGCCTGCTTCCGGATTTCCTGCATAGAGCTGTGTAACCTCTCGCTCTCTGGGGTTTATATGATCCTTTTCCAATTTTCCCTTCTTCAAGTGTCCTTTATTATCTATTTTCCCCAGTTTCCTACTGGCTTCTTTCTTAGTCTGATGAATTATACTTTTAACTCCTATGCTTCCTCCTTCACCCACAACCAGCCCAAATTTAAATACTGAAAAGAAAAATAAATCACAGGCTAATGCTAACCTTTTATAGCTTTCAGCTTCTGCTACAGAATGATAAAGTGGGCTAAAGTGTCATTTCTAATCCAGCTACAGAACCAGCAAATATTTTGAGGTCCCTGATGGGGCATAAGTGTAGATGCCTTACCCAGTAAATTACCTGGCAGGGGGTAGAATGTATCTTCTGCATTTTGTTTAGCAAAAGGATTGTTACCATTGTCCCACCTGCAGTGAGAATTTAGAGCACGTTCAGAATTCTTTAATCTGGAAACTGGCCCTGGGATGTGCAACAGAGGGATTCCATCCGACTGGAGGAGAGCAGATTCTCTGCAGAGCAATGTGTTCGCTGTGCTAGCACAGTGCCTTCCTGCCAGAGTACACTGGGACTTGAACCTTTAGGAATGAAACATTGAGATACTAATTATGCAATTTGCAAAACCACTTAAGTTGCTTGCAAAAGAACCACGTTTGTTTTTTGTTTTTTCTTTGAGCAAAGACTTAAATTTAGCAAAAACAAAAAACATAATTGATGAGAAGGAGTAAGCGGAAGACTTCTGGTGTACTGTAAACAGTCGGTATCATAATCTCAGTGGCAGTTACATGGATACATACAAATGTAAAAACTGATGGGGTGAACACTTAAGATTCTTGCACTTTATGTGTATTATACTTCTTTTTTTTTTGACATGGAGTCTCATTTTGTCGCCCAGGCTGGCGTACAGTGGTACAATCTCCACCTACTGGGTTCAAGTGATTCTCGTGCCTCAGCCTCCTGAGTAGCTGGGATTACAGGTGTATGCTACCTCACCCAGCTGATTTTGTATTTTTAGTAGAGACAGGCTTTCACCATGTTGGCCAGGCTGGTCTTGAACTCCTGACCTCAGGTGATTCGCCTGCCTCGGCCTCCCAAAGTGCTGGGATTACAGGTGTGAGCCACTGCTCCTGGCCTTATACTTCATTATAAAAATTTAAAAACGGATGGATGGTGGTGGTGGTTGTGCAACCACATGAATGTATTTAATGCCACTGAACTGTACATTTTAAAAAAGGTTAAAGTGGAACATTTTATGTATATTTTACCATGATAAAAAATTGAAAGACACATACTTAATTGAGTACAGCTCACTATCATATATTAAGGGATGCTACTGGTCAGGTGCAGTGGCTCATGCCTGTAATCCCAACACTTTGGGAGGCTGAGGCAGGTAGGCTTCTTGAGCTGAGGGGTTTGAGACCAGCCTAGGCAACATGGCAAAACCCTGTCTCCACTAAAAATACAAAAACTAGCTGGGTGTGGTGGAGCATACCTGTCTCAAAATTTTTTTTTTAAAGTAAAAAATAAATAAATAAATAAATAAATAACTTGACCCTAATGATGGAAAACTTAACATTATAAGTAGATGGAAAAAACACCTCTCTGCCTGGAACATTTGCCTTGGCTCTTCACTTATTTTCCCAAGTTGCTTGCTTCCCAAGGTCTATAATCTCTACTAGAAAATGGAATAGTATTGGACAGTGTGCCTCCTGTCCCAGCCTCCTCATGACCCGCACCTGACCCAACTCTCTCATACTCTCCCCTGCATGCATGACTTCCAGGGTTGGGGGAAGCTGAACAAAGGCCTAGGGTTCAAGGGGAGGGCAGGGTGCAGGCAGGGCAGAGAGGAGGGAAAGGCCCTGCAAGGATCTCTGCTCTCCTCCTATCTCTGGCTTCCCCCTGCCTCTCCTCCCCCAGCCTGAGGCAGGGGGCAAATTGTAGACTTTTAGTCAGGAAAGAGACCCTAGGTCATCATTTCATTTCAGTTTTAAATGAGGCAAACAAAGTACAGAGAAGTGAAAGAGCTTTTCCAAGGTCACAAAGTCAGCTGGAGGCAGAGCCAGGACTAAAGTTTAGGCCCTCTGATGCCCAGTGCTGTCTGAGACCTGTACCTTGTGTGCAGTCTTGTCTCTCTGCTGCTCCACAATCCTCTCCTTTCTTTCTCCTCTACCCTCCTGCCGGAGTTTTTTGTTTGTTTGTTTGTTTTTGTTTTTGTTTTTTGAGACAGGACCTTGCTATGTTGCCCAGGCTGGAGTGCAGTGGCATGATCACAGCTTACTGCAGCCTCGACCTCCAGGGCTCAAGCAATCCTCCCACCTCAGCCCCCAAGTACCTGGGACTACAGGCATGTGCCACCAGGCCAGCTAATTTTTAAACTTTTTGTAGAGATGGAGTCTTCCTATGTTGCACAGACTGGTCTTGAACTCCTAGGTTCAAGAGATCCTCCTGTCTCGGCCTCCCAAAGTGCGGGGACTATAGGTGTGAACCACTGCACCTGGCCTGGAGCACTTTTTATAAGCACTTTACTGAGTTGTTTTTGTTTGTTTGTTTGTTTGTTTTTGTTTTTTCAGATGGAGTCTTGCACTGTCGCCCAAGCTGGAGTGCAGTGGTGCGATCTCGGCTCACTGCAAGCTCTGCCTCCCGGGTTCACACCATTCTCCGGCCTCAGCCTCCTGAGTAGCTGGCACTCCAGGTGCCCGCCACCACGCCCGGCTAATTTTTTGTATTTTTAGTAGAGACGGGGTTTCACCTTGTTAGCCAGGATGGTCTTGATCTCCTTACCTCGTGATCTGCCTGCCTTGGCCTCCCAAAGTGCTGGGATTACAGGCGTGACCCACCGTGCCTGGCCTAGCACTTTACTGAGTTTTAATTCACATGTCTTAAAATTTACCCATTCAAAATGTACAATTCAATGAGTTCTAGTATATTGAGTGTTATGCAACCATGTCAATTTTCAAACAGTCTCATCACCTCAAAAAGGAACCCTGCACTCATTAGTGGTCACTCCCCATTTTCCCTCAACCCCTAACCCTAGGAAACCATCAGTCTATAGATTTGCCTTTTCTGCACATTTTGTATTAGTGGACTCATATAATATGTGGGTTTTTGTGACTGGCTTTTTCCACTTAGCGTAATGTCTTCAAGTTTTATCCATGCCATAGCCCTCCAGATTATT
Organism: Pan troglodytes; assembly: GCF_028858775.2. NCBI lineage: Eukaryota > Metazoa > Chordata > Mammalia > Primates > Hominidae > Pan > Pan troglodytes. The sequence continues at coordinate 115,107,772 of NC_072409.2, read as the reverse complement.
CAATTGCTCTTGTCAAGGTAAGTGGAATAAAGGGGCAGAGAGAAGAATAAGAAAGAGAAGAATAAGAAAGAGAAGAATGAGAAAGAGAAGAATTAGAAAGAGAATTCTGAGGGCTACGACACAACAGCACAATGAGATGATGGCAGGAATAAATTCCCTTCTATGTACCATGTACCTAAGCATTCTATTAATATTCATTGTCTTATTTAATTTAATCCTCATAGTCTAGGAGCACTACCATCCCCTATTTAGATGAGAAAAACTAAAAAGGAATTTGATAGGTTTTCCAAGGGAATTCAAGTCATAAGGAGTAGAACAAAGATGGGAATTCAAGTTTGCCTGGCCCCAAAGCCCACTGTCTTTCTTTCATTAGACTGGTCCACTTTTTGGGCTATCAGATTCTGACAGTGGGTGGTTTCACACCCATGAGTGGTGGGGACTTCTGGTTAGTCAAAAAGAGTGATGATTTTAAATCATTATACTTCCCTAGCCCAAAATCTCCTCATTCATCATCCTCACATTCCTCATTGCTATACTGTTTCCAAGAGCCAAGGAAGAACAAGACCTACAAGACCAATGTAAAGGACTGGATAAAGCGTGGCACATCCATGCAGTGGATTCAGCGGTCCAATAGGTTGAAAAAGATCCTTCTGGACTGATAGGGAATAATCTTGATATACACAGTGAACAAAAGCCACATACAGAACAGTATGTATACGATGCCACCATGTGTATCAAAAATGTGGAGGGGAAGTGGAAAGTAACACACATATGTATGTTTTTACTTGTGTATGCACACAGTAACTCTGCAAGAAATCTCAGAAAATGTAAAACCGGCCAGGTGCAGTGGCTCATGCCTGTAATCCCAACACTTTCGGAGGCCGAGGCAGACAGATCATCTGAGGTCAGGAGTTCAAGACCAGCCTGGCCAACATGGTGAAACCCCATCTCTACTAAAAATACAAAAATTAGCTGAGCATGGTTGTGCGTGTCTGTAATCCCAGCTACTCAGGAGGCTGAGGCAGGAGAATCACTTGAACCAGGAGGCAGAGGTTGCGGTGAGCTGAGATTGTGCCACTGAGCTCTGGCCTAGGTGACAGAGCAAGACGCTGTCTAAAAAAAAATAATAATAAATAAATAAATTTAATGAGCCCCTTAGGGATAACGGGTTTTGGTCTTGGTGCTGGGGATACAGATAGGAACCAAGCCAAATAGAAAAGATCGGAAAGACTTTCGTAGGCGTCACACCTCTTGTTGTTTTGTTCTGAGAGAGGGGCTCACTCTGACACCCAGGCTGGAGTGCAGTGGCACAATCATAGCTCACTATAACCTCAAACTCCTGGGCTCAAGTGATCTTCCTCCTTCAGCCTCCCTGTAGCTGGGACTACAGGTGTGCACCACCACACCCAGCTAATTACAGCCCCTTGTTTCCTGTATCCAAAAGACAGTTCCTTTGACACCAGTCCTAACTCCTCTATGAACAGAAATCTTGCACTTCTCTCCTGATTTTTCTATAGCATTTAGAACTGGTCTGCACCACACTTAACAATTGCTTACCTGCCCCTTTGTTTCGTTTGCTGTGGCTTCAAGAGTGCTCAGTGTAGATCACCCACACTTGGTTGTTGTCACCGTTCACACAATTGTCTAAGATCATCCCAGGACCTAAGAAATATCCCACTTCTCCCTTCCCACTACCCACTTGTTCCCACTGCCACCATCTGAGGAACAAGAGATAAGCAATGGGACCTTCCTAGGATGTGGTTAACAGTGTGAACCTGTCCTAGGTTCACATTTGGGAGGCCAGAGGTGGGAGGATTGCTTGAGGCCAGGAGTTCTAGACCAGCCTGGGCAACCTAGCAATACCCTGTCTCTACAAAAAATAGAAAATTGAAAGAAAATTAGCCATGCATGGTGGCACATGCACACCACTGCATTCAAGCTTGGACAACAGAACAAGACAGCTTCTTAAAAACAAAACAAAACAAAACAGTGAACCTGGGTCCGACTGCTCTTCCCCTTTTTTCAGATTGGGCCAATCAGTCAGCCTCTGTACACCCCAGATTCCACAAGTCTAAAGTGGGGATAATGACATGACTTCTGTCAATGGCTGTTGTGATAACTAAATAAATTAATATATAGGCCACGTAAGTAAATAAATTAATATACAGGCCTGGTACAGTGGCTCATGCCCCTAATCCCAGCACTTTGGGAGGCCAGGGCAGGAGAATCATTTGAATCAGAGTTCAAGACCAGCCTGGGCAACATAAGGAGACCCCATCTCTACAGAAAAAAAAAAATGAGTCAGGCATGGTGGCACATACCTATAGACCCAGCTACTCAGGAGGCTGAGGTGGGAGGATCACTTGAGCCTGGGAGGTTGAGGCTGTAGTGAGTTGTGATGGCACCACTGCATTCCTGCCTGAGCAACAGAGCAAGACTCTATCTCAAAAAAATAAAATAAAAATAAAAAGGAATACACAAAGCACTTATAACAGTGTTAGGCATATAGAAAGCAATATGTGGATTTTGTTAATGATTGCTATTATCTTTAGTCATTCCTTCCCCCACCTACCACTCCTTTCCGTCAAGTTCAGCCAAACATAACATGTTTCCATTTCTGGAATACATCATGCACCTGCCTGCTTGGCTGACTAGGTTTCTTGTCTTCCCTGTCTGCCTGGTAAGGCTGGACTCTCTGCATAACTCCCCCCACTTTCCCAGGTGAAATGAGCTGCTCCCTCCTCAAAGTGCCATTGTCCTATTTAACTTACATGGCCACCTTTCCTGGTAATCATGAGATCTGCATTGGCAGGGTCTATGTCCTGTTCATCGGCTAAGCTAGCAGGGGCCTGGGAAAGGCGGACTGTCTGAGGGGCAAGGACAGGATGACCATTTTAGACTACGCCCGCCATTTATAAGACTTTGGACACACCTCCAAATGTAAGACCCTTTTGACTTATCTTCATTTAAAAAACCATGCTGGGGGTCTAAAAAAAAGAAAAAGGAAAGTTTACAGCAGGAGTCACGCACTGTTCCATAAAGGACCTGTAATACTTTAGGATTTGTGGGTCATCTGGTCCCTGTTGCAGCTATTGAACACTGACTGCCCATGTATCTTCAAAGTAGCTAAACAGTACAGGAATGGGATGAGTGTGGCTGCGTTTCAATAACATTTCATAAATGGACCCTGAAATTTGAATTTCATACTATTTTCATGTGTCACAAAATAGTTTACTTTTGACTTTCCTTCACCCATTTAAAATGTAAAACTCGAGGCCAGCCTGGCCAACACGGTGAAGCCCCTTCTCTACCAAAAAACGCAAAAATTAGCTAGGTGTGGTGGCGCGAGCCTGTAGTCTGAGGAGGCTGAGGTGGGAGAATCGCTTGAACCCAGGAGGCAGGGGCTGCAGTGAGCCATGATTGTGCCACTGCACTCCAGCCTGGGCGACAGAGTGAGACCCTGTCTCAAACAAAAAAAAGGAAAACTCAGCGGGACACAATAGATCACACCTTGTGATTCCAGCACTGTGAGGCCAATGCAGGAGGATCGTTTGATCCCAGGAGTTCTATGCCAGCCTGGGCAACATAGCTAGACACTGTCTCTACCAAAAAAAAAAAAAAAAAAATTTGCCAAGTGTGGTGGGATGCTCCTCTAGTACCAGGTACTCTGGAGGCTGAGGTGGGAGGATTGTTTGAGACTGGGAGGCTGAGGCTGCTGTTAGCTGTGATCACACCACTGCATTCCAGCCTGGGCAATAAGCAAGACCGTGCCTCAAAAAAAAAAAAAAAGTAAAACTCATTTTTTTGCTGCAGCCCATACAAACACAGAAGGTAGGTGGATTTGGCGGAAGTGCCTGCGGCTTGTAGACTACTGGTATAAAGGATCTTTTTTTCTACTGCTTTTCAATTGTTGTTTGTTTATTTTAGAGACAGGGTCTCAGTCTGTCACCCACGCTGGAGTGCAGTAGCTCAATCGTAGCTCACTGCAGCCCGGACTTCCAGGGCTCAAGCGATCCTCTCGCCTCTGGACTATAGTTGTGTACCACCATGCCCACGCCCACGCCCACGCCCAGCATTTTTTTTTTTTTTTTGGTAGAGACGGTTCTTGCATGCTAAGTTGCCCAGGCTTTTCTTTTCTTTTTTTTTTTTTTTTTTGGCAGAGTCTCGCTCTGTGGCCCAGAGCTGGAGTGCAGTGGCGTGATCTTGGCTCACTGGAGCTTCTGCCTTCCCATTCAAGCGATTCTCCTGCCTCAGCCTCCCGAGTAGCTGGGGCTACAGGCGGGCGCCACCACGCCTGGATAATTTTTGTAGGTTTAGTAGAGACGGGGTTTCACCACGTTGGCCAGGCTGGTCTCGAACTCCTGACCTCAAGTGATCTGCCCGCCTTGGCCTCCCAAAGTGCTGGGATTACAGGCGTGAGCCATCGCATCAGGCCTTTTTTCTATTTCTATGAATCCTTGGGGGAAATACTGTATCCAAGGACCCTTAAAAGTAGGATTGCCAGATTTAGCAATAAAAATACAGAACACCCAGATAATTTGAATTTTAGGTAAACAAGGGATACTTTTTAAAAGTATATGTCTCATGCAATATTTACGTATCTTATCTGACACGCCTAATTCAAATAGTATAGTACTCTCCAGGTGCAAAAATATTCTCATCCTCCACCCCCACCTCCCACACCACTGGCCCATGGCCCACCCTCTCGCCACGCTCCCCGTCTTCTTCCTTCCTGTCTTCCCTTCTTTCCCTTCCCCACCCCCCTCTCCAGCCGCATTTCCCCACCTCCATCCTCTCCCCCAGTGAGAGTTATCAGTTACCGCTGTATATTCCCACGTGGAGAGCCCTTTGACCTCACCGTGTGGGCGGGAGAACAAAAACACTCCCTGTCAATCAGTGGGGAGCGGGCCTGAGGACCACCTCTCCCCAGCACGGGAGCGCAGGAAGACGGCGCCAGTCACGTGGGGCGAGACCATGCGGGCAGGGGCAGCCTGGCTGCAGGCTGGTAAAGCCGCAGTCAAGAACAATTTTCTGGGGGGTTCTCAGGAAGAAGAACAGGAGATTACACTTTGCAGGCCCCAGTGTGTCCATTCACGGCACTGTGATTATCTCTTCTGTGACTGTTTGCAGCTTTCATTAGTATTTGTAGATAGTAATAAATAAAAATACCCCAGTCTTGTCTCCGAAAGGATCCTGTAAACAAAGGAAAGGCTTTGTATTCCTCCTGAGCCTATGAGAGTAGGACGGTGTAAGTCTGCAAGGAATGCTCGGGGACAGGGAACTGGGCACGCCAGGGATGGAATGTCGAGGGCAGAGTCGGGACTGCGTGAATGTCCCCACCATGAGACCCAGCCCTTTCTTAGAAGATCGAATTCTAGTTGGTATTTTTACCACTCCTTGATATGGTTCATAAATCCAAAAACTGCTCTCCTAGAAGCCTGCTTCTTCCGGGAAGCCTCCCGTCCCGCTCCAATCCTAAGTGTTTTTCTCTTCTAAACCCCTTAACTTCCTTAAAGTAACCTTTAGCAATGAATCTTGCACTAATGGTTTAGCAATGAGTCGCAACACCTCTTGAACTGTTGCTAATTTTTTTCTATGGTGAAATATTTCACTCATTTTCCTTATTTTCCAAGGGCCAGGAACATGCTTTTTATCAGTGTACCTGAAGTCATGGTTGGCTAAAGGTAGTTTTGACCCTTCCAGACATAGCAGACGACTGTGACAATAATCATATAATCAACTCTTGGCATATCAATAGTCATATAGAAATATATAAGCACCACTTTGGGAGGCCGAGGCAGGTGGATCACTTGAGGTCAGGTGTTCAAGAGCAGCCTGCGCAACATGGCATTTGTATTTTGGGTAATCTCTACCCAAAATACAAAAATTAGCTGGGTGTGGTGATGCGCCTGTAGTCCCAGCTACTCGGGAGGCTGAGGCAGGAGAATCGCTTGAACCCTGGAGGTGGAGGTTGCAGTGAGCCAAGATCATGCCACTGCACTCCAGCCTGGTTGACAGAGCCAGACTCTGACTCTTGGCTCATCTTTCTTCTGTAATTAGGTGAATTTTTGTTTCTATAATGGATCTCTAAAATGGTGTAGTTTTCTCCAACAGTTGGTAAAGCAGAAACCTAACAAGGCCTTCTTTGAAAAAAAAAAAAGATTGATAAAATACATAATAGCCTGCATATATGTGTCTACTTAGGGTTTCAATTGTTAAACGTTGAATCAGTCACAAAATATTCATTTTACTATTCCCAACTCTCTACCCTATGTAAGTGACTTATGATAAAAATACAGGTACACTTACATTGTTATTTATCCTAGCAGTATCCCTATGCTAATCTGTTTGACTTGTTTTTATTTTGTTGACAAGCTGAAAAATCAGAAAGATAGTGGCTATTGAACCCAATAGGGGATGTATCTGAGCACTTTTGGTGATACACATTTTAACTTCCAATTCATCTTGAAACTCTTAATGAAATTTTCTTTCAGTATTTGTTTTCACTGTTTCCTCTGTTCTTTTAGGTCTCTTATAGCAGAAGGCACAGGAAAGCTTGAGATAGTCTCCGTTTATCAGATCATTAATTGTATAAGAAAGTATTTAAATAGACAATAATTTTGGGTGGATTATTAAATTCAGAAAGCAATCAGCTCCTTTTTAAAAAATAGTTGAGCCGGGTGCAGTGGCTCATGCCTGTAATCCCAGCATTTTGGGAGGCCATGGAGGGTGGATCACGAGGTCAAGAGATCGAGATCATCCTGGCCAACATGGTGAAACCCCGTCTCTACTAAAAATACAAAAATTAGCCAGGCATGGTGGCAGGCGCCTGTAGTCCCAGTTTCTTGGGAGGCTGATGCAGGAGAATTGCTTGAACCCAGGAGGCGGAGGTTGCAGTGAGCCCAGATCGTGCCACTGCACTCCAGACTGGCGGCAGAGCAAGACTCCGTCTCAAAAAAAAAAAAAAAAAAAAAGTTGGTTAGGCGGGGTGCAGTGGCTCACGCCTGTACTCCTAGCACTTTGGGAGGCCTAGGGGGGTGGATCACTTGAGGCCAGGAGTTCAAGACCAGCTTGGCCAACATGGCGAAACCCCGTCTCTACTGAAAATACAAAAATTAGCCGGGTATGGTGGTGGGCGCCTCTAATACCAGCTACTTGGAAGGCTGAGGCAAGAGAATTGCTTGAACCTGGGAGACAGAGGTTGCAGTGAGCCAAGATCGCGGCACTGGACGCCAGCCTGGGTGACAGAGTGAGACTCTGTCTCCAAAAAAAAAAAAAAAAGTTGTTTAAAATAAGTTAAAATCTAATATAGCAGCCCAGGTGTGGCGGCTCACACCTGTAATCCCAGCACTTTGAAAGGTCGAGATTGGCAGATCACCTGAGGTCTGGAGTTCGAGACCAGCCTGACCAACATGGTGAAACCTCCATCTCTAATAAAAATACAAAAATTAGCCAAGTGTGGTGGTGCATGCCTGTAATCCCAGCTACTTGGGAGGCTGGGGCACGAGAATCACTTGAACCCAGGAGGTGGAGGTTGTAGTGAGCCGAGATTGCGCCACTGCACTCCAGCCTGGGCGACAGAGTGAGACTCCGTCTCAAAACAAACAAACAAAAAACCCATCTATTTTGCAGCTGGGCCACGTGGCTCAAGCCTGTAATTCCAACACTTTGGGAGGCTGGGGCAGGCAGATTGCTTGAGCCCAGGAGTTTGAGACCAGCCTAGGTAACATGGAGAAACCCTGTCTCTACAAAAAAATAGAAAAATTAGCCAAGCATGGTGGTGCACGCCAGTATTCCAGCTACTCAGGAGGCTGAGGTGGGAGGATCCCCTGAGCCTGAGGAGGTCGAGGATGCTCCCCTGCAAGCTCCGCCTCCCGGGTTCCCGCCATTCTCCTGCCTCAGCCTCCCGAGTAGCTGGGACTACAGGCACCCGCCACTATGCCAGGCTATTTTTTTGGTATTATTAGTAGAGACGGGGTTTCACCGTGTTAGCCAGGATGGTCTTGATCTCCTGACCTCGTGATCCACCCGCCTCGGCCTCCCAAAGTTCTAGGATTACAGGCGTGAGCCACTGCACCTGGCCCAAAATAGATGTTTTTAAAAGCAGGTTTCGTCTTGAAGTTTCTTTCTTTTCTTTTCTTTTCTTTTTCTTTTTCTTTTTTTTTTTTTTTTTTGAGTTGAAGTCTTGCTCTGCTGCCCAGGCTTGATCTCGGCTCGCTACAACCTCTGCCTCCCAAGTTCAAGCGATTCTCCTGTCTCAGCTTCCCGAGTAGCTGGACTTACAGGTGTATGCCACCACACCCGGCTAATTTTTTGGGTTGTTTTTTGTTTGTTTGTTTGTTTTGAGACAGAGTCTCACACTGTCACGCAGGCAGGAGTGCAGTGGTGCATCTCAGTGTAACCTCCACCTCCCTGGTTCAAGTGATTCTCTTGTCTCAGCCTCCCGAGTAGCTGGGATTACAGGTGCACGCCACCACGCCCGGCGAATTTTTTTGTATTTTTAGTACAGATGGGGTTTCACCATATTGGCCAGACTGGTCTCAAACTCCTGACCTTAGGCAATCTGCCCACCTTGGTCTCCCAAAGTGCTGGGATTACAGGCGTGAGCCACTGAGCCCGGCAGCTTTTTGTATTTTTAGTAGAGACAGGATTTCACAATGTTGGCCAGGCTGGTCTTGAACTCCTGACCGCAAGTGATCCACCCCGCTCAGCCTCCCAAAGTGCTGGGATTACAGGCGTGAGCCACAGAGCCCGTCCTTCTTCTTGAAGTTTTAAGCAACTGATTCTACAAGAAAAACCATTGATGATAAACCATTTTTTTCTTTAGATTAATATGAGTCAGTCTCCTGATTGTTTCAAAACAGCAGTTAATACTGAAAAGTCATCTACAATTATCTTAAAAATAAATATCTTGGGGCCGGTGCAGTGGCTCACCCCTGTAATCCCAGCACTTTGGGAGGCTGAGGCGGGTGGATCACAAGGTCAGGAGTTTGAGACCAGCCTGACCAAGATGGTGAAACCCCGTTTCTACTAAAAATACAAAAATTTGCCAGGCACCGTGGCAGGCGCCTGTAATCCCAGCTACTCAGGAGGCTGAGGCAGGAGAATCGTTTAAACCCGGGAGGCAGAGGTTGCAGTGAGCCGAGATCACGCCACTGCACTCCAGCGTGGGCGACAGAGTAAGACTCTGTCTCAAAAAATAAAAAGATAATAAATAAATAAATAAATAAATATCTTGGCCAGGCGAGGTGGCTCACACCTGTAATCCCAGCACTTTGGGAGGCCGAGGCGGGCAGATCACGAGGTCAAGAAATTGAGACCATCCTGGCCAACATAGTGAAACCCTGTCTCTACTAAAAATACAAAAATTAGCTGGGCGGTGGCACGCACCTGTAGTCCCAGGTATTTGGGAGGCTGAGGCAGGGGAAAATCGCTTGAACCTGGGAGGCAGAGGTTGCAGCGAGCTGAGATGGCGCCACTGTACTCCAGCCTGGCGGCAGAGTGAGCCTCCGTCTCCAAAAAATAATAAATAAATAAATACCTTAATTTATCTGGATTATGAGTCCATTTTCTTTGAATTACTTTTTTTTTAACCTGCATCGCATTCAGTGCTTTTTCTAAATGACAAAGTTTCTCTTTTACATGTCAAAACTTACACTTTAACAATTTTCACTGGGGAAAAAAAATCTAAAATTATTCACACGCTTAAAAAAAGAGTAATGAGGGAAGACGCGGTGGCTCACGCCTGTAATCCCAGCACTTTGGGAGGCCGAGGCGGGCGGATCACGAGGTCAGGAGATCGAGACCATCCTGGCTAACACAGTGAAACCCCGTCTCTACTAAAAATACAAAAATAATTAGCGGGGCGTGGTGGCGGCGCCTGTGGTCCCAGCGACTCGGGAGGCTGAGGCAGGAGAATCTGTTGAACCCAGGAGATGGAGATTGGATGAGCCGAGATCGAGCCATTGCACTCCAGCCTGGGCAACAAGAGTGAAACTCCATCTCAAAAAAAAAAAAAAAAAAGAAAGAAAAAGAAATTCCTCTTACAGAATTAGAAAACAGTAATAGCTCACACTTGGACAGTCTTTATTCTCTCGTAGGCAGTGTTTTAAGCCCTTTACATACATCAATTATTACATCTTCACAACAGTTCTCAGGTTATTTCCAATTTTCATATGGGGAAAGGGTGGCACAAAGAGGGTAAGTGACTTGCTCATAGGCGTATGGCTGGTAAATAGCAAAACTGGGACTCCAACACAGGGAGTCTGATTGCGAGGCCTGTATTCTTACCTAAGATACACAGGATCTTGACTGCCTTTGTTTGTCTGCATGGATGTTGGTGGGAACTCAAATGCATAGAGGAAAATGGTTGGTAATTAGGTTTCACTTCTGCAACCTCAAACATGGCCATCTTTCTGAACAACTAGGTCCACGCCAGCACTATCTGCGTTCAGGTTCCTCCTGTTCCTCCAATCCAAACTACAGTCAGTGTCAGCTACCAACGATGATCAAGCAATTTCTATGTGGCAGGCATAGAACAAACAAACATCCCTAATCCCTGATATCGTCCCTGTGTAAGGACAGAAAGCTCAAAGATGCTGCTAACTGGTTTGTTCCAATCAGGCAGTGATTGGCAGAACCCACACTTACACTTTCATTCCTCAAACACCTCAAGGACAAAAGCCTCCATCATTCTCAATTTGCCTAAAGGATAGAAGCCAAATTCCTCACTGGCAGGCAAGGTGCCATGCTATCTTTCCAACCTTATCTCCTGCTGGGCTCCAGCTTGACTCCTCTGTTCCAGACTGGCATGTCTGTGCCCTCTCCCCCAACCCACAGGCACACTCCCAGTGCCCAGCCTTCCATCCGTTGTTCCCATGACCTAGAATGCCTTGTTTTCTCCTTTCGGCCTCCTCAAATCCTGTGTGACTACAATTCAATCTTCCATCTCATACAAGGTCATCCTCCACTAAATGCTTCAGGTCCTAGCAGTCCCACTTGTCCCTTCTACCTGCTGGGAGGAGCAGTAGCATTCAGTGGAGGAGGACTCGTATGAGATGGAATCAACCAGGACATTGATCACACACAGCTGTACACCTTATCGTCAGTTCAAGCCAGCTGACTCACAGCTGCACGCTTGGCATAGGGAGCTGAATATTTTGATCACATAGTATCTCGCTTCATATACATGGTCAGAGGCACCACAGAGAAGTTTCCCTTGACCTGTTGTACCAAGATCTGGGACAAAAACAGCTTTCTGGGGATGAAATGCAAAGTAGATGGAATTGATCATCAGTGCCTTCTGTAGCTGCCCCTCCCCACAAGTTCTTCCAATATGTGGCAGGTGTATATGTGTATATATCTGCTTTCTCTGTACTCTTTTTTTCTTTCCAATCGGGAAATAACAACCACAACAGAAGACATGTTACTGTGTACCACTTACTTTTCTCAGCACTCCACAAGTAGTAACTAATTTAGTCTTCTCAGTAACCCTTTGAAGTAGGCATTAGTATTAACCCCTTTTTATAGGTGCGGAGACTGAGTCACAGAACAGTTAAGGAGCCTAAGGTCACAGAGCTTGGATTCAAAGCTATGCATTTAATCAATATGCTATATTGCCTCACCAATAAAACAATGTATTGTTTTATTCTAATAGTAAAAGTAACGCCTGCTAAGTGTTAAAAAAAATATCAGGGCGGGCGCGGTGGCTCACACCTGTAATCTCAGCACTTTGGGAGGCCGAGGCGGGCGGATCAGTTGAGACCAGGAGTTCCAGACCAGCCTGGCCAACATGGTGAAACCCCATCTCTACTAAAAATTAAAAAAAATTAGCCGGGTGTGGTGGCGGGCGCCTGTAATCCCAGCTACTAGGGAGGCTGAGACATGAGAATCGCTTGGACGCCAGAAGCAGAGGTTGCAGTGAGCCAAGATCCCAGCTACTAGGGAGGCTGAGACGTGAGAATCGCTTGAACCCCAGAAGCGGAGGTTTCAGTGAGCCGAGAACACACCACTGGACTCCAGCCTGGGTGACAGAGCAAGACTCCATCTTGGAAAAAAAAAAAGTCAGATTGTAAAGTAGGAGAATACCATTCATAATCCTATCACACAGGGAAAATTAAATAACCTGCTCAAGCACAAATAAACATGCATTAGTTTGTATTTCAACAATGAAGAAAACCACAATGGAACCATACTGTACATTATGGGTAGTTTTCTTTGTGTTTTTTAATTAAAAAAATTTAAATAGCTTCATTGAGGTATAATTTATATACCATAAAATTTATTGTTTTAATCATAAGAATAATTTCAGTAAATTTACAATTTTGCAACCATTACTACAATCCAAGTTTAGATCATTTCATTATCTCTAAAATATATTTATTTATTTAAACATTTTTATTATTTTGAGAGAGTCTTGCTCTGTCACCAGGCTGGAGTGCAATGGTGAGATCTTGGCTCACTGCAACCTCTGCCTCCAGGGTTCAAGTGACTCTCTTGCCTCAGCCTCCCAAGTAGCTGGGACTACAGGCACATGCCACAATGCCCAGCTAATTTTTTGTATTTTTAGTAGAGATGGGGTTTCACCATGTTGGCCAGGGTGATCTCCATCCCTTGACCTCATGATCCATCTGCCTCGGCCTTCCAAAGTGTTGGGATTATGGGTGTAAGCCACCGCGCCCGGCCTTATTTATTTATTTTTGGAGATGGGGTCTCACTCTGTTGCCCAGGCTGGACTGCAATGGTTTGATCATAGCTTACTGCAGCCTCAAACTCCTGGGCTCAAGCCATCCTCCCACCTCAGCCTCCCAAGTAGCTGGTATTACAGGCACAAGCCACCATGTCTGGCTTCCAAAAGAATATTTTATATGCATTGACACTTACTCCCAGTATCTACCTCTGCTTCCTGGCAACTGGCTAATCTGATTTCTGTCTCTATTGATTTTGCCTCTTGTGAACATTTCATATAAATGAGGTTATACCACAGGTAGTCTTTTGAATCTGGCTTCTTCTACATAGCACCATGTTTTCAAGGTTCATCCATGGTGCAGTATATATCATTACTTCATTCCCTTTGACGGCTCAATAATGTTCCATTGTATGGATATATCACAGTTTGTTCATTCATTCACCTGTTGATGGACATTTGAATTGTTTCAAATAACTAATGCTGGGCTGGGCACGGTGACTTATGCCTGTAATCCCAGCACTTTGGTAGGCCAAGGCGGGCAGATCACCTTAGGTCAGGCATTCAAGACCAGCCTGGCCAACATGGTAAAACCCCATATCTACTAAAAATACAAAAACTAGGCTGGGTGTGGTGGCTAATGCCTGTATCCCAGCACTTTGGGAGGCCAAGGCGGGCAGATTACCTGAGGTCAGGAGTTCGAGACCAACCTGACCAACATGGAGAAACCCCGTCTCTACTAAAAATACAAAAATTCGCCGGGTGTGGTGGCACATGCCTGTAATCCCAGTTGCTTGGGAGGCTGAGGCAGGAGAATCGCTTGAACCGAGGAGGCGGAGATTGCGGTAAACCGAGATCACGCCATTGCACTCCAGCCTGAGCAACAAGCGTGAAACTCCATCTCAAAAAAAAAAAAAAAAATTAGCTGGGTGTGGTGGCAGGCGCCTGTAATCCCAGCTACTCAGGAGGCTGAGGCAGGAAGAACTGCTTGAGCCCGAGAGGCAGAGGTTGCAGTGAGCCGAGATCGTGCCACTGCACTCCAGCCTGGGCAACAGCGAGACTCCGCTTAAAAAAAAAAAATGCTGCTATACATTTTAATGTACAAGTCTTTGCATGGGTGTATGTTTTCACTTCTCTGAGGAAGAGACCTAGTATTGAAATTATTGGGTCATATGTTAAGTTTTCCACAATTTTACATACCCATCAGCAATATATGAGAGTTCTTGTTTCTTCACTTCCTAGTCAATACTTGCTATTGTCTATCTTTTTGATCACAGGTATCTTAGTGAGTGTGAAGCAATAGCTTATTATGTTTTTTATTTGTATTTCTCTAATGAGTAAATACACTGAACATCTTTTGGCTATTTGAATATTTTCTTCGGTAAAATGTCTGTTCAAATCTTGTTTTGTTTTTTTGACAGGGTTTCGCTCTGTCTTCCAGGCTGGAGTGCAGTGGTGCCATCTCAGCTCACTGCAGCCTCCCAGGCTCAAGTGATCCTTCCACCTCAGCCTCCTGAGTAGCTGGGACTACAGGTGCACACTACTACACTTGGCTAATTTTTAAATTATCTGCAGAGATGGGGTCTCCCTATATTGCCCAGGCTGGTCTTGAACTCCTGGGTTCAAGATATCCTCCTGCCTCAGCCTCTCAAAGTGCTGAGATTGCAGGTGTAAGCCACCATGCCCGGCCATATTAAACCCATTTTTCAATTGGGTTGTCTTTTCATTATTAAATTGTAAGAGCTGTTTATATATTCTGGATACAAATCAGATATATGATGATCAGATATATGATTTTCAAATATTTTCTCACAAAATGTTTTGGCTTGTATTTTCATTTTCTTTTTTTCTTCTTTTTTTTTTTCTTTTCTTTTCTTTGAGATGGAGTCTTGCCTTGTTGCCTAGGGTATAGTGTGGTGGCGCCATCTTGGCTCACTGCAACCTCCATCTCCGGGGTTCCAGCGATTCTCCTGCCTCAGCCTCCCGAGTAGCTGGGATTACAGGCACCCGCTACCACGCCTGGCTAATTTTTGTATTTTTAGTAGAGACAGAGTTTTGCCAAGTTGGCCAGGCTGGTCTTGAACTGCTGATGTCAGGCGATCTGCCCACCTCGGCCTCCCAAAGTGCTGGGATTATGGGCAAAAGCCACCGGCTCAGGCTGTATTTTCATTTTCTTAATGGTATCTTTTGAAGACACAAAAGTTTTGAATTTTGGTGAAGTCCAGTTTGCCAGTTTTTTTCCTTTCATCACTTTTGCTTTTTTTTTTTTTTTGAGATGGAGTCTCGCTCTGTGGCCCAGGCTAGAGTGCAGTGGTGCGATCTTGCCTCACTGCAACCTCTGCTTCCCCAGTTCAAGCAATTTTCCTGCCTCAGCCTTCTCATTAGGTGGGATTACAGGCGCAGGCTGCCACGCCTGGCTAATTTTTTGTATTTTAGTAGAGATGGGGTTTCACCGTGTTGCCCAGGCTGGTCTCGATCTCCTGAGCTCAGGCGATCTACCCGTCTCAGTCTCCCAGAGTGCTAGGATTACAGGCATGAGCCACTGCGCCCGGCCCACTTTTGCTTTTGGTGTTATGCCTAAGAAGTCTTTGCCCAACCCTGACATGTTTTAGAACTGCCCCTCCCCCCACTTACCAATATGTCTTGGACATATTTCTATTTCAGTAAATACAGATCTGCATCATCATCTTTATGGCTTCCATGTCTGGAAAAAGGAGAGGAGAGAAAGGAGACAACAAAGCCAGGCTACTTGAAATATCCAGTACAAATTTGTTCATTCTTGGGGCCTTCCTGTCTCTATTTTTTTTTTCTTGAGGCAGAGTCTCACTGTGTCACCCAGGCTAGAGTGCAGTGGTACCATCTCGGATCACTGCAACCTCTGCCTCCAGGGTTCAAACGATTCTCTAGCCTCAGCCTCCCAAGTAGCTGGAATTACAGGCACCCACCACCCTGCCCAGCTAATTTTTGTATTTTAGTAGAGACAGGGTTTCATCATGTTGGCCAGGCTGGTCTCAAACTCCTGACCTCAAGTGATCTGCCTGCCTCAGCCTCCCAAAGTGCTGGGATTACAGGCATGAGCCACTGCGCCCAGACTTTTTTTTTTTTTCTTGAGATGGAGTCTCCCTCTCTTGCCCAGATTAGAGTGCAATGGCGCAATCTCAGCTCACTGCGAGCTCTGCCTCCCAGGTTTTAAGAGATTCTCCTACTTCAGCCTCCCGAGTAGCTGAGATTACAGGCACGCGCCACCAAGCCCGGCTAATTTTTGTATTTTTAGTAGAGACAGGGTTTCACCATGTTGATCAGGCTGGTCTTGAACCCCTGACCTCATGATGCACCTGCCTCCGCCTCCCAAAGTGCTGGGATTACAGGTGTGAGCCACCGCGCCTGGCCACTTTTTTTTTTTTTTTGAGGCGGAGTTTTGTTTTTTTTTGCCCAGGCTGGAGTGCAATGGCACGATCTTAGCTCACTGCAACCTCCGCCTCCCGGGTTCAAGTGATTATCCTGCCTCAGCCTCCCGAGTAGCTGGGATTACAGGTGTGTGCCACCATGCCTGGCTAATTTTGCATTTTTAGTAGAGAAGGGGTTTCACCATGTTGACCAGGCTGGTCTCGAACTCCTGACCTCAGGTGGTCCGCCCGCCTCGGCCTCCCAAAGTGCTGAGATTATAGGCGTGAGCCACTGTGCAGGTCCCGTCTCTATTTTTGGTGGTCTCCTGTCTGGTACCTCTTCTGTGGTTTGTGAATAAATTTACTAGGCTATTAACTTCATCACAACATTTTATGTTATAATACCTTGGTCACAGAGATTCCTAGCCCCGAATTTTCTGTGGGCTTAAATTCCTCCTTCACAGATTCCAGTAATAGGATGCTTATAAAGAACATATATTCCCCTGTAATTTGGGATTTGACAGCTGTTTCCTCCTGCATCTACTTCAGTCTCTAGAACTGGACAGGACCTTGGGAATGATTCAGCTCCAGTTTATATATTAAAATACAAATATGGGTCAGGCACGGTGGCTCACACCTATAAATCTTAGTGCTGTGGGAGGTGGAAGGAGGAGAATCACTTGAGGCCAGGAGTTTGAGACCAGCCTGAGTAACATAGTAAGCCCCTGTCTCCACAAAAAATTTTAAAAATTGGGGCCAGGCTTGGTGGCTCACGCCTGTAGTCCCAGCACTTTGGGAGGCCGAGGCGGGTGGATCACGAGGTCAGGAGATCGAGACCATCCCGGCTAACACGTTGAAACCCGGTCTCTACTAAAAATACAAAAAATTAGCCGGGCATGGTGGCAGGCGCCTGTAGTCTCAGCTACTTGGGAGGCTGAGGCAGGAGAATGGCGTGAACCCGGTAGGCGGAGCTTGCAGTGAGCTGAGATCGCGCCACTGCACTCCAGCCTGGGTGACAATGCGAGACTCCATTTCAAAAAAAAAAAAAAAAAATTTGGCGTGGTAGCACATGCTTCTAGTCCCAGCTACTTGGAAGGCTGAGGCAGGAGGATCCCTTTAGCCCAGAAGCTGGAGGCTACAGTGAGCTATGACTGTGCCACTGCACTCTAGCCCAGGCAACAGAGCAAGACTCTATCTCTAAAAATTAAATAAATAAAATATAAATCTGGAAAAAGAACATAAATATTGGATAATAGCAATTGACATGCGTGTTTTAATGGAAGATTGTTTTAATGGAAGATTTAAGTGGTTATCATTTATAAGTTTCCAGAATGGGATAGATTGTTGCATCCTAGCTCCTGTCAGGAGTAGAGCTTCACTGGTTTCACAGGTAGGGTATGAGGCGCTGTGTAAAGCTAGAAGCTTCTTTTGGAAGTAATTTTCAGACAGAGAATACTAATGGAGAAATTTCAGACTGAGGGAAAGGGCCTGTGAGAGAGGCCTCAGAATTAGAGCTCCAAAGGCAGATTCGAGGATTTCAGAACTCAGTGCTGAAAACACCAAACTGCTGAAAGAGGTGGCCACAGTACAACCATTTTGATGAGAAGTTGAACAGGGTGACCATGCCTCTTTGGAGAAATAATCCCCTAGGTCTGGAGGCGGCCCAGGATCCTGAAGGTGAGTACCAGTGCTGGTGGAAAATAACGAGCATTCAAAGTGCATTAAGACCCACTCCGGGGTCTTTAACTTGTTAACATGGAAAACAATAGCAAAGTACTGCTGGGGCCCCCTGCTGTGTGTATAGAATATACCGGAAGACTAAGACGTGGAGATACCAGCTGGGAGCTACCGCAGAGATTCAGACTTGAGGCGAAGGGCTGGCCTTAGGGGGGCACGTGGGTGTGTAGGAAGAACTGCTCAGCAGGCCTTAGGGATACATTTGTTGTGCAGGTGCAGAGAGGACACAGGCATGGCTGGGGCGGGAGTTCAGGATGAGAACCCTGGGACAGGCTGTAAGATGATCGAGCCAGGTGTGTGTGTGTGTGTGTGTGTGTGTGTGTGTGTGTGTTTAGAGGTATAATGACATACTGTAAAATGCAAGATATGAAGTGTAGAATGAGTTTTGATACATGTCTACATCTGTGTAACCACCCCCCCCAACCTCAGTTTTTTTAATACATATGTTTCTTTTTAAGTTTGAGTTTCCCGTGCCTGCAGAGTCTAAGTTTAAACAGCCTCACAGACAAGAAGCTATATGCACCTGAAGTGAACGGGAACACGGGCTGCAACAGTAGATCGTAAAGTTATTTGGAGCGAAGGAGGTAGAAATGTTGTGAGCAAATGAAGACAGGTGCAGGAAGGGATAAACGGAGAACAGAAAGTTCCAACCTTTGAAATTTTTGAAGTGCTTGTGCCCCACACACTGAGGATCTTCTTTGCCGTATATAGGGCAAATCTGATTTACCCTATAAATTTCTCAGGCCTTCCACCTCATATTTAATTCTCTTAAGCGAGAAAAAAAATTTTTTTCTGACTTGGCTGCTGCCAAGGTCGGCTCTATCAAATATGGTGCGTCTCTCTGGGGGAAAGGGAGCTAGAAGACCCCATAGGGTGGTTTGCACCTCCTCTAAGCATGCAAGCACGGCTCTGGTCTTGACCTGGGGAGCCCAGCTTCCTCGGTGCACCGTGCTTTGGCAACCGGGTATTGGCGCCTCCGAGAGCGGGGGGAGGGGTGCCACGCGATTCCCAGGCCGCTCTGTATCTCTCGGTGCGCTTGCAGAGACCCTGCAGCAAAGCCCTGGATGCTTGCAGCCCGTGCAAGTTTGCAAGCAGCTGGAGAGCGGTGGCTGGAGTCGGGGGGCGGTGGGCGTGGCCACGCTCCCTCCCAGGCAGTCCCGGGAATGTTCTGAAAAGTATCCAAAAGTTCTGAGTCGCGCGCGCGCGCGCCAAAAGAAAAGGCACAACCCCCCACCACTCCGGGCGTGGCGTGTCCAGACCTCGCCACTCCAGCTGCGCCTCCGGCTGCAGCGCACACGTCTCCTGCCTCCTCCTCCGGAGCGTCGCTGTCCGTCGGGTTCATCCCTCGCAGCAGTCTCCAGGCGAGAGAGGGGGCCAGAGTGCTCGCCCTTCTCCTAGGGGCACCATGCCCAACGACGAGGCATTCGGCAAGCCCTCTACACCGTCGGAAGCCCCTCACGCCCCCGGGGTACCGCCGCAGGGCAGAGCCGGGGGCTTTGGCAAAGCGTCTGGGGCGCTAGTGGGGGCGGCCAGCGGCTCGAGCGCCGGGGGCAGAGGAGGCGGCTCCGGCTCCGGGGCGTCGGACCTGGGTGCCGGGAGCAAGAAGTCCCCGCGGCTGCCCAAGTGCGCACGCTGCAGGAACCACGGCTACGCCTCGCCGCTCAAGGGCCACAAGCGCTTCTGCATGTGGCGCGACTGCCAGTGCAAGAAGTGCAACCTGATCGCCGAGAGGCAGCGCGTGATGGCCGCGCAGGTGGGTGCGGGCGTCCGGGAGCCCGGGTTCAGCCTTAGTTTGTTTGTTTGTTTTTTAGATGGAGTCTCGCTGGGTTGCCCAGGCTGCAGTGTAGTGGCGCGATCTTGGCTCACTGCAACCTCCGCTTCCCAGGTTCAAGCAATTCTCCTGTCTCAGCCTCCCAAATAGCTGGGACTACAGGCGCACACCACCATGCCCGGCTAATTTTTGTATTTTTAGTAGAGACGGGGGTTTCACCATATTGGTCAGGCCGGTCTCGAGCTCCTGACCTCAGGTGATCCACCCGCCTCGGCCTCCCAAAGTGCTGGGATTACAGGCGTGGGCCACCGCTCCCGGCGGGGCCCGAGTTTTTTGAATGAAGTCCCCCCAGCATGGCCGTTGCCATGCGGGTCCTGGGTTGTGGAGAGATGCGGCGGTACTTGCCGACAGCGGCGGCGCTTGGGGTCCTGGGCTCCCGGCGACGCTACAACGCCGGTCTGGGAGCGCCGGACACGCGTCTGATCCCGCCCGCCGGGCAGAGTTGCGGGCTTCGCTCGGCTCGGGGTTCCCCACGATCTCTCACCCTGTCTTTCGGAGGAGTTGCGGGGGTTCCCTCTGCTCCCGGGTCCCTGAGATCCCTGATCCCGCTCTCAGGGCAGGGAATTTCGGGGTTCGCCCCTCTGGGCTTCCCCGCGATCCCAGAGCCCGCGCTGCAACAGCATTGGGAGGGTTTATTGCGCTACAGGAGTCTTAGGATCTTCGCTCCCGCCCTCCGAGGTGGGGGTAGAGGGGAGGGTTCGACTCCAAGGGAATCCCAGGGATCTCTAGCCCCGCTCTTCTAGCAGAGAATTAAGGAATTCTCTCCGCTTTGGGGTCCCAAAAATCTCCGACCGCGCCTTGGGAGCAGAGGGTTTCAGGGTTCGATTTCCTCGAGCGTCCCCAGAATCTCTGACTCTCCCTCCTTGCTGAGTTGCACTTAAATTAGAAAGGATCTTGGAGGGCGCCGGCGCTGGCCGCTAGGTTAGGGGGAAAGGGAGACTCGGCCGGGCTGCTGCTTACGCGGGTAACCTGTCGGAAAGCCTTGTTTGTTTTTCTGGAAAAGTCGCTGCAATGGACACAGCGTTGCGTGGTTTCCCTGCGCTCCTGGCGCACGTTTTGTCTTCGCCCTCCGTGGATGGAGGCTGAGCGCCTCAGCCATTTTGAGAACTCTGGAAATTTTATTAGCATTTTAAAATTTGCATTCTCGACCGAAGATTAAAGTGCAAATTACTTTGAAGATGTTTTAAAGCACGCTTAAGAATTTTAAAAAATATGCGCAGGTGGAAGAAAGCGCGCTAGGGTTTGAGATTTTGTCCGTCTGTGGTTTTGTTTTTTTAAAGGCTCGTAAGTAGGCTGGTAATTTAACATTTTAACGGAAAGTTAATGTCTTTAGTATTCTAAAAGGATTTTTGGAAGGCAGTAATCCACGTTATTTCCAGTTAAAAGTTGTTTCATCTTTTTAAGACAGGTTATTTAAAATGAAAAGCTAACAAAGAAATGTTTGCTAACGATGTGCTACTTTTGATTAGGAACGTGTAAATATCCTCCATTAAAAACAAATGCCCGAAGGTTATATGCTTTTATATAATATATCAGATTTTTACAAATGTGTTTTATACTAAACGTATTTTGGCTTCACAGATGGCCAGTGCAGTCATGAAAATAGATATTGTTTTGCTTAATTTCTTAATAGATTTTTAAAGCTTAATCTGTAGTGGGTGAAAAGAATACACTGGGTGTGGCAGTAAAATGCATCTCAGTGAGTTTACTGAAAAAAATTAATGGACTTTTAAATTATACTCTGGGTAGAAAAATTCTGTAAACATTTAGTCGTTGGCTTATTTAGTGTGGAGAACATGCTTGGGGGATTTCTCAAAATGTAGTAAAAATATTCTAGTAGAGGAATTAATTTTGAATAACCTTTATTAGTAGAGGAGGCTGCTTACACCGTTAAAAACAAAAGCAACTCAAGGTCACTTAGAATGGGAAACTTCAGTATTTTCTACAACAGAAGCTGTGTACTGTGCCAGATGAATCCTTAAAAATCCATAAAACTGCTTTTAGTCATTTTTAAATAGTTTGAAATTGATCTTACGTATGATTCTACAATAATTGTATAGTTGCATTTTTAATCAATTGTTATCCCCTTTCCTTTTTATATAATATTTTCTAAGAAACCTTGAGAGAAGGTGCTTAGCATATGGAGTAGATACCTGTGCATTTTGGATATGCATCGGGGTTGTGTAAGGGTGTGAGTATGCACTGACGTGCTTCAGAGGTTTGCAGGGGTTTAAAACTTGTTTCCGGTCAGATTCATTGATGTTCTCTTTCTAAGCCTCTTGGTTAGTAATAGGAAATCCAAGATTTAAGCTTAATTATTTAATTTTAAGTAATTAATTATTTAAGATGAATTTTTCTAAGTCAAAGACTTTTTTTGGCTATGAGGAAAATTACTTCCCAATTAATCAGCTTTCTGTGTTTGGACTGTGGTTTTCCTAAAACAACATATAAATTGTAGTTGTTTTTCTTTCTTTCTTCCTTTCTTTTTTTTTGAGGCAGGAGTCTTGCTCTGTCCCCCAGGCTGTAGTGCAGTGGCATGATCTCAGCTCACTGCAACCTCCGCCTCCTGGGTTCAAGCAATTCTTCTGCCTCGGCCTCCCGAGTAGCTGGGACTACAGGCACACGCCACCACACCCGGTTAATTTTTGTATTTTTAGTTAGAGAAGGGATTTCACCATATTGGCCAGGCTGGTCTCAAACTCCTGACCTCAGGTGATCCACCCGCCTCGGCTTCCCAAAGTGCTGGGATTACAGGCGTGAGCCACTGCGCCCGGCCTGTAGTTGTGTTTTTTAATTGAACGTTTTGATTTCACCTTTGGCTTATATTTGGGCAGCTCTGCGGTGTGAGTGCTTCACTGTCATTTCATAAGCACCATACCTTAGTTTCAACAGAAAGTCTTTGTTACATGTAGAAAGCAAAAATACAATTAATTTTCTTTAAACCTGTTTTTTCAATCTTATTATTTATTTATTTATTTTTTTGAGACGGAGTCTTGCTCCATTGCCCAGGCTGGAGTGCAGTGGCTCGATTTCGGCTCACTGCAACCTCCGCCTCCTGGCTTCAAGTAATTCTCCTCTCGGCCTCCTGAGTACCTGGGATTACAGGCGCACACCACCATGCCTGGCTAGTTTTTGTATTTTTAGTAGAGACGGGGTTTCACCATATTGGTCAGGCTGGTGTCGAGCTCCTGACCTCAGGTGATACACCTGCCTCAGCATCCCAAAGTGATGGGATTACAGGTGTGAGCAACCCCGCCTGGCCTTTTTTCAATCTTTAACGGTGTTATTGAAGAGGGACCAGGAAGAGCTTCTTGGGTATGTCAGGTCCTTTCCAGTCCCCAGTTCTGGCTCTCTTCTTCCTGTCTGTCTGGAATATCACACACCTGTCTTCTCCCTTCCTCCCTGCCTTCAGCCTCTTCTTCCTTCAGGGACTTCAACACCAGATTCCAGCCCCTTTCCCCACTGCTTCTCCGACATGCTCCCTCCACCCCAGGAATCAGGGCTCTGCAGGCTTTCCTAAGCAGACCCTGCCTTTCCTGCCCACCCTGTTCCATATTATTCCAATATGTACTGCCCCTTCATCCTTGCCTGTCCAAGTCCTCCTCATCCTATTCTTCAAGGCTCTGTCCAAATACTACTGCTGGCTGATTTTAACATGTGAAAGACATTTCTCTCTCTGACTTTCTTCTGTAGGAGTGAAAGGTACTTCTGTGTACCACTCTTGTGGTGTTGGTCTCAGTTTGCCTTTTGTTGTAGTTGCATGTTTGCCTCCTGTTTTTGCCTTTTTTTTTTTTTTTGGAGACATAGTCTTGTTTTGTCGCCCAGGCTGGAGTGCAGTGTCGCGATCTCGGCTCACTGCAACCTCTGCCTCCTGGGTTCAAGCGATTCCCCTGCCTCAGCCTCCCGAGTAGCTGGGACTACAGGTGGGCTAACGTGCCTGGCTAATTTTTGTATTTTTTTTAGTGGAGATGGGGTTTCACCATGTTGGCCAGGCCAATCTCGAACTCCTGACCTCCGGTGATCGGCCCACCTCTGCCTCCCAAAGTGCTGGGATTACAGGTGCGAACCACCACTCCTGGCCCTGTTTCATTTGTTAAACAGTAAGTAATGTAGGATGCAATCTACTCTTACTGGTCCCTGTTTTTAGTACAGTGGCCTTTTACAAGTTTATGGAATGAAGGAGTGAGTGATCCCATTTTCCTTCCTAATCTGTTAGTGCTTCTGACCCACTCTACTCTTCAGATTGTACTCCTCCCCTTGGCTGACTATAGTTTTTTCCTGATCCTCCCTAGCCAATCTTATTCTACACAGTCATTTGTTTAACAAGCTTTTTTATTTGTTTGTTAAGAGACAGGGGCTTGCTCTGTCTCCCAGGCTGGAGTGCAGTGGTGCGATTATAGCCCACCGTAACCTCAAACTCCTGGGCTTAAGTGAGTCTCCTGCCTCAAGCTCTTGAGTAGCTGGGATTCCAGGTATCTGCGACCATGTCTGGCAACAAGCATTTTTTGAGCACCTACTGTCTGGCTCAAAACTGTTTCTCAGCTTTGCACATCATAGTTACCTGGGTGGGTTTAAGAAGAAATGGGAGATTTTCAGACCTCACCTCCAGAGCTAGTGAATCATGGTGTCTGGGATGGGTGGGGCTTCTGTGTTTTGGCAAAGCTGATTCTGGAGTGCTGGAGGATGACTCATTGTCGTGTGCTTCCAGGTGGCCCTGAGAAGGCAGCAGGCCCAGGAGGAGGAATTGGGTATCAGCCACCCCATCCCACTGCCCAGTGCGGCCGAGCTACTTGTCAAAAGAGAGAACAATGGCAGCAACCCGTGCCTCATGACTGAGTGCAGTGGCACCTCTCAGCCACCGCCAGCCAGTGTCCCCACCACTGCAGCTTCAGGTAATCTGGAGGGGCTGGGTTCACATGGAGGCTGGGCATGAGGGAGGAAGAAGGGCTGCAGCCACAGAAACAGGACTCCCCTGAGCTACATACAATGTTTAGAGCTTAGAGGATTTTGTAAAGGATTCTCCCTGTGAAGGTCTGTTTTTGCCTGCATCACAAAGGAGGGGGCCGTGAATTCTAGAAATGCAGGTTCAACTCTTTCCTGTTGATTATTAGTCAAGACTGAGTCTGGACAGAGAATGATGTTAGAGAGAGGTGAGATTGTTCAGATTTCATCTCAGTCCACCCCTTCATTTTCCAGTCATCCTTGTGGGAACTAAATATCCTTGTTTCCTAGAACTAGAAGTCCACTTCTCCACTGCATCCATTTGGGGAAAGTGTCTAGAAAGGCCAAATCCGAGTGTCAAATTTGAATGAGCGGGAAGTAACACCGGAAGGAAGGCCACGTTGGCTTGAATTCTCTCCCCTGGGTGCTAAGGAGGAGTGTGTTCTTTTTTACACATGTGAAACCTGAGACATAGACAGTTACGGGATTGGCCAAGTTTACTGAATTAGAAAGTATCTGAATGAGTTTATCTGTCTCCAAAGCTCAATACTCAATGTGCTTACTGCACTAGGTCTCTAAATTACACAGGTCTGGAGCTGTACTGTCCGATATGGAAGCCCCTAGCCACATGTGGCTTTTTAAATTTAAATTCATTACAATGAAATAAATGAAAACATTCGGTTTCTTCATTACACTAGCCACATTTCATGTGCTTAATAGCCACATACAGCTAAGGGCTATCATACTGGATAATGCATTTCTGTCTCTTAGAAAGTCTAATTCGATGGCACTGGTCTAGAATGCCTGTGGGATCTTGTTATTTCTGGCAATTAGATACACATACTGTAATTCACAGAATATCTTTACATGTCTTTAAAGTGTTCTAAGCTCCATGAAATACAGCCTAGCAGTGTGATATCACCTTGACTAAGCTTTCATGAATTACTCCATTTGCTGGGCTTAAGCACTGTGTACTAAAGTCACACAACTATATATTATTAACTAGCTGTGCAACTTTGGAGAAGTTACTTAAGCTCCCTGGGCCTTTTTTTCCTCTTGTCAAAAATGCGGGAAAGGGTTCCTGAGGGTCTTAAAGATCTTATGAATCTTGGCCATTATTAAAAAGAAAGTTAAGCAGAAAAGAAGTTAAAAAAGAAGTTAAGCACCAAAGAAAGCAGGAAGGTGTGTCCGTCTGTGTCTGTCTTTGTGTATTTTACTGAAGTTACTGACTATGTAATTAACAGAGGTCAAGATACTCTTTTTTCTTTGCTTGGATTGGCTGCTCATAGTATGTCCTTATAATAGTTTCCAAACTTTTCTTTCCTTTCTTTTTTTTTTTTTTTGAGTTGGAGTCTCACTCTGTTGCCCAGGCTGGAGTGCAGTGGTGTGATCTTGGCTCACTGCAACCTCCACCTCCTGGGTTCAAATGATTCTCCTGTCTTAGCCTCCTGAGTAGCTAGGACTACAGGCGCCCGCCACCACACCCGACTAATTTTTGTATTTTTCAGTAAAGATGGAGTTTCACCATGTTGGCCAGGCTGGCCTTGAACTTCCGACCTCAAGTGATCCACCCACCTCAGCTTCCCAAAGTGCTGGGATTACAGGCGTGAGCTGCCATGCCAGGCCAAAACTTTGCTTTTCATAGGAAGGAAGGAGTGTATCAGAAATACGATCTTTATGCTTTAAGATTTTAAGATGTGTCAAAGGTTTAGTGACTAAATAATACAGGGTCATGGCTAATCTGGTGGATTCACGGTGGGGCTGAGATGAGAAATGGGATGTGTCACATGTCCCAGTGCCAGGTTTTCCATAGGGGAGTAACTCATTTGATTTTCACAAACGTCTCAAGAGGTGGGAATTATTATCCTCATTTACAGATAGGAAAACCAAGGCTTAGTAAATGGTAAGGAGACTGCCACAGAAAAGAGCTGGCTGAGCTAGGATTTATTCCAGGCCTGTCTGCTTCCAAAACCTATGGATTTCCCATTCTACTTAACTGGGACCAGTTGCCATGTTTCCTTGGAAAATGGACACTTAACGATTGTTTAGAGGCTGTGGTCTAATCCTCAGAGTAATTTAGGGCTGATGGACAGTTAGCAACAATGTTAGGGGAAAAAGTCCCTGCCATTCTATCTTGGCAGAGAACACAGCAGCCATGGGTCTTCACAGGAAGAAATACAGGGAAAGGCCAGTGACGGATCAGTGTCAATGCTGGATGTGGCATAACATCAAGGTTTGATTATAAACCCTAAGATAGTGGGGCTTTAGAGAAGGACTTTAGGCTATGCAGAGTTCAGAACGACTCTCACAAGGGTGTTTCAGAGTGGTGATAGGGAAAGGTACAAAAGGAAGCAGTAGGGGGGCAAGATAGAGGGTTCAGGGTCAAGGAGGATTTAACCAGAGTCCCTTCCTCACCTGTGGAGTTGACAGACCTTGGAGTCATTCTACAGCCTTGAACTAGCAGTCACAGGGAAGGGGCATGTGGAAGCCTACAGCGTGCTGTGCTCATTTGCTCAGGCACAGGTGGGCAAGTATGGCTCCGGGAGCCTTTACCTTCTGAGGACGATGGGCTCTCTCTCTCTTTTTTTTTGTGACAGACTTTTGCTCTTGTTGCCCAGGGTGGAGGGCAATGGTGCGATTTTGGCTCAGCGCAACCTCTGCCTCCCAGGTTCAAGCGATACTCCTGCCTCAGCCTTTCAAGTAGCTGGGATTACAGGCCTGCGCTATCTGGCTAATTTTGTATTTTTAGTAGAGACGGGGTTTCCTCCATGTTGGTCAGGCTGGTCTCGAACTCCCGACCTCAGGTGATCTGCATGCCTCAGCCTCCCAAAGTTCTGGGATTACAGGCGTGAGCCACCACACCCAGCTGACAATAGGCTCTCTGCTAACCAGCTCATCTCTGTGGGGCAGGAGCCACAGGTTGCTGTCATTCATGGGATTTGCTACCAGACCTCCCGAGTGAGGATTGATAGCTTCTGGACTGAGTTAGGATGTGAGCAAGAGGGAAATTCAGATGCCAGCAGAATTAAACTACGTAAATACAGAGACAGAAAGATGGAGTGTGGGAGAGTGGGGGAGAGCCAAAAAAACAAACACGCTGTGGAGAGTCCTGAAGCTTGTATGCAGCAAAGGGAGCTTCTTAGATAGCTTCCTGCTAACAAATATATAGCTTATATTCATTTTTCAGAGGTTGGATTTACTTAAAATAATTTCAAGGAGGTAAATGGTAAACATGTGTAGTGGAGTACAAAAATACATTCCATGAAAGATCATTGTTCTTCTAACCCCAACCTGCAGGTCTCTGTCATTCCAGGATGATTTACTGCATGTACAGGTGTATGTGTCTGTTTATCCTTTTCATATGTATATATAAAATATTTGCATAATTAATATAGTGGAAGTATATCGTTCCTACTTGTGTCTAATTAGCTTTTTTCATTTACTACAGCTGAGAATTTTTAGTGACCTAGAATTCCACTGTATAGATGTGAAGGCCAGCCAGGCGCAGTGGCTCATGCCTGTAATCCCAGCACTTTGGGAGGCCAAGGCAGGTGAATCACCTGAGGTCAGGAGTTCTAGACCAGCCTGGCCAACATGGCGAAACCCCGTCTCTACTGAAAATATAAAAATTAGCTGGGCGTGGTGGCACACGCCTGTAATCCCAGCTACTCGAGAGGCTGAGGCAGGGGAATCTCTTGAATCTGGGAGGTGGAGGTTGCAGTGAGCTGAGATTGTGCCATTGCACTCCGGCCTGGGCGACAGGGTGAGACTCTATCTCAAAAAAAAAAAAAAAGAAAAAAAGAAAAATAGATGTGGAAGGCTACGATTTGAAGTTATGCAGTGAGAGGTGAAAGTTGTAGGAGTTGTCATGGAATAGTAAAACCTACCAACGTGGCACACCTTGGGGCAAGTTGCTAACTTTCTACTTTCTAATACCTGATGTCTAGTGTTTACTAGGTCAGTAGCTTAGTGAAATTTAGTCAACTTTTATTTATTTATTTATTTTTTGAGACACAGTCTCGCTCTATCGCCCAGGCTGGAGTGCAGTGGCGCAGTCTTGGCTC
Organism: Pan troglodytes; assembly: GCF_028858775.2. NCBI lineage: Eukaryota > Metazoa > Chordata > Mammalia > Primates > Hominidae > Pan > Pan troglodytes. Next base: position 115,079,128 of record NC_072409.2, on the reverse strand, counting down.
ACTGCAACCTCCACCTCCCGGGCTCAGACGATTCTCTCACCTCAGCCTCTTGAGTAGCTGAGATTACAGGCGTGCGCGGCGATGCCCAGCTAATTTTTGTACTTTTAGTAGAGACAGGGTTTCACCACGTTGGTCAGACTGGTCTCGAACTCCTGACCTCAAATGATTGCCCGCCTCGGCCTCCCAGAGTGCTGGGATTACAGGCGTGAGCCACCGCATCTGGCCTTAGTAGACTTCAAAGTCCTTCAAGTTTCTTAGTTATCTCCTTCTGGCTCCCAAAAGGGCCAAAAGTGAAGAAGAGAAATGCTCGAGAATTATTGCCAAGAATATTGGCCAAATTCTGAGGCCACTTAGAAGGAAAGTAAGTATGGTTTCATTTGTTGGAGAAACTGGCCTCTCTGAGGATAACATATATTAGAAGAAAATCTCTAAAATCTTTAGCCAAAGATTGGCTAAGACTGACCAGATTAACTGGATAGTCTTTGAATAACGAGTGTAAAACATTTTTGTTGTTATTTTCTTACATGATTGTGGGTATTACGGTGGAAAGAAATAGTCTTTTGAAGAAATTCTGTTTATTGCTGTTGCTTGTACCAGCAGGATCAGTTGTTAGCAGGTACACTTTTTTTTTTGTTTTTTTTTTTGAGACAGTCTCACTCTGTCGCTTAGGCTGGAGTGCCGTGGCGCGATCCCAGCTCACTGCAACCTCTGCCTCCTGGGTTCAAGAGATTCTGGTGCCTCAGCCTCTTGAGTAGCTGGGATTACAGGCGCTCACCACCACCCGTTTAATTTTTGTATTTTAGTAGAGACGGGGTTTCACCGTGTTGGCCACGCTGGTCTTGAACTCTTGACCTCAAGTGATCCGCCTGCCTCGGCCTCCCAAAGTGCTGGGATTACAGGTGTGAGCTACCGTGCCTGGCCGCAGGTACACTATTGATAAGCAAATAGTTTATTCCCAGCCATTTTTGGAGTATTCAGAAAAAAAAAAAGATAAATGATTTTGACTCTACATGACAAATAATTAACGACAAATTTACATTTTTTTCCCGGTGGTTTCATGTTTTGAACTTTAGCATAAAACGTACTTTTTTTTTTTTTCGAAAGTTATTAGCTGACTTAAATCTCAGGTCTTCTTCCTCTTTGTAAATGTAGGCTCCTCTTTGTTTTGTTTTATTTAATATTCTACTTTTTCTTCAGCCTCCCTTGCTCCTATAGAATGCTGTTTGACACAGTATTTAATGCTAAGGTCTGCATGGTTCTCTTCCTCTCTTTTTCTGTGCAGAAGCTGTCAGATGAAGGGTTGCATTGTAGATAATTCAGTTCTGCATGTGTGTCCTTTGTAAGGACCTGAATGTTATCTCTCTTGGGGCCCTCCCTTTTGGAGCACCGGGGACTTCCATCCACACTCACATTCACCCTCCCCCAGATCAAACCACCTCGGGCCCCCCTGGGCAGCTCCAGTCTCTTCTGTGGCTCGTGGCCCAGTTTCAGTCACCTTTCCCCTGTTAGAAGGATCAGTCAGGTCTGTGTCTAATATTGAAGGGGCCTTTCCTTCACTTTTCTTCAGCAGTTACTCCACTTGGAGAGCACACAGTGAGAGAGCACACGCCAGTTGGGAAACACATTGTGTCGTATGTTTAAGTGCTTAAAAGTTCATAAAACATGAAATGTGTTCGTTTGAAAATGGAATAGTATCCCATGCAGTTTTTACAAGTAAGAGATATGGCTGGTGAATTCACAATGGAAGATAGTTGTTTAAATTAAAAAAAACAATTTTTTAGAGCAGTTTTAGGTTCACAGCAAAATTGAGAGGAAGGTACGGAGATTTTTTTATATACTCCCTGCCCCAACACATGCAGAGCCTCTCCCACATTACCAGCATCCCCATCAGAGTGGTGCATTTGCTAGCATCGATGAACTTACATTGATGCATCATTGTCATCCAGAGTCCGTAGTTTGCATAGGGGTTTGCTCTTGCTGATGTACTTTTTAATGGGTTTGCACAAATGTGTAATAGCTTGTGTCCATTGTAGTATTCACAGCATTGCCACTGTCCTAAAAATTCTCTGTGGGGTTATTTAAATTTAAGATAACATTTTAAACATTTTAGAGTTTTTTGCAAATTTTTATTTTATTTTAAATTTTTGTTTATTTAATTAATTTTTTTTTTTTTTGAGACGAAGTCTTGATCTTGTCTCCCAGGCTGGGGTGTAGTGGTGTGATCTCGGCTCACTGCAATCTCCGCCTCCCAGGTTCAAGCGATTTTCCTGTCTCAGCCTCCTGAATAGCTGGGATTACAGGCATGCGCCACCAAACCTGGCTAATTTTTGTATTTTAAATTAGCCACTCCCACTAATTTTTATATTTTTGGTATAGACAGGGTTTCACCATGTTGGCCAGGTTGGTCTTGAACTCCTGACCTCAGGTGCTCCGCCTGCCTCGGCCTCCCAAAATGCTGGGATTACAGGCATGAGCCACCAGGACTGGCCATTTATTTAGAGACAGGGTCTCATTCTGTCTCCCAGGCTGGAGTGTAGTGGCTCCATCATGGCTCACTGCATCCTCCAACTCCTAGGCTCAAACAATTCTCCCACCTCAGCCTCCCGAGCAGTTAGGACTACAGGTGCACACTATCATGCCTGGCTAATTTTTAAAATTTTTCTTTTTGTGGAGACAGGGTCTCTTTTTATTGCCCAGGCTGGTCTTGAACTCCTGGCTTCCAGCAGCCAGGAGTTGAACTCCTGCTTCAGCTCCCAAAGTGCTGGGATTACAGGTGTGAGCCTACACACTAAGCCCATTTTTTTTTTAAATTTTTCAAGAGACAGAGGTTCGTTCTGTTGCCCAGGCTGGAATGCAGTTTGAGGCAACCGTAGCCTCAAACTCCTGGACTCAAGTAATCCTCCTGCCTCAGCCTCCCAGGTAGCTGGGACTACAGGTGCACTACATGCCCAGCTAATTTTATTAATTTATTTATTTTTGGGAAACAGAGTCTCACTCTTGCCCAGGTTGGAGTGCAGTGGCGTGATCTTGACTCACTGCAACCTCCACTTCCCAGATCAAGTGATTCTCGTGCCTCAGCCTCCTGAGTAGCTGGGACTACAGGCGCATGCAACCATGCCTGGCTAATTTTTGTATTTTTAGTAGAGACAGGGTTTTGCCACGTTGGCCAGGCTGGTCTTATCTTTGGAGTTTTCTAATGTTGTAAAGAAGGAAATACTTTATTCAAATAAGCAATAAAAGCGTTTTATACAAATTGGATTGAGACTTTATTTTTGAAAGAGTCTGGCCACTTAAGTGAAATGAGATCCGTTTGATTTTAGACAGCTTTCAATTAAAGCTAGAATACGAAATGATATTAGATTAAGAAAAAGCTTTTCAGATAAAAACATTCCCAAATTTTACTTTCAAATTAAACAAATTTTCAGAGTTTCTAGCAAAACAAAACTCCTTTGTTTTTTGTTTTTTGTTTTTTTTGAAACAGAGTCTCACTCTGTCACCCAGGCTGGAGTGCAGTGGCATGATCTCGGCTCACTGCAAGCTCCACCTCCCGGGTTCACGCCATTCTCCTGCCTCAGCCTCCCGAGTAGCTGGGACTACAGGTGCCCACCGCCACGCCCGGCTAATTTTTTTTGTATTTTTAGTAGAGACGGGGTTTCACCATGTTAGCCAGGATGGTCTCAATCTCCTGACCTCGTGATCTGCCTGCCTCAGCCTCCCAAAGTGCTGCGATTACAGGGGTGAGCCACCATGCCCGGCCAGGGACTGATGGCTTTGATAGCCTATTTTAGATAGTGTCTCAATTTTGTTTATCTCAGGGATAGTCTTTGCTTATATGTCAAGTATAGCAGTTTAATTGGTCAGATAGAAACTTTCTGTGGATAGTATTTTAATAAAGCAATTATGAAAACAAAGTGCATAGGAAGTAACCTACTTGTCTACCTTTGACTAGAAAGGAAATTTCGGAAACATCTAGAGCCAGGAAACATGTAAATACAGGGGTTAAAGTTACAAATAAATTTTATAACAGCATATTAAAAAACAAAAACATTTGATTGGTTAACATCTATGTCTCCCTTGTGAAAATCTAATCTTTAAGGACAAACACTGCATTTTATCCATTTCTGTATAGTACAGTACCTGGCTTTATAGTTAATGGTCAATAAACCATTGCTGAATGAATAAATGATGGTTAAATTTGAAGCTGTATTTTAAAATACTAGGTAAGTGATCTGAACCCACCTGTAGACACCAGAGAATAAAACTATTGATGTTCAATGTACATTTTTGTTCTGTGATATTTTAAAAATATATCTGAATTTTTTTTCTTTTTGAGACAGGGTCTCGCTTTTTAGCCCAGGCTAGAATGCAGTGGTGCCATCTTGGCTTACTGCTGCCTTGACCTCCTGGGCTCAGCAGTTCTTCCCCTTCAGTCCCCAAGTACCTTGGACTACAGGCACGTGCTACCACTCCTGGCTCATTTTAAAGATTTTTATAGAGATGGGGATCTCGCTGTGTTGCCTAGGCTGGTCTCAAACTCCTGGGCTCAAGTGATCTTCTCACCTTGGCCTCCCAAAGTGCTGGGATTACAGGCATGAGGCAGCATGCCTGACCTCTGAATTTTTTTTTTGAGATGAAGTCTTGCTCTGTCACCCAGGCTGAAGTGCAATGGCATGATCTCGGCTCACTGCAACCTCTGCCTCCCAGGTTCAAGCGATTCTCCTGCTTCAGCCTTCTGAGTAGCTGGGATTACAGGCGCCCGCCACCATGCCCAGCTAATTTTTGTATTTTTAGTAGAGACGAGGTTTCACCATGTTGGCCAGGCTGGTCTCGAATTCCTGACCTCACGTGATCCACCCGCCTCGGCCTCCCAAAGTGCTGGGATTACAGGTGTGAGCCACCGCGCCCGGTGACCTCTGAATTTTTAAGGTGATTAAAAATTCAAATGTAGTTTAACGACTTAAGATGTAATTCATATACCAGGTAATTCATCTGTCTCAAGTGTACAATTCAGTGTTTTTTAGTAAATTCACAAGGTTGTACCACAGTCACAAGAATCTGGTTTTGGAACATTTCAGTCACTCCCCATGTACTCTTCACTCCAATCCTAGGCAGACACTAATAGATTTTCTGTCTCTACAGAGGTGTCTATTCTGGAAATTTTATATAACTGGAATGATAAGATGTGTAACCTTTTGTGTCTTACTTCTCTTACTTAACCTGATGTTTCTAAGTTTATCCATGTTGCAGCATGTATTTTTAATTATTATTGTTCCTTTATATTAGTAATATTTCATCATATGGATATATACCACATTATTTTTCTGTTTATCAGCTGATGAACATCTGGGTTGCTTATGGGTTTTGGCTATTATGAGTAATGTTGCTGTGAACTTGTGTGCAAGAGTTTTTGAATGAATGTATGTTTCATTCTCTTGGGTATATACCAAGTAGTGGTGTTACTGAGTTTTATGTTAACTCTGTCCTTAACGTTTTGAGGAACTGCCACACTTTTCCAAAGAGGCTGCACTATTTTACATTCCTACCGACAGTCTATGAGGGTTCCAGAAAATTGAAACTAAGTTTTTTTAAGTTACAAGGGAAGATGCCTTTATCCTGGCAAGCTACAGGTAATTAAAACCCTGCGAGAGTCTCTCATGACAAGTTTAGATTATGAAGGATTCTTTAGGTTTGCATTTTATTATCAATAGATACATGTTAATATTCAGGCTGGGTGTGGTGGCTCACACCTGTAATCCCAGCACTTTGGGAGGCCGAGGTGGGTGGATCACCTGAGGTCAGGAGTTTGAAACCAGCCATGGTGAAACCCCGTCTCTACCAAAAATACAAAAATTAGCCAGGCGTGGTGGCACATGCCTGTAATCCCAGCTACTCGGGAGGCAGAGGTGGGAGAATTTTCTGAGCCCAGGACGTGGAGGTTGCAGGGAGCTGAGATTGCTTCACTGCATGCCAGCCTGGGTGACAGAGCAAGACTATCTCAAAAAAAAAAATATATGTGTATATATTGAATATAATATGTATATATATATTCAGTCTTTGAAAACGTTCCTTTCTTACTTGTCACAGAGTTTATATTGAAAGGAACAGTATTTGTGGAAGTAAAGCAATTCATAAAGGGACCTGGAGAGAGTTTTTCTTTGCTGTAGCTGTATTATTGGTTGGTAGAAATATTGGTATCTATAGGAAGGGCTAAAGTAACATTTTGGACTTTGGGTGACATGTGTTTCCTGAAAACGAGGGAGCAAGAATTCTGTTGCCCTAAAACTTGGCAGGAATAGTTTTAATCTGTGAGTTTCTTTTTTTTTCTATTATTATACTTTAAGTTTTAGGGTAGATGTGCACAACGTGCAGGTTAGTTACATATGTATACATGTGCCATGTTGGTGTGCTGCACCCATTAACTCATCATTTAACATTAGGTATATCTCCTAATGCTATCCCTCCCCCCTCCCCCCACCCCACAACAGGCCCTGGTGTGTGATGTTCCCCTTCCTGTGTCCATGTGTTCTCATTGTTCGATTCACACCTATGAGTGAGAACATGTGGTGGTTGGTTTTTTGGCCTTGCAATAGTTTGCTAAGAATGATGGTTTCCAGTTTCATCCATGTCCCTACAAAGGACATGAACTCATCCTTTTTAATGGCTGCATAGTATTCCATGGTGTATATGTGCCACATTTTCTTAATCCAGTCTATTATTGTTGTACATTTGGGTTGGTTCCAAGTTTTTGCTATTGTGAATAGTGCCGCAATAAACATACGTGTGCATGTGTCTTTTAATCTGTGAGTTTCTAAAATTGGAAAACCACTGTCACTCTTCTGGGGAGTGAAAGAGAAAACCCGAGAGTTGGTGAAAATGGACAGCTGTCCTTCATGTGGCCAGTGGGAAGAGGGCAGTTCACAAAGACTTTCAGACCTGGTTGTAGCATTGGGGAACTTTTACAGGTGGTGACACTAGGTATTGTCCTTGTATTGTGCTGCCTTACACTTGCTGCCATAGGGAACTTTTGGAAGGTCACAAAGGTCATCTGTGTCATCAGTGTCACTTGGTTACTCAGCAGCATCCCCCTGGAGTTCTTTGACTCACATATTCCTGGTTACCTGGTGGTTTGAGGATCCTGTCCTGTTGATCACCCCTCAGGTACCTACTTACTTTTGGAGTCTTGTGAATGCCTTTTTGTCCTCTTTTTATATTAATTAACTTATTTTTAAAAACTCTCTTTTATTGTGGTACAATATGCACAACTTAAAATTTATCATTTTAGGCTGGGCGCAGTGGCTCACGCCTGTAATCCCAGCACTTTGTGAGGCCGAGGCGGGCAGATCACCTGAGGTCAGGAGTTCGAGACCAGCCTGACCAACATGGCGAATCTCTGTCTCTACTAAAAATACAAAAATTAGTTAGACATGGTGGTGGGTGCCAGTAATCCCAACTACTTGTGAGGCTAAGGCAGGAGAATCGCTTGAACCTGGGAGGCGGAGGTTGCAGTGAGCTGAGATCGCGCCACTGCATTCCAGTCTGTCTCAAAAAAAAAAATATATATATATGTATTTATCATTGTAACTATTTTTAAGCGTAGAGTTCAGTGGTATTAGGTACATTCACCATAATGTGCAACTGTCACCACCATCCATCTCCAGAACTTCCCAGACAGAAACTCTGTACCCATTAAACGATTATTTCCCATTTACCCCTCTCATGAACTAACTTATGACTGAGGCCAGTCTCTATTGCATGCCCAGCTTTCTTGAAAGTTCCCTGGCTTCTGAAATCACCTGTAGACTCACATGAGTTAAGTGAGTTAAGATGATTCCTTTGATCTCTGCCAGCATCCTTTCTTGGCTCTCTTAACTCCCAAATGTTTCCTGTATTGCTGACTTCTTTCTTTGTTTTAAGTGCTGCTCTAACCTGTGCCTCTTGGGTAATGGGGGGCTCCAAAGTCTATAAAATAACTGAGGTTTATAGGGAACGGATGCAGGGGACTGTATACTAACACCTTATGCAGTACACTGTAAATTCTGCCTGATGATCTGGACTCTGAGCCTAGGAGTGCCCTTAGTTGTACCGTGAAGCAAAGGAAGTGGAGTAGCGGTGCCTGTGGGTCCCCTGGGGCTCTCAGTGCTCTCTCACGGAGTCTTGACTTGTCACGGTCCCTTTTGCGGTTGTCAAAAGCAGCTATGCAAATGTATATGTGCATTTCTGTTTCAGCCTGAAGGTGTCTTCACTTTCCAAATGATAAAAAAATCCAATTCAGTGTTTTTGAGTCTCCTATGAAAATTCACATAAATATTGATTACTGTTGTTGAACCAAATTACACTTCAAACCAAGTTTATGCCAGTCTCTAAAACGTCTGCAGGCAGACTTCACAGTTGCTAATCTGGTCTCATTGTACAATACCACTGAACATGCTTTCCAGAAAAAAATGTATAAGAAACTCTTAAAGTAGGCTATAAATAGCTGGCAAGTTGTGAAAAGAAAATAATCAATTCAGTATTACAGTAATAGCAGATTTTCTGATGTTTATTGGCAGTAAGGGTTCTTAGATACTGCTTCAGCCATCCATTGCCATTCAACGTATAGTAACAGATGATTTCAATGTTGATTTCAGAACTTATAAAAATTGCCGTTAACTACCCGTTAACTCTAGTCCTGAGGTTTTAGGGTTTATCTAAAATACGGGGTAGGGCACGGTGGCTCACGCCTGTAATCCCAGCACTTTGGGAGGCCGAGGTGGGTGGATCACTCGAGGTCAGGAGTTCAAGACCAGCCTGGCCAACATGGTGAAGCCGCATCTCTACTAAAAATAGAAAAATTATCCGGGCATGGTGGCGCATGCCTGTAGTCCTAGCTACTTGGGAGGCTGGGGCAGGAGAATGGCTTGAACCCTGGAGGCGGAGGTTGCAGGGAGCCGAGATCGTGCCATTGTACTCCAGCCTGGGCGACAGAGCGAGACTCTGTCTCAAAAAAAATTAAATACATAAAAAGTAAAACAAAATACATAAAATACAAATTAGTTCAGTGAAGCAGATTGGATTTATCAAATGGCAATGAATGTTTGCTGAATTGGATTGAATTCATCTCTGCTGGAGAGTTTGCTGTCTGAGCAAGATTTCCTCCCTCACTCTTCTTACTCTGTTTTTTCATTTTACTTCTTTATTCGTTCAACAAATGTTCATTCTATGGCTGCATTGAGCCAGATCCTATTCTAGGTGCAGGATATATAGCAGTGCATATATCTCTCACATGGATCTTATATCTCTTGGGGGCTGCCAGGGAAGACAGTTGATAAACAAGTACATCAATAAATAAGATATTTGCAGTAAGTGGTAAGTGCTGTAAAGAAAAACAAAGTGATATGATGGATGTGACCAAGGGGACACGGGCTGTTTTAAATAGGGTGGTCAAAGAAGGGAGGTCTCTCTAAGGAAGTTAAATCAGAACTAGTCCCAAATGACAGTGAGCCATTCTCATCAAGACCTGGGGAAAGAGCATTTGAGGAGGAAGGAGCAGCAAGGTGAGACTGTGCTGAGGCAGGCAGCTGTGAGCCTGAGTGCTTTGAGCACAGGGTGACACCAGTGGGGTTGTGTCATGGGCTCATAGCAGTAGGGCGCACAGCTGCCTGTGTATACCACGGAAAGGGTTGGGAGTTTAGCATGAATGCAGTGGACAGCCATTAGCTATTAAAGCAGTGAATGGTGTGATCTAATTTACTTTATTTATTTATTTAGTATTTATTGATCATTCTTGGGTGTTTCTCGGAGAGGGGGATTTGGCAGGGTCATAGGACAATAGTGGAGGGAAGGTCAGCAGATAAACATGTGAACAAAGGTCTCTGGTTTTCCTAGGCAGAGGGCCATGCCGTCTTCCGTCTTCCGCAGTGTTTGTGTCCCTGGGTAGTTGAGATTAGGGAGTGGTGATGATTCTTAAGGAGTATGCTGCCTTCAAGTATCTGTTTAACAAAGCACAATTTGCACCGCCCTTAATCCATTTAACCCTTAGTGGACACAGCACATGTTTCAGAGAGCACGGGGTTGGGGGTAAGGTTATAGATTAACAGCATCCCAAGGCAGAAGAATTTTTCCTAGTACAGAACAAAATGGAGTCTCCTATGTCTGCTTCTTTCTACACAGACACAATAACAATCTGATCTCTCTTTTCCCCACATTTCCCCCTTTTCTATTTGACAAAACCGCCATTGTCATCATGGCCTGTTCTCAATGAGCTGTTGGGTTCACCTCCCAGACGGGGTGGCGGCCGGGCAGAGGGGCTCCTCACTTCCCAGACGAGGCGGCGGCCGGGCAGAGGGGCCCCCCTCACCTCCCAGACGGGGCGGCTGGCCGGGCAGGGGCTGCTCCCCACTTCCCAAACGGGGCAGCTGCCGGGCGGGGGGGCTCCTTCAGACGGGGCGGCCGGTTAGAGACGCTCCTCACCTCCCAGACGGGGTGGCGGCGGGGCAGAGACACTCCTCAGTTCCCAGACGGGGTGGCGGCCGGGAAGAGGCGCTCTTCACATCTCAGACGGGGCAGCCGGGCAGAGGGGCTCCTCACATCCCAGACGATGGGCGGCCGGGCAGAGACACTCCTCACTTCCTAGACGGGATGACGGCCGGGCAGAGACGCTCCTCACTTCCTAGACGGGGTGGCGGCCGGGAAGAGGCGCTCCTCACTTCCCGGATTGGGCAGCCGGGCAGAGGGGCTCCTCACATCCCAGACGATGGGCGGCCGGGCAGAGACACTCCTCACTTCCTAGACGGGATGACGGCCGGGCAGAGACGCTCCTCACTTCCTAGACGGGGTGGCGGCCGGGAAGAGGCGCTCCTCACTTCCCGGATTGGGCAGCCGGGCAGAGGGGCTCCTCACATCCCAGACGATGGGTGGCCAGGCAGAGACGCTCCTCACTTCCCAGACGGGGTGGCGGCCGGGCAGAGGCTGCAATCTCAGCACTTTGGGAGGCCAAGGCAGGTGGCTGGGAGGCGAAGGTTGTAGCGATCCGAGATCACGCCACTGCACTCCAGCCTGGGCAACATTGAGAGCACTGAGTGTGCGAGACTCTGTCTGCAATCCCGGCACCTCGGGAGGCCGAGGCTGGCAGACCACTCGCGGTCAGGGGCTGGAGACCAGCCCGGCCAACACGGCGAAACCCCGTCTCCACCAAAAAATACGAAAACCAGTCAGGTGTGGCGGCGCGCGCCTGCAATCGCAGGCACTCGGCAGGCTGAGGCGGGAGAATCAGGCAGGGAGGCTGCAGTGAGCCGAGATGGCGGCAGTACAGTCCAGCCTTGGCTCGGCATCAGAGGGAGACCGTGCAAAGGGGAGACGAGGACCGTGCAATGGGGAGGGGGAGGGGGAGGGGGAGGGAGATTTACTTTCTTAAAATATCTCTGCTCTTGTGTGGTGGTGTTTGAAGGGAACTGGGTGAGAGATTGATGGGAAGGTCGTGCTGTTGTCCAGGTGAAAGGGAGAGCTGCTTAGGCTGGGGTGGTGGCAGTAGAGACGGAAAGAAAGGCTGGGACGGGAAGTCTATACTGGGGGTACATTTAAGTGTAGTTTTGGTGGGTGTTGTCAGTGGTATTCCCTTCTGAGAGTGGCTGCTACAGTGCAGCCAGCACTAGGTTGTTGGGGTTTTCCTAGTTAGGTGAGGTTATGTACATCACTGTGGTCAGGTGAATAACGGCCTCCCAAAAGATGCCTGTGCCCTAATCCCTGGAACCTGTGAAGTTGGTACCTTACATGGCAGAAGGGACTTTGCAAATGTGATTGAGTCAAGAGTCTTGAGATGAGTGAGATGATCCTGGATTTTCCGGATGGGCACAATCTAATGGCATGAATCCTTAAAAGTGGAGAGCTCCCTGGGTGTGGTAGCTCATGCCTCTCATCCCAGGACTCTGGGAGGCTGAGGCTGAAGGATTGCTTAAGCTCAGGAGTTTGGGACCAGCCTGGACAACAGCGAGATCAGGTCTCTACAAAAAAAAAAAAAAAAAAAAAATTAGCCAGGTGTGGTGGTGGGTGCTTTTAGTCCCAGCTGCTTGCGAGGCTGAGGTGGGAGGATTGTCTGATCCCAGGATTTCAAGGCTGCAGTGAACAGTGATCGTGCCACTGCATTTCAGCCTGGGTGACAGAGTGAGGCCACGTCTCTTAAAAAAAGAAAAAAGGGCAGGGGAAGTGTGGACAGAACCTTTCCTGGCTGCAACTAGAGATGCCATGACAGAAGACACAGGAGAGTTTCCAGGCTTGACAGAGACTTGACCTGCTATTGCTGGCTTTGAAGGTGGAGGAAGGGAACCCCTCAGCCAAAGAATATGGGAGGCCTCTGCAGGCTAGCAACAGCCCTCAGCTGACAGCCAGCAAGGAATGGGACCTAGTCCTGCTAACACACAGGGAGCTGAACTCTGCCAACTAACTGATTGAGCAAAGAAACAGTCCCTGCTAGAGGCTCCAGAAAGAAATGCAGCCCCACAGACACCTTGACAGAGACTGGCGTCACATTTCGGACCCACAGAACTCTAAGATAGTCAATTTGTGTCATTTACGCCACTAAATTTCTGGTGATTTGTTAACACAGTGAAAGATGACTAATGCAACTGGTATAGTTTATAATCTAGATTTCCCTTGTTAGTGGGGTTGAACATCGTTCTGTATGTTTAAAGGCCATTTGTATTTTATTCTCTGAACCATCTATGTCCTTTGCCCATTTCTCTGTTGATCCCGGCCAACATCGAGAATTTCCTTATTTATTGTGTAGATTGGCCCTTTTTGATATGAGGTGCAAGTTTCCCCCGACTATTTGGTATTTTAAACCAGGAAACTATATGAGACTGGCAGGGGACAGACTGCGGGGTGATAGGAGTCCCAGGACTGAGTCCTCGTCACTGCATTCTTTGGAGGACAAGCAGAGGAGCAGAGAAGCCTGTAACTTTTCCACTTCCTGTTGGTAGGCCATTCTTCAGTCCAAATGAAAATGGCCATAGAATGGCTAAACCAATGTGTTATTTGTATTCTTTTAACTTCTTCTTCTTCTTTTTTTTCTTTTTTTTTTGAGACAGTCTTGCTTTGTCGCCAGGCTGGAGTGCAGTGGTGTGATCTCGGCTCACTGCAGCCTCTGCCCCTCAGGTTCAAGCGATTCTCCACTTCAGCCTGCCGAGTAGCTGGGATTAAAGGTGTCCGCCACCACGTCTGGCTAATTTTCATATTTTTAGTTTCACCATGATGGCCAGGCTGGTCTTGAACTCCTGACCTCAGGTGATCTGCCCGCCTTGTCCTCCCAAAGTGCTGAGATTACAGGCGTGAGCCACCATGCCCAGCCAGTACTCTTTTTTTTTTTTTTTGAGACGGAGTCTTGCTCTGTCGCCCAGGCTGGAGTGCAGTGGTGCGATCTCGGCTCACTGCAAGCTCTGTGTCCCAGGCTCATGCCATTCTCCTTCCTCAGCCTCCTGAGCAGCTGGGACTACAGGCGCCTGCCACCGTGCCTGGCTAATTTTTTTTTGTATTTTTAGTAGAGACAGGGTTTCACCATGTTAGCCAGGATGGTCTCGATCTCCTGACCTTGTGATCCGCCCACCTTGGCCTCCCAAAGTGCTGGGATTACAGGCGTGAGCCACCGTGCCCGCCAGCCAGTATTCTTTTAACTTCTATTCCTCAGTTCAGTTTTAGCCATGAGTAGGTCTCAAGTTTTAAGCCAAAAGCTTCAATGACTAAACCATTTCATAGTTATGGTTTGGAAGTTTCACAGTTCCATTCATTATATAATAAACTGTGGTATGGCCATGATGCAGGAATGGGGAGATATACTGTCCAGTCACGTATTCTGGTTTCTAGAGGCTAATCTTATTCTTACCAGTGTGGTCAGTGAGCATGGAATTAGAATGCACGTTACCTTCAGCTATGTCAGAGTCATTTTACTGTTTGCGTTGATGTGGAATGAGCATTGTCATTATTCCTGCATGACGTTTCCAGGTTTTCCCTGAGAGAATGGTATATGGCTTGATCAAAGTTCTCGAATATTGAAGACACCTGGGAAAAGAGATTTGTTGTTATCTTGATAACTTTATACCTGGAAAGGACTCTCAGTGAAAGAACCTAAGATCTGGAGTCAAAAGACCTGGCTCAGTTTCTTAACCACCTCTCTGATTTTCAGCAGTTCATTTAACTTTGTCTATTTGTTCATTTGTGAAATGAATAAAATAATAATATCTATCTAGTATATCTTATAGAATTGTTAGAGTGCTCATTTTTTTCTTAAGATATGTATGGTACTTAATTTTTCATAAATATATATGATATATATGAAATATAAGGTATTTATGAAAAAATACCTTTGTACACTGTGATGAAGTACATGAACATGTCATAGAGCTCACATTTCAGATATTAATAGGAGGAGCAGATGAATGAGCCCGGATATGATTTATCCTGTAGCGATAAACAAGTTTTTGCAAAAATGAAGCTACCTGAACAGATACAACAAGAATTACATCTTTGGGTGAGGATTACATAATCCATCACATTTCACTACACCCCCAGTTGCCAGGAATCTCAGAGACACATATTAATGCTCAAACATGGTAAATGTATTAAACCGTCCCATTAGAATATAAGTATTCCTCCTCCTTTTCATGACCTTCTTTTCTTTTTCTGTTTTGTTGACTTCGCTGATAGATGCCTTCAGTATTAGCCATCTGTCATCCTTTCAAAAGACAGTGAGGGCAGCGCACGGTGGCTCACACCTGTAATCCCAGCACTTTGGGAGGCCAAGGTGGGCGGATCACCTAAGGTCAGGAGTTCGAGACCAGCCTGGCCAACATGGTGAAACCCTGTCTCTACTACAAATACAAAAATTAGCTGGATGTGGTGGCGGGTGCCTGTAATCCCAGCTGCTCAGGAGGCTGAGGCAGGAGAATCGCTTGAACCCAAGAGGCAGCAGCTGCCGTGAGCCGAGATCCTGCCACTGCACTCCAGCCTGGATGACAGAGTGAGAGTCCATCTGAATAAAAAAAAAAGAAAAAGACAGTGGTGGGTGTTTCATAACCACACAAATACTCAGGGCTCTGAGATTGGGACGTTACCTTTAGCAGAACAGGTAAAGCAGCATCAATGCACATTTAGAAATCGTCAGGACATTGCGTATCAGATGAAGAAGCAGGAGGCATCAGCACTGGCCTGCGGGTGGGACAAGGGAATGTCATAATATTTCAGACCCCTTGACGTCACCACCTTTAAGAAGCAATATGGGGAAGCTGAACTAGGTGTGTCACACTGCGATCCATTGCAAAAGGGACTCATTTACCCCGTGGTGGGGATAGTATTTTAAAGTGTTTAGTTTCAGAAGTTTTCCTTCTTGAAAACACTCTCAAAACTTGTGTTTACTTGAAAATAAACCGTGTCAGATTTTTCATTAGGGGCAAAACAGAAAGCAACGAGAGAGTCTCAAGGATGCTATTGGGCTGATACACTGATACCAAATGCAGTGGATGGGCAAGGAAGTAACAAGCGGAAGCAATGTATGTACACGGTGCATAATTCCTCTTTAGTGAGTTTGAGATGTGTGTGAGACTGTCCCATGGCTTCCCACCCCAGGAGCTGCTACCTTGTAGAGTCCAGTCATCCGCTTGATGAGGGTGGTGTTCATTTTCCTTATCACCCTCTCCCTCAATTTTTATCTGAGAGATGGAATTATGAGTTACAGGAGGAAGGAGTAAGAGGCACATCAAAGCCTTTTTGTGTGGCTTTGAATAAGGGGCCTTATTGGTTTGGGGTTGTTAGCTTTGGGTGTGCTATTTTCATCATGAAGCACCTGGGGTTTGTTTTTTTCTAAAAGATGTAGATAAACTAGAGAGAATCCACGGGAAGGGCAACAAAAATGATGTATGACTTGGAGAGAAGGAGAATGACAGTCTATAAATATTTGAAAGGTAATATAAAAGAGGGAGAGAGATTATTTACAGCAGTGGAGAGGAGTTTGACAGGGAACAAAAGCATGCATCTAGGAGCAGGGGGAAATTGGGTAGGACTGAAAAAAAAACAAAGCATAATAAGGGTGATTAAGCAAAGAAATGTAATTCTCACATTAGTTTGTGTTTCCAGGATGCAGGATGGTAGGAGGAAGAAGTGACGTTTGTCAAACTGAAGATCCACACACGACTATGAATCACGTTTTCCTAATTCCTCTCTGTGAAGGCAGGAGAGCGGGCAGTGCTTTATTCTGTGCCTCCTAAGCATGCAGTCGGTTTAATTCTCAACTCTTTGGCATTATGTTTTCATAGGTGGTAGTAATACTTATAACCCGAGTAGCTCTCATTTACCGAGTGTCTGCCTTGTGGCAGGTGTTGTCTTAGCTGCTTTGTTATTTATATTCTCATTTGATCTTTATGGCAACTCTGTAAATAGGAAGTATGTTTTTCCAATTATAGGGAAATTGAGGTTCAGTAACTTCCACAACATGGCATGTGTATTAAGTGGTGGAGGCGGAACTCAAACCCGGGTCTGTGACCCACAGCCCGTGCTCATGCCCTACATCGGGCTCCATTACTCTGTCATTGTGGTCATGAGAGTAGTAACTGGGACCCAGTAGGTGGCCAGGTGGTTTGTGTCTTGGTACAAGGGTAAGTAAAATAGTTGATGTCCAAGGCTCCCTTTGCTTTCTTTTTCTCTTATTTTCCATTCTTGAGATATATTTTCTCTGTAAGTGCTGTGTTATTAACATACTACATTTTATCAATCTGTAAATTAAGTTATACTATAGGCTTTTAGTCATCTTTGTGGTTATATAGTGATATGTACAATCTCACTTAGGAAATCAACAATTGTTGTTTTTTATTTTGAGACAGGGTTTCTATCGCCCAGGCTGGAGTGCAGTCGTGTGATCACAGCTCACTGCAGCCTTGACTTCCTGGGCTCAAGCAGTCTTCCTACCTCAGCCTCCTGATTAGCTGGGACTACAGGCGCAAGCCACCATGCCCGGCTAATTTTTGTATTTTTTTGTAGAGACGGGGTTTTACCATGTTGCCCAGGGTGGTCTCAAACTCCTAAGCTCAAGCGATCTGCCTGTTTCTGCCTCCCAGAGTGCTGGGATTACAGGCGTGACCACTGCACCTGGCCTGAAAGAAAGTATTTTACAAGGCAAGCATTATCCTGGATCTTACAGGGTATCTCTTAGCTGTATTCTATATTTGCCTCAGCTTTCTGTCTCTGATATTTGATAATATCCGGTGTATTGATGATTGCTTTAAAAAAACAAAATTCACAGAATTCTTCACTACTTAGAATAAAAGTGAAGAGCTGTGTGTCTGGGTTTTTCGTGTCATTGCAGGAAGTTACCGAACCTGGAATCAAAAGGCCTGGGTTTCAATCGCAGTTCCAGCTATGTTTCTTTGTGAGCTGGGCACCTTTCTAAGCACAGCTAGCTCCTCTGTCTTGGGCCATTGTACCTCCTGGTCTTCAACCTTACAAGGTTATCGTAGGTAGCGTTTGAAAGAATATACATAAAATGTTGTTTATGAATTGCAGAGTATACTTAAATGAAAAATGTTAAGTTTAAAAGTTAGCATCGGCTGGGCACGTTGGCTCATGCCTATAATCCCAGCACTTTGGAAGGCCAAGGCAGGTAGATGGCTTGAGCCCAGGAGTTTGAGATCAGCCTGGGCAACATGGTGAAGCCCCATTCCTACAAAAAATAAAAAAATTAGCTGGGTATGGTGGCACACACCTGTGGTCTCAGCTACTTGGGAGATGCAGGTGGGAGGATCACCTGAGCCTGGGGAGGTTGAGGCTGGAGTGAGCCATGATCGTGCCACCTCACTCCAGCCTGGGTGACAGAGTGAGACACTATCTGAAAAAATAATAATAATCAAAATAAAAGTTAGCATCCTTTATATTAGCAGCTTTTTTCTTAGTGCAGCTCCTCTTGGTAAAACTCTGATATAGTTTAGGGATGGTTGAGGCTTCTGAGGAAGTTGACATCCAAAGGACCTTGTTAGATTTTTATCCGGGGGCAGAACAGAAAGTACTAAGTGAATTTCAAGGATATTCTACTAAGGCCACAGCTTTTGCCTCTTCTTCCCCTTTCCCTATGGTGACATGCAATGGAGACCATGCCAGATCTTAAAGGTGGATGGCATAGAAATCAAAATGTGGCTCAAGGCACTGGCATATTCATCTACACTTGCATTGTGAATACAAAGGTGTACTCATCTACACCTTTCCATTTGCCAATTCTCCTAGCTGTTCTCCGTAGGAATTACCTTCCCTTTAGAATTGTGTACCTTTTAAAATTCAGAACTTTTTGAATTTCCGTCTCCGGGTCATTGCTCCTAGTTGTTGTCTCCAGTGAATTCTTCTCTAAAGTCATCCCTAGATTACTTTTACTGTAAACTGTAATGATTTGACTCTGGCCATATTTCTCCCAAGGTCTCCTATCTCGGTTACTTGTAAGGCTACTCCTCCCCTCTCTTGTTCTCTTTGATCTTTTATAATTGGCTTAAAGCTCTCTATATTTAATCTGCAGTGACTTTGTTTCTCCTCCCTATTTTGGCTTTTTCAATCCCCGAGAATTTAATAATCTGTTTCTCATTATTTTCTATTTTTTCTTAAGGTGTCGCATTCTCTGTCGCACAGTTAATAGTCTTTTCTCCTCTTCTCCCCATTCGGTTTATATTAGCTATTAATGCAAGTCTGCATTGTGTCTCTATTTTGGCTTGTAATAAAGTCCTGTGTATTCTGTGGAGTTGGTGGGCTTCCTAGTTACAGACTTGGCTAAACCTGAAGACCCCTGCACGTGTATATGGTAATGTTGTAAAAATATGGCCCTGGAGATAAACAGTTGAGCACCCAGTTTGTATTGAATGAATAAATTTCTTAAGTTTTTGAGAGCTTTCTCTTAGAAGTTGACCTTTTGGGGGCAAATTACTGTGACTATTCAACATGTAAGAAAGAATAGCTTGCCGGGCGTGGTGGCTCACGCCTGTAATCGCAATACTTTGGGAGGCTGAGGCAGGTGGATCACCTGAGGTCAGGAGTTTGGGACCAGCCTGGCTAACACGGTGAAACCCCGTTTCTACTCAAAATACAAAAAATTAGCTGGGCGTGGTGACGTGCACCTGTAATCCCAGCTACTCGGGAGGCTGAGGCAAGAGAATCGCTTGAACCTGGGAGGCGGAGGTTGCAGTGAGCCGAGATCATGCCATTGCCCTCCAGCTTGGACAACAAGAATGAAACTCTGTCTCAAAAAACAACAACAATAACAACAACAACAACAACAAAATAGCTCTGGTAGCTATCCTGTGGCCTGTGGTTGACTTTTTGATGAATCCTTCCTGTGACAGCATCCGTCATAATTTTTTCACTAAGCTTAGCTCTTCAGCTGTGAAATCCTTTTAGCCACAGCATTGTAGTCTCTTCTCAGAAGGTTAAGCTTTCTGATACTTTTTTAGTCTGTCACTTTTCTGGTCTCTGTTGGGTCCAAGAAAGAACCCCTGGTGAGTCTAAAGGCTTTGCTTATTTTGTTCTTTAAGCTTAGGATCCCATATTTCTCATTTTCTTGACTTTTTTTTTTTTTTTTTTTTTGAGACAGGGTCTTACTCCGTTGCCCAAGCTGGAGTGCAGTGGTGTGATCATGGCTCACTGCATCCTCTAGTCCTGGGGCTCAGGTGATTCTCCAACCTCAGCCTCCCGAGTAGCTGGAACTACAGGTGCACACCGCCAAGTGTGGCTAATTTTGTGTGTGTGTGTGTAGAAACAGGGTTTCGCCATGTTGCCCAGGCTGGTTTTAAACTCCTGGGCTCAGCTGATCCTCCTGACACCCAAAGTGCGGGGATTACAGTTGTAAGCCATTGTGCCCATACATTCAAGCCTTTTAAAACTGTATTATTGGGTTTCAGGGGGTCTTTGAACCCAAGGTCTGGCTCTATTGCCCAGGCTGGAGTGCAGTGGGGCAATCATGGGCACATTGCAACCTTCGCCTTCTGGGCTCAAGCCATCATCCTACCTCAGCCTCCTGAGTAGCTGGGACTACAGGCGTGTGCACCACCATGCCCGGCTAATATTTTGTAGAGACGGGGTTTTGCCACGTTGCCCAGGCTAGTCTTGAATTATTGAGCTCGAGCAATTCTCCACCTTGGCCTCCCAAAGTGCTGGGATTACAGGCATGAACCTGGGATTACAGGCATGAACAGGTAGCCCGGCTGGTCTTTGAACTCTTTTTTTTTTTTTTTTGAGACTGAGTCTCGCCCTGTCGCCCAGGCTGGAGTGCAGTGGCACAATCTCGGCTCACTGCAAGCTCCGCCTCCCAGGCTCACGCCATTCTCCTGCCTCAGCCTCCAGAGTAGCTGGGACTACAGGCACCCGCCACCACGCCCGGAGAATTTTTTGTATTTTCAGTGGAGACGGGGTTTTACCATGTTAGCCAGGATGGTCTCGATCTCCTGACCTCGTGATCCGCCCGCCTCTGCCTTCCAAAGTGCTGGGATTACAGACGCGAGCCACCGCGCCCAGCTAACTTTTTGTATTTTTAGTAGAGACGGGGTTTCACCGTGTTAGCCAGGATGGTCTCAATCTCCTGACCTCGTGATTCGCCCGCCTCGGCCTCCCAAAGTGCTGGGATTACAGGCGTGAGCAACCGTGCCCGGCCGGCCTAGTCTTTGAACTCTTAAAGCTGCATTTCTTTTGGAAGATGGCCCAGCATTTTTGTCTGATTCTTCAAGGAGTCTGTGACCTAAGAAGTATTAAGAACCACTGCTTTGAGTTTAAAACGATGGCCCTTTTCCAACAACTACCATTTCTTGTTATATTTTCTTCATCTCTCTATATACCTATTTACATTTTTCTATTGATTTCTGAGTAAATAGGAAGCAGAATTTATATTATTTGAGACCCTTCTAAAAATAACTTACTGAGGTATAATTTACATGCCATAAAACTCACCATCTTTTTTTTTGTGATGGCATCTCACTCTGTCACCCAGGCTGGAGTGCAGTGGCATGATTTCGGCTCACTGCAACCTCTGCCTCCCAGGTTCAAGGGATTCTCCTGCCTGAGCCTCCCGAGTAGCTGGGATTACAGGCGCCCGCCACCATGCCAGGCTAATTTTTTGTATTTTTAGTCGAGATGGGGTTTCACCATGTTGGCCAGGCTGGTCTCGAACTCCTGACCTTGTGATCCACCCGCCTTGGCCTCCCAAAGTGCTGGGATTACAGGCGTGACCCAGTGCGCCCAGCCAAAACTCACTATCTTAAGGTGATGTTTAACATATTCACAGAGTTGGGTAAACATCACCACTATCAAATTTTAAAACATTCTCATACCATCTCCAAAAAACTCATACCCATTACTGGTTACTCGGTTTCTTCCTTCCCCCAGCCTCTGGTAACCACTAGCCTACTTTCTATCTGAATAGGTTTGCCTATTCCAGACATTTCATGTAAATGGAATCATACACTGTGGGATTATTTGTGTCTGACTTCTTCCACTTAGCATGTTTTTGAGGTTCATCCGTGTTGTAGCATATTTCAGGACATCAGGACTTCTTTTTATTACTTACCAGTATTTTATTGTATGAATATACAACATTTCGTTTACTCATCAGTTAATGGAAAACATTTTATGTTCAAATTTTTGTGTAAATATACGTATTCTCTTGTGTATATACTTCGAAGCGGAGTTGGTGGTTCACGTGGTGAGTCTGTGTGTAACATTTTGAGGGACTGCTGAGGTTTTTCAAAAGCGGGTGCACCGTTTTCCATTTCCAGCAGTGTAACATACATTGACACAAAAATTTGTTCGTCTGGGCCAGCTGATTGGACGATGTCCCCCCACATTAAAGGCAGATCTTCTCTACTCTGTTCATGGATTCACTTGCCAGTGTCTTTCGGAAACACTCACAGACACCCCCCAGAAATAATCCTTGAGCAATTTGCTAGGTAACCCTTAACCCAGTCAAGGTGACATCTAAAATTAACCATCACACCATCCTAGTGAGCACGAAGTGGTATTATTTGTGGTTCTGATTTGCAGTTTGCTGATGGCTAATGACGTTGTGCATCTTCTCATGCACTTTGTGCCATTTTTGTCTGTCTTCTTTAGAGAAAATGGTTATTCAAGTCCTTTGCCCATTTGTAAGTGTTTTTTGTTTGTTTTTTTAAGTTTGAATTGTAAAACACATTTCTATAAGCATTTTTTTTTTTTTTTGTGATGGAGTTTTGCGCTTGTTGCCCAGGCTGGAGTGCAGTGGCGCAATCTTGGCTCACCATAACCTCCACCTCCCGGGTTCAAGTGATTCTCCTGCCTCAGACTCCTGAGTAGCTGGGATTACAGGTGCCCGCCACCACGCCCAGCTAATTTTTTGTATTTTTTTTTTTTTTTTTAGTAGAGATGGGGTTTCATCTTGTTGGCCAGGCTGGTCTCGAACTCCCGACCTCAGGTGATCCACCCACCTTGGCCTCCCAAAATGTTGGGATTACAGGCGTGAGCCACCGCGCCCAGCCTCTATAGACATTTAATGTTCTTAGGTTATCGCTAGGTCTTGTGAATGAGTGAAATAAAGGAAGGGAAACCCTTTAGCTTGGCAGTGGCAAAAGTGAGGTGAAAGGCAGTGGAAAGGTGTTTTAATAAGTGGGGGAATGGCCTTCTAATGCCTTTTAAGTATTGTATTGTCCATTTGGAGAGACTAAGGCTAAAGATGACCTGCAGGGAGAGAACAGACAATGCATAGATTTGGAAGTGAGAAAAAGAAAAGAAGAGAAAAAGTTCACCTTCTAGTACTCCCGCAAAAATTCAATTAGTAGGGGAAAAGAAATATAGGAAGTGGGCATATTTAACTTGGAAGTGGAAAGTACCTAAAAGCTCTCAAGGAAATAAATTATTCCTACAGAGTATGGTGACCATGTATTTTGTATTTCTCTTAAGATTAAATGAGGAAACAAATTTAAAATGTAGTCCTTTTGGTAAGTGAGATTTTAGCATTGGCATGGTGCTCTCTCAGCTTTGAATAGGGGATAGAATCTCATTTCTCCTCATGTGTATGATTCTCTTTGAAGGTAATGAATGAGTCAACAATACCTCTTGAAATTTTTTCCCAGTCTTGAGATTCTATTAAATCATTTTGTTTTGTTTTTTGAGATGGTGTAAGTTTTGATTCATGGATCAGAACATCAGGATCATTTGAATAGTTCTCAGAAAAATCATAGCGCCTGCATCTAATATTTATACAGTTGAGATATAGATTGGGTCCCTTTTTATATCTAGATCTAGTTCTTGCTTTGTTTCCCCTTCATTGTCATTTTCAGCCCTTTATTTGTTTCTGAACTTGTATATAAGTTTATTATACACAATCTTAATATATACAGCAAATGTGTATGAGGCACACACAAGCCTTAAATACATGTCTGTGCATACTACGTTAGATATTCTTGTTAATGATGGCAACTGCCATAAACTCCCTGCTCCTAGTTAGAAAAAGGGCCATGATGCCTGAAAGGAATTTGGAACAAAGCAGTACCCCTTTCTTCAAATCTTGATGCCTTAATTTCTTGAGTGAAATTTAGGTATGCATCCTCTCTGTGGACACAAAAGGAACTTCCTTCTTGGCTGTCTTGGCCTTCCTTCCTCTCTTCTTGGGACTTCTCATAACCCTGTATTAAAAACAATAACAACAACAAGTTAATCTTCTTTTTTTTTTTTTTTTTTTTTTTTTGAGATGGAGTCTCGCTCTGTCACCCCAGCTGGAGTGCAGTGGCGCTATCTCACTTCACTGCAAGCTCCACCTCCCGGGTTCATGCCATTCTCTTGCCTCAGCCTCTCGAGTAGCTGGGACTACGGGTGCCCGCCACCACGCCCCGCAAATTTTTTGTATTTTTTTTAGTAGAGACGGGGTTTCACCATGTTAGCCAGGATGGTCTGAATCTCTTGACCTTGTGATCCACCCACCTCAGCCTCCCAAAGTGCTGGGATTACAGGCGTGAGCCACCGTGCCTGGCCAACACTTAATCTTAAAACCTGTATGTTTGTAGGAGTATGTGCTTGTCGTTCTGATAATGGCCCTTCCCTCATTGTAAATTTTAAAAAACATGTCTTTATTCTCTTACTCTTAAAACCAGTATTGTTTCCGTGATGGAATAAACCTTGAGAATTGTGGGTGAGGCTAGTGGTTGACGCAGTTACAGATGATACCAGGTGCTGCCCACAGACTTTGCAAACTCACTTTCCACAGATAGGGCTCCCAGACCTGGGCCCGACAGCTTTAGAGTCTTTGTCCTTCTCTGACACAGG
This sequence comes from Pan troglodytes, assembly GCF_028858775.2. Classification (NCBI taxonomy): domain Eukaryota; kingdom Metazoa; phylum Chordata; class Mammalia; order Primates; family Hominidae; genus Pan; species Pan troglodytes. The sequence continues at coordinate 115,054,855 of NC_072409.2, read as the reverse complement.
CCGGACCCTCCCCACAGAGATTTTCCTAGGTTCTGCATCTATTTTGATTACTGTCACATAGTTTTTGATACTTGAGAGGTATCAAGACCTTGTGAGGTAAAATTTCAGAAAGCATGTTAGGTTTCTGGTGATCCAGATGTACAAATTCTGTACAATGAAGATCACCAAATGAGGAAAATGAAAATATATGGATGATGGTGTGACTATAGTTGTGGGCCAGTTAGATAGCTTCTGTCATGCTGTTTGTGTCTTGGTTGCCATAGAGACATTTTAGCTAACAAGCCCAGCATGGCTCTTTGTAGTCATTTCTTTCAGTTCAGATTTGATTTTCTTTTCAGGTAAGATTTTGAGACACGTGCATGTGTGTGTATGTATGTATGTACGTGTACGTGTGTGTGTGTGCATATATATATGTGTGTGTGCATGTGTGTATGTACACACACATATATATATACGCTCATATCCCAAGTTACCAGAGCCTTCAGGGCTTTTGAACTGCTGGAAAATAGCTGCGTCCAGTGTTTAAAAGCCAGAAGCCCCTGTCTCTGGCCAAAAAGAGGTGCCACATGTGATTGGCAGAGCTGTGTCACCTGCCTGGCTGGGAACTCGAGTTCCCGCCCCTACACTGGGGATGCTGGAGTTGACACAGTATGGCATGCTTTGCTGCACCCTTTTATCCCTGTGGTTAGTGGTAGATTTGGTGGAGCAGTTAGCCCTAGGAACACAATTGAGAGCTGGGTGACAGGTCTTCTTACCTGGTTCCGAGTAGCTTGTGTATATCCTTTGAGAACAGCACAACATAGTTAGGTTAGCAGCAGCTGGCAGTGAGGCTGCAGTTTCCAAGTACAGAGCTGAACAAGAAGCCAGAATTTAGAGGGAGCTGCTTCCAGGATAAGGTAGAAGAGCCCACAAGTCAGGGGCTTTGGGCCAGTGGGAAGTGACCTGGGGCCAAATCATGACTCTCAGCCACTGCCTTACCTGACATTCCCTGCTGAAAAGGAGAAAAGGCCTAGACCATCACAGTCTGTCTTTGGAGCTTAAGAACTTGACCTCTGTGCTTGACACACTCCCATGTGAGTGCTTAAAGTTAGTAGTCATTTATATTCTTTTCCAGGAAACTGCTGGGTTGACTCCTCGTCAATAGGCTTTTTTTTTTTTTTAATCTATTGAGACAGAGTCTTGCCCTATCATCCAGTCTGGAGTGCAGTGGTGAAATCATAGCTGACTACAACCCCCACCTCCTGAGCTCAAGTGATCCTTCCCCACTCAGCCTCCTGAGTAGCTGGGCCTATAGGCTCGTGCCACTATGCCCAGCTATTTTAAAATGTTTTGTAGAGATGGGGTCTCGCCATGTTGCTCAGGTTGGTCTGGAACTTCTGACATCAAGCAATCCTCCCGCCTTGGCCTCTTGAAGTGCTGAGATTACAGGCATGAGCACTGTGCCCAGGTGACAGGTGTCTGAGAATATCTGTCAGCCAGACTCCACGGCTCCCTTTTCCCCTTCTGACACGGCGTGGTAGGCAAGTGTGAGGTCTCAGAAGAGGCTGCCTCAACCATGGTCCCACTTCCATTACATGTGTGTCCTCAGACTTGCCACTTGAACCTCCCCGGGTGTAGCAACAAGGGATAAAATGACCTCCAAGGACTTCTCTGTGGTCACATTCTGTGAAAGGCTATTGGATTTAAGTCTCTGTGGTCACATTCTGTGAAAGGCTGTTGGATTTAATTCTCTGTGGTCACATTCTGTGAAAGGCTATTGGATTTAATTCTCTGTGGTCACATTCTGTGAAAGGCTGTTGGATTTAAGTCTCTGTGGTTCACCTTCCCTGACTTTGGTAAAAATGATGGTTGAAAGAATGGATGAATTTTTATTTGTAGAATCACCTTCTTTTAATGTCAAAGAAGCTTTATGCCAAAGGAATAAAAAAATTGAGTGGTCTCGTTCCCAGGATATACATACACTCTGCTGAACAGTTTTTGAACCGTGTAATACCTTAGAGGTATGTCTAACCCCCCTGGAGGGTGCAGTAAGGGTTCTGAAGGAGGCGATGGTAGAGGAGACAAAGAAATGCCAGCAAGTGGCTAAGCATTTGGTGGGCACATGTATGGCCAGCAACCCTGTTTGCCCCTTTTCTTTCCCTGCTATTTATGTGGAAAAGCAAGCTAAATGTAAAGCTGCACTTTTTGATGTAGCACTAGATGTCAATTCTAGCATTAATACTTTAAATCCATAGGGAATCTGCACATCTCATTTCAGTCACTAATTTGAACAGAACTCCTCCCATTCCAAAAAAAGAAGCTAAATATGGAATTGTATATATCGAATTTAAGATGTAAAGTTTCTCTGTGTCTCTGTTCACTTTCCCGGTAGCAGTCTTTAAAAAGCACGATACAATTAAACAGCAGAATCAAAGCAAAGGGAGTATAAAGGGCTCCAGATAATTCCCAGTTAGGGTTATCAGCTCCCACACAATGGAGAGTTGATCATTTTTCCTTTATTTTAGGGAAGGTAAAACTCCATGGAGGTGAGAAAAGTACACCTGGAAGAGATCTGAAATATTCCTGATTCTGGATAAGTGTGCCTGTACAATGACCCATGGTTGGCTTTGGAATATACCATTAAAGTACTGGAGGTCAGAAAAGCTTCCTTCACAAATTTGGTTAGGTGGAGCAGGTTGCTAAAACATCCAGCAACCCTGGAGGTCATAGACCAGGCTAGGAGAAATAATTATGCATGGTAATGGGCAATTACAGATAATGGCCTTCCGGGGGTGGCAGAAAATACACAGCCCCACAGCCTTGCCTGGAATGAACATTGAATAGCACATTAACTTTATAGCAAGCTAAAAGTTCAGCCCTGGAACTGCAGCTGCTGCCCCCCCCCGTCCACCCAATAAAAATGTCTGCCTGTCTTAAGGTAATCACAGGAGTGGCTGCACTTCTCAAAAGCAGAGTCGAATAAAGGAGGAGGTAGGGCTGTGGGAGACAGACTTTGGAAAAGGGAAGGAATGGTGCACTCTACTCCACTGGGTTGCATTTGCCTCACTAAGTAGAGGTGGTGGCTTGCAGGAGGTGCACAGTAAGCAGTTGTTGCTTTCCTGGCGCCAGGTTTGTGTTTGACGTTTAAAATAGCCCTGTCATGATTGCCTTGTGGGAGAAACACATTGTTCCCGCATTTCCTGATTATGACTTTAGGGAGTAATATCACACCAAACGCACTCAAGGCTACTGTCTGACCTCAGAGAAGGCCAGGAGTGGAAGATTCCAAGTTCAGCTGAGCTTGGGAAGCCTGGCCAGGTGCAGCCCAGCCCTCCTGCAGTACCCTAATGATGAGGATTTGGAGCAAGGATAACTTTGTGCAGAGTTATTTGGTGGCTCTCTTGCTTGATGGCAGAAAACGTTATCGCTTTGTTGTGATTGTGATAACAATAATAGCTAACATTTATTGAGCACTCAACACGTGGCAGAGCCTTTCTAAGTACATGTCTTCTCTCATATAATTCTCAAGTAGTAGTAGTATTTCTTTGCTACGTGCAAAGGCTGGGACATGCAAAACGTATATAACTTGCCCCATGATTGCATGGCATTAGATTTCAGATCCGATCAATTAGTTTTGCTTGGGACCAGTGCTCTCTACCTGAAGTTGTGCTGCCTGGCCATATTGTGTCATTCTTAATGCCTGTTTCATGGAAAGAAATATTTCAGACATAAGGATAAAGCCAGAGCTGCCTGGTTAGGACTTTATTGCTGTCTACTAATAACACAACCCTGAGAGCCAGCTCAGAATAAGATGCCAGGCTCTAATTCTCTCAAATCAGGCCCCCTAAAAAGACAGGGGCTGTTAAGATGGAAGTTCTCAAACTTTTTACTTGCAGAATCTCTCTACAACCTTAAAAAGTATTGAGGACCTCAAGAGCTTTTATTTATGTGGGTTATATCTATCAATACCATACTGGAAACTAAAATTGAGAAATGAAAAAAAAATTATGCTTTTAAAATAATAAACTCATTACCTCTTAGCATACGTAACATACTTCAATAAAAATTACTACATTTTTCCAAATTAAAAAAAAACAAGAGAGTGGCATTGTTTCACATTTTTGCAAATCTCTTTTACGTTTGGCTTAATAGGATGTAGGTGGGTTTGCATAGCTGCTGCTTCAGATAGGCTGTTGTTCTAATGGAAATACAGGAAGAAAATTCAGCTTCACGTAGATAGTTAGAAGAGGGATAGAAGTATTTTAATAGCCTTTTACATCATTGTCACTATTCTTTGATACTAGACCAAAACTTGACAAGTGGTAATTGCTTAAAGATTAGTTGTGATGTGGAAACCAAAACCATGCTAACGAACATTTTGTACTCTGTTTCATTAAAATCTATTCATCTGTCTCAGACTTGGCTTCCAAGATCAGACTAGATCTGCCGGTGTGTTCAAGGTGGTATGGCCATAGACTCTCTTGTACTTTGGATGGCTCTTTCATCCGTGTATGACTTTATAACATTATGCATTGGTCATTTGGGAAATATTACTTCACTAAGTTATGTACAACTTCCAAATGTTGACACATTTTATTACAAAATACCAGAAAATCACATTCACTAATACTACTACTGATCTTGTTAGAATAATCTTCAAATAATCTCAAGCTGTCATCCACATAGTGGGGGGCCATAAATTTTCTAAAATTCTAATTTTTACTTGAAAACTCACATTTCAGCAATAAATACTGTCAGTTGTTTTCCTTGAAGTGACAGGCTCACTTAGTTCATTTTCAAGAGAATGCCGCCAAATACCCGAGTTTCAATAAGTGTAGTTTGTCATCAGTCACTTTTCCAGGATGTGATGTTCCTTTAAGAAAAAGCAGTGAGTGTAGCTCTTCAACAGTTGCACAAATGTCCTTTTTCCTTTGGTGTGCAGAAAGGCTGTGTGAGTCCTTCCCATTGAGTCACACAGTTTTTGAAAAGACGTGTACTCTGAGGTACAGATTTGATCAAGTTACTCTTTCTTTCTGCTTCATCAAGGGCATCTTTAGCAAAATCAACATAACATTTTTAAAAAGTTTTAACATTTTCCTTCATAGCGATGAGGAATATGCGAGCATTAGTATACTTGGGTAGCTTGGGCTGGGCGTGGTGGCTTACACCTGTAATCCCAGCACTTTGGGAGGCTGAGGTGGGCGGATCACCTGAGGTCAGGAGTTCGAGACCAGCCTGGCCAATATGGTGAATCCCTGTCTCTACTAAAAATACAAAATTACCTGGGCATGGTGGCGCATGCCTGTAATCCCAGCTATTCAGGAGGCTGAGGCAGGAGAATTGCTTGAACCTGGGAGGCAGAGGTTGCAGTGAGCTGAGATTGTGTCATTGCACTCCAGCCTGGGCAACCAGCAAAACTCAGTCTCAAAAAAAAAAAAAAAAAAAAAAAGAAAAGAAAAGAAAAGGAAAAAAAGTATACTTGGGTAGCTTGCCGTGTGCTAAGGACCAGCGGTCTTCCCCACCCTTGCCGCTGCATCATCAGTGCCCGTCACCACAGCAAAAAAGGCAAATTACATCTTTATGTTATTGCAAAAATACTTCTGACCTCTTGGGCCCTCAGAAGGAAGTTGTAGGCCAGGACCTCCAACCACATTTTGACAGCTGCTGCGATAAGATGTAAGGGTGTGATTTCTTGACATCAAAGCACCAAGCTTGAATGGGTTTAAAGCAGTTCTCAACTTGCTCTGCCTGGGTCCCATTGCGGGAGGCTGTCACGCAAAGTGGTCTGGGGTGTGGCCTGATCATGGGGAATTCTATAGACCCCCCCACCTCCTCCTCCTGTGCAGCCAGGTTTGAAAACTTCTGGTTTAGAGGCAGGTTTTAAAACATTCTTGGTAGGGAGGGGGCTCTCCAGTCCTGTACAATTGGATAAGTCACTGTTCATGACAGCTGGGAAAATTTACAAGACAAATGCCTGATTGAAAATTGGCGATAATAAATTGAACTAGGTATAATCTTGAGTTGAACGGAAGCTATGTGAAACAATATGGTGAGGTATAATTCGGTTTCTTAATTGTATACATATATGTAGAGGTCCACTTACTCCTTCACATCACTTTCTGGGCCTGCAGGGACAAAGACAAAACATCTATGATCTTACTAGTAAAAGAAAGTTATAAAAGCAGGATCTGAATCCTAAATCTACATGGAGCTGACCATGAGCAAACTTAAACATGTATCTTTGCTACCTTCTGTCCAGCTCCCTACATGCTCTAGAGAGAAAGACCCTGATAAATTAGGCTTCTCCATTTTAAGTTGTTTGATTACAGTTCAGAGCAGATCTTTTCTGTGGAGACCTAAATACATGTACACAGTCAGTCAAACAAGTTCCTAATTTAAAACATCCTCAGTGTACGAAATATTTAAAAGGTTCAAGAAGGGATTCTCTGTAAGACGGCTTTTAGAATGTAGCCCTTCATGGATAGGAACTGTGTTGGGAATCATCCCTTTCTTCTTCTCCACCCCCAAACTCAAGCTTTCCCATTGGCCTGTTTGTGGCACAACCTGCTCCTCCAATCCGCTGGGAGATGTTGATAGAGTCCCAAACTGTCTGTGGTATCTTGCCAATGGTAGGACATTCTGAATTGGCCTAAAGAGAGAAATCTCTGTCTTGGCCGTGAGACAGGCTTTCATGGCCATGAGACATTGCCTTGGAGGGTCAGAGAAATGGCATTTCCTCCAAATCTGACTCTCATTGTAGGATTAACAGTCTTCCTCGGTGACGTGGGGGAATTCTGAGGCACAGGCAGAGGTGTGGAAGAAGGAGGAAGCTGCAGAGAGCAGGAATCAGGGCAGGGAGAGGCAGAAACCCCTGCAGGTGGAAGTGGGATCCTCCTAACTTTAGCATGCCACTGTGCCTTACATGCCAGCCTTTTCAGGCCCAATTAAGTTCCTCTGGGGGTGTGAAGGGGGATCCCAAATTCCATACCACTGTGCCAGGAGCACCCCCATTCTCCTCCTGCAGTGGACCCTGTGCTCTACCTGCTCTGCAGGCTCTTCTCTTAACCTTACTTGTGCCTCGAAGCTCTTGTTGTGTGTCTCCTCTCTTTCCTTGACTTGGAATTCCTTTCTTATCCTTTATACATCCAGAATGTTCTCTTGCTTAAAGGTGTCTTCTGGGAAACCTTTTCCAGTCCTTTACATTCTCCTTTGCACTGTTAATCACCTGAGCTCCTCCAGGCCAGGGATTTGCATTCTTCTCAGCCAACACTTTGGGAGTTGCTGCACACAATGGATGGGCTTTGACACTCGGCTTTTCAGTAGCCCCAGGGCAGCCTGTTTCAAATCAAGACCTGCTCACCTTGAAGGCCTGTGTTTGCTCAGCCTCATGTTTGTATTTTCCCGTCATCTTCCTGCTTGATTTCTTTGATCTGGTTGTGCTCAATGGCGCCCCCCTCTCCCCTGCATCTTTTTTTTGTTTGTTTGTTTGTCTGAGACAGTCTCACTCACTCTGTTGCCCAGGCTGGAGTACAGTGGCATGATCTCGGCTCACTGCCACCTCTGCCTCTCAGGTTCAAGTGATTCGTCTGCCTCAGTCTCCCGAGTAGCTGGGATTACAAGTGCCTGCCACCATGCCCGGCTAATTTTTGTATTTTTAGTAGAGACGGGGTTTCACCATGTTGGCCAGGCTGGTTTCGAACTCCTGGCCTCCAGTGATCCTCCCGCCTCGGCTTCTCAAAGTGCTGGGATTACAGGCATGAGCCACCAAGCCTGCCCACCCCACCCTTTTCACTCTTTCACTCTTTCCAGATTCCATACGCGTAGCCTGCCATCTGTCCCACATTGACGCTGCACTCCCCTTTGAACCAAGCCTGCTCCTATCTTTAAAAGCCAACTTCAGGTTCACTTTGCTGTGAAAAGAGTTCACACCAAGAAAAAAAAAAAGGAGCTGACATTCCTTCACAACCAAATTACGTTAAAAAGATAAGACAAAAATCTCTTCCTGGGAGAAAGGAGAAATAGGCTCTACCACATTCCATGTCTTGTGCTACAGGAGCGACACTAGTGAGCCAACATCAGCGGAACCTGTACTTTGAAGGTTGAGATGAATCCTCTCCCCTCAGTGAGGAGCATCCCAGTGCCATGAAATCAGTCATCATCGAATGACACAGCCTTTTAAAAAAATGCATTAACTCCCCCGACCCCCAAAAGGAGAGCCCGGGTGCAGCGACTCACACCTGTAATTCCAGCACTTTGGGAGGCTGAGGTGGGAGGATCACTGGAGACCAGAATTTGAGACCAGCCTGGGCAACATAGCCTGACCCTGTCTCTAAAAAAAAAAAAAAAAATTGCCGTGTATGGTGGCGTGCCCCTGTAGTCCCAGCTACTTGGGAGGCAGAGACAGGAGGATCACTTGAGCCTAGCAGTTGGAGGCTGCCGTGAGCCATGATCACACCACTGCACTTCAGCCTGGGTGGAGCAAGACCTGTTTCTTAAAAAAAAAAAAAAAAATGGGGAAAACAACTTATGCTTTTGCTATACCCTCGTAGCGCTCAACACAGCGTATTAGTTGGTGATGGATAGTTTTCAGACTTACTGGTGAATAATTTTGCCTGACTGGTATGTAACTCTGAAAACTCAGAAGATAAGTAGGACCAACACCATGCAAGATATGGGGTTACAAAGAGAAAATCTGGAGTATATAAATTAATGGTTTACATGACCTCATGTGAATCACAAGTAGTTTACTGTTTGTAAATGGTAAATTTGGTTTTGTGACCTTTTTTTACTTCATGCTGGAAACTGTGACGTTTGGTTTTTTCATGGAGGTGAGTGTGGATCCAGATTTGAACACAAAGGACTCAAAGTGCAACAACTTTGGGAATCATGACACCAGCAAAGAGGGGGGCAAGCCTTCACCCACCTTAAAATGAATTACTGATTAACTACTATTAATATGTCATGGGCCCAGAGACCAGCATATAACACTCCACGATCAATAAGGGTATTTATCATGTGCAGGTATTGATCCCTCATGAAGGAGTGAATCATATTTCACACTGCATATGTTAGTGCAAAAAAAAAAAAAAGTAGCAGAGGGATTGTGAAGCCCTATCAAAGAACTGGATGTGCAGAAGGTAAACGGGTGTTGCCATGAACATGAGTATTAGAATAAGAGGTGATTGAGCTCATAAGCAACATCTCTGCAGATGCATCTGAGGGGAGACAGTGAGCTCTGTTATGGTCTGTGGGACAAATGCTATTGGTAATTTTTCCAGATGTGTATTTCTTGAGTTCCTGTTGCTTTTCCGAGTGGTTGGATCCAGTCCTTCTGATCTTTTGTTCTTACTGCACAAATTAGGAGTATATACCAATGGTAACACTTAAAACATCTGGCCAGGTGCGGTGGCTCACGCCTGTAATCCCAGCACTTTGGGAGGCCGAGGCAGGCAGATATTTGAGGTCAGGAGTTCGAGACCAGCCTGGCCAACATGGTGAAACCCTGTCTCTACTAAAAATAGAAAAATTAGCCAGGCACGGTGGTGCACACCTGTAATCCCAGCTACTCGGGAGGCTGAGGCAGGAGAATCACTTGAACCCAAGAAGTGGAGGTTGCAGTGAGCCAAGATCACACCACTACACTCCAGCCTGGGCAACAGAGTGAGTGAGACTCGGTCTCAAACAAAAACAAAAACATCTAACTTGATATTTCCATTTGCATCATAACAGCAGATCTGAAATGGGAAAGGTTCTCTTGTCCCCCTTTTAGAGCGTGTGAAGGAGGCATGGCTTGCTTCTTCAGTGCCCCACTGCTCAAGCCTCTAGGGGAGCATACAGATGGGCAGGCTGTGGGGCTCCGACCCCATGGCAGTGTCTAGGGGTGAATGTTTACAGCTGAAGCCCCAGTGGGTGTGTGTTACAGGGTGCCTTTTAGTTTAGCTGTCTGTAGGTGGCTTGCGTTAGTCAGCTCAATTAGATCCTCTGCCTTATTGCAGGGATAGAGGGCTTTCTGTATCCCCTGGTTCTTGCCTTGGTGTACCAGAAGAATGAGATCACACGTGGGCTTGGAGAATGAGTGTGAGGTTTTACTGAGTGGAAGTAGCTCTCAGCAGATAGGGGAGTCAGAAAGGAGATGGTTTTCCCCTGGAGTCAGGCTGTCGAGCGGCCCGACCCTTCTCCTACTTCCCCAACCAAACGCAGCGTTGTTCTGCTGGTCAAATGGCCTAGGCCCGTCCGTGACCTGCCAGTGCCCATCAGTCTGCTCTCGACGTTGAGCTGCTTGCCTTCTTCCACCAATCTACTCGTCTCAATGCCCAGCCGCTTGTGTGTCTGCTCGCTAGGGTTTCGGGGGTTTTGTAGGCACAGGATGGAGGCATGGTGGTCCAGGGTGGTCTTGGGAAATGCAACATTTAGGTGGGAAGGCAGAAGTGCCTGTCTTCAGCTAGTCCATGGGCACAGGCTTCTGCAGTGGAGCCTTCGCAAGGGACCACGCCCACCTCTACCCAGCACTTCCCTGCCCACTTCTGTATCAGATCTACAGGTTGATAATTCTGTAATGGACTGTAAGGGACTACTGGTTAAGAAAGCCAGCACATTCTCTTGGAAAGAGTGCTGCTAGCTTTCTGTTATTATTCATTATAATAACACAGCACATTCTCTTGAAAACAATGCTGCTAGCTTTCTGTTATTATTCATTAAGCAATTTTGGCCAATTATCATTCTAGAAAAATAGAGAGTGAGATCTAGCTTAAGAATTTTCAGCAGACTCATTAAAATGTTTCCCTTCAATATACTTCTGTGGTTGCTGTACTTAGTTGTATTGGCCATGCAGTTTTAAAAGTCCCTGTTACAGTGCACACAAGCCATGGAGACTGGCAGGAGTAATTCATAGTCAGATCAAGGGACTTGATAAACATTGGTGCATTCAGCTCAGGTTCATGGAGCCAACTGTGTTTTTTTGTTTGTTTGTTTGTTTTTTATTTTTGAGCGGAGTCTCGCTCTGTCACCCAGGCTGCAGTGCAATGGTGCGATCTCGGCTCACTGCAACCTCTGCCTCCTGGGTTCAAGCGATTCTCCTGCCTCAGCCTTCTGAGTAGCTGGGACTACAGGCACGGGCCAAATACACGCCCGGCTAGTTTTTCTATTTTTTGAGATGGGGTTTTGCCATGTTGGCCAGGTTGGTCCCAAACCCCTGACCTCAAGTGATCCACCCGCCTCAGCCTCCCAAAGTGTTGGGATTACAGGCGTGAGCCACCGTGCGCGGCCAAACTGTCACTTCTTACTGTGACTTTTTTTTTTCCTGTGGCTCAGAGTGGGAATGGATATGGTTGGGGGAGCTTATTAATTGTATGTGGAAAACCACTTTTTGAAAACTTTATGTATATATAAATATATACATATTTTAAATTTTGTATGATAAATTTGTGTGTTTTGTGGCGTATCAGTTGGAAATATTACTTTTAGGTTTATCATCAATTAATAGGGACACTTAGGCTGGCCTGCCATCTTTGCTGACACCCCAGTGTTGAAGCAAATATTGCTGGCTTCTCTCTGGGGAGTTTGCTGTAGCATGGGCTGGACAGATGGTAGGTATACTCTGCTTATGCTTATCCTCTGGCAGTCTGGGCAAGGAATCGGATGTTCCTTCTGAAGCTGCTTATTCTATGATCACTCAGCAGTTGAACAAGCATCAAAAGGGAATCTGGATTGCTTTCCTGGTCTCTGGATGACAGATATTAACAATGTAATTTATTAGCTGGGCGTGGTGGCGGGAGCCTATAATCTCAGCTACTCCAGAGGCTGAGGCAGGAGAATCACTTGAACCTGGGAGGCGGAGGTTGCAGTGAGCCGAGATCAGGAGATCACACCACTGCACTCCAGCCTGGGCAAAAATGTGAGACTCTCTCTCAAACAAACAAACAAACAAACAATGTAACTTAGTTGTTTGGAGGGAATTCATAGAAAAGGAGATCTGCCAGTGATTTTCATGAAGTTCCTTCCTTTACTGTGGCCTCCTTGTGCAAGCTTATAGTGACTTCTTGCCTGGAGTATTTAAAGCACCTAGTCTATTCCCCCATCTCCTTATTCTCTTAGGTCAGTTTTTTGTGCTTTGACCAGATTCCCAAATATATTTCTGCTACTCCCTTGCTCTGAAAACCTTCATTGGTTCTAGAGAACTTGCTGGCCTGGCATTCACATTCAGGGTCTTCAGCAATTAACTCCAGCATAGCCTTCCATTCTCATCTGCAGTTGTCAGTTGTGAACTCTGCACTCCAGCCAGGCTCATCTGGTCACTGTGGCTGGAACGCGTCTTGTCCTTTCTCTCCTTTGCGACTCTGTTGACCTCCCTCATGACTCTGTTGGTATTATTCTCCTTTTTTTGAGTGTTTGCCCACTGTCTCTAAATCACCTCCACTCTGGCTCATCACTCACCGTGGCCTTTTCTGACACCTCTCTATATAGAACCATTTGGTGACATTATCTATACTGTCACTGCGGCACTTGGATTATTGCTTTGTAGATTTCCCAGTTTGCACCTAATTTCCCCAAATAGATGGCAAATTCTTAAGAAAAAATGTAATGTTTAAAGTATGTTTTTGTGCCTTTGACAACATTTAAAGAAAGCTTTGAACATAGTTGTTATATGATAACTAGTGAATGAATCAAATCTAAATATAAAAATACAACTTAAGGTCAAGAATAAATGATTTTTGTAACACCTGCTCCTCTGGATTACCCAGAAGTCTTCTGAAGAATATTAAATTTTGACTCTGCAATGTTTTCTACCTAACTGAATGCCTGACAAATAGTAGGTGCTTAATAAATATTTGTCAACTGGAATAAGCATTTGAATAGATGAATTAAGTTACTGTGGTTAGAGTAAATGAAGAAAGTCTGGATGTAAGCCATGAAACTCACAACCATTTGGCAGCGATACACACACAGTACATACAGCTTGGGATCTAAGCTCTGAGTGATTTAGGTAGAAGCCCACCTTTTCAATACAATGGAATTCTTTTTTTTTTTCTTTTTCCTTTTGAGACAGAGTCTTGCCCCATTGCCCAGGCTGGAGTGCAGTGGTGCGATCTCGGCTCACTGCACCCTCTGCCTCCCAGGCTAAAGTGATTCTCCTTCCTCAGCCTCCCTTAGTGGCTGGGACTACAGGCATGCACCACCATACCCAGCTAATTTTTATATGTTTTGTAGAGGGGTTTTGTTTGCCCAGGTTGGTCTCGAACTCCTGGGCTCAAGTGAACCTTGTACCTCGGCCTCCCAAAGTGCTGGGATTATAGCCAGGAGCCACCGTGCCTGACCTCATGTGTTGTATACTTTTATTTAATAGTCAGGACTGTCACAGCGATGCAGTCAGGGGCATGAAGGTATCTCATATTTTTAGGAATAGCGTGTGGAGCAGCTACTTTGAATTTTGAGAGTACAGCCATGTGTCTCAACAGTTTTAGCACATCAGAATCTCCTGGGCTGGATGCAGTGGCTCACACCTATAATCCCAGCACTTTGGGAGGGTAAGGCAGGAGGATATCTTGAGCCCAGGAGTTTGAGACCAGCCTAGGCAACATGGTGAGACCCCATCTGTATTAAAAAAAAAAAAAAAAAAGAATTTCTGGAGAGATTAGTAAAATTCAGATTGCTGGGCGCCATTCTTGGGGTGTGTGATTTTGTCAGTCTGTGGTGGGGCCCGAGAATTTGCATTTCTTTACGTTCCCAGGTAATGCTGACGCTACTGATTCAGGGACCACACTGTGCGAATCATTGGATTAGACACATGTAGCTTGACAGATATTCATTTCAACCTTTCCATGTACTAGCAGTGTTCATATAAATGCCAGGAGTTATGAAGCTGTTTTTAACACTGACTGAGAATTTTAATTGGGAATTTTAACATATAGAATTCGGTGGTTTATAAACATAGTACTTTGTCAAATCTGACTTTTTTAAAGTGGTTAAACATTTTAACAGCGTAAAGGCAGACATCTGCTCTTCCAAAGTTCAAATGGTTTTATTATTTAAATACTGGTATGGAACAACTTTTCCAATACATATCTCCTATTTATTCTTAAAGCTTGGTATAACTTGAAAGAGGAAATAAAATATGGGTAAGTGGAAAAGTGATGGTGTTGTTAACTAATTACAGTCAGCTGTTACAAAACAAATTATTGCTTTGACCTGATGTAGCATTTTAGTTGAGGTTTACTATGCAGTTTATTGAAGCCATTCTCTTGTTACCTTCAGAGTTATTACTGCCATTATTTTGTTGCTTGATAAACTGAGGCCTGATAAAAGGTTCAGATTAAGGTCATGCTGCAGAAATTCAAGAACTTGTGCTGTGCCCTGATTCTGGAATGCTGGAATCCTTGGGTTTCTATTTAATTATTCGTCTGCTACTGTATTTTGTTTTCTTTTTTAAGAAGCTTGCTTTTGAAAGGCAGGCCTTAAGTGGGAGGTATTCAGTGTTTTTTACTGCAGGGACAGGCCTGAGTGTCTAAAATGCCTTCCTAAATGTCTGTGAGATTGTATAGGAATGAACCATTAATGCTTATGACTGTGTGGTAGGATAGGTCATTTATTCTTTTTCTGACTTAGATGCTCATATAATTTATTAAATTTGAGAAGCTCATAAGGCTTTTGTAATCAGATAAACAATAGAGACATGACCTTGAAAACAAAAGAATGATATAGAAAACCACCACTTGACGCCACCAAACGTGTTTTTTTTTTTTTTTTTTTGAGCCGGAGTCTTGCTCTGTCACCCAGGCTGGAGTGCAGTGGCGTGATCTTGGCTCAGGCCGACTGAGCTGAGATCTCAGGCCGCCCGCCTCAGCCTCCCAAAGTGCTGGGATTATAGGCGTGAGCCACCACACCTGGCCCAAACTGATGTTTCAAATAAGAGAAAGGCCCAGTGGGGAAGTTAAGGAGGAGCGAATGGACATGTACCCTCTCCAGACTTGGGGGTGTGGAATAATGGCATTGGAATGTCTCATCTCATTAGCTGGGAAGAGGAGAGAAGAAAGGAAAGGAATAGAATAAAACAGTGGTTTGGGAGTGCGTTTACAGGAGCCTAGCATAGGTGGATTTGGTTTCCTTTCAGAGAAAAGTGACACCAGTGCTGACTTTAAAATGAGGCTTCAGAAATAAATTTTGTTGTAGATCTCAGCCAAACCTTCCAGAGCTTGCACTTTAGTCATGCCCTCCCCCTCCCTTGCATGTTTTTGTTTTCCCACACACTCAGCCAGTGGATGGTTTCTGGGCACCTTCTTTGGGCCATGCATTGTGCTGGAAATTTCTCTCATGAGCCAATTCTGTCTGCTTAAGGACACTTAAACCTCTTTACTTATTTCTTTATTTTTATTTTTTTATTTGAGACAGAGTCTCATTCTGTCACCCAGGCTGGAGTGCAGTGACGCGATCTCTGCTCACTGCAACCTCGGCCTCCCAGGTTCAAGCGATTCTCCTGCCTCAGCCTCTGCAGTAGCTGGGTCTACAGGTACGCACCACCATGCCGATGTCCGGCTAATTTTTTTTTGTATTTTTTTTTTAGTGGAGACGGGGTTTCACCATGTTGGTCAGGCTGGTCTCGAACCCCTGACCTCAAATGATCAGACCTACCTCAGCCTCCCAAAGTACTGGGATTACAGGCGTGAGCCACCGCACTCAGCCTTAAACCTTTTTAGAAAAGTGAAACAAGGCCAGGTGTAGTGGCTCATGCCTGTAATCCTAGCACTTTGGGAGGACAAGGTGGTTTGATCGCTGGAGCTCAGGAGTTTGAGACCAGCCTGGGCAACATAGTGAGACCCCATCTCTATACAAAAAAATTAAAAAAAAAAAAAAGCTAATAGCTTATTAAAATTCAGATTGCTTGAGCTCAGGAGTTCGAGATCAGCCTGGCCAACATGGTGAAACCCCGTCTCTACTTAAAAAAAAAAACAAAAATCAGCCAGGCATGGTGGCTTGCGCCTGTATTCCCAATTACTTGGGCTGCTGAGGTGGGAGGATTGCTTGAGCCCAGAAGGAGGAAGTTGCAGTGAGCCGAGATCGTACCACTGCACTCCAGCCTGGGCGACAGAGTGAGACCCTGTCTCAAATAAGTAAATAAACAAAATAAAAGTAAAACGACAAGATCTTATGACTCCCTGGAGCTTTTACTTTTTTTTTTTTTTCCCCAGACGGAGTCTTGCTCTGTTGCCCAGGCTGGAGTGCAGTGGCCCAATATCGTCTCACTCCAACCTCTGTCTCCCAGGTTCAAGCGATTCTCCTGCCTCAGCCTCCCAAGTAGCTGGGACTACAGGCATACGCCACCACGCCTGGCTAATTTTTTTTTTTCTGGTATTTTTAGTAGAGACAGGGTTTCACCGTGTTAGCCAGGATAGTCTTGATCTCCTGACCTCGTGAATCACCTGCCTTGGCCTCCCAAAGTGCTGGGATTACAGGCGTGGGCCACCGTGCCTGGCTGGAGCTTTTACTTTTAACTCACATTATTTTTGATGCCAAGCTACTTGAAAAATGATTATTCCTCAGTCCCTTCAGCAAATATTGACCCACTGTGTCTGGCAGTGTGCTAAGCACGGAGGACACAGTGGTGTGCCCGGAGGCTGGGTGCCTTCTTGCTGGATCTCAAGTCCTGGTAGTCCTGGTAGGAGAGAGGCCATTCACTGGAGTCATCTGTTTGGATTTCTTGTTGCTTGTTGCTCCTTGCTCTCTTGCAGGCCTGCATCTGCTCCTTTCATCATGGTTAAAACCGCAAGGCCCTGAAGACCTAGTTGTCTGTTGGTCTTTTCTAGAACTGTTTGCTTGATGTCCTAGCAGCAGTTGACACCACAGCCTGCTTGCTCTGTGATTCAAGTCAGCTTTAACCTCTGTGACGTTGTATTCTCTGTTTTTCACGCTCCAGGCCTTGGCTCTCCTTTATTCTGTAACAGCTCCTCCCTTCCTTGCCCAGATGGAGCTAGCACCTCCAGTGGTGACTCTTGGATCTGGCTTCCAGTCTCAGCCTCTCCCAAAAGCACGCGTTTCATGTTCCTCACCCTCACCCAGCCCTCCACCTGCGCACCTGCCCACCCTCTGCTCTACACACCCAGGCTCCTGCTCTCTGCCTCCCCTGCATCTTAATTCCTGGCAGCCCCTCAGCCCTCCAGTTCTGTTGCGTTTCATCCCCCACATGTCCCTGGAACAGGCTCCTCTCTTACATTTGCAGGCCTTAGAGTTCTGGTCTGTCCTTGAACTCACTTTGGTGGTTCCCTAGCAGGTCTTTCTGCCTCTGATCTCTCTCTCCTTCACTTGCCCTAAGCAATTGCCCTTAGATAAATCTCCTCCAAGCACAGCTCTGACTGTGTAACCTCCTTGCTCAGAACTCAGTGGTTCCCATTACATCCCAGAGTCAGGAGAGCTGGACTGAGGCCCGCCTCACCTTGCCCTAGCCCGTCTTTCATACTACATGTCTCCTTCCCTTTTCTCATCCAGTTCCTCAGCCTCACTGCCCTGCCCATCATTCCAAACTCTACCCCCACTTTCCTGCTTCCACTCCTTTGTACTTGCTGCTCCTTTCTCCTTCCTCTCCTTTTCTCATTTTTCACCTATGTCCTGCATCTTTTTTTAAGTGCAACTCAGGTGCAGTTTTGTCCATGAATTCCTAACTAGGCTACAAGCCATCTCTGTTTCCTCTGACTTCCCATGGAAGTTTATGGGTCTTCCTGTATGATGGTAGGTGGTGGTATTTGTAATCCCTTCCCATCTTCTATCCTAGACCGTAGACTCCCTGTGGGCACGACAGCCTGGCAGACGTTTCAGGCACCCGGACTGGCTCTTAGAACATTGTTTAATAAATGTCCATTGGATGGATGACTTAGGAATTCATTTATTGGAATTGACAATAAACAGTTTAATGTCTGTGCCAGAGGTTGGGAAACTAGTCTTTGGGTTAGATCAGCCCACTGCCTGTTTTTATAAATAAAGTTTTATTGCAACACAAGCATGCTGCAGCAGTGACTGAATAGTTGACAAAACCTGAAATAGTTACTGACCTCTTACACTAGAAGTTTGCCCCTGGTCCGTACCTTTGGCCAGATTTCTGAAGATACGTGATCAGCTGTGGAAGGAAGTTAAGGAAACAGGTGTTCACCTAAATTCACCTAAACTCTTGACCACTTGTTTTGACTTTCTAACCTATCTATGTGGCTACAATTAATTTTGTTTTAAGAATGCACAATCAGGTCAACTAGATTTGATCTTCAGTTTCTTGACATTAGGAATTTCTGGATAGAAGTTGTGCTGTTGGGCTTTATGTAATTAAAATCACCTCTAAAATGGTTTTGGTACTCTCAGTAAAAACAATCAGCTGAGTCTTTCGGTTGTGCCACCAGAGTGAAGCGAACCTTAGAAACCCTCCCTTATTTTGGCTGTAGGAGAAGCAACAGATGGTTTTGTCTTCTGCATATTCAGGTACCTTGCTTCGCAGGTCTTGAGTAGGAAGGTTTAGAAGTAAAGTTTCGTGGACTAACATTAATACCATGTTGTATTTTTCTTTTTTCTTCCAATTTAGAGGGACGTATGGTCATCCAGGATATTCCTGCTGTCACCAGCAGAGGGCACGTGGAGAACACACCTGACCTGGTTTCAGACTCCACCTACTACAGCAGCTTCTACCAGCCATCTCTGTTTCCTTACTACAACAATCTGTACAACTGCCCGCAGTACTCCATGGCCTTGGCTGCTGATTCTGCTTCTGGGGAGGTGGGAAATCCCCTCGGGGGATCCCCTGTGAAGAACAGCCTTCGGGGCCTCCCCGGACCTTATGTGCCTGGTCAGACAGGAAACCAGTGGCAGGTATGATATTAATTACCCAGAGAGTGAACTGGTTGTGTGAAAGCCACATGCATGTGCACACACATGCACATACACACAGAGGCACGCACTTGTGCGCACAGAGGCACACAGGTGACACACACAGGTACACGTGTGTGTGCCATTTTGCACACATGTAGGCACAATATGCAAAACGTGTAAGGAATTTTTTACTCTGTCGATAATGCCCTTTAGCCTCAAAGGTTGGCTGCAAGGAATTGGAAAGAAATAATGTACAAACTTGTTTTCTTTTTCAAATTTTACTTTTCTCGTTTTTTGAATGTTGCGTAAATAACCAGTTGGGCACAGGCAGATCACAAGTACTGAATGAGGTACCACCTCCTCCAGCTTTGTCCCCACTTTCGTTGGGCACCTTAGAAAATGCTGGGTAGAGCCTTCTGGGTGGCAGTAATCTGCGTGATGAATTTACACCTTGGGAAGGAAACAGGTCATAATCTGCATGGAAGAAAGGTAAGGAAAGGAATTCGGTCACTGTTGAGCTGGACCCAACCTGGGTGCATTTTTCGCTAGGAATAGAGGTCAGTCTTTCATTCTCCAAGTATGTTTTTTTGTTTGTTTGTTTGTTTGTTTTGGTTTGGTTTTTGAGACAGAGTCTCGCTCTGTTGCCCAGGCTGGAGTGCAGTGGTAGGATCTCAGCTCACTGCAACTTCTGCCTCCTGGGTTCAAGTGCTGCTTTTCACCTCAGCCTGTCAAGTAGCTGGGATTACAGGCGCCCACCACCCCACCCAGCTAATTTTTGTATTTTTAGTAGAGATGGGGTTTCACCATGTTGACCAGGCTGGTCTTGAACTCCTGACCTCAGGTGATCCGCCCGCCTTGGCCTCCCAAAGTGCTGGGATAACAGGCATGAGCCACCGTGTCCGGCCCCAAGTATGTATTTTTAAAATAGCATGCAATCAAGGGCGTTTGATATTTGGAGTAAAGCAAAGCATTTTACTTTATTAGAGAAGGGAGCGTTTATCTAGGGCTGTTCTGCTTCCTCAGTTGCAGCCGTTTTCCTCATGCCCGTTGTGAGCAGCAGATTGAAGGCATCAAAAGCATTCAGAGGCTAGATTACCTTGTATAGAGGTATGTTGTGGGAACATGTAGGTGAAAAGTTAGACCCAACACCTCCAAGCCCCCTTCCAAGTGAAAGACATTAGGATTCTGCAAGAACTGTTCTCATTCTGGATGCATTTGCCATGCTCAGGCTTCCTCAGTGGGGATTTGACTCAGCGCAATGCCACATATATATGTGGGCGTTCAGTGCAAGTGTTTGACCCTCTTTTGCGCTTTCCCAGCTTTATTGAGGTATCATGGGTAAAAAAAGTTGTATATATTTAAGATGTACAATGTGATGATTTGATATATGTATACCTTGCACAATGATTGCCACAATTAAGCTAATTAACAAACACATTAATCACCTCACATAGTTACCATTTTTACGTGTGTGGTGATAACACTTAAGATCTACTCTATTAGCATTTTTCAGGTGTACAGCTATTATTAAGTACAGTCACCATGCTATATGTTAGATTCCCAGAATTTACTCATCTTATAACTGAAACTTTTTTTTTTTTTTTTTGAGAGGGAGTCTTGCTCTGTCACCCAGCTGGAGTACAGTGGCGCGATCTCGGCTCACTGCAACCTCTGCCTCCCGGGTTCAAGCCATTCTCCTGCCTCAGCCTCCCGAGTAGCTGGGACTACAGGCACGCGCCACCAAGCCCAGCTAATTTTTGTATTTTTAGTAGAGACGGGGTTTCACCATGGTGGCCAGGATGGTCTGTATCTCTTGCCCTTGTGATTGGCCCACCTCAGCCTCCCAAAGTGCTGGGATTACAGGCGTGAGCCACCGCTCCAAGCCATAGCTGAAACTTTTTACCCTTTTCCCAACATCTTTTTTTTTTCCAGCTCAATGAATTTTATTTCCCTTGTTGTATATAAATGCTTTGATTGACCAGTAGATATTTGTCAACCATTAGTATCTTGGTTCTGTTGAAGGAGTAAGAACATTTTAAACTGAGATTTTTTTTTCTTGTCTTGTCTTTTTTTTTTTTTCTGAGACGGAGTCTCACTCTGTCGCCCAGGCTGGTGCGATCTTGGCTCACTGCAACCTCCACCTCCTGGGTTCAAGTGATTCTCCTGCCTCAGCCTCCTGAGTAGCTGGGATTATAGGCACGCACCACCACTCCTCGCTAATCCAACATCCCTTTATTTCCTCCACCTCGAGCTCCCGGCAACCACTGTTCTCTGATTCTGTGAGGTTGACTTTTTAAGAATTATTTAGGCCAGGTGCGGTGGCTCATACCTGTATTCCTAGCACTTTGGGAGGCCGAGGCGGGCGGATCACGAGGTCAGGAGTTCAAGACCTGCGTGGCCATCATGGTGAAACCCTGTCTCTACTAAAAATACAAAAATTAGCTGGGCATGGTGGCGCACGCCTGTAGTTCCAGCTACTCAGCAGGCTGAGGCAGAAGAATCGCCTGAACCCGGGAGGTGGAGGTTGCAGTGAGCAGAGATCACGCCATTGTACTCCAGCCTGGGCGACAGAGTGAGACTCTGTCTCAAAAGAAAAAAAGAATTGACTTTTCTAAGCCCACTTCAAGAAAATGTGAATTGAAATTTTCCTCTGACCCATTCTGTTCCATTTTGCGTCTGCCTTTTTTAGGTATTAAAATGTTGTTAAAATTGAAGTCATTAGGTTGATAAAATTGAAGTCATTCCACTTTTAGGTTCTTTTGCTACCCTCAGAGATCTGACTTCTTGGGCATATTAAAATGTCAATTTTAATCCCCTGAGCTACAAATTTTCTTAAGTTCTCCATACGTTTTATTTTTGGAATCATATTATTATTATTATTATTATTATTTTTGAGACAGATTCTCGCTCTGTCGTCCAGGCTGGGGTGCAGTGGCGCCATCTCGGCTCACTGCAACCTCTGCCTCCTGGGTTCAAGCGATTCTCCTGCCTCAGCCTACTGCGTAGCTGGGACTACAGGCACGTGCCATCACGCATGGCTATTTTTTTTTCTGTATTTTTAGCAGAGATGGTGTTTCACCACGTTAGCCAGGATGGTCTCAATCTCCTGACCTCGTGATCCACCATCCTCGGGCTCCCAAAGTGCTGGGATTACAGGCGTGAGGGAATCATACTATTTTTGAAGGGAGCTTTTAAAGCACATTGATATTGGAATTGAGAGGTAATATGCATATAAAGGAAATGCAATGATCTGTGGAACTGAGACTGAGATGGGAGCCCGGGAGTTGGAGGCTGCAGTGAGCTATGATTACACTACTGGACTCCAGCCTGGGTAACAGAGCAAGACACTGTCTCCAAAAAAAAAAAAAAAAAAAAAAATTAAGTAGATTTTGCATTCTACTATCTTCTCCCTATTATGTCGTTGTTGGTTTTTTCCAATTTAAGAATGTCTTAAAATCATGTTTGTTCATTATAACTGTCTCCTGAGAGCCACCGCGCCTGGCCTAAAAAATCTATTGAGTTCTTCACTGTTTGTTCATATGTATTTTCATTAGCTACCTCAGATCCCCTTTGTAGCAAGATAGGGTATAAAAATACATATGTTAATTATTATTGAAAGACTGACATGTGAATATGGACCAAGTATGAATGTGTATGGATTGATTTCTGTATCTTTGGGGAAGAATTTGATGCCCTTAGGAAATAGAAAACATAAAGCATAGGTAAAAATTATAATGGTGCAAAATGTGTTGACATAGATGTTATAAAGAAGTATTAAAATTAAATAGTAAAAATCTACAAATAATACCTTTAGCTAATGTTGAAGGGAGAGAAACTGGATGGCTCACTTTTTAACCAGAGTCGTTTTTCTTTTTTCTTTTGTTGTTGTTGTTTTTCTTTTTTTGAGACAGGGCCTCACTCTGTCATTCAGGCTGGCGTGCAGTGGCGTGATCTTGGCTCACTGCAACCTCCACCTCCCAGGTTCAAGTGATTCCTGTGCCTCAGCCTCCCAAGTAGCTGGGATTACAGGCATGTGCCACCACGCCCGGCTAATTTTTGTATTTTTAGTGGACATGGGGTTTCACCATGTTGTCCAGGCTGTTCTCAAACTGCTGGCCTCAAGTGATCCGCCCACTCGGCCTCCCAAAGTGCTGGGATTACAGGCATGAGTCACCGTGCCCGGCCCAGAGAGGTAGCAGAAGTGTCAGGAACAGAGATCTGGATGGCAGTCTTTTCCTCACTTCGCTTTTTCTGCTGTTCCTGGAAGGCGCTCTCACTCTGCTCTTTGGACAATGCCTTGCCCCTCTTGGTGGCAGCTTCCTAGGAGAGGGCAGAGTCGGGGGCTCTTCTTTGGTTGCTGCCCTGCTTTTCTGTCTTCTTTGTAGAAGGTGCCCCACCACTGCACTTGGAGAGCACCTGTGCTGTTCTCTCCTGACTGATTTTCTTGGTGTGAAAATGGCTCAACCTTGAGGCCAGAATCTGAGGTTGGGTCTTCAACTACTTTCTTGACTGTGTTGCTAAGGCCAGACTCTCCTCCTGACTTCACCAGATGGAGTCCTCTTTTTATTAGCTATCCTGCCTAGTAGGATGTAAACTCTCTTTTTCTTTTTAGATTGTGATACAAATTTGGGTAGTGTGGACATTTTAGCCATATTAATTCTTACAGCCCATGAACATGGAATATCTTTTCATTTATCTGTCTTCGGTTTCTCTCATCAGTGCTTTATAGTTTTCAGTACAGAAATCTTTCACCTCTTTGATTACATGTATTTTTTTAACTATTGTAAATGGGATTGTTTTCTTGATTTCTTTTTCAGATGGTTCACTAGTCATATATAGAAATGCTAACTAATTTTTGTATATTGATTTTTGTATCCTGTAGGATAACTCCTTTCTGATTTATATCAGAATCAAGAAAGATTCAAATCTTTCTTCAAAAAAAAATCAATATTTTAAAAAAGAAACAAAACAATTTGTATTAAAACCAATAACTCCTTTTTGATTCCTAGAAAAAAAAAACTGACTCTGGTGGAGATCGTCATAACTTTTTAAAGCTAGAAGGAATTCTTAGAGATGAGTAGAAAGGGCTTCAAATTTTTATTGTACAGCTGAGACTTCCTGCAAGCCTCCCTATAAAAACAAGCAAGCCACGAATAATTACTGAGCACCTACTAAGTGCCAAACCTACTTAAAAAATAGAGCGGTCTCCTAGCTCGGCATTCCAGAATCTTAAGGCTCTTTTGTGTAAATGCCCTGCCTGCTGAGAGCTGCTTTTAATTGCTTCTGGTCTGCCTCAGCCTGTGTAGGAGATTTGTGGCCCAATCATAGATTCCTGTCCTGTTGTGAAACAGGAATAACATTTGTGACACTGGAACAAACTCACAATGAATGGCTGGTTCCGCTGACCAGCAGCTCAATTTCACTTCTGCATTTAATTGCCTGCAAAAGCTGTTTATTGCCTTGTGCACTCCTCCACGGCAACATTATCTCTTAAATAAACATGTTGTACCAGGTTGACAAGGGAGAGGTGCGTATCGAGTGAGCAGAAATAAATATGGGAGGACTCTGAGCCATGCCTCGGATCTCCTTTCAGGCCCTATGGCAGGCGCCCTCTTGACTGCTTTTCCAAAGCTTGTGCCCCCAGATGTGTAGACTTACATTCCAGCCACGTTTAGGGTGTGGCCAAATGGCAGCACTGGCAGTTATTTCGTTCTTTCTGGTGGTTATGTGGTCTCCTCTGAAGTGTTTTATGGTTGTCCATCGACGATAAGGCACCTCGCAGGAATGCATTCATGTCTTAACATGCTTCCAGAGCTCACCATGTGCTGGGGATGTACCACTGAACAAAACACAAAAATTGGGAAAAGTGAGTCTTGGGAGAAGGCTGCTATTTCTTGATCCCTGTAGTTGGGGATCGCCTAAACCGTTCTGTATTTGAAACTGAGATACAGGTAGGAAAGAAACCGCATTCTGGCATCTGGGGCTTGAAGCACAGAAAAAAGTGCCCCCTTGTGAGTGTTCCTGGCCTGGTGCTGCAGCACCTTCTGCCTGCTGAGGGTGGAAGGGTTGGGAAGGGCACTCAGAGAAGCCAGTACCTTTTCACTGCTTGTCCGCCGTATGGAGCAGCCAGACAGGCTGTTTTCACACTGCCCTTCCTTTTTTCTTGTTTTTTAAGTGTAGCTCAGCATCAGAACAACCTGTTTGTTAGCTTGAAAGAGTGGTCAAAACAAGTCACTTTCCAAAGTATCTGCTGTGCGGGGGTGGCCAGAGCACTCTCTGCAGCTGTGCCATATTTGTGCTGTAGGAAGGCGCAGTGAGGGTGGGGCCATGGGAAGACAGGGCGGAAACCTGGCTCTCAGGAGACAGTTATGATGAACAAATATGATTTTAAAATACTCTTAAATTGAAAAAAAAAACAACAAAGACATAATAGGGAGAAGACAGCAGAATGCAAAATCTACTTAATTTTTTTTTTTTTTTGGAGACAGCGTCTTGCTCTGTTACCCAGACTGGAGTGCAGTAGTGCAATCATAGCTCACTGCAGCCTCCAACTCCTGGGTTTGAGTGATCCTCCCGTCTCAGTCTCACGAGTAGCTGGGACTACAGGTGTGTGCCACCATGCCACACCTGGCTAATTAAAAAACTTTTTTTGTAGAGATGGGGGTCTCAGTATGATGCCGAGGCTGGTCTTAAACTTTTGGCTAAGTGATCCTCCTGCCTCAGCCTCTAGAAGCGCTGGGATTACAGGCTTGAGCTGCTGTGCCTAGCTCTACTTCAGTTTTTTTTTTTTTTAATTATTATTATTTTTTAATTGAGACAGGATCTTGCTCTCTCACCCAGGCCAGAGTGCAGTAGCATAATCTCAGTTCACTGTAGCCTCCACCTCCTGGACTTAAGCGATCCTCCTACCTCAGCCCCCTCAGTAGCTGAGACTACAGGCATGTACCACCACACCCAGCTAATTTCTGTACTTTTTGTAGAGATGGGGTTTCACCATGTTGCCTGGGCTGGTCTCAGACTCCTGGGCGTTGAAGTGATCTGCCTGCCCTGGCCTCCCACAGTGCTGGGATTGCAGGCATGAGCCACCATGCCTGACCAATTTTTTGTTTGTTTGTTTGTTTTTATTGTGAGACAGAGCCTCACTCTGTTGCCCAGGCTAGAGTGCAGTGGCGCGGTCTTGGCTCACTGCAACCTCTGCCTCCCGGGTTCAAGCGATTCTCCTGCCTCAGCCTTCCAAGTAGCTGGGATTACAGGCCCCTGCCACCATGCCTGGCTAATTTTTGTATTTTTAGTAGAAACGGGGTTTCACCATGTTGTCCAGGCTGGTCTTGAGCTCCTGACCTCAGGTGATCCGCCTGCCTTGGCCTCCCAAAGTGCTGGGATTATAGGCGGGAGCCACTGCGCCCGGCTGCCTGACCAATTTTTAAGACATAGTAGGAGACTTCACATGAGTTTTTTTTTTTGCCACTGAGCTCCACGGTCAGGTTTCCCAGGATGATGTGCTCTGGTCACTGGAAACTCCTGGGAAGTTCTGGATGGAGAAAGCGGGAGTGACTTGCCTTACGAACCTGCCCTGGGCCCTCTCACCCTTGGCCGGGAGCCCTTCACAGTCTTGTTATCCACAAGATAACACCCTCACTCCAAGGCTGCCCTCTCACCCCCATGGCCCACACCATCAGCAAGTGAAACTAGCCCTTTTTTTTTTTTTTTTTTTTTTTGAGACAGAGTCTCGCTCTGTTGCCCAGGCTACAGTGCAGTGATGCGATCTCAGCCCACTGCAACCTCCTCCCTAGTTCAAGCGGTTCTCCTGCCTCAGCCTCCTGAGTAGCTGGGATTACAGGCGTGCACCACCACGCCCAGCTAATTTTTGTATTTTTAGTAGAGATGGGGTTTCACCATGTTGGTCAGGCTGGTCTTGAACTCCTGACCTTGTGATCCGCCCACCTCAGCCTCCAAAAGTGCTGGGATTACAGGCGTGAGCCACCGCGCCGGGCCCTAGTGTCCCTTTTCACAGCCAGCTGGTTATTGGCCACTCTCTACTGGTAGGCCCACATTGACTGGCTTTTTCTTCTGGAGAGAAACATTGACAAGGTTTGCAAGCAGGCATAAAAGGAATTCATAAAGACATATTCGGTTGGAAACATAAGTAATTTTTTTCCTCAGGAAAGGAGATTGAAAACAGATATTTGCTGTGGGCTCTTAGGCTAACAATCGTAATTTGTTTTTTCAAGGGGATTATAAAGACATAAATTCTTGTTGATGACTGAAAACATTTCTTTTATGCATGTTCGGTTGCTATGATGTGGTATTTATTTTGTATTTGGCCGCCTTTATGAACTCCGTAATTCTAATAATTTCATAGTTGCTTGTTTTGGAGTTTCTAGGTAAGCATTCATTCCATAGAAACATTGCTCCTGACATTTTTACTTCTCTTTAAATTCCTCCAGTTCTAATTCATGTTCTTAGTGCATTGTTCAGTTTAGACAGTGATGGTGGGTGCAGGTGTCGTTGAATTGTTCCTTATTTTATTGGGAATGTTTCTAGTGGTTCACCATTGTATATGCAGGACGTTACCAGTGCTGGTTTACAGAGAAATGAGGAAAATAAGGACAAGTGAGTTTTTCTTAAGGCCAAATTATTCAATTCAAGAAATTGTTTTTATTGAGGCTGTAGCCTTTCAACTTTTTTTTTTTTTTTTTTGACAGAGTCGCACTCTGTCGCCAAGGCTGGAGTGCAGTGGCGTGACCTCGGCTCACTGCAACCTCTGCCTCCTGGGTCCGAGCAATTTTCCGGCCTCAGCCTCTGGAGTAGGTGGGATTACAGGCATGCACCACCATGCCTGGTTGACTTTTGTATTTTTAGTAGAGATGGGGTTTTGCCATGTTGGCCAGGCTGGTCTCGAACTCCCGACCTCAGGTGATCCGCCCCCCTCAGCCTCCCAAAGTGCTGGGATTACAGGCGTGAGCCCCCGCGCCAGCCACTTTTCAACTTTTTAAAACATAAAGTGATGTATTAGTTGGTGGGATTTTTTTTTTGGTTAATGCTCTTATTCAGCAATATAAAAAGTTGATACCCATTGTCTCTCGCCTCCTTCCTACACCCCTTCCTCCCCCACCTTTTTTTTTTTTAAGACCGCTGCAGTACTCAGTGTGTCCTTGTGACAACAGTGAAGTTCTTTAGGGGCTTCAGTGTGCTCCCTTTAGCAATTATGTGGACTTACATTTGTGCTTACCTCTTGACTTGCAGGGTGCTTCCCCTCCCACCACATTTTTTTTTTTTTTTAGATGGAGTCTTGCTGTCTTGCCCAGGCTGGAGTACACCAATGCAGTTTCTTGGCTCACTGCAACCTCTGCCTCCCAGGTTCAAGCGATTCTCCTGCCTCAGCCTCCTGAGTAGCTGGGACTACAGGCACACGCCACCATACCCTGCTAATTTTTATATTTTTAGTAGAGACAGGGTTTCGCCATGTTGGCCAGGTTGGTCTCGAACTCCTCACCTCAAGTGATCCGCCCACCTCAGCTTCCCAAAGTGCTGGGATTACAGGTGTGAGCCACCACACCCAGCTTTCCCCTCCTGTTTATGACAGCCATGGGAACACCCTCATGCTGGTCTAGCATTTTGAGGAATTCATTCGCAGGAACCCCAAGTAGGTTCTGCCGTCAGGTACATGGTGAGGATGTAATGATTGGGCCTACTAGGTCAGTAGGCAAGTTTTGGAGACTCTTGTGTTTAAGGAAATGCAACTCCAAAGTCATGATAGACCCTAGAAAGTTTAAAGCCAGTGGAATTAAAGGTGTCATGAGTTTGGGGGTCACATTACTATTACTATAAACTTTGCCTTAAATGGCTTGTCAAGTCTTAGCCATGCCTATGATGTTTTCTTCTGCAACATAATTCCTCATTCGGTTCCTCTCTTTTAAGGAGAAATAGTGGACCCAATTCTCTTGGGTCTTTACAACATAGTCTTACTCCTGCAGGGAGCAAAGCTTTCTTTCTCCAGCTGGCCCTGTAAGGAGCAGTGAGAGTCCTTGCCCACCCCCACCCACATTACTCCTCTGAAGCATTAAGCCTGGGTGAATGCAGTCCTGGCTTTCTGTTTCTAGGTGATCACCTCACCTACCTGCACTTTCACCAAGGAGTTCCTATTTTGTCTCATTTTAGCTGATGACAAGTGATGATCGTGACAGTCATCATCTAGTTTTTATTACACCTTTCCTTGAAGGAATTGCTGTTTTGTTTCACAGATGATGAAAGCTTAATGACTTGCATGCTTTTGATCCTGCAGCAAGGGTAGTTATCTGTAAGAACTGGTGCCTGCGATGACAATTTTCCCAGTGGCTCTTTGTCTGGAGCCAAAGCTCAGGGAGGGTGATGGTGGGAAGTTTAGCCGCTGAGCCCAGACAGATGGTGAGAGGTTGGGTTTAGGAATATCCCTTAGCTACAGTATAGTGCACAGGAGAGACATTTTTGGAGTGTGTTTTGGTTAAAAATATGTAGATTCCAGAAGAAACTAGAACTGGCCTCTAGATACCTGGGGCCCTGGAGAACAGGCAGCTCTGACTCAGAGAATATCTAGAAGGAGTGCAGACCTGGGCATCCTAAGGAATTGTTTTCTCAGTCTGGTTGAATTGGTCCAGTAGCATCCCAGGAAGGCCAGATAGAGTGAAACATTAGGTTTTTCAGCAACCTTCAGAACACTTGTGTAAGTCAGTCCTGGGCTGTCCTACAGATTCATTTCCATTGTTAGATGACTTCAGTGTGATCTGGGCTGAGTAAGAAATCCCCTGTAAAGTGCTGATGTACTCCAGGGACTACTTCACAATTGAATCGGAGGCAGAAGCATATTATTAGTCTTGCGAGGTTGTTACATTACCTATTATCTGACACAGTAGCATTAGGTTAGTAAATAATATAGTCATTTGGGGATTCTGTAATTGGCTTGAAATTTAGATAATTAGATCACAGTTTTTGAAAGCTTTCAGATTTGATTTGGTTTGGCTGGTGGCCAAAATCTTATCCATTTATGTTTGCCTTTTTAGCTTACTTTTTTTCCTGTTAAGTAGACATGAATATGATATGAAATTAGTTGCTTTTCAGAATGTTTAATTACATGTATAAGTGATTCTCAGCTTTCTTAGGAGTCTGTATTTCTGTGGTCTCTTAAGTGTTCCTCATCATTTGAATAAAGATGAAAATCAAGGGAATGCATAACAGGTTTGCCCTGTTTTTTCAATACCATAATAGAAATAGGATAGAACAAAAGACTAGAGTTGCCAAAAAATATCCACTGTATTACAGAGTATGCGTAAGAGACTCCTTTATGCATTTGTTGATTGTTTTTATTGAGTGGCTGCTCCGTGCCTGGCACTGTGCTAGAGACTCTCAAGTACTGGCTCATGGTGGAATGGATGAGAAAGAAAACTCAAAAGACCCATGTGGCTGGGTGCTATGGCTCACGCCTGTAATCCCAGCACTTTGGGAGGCCGAGGCAGGTGGATCACCTGAGGTCAGGAGTTTGAGACCAATCTCAGCAACATGGAGAAACCCTGTCTCTACTAAAAATACGGCGTGGAGGCAGGTGCCTATAATCCCAGCTGCTCGAGGCTGAGGCAGGAGAATCGCTTGGACCAGGGAGGCGTAGGTTGCGGTGAGCCGAGATTGCGCCACTGTACTCCAGCCTGGGCAACAAGAACGAAACTCCGTCTCAAAAAAAAAAAAAGACACATGTAATTCTCTTATTCCTGTTTCGATCAGAGCCCGGGGAGAACTGTGATGCCTTGTGGAAAGATGAGCCCTTGCTGTGGCATGCCAAGAGGTAGGGTGGGGACGAGTGTTTGATCACAACTATTGTTTAGAATTTCCAGTGCATGGTGATAGATTGACTTTAGTGGATTTTATTTTTAAAAAATTATCCCACAGTGAGTGCACCCCCTTACTGCCTCCACCCAGGATGGGTTGCCCTCAGCACCCCCTCCTTGGTATAGCATTGGCCCTGTGGGCATCACCATTGAGATGCACAGCCTCCTGGAAGGGGTGTTCATACATAGACTGAGGAACAGGGAAAAAGGTATTATCCCCACATTTTATTTATCACATTCCTTCTCACAACATTCTTTCTGGCAAGTCCCAGTTCTAGGAGAAGGAAGGCAGACATAATTCTATGTCTGGAGTATTTGTATAAAACCAAAAAATGGGAAGGCCTGGAAATTTCGCTGTCTCCTCACTCCCTTGCCCCTGTGTGTGTGTGTGTGTGTGTGTGTTGGGGGGGGGGGGGCACTGCAGGACATGTCAAACTAAAGTTTATGTACTTAAAATAATCTTTAAAGTGTATAATGGAAAGGTTTTTTGTTTGAGTCATTTGTTTGCAAACCCTGAAGAGGAGTCTTTCATTGCGGTGCCCCGTTCTCCCGTTGATAGAAGCAGGTGGACCCGTGAGGGGAAGAGGAGGGTGCAAGCAGAACAGCCCTGGAACAGTGTCACGCTGCTGGGCACTTCCTGTCTCCTATTCCATTTCATCCATAAACACAGCCTTTCAGGGCTGTGAGCCTCCTTTTGTGGATGAGGAAACTGGGGCTCAGGGAGATGAAGTAGCTAGCTAGTACTGCACAGCTGGAAACGGGGAAGCTGGATTTGGAGTTTACCTGACTGCAGAGGGGCACCTTTGTTCCCGTGGTGTCTCTGCTTTCCTTGCAGGGCAGTGCACATTTCTTGGTTTTCCTTGTAAAGCCCTGAAATTCTGGAAAATCACTAGGCATGCTGTCTCTCAAGATACTTCTGTGACACACACACACACACACACACACTCTTCCAAATCCACGTACTTCAGGGAACAGTGGTAACGTGATGCTTTTGGTCATTCTTGTGTCATTTCAATTAGTTGGAGGTGGACTCCCTTCATGGTCTTAGAGTGGGCAGGGCTTTTTCATGCCACCCACAAGTTGAGTGTGTCCATCAGAGGTCACCAGCCAGCGTCGGATCTTGAATACCAGTTTGGTAAAGGATGTGAGTGTGTGCGTGTGCTTAGTTAGAATGTGGCCCCAGACAGCCTCACCTTGCCCTCCCGGCAGGCTCTCATGTTCTGTACTCATAAGATACCCTTCACACTGCTGATTTATGCTAAAAGTATCCTAATGTTTCTGACAGCTCATGTGTGGCATGAATATAATCCATATTTCTTACAGCAGCTAATCCAAGTAGCTTATTTTCCTATACTGCTGATAGGGCTATATCTCTTGATGTCGCAGCCCTGGAGATTGTGATGGTGACATATTGTTTCTGGGTCACTAGTTTTGTCTAAAACAGTAGGTTGGAACAGAGTAGCAAAGGTTAATTAAATTTGTCCATCAAGGTGGGAACAGATATGGATGCCTCTGATGTTTCTGGTTCTGAAATCAAAGTTCCTGAATGTGCAGTTGTGGGCATCATTTCTCATTTTCAGACAATCAAAAAAAAAGTTTATTTGCTCCAGAAGTAGAGACAATGTGAAGAGTTGTTAAAAGCTAAAGGCAGCAAAGTAGGTCTTTATACTAAGCAGATAACCTTCATTTAAAATTAGAAAGTCTCCTTGGTTTAGTAGAGAGAAATCTCAGAAGCGTTTGAGGTGATTTACTGTGAATCTTGCTGTCTCTACTTAATCCCTTGTGACCATAACCAAGTTATTTGATCTCTCTGAGCAGTTTCTTCCTATATCAATGATTATTAAATTATGAAGACTCATGAGATAACAAGTCTCTATATTATTTCTCAATAGATGCTCATTTTCTTCCTCTGAAATTTGGTTAATCTTATCGTCAGTAACCAGTATTTTCTCAGGAAAATTAACATTAAGAATATCATCAGTACAACCCCCATCTGTACAAACACACACCCCAGTCTTAAGAAGCATTGTAGATGCCTTCAGAGACTGGACATGTGAGAGAGTGGAGCGTGCTGATCATTATTAACCAAATTTAAAAAATACAACCTTTTTAATTTCCTTTCTCTCCAGCCATTTTACTGAAACTCTGTTTCTTAGTTGCTTTTATGTAAATGGTACTTGCATTTATGCCTGGTATACATGGGTTCAGTTGGGAAGTCCGGGTCTGTATTTTAGATTTGTGAACTAGACAAATGTAGGTTTCCAACCCAGGAACTGGAAAATCCTGCATAGATTTCTCAAGATGAAGAAGGCGCTGAGCTAGTCCCAGCCAGACACTGGTCCAAACCAACCACCCCACTCTCTTTTGTGAACCCCCTGATATGCACCAAGACCCTTTCAGGTTTTAGGAAAAGGAAACATTTTTTAAAATTTGGCTTTTTCTTACTATTTACCTCCTTTTAGAGGTACTTGCATCCCTTTACCTGATTTATGCATTGGTGTCTTTCAAACATTTCAGATTGAGACCCACAGTGAGAAACTGTATTCCAGTATATATTTACACACACATGCACAAAATGACAAGTTTTGTAGAACAGCTCTTACCCCTTACCCCAATTGTATATGCAATGAATTCTTATATACGGTTCTCTTTTATTCTGTTCTGTTCTATTCTATTGCATTCTGTTCAATTCCATACAGTTCTCTAAAATATATATATGTGTGTGTGTGTGTGTGTGTGTGTGTGTTATATGTATATAACACACACTGACTGCAAATTGAATTATTTGAGGGCCCTATAAAAGGTAACACTTCTGCCTTTTGGAAAACATGGTCTCAAGAAGTACACTGTTGTTCCGTCAGTACCACTGATGGCAGATGGTGAAAACAGTTGAGCAACACAAGTTAAAAAAATAATTTGGCCTTTGTAAAATGTCAAAATACTCACATCTGAATTGCTTCTGGGCTAAAGATAAGCAAAATGGACCACTAATAAATACAAGTGTAATCCTGATATCCTATGGGGTTTCTATCCTTAGTCGGTATTCAGGATTGTTGTGGGCTGGGCATGGTGGCTCATGCCTGTAATCCTAGCTCTTGGAGGGGGGCCCAAGGTGAGAGGATCACTTGAGGCCAGGAATTCAGGACCAGCCTGGGCAACATAGTGGGACCCTGTTTCTACAAAAAATATAAAAAATTTAGCTGGGCTTGGTGTTGTGCGCCTGTAGTTCTAGCTACTCAGGAGCCTGAGGTGAGAGGATCACTTGAGCCCACGAGATTGAGGCTGCAGTGAGCTGCGATCACACCACTGTACTCCAGGCTGGGCGACAGAGAGACCCTGTCTCTAAAAATGTTTTTTTAAAAAAGACTGATGTGAATTTCTCTTCCATGCCCTCTCCACAATTTATGGAAATTGCGGGAGGGCTTGCTTTATATCCTTGTGTTCAATTTTGGTTCTGTTTTTCCATATGACTTGTTTGTTTTTTTATGGTTCATCTTAGGGCTGTTGCTTATTTTTATTTTTAGAGCTACTGTAATACAAACTTTCCTTTGGTTCTTTTTTTTGAAAACTCCACACACACTTTTTCTTTTGTTTTTGCATGTGTAGTGGGAAATTTGGGATTTGCAACTTAAAGCATCTTAAATGAATCACTTCTTAAATGGTTGGTTCTCTCTGCCCTGTTGTGTGAGCATCCTCCTCTCCACTCCTCCCCCATTTCCCACCTCTCCTAGGCGCATCTGGAGGAAGAGCTTTCGTTTGGAAAAAGGACTCTTGGGTTCTTCAGCATCTGAATGCCCAGCCCCAGCCCCACGCTTGGCACAGCAGCTTCACCCCTGTCCACCCCTCACCCCCACACACGTTGAAGGATCCTCTTGGCCTTTGTGGGAATCCCTTACAAAGGCTGAGTCCTCACAAATGCCTGTCTCTGCCTGCCTCGTTTCCTTTCCTCCCTCTAGGAGGGAAGTGGAGGGCATTCCGTAGCAGGACCACCTAAGAGAAAGCAAGGTGAGCACAGGAGAGGAAGGGAGCAAAGGGCTCATCTTCAGAGCTCTGGACACAAAAGGAAAGGAAGTCGGGAGGGGCGGGTTTTTGCTGTGGGAATCTGCCTGGGTCACACACCTCAGCATTTGGCCTGGTGCTTTGGTAATCTCTCAAATGTGTGCATAATAGCAATCATTTTAGCCTATATATTAAAATTTTTTTCTCAGCTGTGAAATATGGAATGCTGAAAAATGAATAAGGTGTGTATTTCAGAAGGTGAACGGGGCTTTTTGGGTGAAGCCCTTTGCATAGGTGAAGTCTGTAGGCTGAGACAGTTCACGGTGTGTGCTTAGGTGAGCTTGGGAACAGGCATCCCATTTAGATGGTTCGAAAAGAAGCATCTATTAAAACTAAAGCCATCATTTAATGAGGGTAAAAGTCCACCCCAGCCTTCACACCCAGCACCACCAGAAGACCCAGAATTCTACAGCCTGTGAAGAGTCCTACCTTTATAAAAAGGTTTCTGTTCAGAAAACCAAAGGTTTACCCCAAATACAGCTTTTGCCATTTAAAAGACTGTAAGCCACATATCAATACCAAGGGAGTTTTTTTGTTTCGTTTTTTTGAAACAGGGTCTTAATCTGTCACCCAGGTTGGAGTCAGCGGGGCCAACATAGCTTACTGCAGCCTCGACCTGCTGGGCTTAAGTGATCCTCCCACATCAGCCTCCTGAGTCGCTGGGAACACAGGTGTGCGCCACCATGCCTGCCTAATTTTTTAAATTTTTTGTAGAGATGGAGTCTCACCATGTTGCCCAGACTGTTCTCCAACCCCCGGGCTCAAATAATCCTCCCTCCTCAGCCTCCCACCTGCTGAGATTTACAGGTGTGAGCCATTGTGCCTGGCTGAGTCATTACACTATTTGTTTAAATATCAGTTTGCAATTAGGAATGTTATCCTATAGAATAACTCTTCTCATTAAGACTGTTCCCCTTTCTGCAAATGAGCATTACTTAGAGCCTCCAGTGAAGCTGAATGAAGCTCTAGAGAGATACGAACTTAACGCTGAAGATTTTTTTGTCTTGAAGCATGAAGAATCAAGACACCTAAATAGTGATGATGAAAACTTTTAATAAATGTGAGCACAGGCATTTTTAATGAAAAAGGCATCATCTGATATAAGTTCAAAAACAAATGAAAACACTTAGAAATTTAAAAAAAAAAAAGACTGTTCCCCTTTGTTACATCAACTCCAGTTTTATGCAGCCAAGCCATGTTTAGTGAACAACTAGATGACAATTTGGTCTTCACACATCCCTTGTAGTCATTCACCTGGATAGACTGTTCACTTCGATGCAAGAGCAGACACTCATCTAAATTGTTACTAGATAACCAGTGACTGGTATTTGGGATTTTTTTTTTTTTAAAAAAAGAAGTGAACTCAAACATTTTTATGGTTTTTTTTCAGATATGATTGTTACTATAAAATAGGGTGGCTAACACGTATAAAAGGAAATTATGGCTCGGATTTACTGTAATGCATATTCTTAACAATTTAATAGAACACAACTCCGAGGTCTTGGGTTTCCTGCAAGGTTAATACTAACACCATGAGCATCCTCCACAAGCCGGCTCTTAACCATGGGTCGTGCTCTGGTTCAGAGACTTTGGATGGGTGATAACATATAAAACATGCCTCTTGCTTGCCAGTGACCACTGCTAATAATAATAGTAGTCCTCATTCACTGGAATCCTGGGTTTTTAGGGTTTACTTGGTTTATTTATTTGCTTAGCTTAAAGGAATAAAAAAAAACCTTGAGAGGAAACAAGGAGGCATTTCACAAAGGAGAAAAATATATATCCCTTTAGGAAAACTGAGTGGCTCCTCTGATTTCTTTGCCGCTCTTGTCCCTCAGCAGCACTTAGCTGTTTTCTTCTAGCTGGAGGTGAGGGACTGAGCACAGGGGTGGTGCTAGGTTAGTTTAAAGCGAGCCTCTCACCTTGGCGCTGTTCAGGCCTTGGGTTGGTTAATTCTGTGTCCTGTGGGAACCGTAGGACACTACACCGTAGTGACAGTCAGCAGCATCCGTGACCTTGACCACTAGATGCCAGCATCAACTCCCTGCCCCCTTGTCACAATCAAAAGCGTCTCCAGATGTTGCCAGATGCCCTGTGGAGGACCAGACTGCCCCTAGTTCAGAACTACTGGTTTAAAGTAAAGTGAGTGTCAAAGGCTTCGTTAATTTCCCATTTTGTTTAAGCCAAAAGTAGCAGGGTTGTGATTTTCTTTTTAAGGTTAGAAGAGAGCAGGGAGTAATTTAGTTTGAAATTGCATTCTGCCATGCCTTTTTCTGGGTTAATTGCATTTTTTGTTTTTGTTGTTTTTTGTTTTTTGTTTTTTTTAGACAGAGTCCCACTCTGTCGCCCAGGCTGGAGTGCAGTGGTGCAATTTCAGCTCACTGCAACCTCTGCCTCCTGGGTTCAAGCGATTCTCCTGCCTCAGCCTCCCAAGTAGCTGGGATTATAGGCGCCTGCCACCACACCCAGCTAATTGTTTGTATTTAGTAGAGACGGAGATTCACCATGTTGGTCAGGCTGGTCTTGAACTCCTGACCTCAGGTGATCCACTCACCACAGCCTTCCAAAATGTTGGGACTACAGGCGTGAGCCACCGCGCCCATCCATGAATTGCAGTTTTAACATCCTGTTTATATTGCTACACATGCACTTAGAAACACATAGAACTGTCCTTTTTTTCTTATGAGCAAGTTGTCACGTGGATGGGTTGTTTGTGGATTCTTTGAGGTGGATGTAGCTGAAGTGACTGATGACCTCAGTAAGTTCATGTACTAGTCTGTTCTCACACTGCTGTAAAGATACTACCCAAGACTGGGTAATTTATAAACAAAAAAGAGGTCTGATTAACTCACAGTTCCGCATGGCTGGGGAGGCCTCAGGAAACGTGCAGTCATGTCAGAAGGCGAAGAAGCAGGCACCTTCTCTTCTTCACAAGGCAGCAGGAGAGAGGAGAAAGAGAACAGGGGAAACTGCCAAACACTTTTAAAGCATCAGATCTCAATAGAACTCCCTCCATATCATGAGAACAGATTGGGGGAACCGCCCCCATGATCCAATCACCACCGCCTACCACCTTCCTTCTTTGACACGTGGAGATTACGGTGTGAGATGAGATTTGAGTGAGGACGCAGAGCCAAACCATATCAGTTCACATTCTAGTAACCTCAAATGGAGTCTGACCCTTTGTATCTTTTTCTTCTTTTACTGGAATTCTTTTATAGCTCAGTGATCTTGGGGATTCATTAAGGATAGTGAATGTTTGAGTATAAATAACTAAATTCCTATTTCCTAATAGTTCTTTTTATTTCATGCTTTCAGAAAACATGGAAAAGGAATTAAGGGAATAAATAAGCACACGCATGGATTTGAAATTGTGTTTATTTTCCAGTAAGCGTTAGTTAAAAAAAAGAATTTTACTGTTCATCTTCATCTTTTTGTCAAATGATACATACATTGGGATTGGCAGCGTTAGCCAGTCTATTTGTCAGATTTAGCCTGTTTTAGTTAATATAGGGGATTGTTGGGATCTCGTACTTCCAAGGTATGTGGACGATATGTTGGTAATTGTAGAGCACTGGTTCTCAATCTCGGTGTCATATTAGAATTAACTGGGATCTTTGAAAATATCCAGGGCCCAGGCCACATCCCAGAGTAGTTAAACCAGATTTTCTTGAGTGGAGTCCAGGCATCAGTACTGAGTTCCCTTCTCACCTTACTCCAGTGAGAGTGAAGTTTGAGAAGGAACCAGTGCCACTGTTTACAAATAAAGTTTTATTGGAACACAGCCATGCCCATTCATTTTACAAATTGCTAGAGACTGTATGGCTTGCCTAAAATATATATACTGTTTGACATTTACAATAAAAAGTTTGCTGACACCTGCTATAGACTCATGATTAACATTTTTCAAACATTTTGAAAGGAAGGTTTGTATAAACTTTCATAGTAAAAAAAACATCCAGCATTTTGCAGAGCATTTAGGCCCAAATCCTATCTGTTTTCTTGTACCCTGGCAAAATTGAAAAGCATTTTCCTTGAAGAACTGGCTTGAAGATATTGTCAAACCTGAAGTAGATGTGACAAACTCAGCACCCAGAGCAGGGAGGCTCCATTATTTATATTACGGCTTATGTCGGCACCTTGCTTCTACTTCAGTGTTCACTACTCAGACTGTGTAATTGACTTAAGGAAGTCTATGGAGACACAAATGGCTTTTCAATTCAAAGTGTGTTTGAGTTTGTTTTTACTGCTGCAGCAGTTGTAGATGGCAACAGACCCCTGAAATAAATCTTTTAGTTCTGGGGAATTTTGTGTATAAAAATAAAAAAAGAATGAAAATTAAAAATTGCTATTTACATAGTTTCACTTTTCCAGTTCAGCTGGAAACTGGATGGTTGTAAGCAACTGGTAATTTTTTTTTTTTTTTAAGCTGGGGGGCAGTGGCTGACACTTGTAATCTCAGCACTT
The DNA here is from genome assembly GCF_028858775.2 of Pan troglodytes. NCBI lineage: Eukaryota > Metazoa > Chordata > Mammalia > Primates > Hominidae > Pan > Pan troglodytes. The sequence continues at coordinate 115,015,655 of NC_072409.2, read as the reverse complement.
TGGGATGCCGAGGCGGGCGGATCACTTGAGGCCAGGAATTTGAGACCAGCCTAGGCAACATGGAGAAAACGTCTCTACTAAAAATACAAAAATTAGCCGGACGTGGTGGGGCATGTCTGTGGAGTAGGCTACTCAGGAGGCTGACGCAGGAGAATCGCTTGAAGCCAGGAAGCAGAGGTTGCAGTGAGCCGAGATTGTGCCATTGCACTCCAGCCTGGGCAACAGAGTGAGACTCAGTCTCAAAACAATTTTTTTTAAAGGGTTTCCTTTGGTCTTGGGTTCTGAGAGGTACTAAGTATGAGAGGAAGGATCACTTATTCTAGTCCCTGGGCACCAGCAGTATCAGCATCTCCACCCCAGTCTTACCATCAGGACCTGCATTTTAACAGGACCCCCTGGCCATTCATATGCGCATTGAGAGATGCTGGGAATCATTGAAAGATGCTGCAGTGCTCTAATTGATAACTGGGTGTGTGTAGTAAACAGCTACCATGATTGTCCCTTTTCTCTTAAATGGTTTAGTGGCTTCTTAATGGGCTCTTCTGCTGTGTGGTCTTATTTATTAGGGGTAGCCAGTTTTTCCTTTTTGGCTGTTTTCCGAGTATAGCTTCTTTAACCTTCTATTTAGTAAAGATTTAATGTGGCCAGGCGCGGTGGCTCACGCCTGTAATCCCAGCACTTTGGGAGGCCGAGGCGGGCAGATCAGGAGGTCATGAGATCGAGACCATCCTGGCTAACACGGTAAAACCCTGTCTCTTCTAAAAATGCAAAAAATTAGCCAGGCATGGTGGCGGGCGCCTGTAGTCCCTGCTACTCGGGAGGCTGAGGCAGGAGAATGGCGTGAACCCGGGAGGCGGAGCTTGCAATGAGCCGATATCATGCCACTGCACTCTAGCCTGGGTGACAGAGTGAGACTCCGTCTCAAAAAAAAAAAAAAAAAAGATTTAATGTAATGGTAGAAAGTGAAAACGGAGTGATTGGCCTAGAAAAGACACCATTTCATATACTTCAGAAAAACAAACTAGAAAGGATAAAGGGGACTTACCCAGGTAGACTTCACTTGAGAGGAAATAATCACCTGTAATGGTGTCTTTGCTTCTCCAGAAGAAGTAACATAGATTTGAGCTTGAGAGCCGTAGAAATCAAAAATAAATTCCTTGAGCTGCTCAAAGCATCAGGCAGAAACCAGGGACTTAGCTCTTTCTACCAAACAGCACCATAATACCCAAAGTACACTTAAGCCAGTGTTAGTTGGTGAATTGTCCAGAATGTAGATGTTCATAGAAAATCTTGAGGAAGCCCAGTGCCTAATTTTACACTACCAGGCTCTGTCAAGTTAGTGCTATTTTCTTTTTCAAGTAGCATTTAAAATACTTGATTGAAAAACATGATTTTGAATTATTTTGGATTATTTTGAAATTACTCATATTTCTGGACAGAATTGGTTTATCTTGAACATTTCCTTAGATCGAATTTTGTTTAAAAGCGAGTACCATCTAAATTTAATTTTTAAAAGACTGTTATAAATAACTGAAGTCCAGCTCTGTTGTTGCCATGAAGGTGTGATCATGAGTTGAATGCTCGGTGTCTCTAACAGGGTCTAGATGTTCATGGAAGTGGGTCTTACACAATCAGAGTCATCAGGGCCAGGAAAGTGGAAATGGGGGGGGGGGGCCCTTTCTAAGCCATCAAGTCATATCTTCTTAGCTTTGAATGAGAATCAGGAAGCCACAGGGAATGAACTGCTTCTTATATAAAAGCTATCTCATGGTCCTAAAGGCAGGGTCTGGTTGCCGGAAAAAAATGAATCACTGCCGTGCTCACATGCAGCTGCCACTGCCACTGGAGGGGCGCTTGTGCCTCCTTACTGCCTTCCGAGTTTTGCTCTGCCTCATGTGTCCAGTTAGCAGAAGCCAAATCACCTCCAGAATTCAGATCTCAGACTCCTGTTCTTGCTGCAGGGAATAGACACCGACTAACAGGATCCAGCATGGCATTGTGCTAACGTCCACAGCTTCCCATTACACATGGTTTGCATGTTGTTTTACAGTATTTATTTATTTGTTTTTTTTAATATATATATATATTTTTAGACAGAGTCTCGCTCTGTCGCCCAGGCTGGAGTGCAGTGGCGCGATCTCGGCTCAGTACAAGCTCTGCCTCCCGGGTTCACGCCGTTCTCCTGCCTCAGCCTCCCAAGTAGCTGGGACCACAGGCGCCCGCCACCACGCCTGGCTAATTTTCTTGTATTTTTAGGAGAGACGAGGTTTCATTGTGTTAGCCAGGATGATTTCGATCTCCTGACCTTGTGATCCGCCCATCTTGGCCTCCCAAAGTGCTGGGATTACAGGCGTGAGCCACTGCGTCCAGCCTATAGTCATTTTAAATACTCTCCTTATATGAACACTGTAAGGTAACCAAGATAAAATTCCAGTTTTGCACATGAAGAAACATGGGAAGAGGTCTGATAACTTGCGCCCGTTCAAACAAATTTGTTAGTGTTACAGCAGATTGTGTTGTCCCCTCTCCACCACCCTGTTCTCTTTTGTACTGGTTAATTGAGCACCAAATGACCAGAAGGAATTTCAGGGGTGCTTTAGAGGGGACCTGAAGATAGAAAGGGCACCATCATAGTTCTAGGCCCAGTACATTGCAAGAGCATATTCATGGCTGAGGCCACTTCCAACTTAGATAGGCTATTCCCTTAATTTGCTTTTTGTTTTTTGAGACAGGGTCTTTCTCTGTTGCCCAGGCTGGAGTGCAGTAGTGCAAGCAGTCACGGCTCACTGCAGCCTCAAACTCCTGGGTTCAAGTGATCTTCCCACCTCAGCCTCCTGAGTAGCTGAGATCTCACTCGTGTACTATCACACCCAACCAATTTTTTGATTTTTATGTAGAAAAGAGGTTTCACCGTGTTGCCCTGGCTGGTCTTGAACTCCTGGGCTCAAGCGATCCTCCCGCCCTGGCCTCCCAAGGTGTCGGGAATATAGGCATGAGCCACTGTGCCCAGCCTGTTACCTTGTTTTAAAGAACTAGATAATTATTGTACTAGTTGTGACATGCAATGTTGATCTCAATATATTTCTTCTTTTTTCTTAAGCAGATGAAGAACATGGAGAACCGCCATGCAATGAGCTCCCAGTACAGGATGCATTCTTACTACCCGCCTCCCTCTTACCTGGGCCAGAGCGTGCCCCAGTTCTTCACTTTTGAGGACGCTCCCTCTTACCCGGAAGCCAGGGCGAGCGGTAGGTGTCGGGTCACACAGACTGGATTTGGGGTTGAGAGAGGATGGCTATCCAGTATTCGGTCATTAGCTGTGTCTAATGGCTTAGCTGTTAGTAATTGTTGGAAAGTTTATTGCTGTGTGAAGCTTGGATAAGTATCCTTTAAAGAATTTAGTTATAAAATGACTTTGCTATGCTTGATTCTTAATATCATGTTTTTTTTCCTTTCTGGATTCCTAGAGTGACAGGAGTAAGATGAGAGACTCTCCTTTGGAAGCTAAAAATGTATTTTATGGAGGATCAATATGAAATACAGGGGCACTTTAAATGTGGTTCAAGACCTGGTATTTTTTGTGAAGTGAGTTTCTGTGTATTGAAAACTCCTTTCCCAAAGACTTTCATTTTAAAATTGAAGGCATATTCATCTTTTTGGGGAAAACAACATAACAAAACATTTTTTAATACAATAGATCTCAGAGTTTATGCAGTAGCAATGCAAATAACTCTGATATAATGGCTTTGAAATAAAAAATGACTGTTTAATGAATCAAAGCACTTTGAAATACATAGTAACTCGACTTCAATTTTAACATCCCCCAGCATTTTCACTGTGGTGAGAGGCAGGTCTTTACAGCTGCTGCGTTTCCAGATCCCGTGTTTAAGTTCTTTGTAGTTAAGCATCCTCTTTTGATGTAGGAAAGTGAGAAACATACACAATAGGCAGTAAGTGGAAATCAGGGCAGTAGAGAGTGTCTTGGAAGAGAAACCAATCTAGAAGAACTTACTCTGTACTAAATAAATGGATATGTTCATTTTCTAAGTAACTTGACTCTTTAGAGAACTTAGAGAATGAGAATCAGAACCATGCTTTGATTTCCAAATTCAGAACCAGAAAGTCTAAAATAGCTGGGTAAGTTATGCTTTATTTACCATATTAACATAAAATAAAGGACTTCTATTAATACGAAATATATAGGTCATGGGAGCCTATATAGTTTGAGCTGCAGAGAGGCCGAAGTACACATTGTTGATTGCAGTTTCACTTTTATTAAGAATCACTTTCCGTTGGGAGTGGACAAGCACAACTCTGTTTTGTAAGTATTCATCCTATATCATGTGTGCCCATAGGTCCTTCTTTCATACTGCTTTTGAGTCTATATATTTATTTGGCTTATAAGCTCCCTAAGGACAAACAACACATTTTCTATACCTTCTTACCTGCTGTGATGCCTTTTATTTATTTGTTGGTTGAGTGAATGAATGAATGAATCTGGTATTATTTTTAACTGAGTTTGGCCTGTAAGGGCGTGCAAACATGAAAGGTCAGAATCCTAACTGGCCTGTCTGCACAATTTGGGGATGAAGCAGTTAAAGGAACATTTGTTTATACAGAAAATTAAGAATGAAACCCACTTTCAGGAAGAAATTGCCTGAGCTTCTTACACCAGGAATAATGGAATATTTTTAGAAGCACTGGCGTTCTTGAGACAAAGGTGTAAATTCAGAGCAAGGCAGTAAGACAAAAATATAAGAGGCAATTTATTAGAGCAGAGAGGAGCGAATTTGGAGAGGAGCGGTAGGCATTTGAATTTATGGCAGAAAAGGAAGCGACTCAGAAGGAAAGAGGTTACAGTCCAGGAAAGAAAAAGACCAGCTGTACTAGCGCTCACAGGGAAAGAAGAATAGGTGAATACCACCTACAATTCCTTATTACTTTTCTGGCCATGTGTTTATTTGAAAGAGTAGTGTGTGAGGAGGCCCCAGGCTTAAATTCCTGGTACCCTGCTAACCCACTAACAGTTAAGTAGGAGGCTCAAGCTTTAGAAACGAGAGCTGGGAAGAACTACAGTAAAATCTCAGCACTATCTACTTTGGAATTATCTTCGAGAAGGAGTGTACAAATACGTAGAAAATCAAAATCCCAGCTAATTTTTAACAGAAGGCTTAATGCCTTCCAAATGTGTGCTATTTTGGCTTTTTTAATATTGCATGAATTTTTACAAAGCAAGTGGGAAGGTAAAGGAAGCGTGTTTGGAGGTCAGTAAGGACACCTCAAAGGTCATCTCATGGGACACTGGATCCTCAGTTTTATCAGCACTGACACAGTGGGGAGTTCTTTGAGAGCATGTTAGCCCTTCTGGGAGGTGGGGCTGAGGCTAGAGACAGGAAATGATGGGTGGGGATGCGGACATCAGTATATTCATTTGTGAGGTATCGGCAAAGGCTGGCTCATAACCAGTTACATTTAGCAGATCCGTCAAGTCTAAGTTCCTTCGGTTGATTGTGTTAATATGTAAGTTACTATTTATTCTAAATAGGGATTTCTAAATAACTTGAAAGACAGTGTTTTCAGTAGGTTTAATGTCTTCTTTAAAGTCTTATTCAAGTATAAATTCGCCCATTAAATCTATGTTCTTCAGTTTCTTTAAAAATAAATTTAAGCTTAGCTTCTCTGTCATCTAAAAAAATGAGCCCAAGTTCAGTGTCTTCCTCTGGGTTTGCTAAAGCTGGCAACATGAAAAGAATGGAATGTTGGGCGGGGGGTGGGGGGAATTTTACAGGGAAATTTTCCTTTTGTCATGTTACTGCTTTTTAATGCTTTTCTTTGTAAAAGGATGGGAGCCATTCCTTCTTTCCTTATCCTGAAAAACGTTAAGAGGGTAGGTCAGAGAGATGGTGGAGTCAGATCATGCAGGTCTTTGTAAGCTATTGCAAACAATTAGGCTTTTATTTCAAGCGAGATGGGGAGCCATAGCAGGGTTCAAGCACAGGGTGATTTGTCTGTCTTGTGCTTTTAAATGGTCACCCTGATGACTGTTTTCTTATAGACTATAGGGATGCAAGGGTGGAAGCTGGGAGACCAGTTAGAAGGTGATGGCAGTAATTCTGGCAAAAGAAGATGGTGGCTGAGTGAGGGTGGGAGCGTGGCAGTGATGACGGGTGGTCTAATTCTGGATATATTTTAAAGAGGGACCAACAAGATTTGCTGTTGGTCTTTGGATGGGACAGGAAGAGAGGAGTGAAGGATGACTCCTTAATTTTTGACCTGACCAATTGGTATTTTGATTTTCTACGTATTTGTACACTCCTCGAAGATAATTCCAAAGTAGATTGGGGTTTCCAATTATTGAGGTAAAGAAGACTATGGGAAAAATAAGTTTGTGTGCATTACGAGTTTAACTTTGCGTGTGTTAAGTTTGAGATGTCCATGAACCACCCAAGTGGATTGTTGATTAGGAGTTGGATGTGTGGAGTCTGAGGGGGAGGGGAAATATCTCTGCCGGAGATGAAGATTTGGGGGTTCAGTGCATAGGTTTGTTTGAAGTCAATGTGATGAGATCATTTGGAGAGATGAATGTAGGTGGAGAATATAAAGGGCCAGGGACTGACCCTGCGTGTCTCCCGTGTTTATGGCCCTGTAGATGAGGAGGACTAGCAAGGAAAAGAGGGAGGAGGAGCAGCCTGTGAGGCAGGAGGGAAACTGTGTGTGAGCGGTGCCTTAGAAGCCAGATTAAAGGATTTTAATGAGAGCCAAAGAGTGCTGATATGTCAAATGAGATGAGGACTGGAATCGACCATCGGCTGTTGCAAGGTGGAAATGATCAATGACCTTCTGAGTGGTCACTTTGGTGGGAGGTGAGAACCAAAGCCTGCCTGCGTATTCAGGAGTGCATGGGAGGGAAGAATTGGTGCAGTGAATACAGGCAGCTCTTCAGGAGTTTTGCTGTAAGAGGAACAGTGGAATGGGGCGTCAACCCGTGGGGAAGTGAGTTCAAGGAAGGGCCTTGGCTCCTTCTTTAAAGAAGAGAGATTTTATAATACGCTTGTATGCTGATGAGGGCGATCCCAATAGAGGGGGAATTTGTGGATACAGGGAGTGTGTGGAGGGCACAATTGCTGTAGGGGTGACCCTGAGCAAGCCAGGTGGGGTGGGAACCAAGGGTCTGCAGAGTGGGGGCCATGGTCTGATGTGGGTCTGGGAGTGCTTTGTTGTTTGTCTAAGAGGGGAGATAAGAAATAGAGAGGAAACAAACTTTATAGCAATTTGGTAGAGCAGTTTTGTCTGTTGAGTTTGATAAAATATTGGGGCTTATATTTTTTGTTTTTCATTTTTCTAGTAGCCTATTTTTTATTGAGGTAGAATCCACCTAACATTAACTATTAACCATAATTAAAGTGTACAATTCAGTGGCATTTGGTACATTCACAGAGTTGGGCAACCGTCACCTCTATCTGATTCCAAGGCACTTTCATCACCCCAAAAGGAAACCCCCCATCCTCCCTCCTCCAGCCCACTGGTAATCACTAATCTGCTTTCTGTCTCTATAGATTGGCCAGTTCTGGAATGGAATCTCATAATATGTAGCCTTTTGTGTCTTGCTTCGCTTAGCTTAAATGTTTTCATGATTCAGCTACACTGTCGTATAGATCAGTATTTCATTCCTTTTTGTGGCTCAATATCATTCCATAGTATGGATGGATATACCACATTTTGTTTAGCCATTCATCAGTTGAGGGATATTGGGTTGTTTCCACCTTTTGGGTAATGTGAATAGTGCTGCGAACATTTGTGTACAAGTCTTTGTTTGAATGTCTGATTTCACTTCTTCTGGGTGTATGCCTAGAAGTGGAATTGCTGGGTCCTATGGTAAGTCTATATGTAATTTTTGAGGAACATGTTACTGTTTTTCACAGCAGCTGCATCGTTTTACATTCTTACCATAGTATATGAGGGTTCCAGTTTCTCCACATCCTTGCCAACACTTGTTTTCCGTTTAAAAAAATAGTTTCCAGCCTGAGCAACATAGTGAGACCCCATCTCTACAAAAAAATAAAAAATAAAAAATTAGCTGGGTTTGGTGGCACGCACCTGTGGTTCTGACTACTTGGGAGGGTGAGGCAGGAAGATCACTGGAGCCCAGGCTGCAGTGAGCTATGATCACACCACTGCACTCCAGCCTGGGTGACAGAGCGAAACCCTGAGACCCACGCTGCATCCAGCACTGCATCACGACACAGCCCTGCAGCTCTGTAGCACAGGCAGGCATGCAGGGGTGCAATCGTAGCTCACTGTAGCGTCAACTCTCCAGGCTCAGGTGATCCTCCCACCTCAGCCTCCCGGGTAGCTAGGACTACAGGTGAGCACCACAACGCCCAGCTAATTTTTTTTTTCTGTAGAAACAGAGTGTTGCCATATTGCTCAGGCTGTCTTGAACTCCTGGGCTCAAGCGATCCTCCCACCTCGGCCTCCCAAAGTGCTGGGATTATAGGTGTGAGCCATCGTACCTGGCCAAGAAAAAAGTCTGGGGGGCTCTAGTAATTCATTTTTATTGTATTTTGCCAAAGTACCAGACCACGGTGGGTTGGAAACTGGAAAAAAAAAATTTTAAAGCAGGCCTCTCCTGCTCCACAGACTGTTTGAAGATCACTTGTCTAGTGCCCAGATGGAGGGTTGGCTTATATAAGAATGTGGCCACTTCATAGTAACAGATGCAAGCTGCTCGGGAAGTGGTAGTGGGAACAGCTTTGAAATGATGCTTCCCCAACTGGGGATGAAGAGACAGATCTCCACAGCAGCCCCTGTGTTTTAACAGATGCACCTCTGTCTAGAGGTGGGTGGCACTGCACGTCTGAGAATAGACATTGTTCTGTGCATGTTGAATTCTTGAGTATAAGTTGCTGGAGTACGTGGTTGGTCAACACCTGCAAAAAGGTTTAGGTTTCAGTTGGTGAAGGTAATACACTTAGATATTTTTGTCTGTTTATTTTGTGATCTCGGTTTACAAGTTAGAAATGGTGCCTTATTTCTTTTGGTTCTGTCTCAGAGTGGCAGCCTGCCGTGCAGCTTCAGCCTTCCTTCACGTCCAAGCTGCACTCTTTTCAGGAGAAAGAAACATTTAAGGTGGTGCTTACAGATCATGAAGTGTTCATGTATTTCTCGTTGAACACACAGAGGCTGTCAGCAGTTCCGTGAAGCAGGTTGCAGGGCGTCTACGTTTTACCCAAAGGTCAGATGGCCACCGTCAGTGACGGGCTCCACGGAGTTGAAGGCTTCATGCTCCTCTGTGATGTATAAGCAGCTTGCAGAGGCCTCTGTGCTCCCAAATACAACTTTTCGAATCCATCTGGCATTAGCAATGTCGTGGACCAGGGAGTCTAGCAGTGCCTGATTTCACTGATACCATAGGCCTCTCCTTCATGATGACCAGGACTGCATGCAAAATGGGTAGCTTGCACCTCAGGGAGTGGACTTGCTTAATGCTGCATGTCAGACTTGGACTTTTAGGAAGAGGTCATCTGGCTGCACCTCCCAGGCTTGCAGGTGAGAAAACTGAGGTTCTGCTCTCTGTTGGGAGCACCCTGAGATCTACTTGCTCTTGATCCAGAAAGCCAAAGGTGCCCTTTATGTGAGGTGAGGTGACATTCTGTGATGAGTGGCCATGTGGGGTGGTAGAGAATTCTGTACGTGGAATCTGAATGGGACCCATGACTTAGCAGGTTATGTGGCAGTACCAGATGCTTCCCTGAGAGCCTCGATTTCCTTACCTGCTGAGAGAGGGTGAGGATGTTGGCTCTGTGGAGGCCACACCAGTGTTGTGAGGATGAAATGGTGTCTGATGTGCAAACAAGCTCAATAATCACAAAATGCAGGTAAAGGATGGCAGGTGTTATCATGACTTTCCCCCATTTTTTCCTGCGAGGGCTGTGTGGGCATTTCACGTAGCTCTTCTTGTAGGGGAGAATGATGCTTTTGAAATGTTGTAGAGCTTGGCTGGCACGAAGGAGAGTGGGGCAAAGACTCAGAGGGCTGCGTCTGTTGTGTATGCATCCTGCGCTGAGCTGTATTTCTCAGCCAGTAGGATAGAAAAACATCAACCCTTGTCTTTCTCTGCTTTAAGGAAAGCTGACTGTGTTTTATGCAACATTTAGAAAATGCTGAGTTTAATTTGAACTTGACATTTTAGAAATGACTTATTATTTGCTAAATTTCAAAGAAAAGAGCACTTTGTAGGTAAATCTGTTTTCCTTATGTGACCATTTTGTTCTCAGCTTTAACCTGGAACGGAGAAGTAAGTGGGGCTTTCAGTGGCAACAAGGCCAGTGAATGGAAGGGCATTGGAACTATCCCAGGAGACGAGGTCTTGCTCAGGTCCCCAGCTCTGGAGCCAGTAGTAAGATGATCAATCTCTTTTTTTTTTTCACATGGAGTCTCTCTCTGTCTCCCAGGCTGGAGTGCAGTGGCATGATCTTGGCTGACTGCAACCTCTGCCTCCCAGGTTCAAGCAATTCTCCTACCTCAGCCTCCTGAGTAGCTGGGATTACAGGTGTGCGCCACCACACCCAGCTAACTTTTGTATTTTTAGTAGAGATGGGGTTTCTCCATGTCAGCCGGGCTGGTCTCGAACTCCTGACCTCAAGTGATCTGCCCGCCTTGGCCTCCCACAGTGCTGGGATTACAGATGTGAGCCACTGCGCCTGGCCTGATCAATCCCTTAGAGCTTCAGTTACATCTGGAAAGTGGAAAACAATAATAACACATGTATCTATTTTTATATATGGATCGCATAAGGAATTATGTAAAAGTATGGCAGAATCTGTCATCTCTCATGTTCTTGTATGTAGACCTTTTACCGTGCTTATGTATCTTTCTGTTTTGGCAGGTGCCTGGCAGTGGGCTGTACAAATGAAAATGATTACTACCATTAAGGAGGGCTAAGCGTATGTGTATCATGATTCTTGAAATTAGCTAGACATCATGGTCTGCCGAGTGAGGAAGATGGAGCATACTAATTTTAAGCAGATAATAAACATTTGGAAATGGCAGCTTTAAAGATGTATTTTTTAATCTATTACATTTATGATATGTTTGCCAAGTAAAACACACCAGTGCTTTGCAGGGAATATGGAGAACACCAGCAGGTCCCTTTATGCCTAAAGAATGGTACAGAAGCAAAGCTGACGTGCGGTTGGATGAGGACAAGCAGATTTCTGTCTTTCCTTCAAACTTCTTTCTCTTTCTGCATACAAAGAGCACCCCACAAGGCAAACTGTGGGCAAGATTGAGAGCTGTCGGGCTCCTAAGGTGTCCTCTGTGTAAAGCACTGCCATTTGACAAGGCCTCCTCCAGGCTGTCGTCTGGAAATAGCGGGACTTCCCAGGGGCCTACCTCAGGGAGGTCACACTCACTCATGTAAGGATAAGGTCCATTCACTGCAGCATGTTAGCAAGAATTACCAGGGTGTGTGCCCACACGGAGGGTCAGCTTCGTACTCCTCCAGGTGCCTGGCATCGTGCAGTGTTCTCAGATGGCTCCCGGGATGGTTTGTCATTTCTTAAATGAGTAAGAAACCAACTGTGGAATCTTTTCTGTTCGTTCCTCATCTACTTGGAGTTAGGTATTCCAGTGAAGCATTCAGTGAAATAAGTCAGACACCAACAAACATGGGGTACTGTCCCCAGGCCACAGACATCTTGGATTTATGCCATGTGGAATCTTCCCTTTGGAAAACTTGAATTTTAGGGACTGAATTATCTATGTGTGACTGGTATTTTGATTAAGGACGCAGCCCTGCCGGAGGGTCAGGGGTGCTTATTCAATATTCACACTTAACAGAGAGGATGGGTGTGCAGGCAGAGCGCCGTGACTCCCTGTAAGCCTTGTTGCTAGTGTTTAGGAGGAGGAGCCAGCCTACGAACTCAGATCCCTGAATTACTTTCCTGGGCGCTCTTTCTTCTAGTATGTCCTGTGTTTTTCTCTTCATTTCCTTCCTTTTCTTTTTCTTCCCTTACAAACACAAGTGCAGCTCCTCCAGTGTCTGTAAGACACTATCTGACCACTCTGTGTATAACTCATCGAGTTATCTGGATAATGCTATTATCCCCATTTGACAGATGAGGATATTGAAGCATAGAGACAGTGCCTGTTAGGTAGGGGAAAGGAGGGGTCCTGTTCCAGTGTGGCACGTGGAGGAACTGAAGCTCAGTGATGATGCTGTTTATCCAAGGCCTCACTGGGCTACAGTCTAGCACCCTCATGTCTTAAGTATTTTCAAGGAAATGGTGGCTGTGATTGGGGTTGAGAGTGCACTTGGGAATATTCTATTTGCAGGGACTAAAGGCATGGATGCAGTTTGTTTGGCTGTAATGATGAGATACCTGTCTTACAGGTAGCACATGCCTTATGCAGAAGTGCCCCCATCTGGGGTTGTCGTTCTGTAGCACATTACTGTTATAGTAAAAAAACTCAAAAGCAAACTTAAACCCTTCGGCATATCAGGTGTGGTGTTTCTCTTTTACGTTGCTATTCCCAAAGCTCAGTATAAACTTTAAGATACGTTTATGAGCACAGTAAAGTCACTTTTAATTTTGTGATTATATTTGAATTTTCCTTTTATTTAATAAGAGAGAGTCAAGTGGAAGGGTTAATATTCGATAAGGGCAGAAATCACAAAATTTAACTAGTGATTAGCTTTGAAATCATAAGTGCAAATAGAAACACAATCAGCTACTTTCAAAAATATTTATTCTCTTTTTTCCCTGTGGGCATCAGCTGTTAAGTGATTACATATTCTACTTGTTATTTTATTGTTAAACTCCTGTGACTAAGAGGCCTGGCAGTTTTCCTCAGATAATTTTTGAGGAAGATGTTATTTAATCTTCACCTAGTTTGTCAGCAGCTTATCATGAGATTGCTTTTACGACTTTAATTTATTCTGTAAAAGCTATAGATTGAATACACAGAGCAACTACACAGAGGTTTTCATTTTGGCTAAAGATTGCAGCCTAGAGAAGACACAGGGAGAGAGAGAGAGAGAGAAGCTCTGGAAACCACATTTTAGGAATGCCTAAATGGTCTGACATAGCCAGGTTGAACATATTTACTAGAAAACATTGCCTGTCCGTTTTCAATGCTGATGTTATCTTCATGGGATTCAGGTGTGGCAGTGAGTTCCCTCCCTGCCTGCTCAGTAGAGGGACCCAGCTGTCTTGTGGGTACATCACAAATCATCAAGTTGGCCAGTTTCTGTTACTCATTTAGAGACCATTTGTATTTGAACATCCCAGAGAACTGACGTCTGTCTGTTGGGCCCTCCTTGGATGTGACACTAGCCAGTTGGGTTAGAGCTTCCAGCATCCTCACTCATGAGATTTCCTCATTTGAATCTGACCTGAATCCACAGGGCCCTAGCGATTTTTTTCAGGGATGGCGTGGAGTACTTCTGGAGTTTATTTTCCCTGCTTGCCTCTTCAGAGGCACGGCCCAGGCCAAGTACAACTTGAATAACCTTCAGGGAAGGTGTGCTGTCCTTCTTTCGGCCGGCCGCTGTCTTTGAAAATTGCCTCCAGAGTTAGTGAGCAGGAACAGTTAAGATTTACAAACAATGATGAAGCTTGTCATGCATCTTTCACCATTCATCATCCAGGTGCCGTGCCTGGGCGGTGAAGTGTTCTTCATAAAAACCAGCTCAGTGTGAAATACACCTCGCTGCAATGTTTACTGCTTTGAAGCTCGTCAGCGGCCCTTTATAGTAAATCCAGATTGCGATGTGACATTACAGTATATCATTGCCCGGCGTGGTGGGGTTTACACTAGGAATGAGTGCAGTGCACACCAGATGAGGTGTCCAAATTGAGTTATGTCAGAATTTGGCTGTTATATGGGGATAGCTTTTGTTTTCTGAACACTGAAAGTTAGCTTTATATGTATTTATATTTATATATAAGCATATACTTCCCATCTTGCCCGTATACACGGGGTATACAATAGATGCTGAGGTCAGGTTCCAAATGCGCTTCCTGGTGTAAAGAATGGTGACCAGATTTTATGTGCCTTCCAAATTGTTGTCCATTGAAATTGGCATAAATGGAATCTTTGGGGGGAACTAGAGTAGATGGTTATTTCAGTTTAGAAGCAGCTTTGATTTTGCTATGTGTGAAGTGACCATATTTGCCATCCTTTCCTATGAAAACTTGGAACACTTTCTCCCGGGAGTATTGTGGTACATTGGAATGTCCGTTTGATAGGAGGGCGAAGAGGAGAAACCCATACAACTGTTGCCACCCATTGTGGAGCATCTTGCCTGTCCTGTTGAGCACATCTGCTTGGGGAGGTCTCTGAAGTCAGTGGCTTATTTATTATTTCTTTTAGTGGGTATCAAAATCCTAGTGCTGCCTAGTGTTATCTTGAAAGATGCTGCTTCCAAGAGATTGATGGTGTTTTAGCTTAAATCTGCAAAATAAAAGAGCACACTGAATTTATTGCATGATCAGGTTTATTTACATTACATTTATTTACATTCACGCTAAAAGTGCCGATATTAAAAATGAGCTCCATAAAAAAATAATATTCAGAGACAGCAGCCGGCTCTGCAGTCCCATGATCATCTGCTTAACACACATATTTTAAAACTCTCTGTTAAGTATAGCAGGATTGTTAGGAGAGTCATTTTGTGGTCTTTAAACACCTGGCTTTACATTGAATCCAGGGTCTCTCCCCCGTGTATACTTGCAGAAAATCTGGGTTAGGGATTTCGTCTACTTTAAATGCAGAGCTCAACATAGCCTTCCCAGCCATGCTCTCTGCCTCGTAGTTGCAGTGTCTTCTTACTAGAGATGATTAACTCGGCCAGGTCTGAGCTTCCTGAGGCAGCGAAAGAAACAATCACAGGTGTATGGAACTTGACCTCTAGGGGCAGTAGAGGAGCCAGAAGCTTTCCATTGGCTTTGACTCTTGGAGAACCAGAGACTATCCCCAAATCAGCCCAGTAGTTTGTTTTTATCGGGGTGGGTCGGCCCAACATGTACAATCACTTTATTAAGATTTCGAGATAAAATGTAGGACACTCAGTTAAATTTAAGTTTAAGATGTACAACAACAAATGTTTAGTATAAGCATGTTATATTTTATTATACTAAAAATTATTTGTTTCTGAAATTTAAATTTTATTTATTTATTTTTATTTATTTATTTATTTATTTATTTATTTTGTGCCCAGGCTGGAGTGCAGTGGTGTGATCTTGGCTCACTGCAACCTCCGCCTCCCAGGTTCAAGAGATTCTTGTGTCTCACCCTCCTGAGTAGCTGGGACTACAGGTGCATGCTACCAAGCCTGGCTAATTTTTTGTATTTTTAGTACAGATGGGGTTTCGCTATGTTGGCCAGGCTGGTCTCAAACTCCTGATCTCAAGTGATCTGCCTGCCTCACCCTCCTAAAGTGTTAGGATTACAGGCATGAGCCACCACTCCCGGCTTAAATTTTAGCACCCTGTATTTGTATTTGCTAAATCTGACAACCTTGTACTTCATCTGTGTCTTCTCTGAAACACCCTGGGATAGAAGGCAAAATGGAAAGTGAACAAAGGATTGCAGTACCTTCTCTAAGCATGTTCAGTAATTCTAAGGGCGGTTTCAGTTTTTTTCTTTTTTTGAGATGAGGATCTCACTATGTTGCCCAGGCTGGACTCGAGCTCCTAGGCTCAAGTGTTCCTCCTGCCTTAGCCTCCAGAGTATCATTTTTATTTCTACAAAAATAGTACAAGAGGGCAGTGCTAATCATGCTTGGAAAGCTCTTATTTTGATTGATGTTGTTTAGTAATTTCTTGGTGAAAAGTTTCTGGATTGTAGTTTATCCTCAAACATATTAACATATTATTTCTCCTTCTGCTTGGGTGATACATAGGTCCAGAAAGGTCAAAAGAATATTCTTTCTTTCTTTCTATTATATAGGCTAGACACATTCATATATGTAAATGAAAGTTAATCCACTGCTGCTCAGAACGAAAATGGAAATTTATACTTTTCATGCATTTTGTTCCGTTGTCCCCCTGGTTGTGCCAGGCCTAACAGTGACTCTTAAAGCTGTTCTGCAGGGTCAGTTCCTCAATATCTCTTTCCTTAAGTCCCCCCAGGATGTAAACCGATGGCTCAGTCAGTAAACAAGTGGGAAATCCATTGAGTGCCCGTTAGCGTCTGGGCCTAGCGTAATGCTCTGGGAGATGAACCATGAGAGAAGTCGTGGCTGCAGGGATAGCGAAAGGTCAGCGATTTTAGGGACACCTCCCTTCCCTTCCTGTCTGCAGAGCAGCCGTGCGTCTGAGCTTCTGTATGGTGTGGAATGGAGTAGCTGTGTGCCCAGCCGTCTTGACTTTATTCAAGACCTGGTTGAAGTCTTCCTCATAAACCTAAGAGGGTGTTTTCTTCTCAAATTAGAGAAACCAGGATTACAGTCAAATTCTTGATAAATGCTCCAAATATGGAGCCTTTTCCAGGCACACTTCACCTTTGTTACTTACATAGCTATAGAGGTAGGATGGAGCTAGATTGTTCTATTTGTTTGTTTTTTTAGAGACAGGGTCTCTCTCTGTTACCCAGGCTAGAGTGCAGTGGCATGATAATAGCTCATTGTAGCCTTGAACTCGTTGGCTCAAGTGATCCTCCTGCCTCAGCCTCTCAAGTAGATAGGACTACGGGTGTGCACCACCACACTTGGCTATTTTTTTTATTTAAAATTTTTTTTTTTTTTTGAGACGGAGTCTCGCTCTGTCGCCCAGGCTGGAGTGCAGTGGTGTGGTCTCGGCTCACTGCAAGCTCCGCCTCTCGGGTTCATGTCATTCTGCCTCAGCCTCCCGAGTAGCTGGGACTACAGGCGCCCGCCACCATGCCCAGCAAATTCTTTGTATTTTTAGTAGAGACAGGGTTTCACCATGTTCGCCAGGATGGTCTCGATCTCCTGACCTCGTGATCCGCCTGCCTCAGCTTCCCAAAGTGCTGGGATTACAGACATGAGCCACCGCGCCTGGCCGATTTTTAAAAATTTTTTGTAGGACAGGTTCTTGCTGTGTTGTCTAGGTTGGTCTCAAACTCTGGGCCTCAAGCGGGCCTCCTGTTTCAGCCTCCCAAAGCACTTGGATTACAGGCATGAGCCATTGTGCCCAGCCCTGTTTGTCTTTTTATAACTGCTTCATTAAAATATAATTCATATACCATAAAATTCATCCTTTTAAAATGTATGATTCATTGGATTTTAGTATATTAACAAAGCTATGGAACCATCACTGCTATCTAATTCCAGAACATTTCCATCATCCCCAAAACAATCCCCATATTACTCCCGTTTCTGCCTCCCTCCCAGCCCCTGCCAAAATACTAGTTTACTTTCTGTCTCTATGAATTTGCCTATTCTGGACTTTTTGTATAAATGGGATCATAGAATATGTGGTCTTTTGTGTCCGGCTTCTTTCATTTAGCATAATATTTTCTGGGTTTATCCATGTTGTAGCATGTTTCAGAGCTTCATTTCTTTTTGTAGTTAAATAACATTCCATTATATGGAGGGGCTTGGTTTATTTTTAGTTCAAAAACTATTAGAGGACCAAGAAATACTATTAAACCACAAGATTACCAAAGTGAAATATCTATTCTCTCATTTTATTAAGTCTCCAGTTCTTTGAATTCAACATACAAATGTAATGAGTAGAACCTCTTCTATGCAGTGAGAGGAATGTGGTGCATATGGACATTGAGCAGTCCAGGCTGTGTTGTTTTCCCGTTTTATGCTGACACTATTTCTATTAGTCTGGTCGGGCTGCTGTAACAAAAAGGCACAGACTAGGTGGCCCAACAACAGAAATTTATTTTCTCATAGTCTGGAGGCTGGAAGTCCAAGATCAAGGTGCTGTCAGAGTCGCTTTCCGGTAAGGCTTCTCTCCTGGGTTGTAGACTGCCATCTTATGTCCTCACATGGCTTTTCCTCTTTGTGTGTGTGGAGATAGACACAGAGAGAGAATGGAATGTGAGTTCTGGTCTCTCTTCTTCTTATAAGGACACTAGTCTTAGAGAGTATGACCTCATTTAACCCCAGTAATCTCCCTAAAGGCCCTGTCTCCAAATACAGTCACATTGGGAGCTAGGGCTTCCGTAGTTTTAGCAGAGAGACTACATTCCGTCACTAACACTACTGAAGGGTTTTATGTCTCTAAATGTCTCTTCTTGATGAGATTTGGTGGGTCGGTGTGTGTAAACTGAACAGAGTATGTTGTGTGTTTTCAGGTCTTACTGCCTCGATTCTGGTCTTTGCTGATCACTTACCTTCCTAACTCTCCAACACAGAGACCCCAGCCCACGTCAGGCCCTCATCTGCAGATTGCATCCCTAGAGCCAGCGGTGGCTCTCAGAGATAGAGAACGCAGTGGTCACTCACACCCCACTCACGGGAACACTTTTCCAGATTGTTGCTCTTCTTTTCCTCATTTAACTCCCTAGAATTTCATTTCATTTCATTTCTACCTCTGAATTTCAGAAAATTTCTAATCCATGCCATCTTTGCCTTTTAACAAATACTCTGCATAACCTTAAACAGTTTAACTCTGATGTACTGCTAAAGTGAGAGACTTTGCCAGTTTTCCTGGAAGATACAGCAGAATTTGGGCCTCCACACGCAGGGACGTGAATGAGAGAGCAGTGCGTTATTTCTTGATGTTATAATGAGCCAATGCAATGGTAACTTCAGAGTGAACTGGCTAACATTCATGAACTATCTAATGTCTATATAGACCATCCATATATGAAAAATAATCTTTTACTCTTGGAAGCACTTTGACATAGATCATTTTGTTCAGTCCTAACAACAATCTTACTAAGTAATGAGAGGTTTTTTCCTTCTGACACAAACTGGGTGTCCTACAATTCAATTCAATTCTGACACTAACTTTCTGAAGTTGGCCCAGATGCCACAGGTTAAGGGCTCAGTCCCACAAAACTGCCCCCATTTTAGGCTCCAGCTGAAAATGGGGTGCCCAGGTTATCCACATTTCTACCCAGCTGGCTACAAATTAGGGGTTCCTACAATCCCCCTTTTGGTCCAGTAATTCTCTATAATGACTCACAGAACTCAGAAAGTGCTTTACTTACTCTTAGCAGTTTTTAAAATAAAGGATACAACTCAGGAGCAGCCAAATGGAAGACGTGCGTAGGGCGCGGTATCTCCATGCTCTTTGAGATTTCCAGGCTTTCTTTTTTTTTTTTTTTGAGACAGGGTTTTGCTCTTGTCACCCAGGCTGGAGTGCAATGGCGTGATCTTGGCCCACTGCAACCTCCGTCTCCCGGGTTCAAACGATCCTCCTGCCTCAGCCTCCTGAGTGGCTGGGATTACAGGTGCACACCACCATGCCCAGCAAATTTTTGTATTTTTAGTAGAGATGGGGTTTCACCATGTTGGCCAAGCTGGTCTTGAAGTCCTGACCTCAGGTGATCAATCCACCCTCCTGGGCCTCCCAAAGTGCTGGGATTACAGGTGTGAGCCACCACGCCCCGGCGAGAGCTCCAAGCTTTTAATCAAGGCGTAGGGTCTTTCGGTTGACCAGCCCCCATCCTGAAGTTATCTGACTGCCTGCCACCAAGTCACTTTATTAGAATAAAAGAGGCTTCTACATCCTTACCACTCAGGAAATTCCAAGTGTTTTAGGAGCTCTGTGCAAGGAACCCAGGACAAAGACCAAATATGTTTCTGTGATACCACAGGTAGGTAGAGCAAAAATCACTGACCCTATTTTATCCATAAGCCGATGCTGAATAGAGAGAATGGGTAACAAAGCTAGGAATGGAGCAGGGTGACCTTATCTCTCCTGACCGGGTTTCTTCCTGGGACACTTTTCAGCCTCAGGCTGTCAAACCAGCATTGAAACCCTTGTCTGATGTCGTAGACCTGCACCATCCAGTACAGCAGCTACCAGCACATAGGGTTATTTAAATTTTAATTACAATGGAAAATGCAATTCCTCTGTCACACCAGGCCCATTTCAGGTGCTTTGTGGCTACAAGAGGCTAGTTATATCGTATTGGATAGTGCAGAAACAATATTTCCATCATCATAGGAAGTTGTATTCGGCAACTTTTTGGGTCTTTTACAGTGACAGGAAAGGACATTGCAGGGTTTAAACCTGAGAAAACAAGTCCCATATGCTCACAAACACCATTTAAAGGTCTTGACTTTTGTGGGAACATCAGCCCTTATTCTCATATCCTGTCGGGTTGAGGAGCTGTTACTGACGGACTTATTGAGTGACTGCTGACGGAATTAGTTGATCCTTGGACCTAACCTGTGGTGCACACTTAAAACAAACAAAAGATGATGGAAGTGAGTAACTCAGCTAGAACTTGGTTGATCTCAGTCCAAGAATAGTACTTGCCCAGAGTGGAAAACTTGTCTTATGGCCTTGGAGCACCATGTGAGCCTTGGAGACTTGGCAAGGATGCTTTCATTAAAACCAAAACTGGGGATGTAGCATTCATCCCTTATCAGATAGAAGATGTGCACATATTTTCTCCCATTTCGTGAGTTGCCTCTTCACTCTGTTGATAGTGACCTTTGATGCATACATATTTTTAATTTTTGATGAAGCCCAGTTTGTTTTGTTTCTTCATCTGTTGCCTGTGCTTTTGGTGTCATATGTAAGAAATCAGAGCTGGGTGTGATGGCATGCACCTGTAGTCCTAGCTATTCAGGAGGCTGAGGCAGGAGGAACACTTGAGCCCAGGAGTTTGAGGCTGCAGTGAGCTGTAATCACACCAGCGCTCTCCAGCTTGGGCAAAAAAATGAGACCCTGTCTCAAAAATTAAAAAATTTAAAAATTTTAAAAAGAGAAGTCATTGCCAAATCTGTGTCATATTGTCTTCTAAGCATTTTATAGTTTTAGCTCTTAGGTTTAATCCAGGTCTTTGATCCATTTTGAGTTAATTTTTGTATATGGTGTAAGGGAAGAGTCCAGCTTCATTCTTTTGCATGTGAATATCCAGTTTTCCCGGCACTATTTGTTAAACACCCTCCTTTCCTCCAGTAAATGGTCTTGGTGCCAAGAGGACAAAGTGGCAAAAGAGGAAAGTTTTGACACTTTCGATGACTGTGGCCCTTTTCTGTGAGCATCAGGGAACACCAGACATTGAATGTCGAATCCTAAGCACAAGCCTATAAAATCGGCAGTTGTTGATACACCTTGATCTCTCTGGTGAATATTTTCTCGGTTATCTTACTTTTGTTTGTCTCTCCCAGCTGTCTCAACTATATCTTTCCTACAGTTCTGAAATAAAGGCATATAGGGTAACCAGGGAAGGGAATCCTCCAAAATCATTTATAATAGAAGCAGTGAGAATAGTAGTGCATTTAAAGACTGTGGGTGATTTTCAATTTTTCTAGTTCTAAGTGACTAGCGTTTTTCTAATTGAAAGTGACTAATGGTAATTTTTAAAATACCCAGTTTTTAAGGATCATCTGTAGCTGCTTATATGTAAGAGATGGTAAGTTCCAGTGGAAAAGCCCCTATATCCTCTAGTGTCCTATAGGAATATTCCTAAAGAAACGGACTATCAGAGCTAAGAGCAGATTGGCAAACGAGGGGGGCAGATGGATAATGCCTGGCTGGTTGCAGCCTGAAATTGTCAATCACCTCTTAATGTTTACAAAAGTGAAAAGTCAATGTGTAGTTGTTTTAATTTGACACACTCTTAGGTTGAAAGAGTGTAATTGCCGGAGGGGAGAGTTAAGTGGCTGTGCTCCTTGTCAGCCTGTCTGGGTCTGACTCCAGTGCTAAGCACTTTTCTGATGAGCGATAGATTGGGTTAAATACTGGCGTAATTGCTCGCTTCCGCATACCAGTCTCGCAATGCCTTGTACTACATTTCTATCAGCACTTGCCTGAGGCTGTGAGAGTTTATGCTGCAAAGAGAGCCCGTATGTTCATTTTCATGAATCAGTGTCGGGTTTTGAAAAGCAGTTGTTACAGCGCTAAATGGACTGTAATAAATTACACCCCTCCAGACCTGTTGAGTAAATCAAAACTGTTTATGTCCATCCAAGTGGTCTTTTGAGTATAAATGACTTTTGTTTACTTATCAAACCAAATGTTTGTCTCCAGGAAATGGAGGCAGATGATTTGTTCATTTTTTAATCCTGTGAATAGCACTTCACTGCTGTGAAACCAGAGAGGAAATTCTGTGTATTGTTAGGTAGAAAAGTGCCACCTATCCCCACCCTCCCATAAGTGAAGTATCCCAAAGTCGTTTTCAAGGCTGGAGACACTTTATTGTAATTCTGCAACTCTGAGTAGCAGCCTGTCTCTACCCACTACTTCATATGTGGCAACAATGCAGAGCTCGGAAAAGCATGGTTTCTTGTCCCAGTCATTTCTATGAGAAGAAAGTGAATTTTGTAAAATATATTTCTCTCTCTTTGAATTGCTTGTCTCCACTTCTTTATGAAGGATGTGTGTTGCTTGATACTTATTTACTTGGGAGTCAAGAGAGAACTGTTGAAATGTATGCATTCCTTTTGCAAATTAGACTTATCAGAGATCTGCCCCTTCTTGGTAGGACATAGATATTGCAGTTTTATTGTAGTAGCTCTATGGTTATGAAATACCTGTTTCATATTTAATACTAGTTGAAAGAACTATCTCCTGGCTTTCTTCTTGGCTTTTTTGATGGGCCATTGTCTTCTTCCACTTAACATCTCCTGTGAGGTTATTAGGCTATATTAATAATGTCTTCTTCAGGCCGGGTGTGGTGGCTCATGCCTGTAATCCTAGAACTTTGGGAGGCTGAGGCAGGTGGATCACCTGAGGTCAGGAGTTCGAGACCAGCCTGGCCAACATGGCGAAACACCCTGTCTCTACTAAAAATACAAAGAATTAGCCGAGTGTGGTGGCAGGCGCCAGCAATCCCAGCTACTTGGGAGCCTGAGGCAATGAGAATCGCTTGAACCTGGGAGGCGGAAATTGCAGTGAGCCGAGATCACACCATTGCACTCCAGCCTGGGCAACAGAGCAAAACTTCATCTCAAAAAAAAAAAAAAAAAAAAAGTCTTCTTTAAGGAAGCCCTGATAATCCTTTCTTATTACATTTTTTCTTACTGTGTTAAATATACATAACATAAAATGTCAAAATTTGCCATTTTAACATTTTTAAGCATAACAATTCAGTAGCGTTAAATGCATTCACAATCTTGTATAACCATCACCACTATCTATTTGCAGAATGTTTTTTTATCATTCCAAACAGAAACTCTTTACCTCTTAAGCAATAACTTCCCATTTTCCATTTCCTCCTGCCCCTGGTAATCTCTATTCTACTTTCCATCTTTACGAATTTGCCTATTTCAAATACCTCATATAAATGGAATGATGCCATATTTGTCCTTTTGCATCTGGCTTATTTCGCTAAGCACGGTGTTTTCAAGGTTCATCCATGTTGTGGCATGTGTCAGAACCTCATTCCTTTTTATGGCTGAATAATATTGCATTGCCTTTGTGCGCCTTCTTTTGTTTATCTGTTCTTCTGTTGATGGGCACTTGGGTTTCCACCCTTTGGCTACTGTGAAATAATGCTGCTGTGAAGTTTGGTGTACAAGTATCTGTGTGAGTACCTGCTTTCAGTTCTTCTGGATATATATCTAGAAGTAGAATTGCTGCGTTAAATGGTAATTTTATGGTTAAGTTTTTGCAGAACTGCCAAACTGGTTTCCACAGTGTCAGCATGATTTTACATTCCAGTCAGCAGTGCATGATGGTTCAACTTTTTCCATATCCTTCCCAACTCTTGTTGTTTTCCGTTTTTTTGATAATAGCCTTTCTAATGGGTGTAAAGTGGAATCTGATCGTGAGTTTGATTTGCGTTTCACTGATGACTAATGATGTTGAGCATTTTTTTCATGTGCTTCTTGGCCATTTATGTATCGTCTTTGGAGAAATGCCTGTTCAAGTCATTTGCCCATTTTTAAATTGGGTTGTTTGGTTTTTTGTCGTTGTTGTAGGAGTTCTTTATTATGTTCTGGATACAAATCCTTTTAAGCTATGATTTCCAAGTATTTTTTTTCCCATTCTGTGGGTTGTCTTTTTACTCTCTTTAGTATCTTTTGCACAAAAGTTTTTTTTTTATTTTGATAAAGTCCAAGTTATCTAGTTTTTCTTTTGTTGCCTGTGCTTTTGGTGTCATATTTAAGAAACCATTGTCAAATCCAAGGTTATAAAGATTTATTTCTGTTTTTTAAAGAGTTTTATAGTTACAGTTTTAGCTCTTAAGATCTTTCATTAATTTTAAGTTGATTTTTGTATATAATGTAAGGTAAGGATCTAACTCTATTCTTTGGTATGTGGATATCCCATTTTCCCAACATTGTTTATTGAAAAGACTCCTTTTCCCAGTGAGTGGTCTTAGCACACTTGTCAAAAATCAGTTGACCGTATATTTGAGGGTTTATATTGCAGCTTTTGTAGTGAGTTTTGAAATCAGGAAATGTGATCCCTCTAATTTTGTTCTTTCTTTTCAGGTTATTTTGGCTATTTGATGTGCCTTGAAATTCCATATGAATTTTACAATGGGTTTTTCTATTTATGCAAAAAACAGATTTTGAGATTTTGATAGAAATTGAATTGAATCTTTAGATTGTTTTGGGTACTATTGTCATCTTAACAATATTAAGTCTTCCAGTCCATGAACACGGGATGATGTCTTTCTATTTATTTAGGTATTTAATACTTTCTTTAAACATTTTTAATAGTTTTATCTGTGCCTGTCACCTCCCTGGTTAAATTTATTTCTGAATATTATTTTTGATGGTATTGTAAATAGAATTTCTTAATATTTTGTTGCTAGGGTATAGAAATACAACTGATTTTTGTGTGTTGATTTTATATCCTGCAACTTTGCTGAATTTATTAGCTCTATCAGTTTTTTTGTGGATTCTCTAGTATTTTCTATAATAAGTTTACATCCTCGGTGAACAAAGATAATTGTACTTCTTTCTTTCCAATTTGGATGCTTTATTTCTAGTCTATTTGCTCTGACTAGAATTTACAGTATTGTATTGAACAGAGGTGGCACAAGTGGGCATCCTTGTTTGGTTTCTGATTTTGGAGGAAAGCATTATTATTTCACCATTGAATGTGATGTTTAGCTCTGGGTTTTTCATATATGACCGTGATCATGTTGAACACTAATAGCCTGATTTGCTTGTTTTCTGGACTCTTTAATCTGAGGTAATCATTAATCTATGAAGAAGTGGGTGGTGGAGTTGTCAACTGCTCAGTGATCTTGTAACCCACCCCTGCCTTCACTGGTTAGGTTGGGTTGCCCCACTCCATAGCCTTCTAGGGCTACCTTAAAGGTACCAGTAACACCCCATTTATGCCTATGCATCCTTTCCCCCTAAGAATCCTCTTCGTTTACACGATTTAGTGGATCCTGATCTAGCCCTGCTCATCTTCTGTCTGTCCTAGATAGTTCAGCTTCTTCCTTTCAAGATGCTTCCATCCCAGTGCTTACCTCCACTCTAGAGACCACTTACCAGGCCACTAAGGACCTCCTTTTAACTGTCTGCTTATTCCTGTTGCACTTAACTCCCAAATTGCACCATATGCTGGGAACAATCTTAACTCCCTACCCAGTCCTCCTAACTTCCCTCATTCACTGAGTCCTCTCCTTTAATTAGCTGTCTCTAAAACTCTTATGTCAGGATATTTTCAAAATGAATGACAAAAACAGAGTTAATTTACCGTGGCCAGTCTTGTTTTGAAATATGAAACTTCCCCACACATGCTGAAAATATTTTGTCCTGTTCTCTGTTGTATATTCTTTCTCTCGTTTGTTCTCTGGACTTTATTATTCCTTTATTGGCATTTAATGCACACCTAAGCTACAAAGAGGGCTTTGCATTATTCTCTGCTTAACTCCTATTTTAGAGCATCATACAAAGTTATTTTTATCATTTTTACCAAAAGCAATACAAGCTCACGGGGGGAAAAGTCAAATAATGTAGGAGTGTACAAAATAAAACCAGAAATTTTGTAGTGAAGTTTTATAGTTTCTTTCATATAGATACTACATATTTTTCCTCTCCCTCCTCTGTATGTTGTAGAAATAGTCATTAATACCTATAAGGGTGGACATTATACTGGCAGAAAGATTTGCCCAATTTAAAAATGGGCAAATGACTTGAACAGGCATTTCTCCAAAGACGATATATAAATGGCCAAGAAGCACATGAAAAAAATGCTCAACATCATTAGTCATCAGTGAAACGCAAATCAAACTCATGATCAGATTCCACTTTACACCCATTAGAAAGGCTATTATCAAAAAAACGGAAAACAACAAGAGTTGGGAAGGATATGGAAAAAGTTGAACCATCATGCACTGCTGACTGGAATGTAAAATCATGCTGATACTGTGGAAACCAGTTTGGCAGTTCTGCAAAAACTTAACCATAAAATTACCATTTAACGCAGCAATTCTACTTCTAGATACATATCCAGAAGAACTGAAAGCAGGTACTCACACAGATACTTGTACACCAAACTTCACAGCAGCATTATTTCACAGTAGCCAAAGGGTGGAAACCCAAGTGCCCATCAACAGAAGAACAGATAAACAAAAGAAGGCGCACACAGGCATAGAGACCAAGAGACTAGGATAGAAAGCCCAGAAATAACTCCCACATGTATGGTCAAATGATTTTTGACCAGAGTGCTAAGAACATGCAATAGAGAACATTCTCCTTAACAAATGAGCTAGGAAAACTGGCTATCCACATACAAAAAAAATGAAGTTGGACTCTTACCTTATACTAAATACAAAAAGTAACTCAAAATGGATCAGAGACCTAAATGAAGGACCTAAAATTGTGAAAGTCTTAGAAGAAAACAGAGGAAAAGCTTCATTACATTGGATTTGGCAATGACTTCTTGGATATGACATTAAAGGCTCAGGTAACAAAAGGAAAAAGAAATTGGACTTGATGTTGAAAATCTGTACATCAAAAGACACTATTCAACAGAGTTAAGAGGCACAACCTTCAGTGTGGGAGAAAATATTTGCAAATCATATGTCTGATAAGGAATTAATATCCAAAATACACAGAGATCTGCTAAAACTCAGCAACAGCAAAACAACCCATTTCAAAAATGGCCAAAGGACTTGAACAGACATTTCTCCAAAGAAGATATAGTAATGGCTAATACGCATATGAAAGGATGCTCAATATCTAATCATTAGGGAATGCAAATAAGAATGACAATGAGATACTGCCTCACACACATTAGGATGGCTACTATAAAAACAATGACACATGTTGACAAGGATGTGGAATAATTGGGACCCTTGGGCACTACTGGTGGGAATGTGAAGTGCTGTAGCCTTTATGCAGACAGTATGGTGGGTCTTCAAAATATGAACCCAAATTAGCACATGATCCAGCAATTACACTTCTTGATATTTACCCCAAAGAAGTGAAAGCAGGGTCCAGAGATATTTGTACACTCAATGTTCACAGCAGCATAAATGGGGGTCAACCTAAGTGTCCATCAACAGAGGGTGGACAAAGAAAATGTGGCGCATGCATGAGCACGTGCGCGCAGACACACACACCCTCCCCCCCTCCCCCAACACATATGCAATGGAATATTCAAGGAAGGAAAATCTGACTCATGTTATAACATGGATGAACCTTGAGGACATTATGCTAAGTTACATGTCGTTCACAAGAAGACAAATACTGCATGATTCCACATGTTTAAGGTACTTAGAGTAGTCAAAACATAGAGGAAAAAAGTGGAGCAGTGGTTGCTGGGTGTTGAGGGGAGGACAGAATGGAGAGTTATTGTTTTTTGGGTACAGAGTTACAGTTTGAGAACATAAAAAGTTCTGGAGATGGAGGGTGGTGATGGTTACACAACAGCCTGAATGAACTTAATTGCTATTGAACTGTACACTTAAAAAATGGTTAGGATGGTAAATTTTATGTTTACATGTATTTCACCACCAAAAAAATAGGAAGAAAAGAAAAAAGTATGGACATTTTATTTATATCAAGTATCTTTTTTGCATGTATCAAAATGATAACATTATTTTCTCTTTATTTATGTAGTAAGTCACATTAATGAATGTCCTAATGTGGAATGATTCTTATATTCCTGGAATAAATCTTATCTGGTTATGAGGTATTATCCTTTTAGTACATTGCTGGATTCAGGTTGTTTGTATTTATTTAGGACATCTGCACTTATATCCAGAAGTGAGCTTGGCTTTCTATCCCAGTTTGTGGTATCCTTGTAATGTTGTTATATCATGGTTATGTATAACATGAAACAGAAGCCATCATCTTCCTTTATTCTCTGGGACTTTTTAAGTGACATAGGTATGACCACATCTTGGTATTTGAATAAAATTGCCCATGACCATCTAGGCCTTGGTCTTTTTGGAGATGGGGAGTAAATCTTTTGATTAACTTTTCTGTTTCTTTTATGGTAATCTTTTAAAAACAAGCTTTCTTCCTCAGTTTTGGCAATGTGTCTTTCTTTAAAGAGAAATATCAATTTTCCTTTTCCTTTTTATTTGAGACAGGGTCTCAATGTGTCACCCAGGCTGGAGTGAAGTGGTGTGATCATGGCTCACTGCAAGCTCCTCCTCCCAGGTTCACGCCATTCTCCTGCCTCAGCCTCCTGAGTAGCTGGGACTACAGGCGCGTGCCACCACACCCAGCTAATTTTTAATTTTTTGTAGCGATGGGGTTTAGCCATGTTGCCGAAGCTGGTCTTGAACTCCTGAGCTCAAGTGATCTGCTTGCCTTGGCCTCCCGAGGTTTTGGGATTACAGGTGTGAGCCACTGTGCCGGGCCTATTTTTCATTTTAAACTTGATATAAAATTGCAATGATGATCTCTCAAATTTTTAAAAACACTATACCTGTGGTTCTGGAGGTACATCTCAAGTTTACTGCTTTTCTTTTTGTTTATTTTCTTGTGTTCAGAGTCAGATTTTCCAGAGGTTCCTTGGTTTTATTGGTGATTTCGTAGCAACATCATGAGTTTATTTGTGCATGTGTAAATTTTGGTTGATATAATTTATAGTTGTTTCTAAAGAGACTTTTGAACTTCTTTATTTCTATATTTTTTTTCAATCCTCACAAAAAACACTGGGGTGTTATTTAAGCCATCTGTCTCAAAGAATTACTCCCTTAAGGAATGTGGCAAATAAATAGCAGAGCAGGAATTCAAACCCAGATCTGACTTTAAACCTCTACACACCCCTCCCCCCAACCCTATATGATGCTGCTTAGTGAAGTATACAGGATATCTGTGTCTTAGTTTGGGTTTCACATAAAAGCAGAACCAAAGACAATAAGGATTTGCGTTTTGATAGCATATCAGGTTGTTATTCCAAGGAGTAAGAGTGAAGGATCAGGAGGAGGAAGAAAAGCCAACATAAAATTGTGAAGGCAACAGGTGTTAGATTCAGGGCTTTCTGCAGAGTTCCTAGAGAACCTTCCAGAATCATTCATCTGAGGATAGAACAGAGTATTTACCTTCCCATCGGCCCTTATCTCTCAATGAGGTGTTGAACCCCCTCACTTCTGAGTTGCACCTGTGTACTTGAAAAACAGTAACAGGAGCCCTGGGGCAGGAAGTGACTCATAGTCTCATCTCCATGCAGGTTGCTGTCACAGGGAGGTGAGGTGATGCTTTCACAGAGGCATTGGCTGGAGAATGAGAGTTGGCACCAGGGGCAACTAGGACACGCTCTCAACAGGCATGTCACTGGAACTCACACTTGACAGTACATTTACCCAAATATTTTCTATGCAAGTAATACACAGTTGTCTAACACTTACATCCTGAATTTGGGGTGCTGATAATTATTTTTATTTCCTTAAAGTCTGAAGGTCATGGGGATGGTGGGGATGTGTATGTGGTCCATAGCGAAATGGACTTCTTCTCCTGCTAGGAGCAAGAGGTCAGGGAGGAGTGTTGGAAATGACGTGTTAAAGATCCGCCAGCAGATTACAATTTACTGATGAAGGACCCCATTCTCCAGAGGATTTATTTTTGTAAGAAAAGCCGCAAAAGCACAATGGGAAAGAAGTTATTTTTATCTTTCTTAATCAAAATACATTGATTTAAAGAAAAGATGAGTTTAAAGGTATCCTTCAGAGTATGTGGTTGGCTTTTGGGCTTAGGCACTCATTTGTGGCCAAATTCTTTTCCCTTGTGTTTGTTGGAGTGGGGCAGCGTTGCATAATGGTTGAGAGTACTGCGTTTGGGGTCTCTCAGACCTGGGTCGTCACTTAGTAACCATATAAGCTTGGGCACCATTTGACTTGGGCAAATTTCTTCCCCTCTCTAAACCTTAGTTTTCCTGACTGTAAGTTGGAGGTGATAGGATGCATTTCGTTTAGTTTTTGTGTGGAGTAAGTGAAATAGTGTTTCTAAAGGGCTTAACACTGCACCTGGCACGTGAGTGGTGTTCACTAATTTGTAGTTACTACCTTTATTGCTTGTCCAGGAATTCCATGATCTCCTTAATTATTGTGTGTTCCTGATTTTGAACCTGCCACAGTTTTTTGAAAGATTTCAGTGGAAAGATTACAGTCAAGAGTAATTCCAGGAAACAGTATGCTTAGTAGGATTAGACTGTTGTAATTTCCCCTCCAGCATCCTCACACAATAAGCACATTCAATAAACACATATACAATTTTCAGCAGCTCACTCCCCTCTTGCTCCTCCCTCCTTTGAGATTTGATAAATAACATGGTAAAATAAAACTGATTTTGTGTCTTAGTCCTCCTGATTATTTGCATTTTAAAAGGAGATGGATATTTAATTCTGAAGAAACGGATCTTTAATGGTGGAATTTCAGATATTTTGGTCCTTGGTTGGCAGGCACATTTTGAGAACAGAATCCGTTGCCCTCATTTATAAGTAACAACCTCTTTTGGGTAAATGGTACCAAGCCTGATTCTTGCTTTTTGAAGTGCTTTAAGTTGTGTTTTATTCCAAATACTATATTTGTGCACCCATTATGATATCAAATGCTTATAATAAAAGGTTATGTTGTCATAAAATATTACTATTCTATGGTGTTTCAAACATAGGCATTATCGTGTCTTTTAGTTCTGTTAGTTACTTGCTTTGGAAAGCACGTGACCACCTACAAAGTTAACAAGATAATTTGGTAAATCTAGTTGCCTAAAATTAATGTCCCCCAAACAACCGACTTAATCTGGGGAATTGTCCAGACCTCTGTCAGATAAAGCAGCTGTATAAAAACACGTTGACAAT
The DNA here is from genome assembly GCF_028858775.2 of Pan troglodytes. NCBI lineage: Eukaryota > Metazoa > Chordata > Mammalia > Primates > Hominidae > Pan > Pan troglodytes. The sequence goes on along the minus strand of NC_072409.2, from coordinate 114,984,327 downwards.
AATTATGAAATCTACTACAGGTTTTATCAACAAATTAGATCTTTTGCAAAATAGCATTTTCAAAAAGTGAAAATAAAGTGCTTCATCTTAACAGTGTAGCTAGCTAGACTCTAATGTTTTTGTCTTTCTTTCTTTCTCTCTTTTTTTTGACATGGAGTCTTGCTCTGTTGCCCAGGCTGGAGTCCAATGGCTCAGTCTCAGCTCACTGCAACCTCTGCCTCCCAGGTTCAAATGATTCTCCTGCTTCAGCCTTTTGAGTAGCTGGGATTTTACAGGTGCCTGCCACCACGCCTGGCTAATTTTTTTGTATTTTTAGTAGAGACAGGGTTTCACCATGGTGGCCAGGCCGGTCTTGAACTCGTGACCTCAGGTGATCCACCGGCCTTAGCCTCCCAAAATGCTGGGATTACAGGCATGAGCCACCGTACCTGGCCTGTTTCTGTCTTTCATAATAATTTCCAATCAGCCATTTCATACTTTCATCAAGATGAAACTTGCTACACTGCTATCTTTTGTATTTTTATTCATCTAAAAAATACCTTTAAAAGCAGAGATTTAAAAGACAGCAGTCAGAAATAACTGGAAAACTGGTTTTTCAGAACATGTTTCTCAATGTATAGTTAAGACAGCTTTATTTTTTTTTTCTTAAATGAACAGAACACTGCTGTTTTTATTCTCTGTAGTTCTGATGAGTTGCTTTTTTAAAAAAAAATGCACACTTTTTTTTTTTTTTGCCAGTTGTAATCTTGGCGTAATACTGTGTTATGGCCTACTTTTCCCTCATTTTATTTATTTTAACAGTTGCCTCAAGAGCTAAACTCTTGATGTGTGTGGTTCCAGACCTTTTGCTATGAAATTACATGCAGATATGTGTTTCTGCAGAAATGCGGTTTGTTTGGCTTTTTAACATAAGGGGTGTTGTAGTCAATGTATTGTTCCTCAGCACTTTCCTTTTTTCAATCAATGCTTGGTCTTAGAGATCTTACATGTTTAGTACATGTAGGTCTACTTTATTATTCTTAACCGGCACCTACTATTCCACAGTTTGGATGGAGCATGGTTTATTAGTTAATTTTCTTATTTATTGGCAGTCATGTTATTTTTCTTTCTTTCTTTCTTTTTTTTTTTTTTTTGATGTGACAAACAAATGCTGCCCTCTCCTTGTGCAATTGTGCTGGTGTTTTTCTGGGGAGATGAAAGCCTGCAAGTAAGGTTGTATTGAATACTGCCAAATTAACCCCAAGACTGGCTGCACCTGGTTACAATCCTAGCAGCAATGTATTCCTAGCAATTTGGTATTATCCAACACGTACATTTTTGTCTATTGGGTGGATGGGAAGTGGAGTCTAGTGGTGGTTTTTATTTCCATTTCCATCAGAGCCAGCGTGGTAAGGGAGGTGCCCCATCCAGCATCTGTGCAGTGCCTGAAGTGCCAGGTAACTGGACCATTTCATCCACCGTGGCGCTCTCCTCCCTCTGCAAGAAAAGTACAAGAGTGGGTCACAGGTCATAAGACAAGCCCCGGCATAGTCCATCTCTGCCTAACAGCCACCTCACACTGAATCCCAATCAATCTCCACATAAAAACGCTGGCTTTTGTACAAACAGTGGTTCCGGTAAAGAGGCTTGTGACTTTTCTTCCTTGTAGTTACTTTCTCATTACTAGGCGATCTCCCCAAAATAAAACCAGAAAGCAGAAGGCCATTCCACCCTGCACTCTTGTTGACATGATGTGGGGACAATTGTGTTTCCACTTGGGCTAAAAAATGTGCCGCCTCCTTGGTAGGAAAGATTGGGGAATATGTCCTTTCTGTGCTAATGGGTGTGTACGTCCAGGTCTGCACGTTTACACTGGCAGTAGTTGAGATTCACACAAAAGAGCAGTGCCTGACAATGCAAGGACTGGATTCATAGACTGTGCCCATCAAGATACCAAAGAGCCAATAATGTTAGGAAATTCGTCATGCAGAATTAGCTAACGATTTGATTTTGACCAGTTACATGATTGGCAGTTTATTATGAGGCAGAGGCTGTCATTACATCACTTGAAGCAACTCGTCTACAGCAGCTGAAGGATGGAGGAATTGAACCCTACCCCATTTAGTGGCTGAATTCCAGTAAATGGAAAGAACCTAGTCCAAGCTTGTCCAACCCAGAGGACGACAGCCACATGCGGCCCAGAATGACTTTGAATGTGGCCCAACACAAATTTGTAAACTTTCTTAAAACATTATGAGATCGTTTTGGGATTTTTTTTAAAGCTCATCAGTTGTCGTTAGTGTTAGTGCATTTTACATGTGGCCCAAGACAATTATTATTCTTCCAATGTGGCCCAGGGAAGCCAAAAGGTTGAACACCCAGGCCTAGTCCATTATTGACAGAAAATGTTAATGTGTCTATTAAGGAAGGAAAGCTCGTAATTTCTTGCTTCAGAAGTAATCACTCAATTCTAAATTATCCTCTCTTGTTTTGTACTCCATTTATTCTGACTTTGAGCAGGCACCAAACCTTTAGCACTTAAAAGAAATGGAGATCGGCGAAATCATAACAAAATGATAGAATTTAAATTCTGAAAGTTGGAGGTCACGGAGCTCAACCCCTTCACTTTATTTTTATTTTATTTTTTTGAGACAGAGTCTGACTCTGTTGCTCAGGCTGGAATGCAGTGGCGCGATCTCGGCTCACTGCAGCCTCCGCCTCCCGACCAACCCCTTCACTTTAGATGTGGAAACTGAGGCCCCAGAGATGACTTGCCCAAGGGGACGGTGTAGCCCTTCAAGACAAATACTGTCTGAAGTCAAGTTTTATTATTGTACTACTAACCATTTCCTGTCGCTGGAGTCATAGATCTCAGCCGGAGCTGGACTCTATGTTAGCTTCTTTGATGAATGGATTTCTCCCAACAGTGGGCCTGGGGTCAGCCATGCTGTGTTGCTGTTAGATGTTCCAGGAGCCCTTGCTGCTGCTGACCGGGAGGTGCTGGAGCTCACTGGGGTGAATCAGTTCATTTTTCATTTTCTCCACCCTGACTGCATGGAAGGTCATATGAGGTGGAATTGGGTAATTACTTATCTACTCTGAAAACACACCTGTATGGATTTGCCCAGAATGTGGGCCTCCTGTGCTGCTGCTTTGTGCTTTGGGAACACAGTGGGGAGCTTGAGGCCTGTGGGGTGGAGCCTGCCTTGGTTGCAACCCACCCCCGGCTTGCTCAGGCCCGCCCGTCCTCCCCTCTGTTGAAAGTGTGCTTTAATGAACAGTTTTTCTCATCATTATCTTCAATGAGATGAAGGGAAAAGCAAAGTTTTTATATTAGGAAGATTATTTGGCCCATTTTTTCTCCTCTCCTCTCCACAGGGACATGAACTACTGGGAAAAACGAGATTTCTTGAAAACTCTTTGACATCTGGGTGTCTGGTAGCTTTCAAATTCCCAGACCCTATGATTCCATTTCAGACTCTACCATTAGATGCCCTAGAGTCTGTGGAAGTCAGTATCCTCTCCACAGCCTGTTGGAAGCCTCTCTGCTGGCCCGGGACAGACCATCCTTCCCCTGCGCTCTGCTGTGTTGGGGCCCAGAAGGCTCCGCAACAAGTGGTTGATTTAAAAGAAAACCTGGAATTTTACCAAGCAGCTTACACTGTGTTGACTGAAACACTCAGAATCTGCCAGGCAGCAAACAGTTGAGTGGCCACCCAACACTTCACTCCACCCAATCACACAATGGGTCCTTAAAGTCTCTCCCTTTAAAAACAAAACAGACTGGCGCGGTAGCTTATGCCTGTAATCCTAGCACTTCGTGAGGCCAAAGTGGATGGATCACTTGAGGTCAGGAGTTCGAAACCAGCCTGGTCAACCTGGTGAAACTCTGTCTCTACTAAAAATACAAAATAATAATAATAATAATAATGATAGCCGGGCGGCGTGGTGGTGGGTGCCTGTACTTCCAGGTACTTGGAAAGCTGAAGTAGGAGAATCACTTGAATCCAGGAGGCAGAGGTTGTGGTGAGCTGAGATCGCGCCACTGTACTCCAGCCTGAGCAACGGAGTGAGACTCCATCTTAAAAAACAAAACAAAACAAAAACACACACTTGCCAGGTGCAGTGTCTCACACCTGTAATCCCTTGAGGCCAGGAGTTTAAGATCAGCCTGGGCAACAAAGCCTTTCTCTTCAAAAAATAAAACAGTTAGCTGGCATGGTGACGTATACCTGTAGTCCTAGCTACTTGGGAGGCTGAGGCAGGAGGATCTCACTTGAGCCCAGGAGTTCGAGACTGCAAGCAAACTATGGTAGCCCCATTGCACTGAAGCATGGGAGAGCAAGACCCTCTCTTTTGGGGAAAAAAACCCCCAAAAAACCCACAAAAAACTTTTCTGAAGTATGATTGACAATACCGAAAGCTGTTCTAATTTAGTGTATACAACTTGGTGAGTTTGGAGATAAGTATACACCCGTGAAACGATCACCACAATCTGTGCCACAAACCTACCCATCACCTGCAAAAGTTTCTTACTGTCTGCTTTATTATTTTGTTTATTCATGATAAGAACACTTGACATAAGACCTACCCTCTTAGCAAGTTTTTAAGCATAAAATACAGTATTGTTAACTGTAGGCACTAAGCTGCACAGATTTCTAGGACTTACCTTGTGTAACTGAAACTTTGTACCCTTTAAGCCCTTCCCTGTTTTCCCTTTCTCTCAGCCCCTGTAGCCACCATTCTACTCTGCTTCTGTGAGTTTGGCTATTTTAGATTTCTCATGTAAGTGGAAATCACAGAGTACTTGTCCTTCCGTGTCTGGCTTATTTCACTTAGCACAGTGTCCTCCAGGTTCATTCAGTTGCAAATGGTAAGATTTCCTTCTTTTTAAGGCTGAATAATATTCCACTGTATGCATATAGCACATTGTCCTTATTCATCTGTCTGTCAGTGGACATGTAAGTTGCTTCCATGCATTCCTTGGGTACTGTGACTAGTGCTGCAGTAAATATGGGTGGGCAGATACCTTTTCAAGATCCTGATTTCAATTCTTTGAATATACACTCAGAAGTAGCATTCTTGGATCATACGGTAGTTTTATTGAAGTCTCTTCTGCTTGGAAAGTGGAAAGATCTGGGAATTTGGGTCTCTTGGATATCTCCTTGCTCAGCTCATTTTTAGAAGGCAAACCTGCAACTCAGTTGATGCCTTAGACTTGAAAGCTGTCTTTTTGCAGCAAAATCATGATTATCTAGAGACGTACTTGGGCAACAGGTTTGTGGATGTGAAGAAGAGGAAAGCTCACTGCAGAGGTCTCTCTGGGTCAGCAGGAGGCAGCGTGAGGAACACCACCAGCAAGCTTGTTGTGATGCACTGTGGTCTCTTGTGAACAGTCCCACATTCAGATCCTGAGTACAAATTCTGGCTCTGATACTCAGCAGTCGTGTGAGCTTGGGCATGTTAATCTGAGTCTGTTTTTAAAATCTGTCAAGTAAGGATGTTAATATCCACCTCCCCAAAGGGTTTTTGTGAAGATGGTAAAGTGTACAGTGCCTGGAACATGATAGGGGCTCAACGAATGATAGTAATTATTATTAATAATTATGCTAATAAATAATGTGGACTGAACTTCATTTCACAAGCCTGCTTCCCCAAGTCAGCATTTACCAGCTCCTGCCTTAGGCTGGTAGATGAGGCTTCCTAAGAATTCCTGTTTCATTTCCCTAGCATCTCCTAGCCCCGACTCGTTAAAGAAAGCATCTCACTCCTACAGTTCAAGTGAAAAGCAGTGTTTCCAGAAACGACTGTTTTCTTGGACTTCCTTTTATTCTTGCTTTCTGTCTTTTTCTATCACTTTTTGTTACTACAAAAATGTTTCGTCCTTTATTGTTTCATAGTTGTTTTGATATAGAAAATTATAAGTACTTTTTAAATAAATAGATGCCCTTGGTTTAGGATTATAAAAAGTATATCCCCCTTACTACCAGGCATATTAGTTAGCTAATGCTAATATTTGTGTCTTTCGCCCTTTCTCTCAATTTTATCTGATTCAGTATTACAACTAGTAATATTTGCTAATGGAAATAATTAAAAGTTCATTTTATTAAAATTTCTGACAAATAATTAAATCCTAGAGCCTCATTGAAGCACTAGACAACATGAGAGTTAACTGCTAGCAAAAAATAAATTTATTTTAATATATATTTTTCTTTAAATACCAGTCATTTCTGTTTGGCTGTAAGGACTACATTCAAGTTAAGCTCCTGGAAGGCAGAGTTAAAGAGAAACTGATGATGATTTTGAGATTAGCTCACTGGTAAATCACTTTGAAAGGCTAAGCCTCTGGTAAGCTGGAAACACAGACCAGACATGGACAGTAACCTTAATCAGCAAGAATGCGTCTTTTCTGTAAATTATGAAAATTTGATGTAGTAAAAATAAAACTTGATTTATCCACTTACCTAGCAGTGCATTCTGTATACTGAATGGTACAGATGACACTTTAGCAATTTGCCCTGCCCCTAAAGATGACATCTCTGCAATGTCTAGAAGCTTCCTCTTTAAAATGAAAATATCAACAAGAGGGTTGGCAGCATGAAGCTTGCATGTACCTCTTGGGTAAATTAGTTTAATTGAATGCTTTTCTTTGAAGAGCTCCAAGCAATATACTTAAAGAATAGAACTGTTCTGGAGCAGATGGAGGGAGGGTATAAGTTGTAGTTTGACAGAAATGAGACCCTGGGAGTGGACCAGGGGCCACAGGATACTTAAGAACAGAAAAGAAGCACAGGTGTGAGGAAGATGCAGAGGACCAGGCAAACACGTAATAGAGAAAAAATGGCACCTTCTTCTGATTCTGTTTCAGGTAGTCCCTGGTGCCAGTTTGAAGCACTTACTGATTATCTGCTCTCTTCTTACAGGAAGGGAGGGGGGCCAGTGTCCATTCATATGCCTATTTTGAGCTAAGGAGCTTGCTATGCTATGTATATATTTTTAAAATCACAACAGCCTTTAACATTGTTGTTTTCCTCTAATAGATGAGGAATTGAGGCTCAGAGCTGTTACATGATTGCCCAGGGTCACATAACTAGTACATGACCCGGCCAGAATGTGGTCCCAGGTGTGTCTGATTACAGGTGTTTTTCTTCTGAGAACAGAGCCTTGTTTTATTCACAGCCATATCCCCTGTATCTAGAACAGTGCTGGACACAGAGCAGATGCTCAGTAAATATTCTGTGAATTAAGTAACCAAATTAGCACCACACTGCCTTTTATGCATGAGTTTTAGTTAGTTGTGGAGGTAGATTAAGAAATAAAAAGGACTAACAGTAGTCATTGTTTTCCTTAGAGTACTCGGCTCCCAAAGAGGCTCTTCCAACACCTTGGACGTGAAATAAAACATGTTCTAAAATTTATACTTTAAAAATTATGGTGTAATCAAAAGGCCAGGCAGCCCATAAACCTGAGAATTTGTGCAATTGAAATAACATTTCTGATTCCCAGGAAGCTTGCGCCTAACAGCGGAAAGCATTTTTACATGTAAATTGGTCAGTTTTGAGATGAGCTGGTAATTTCTGAAATTAGCAGATTACTTATGCTTGAAGGAGCTGAGGTCGCCATTTGTTATTTGACTGCTCTTTGCCCTGAGCTTCGAAGCCAGCCAATAATGCAGTGAGTGCTGGACTTCCACTCTTTTTTTCAAATTAAAGATTTAATTACAGTCTTCACTGAAGATGAACCAAGTGTGAAAATACCTGATCTACTTGGAATGTGGGATGAGGGAGGAGTGTGTGGGTTGGAGTCAGTGCCTGGGCATTTAAATACTTTCAACAGTAACATTAAGGGTGAAATTAATTATATTGTGACCAAATGTTGGCGTGTTGGTTAGGCAGAGTCAGTGAAATTTATATTCTTTTTTTGTTGATCATTTTTTAAAGCCGAAAGGGTTTTTTTCCTTAGGAGATATTCTCATAGCCTATAGACTTAAATCTTTAAGACTTCAAAGGTTTTGAAAGATACACATCTTTGAAATGTATAGAGACTTTCTTTGTGGACTGGTACATGGTTATTTTGCATACATGCTTTGTGTGTCCCTGTGAAGAATGCGGATTTGTTCATTGTTGGATGCAGAAGTTTATATATGTGGAGTCAAGCTTACTTACCTTGTTTACATTTGCAGTCAATTAATAATGAGAGTGATCTATCTAAAACGTATCTGACGGCCACCCCTTATCTATTTTTCTAAGGTAGTAGCTTTAATAAGCCTCCTTTATTATGGAGGAAAAAAAAAGTCTGTGTATCTTTTTGGTCTTCTAGCTTTAGTCATTCTGATATTTCTGTTAGTGTCTGGAGTTTAGTTATACCCATCCAAGGACTGAGTTTAAGGGTAGATTCGAGATGCCTCATTAACTCGCCATCATTGAGAAATGATCTGTTTCACATACATGCATTTATTTTCTAAATGACGAAAATCTTCTCTTGCAGTTGTCAAAGGCCTCTGCCCCCCGACCTTTGATGACAGGAGAGTTTATCAAGTGGATTCTTCTCTCTCGCCTGCAGGAAGCTGACCCATTCTTGAGGTTTTGGATTCGTTGCCACTTCTGTTGTTGTACTCCCTCTCCACTGCTGCTTAAGCTGCTTCTTAGTTTTCCTCGCCCCTTCCTTGACGTGGGGCCAGCAATCATCTCTTCTCTCTTGCCAGAGCTGCCTCTCCACCATTCTTTCCATGCATACTTACCTAGTGTGCTGATCACGATTGGTCTAGGAAACAGATTGGCTGGCTTTGTCTCATGACAGTGATCTTTCATTTATTCATCAACTACTATTTGTTGAGTGCTGGCCACATGTAAGTCTTTTAACTAGTGGCCACCAAAGGGCTTTAAAGATAGAACCATAACATGGTCCCTCCTCTGGTCTGTAGGGGAGTCATTAGATCCATAATGAGAGTGAAAGTGATAGTGGCACAAGGAAGGTGGAGTACTGTGGGCATTAGAGAAGGGGGATTAGAGGAGGTTGGCATTTGAGTTGAGTGTTAAGCTGTGGAGATTGGGGAAAGTCTGTGGGACTGGCATGAACTCAGCATCAAAGGCAGGGGACCTTAGAGGTCTGTGCAGGCATCTGGAGCAGGAGAGAGGCTAGGACGTGGCATAATAAGCACGGGGAGAAGTGGGCAATCAGATTGCTCTTCAAATGCCAGGCTAGGGAGCTTGGACCTTTGCAGAAACCACCAAAGGTGTTTATTTAGGAAAGATGTCAGAGACGTGCTTTTGGAAGCGTAACGGCCACCAGGGTAAAGTGAAGCAGAGAGAGAAGGGACTGGATAGGGCACTAGATGCTAGCAGAGAAGGTGCAAGGGGATGAGGGCGGGAATTTAGATGAGGGTGTGGTAGGATACGGTCATTGGAAAGGAATGATATGTGTAAGGAGGGATATGGCAGAGTTCAAGAGAGCAGGATGCAGCAGCTGCTTAGATGGGGGAGGGAGGTGGAGTAGTCTTAAGCTTGGAGTCTGAGCTGGCTAGAGAAGAGGGTGTGAGCCCAAGACCCAAGAGATGAGGGAGAGTCAGGTTTGTTATTGGAGGAGGAGAAGTTGGTAGGTTCAGTTTTTTTTTGTTTGTTTTGTTGTTGTTGTTGTTTGGGCTTTATTTTTTTATTATTTTTTAGAGTCTTGCTCTGTCGCCAAGCTGGAGTGCAGTAGTACGATCCCGGCTCACTGTAACCTCTGCCTCCCAGGTTCAAGCAATTCTCCTGCCTCAGCCTCCCTAGTAGCTGGGATTACAGGTGCGTGCCACCACGCCTAGATCATTTTTGTATTTTTAGTAGAGACAGGGTTTCACCATGTTGGCCAGGCTGGTCTCGGACTCCTGACCTCGTGATCTGCCTGCCTCGGCCTCCCAAAGTGCTGGGATTACAGGCATGAGCCACTCCGCCTGGCCGTTCGTTAGCTATTTAAAATACAGACATAGTGCTCAGTAAGAAGTCAGGGAAAGAGATATACGTTGTGAAGTCATTTGCAATGAGGTGATATTTAAAGCCTTGTGTGACAAAAGAGAACCCAGTTCAGCAATTGGAGAATGTCAGTGCTCAGGGTTGGATTAGAGAAGAGGTGGTCAGTGGAGTGGGGAGGGCCTGGAGAAAGGAGAGTCCTGTGGCCTGAGGACTGGGGAGGAGGGAGAGGGTAGGGCATGGGCACTTGTCCAGTGCTCCTGAGAGAGGGCAGGAAAGAGCAGGGCAGGCCACTGGCATTGGTGACCAGCAGGTTACATGTGAGCACGAGGAAAGTTTTCTGGGAGTTCGACAGTAGCCAGTTTGCCAGCATTACTGTGTAATAAAATAGAGACAGGACAGTAGGTCATGACTAAGGGAGAGCAGGAAGAAGGGAAAGAAGGAAAAGATTAGTATAAAAGAGGCAAAAAACTTGGCTGGTGTGGTGGCTCACGCCTGTAATCCCAGCACTTTGGGAGGCTGAAGCAGGTGGATGGCTTGAGCCCAGGAGTTCAAGACCAGCCTGAGCAACATGGCGAAACCCTGCCTTTACTAAAAATGCAAGAAATTAGCTAGGCATGATAGTGCATGCCTGTAGTCTCAGCTACTGGGGAGGCTGAGGTGGGAGGATCACCTGAGCCCATGAAGTTGAGGCTGCAGTAAGCCGTGGTAGTGCCACTGCACTGTCGGGCTATGGGTATGAAACCCTGTTTCAAAAAAAAGCAGCAGCAAAAAACTAAATCCTGCGTTTCACACCCATTTTGATGGCTGTCATTTAAAAAATAATCAGTGAACGGAAAATAAGTGTTGCTGAGATGTGGGTAAGTTGGAACTCTTGTGCATTACCAGTGGGGATGTGAAATGATGTTGTGGAAACCCATATGGCAGTTCTCAAAAAGTTAAAGATGGAATTACCATACGGTCCAGCAGTTCTGCTCTGGGTAAATACCCCAAAGAATTGAAAGCAGGGTGTCAAAGAGATATTTGTATACCCAGGTTCATATCAGCGTTATTCAAAGGCGGATGCAACGCAAATGACCATTAGTGCATGGATGGATAAACAAAAGGTGTATACTTACACAATGGAATGTTATTTCGCCTTTAAAAGGAAGGAAATTCTGATGTATTCTACAACATGGATGAAACTTGAGAACGTTATGCTAAGTAAAATAAGCCAGACACAAAAGGACAAATACTGTATGAGTCCATTTATATGAGGTACCTACAGTAGTCAAAATCATAGAGCCAGAAAGTAGAATGGTGGTTGCCAGGAGTTGAGGGGAGAAGAGGATGGACAGTTATTGTTTAATGGGTACAGAATTTCAGTTTGGGAAGATGAAGAAGTTTTGGAGATGGATGGTGGCAGTGGTTGTGAATGTACTTCAAATGCATGTATTTCACTGAACGCTACACTTGAAAATGGTTAAGGGCCAGGTGTGGTGGCTCATGCCGGTAATCCCAGCACTTTGGGAAGCTGAGGCAAGAGGATCACCTGAGCCCAGAAGTTTGAGGCTGCAGTGAGTTATGATTGAGCCATTGCACTCCAGCCTGGGAGACAGAGTAAGACCCTGTCTCAAAAAAAAAAAAAAAAAAAAAAAAAAAAACCCAAAATTTAAAAGGCCATACAGACAATTTTTAAATGATGAAATTATAAATGTTCTGCTATGTGTATTTTACTACAATAAAAAATTAAGCAAATGCTGGAAGAAGCCAATTTGTTGACCAGGGAAAGAAATAATTAAATAAAAATGTATCTCATGCTTTGGTAAATAACTGCCAGCCTTTCTTTCCTTAAGTTCAGAGCCTCGCTCTCTTGACCCAGTACCAACAGGCCCTTTCTGGGATCATCTCACCCAGAGATCATAGGTGGTTGTTCTGAGAAGCCCCTTAAGAAAGTCTACAATTAAGTTTGGCTTCAGGTGGGCTGCAGCTAGGGAGAAAAAGGAAAACCTTTTTTGTTTTCCCTTTAATTTTTATTTTAGATTCAGGGGGTTCATGTGCAGGTTTGTTACGTCAGCATATTGCATGAAGCTGAGGCTTGGGGTATGAATGATCCTGTCACCCAGGTACTGAGCATAGTACCCAACAGTTAATTTTTCAACCCTTGCCTCCCCGCCAGTAGTCCCCAGTGTTGATCGTTGCCATCTTTATGTCCATACCCAATGGAACATCTTTTCTTGAAGGCAGACTAAAATACCTGTTGAAACATGAGCATGAGCTCACCTGTCCTGAAACAATTAAAAATATCATAAACACCTGGAGAGAAGGCGGCACAGTAACAATAACATTCCATGAATGCCTTATATTGCCTACAGACTAAACCTCTTTAGGGTTAAAGTCCTTTCTTGGGGCTAATTGGAAAGAAGGTATTTAAACCACAAAAATGTTTTAAGAAATACATATATTAAAGAATTTTAGCAATTGGAGTCTTATGCAATGTATACAAATATTATTTCAGAAAAGCCTACACAGTCTGTGCTGTTATTTTCTTATTTCTCTTCAGCCCTAATGTGAACCATTCCTCAACAGTGTGCACTTGCTTCTGTAATCTGAACTTACCTTATCATCCACGATGGCCGTGTTATATTTAGGTGGTAAAATAACATGTGCAACTTTGAGTAGGCATGTATTCTCCTGTCTGGAAATGCCTAAAATGTTCAATCTTGATTGTTTTTCGATTCGTATATGTTCTATTTAGATGTGTCCTGGTATTTGCTTCCTTCTTCTATTTTAGAAGAAAATATTGAGCTGAGGGCGGTGGCTCACGCCTGTAATCCCAGCACTTTGGGAGGCTGAGGCAGGTGGATCACCTGAGGTCAGGAGTTCGAGACCAGCCTGACCAACATGGCGAAACACTGGCTCTACTAAAAATACAAAAATTAGCCAGATGTGGTGGCGGGCGCCTGTAATCCTAGCTACTTGGGAGGCTGAGGCATGAGAATCACCTGAACCCGCAGGCAGAGGTTGCAGTGATTGGAGATTGTGCCACTGCATTCCAGCTTGGGGGATAGAGTGAGACTCTGTTTTTAAAAAAAGAAAAAGATGAAAAATATTAATAGTTTATGAATCTTAAATTTTCATTAATGCTAGTTATAGTTAGAAAGAAACAGAAGGAAATAGTTGGCATAGTATGATAAGGCAACATTGAAGTTTTGTGTGTTACATGTAATGTTCACCATAAATAGTAATAATATTTGCTTTTTGAAGAATATGAGTCTCCCAGTAGTAAAGAGAAAATAATTTGCTGTATGCAATCCTCTACCGTGCTACTAGCATATCATTTGTGCCACAATATTTATTTTCAAATTATAAGCTGCAAATTCTATAAAATTCTACTTGAGAAATGGCTTGGGAACTTTCTCTCATATCCACTTAATTGCAAAGTGTCAGAATATTTTTATTTTTGGAGATGGAGTCTTGCTCTGTCACTGAGGCTGGAGTGCAATGGCGTGATCTCAGCTTACTGCAACCTCCACCTCCTGGCTTCAAGTGATTCTCCTGCCTCAGCCTCCCAAGTAGCTGGGATTACAGGCGCACACCACCACACCCAGCTGATTTTTGTATTTTTAGTAGAGACAGGGTTTCACCATGTTGGCCAGGCTGGTCTCAAACTCCTGACCTCAGGTGATCCACCCGCCTGGACCTCCAAACTCTCTGGGGGTTACAGGCGTGAGCCACCACGCCTGGTCCAGAATATTTTTAAATGAAAAACTTTCTAAAAACCATATAGCTAAAGATGCGCATCCTAAGTATAAATATTTTGTTAAACATTGTGTTTTATTAGAGATTATATAAATCTAAAGTGAAAGGCTAACTGCAGTTTGTGGATTAGATAGGAAACCAAGCTCATTGGCGCTCCAGATGAGAAGGCAGTGTTGACATTATTGTGACCAGCTCCTCTGGCAGTGGTGTTGACTCCAAAACTGTAATCCTTTTTCTTAGCCTTAACGAGATGCCCATCATGGTTGGGATTTCCATCACACCTTACCCTTTCAGGCTGGAGCATCTGTGATTCTTCTGCAAGGCTGCTTTAAAATTTTCTCATACTGCAAAATATCTGGACAGCCAACCTAGTTTGTAGAGTGGCAAATGTCACAGCCTACTTTATGGGTTTGATTACTTTTGTATCTGAGAAAACAGCTTTCCCAGAATCAAATGATAAGTCTATTTCAGAGACGACTCGTAGAGCATCTTCTTTGCCCAGCCTGCCTTCGTTACTGAGATGATCACGTATATATTTAAGTCTGTTTTCAAATGCAGTTGTGGTGTGTGTGGCCAACCCAGTCATGGCACCTATATGTGGATCTGAGCACTCATTTGCATTGCACAGAGTCCCTGAGGAACTCATTAAAAGCTGGGGGCCTTTGGCCTGGGCTGACAGGGTCCTGGTGCCACCACTTGTCAGAGGGTGTGTTTGATGCTGCTTTTCCCTTTGCCTCTGTGTCCAGGCTTTGCATAGAGTCACTATGTAGTAACTACAGGCAGAATTGATTCAAACACTTGTACTCTAAACTCCTTAAACTGGTTTTATTGTTGTTGTTGTTGTTGTTTTGTTTTGTTTTTTGTTTTTTGAGACGGAGTCTTGCTCTGTTGCCCAGGCTGGAGTGCAGTGGCACGATCTTGGCTCACTGCAACCTCTGCCTCCTGGGTTGAAGCGATTCTCCTGCCTCAGCCTCCCGAGTAGCTGGGATTACAGGCATGTGCTACTATGCCCGGCTAATTTTTGTATTTCCAGTAGAGATGGGGTTTTGCCATGTTGGCCAGGCTCGTCTTGAGCTCCTGACCTCTGGTGATCCACCTACCTCAGCCTCCCAAAGTGCCAGGATTACAGGCGTGACCCACCGCACCCAGCCACCTTAAACTGGTTTTAGACTTGAGACTGTCTGCCAGTGCATGCATGGGTTAGTCCTGTTTTATGGTTGCAGTGTGTCTTGTGAAGGCTACATTCCATTGTTTTTCTCACTCATGCATCCATTATTAAACACCCACTGTGTGCTCTGCACTGTGCTGGACAATGGATGGTAGACATTCGCAGCTCAATTTCCATTTACCCGAGGTTTGTCTTTTACCTTGTGGACTTTGTGTCTTTGCCTCCAGGTGGTTCTCCTGGCTCTTTGCCCTAGCCTGATTCAGTGGAGTCGGCTTGCCTGTTGGCCCAGCCTCAGGAATGGTTAAGTGTCACTGAAGGCCTATACATGATGCCGTGAAAAGCACAAACAATAGACTCAGGTTTTAGCTTGGAATTCATTTTAACTTTCAGTCTTTTGGTGTGTAAAGAGGGATGAAGAAAGCAATCGTTGACTTTCCTTCACATCAGAATTGAAACTTGTCCAAGAACATTCAGAGGTGTTGGGTGTGTTGTCACCTTTTTTTCCTTTCTCAACCAATGTCTAATAAAAATCCTATTAATTTACAATGGAGTACAGACACTCACAGTTCTTTCCTGGAGAAGAGTATAGGCTTCTGCCAGAGGAGAGGGGACAGAAAATAATGAGTAACAAGTGTATAGACCTTTAGGGTTTACAAACTATTTTGTCTCCTTGATCCTCAGTGCAACTTTGTGAGATATTTATTACCTTCCTTTACAATTGAGGAAACTGAGGCACAGGGTGTTTATTGAGGTGCCAGTGTGGATGGCAGAGCTCCTGGTCTTTCTGGACAATTCTCAGACGGTGGCTGCTCCTGGCTGAGGGGTAGGAGCTGGGCTTGGCCCAGCCTGACAGGTGCTCCTAAGTGAGAGGAGCCAGCCAGAGGCAGGCCTCCCTCAGCCCTCCTGCCTAGCATGCAGTGTGGTGGGAAAACAGTTTCCCAGAAAGGAGGCTGTGTTTCTGCTGCCTCTTCGAGCTCAAGAAAGATGAAGTAGGGTGGGGTGGGGCAGGTGTAGACAAGGGAAGTGGAGTGGGGGAGCAGTGCTGAGAAGTGACGCTAGGAACAGGGCTCAGTTCAGACAGCATCAGGTGCTGAGATGTGGTTGTCACCGGGCCACACGTGTGGGTGACCACAGGAGGGAACGTAGCACTTAATGGGGCCCCACGCCTTGTGTAGAATCCTCCTAAGTGCTCTACTGTATCCCCAATTTTACACATGAGGAAGCAGAGACATGGAGAGGTTAAGGGACCTGTCCAGGGTCTTCAGGTAGTAAGACAGACAGCCCACCTCCGGAGCCCACACCTGACCCCTCTACTCTGTTGCATTCTGACCCAGGGACAGTTTCTGGAATGCCTCGTTTTAATTCCCTTTAGTAACAACATCCTGCAGCAAACCCACACACTGGGTAACTCTTTGCTCTTCTCTCCTCAGAACGCAAGCCTCGTTGTGACAGGGCTCCAGGAACCCAGTAGTTGTAGATTAGGAACAGATGAGACCCGTACTTATTTGGAGACATTGACACCTGTGCCATGTACTTCCCAGAGTTCCCAACTTTTAGGACAAACTTAGGCTCAAAAACCACAGATTCTTCCTTCCTCCAAATGCTAGTCTGAAGGGATGGTTTGCTTGATCATGGGATAATAATGCTATTTTCTGTTTGGTTTATAAAGTATGTTCACAGACATTCTGGTGTTTGATTTGATGCCAGCCATCTTCTCACCTCCCTCCTCAAAAAGATTGAAAAAGGCAGAACTGATGTTAACAAGGGGCCCGTTCAAGTGAGGAATAGGTTGTTTTGCCTCTTGGATGTGACATTCAGGCTATTACATAGTAAACATGTATTCCTGGTTCTCTGAAAAAGGCAACATGTATGTGTGGCCTGGAATAAACAGACCTTGTACTAAATCCTGATATGATTCTGATGCGTTCAAAAGCAAGAATCTTCTCACATTAAGACATGGAGATTTAGACAGCTGACAGAGGAATTAAGGAAACTAATATTTGTTGAGTAAACATTACTCCAGTAATCTTCACTACTGTCTGTTATTACCCCCTTTTCACAGATGGAGAAACTAGGGCGCAGGATGCTTAAGCAATGTCCCAGGTACCAGAGGAGTTTTCTTAAAAGCCTAGGTCGTGTTTATTTTACTGGAGAGCAGAGGAGAGCAAAGAGTCAGCCAGTCTGTGGGTTTACTGCAGGATGTTGTTACTAAAGGGAATTAAAAGCCACACGATGATTAGGTGTTAAGACTTAATATATTTTGGTTAAAACATAGTTTTAGAGTGACTTTGACTGCTTGGATTGCGTGTATCACCAAATGCGACACCCCTGGACGGGACTAGTCAACTGAGTCAGTAAAAGTGAGTCAGCCCCTCGTGTGCACGCTTGCTCACCTCTGAGAGGGTTTAGGAAGAGATGTCAGTGGGAGGAAAGTTCCCACAACTGACTGAGTTTGGGGGCAAGGGAGCAGTCTGGAGCATCACCATTGCTGACAGGCAAGAAGGGTTTTTTGGAAGGTGAGGAGTGAGGGGAGAGGAGGTACTTCAAAGGGTGCTGAGCCCCTATCAGGGTAGGGCTGCTGCCGTGGACATGTTGATTATTCATGGCTTTGAGACACAAGTTGCTTGTGGTGACCTCCTCCATGAAACAAGCAGGGAATGTGGGGACCCACCAGCTTTCTATGCTGTGGTCCAGGAGGGCTTGGGTGGGGTGGGGTGGGTTGGAGGTGGCACTGGGGACCCACCAGCTGCCATGCTGTGGTCCAGGAGGGCCTGGGTGGGGTGGAGGTGGCATTGGAGAAGGAACGCCTGGCCGTGAGCTAATTTTGCTTGAGTCCCTGGTGGGGTATAAGGCTGAATGCGCCCCTTCTTTCTCTTCCCTTTTTGCATACCATCTTAATATAAACAAAAAAGGCTTCTTCCCTTTGCTTATCGGTTGAACTCTGTAAGTGGGGAAGGGAGTAAGTTTGATGGGTGCATTATCACTTAGTTTCACAAGCAGCAGGGAAACTAATCTGCAGCTACAGTAGGACCAGACTGTGAGCCCAGGTTCTCAGACTCCCGGGCCAGTGCTCCCCCAACCTCTGACATGCTGCAGAAGGATGCTTGCTTGGCTCTGTTCCTTTTGAGAGTTAAAAAATTGGCCTACTGTTATTTTGTGAATTGTGTGTACATTATGTTTTACATAAAATTTAGAGGGAAAGAGGTAATGCTGCATAAATATGTACTTTCTGTTAAGTTCACCTCGTTTTTAAAGTATGCTATTTGCCAGTGCTTGCAAAGGTTGTGATAGTTGTATCAACGAGGAAGCACTGATAATTTACCTGATTCCATCTGTAGGATCTTTCATTTAATTTACCTGATGCCATCTATAGGATCTTTCATTTACAGTGATTGGCCAGTTCTCTCTACAATACGCAAAGTGCATAGCTAGCCCCCTTCAAAACCGATACTCGATTTTAAAGCTGATAACTAAGATATGGTGTTACGGAAAACCCAATCCTATGCTCCACTCTCTCATCACTACTCTTTAATTGCACTCGGGGGAAAAACACATTTAATTGTTTCAACGATCATTACTTTTTTTTTTAGTAAATTTATAGTAAATGGAGGAGATTACCAAAGGGCTATTTTTTTCTCAGCTTGTGGTTTCTAATTACATCAGTTACAGCTCAGCCTTCTTCTTAACTAGAGTGCAGGCATGAACTGGAAAAGAATGAGCTAATCCATGATAGATCAGGTGGAATAAAGATCTCCATTCATATCTTTACCTTTTATCCCTTGTTCTGAGTGCCAAGAATTAATGCTATTTGAAAGTACAAACTGAACCTGCCAAGCTTCGGACAGCTAAGATAATCCTAATTATTTTAAATGTTAGTGAGAAGGGCAGCAGTTCCACTCTGGAAAAGAGTTCTATTGTGAAACATTAAATATATGCTAAGTGGTATTGATTGCACATGATTTTATTTCCAAACACTATGGTTATCATGAAGTGGAAGAATTTGTTGTTTAAGAAATTTTCATCAGCTTTTCATCAGATTCTTTCTTATGCCTACAAAATCTAGGAAACTGAAGAGGCCAGCAATTTTGTCTGTCTGCCTTGGCAGTCAGCATCTAGATGAAGAGTTGGAAACAACTGAAAAATGCCACTTGTATTTTATTTTAAAATGGTTTCTTAGGAGTTTAATAGTGTTTAACATATAGAGGAAGGAAAAATGTTTTTAAAGCATGAGTATCCTGTTTTCTCACATCACTGGAAGAGAATTATTCGTTCCAGTCCATTGACTTCCAACAGATCATTCAAGTTAAAAGTCAGGGGTCTTTGCAATGTCAAAAGATTTAGCGCTTAAGAGTTTTGTGGTTTTTTTAAAAGAAGGTTTTCTTTTTTGACAGTATAAATATTTTTCAAAAAGAATACTCATGGTTAGCTGGCATCAAAATCATCTTGAAGTGTTTTTTCCCCTCATTGGTAAGAATGATCCTGTGTAAGGATTTTGTTTATTTTTAAATCATAATAAAATAACATCCCAGTAGCTTCGGTAGACAAATAGGCTTCTTGAGAGAAAACAGATACCAGATTTGCTGGTTCAAACAAGGGTCAGCCTCGGAAGTTTACCCACCTTTCATTGTAACACAAAAAAATATCAGATGGGCAAGTTTTCCTTTTTTCTTTTCCTTACTTTTCAGTCTCTGCTGTGGTGTGCAGAAATAATTTCTTCTATTTCTGTAAATGCTGGGAGGCTATCAATGATTATAGGGTAGTATAATCCTTAATTGTTTATTGCCTGTGAATGCTTCCTGCCCCCAACCCCAGTGCAGCTGTGGCCCCAACTCCCTTCCCCAAGCACAAGGGCAGTACACTAACATCTTCACTGATGGTGTGTTGAGCATCTCAGGCTCAATTATTCTTCCTTTCTTCGGGGTTATTCCCCAGAGTGGAATTACCAGGTCAGAGGGGCTGAACAGCTTTATGGTTCTTATTACATGTCACTAGATTGCTGTCCAGAGAGATTGAACCAATTTCTAGTGCTACCAATACTATCTGTTCCCCCACAGTGCCACTGATGCTAGGAGTTAGCATTTTTACAAAATGACCTAAGACAAGACTTTTGAGTTGAAATTAGCCTTGTGTAGAGCCCCTTAGAATCAAAGAGCGAAAAGCATCATTTAGATTTTTGAATTTTTAATTGGTATGAAATAATTTACAACGGTCAACTATTAGCCGTCTCCTTCCAAAAGTTTAAGGAAGCTGCATTAAAATGGAAAAGGTACCTCTGAGGCACGATCTTTAAGGATGGTAGTAAAAGTGATTTTGGACATTAGTCACTAAGGAAAAACACACTAAATCTTCTCATGTACTTAGAACTCTATGAGGTGCTATACAAAAATGAGTTTAAACAGATACTATCCCTAACTTCAACAGCCTATTATTTAAAAACAATGCTAAGCCTTGAACAAATGTAAAAATAACATGGGTTTAGATTTGGAGTGGAGAAACACTATAAAAAATACAGTTGTTTTTCAAAACAGGGTGAGTTTTACATTTCCTCTAGAGTGCAGTCATGCATTAAAAGTATGCTCGGAGCCCCCCTAGTCCATGCAGGTAATATTCTGCATGCTTTGTGGCCCCATGTCGCAAGAGTACTTTCCAAGAAAATATTCATAAGGCAAGTTAGAGCAAAAGGGGCATATTGTCAAATTCCTTTCTTTTGCAAAATTCCCACTCCTCCCCTTTTTAGTCCCAAGTTGGCTAAATGAGGAGAGGGCATCTCCCGGGGCATCTCCCAGTCAGCTGCTAACTGGAAGCAGGCCCAGGGCTCTGAACATGTTGGGAGAACACATACCTATTCCTTTACAAGCCTCTGCATCAGCTTGGCAAAGGTCCGTTGCTTTGCCTCCTTAAACTCACACAGAGATTGGGAAGGTTCAGCTGCCAGTTCCGAAATGTGGGGCCCAGGAGAAGGTTGGTGCAGGGGCCAGAGCACGCCAGAGTCAGCCTAATCAGTACAGTGCTGCCCTTGACAGCTTGCACAGGATCCCTATGTTAAACGGGGAGAGTAATTCTCTCAGTGAATGGTTTGAGGGTGAAATACCTCACTAAAGTATGTGTGTGGCATACAGGTAGTAGTCAGTAATGTTTACTGTTCTTCTCCATAGCTTCTATACAGAGAAACTTCTGTCACTGGTTGGGGGTGGGGACATTAACGCACGGACTCCAGGAAGCTCTTAGTCGGCTCTCCAGATCTGTATAGTAACAAGATCTCAAAGCAGTCTGCTGCCTTTGGAAAACATTTCTCTGTGCATATGTATGACAACCAGGTGCATGTATACAATTAATAAATCACCTGGGATTTGCATGGAATTTCAATGCATATAACAATACAAATTTAGTAAGATACTTTTATGAACTGTAATAAGATGAAGGCTTCAGATTTCCTAGATTCCTAGTTTTGGTTGCTATATTTATATATGCATATGCGTGCTTTTTTGTTATAAAATACTACTTAATGACTCCCTTTAAATTAAAAAAAATATTTTCCTATATTTTAAAGCTTACAAACTTATCCTTTGCTTTTTATTTACATTATTAAAGACTAAACAAATCTATCAATATAAAAAGCAACCACTTGTCAGGAAATTGCCTAAATTGTTTTTCAAATTTATTCACTTACTGAATTTTCAGATCATCTCTTTCCTTCTTGGATATTGAGGTAGCTGTACAAAACTATCCGTTTGTCTATCTGTCTACCCATATGTCACACTGGAAGAAGGGGGCTTTCTGAAAGAATTTGGTCCAGTGGAGTGGTTAAGGGTCTGCTTCTTAAATCCTAGCTCTGTTCTTTTATTTCTGTGTGGTTCCACTAGCTGCAGCAAACCTTTTCCAAACCCGTAACAAGTGTAAATAGTGTTCAGTTGTAAAAAGGTCTCTTTTCAGCATGGTAATATACCTTATTAAATTCCAAACATAATAAGTATTGATGGCAAACACATCAG